>NC_057360.1:25149922-26556797 GCF_016509475.1 Prionailurus bengalensis
GGTAACAAATGCTATGCAGATAATTAAATATAATGCTGACATAGAATTTGACTGGGTGGCTATTTTAAACTTGGATGGTTAAAAATATCATTTCCAAGAAGGTAGTATTTAAGTTAACATCTGAATGGCAGACAAGAAGACAGTCATGTAAGAATGAGGAGAAGAGCATTACAGACTCTTATATCCCCCTGTAAAGAGGAAAAGAGGTAACAAGTCATGTAGGGCTGGATGACGTTTAAAACAGTACAGTGTCTCTGTTCTCAAAGTGCCTTGAACCCATATCTTCCTAGCCGAGAAGGTCCAAAGACTGTCGGTTTAAGACAAGACATCTCAGAGGAGAAACTCTACCACAGGCCAAGGCAAATTATGGTAAAGGCCTAAGCTCTTAGTAGGTAAGATCTGTGGTACAGATAACTGGATATTTTGAAGGAGAGGATGTTGGGGGAATAAATGGCTTTATTTCCCCACATGATCCTAATTCCTCCCTTGGAAGCAGACCTAGTGGCCATAGTTTTTGCATTTTATTTCATTCCTTCAGATCCATTTTTAGTCAATCCCCTGTAAGAAAAGTCTGTGATTCTCCTGTGGGCCGCAAGCATGGTCTTTTCTGAACTCTCTCAAGGGGGTATACAGATCACCATGCTTTCAATTATATACAGACTACACTGAAAGAACTCCCCCCAAATTTTCATGCATAATTAATTCAGTTAATTGTGGTCCCTATCTTTTAATTGTGGTATTTACATATGTAAAGATTATAAACCCTTAAATGGATAGCCTTTCTCTTTTTTTTTTAACCTATATGTACACCAATAGAACTACCACCCAAATCCAGATACTGACCATTTCTATCATCCAGTTAGTTATCTTGTGTCCTTTCTCAGTGGTAACTATCATTCTCACTTTTATGACAATAATGTTACTTGTTCTTCAACTTCATAAAAGTGGCATCATGTTCTGTTCTGGATCTGGCTTGTTTCACTCAACATAATACTTTTGAGATTCATCCATGTTGTTAGATCTAGCAGTACTTTTTATACTGTTTGTACTCTGTTCTATTAACATTCCACAATTTGTTTATCCACTCTCCTGACGATGGGCATTTGAGTAATTTCTAGTTTGGGCTAATGTGAATAGAGTTGCTATGGACATTCCTGATTAAGTCTTTGGCTTCTCTGCGTTTAGTTTTAATTTTAGTTTGCAATGGGGGAAACCACAGCCCTTTGAACTGCTTGCAGTATTAGAATTCCATCAAAGCAATATTTAATATTTAAATGTGGCCCCAGCCCTGTAGCCTTTAATCCAACTATCATCAATAATGAGGGCTTAGAAATAGTTGAGTCTTCTGATCATGATTTGAAAGAACATAAAAGACCTTGGACAACTTTTTTTAAGAAGAAATTCAGAGGCTAAAGGAAAAAAGAATATATATCGAATGTACCATTTCCACAAAACTGTCTTAAAGTTTAGTTTTCTATTGCTACGTAACACATTAGTATAAACTTAGTGGCTTAACTCAACGTTTGGTTATTATCTCACATTTCTGTGGTCACATTCTTGGTAGAACATTAAAAAGACTGTGGTCCTATTTGCTCTTAGGAAGAGTAAACAAATTTTATGATGCTAAGCTTGAAGAGTTTTAAGTGGCTGGTCAATGGTCCATAATCAGAGAGCAAATGATGGTTTTCCTACTGGAAGGCTAACAAGGGCATGGGCAGGTGTGGGGAATAAGTTTAGGAATTCCCTGAGCCTGCACTGATGGGTTAACAAGGCATAAAGAATTAGAAAGCCATAGGATGTACACACCAAAGTTTGGGTAAACAAGATTAGGTAAATCAAGAATAGGTAAAGTGGGGCAAAGGTCCCTGTATAGGACAAATGCATAGAAATAGGGAATCTCAGGATGAAAACATTCAAATATGGGGTAAACAAGATTAGGTATTCAGGGTGGAAGCGCCCCTCCCCCCCCAACTTGGTTCTATAGCGGAAAGCTGCTTTCTCAGGAAGGAAGGACCAAATTAGGTAAACAGGTAAATAGAGCTATAGACCTCTGCAGGGCGAAGTTGCCCAAAGCTGAGCTAATTAGCAAAAGAAAGATGCCTTGTTGACCTTGAGGTAGCATGCTCTTTCTTGTCCCCTAGAACAGTCTGGGTAAACAGGCTCATGTCTGCTGTAAACAACTGTAAACAATCTTCCCTGCAGGGCGCTAGGATTTTGTTTTGTATTAAACCAAACCCCTAACACCACTTATTTTCAAAACCCTCATTCCCTCATGCCCATGAGTTAATGTTCACAGTTTCATTGTCTCTTTGTGCACGTCCAACACCACGTTTGTAAGCCTTCTGATCCTAATAAAAACGGAGCAAGGACCCTTAATCTTGTCTTCCCCGGACATCAGCCTCTCTCACATTTTTAATCCTACGTCCCGCTTTCTTGCTGGACAAGAAGGAACTCCAGACCCAGAATCTACAACAGGCGGGAATGCATGGAAGAAACTTGCAGGAAGGAATTAGGAGATAGGCTCTGATTCCTGAGAGCGGTTTGTCGATGGGCCTACTTCCTGGAATGTGGCAAGTAGCACTGTTTGAGTGGCCAGGAGTTGTGCTTCATCGGGAATCGAACCCCAGGCTTGTGGTATGAGACCATGGGTATCTGCTATTGAACAGAACAGTGTGGTCATACATATTGGTCCAGATGAATCCTATGGGAGAGTCATGTTCTCTAGGGAGAGTCATTTGGGTTCTAGGGTATGATTGGTTGGCTAATGTTTTATATAAAAAATAATTTACTTATATAATTTTTTAATTATATTTAACTGGCCACATATAATTTATAAAATTAATAATGCATATGTAAATTTAGTAGTAAAAACTTAAAACAGTAATATATAAAGTATTAGAGTCATGCTCCCAAGAGCCAATTGTTCCATCTCCAAGAAGTTTGCAAGCCAGTTGATGTCATGTTGTAATTTGATATCACCATGGTGGGAATATTTAGACCACAGAAATTGTCAAATGTGACAAATCTGGGCCTTTTCCCCCCAATCCCATACTCTGCCAGAGCCAGTTGCTGACCACTTGTCCACTTACCAGTGGCCCTGGTCTGGGCAGGTCCTTCAGCTGTTTTGGGTTGAGTCTTTCCTTCCCTTGAGTCAGGAGTTGGGTGGCTGCTGGTCTTCCAGCTCCAGTCTTCTTCCCTGCAGCTTGTGAAGCCTGATGGTGAGTTGTGCTGCTTCTGAGCTACCTTAAGCCTGGGGCTCAGCCTGTGATGGGGTGGTTGAGAGTGGTACCTCGCACAGTACCCAACTGCTGAGCTTCCAGGACTACCTACACTTCAAAGAGGCCTTCGGTGGTGGTTGGGAGGCTCTGGTCCTTTGAGGCTGTTACCTTGCTAACTGTCTATTTTCCTTTGAACTCTATGTTCTTCTCCAAGCAAATGTTCTGAACATTACCACCCATCATATTTGAGGATTTGGAGTTCCTTTGAGAACAGCTGTGCTCCCATATCTCTGATCATTCCGTCTCAGACTCCTATGCCACCTCCTCTATAGGCACTCCAAATGCCAGTCATGCCTAGGTTCTCTTCTTAGCCCTCTATGTATACTCTGTTTGGATAATCTTATTCTTCTCATTGCTTCAACTACCATCTCTATGTTGATATTTCCTCAACCTCTATCTCCTAACCAAACCTTCTTTTGAGCTTCAAATTAACATATATACATGCTTGGTGGACCTCTCTATATCATGTCCCACAGGCTCTGATTCTTGGGTGTCAATTCTGATTCCTTCAGCATTGTGGTAGACAACCTTCCAAGATGGCCAACAATGGTCCTTGCCTCCTGGAATTCATACCCTGTTAGTCCCATCCTACATTGTACCAGAATTGGTCTTCTGTATGACTAATAGCATACAGAAAGGGATGGTAGGTCACTTCTGAGATTTCTTTAAAAGACCATTATTTCTGTTTTGGGCTCTTGGCCCATTCTTTCTCTCTCTTTCCAGAGGAAGTAAGCTGAAGCCTCTGGTCAACAGCCAGGAAGGAACTGAGGCCTGCCCACTACTTTTAAGTGAACCTAGAATCAGATTCTCCAGCTCCAGTTGAACCTTTACATGAGTGAAGCTCTGGTCAATAGCTTGACTGCTATTTACAAGGTTGTAAAAGAAACTTGAGGCAGAACCACCCAGTTAAACTGCTCCTGGATTCTCAACCCTCAAAAACTATGTGAGTTAATTAATGTTTGCAGTTTTGAGCTGCTAAGTTTTGGGGTGATTTGTTACAAAGAATATATAACAAATACAAACATCTTCTATATTCAGATTCTATTCTTTCATTCCTTTCTGCCACTTCCTTAGTTTAGGGCTTCACCATTGGGTGCCAATTGCAATAGGCCACCAAATGGTTTACCTGTTCCTGGTCTCTGTCTTCCAATCTACTTATCATATTGTCTCAAGAGTGACATTTTTAATACAAAGTCATGTCACATACCTCCCTATCCTATACACACATTTTTCAATAATGATGACTCATTGTTTTCCCTTTTCTTACCTTACTTCTTTGACCTGCTTGTTCTCAAATCACTTAGCACAAGGCATTCTCTAATTGTTAGTCCCTGTTCCAAATAGTTACACACAGCTCATTCAAAAACCCACAGACATATCTTTTGAACGATTTTTTAAAAAAATTTTAAATGTTTTAATATTTACTTTTGAGGAAAAGAGGCAGAGCATGAACAGGGAGGGGCAGAGAGAGAGAGAGAGAGAGAGAGAGAGAGAGAGAGAGACACAGAGTCCAAAGCAGCTCGAGGCTCTGAGCTGTCAGCACAGAACCTGATGCGGAGCTCGAACTCATGAACCGCAAGATCATGACCTGAGCTGAAGTCAGACACTTAACTAACTGAGCCACCCAGGCACCCCCAGATATATTTTTTAAATTATTTTTTTAAAATTTACATCCAACTTAGCATATAGTGATTTCAGGAGGAGATTCCTTAATGCCCCTTACCCATTTAGCCCATCCTCCCTCCCACAACCACTCCAGCAACCCTCAATTTGTTCTCCATATTTATGAGTCTCTTCTATTTTGTCCCCCTCCCTGTTTTTATATTATTTTTGCTTCCCTTCCCTATGTTCATCTGTTCTGTGTCTTAAAGTCCTCATGTGAGTGAAGTCATATGATATTTGTCTTTCTCCAATTTCACTTAGCATAATACCCTCTAGTTCCATCCATGTAGTTGCAAATGGCAAGATTTCATTCTTTTTGATTGCCGAGTAATACTCCATTGTATATATATACCACATCTTCTTTATCCATTCATCCATCGATGGACATTTGGGCTCTTTCCATACTTTGGCTATTGTTGATAGTGCTGCTATAAACATCGGGGTGCATGTGACCCTTCAAAACAGCACACTTGTATCCCTTGGATAAATACCTAGTAGTGCAATTGATGGGTTGTAGGGTAGTTCTATTTTTAGTTTTTTGAGGAACCTCCATACTGTTTTCCAGAGTGGCTGCATCAGTTTTCATTCTCACCAGCAGTGCAAAAGAGATCCCCTTCTCTGCATCCTTGCCAACATCTGTTGTTGCCTGAGCTGTTAATGTTAGCCATTCTGACAGGTGTGAGGTGGTATCTCATTGTGGAAAAACCCACAGATACCTTTCATTTCCTACCGTCTATGGTTGGATGGAAACACAGTAAAACTTCCCAACCCAGGAAAAAACCTGAGAGTGGCACTATAATCTGGGCTTCATTAATAATAAATGCAAATTTCTGTTGCAGTTCTTGCCTTGGGTTTAGTCTCATTTTCAACTTTATTTCGCCAGCTATTCATTAAAAGGTTTAGCAGTGATGTAATATTTCTCTGTTGTATAAAGAGTATATATGAATGCCTTGGATAGCTACAAAAACTAGTACTTCACTGTGTGAATGCTGTGCCAGACACTATTCAATATTCATTAAGAACTTTATATGCATTATTTGGTGTAATCCTCATAATAACCAGGAGACAGGTAATACATATTATAATTCTCATGTTATCGATAACTGAAAGACTGAGAAGCTAAATGAAATGTTGTAGGTCATACACAGAGAGTGGTGGAGCCGGGACTTGAACCCACACAGCTTGGACCTGAGCACATACTCCTCACCATGAGGTGACCCTGCCTTTCATACAACCATGCCATACCGTCTGTCATTTCATACTATGTTGAACCCAACTCTCCACTATATCAGTAGGCCCTTGGGCTTGAATCTTAGGGATAACACTAGCTAAGAGGTGTTGTTAAAAGTGGACATACGTTTTTAAGACTCTTGGTGTGGAATATAGTCTGGTTTCCACCCAGTCAAGATTCCTGTTCTGGCTCTGCCACAGACCATGTGTGACCTTAAGATATTAAACTTCTCTTTGCCATAGTTACCTCATTTTAAAAAGGGACGATGCTCTGTTGTATCAGTTCTAAAATACACTTTGAAAAGCATTTTGATATCTCTAGAATGAGATGGCATGTCCTACTTTATCAGCGTTTTTTTCTTCCTCAGAGGTATATCAAATGATATCTTACAATGAAGAGCATTTTAGAAATTCGATGAAACATCATTAATCTACATCATAAAGTATCTACAAAGAATAGATAAATAAGCATACGAGATTCAGGACTTGGCATATACCATATTTAAAACTTGTTTTTCTCTTTGAAAAAAAAAAAAACAAGCATCTGAAAATTACCTTGTGTTCACGACACCTATGTGTGGTTGGAAAGACGAGACCCCACCTAGAGCAAGAATGGCAAGAGTTATATAAATAAGGAATCCAGGGTAAGCTGCAGTGATCAGTATGTCCCAGAGCACAAAAAGTGATGTGTCACCTCTGAGGGACAAAATGTACCAGCCCAGAATATCCCAGTAAGGATGTACATTTTGCCCATAGGCTTGGTTTTGTTTGCAAAATAGTAAGTCACGGTATCTTATTCTTCTAAGATTTAGTTTTAAATGTGTTGCCTCAGTAACCCATGACTCAAAAGCCAGGGAGGATTTGATCTAACATTAAATTCAAACTTAATGCAGTAGACCCTGAGAGGTGTGGTGCTGAGTGAGACTGTGCATGGTCACTACCTAACCAAGCAATAGAGTTGGAGACAATGATGACAGAGCCTGATAGATGCCAGACACAGCAAAAACAATAACGCCTGAGTGCTTCAGTCGGTTGAGTATCCTACTTTGGCTCAGGTCATGATCTCACCATTCATGATTTAGAGCCTGCATCAGGCTCCCTGCTGTCAGCACAGAGCCCACTTCAGATCCTCTGTCTCCCTCTCTCTGCCCCTCCCCAACTCATGCTAAGATAAACATTAAAAAATAAATAAATAAAAAGTATACCTGACATGAATTTCAAGTACTTGCCCTTTGTCAATGAGCAGACTCATTACAGAAGAAACAAAAACAAAATCTTAGATAAGTGACAGACTGGATAGTCAGGTTTAAAATCATCAAGGGTTGGGGCGCCTGGGTGGCTCAGTCGGTTAAGCATCCGACTTTGGCTCAGGTCATAATCTTGAGGTCCGTGGGTTTGAGCCCCACGTCGGGCTCTGGGCTGACAGCTCAGAGCCTGGAGCCTGTTTCAGATTCTGTTGTCTTCCTCTTTCTCTGACCCTCCCCTGTTCATGCTCTCTCTCTCTCTCTCTGTCTCAAAAGTAAATAAACATTAAAAAAAAATTTTTTTTTAAATAAATAAAATCATCAAGGGTTGACTGGCAGTATATTTTGTTACTAGGAAGTGCTCACAAGTGTTTGCTGGAAAAGAGATTAAACAGCCAGGGATATAGTACGTAGAAAGGAAAGAGTAAAGAAGGTGTGTAGGGAAAGCTAGACTGAAATAAAATCTTTGGGTCCTCATCAAATCTTCCTTCACTGAAGAAATGTGCTTGAAAGTATGACCTAGAAATAACAGGGGTCCCTGGGCTAACTGTAGAAGGGACATTGGCCTTCACTTCCAGTAATTCAGGGACCTGTTGGGGAGACACTTTCTTCTCAATGGGGAAAGGGGAAGTATGTGGTGCCCAGGGAAGAGCCCTTTGGTTCTTTGAGATTTTGAGCTGTGACAAGTTCTCTGTATAGCAAGAAGTGGAGACCTGAGTTCATCTCTGGGGAGGGCCTTTTCTTGGTTCTGTGAAAAGCACTCTCATGGGCCCTTTAGTGGTCAAGCAAGTTTCCACATAACCCAATATTTGGGGGGAAAACTGTGACATCACAGTTAATCTGAAAGCAGATAGTCTAGAGTTAGACTGAGCAGCAAAGTGAGCTGGTGTGTTAATAGTTGTGTAAAGTTGAGTCATGTTGTAATTTGGTATTAAAGTAAGTGTACCCACCTAACTGCAGTAGCTCAGAGCTGTCCTAGATTCCAAATGAATATTTATTAAAATGAAAGTACATTATAGGGGTTTAAAATTAGAAAATTTTAAAATAGGATTAAGAATCAGAAATCAAGATAATGGGAGCTCCTAAAGGCAAGTGGAATGAATCACTTATAATTTTCCTCTTGATTCCGTTTCATCCATATAAGCAGAAATTTCTCCACAAAAATGTTGTGAAATATTGAATGATTTAGGGTTCATGACCCCATTTAGGGTTTTTGGCCCTTCACAAAAATTAAACATTTTAGGATCACAGAATGTACTTAAATACTTGTCGATTGAGGTGAGATTTCATTTGTTAGAAAAGTGTTTAGTTCAAGTTCATTTAAAAAGCCCTTGAGAAATGAATACAGTATTCAAGGTACACACTCTGATTTGATAGAAAGGCCTTAGCTACAGGATTCCAAATTTCCATCCTTTAAATCAGTGGAAGAAAGGAAATCCAGGCTCTCCAGCCTAGCTTTGGCTTCATCAATAAACTCTCTGGAAGCTCTCTGCAGGGGAGGCCGGGGTGGGCCCATTGGAATCCCAGAAACCAGAGTCATGATGGCTTTCGTCTGCGACACTCCAAAACCTAGATAAGAAAAACAAATGAGGAAATGTGACTGGGACTGTCCACTTTGCCATAAACATCTCAAAGCGAGATCACATTCTTACAGTGACTTCTATGACAGGATAAGGTGGGAATAAAAGAGGGGAACATTTCCGGTCACTATGGCAGACTTAGCAGACACAGGAAATTCCTCTTCCTGTCTCAAACACATAGAAAAGATGGAATATTTTAAACAACTTGGCAAACAGTAAAACAAAACAAAGGAAGACTCAAAGTCAACCTCAGAAACAAGGAGGGACCAAAGGTATCGGGAAGAGGGAAGTCAGTGTGGTGAGGAGTTGCTGAAGCCAACTGGTCCAGGAGGATAATCTGATTGAGGGATATACTGCCATGGATCGAATGATAAGACTTCATCGCTAAGACAGAATTTAGTTCAAGTAAATCTAAGAAGTCCCTGAGAAACGCACTATTTAAGATGCTGCTGTTTTAGAGCTCGTGTTATAAGCTGGTCAGGAATCCAAGAAGAAGCCTTGGGTCTGTGCATAGAGGGGGTTGAATTAAACTCCCTGTGTGAAACTGGGAGCCAGCCTGCCGGCCTGGGCATAGAGAGCCAAGGAAGCTTCATTTCCACCAGGGTTGTGGATGGAAGAAGATCATATGAAAGAAACCCCAAGCTTCTGCCATATATGAACACTGGGTCCACATTTGCATTAGGTACTTGGTGTAAAAACTGGATTAAGAAATTAACCTAAAAACTGGTTAGAATTGGTAAAAGCTCCAACAGAGGCAAATGTAAAACCACTTGTTAGGACACCTTATAAACTAGAGCACAGTGGATTCTCCAGAAAACAAGTCTCTGAAGACAAATTCAGAATTAAAATTTACAAAACACGTGAGAAAAAGAAGTCACACAAGAGCTAGCAAATGCTTAACTGACAAATCTTACATCCTGAGAATTGATGATACAGAAATATCTGGGGGAAAAAAACAAAAATAAATACTAGAAATGAAAAATTTACATTCAGTGAAATGAAATAGTAGAAAACGGAGCTAAACATAGAATTAGGGATTTTGAAGGCGGATATGAGGAAACAATACAGCACAGCCAGATATTTGTTTTAATCAGCTATCGTTTTTGGATCTAGGGTATGAAACGTAACTTTCTTTTGCTAAATTAACTAATTGAACATTGGGAAGGAAAATACTAACATGACCAAAGATACAGTATAGTTTGATGAATGCAAAATGGCCCTCCCAGGCTTATTACAAGTGGTGGAATAGGGAGCTACCCTCATAGTAAGACTACAAGTTTATTTATTTATTTATTTTAAGCATTTATTTTTTGAGAGTGCAAGTGGGGGAGGAGCAGAGAGAGGGGGACAGAATCTGAAGCAGGCTCTGCACATATAGCAGCAGCAAGCCCGATGTGGGGCTTGAACTCAGAAACCACGAGATCATGACCTGAGCTGAAGCGGATGCTCAACCAACTGAATCACCCAGGTGCCCTGTAGACTACAAATTTATTAAGATAGTCTCTCCTTGACTAAATCACGAAAGCTCCAACCTGCCAAGGAAGTCTGAAATGATTTCTTTAAAGATGTGTTCTCTTAAATCATAAAAATTATCTTCAAGAGTCCACATTCAAAACGCAAATATTCTGGGGGCACCTGGGTGGCTCAGTCCATCAAGTGTTTGACTCGATTTCAGTTCAGGTCAGGATCTCACAGTTTGTGAGTTCAAGTCCGACAACCGGCTCTCTGCTAACGGCGTGGAGCCTGCTTGGGATTCTCTCTTTCCCCTTCCCTCTCTCTCTCTCTCTCTCTCTTATGAAATAAATAAACTTAAAAAAAATGCAAATATTCTGGCAAGAGTATCAGCTAGTATGTTAGAGCTCTATGTGGCAGAAATGTTGCAGTGTCACTGCTAGACAATCTTATATGTACACAAGCACACTTTTAGCTCTAGTTTTAATAGTTTAATATTTATTTAAATGTACCTTAGGAACATATACACCTACCACACCAAACCCACAATTTTGTGAAAAGTATGGCTTAGGTAGGACAAGGGAATAATACAGTACTTGTGGCACATAAATAGGACAACAATCATGGAAGTGGAAGAGTGAATGGGAAACAGCATCTTCGAAGGATTAAGAGAGCTAGTGGAGGACCTTGCAGGAATGAGGTGCTCCATATGATAGGTGCTTGGAGCTCGGGAGGAGTTGCCAGAAGACAAAAGGCTCTGAAAGGGAGGTGGGAGGTCTGCCAAGAACAAACCTAAAACTTTTCCTGGACTCGACCCAAGTTCTCAGAAAGGGCCAACCTCCTCAAGAGGTGG
Source organism: Prionailurus bengalensis (assembly GCF_016509475.1). Taxonomy (NCBI): domain Eukaryota; kingdom Metazoa; phylum Chordata; class Mammalia; order Carnivora; family Felidae; genus Prionailurus; species Prionailurus bengalensis. The sequence continues at coordinate 25,161,222 of NC_057360.1, forward strand.
ACTAAATGGTGGCATTTGTCAGGGGATAAGATTTAGGAGATTGTGAGGAGGTTTCTCTATGCAAATTCACTGTATTTCCCTCAAATTCTACTCTGTCCTATTATCCAAACCTCCATCATCTGAGCTTACTTATGTTAATAAACTCTCTTTACATTGCAAATACTCTTGGGAGAGCTGTCAGTCATTCACAATTTAGTAAGGTCTGTGTTCAGACTGCCTTCCCCCACCAGGCCCTTGGGCTGAAATCTGTGTGGTAGAATTTTAATGAGCAAGGGCAGGATGGTGGGAGAAAAGGATAAAAAAAAAATGGTGTGCAGAGGCGGGGGAGGCAAACAACGTGGTAAAATGGAGGACTGAGATTTGTGGAAGGGTGCCAAAGACTCTCCAAATAGGTTTACTTCACCATTTTATAGGGTTGGCCTTAAAGCTAGTATTGGAAATAAAACTCTGCTTGCAACGGAACAGGAAGAAGTGTCCTTGTTGGGGGAGCCTGGGTGGCTCAGCTGACTGAGTGTCCGACTTCAGCATAGGTCACGATCCAACATTTGGTGGGTTCGAGCCCTACACTGGGTTTTGCAACAACAGCACAGAGCCTGCTTCAGATTCTCTCTCCCTTTCTCTCTGCCCCTCCCCTGCTCTCTCTCTCTCAAAAATAAACATCAAAAAAAATTTTTTTAAAGGTGTCCTTGTTGAACCCTCACAGTGATGGTGTTCCATTTCCTTTACACTCATAGCAGGCAAAGCAGAAAACTTACCAAGTTTGAGCACAAAGTTGATAAATCTCTGAATGCAAAACTGGAAAGGAAAAAGAAAAACACAAATCTATAGTCAGTATTACTAAGCTGTGATAACAATTTAGAAATTTTGGAAGTCAAAGGACAGAAACCCCAAACTAAAAAGCCCACACACCCTAGTTGTCTGAAGGCCTGTCAGAGTGGAAAAAAACAGCCAAGTGAGGTTGGGGTTGAGATCCACCCAGGAGAAGGTAGGATCTTTTCACATACATAAGCTTTATTAAAAGGGCTCTTGCAGAAAAGAAGCGCCAAAGATAGAATTGTAGGCTAGAGCTAAGATGGGGGCAGGCACCCTTTATTCATCTAGCTTGCATAGCTAAACTATCAGCTATTGTGGCTGTTCTCAAACTGGGGTACACTAACCTCTGGGGCACTTTCTTTCCAAGATACCTAAGGGACACTTAGCCAAGGCTAAGATTTATGGGGATAAATAATTTCTAGATCCTCAACATCCATAAATGCTGTTTTCTAAAACTGATGAGGTGAAGAATTCGCATGTAACACAGTTACAGGTTGTCCTTTTGTATTTCCTTTTCATAGTCCTTTTTCTCCCACTTTTGAAAAAAATAAAGACATACCTCCCATATTGCTGCCTTGGGACACCTCTGGGAACCAAATAAAGGAGCAGATCAAAATACTGGTATTGGCACTGACAAAGTGACAAAGCGACTCCTCTAATTAATGGGTAACGAGTCCTCTAAAAAACCATAGGGCTTTCAACTTCTTGCTTTCAACATTATTTTCAATGTTGCTACCCAGGCTGTTAGCTGAAAATCACTAAAGCATTCTGTGATTTTTAACATGACTCAAAAACTGTTCAAAGAATTGAGTGACTTTGCTGTAACAAAATTTCTGCCATTCCTACAGGGTTTCGCAGCACTCATTTCTCTAAAAACAAAAACCAGAAATAATATCGATGCTGAAATTAAACTCATGCTAGCATTAAGTAATATTCATCCAAGAATTTGTGAACTAATTCATAAGAAAAAGACTCCATCCGTCTCATGAAGAGATACCTTTTCAGTAACATTTTACTCTTACGTTGTTTTCATCAACTGTATACAATCTAGTAACAGAAAATTCTGTGCAGAATGAAATTTTAACACTCAGAACCTTACAAACACGTATGTATTTATGCTCTTTTCTCCCTCTCACACAAACTGTAGCACATCACATTCATGACTCTATACCCTGCTGCTTTTTTACATTTAATATATCATGGAATATTTCCAGGCCTGTACATAGAAAACTATTTCACCCTTTTAAGGGCTGCATAGAATTCCATTGCGTAACTCAAACACAATGCATTTAACCATTTCCTTATGGATGGATATTTGGGTTGTTTCCATCTTTTGGTTTTATATACAAGGTTGTACGGAACATCTCTGTACGTGTGTCATTTCACTTATGTAAATATAACAGATGGCATTTAAGTCCATTAGAATGAATAAATTCTGCCCTAACTTTTTGCTTCTTCACTTGATTGTATATTCCCTTAGAGCAGAGACCAGTATTAATGAAGTTATGCACTTGGCCCAGCACTTGGCATATAAATATATGAGTAAATGAGACCCACTCACACTAGCCTTCTATAAGAATAAAACAGAGAATGTGGTAAACTAAATTCCTTACCAATACTATTTTGAGTGGGACTAATGGGGGAAAAGAAAGAGATGGAAACCGGACCAGTCAATGAAAGAAACCACTAAATGGAAGGGCTCCTATCACAGCTGTTTCACTGTCTACTCCATCATATGGTTTCCTTGTCATTCAGCTTAGAACAGATTGGAATTTTCAGAAATAACTTTCACTGGGAAACTAAGCAAAAAGAAAATAACCATCGGTGCAAAAAAAAAAAAAAAAAAGGCAAAGTCTGCACAATTCAGACAGACTTCTTAATTTAAACTAAAGTCTTGTCAATGTTTGGTTTAGTTGGCAAAGCTTCCTAAGTCCCTACCCTGTTCTTGTTCTTAGCTTCACGTGATCTGAGGCTGAACAAAGGCAACTATTAAATCAGCTATTTAAATTTGAAATAGGAAGTAGATTTAGGATCGCTCAATGTTCAGGTCTAAAAGGTGGGGAATTAATCATTCCTGGCAACTGCTACCTCACATTCTCTCTGACTTGGAGCTCAGGTCACCCCCTCTCCCTCTAACCTCCAGGATGTTCTGCACTTCTGCTCTATAATCTCTAATTTCCCTAAAGGCAGCCTGTCTTGTTAAAAAAGATTCCTTATCTGAATCTTATTGGGACTGAGCACCTGCTCTGATCTTACCTATGCCTTTCATTCACCTTATTTTCTTGGGATACTCTACTCCGTCACTTTATTATACTCCACTCAGTCACTTTGATTATTTACTATTTCGGAGGCCAAGTCCTTCTCTTGTGCCTACGCTCTTTCTTTCCATCCCATTCCACTTGTGTCGAGTACACATTATTGCCCAGCTGCGAGATTGGTTCTGCCCTTCAGGAGTCTCTTCATTCTCTGGACAGCTGGCCTGTCCTCCTTGTAGCATTAACAGTGGCCACTATCCCCCCCGGGTCCTCCCTGTAAAGCATCATCTCCTGCTGCTTTTCTCTTCCTAGTTCAAAGCCAATGTCTCCTTTTAGATCACTCACTAGGCTCTTGTTTCTGCCTGGGGGATGCTTCCACCAGTTCTCAGCACACTGCAAGTGAAGGTGACTGACTGGCTCTGACTTCAGTTCAAGTCTTCCCATTTGGGGTTACCAGCTTCACAGCTTCTTCATAAACTCTGGAGACTTGGGTGTCAGGTCCTCAAGGGGACAGCATTTGGTCACATTTTTCCCAGAAATCTATCACTGTTATTTCATACTCACAAAAATACTTTGAACATAGAGTAAAAGATCGTTTGTAGGAGGAACAGAGAGAGATCATTCCCGTACAGGGCAGGTCCTGATTAGACTTGCAGGGAACACACACAATGGGGACAGGTTTGGTTTTAAACAAGAACAGGTAAGAAGCAGAAGGAAAATGAAGAGAGAGGCAGCTGGGCAATTTTAACAAGGGCAGGTAAGGTAGGAGTGCTGATGAGAAAGAATAAGAATTATCCAGTGGAAAGAAAAGTGGCTGTGATTTATATGAAGGGAAAATCAAGTTAACCTGATGGTTCAGGGCTGAAGAGAAGTCCTTTCGTTCAAAAGCCTCCAACATCTGGTTTGTCTTTTTTCCCAGGTAGTTATAGGTACTAGAAAGAAAACAGTATACACTGCAAGATCAATAACTCAGCGGGAGAGGTTCTTCCAATCCCTTTGATGCTTAAAAGGGAAAAATATACCAGGCCTTCCAGAAGTGTATTTTTTGGCCCTAATCTATTAGAGATCAGGTGTCTTCAGTTCTGAGTTTTGTAGCAACACTAAGCAGTGCCAAGAGGAGGCACAGAACACCAAAGGGGATAAAGAAAAGGAAGAAAAATGGAAAATGATAAAGTTAGAAGAAAAGGGAAAAAAGCGAGAGATGGAGTTAGTGTGTTTGGTAGGGAGTAAATGAGGCCAACACCTGCCTCAGGGCACATGTGCAGGCACAATGCTAGCCAAGAGCTGTGGATAAAATATAGCATCTGAGCTGAGGCCTTGAAGTCTTATGCTGAAGAACTGGGTGAATGCGGCAAATCCCAGCAGATTGTCTAAATTCTCTGCCCAGTTTATACACTACCTGTAATATATATGCTTAATTCACATATTATCTAGAAGCTAGTTTCTAATAATAATGTTAATAAAGATAATAATAAAACAAGAGATCATTTACTGTCTATTGTGTTCCAGGTGCATGACATAAATCATGTCTAATCCTCTCAAAGCCCTGCAGGGTAAGCCTGGCTTTTATTTCACTGTGAAAAAACTCCGGCTTAAAGAAGGCTACAGAGTTGTGGCAAAGGCTTTCACCACCTCACACCACCATCTATTACAATTCAGCAAACATAAAAGTGAGAATAAGTCCTTTGATCTGATAGAGTGTAGGCTGGAAAAAAAAAGTCTCTAGCTACCAATAAAGACAAATATCTTAGACTAATCACTGAATTTTTAGAGAAATCGGCAAGGTAGATATTTACAGAAATTCTTAACAAGGATGCTTCCCCAGTGTCGAGCAACTTCTCATAGAGTTAAGTCAGTATCAGAAAAATATATTTATCTTGGTATATGAAGAACAGAATGCTGTTGGTACTTCATATATGTAGACCCTGGAATGAGCAGCAAGGGATTCCAAGAATGTGAAGTTCCACATTACCTTCTGGTCATAAAGTAAGGAAAAATAAAACATAATAGCTGAGATAAGTCACTTATAGATGTGGAACACTTCTAGGTCACGATATGTACGTGAACGTCAGGGGAGTTTCAGAATACTAAAATTCAAATCCCAGGGGTCTTAGGCATATTTGGTTAGAGAGAATGTGATTATAGTGAAGAAGAAATAAAGTCTAACCAAATGTACTTTGCCTCCAGATTATGTTGACAGAATTAAAAATGCCAAATGGGGGCCCAAAAAAACAAAAGTCAAAAAAGTAAGAATTTACAGGGGAAAAAAGTAAGAATTTCACAGCCAGCATATCCAGGCATTCAGGTCTCCTTGGCAGAAATGTCCCTGTAGTGACAATGGATATTTCTGGCCATCCTGACTTGGCGAATAAGCCATTAAATTATCCAACTTAATTATTTTTTTCTTTTAAATAAATAAATTATTTATTTATTTATTTATTTATTTATTTATTTATTTATTTGAGAGAGAGAGAGACAGACAGACAGACATTACGAGTGGGGTAGGGGCAGAGAGAGAGGGAGACAGAGAATCCTAAGCAGGATCTGCACTGTCAGCACAGAGCCTGTCATGGGGCTCAAACTCATGAAACCATGAGATCATGACCTGAGCTGAAATCAAGAGTCGGATGCTTAAACGACTGAGCCACCCAGGAGCTCCCAACTTAATTATTCTTCATCAAAGCCGCACTCACCAAGACATGTTATCAATATTACTTTGCTTCTCCCTACACTTTTCCTATAGGAAGGAAATGTACTTTCAGTGAATACAAATTATTTCAATCAATCCCTTGTAGGCACTTTTCTAATAAATTAGGTTACCATGTGCAGTGGACATGCTAATCGAATTTCCTGCCTTCCCTAGCCTGTCTAAGTAGGTATCAGGCCACATAATTCTACTTTCTTGGCTGCAGGTGACTGGACTTCAGGCAAACTGAACAGGAAGTGCGATCTGGTGACACCCTGAGGTGTCATGCTTGGGCAGCCACGATTGGCAATGTGCTCATGCTGACGCACAGCAAGCCCACGTGGAGAGCCAGAGGGGAAATAGAAGGGTGCGCAGAGAGACACAGGGGCGAGAGTCTCCAGAGGGCCACAGACAGGAGAGTGCTCTGCTGTGGCTGCTGAGAGATTTGCAGTTCTGGGTTCTCATCTTCTCTGAGGCCTGGCTGCACTTCCTCCTCTTGAGTTTTATGTAATTTTCCAGTAGTTTATACCTTATCTTTGTCTACATTAGCTCCTTTGAATGGGTTTCTGTTACTAGTAACTAAATAATTTCTGACGGGTTCTGTGCATGCTCTTGGCTCTGGTGCCTCACCTATGATTGCAGCAGAGGCTTGTAGAGACAATGATTGGGTTGCTAACAAACTGCTATGCCTTACTTAATTCCTTTGTACTGAAAGACTGGGGGAAAGAAAGGCAATTTGTATTAAAAACGGTGTCTGTGCAAGAAGTATAACCAGTTAGGTGGTGACTACCTCTCCCTGGGGGACTTGACATTTATAACTGTTGGGAAAAATGAATCATGCTTACCTGCCCACCGCTCCCGTTGCTCCCATCACCAGGGCACTCAGTAGTTGCTAGTCAAAAACAGACACAGAGTATTTGCTTTTATGAACAAGAGAAAGCAAGAGGCTGCTGCTCTATAGCTTTATAAATGGTTCCAGAGAGCAACTAACCTGACAAGTGAGCGACTTACCTCATCCACCCCAAAAAGGAAAGCAAACTGGCGCTCGCGATTCTGATCAACACATTGCCCGAAGTCTAAGAGATCTGTGTCACTGAACTTCAGCCCTTGGAAGGTGGGGATCTTCTCCTGAATCCCATCCAGCAATTCCTCAGCACGAACTGCTCAAAACAGTCAATGCCTCACTAATCTGCACACTCCAGAAGATGCCAAACCTCGTCTTGTAGGTCCCCCTGCATCTGCACAGAGTGCCAGAACCTGTTCTCAGCTGGACGTCATGCACCCCCACCTAGTAGTTCCTGTACACTTGTCAAATTACAGCCCCAAACCTTCTGTTCTTTGAAGACAACACGTGCATGTTTCCAAGGCGCAACTTCTACTTTTTTCTTTTAAGGAAGCAGAAAGGAATGAAATCTAAAAAATAAGCCCCTAAGAAATGTCATCTAATTGTAACAATCTCCTTGTTGGAGAAGCATAGTAACGATAAAAGAAAAGCCAGGAGAGAAGTGAGGAGGGCTCAGGGTACCTCAGTACCTACCGCACTGAGAATACGGTAGAGGACATGGTGGACACAGTCTTTCTCCTTGAGGGTCTTACAGGCTTGTGTCTTCTCATATAAGAAGCAGGGGTGTGTGCGATAGACACAACATATCTGCTAGAAGTGCCTACGTGTCAGCTCGTCTTTCACACTTAAAAACTTCCATTATAAGGAAGTGTCAACGATGGATAACACTGACTTATTGTGGATCAACTGGAACTGTCTGGTCAACAATATTATGCTTTGATGATGTGGGGTGGAGTGGGATGGAGTGGAAGTTTTCTTAGTGAAACAGGGTAAGATATGGGATGGAGGGACAGAAACATTGAAAGAAGCCACACTTACTCTTTACCCCCGTCAAGGCAGGAATGTGATAGTAATAAAATGGCAATGCTGGGGCTGCAGCAGCCACCTCCTTTAGGAAATTAATCAAGACATCTGAAAGAAGAGCATGAGAAGCCGTGGTGTGAACAAGCATATAAAACCCTGGCTTTCCCTGCTAAAAAAAAAAAAAAAAAAAAAAAAAAGAACCATCTAATGAAATGCAACCATCCCTTTCAGCAGCTGAAAATTCTTAATCACTTTTACCATCCCTGAGATTGTTACGGCAATGTCATTGCAGCTTGTTCCATTCAAAGTTTTATTTTCCTTTCTGGGGAAAGGCCAAAATAAGATGATCACTTTCATACCATACTAAAATACTATTAAAAAACTGGTGCAAACCCTCCCAGGTATTAAGAGAAGATCATGAAATACTCTCATAAAAGCCAGAAGCCCATCAAGAAGACTTTTATGCTCTTTCCCCACAAGGGTTAAACGTGGTCAGGGAACAACAAGGAATCTGCATTAGGATCAGAATCATCAAGTTTTAACTGAGAAAATTCTACAACAACGAGGTAAACAACATTTGCTTAAAGAGGGAAGTTATAAGAATAGAGGCATATCTCACAATAATTCAACCAGAGGCTGGTTCTTTCCCTGTTTGGGGAGAAATCCAGATATGGCAGAAGAGAACTCACTCTACTTTACTGAGAAGTTGCAATTTCCTACATCATCCACTGTGAGCTTCAACTGCAACATTATTGCAGATGATAAATAAATCTAGCAGACTTGCTTGCACTTTGGCTAGTGGGAAAGAGATTTAAAAAAAATTTTTTTTAACATTTATTTATTTTCGAGAGAGAGAGAGATAGAGCACAAGCAGGGGAGGGGCAGAGAGAGGGAGACAGAATCTGAAGCAGGCTCCAGGCTCTGAGCTGTCAGCACAGAGCCCAAGTGGGGGCTCCAACTCACCAACTGTGAGATCATGACCTGAGCCTAAGTTGGATGCTTAACCGACTGAGACACCCAGGCTTCCCTAGCTATGTATTTATTTAATCATGCATGCAATCATGGATTGTCTGTTTTCAATCTTTTAAAAATTTGCATTTCTTTGTTTGTTAATCAGGAGGATTAAAAAGACTCAGTATATTTGGAAACCACAAGTAGTTTCCATAGAGAAAGCAGAGAAGGAGAAAGCAATTAACTTGTTATTTTGGGAGACAATGGATGTTTCTGTGAAATCTCCCTCAAATTCATTACTCATTCAATCTTGAATAGAACGTGTATTCTCAAGATGCCCATCACTTATATTCCTCTGTTTTGAGAAAACCGGTCCCATGTTTTGCCATGTTACTCTGACACTCTGCAAACCGACTGGACTAGGAGTGAACACCTGACTCAAACAGGCACCTATAGGCTGACCCAGGGCTTGGTGGATGATGACCAATCAGATTGTTTGGCAAAGGAGTTGAAGCCCTTCTCAAAGGAGTATTTTCTCACATGGATCCAGGGAGGCCAAATATCCTGGACCACTGCTGTATACTACTGCAACTGCACACTGTCAGTCCATAAAACTTTACTTTCACGAGTTCAGTGTAACCATTTTGAATGAAGGCAAAAAGAAGCGGCCCGTGTTAGGCGCCATGTGTTTGGACCGTCTACTTACCTTTGTTCCATGGCTTGAGAAAGAAAGGCGCAATGACAGCGATGCCATCGGCTCCTATTTCTGCTGCATGTCGGGCCTTTAAAAGAAGAAATAAGACCATTGTGGGTCTAGTCACAATTCTGATATGTGGGTGTGGGGGTTTCCCCACATCAGCAAGCAATTCTCTGATACCAGCTGTGTGTCCCACAATTCTACTCAACTCTGATGCTATCTACCTGGAGACAGAATCAGATTCCACAGGTTAAGGGCTCAGTCCTATAAGACTACTCCACCTCCTCCAACTTTAGATGCCAGTCAGAAGCCCAGGTTGTCACCTGTGTTTCTGGCTCACTGGCTACAGGCTGGGGGTTCCAATGATTCCCTTCTTGGGTTGAGGCACCATTGATTAAATCACTGACCTCTGGTGACTGATTCAACCTCCAGTTCCTCCTCCCTCTCCAGGGGTGGAGGTCAAGTAGGACTGAAAGTTCCAACCCTCTAATCATGTGGTTGGTTCTCCTGGCAACCAGCCCTCATCCTTAGTTGCATTCTTTTTAATTTTTTAAGTGTTTACTTATTTTTGAGAGAGAGAGACAGAGAGAGACAGAGAGACAGACAGACAGACAGACAGACAGAATCTGAAGCAGGCTCCAGGCTCTGAGCTGTCAGCACAGAGCCCGATGTGGGGTCAAACTCACAGAGCATGAGATCGTGACCTGAGCCAAAGTGGATGCTTAACCCACAGAGCCACCCAGGTGCCCCTCGATTAGCTGCATTCTAAAAGCCACCTCATTCATGTAACCAGAGACACCTTTATTGCTCTCATCACAGAGAATTCCAAGAGTGTTAGGAACTCTGTGCCAGAAGCTGAGCAAAGACCAAATACATATTTATTATAAATTACAATATCACTTGGAATAAGTGACTTATTATATGCACCTTCAGTTAGATAATGAGAGTAGCAACAAACTACTGACAGTAGCACTTGAAGTGATGCAACTGATACACCACTAGAGAACAGAAAATAAGCCAAATTTAATGATAAATGTCATTACCAGGAAAATCCCAAATTGCAAAGTAGAGACCGCTGTTGGAGGTGGCCTGTGCATTTAATCTGATTCTTCTTCAGACTCTGTCAGTACAAAAAAACCTTGCTAAAGCAGACATGAGTGGTTCATTAAAGAGAAACTTGCAGGTGTAATTTCTCTTCTAGTGTTCAGCCCATTGGATCCATTGGATGACGCTATCTTTCCTGTCCAGTGCTTTAATAGTCATATTTTAAAATTTATTCTAAATTTATTTAAAAATTTTAATTTATGGATTGGGAATGAAGTTGAGGATGGTTGAGAAGAAAAAGATTATGCACAAAAAGGAAGATACACTGTACCACTATTCTGAGGTTTTCTCAGATTTCTCCAGGAAAAACAACATTTCCTTCTGCTGGGCCCTCAAACATCCTTATCTATTTCAAGTAGAGTACCTAAAGTCTACTACATGGCAAGAGAGTTGTGTACAGTGACTGTTCTCAAATAGAATGAGTTCCCTGAGGGAAGGGGTCAGATTTTACTCTTGTGTACAGTTAGTTAATCATGGTGCTGAGCACATAGCAGGGACTTGCGGATTGCTTCAGAACATGTCCCACTACCTAAAATGAAAACACGCTTCCCTTTTGAGACTTTAATATCTATACCTAATAGATGTGATTAGCTTTCTGCAGAAGTAGGAGAGCCAAAAAGAAGAATGGGATATAGTCCAAAGACCAATTGTGACATTGGGTGTAATTTCATTAACATGGGGTTGGAATGTAATGTATTTGAATAATTTGTTTTAGCACTCTGTTTAGGGCAAGAAGTAGAAGGGTAACCTTAGCTGGAAATAAGGAAAAAGGAAACAGCTAAAGACAGTTGATGGCAGTGCCCATTCAAACCCCATCCAATGGAGTTACGGCTAAGCAGATACAAAATTATCATCTCATTGGTAAGATTATCCCCATAGTAGGGGATTATCCCTATAGCAGGGGATTATCCCTATAGCAGGGGATTATTTCTGTACTAAGATTATACTCTTCTAGTGGTTAGCCCAATAGAGGACGGTTTTCATATCATGACATGACAATACTTTAAAATTTATGTCACACATAGGAAAAGAAAGCAATTGAAAAGAGATGGGAAAAAAAGGTTTCCTACATGATACTACCTAAACTGAAAGACCTATCAAGAATAAGGATTGGGGCGCCTGGGTGGCTCAGTCGGTTAAGCGGCCGGCTTCAGCTCAGGTCACGATCTCGCGGTCCGTGAGTTCGAGCCCCGCGTCGGGCTCTGGGCTGATGGCTCGGAGCCTGGAGCCTGCTTCCCATTCTGTGTCTCCCTCTCTCTCTGCTCCTCCCCCATTCATGCTCTGTCTCTCTCTCTGTCTCAAAAATAAATAAACGTTAAAAAAAAAAAATTAAAAAAAAAAAAAGAATAAGAAGGATAAATCAAGTCTCCAACTTCTGATTTTAGGCTTATTAAGCAACCATCTAGCAATATGTCTTCCTGTGTGGCTTGCCTAAGAGTGCTGAACTACAATTTTGCAAATACGTATAATGCATTCCATTTCTAAATTCAGTAATAGGAAAAACAAAATGCATCAAGAAGATGTTGAGGCCAGGTCAAGTCATTGGAATCTTTGGAATTAGAATATATAAATTCTGAAAACATGGTTAATTTAGCAGTGGTCCAGGTACTAGGCCTTCTGGTAAACACTGCAACATTGTTGAGCTTTCTTTTTTTACCCAATTCACAAAGTCCTGGAACCACCAGGTCATGTACTTTTCTGCCAGCAACTTTGACTCCTTCTACTCCTACCCTTTGCTCCATCTAATCTGCTAATCTTCAAACCCAGAGCAATCCAATTGTTTGTGTTCTTGAACCTATGTTCTGGTTGAAGACTGTACCTAGGAAGAAATTTCCATAACCTAGTTGAATGGTGGTATGAGAAATTTATGACTCAGCTTCAGTTGGTTTTCAGCACCACTGGGCAATCCTTTTTAAAAATTTGACTAATTAGGGGTACCTGGCTGGCTCAGTCAGAAGAGCATGTGACCGACTCCTAATCTCAGGGTTTTGGGTTCAAGTCTGCCAAATGTGGGGCATATAAGTTACTTAAAAAAAATTTTTTTTTGTGACAAAATCACATAAAATTTACCACTTTAATCATTTTTAAGTGTACAGTTCAGCAGTTATGAAACATATCTCTACAACTTTTCTTTTAATTTTATTAATTAAAAAATTTTTTTTAATATTTTATTTATTTTTGAGACAGAGAGACAGAGTGTGAGCAGGGGAGGGGCAGAGAGAGAGGGAGACACAGAGTCCCAAGCAGGCTCTAGGCTCTGAGCTGTCAGCACAGAACCTGACTCTGGGCTCAAACCCGTGAACCTTGAGATCATGACCTAAGCTGAAGTGGGACGCTCAAAGGACTAAGCCACCCAGGCGCCCCTCTACAACTTTTCATCTTCCAGATCTGAAACTCTATACCCATTAAACAATTCTTCTTTTTCTCTCCCTCTAGCCCCTGATACCCACCATTCTACTTTGTTTTTATGAATTTGACTACTTTAGATACCTCATTTAAGAAGAATCATATAGTATTTGTTTTCTAGTGACTGGCTTATTTAACATAATGTCCTCAAGGAGGTTCACCTACATTACAGCATGTGACAGGATAGATTTCTTTCCTTTTTAAGGTTGAATAATATTCCACTGTATTGTTAAAAAGAAAATCATAGGACCCAGATGGAGTCACTTATGTTAAGGCCCCACATCAGCAAACCAAGACTTAATACATAACCTGACTGCAGTTTCAATCTTCCCAGGAATGTAACCTTTGAACTGTCAACATGGAACTTCCTGGTCAGCATGAGGAAATTTATTGCCAGACCCTTTCCATTCCCCTTAGGAGGATGACCTTGCTTAAAACAATGTGTTCTTTGCTAATAATTTTCTTTTCTTCACTCCCTTTCCTTTTCCAGGCTCGAAAGAACTTCTTTTTTTTTTTAAACTGTACTTATTTTGAGAGAGTGAGAGCATGCATGCACATGGGAGAGTGGGGGAGGGGCAGAGAGAGAGAGAGAGAGGGAGAGAAAGAGAATCCCAAACAGGCTCCACAGTGTCAGCACAGAGTCTGACATGGGGCTCGATCTCATGAACCATGACATGATCTGAGCCAAAATTAAGAGTCAGATGCTTAACCAACTGAGCCACCCAGGCCCCCCGGAGCTCCCTTCTATTTGCTAGATTGGATGCTGCTGGATTCATGAATCACTCAAAGCCAACTGGATCTTTCAAATTACTCAGCTGCCTTTTTGTCCTTTAATAGTATGTCTATACCACATTTTATCTATTTATCCACTGATGGGCATTTGGGCTGCTTCTGCCTCTTTACATTGTAGATAATGCTGATTCGAACATGGGTGGGACAGTCTTCCTGTGTTTCAGTTCTCTCTCCCATTCTCTGAGGCAGTAACTGCTCTTCACACCTGAACCCCATCTACCATCTCCTTCACGCCCAGTAGATGGCTTTGCTCTTTGCTTCCGAGGGAAAGCTGAGGTTCGCTCAAGTTCTCCTGACTCGCAAACTTAGCTCCATCTATACCCACCCTGACTTCTGCTATAGGAGTTATCACCTCGGGCTACTCTCATCATGGCTCTGTGCCTGCTTCTGGATGGTGAGCTCTCTGAGGTCCCTCATCTCATACTCCCCATGACAGCGTCCAATATATAGCAAAAACAGTATTGAGTTTAACCTCAGCATAAAAAAGGAGCCCCTTCCCTTATGTGGAATCTAAAAAACAAAAGAAATGAATAAACAAAAAAAATAGAAAGAGAAATATACAATACATAAGTAAATGAAGAGAACAAACTGGTAGTTGCCAGAGGAGAGGGTAGTGGGGGGACAGGCAAAATAGATGAAGAGGATTAAGGGGTACAAACTTCCAACTGTAAAACAAGTCACAGAGATGAAAAGCACAGCATAGGGAATATAGACAATAATATTGTAATAACCATGTATGATGACAGCTGGTGACCACACTTACCCTGGTGAACACGGACTAATGCATACAATTATCAGCTCACTATATGAATTTCACTGAAATTAATATAACATTGTACATGTCAACTGTACTCCAGTAATAAGAGAAAAAGGAGGACCCTAGAGTGGTCTCTCCCAGATGGACCTCCATACATACCAGTTCTTGTGACTCCTTCAAGCTCAGTGCTCCTACGTGAATTACTACCTGATCAAGCCTGCAAAGGAGAAAACATGCTGCATCACTTGGGAGTTTAGAGTAACACAGAAGGGCTGCACTATCCTGCTTTGTGCTGTCTCACTAATCCTGGAAGTCGGCTAATGCCTCACTAATCTCAATCTCAAAACCATTAAATTCTATAGTGGTCTATTTAAAACTAATCTAATAAAGGATTAAAAAAAAAAAAAGAATGTCCAGGAAATAAAATTTAAGGTCCAACCAAGCAGAATTTTGAAACCAATAACTGATTAATCGATATTTTTTAAAATATAATTTATTGTCAAATTGGTTACCATACAACACCCAGTGCTCATCCCAACAAGTACCCTCCTCCCTGCCCATCATCCTCTTTCCCCTCTCCCCCACCCCCATCTACCCTTAGTTTGTTCTCAGTCCTTAAGAGTCTATTACGGTTTGCCTCCCTCACTCTCTGTAACTTTTTCCCCCTTCCCCTCCCCCATGGTCTTCTGTTAAGTTTCTCAAGGTCCACGTATGAGTGAAAATATATGGTTATCTTTCTCTCCCTGGCTTATTTCACTCAGCATAATGCCTTCCAGTTCCATTCACGTTGCTGCAAATGACCAGATTTCATTCTTTCCCATTGCCAAGTAGTATTCCATTGTATATATAAACCACATCTTCTTTATCCATTTGTCAGGTGATGGACATTTAGGCTCTTTCCATAATTTGGCTATTGTTGAAAGTGTTGCTATAAACATTGGGGTACGTGTGCCCCTATGCATCAGCACTCCTGCATCCTTTGGGTAGATTCCTAGCAGCAGGGCTATTGCTGGGTCATAGGGTAGTTCTATTTTTAATTTTTTGAGGAACCTCCACACTGTTTTCCAGAGAGGCTACACCAGTTGCACTCCCACCAGCAGTGCAAGAGGGTTCCCGTTTCTCCACATCATCGCCAGCATCTATAGTCTCCTGATTTGTTCATTTTAGCCACTCTGACCAGCGCGATTGATACTTGAATACTACCTTTGATGAAGCGCTATTTTAGATGGTGTATTTGATGGTGATAGGTGCCTGGAGATAGGTGTAAAATTGAGACATTTTTTGGTTGGAGATAAAAATAAAGAGGTTCTTCAAAGAGTACAACCAGGAACCAGCCATATGAGAAATGAATTCACTGCATAAAGCTTTTCCCTGTCTTGTAAGTCCTCAGAATTTGGCCTCTTATAAGAGAGGTTTCCTCTGAGACCCCAATATTCATCTTCAGAGGTGCTCCATGTGACCCTGTGGGCGGAGGCCACAGTGAGATGGGTGTTCTCAGGGAGGGTTAATAAAACTCAGCTGTGAGTCCAGTCATCCCAGTGACTCTTCTGAGGGACCCCTGAATGACTCATGTACCATCCTGAGGGGATAAAGACACCACATTCTTGTTTAGGCGCAATCAGTGAGTCCTCAGCGATTCTTGACTTGTTAGGTCTCAGGTGAAATGGGCCTCACTAAAGAGGTGACGTGATCAGGTTTGCATTTTTATAGGAAAAGCCCTAGAAAAGGAGAAGGGAAGGCTGACTGATGTGCTCTACTCTTACCAGTAGCTTGTCCGCATGACCTCCTCAAACCTTTCACACCCCTTCTCCCGGCCTAGGTTAAAACGAGTCACACATTCCTTCCTCCCTTCTATCCTGCTGTTAGTTGCTGCTAGAAAAAACCACCCTGTGGCTTTGATACCAACTCGTAATTTCCCAATTCAGGAGAATGAGGCTCCAGAAAGCCTTCTGGTCATCACGACGGACTTCCCTTCCAACTCCCTGCAATGGCTACTTCAAATCTGGACTACTCTCAAGCTCTATATTCCAGCCCAACTCCTTGTTCCTGGCAGATGTCTTCACTTCCAATGCACCAGAAATATAGACGTTTCATACACAGACTGCCCCCCTTCTCCTCTGTGCCTCTACACTTAGTTACCTCCCCATCTATGCTTTCTTCCTAGCTTCATGGCTGTCCTCTAACATTACTCTATCTACTTTTGGTTTTATTTCAAGCCCCACGTGCCCCCAGACCTTCCCATCAAAGGTAGCAGCTGTCTTCTCTTTGTTAATCTTTTCTCCCATAACGGTGTCTTTTCGACAGAGAAGCATGCTCAGAACTACCCTGCTTTACAACTAATTACCCTTCTTTTAATCTTGCTTCTTCCTCCCTAATCTACTACTCCATCTCTCCTTCCCTTCACCAGAAAACGTTTGGAGAATGGGCTGCACTCATGGCCCCCACCTCCGCACACCTGCTGCCTTCTACAGCTCACTGCGGTCTGCTTCTGTTTCAACAACCCCACTGGCTCTGCTCTGAGGTCATTGGTCACAGTCACTGCAAACCAAGCAGTCTTCTCAGCCCTCCATCTACTAACTTTCACAACATCCAATATTTATAACAAATGTGATAACACATCATCTACTGCCAAGAATTACAATGAATTCCTATGTAACACTCGGTACTGTGTGCCAGCCACCGTCACAATCCTCGCCACCACCTTAGAAGACATGTACTTTTATTCCTATTTTATAGGTGAAACAGAGGGCGGTTAAAGGACTTGAGTTCAGAAGGCTAGTAAGAGACAGAACCAGGACCCAAACTCAGGCAGTCTGGCTGCACAGTCCCCACTCCTAATTATTGCACTACATTGGCGTGCTCTGAAACTATTCTTCCTTAAGTGGCGGGATTCACTCCTGACCTCTCTCCTGCCCTTCTGAGGGCTTTCTGTCTTTGTCCCCTTCACTTTCTCCCCATTTCTGGTGCTTTTCTTAATATTGATCTTTAACTTTCCTCTTTTTTGTGTCCATGGTCTTTAATCTGTTTGGGCCTGGTGGAATTTGGGCCCAAATCTGACTGGAAATGAGCTGAAAGCTGATGGATCAACAGGAAACGTGTACGCGGACATGCATTCAGACTTGGCATGTAGCATCAGAGTACTCAAGGTATTCTGAAGTCACTTAAGGATCCCCAAGGAGGTCATGGGCTTCACTCTGACAACCTCTGCTCCAGGGTCACTTGGGACTTACCTCCAATCTTTGCCACCACCTAAGGCAACATCAATCATTGCCTTCTTTGACCCCTGCTTATGCTGGTTATCACAAGGATCAGTGTTAAATTTCGTGATTGGACATCTCCATTGCATGACAAGCAACCTGAAGGCAGGGACTCTGTTTCATCTCCCCAGTGCCAGCACAGTGCATCACACATGACAAATAAAGCTTGGTTAACTGAGTGTGCTTACTGAATGGATCCTGTCCTATTTGCTTACCATGGCATGAATGGAGCATTAGAACAAAAATATATCATTACACTGAAGTTTAGAAAATGTAGAAAGTTCCCTAAGACTAGAAAAGGAAGTACCACAGAGAGCATGCTGAGTCGCATGCACAGAGAAGATGTAGGGAAGCCAGGGCTGATATAAGCATCAGGCACCCATCCTGAGAGGAGTTGTTCAGAAGAGCCAGGGGACAGCAGAGTCTGTCACCAGCCCCACTCCCTCTTATCCCCTCAGCCCAAGGACAGGTAACCCTTATAGACAGTAAGGGGCAGCTTCCAGATGGATCCTCTGGGAGACAGGTGGGCCTTGCAGTCTGCCTGCTTCCACCTAGAAAGGAGGGGTGCTCCTCTGCCTCAGTGCCTCGCTGAAGTGCCCGGATCCCCATGCCTCAAGCCTGACCTCTGACCAGAAGGTGGGAGACTGTGTCATCAGAAAAGAGCAGTACTCCACACAGCTCTCTGCAAGAGACCCTTTATCCTGGTGACACCACTCACTTGTTCCGCCCTTTTGTCATCCATTCCTCTGCGACCTGGCGTCGCTCTGAGACGCTCAGGGACAGGCCTTCTCCCGTTGTGCCATTCACTGTTCCAAACAGAGAGTCAGTCAGTGGGGCCAACCAATTCCCTTTGCTCCTCCAACAGCAACACTGGAAACGCAGGGTCAGAACTCCCTGCTTACGAGGGAGGGACATGGGGAAAGATCAGAGGATGGAATCTGGGAGGGGGAATGCCATGTTTCCATTTTTATCTAAGACTCTGTCTTTTTTCTATCTTCACCTTGGCCAGAGCAGCAGGAAGGCTAATTTATGACTTGTAATTACAAATCTGTCCTTGCTATCAGGAACAGATAGCAAGTATTTGAATGGAGACTGTCCTCATTTTAGGCAAATTTTGGGCAAAACCACCCAGTTCTGTTATTTGGGCTTGACTGGCAGGAAGATCAACACCATCCAGAGCTGGGATGTCAAGGGCATCGCACATGGGAGTTACTTATGAGGATAGTGGTGCATACTGCGTATCTAAAACGACCTCAGTCTACAGTTTAACATGATGGCAGCACTCTAGGACAATTTTTAAATGGTAATTCATAATTAAATACCAAGGATATTAATATTTCTTGAATAAGCATTCTTACATATTCACTTATTCTCACAGCAACCCTGCAAAGTACAAATGATTTTTCTCATTTACAGATGAAAAAATGAGGCTCTGAATCACTAAGTAATCTAAGTTTGAATCCAGATCTGTATGTTTCCAAAACTTGCCCTGCTAACACAATAATCTCTTAATGGACCACAGAAAGTATGCAAACAGCACTAGGATACATTACAGGAGCCTAAGGCATATGGCAGCACTTCGGATCACCAAACACTGAGCACTCAGGTGGGGTAGAGAAGGGGAGTGAGAGTAGGAAAGAGTGTTTTTCCCACTCCTTTGGGGTCTTAAGAAATTTCAAACATGCTCTACTGGTAGGGATGTTCCTACTTTTTCGCTACACCCAGGGGACATCTGTGGCCTTTCGATGAGTAAGAATCTGTCTTCCTCACTACAGCTTGGAGCTGTAGGGCAGACACCAAGTGGTTCTGTAATCAGGTTCTGGTTTTAATGTGTGGCCTGCACACCTTTTCACAGAACTTTTAACCTCCTTTGATTCTGACCTTATGCTTCCAGTTTTTAAGGGCCCCCTGTTGGTAGAGCAGTAGCTCAGGAAAAAGATGTAGTGTCCAGTCTATGGAGTCAAGCACCCAGAACACAACACAAGGGGTAACTCAACCAGAGGTAAGCATAGTTCTCAGGCCTGAAATATTCAGGGTCTGACTTTTTAATTTCCACCGTCTCTGAAATAAATGAGGGTAACTGCTGGACCTGTGATTCCCTTGTGTGCTGCATGTCGAGTCTTTCTACATTTACCATATGAAAGGTCTGGTTGAGGTCAGAATAAAGCCCATTCTTAAGACAGAGAAGTCTGGATTTTGCTGTTACTCTACCATTTCTTGGTTCAGTGCATTAGGCACCCTGAATAATATATCTGAGTCATAGATTTTCCTCCTTAAGTGGGAATAAAAATAATACCTTATCTGTTTTGAAGGTACACCACCAAATTAGATAATCTCTTGAGATGCCTTCCACATCTAAAACTGATGAGTCCACAGATTCACAAATTTTACTTAGCTTAGCCAGTAACCTATGGCACAAGACACTGTGACCTCCTACTAGTAACCAGGTAAGAGCTACTCTCTAAGGATTTGGCTAGAGATGTATAGAGAAATCTCTAAAGATGACTCACCAAAAATATTCTTCACTCCCTGTTCTTCCACAAGATAGTCCACGTACTGACCAATGACTGAAAAGTTGATTTCTCTAAAGGACACAGGAAAAAAAAAAAAGAAGAAATGCATATTAAGACTTTTTTATTTATTTATTTTTCCAACGTTTTATTTATTTTTGAGACAGAGAGAGACAGAGCATGAACGGGGGAGGGGCAGAGAGAGAGGGAGACACAGAATCGGAAACAGGCTCCAGGCTCCAGCCATCAGCCCAGAGCCTGACGCGGGGCACAAACTCACGGACCACGAGATCGTGACTGAAGTCGGACACTTAACCGACTGCGCCACCCAGGTGCCCCAAGACTTTTTTAGAATATTATTCAACCAACCCTCAAATCTATAAACTGCTCCCTTTTGTTAATAGTTATTAAAAGTCCACCCGGCCGGTGTGTAAAACTTTTAACCTGCTCTAAATAATGCCTGAGTTTTTCCTTGTTTTTTGAGTGATTTCTCTAGTTGTTCACATATGCTTCACTTACGTGAGCAACACATCACTTACTTATCAGCAAAGGCTTTACATTTAAATATCCCCACAAGTAATATTAAAAAAGTAATTACTTAGTAAGCTTTTGCCCTTTTGGGGAAGAACAATGGTCGAAGCCGTGGTGAAATGAGAATTTAACATTCCATTTGGTGAGAGGCAATCATCTTTTAGGCTTACAAGATAGGAAAATTCGATCTTAATATTTAAGAATTTTAGCACTTAATATTTGTGACAGCAAATTAAGCTTCAATTGTATTTGCTAGTTTTACATCGAACAGGATTAACATCGGAGAGGAACTTGGCTGTCACTGCCTCTCAAAGCACGGTCTGTGGAAAAGTAGCACAGGCATCTGGGGTCTGTAAGAAATGCAGAGTCCCAGTCCTCACACAGTCCTCCCCAGTCAAAATCCGCATGGGAATAAGATTCTCTTGTGATCTGCATGCATGCACTGGGCAGTCTGAAGAGCAATGACCCTGTAAGGATCTGATGCTTAAGGCAATAAGGGCTCTTTTCCTTAAAAATCATACTGATTTTAAAATCTAGAAACAGATTTACACACATCATATAAAGTGACTTGTTCTCAATCAAAGTGCAGGTGAAGATGATGGGGGCTAGAGAGTGAAAATTCAAAGGAAAACTGTGCTATGGCTAGCAGGTGTTAAATGCCACAGAACCCATGGTTACACAGCCAAGAACAAAAAGTGCTAGTTGGCTTCCATTTACATTTTTGTCAATGGGGACCAGAAAATCTCAGTTTAATTTTAACCTTGTTAACATCCTTTTCATCTTTGCTTACTGTATTCCTTACCACATGAAAACAAAACAAAAAAATCTGATGCATAAAGAAAACAAAGACATCAAAGGATATTTATCAAAGATAATAGAAACATTAGAGATAACAGCAAAGAATGCACAGGCAGTCACTATCCACAACATGCAAATGACAACTAATCAGAGCCAGTCAACTGGGAAGGTGTGCTTTAAAGCAGTTCTAAGGCCCCCTGAGGGGAGCAGACTCCTTCCATAATGGCATAATGGCATAATGGCATAATGGCATAATGGCATAATGGCTCACGAGCACAGCCTCAGAACATTGCTGCCCCTGCCCCCCTTGCTCAAATACCAAATCCTGGCCTCTCAGTCTTGCTGAGCAGGGGGCTCCCTCAATACAGCACAAGAACAAATTTAGGTTGCTCTCACCTAAAGGGAGAATGGGTGAGTTATCTGCCTAGACAATCCATCTCAATACCCTCATTTAGGTCAGCTTGACCTGTTCAACTGGGAATATCTATGTTCCTGCCACTTGGAACCTGCTTCTGGCTGCTTCCATCAGCCCTCTGCCACTTGGGATAAGCTCTGAGATGCAGGAAAATCAGTAGCGGCTTTGTCTGTGCATGGCTAACCCTGATTTTGACCAGTAGTGCTCATCTACCAATGCAAGCGACCAGCAAATAGCTCTGGCAGACCTAGGGAACTTCCAAATCAGACTGGAAGCTGGAAAGAAATCTGGTGGGCAACCGTCCATGTTGGAATCACAGACTCAAACACAGTGGCTCCTGTACACTTTCACTGAGTTCTTGACAGCTCCCCAATCCCATCCTGGCCACGTACTGAAGACCACTTAGAGCAGGCCTGGCTTTGTCACGAAGGAGGAGCCCGCAGAGCTCCGGATTGTCAGGGGCTGGTAGGTACTGTACTTTGATGTGCATTCTTTTGGTTTAGTCTAATGCTTCTTCATTTGGAAAGGGAGGCTGAAGAGCTTGTTTCCATTTTCAGAAATACTTAAGGAGAGAAACTGATTTAGTCTGTTAGGGTGTGTGTGTGTGTGTGTGTGTGTGTGTGTCCCCAGAATGGACTCTAAACTCAGCAGGGACCCAGACTGCCAAGTGGGCCTCTAATGGCCAGTCTAGTACACGTGCTCAGCACCCTACCTGGCTCCAATGAAATGCTCAATCATTATTGCTGTTACTACTCCTCATGATAAAACCCAGAAACACCTCACACCCTCAGCGAAGTTCACATCCCTACTTACATGTTTATTTACTTTTAAGAGAGACAGAGAGACAGACAAGAGTGAAAACTGGGGAGGGGCAGAGAAACCGGGAGACACAGAGTCTGAAGCAGGCTGCAGGTTCTGAGCTATCAGCACAGAGCCCAATGCAGGCCTCAAACTCACCAACAGAGAGATCATGGCCTAAGGTGAAGTCTGATGCCGAACTGACTGAGCCACCCAAACACCCCAAGAATCATTTTGTAAATTGCTTATGCTCACCCTGCAGGCTAGAGCAAGGACTTCCAGAAGGCAGGCCTGTGCCTTTTATACCTCACAATCCCTAGTCTGTGCCTGGCATAGTGCAGAGACTCAATGATGGTGAAACACCCGTGATCGCTGTCTTAAAAGCAGCTTATCTTCACACCCGCAGGATACATTTAAACCTATAACGTTAACTGAATAAAGGAGAAACTAGTATATAAATAACTAGACCATTGAGAAAACATGATAAAGGCTATGACTGAATCAAAAAGTATACGGGATGGGGCGCCTGGGTGGCTCAGGTCATGATCTCACGGCTCGTGGGTTCGAGCCCGGCGTTGGGCTCTGTGCTGACAGAGCCTGGAGCTCTCCAGCTCAGAGCCTGGAGCCTGCTTCAGATTCTGTGTCTCCTTCTCTCTCTGCTCCTTCCCTGCTCTCACTCTGTCTCTCTCAAAAATAAATAAAACATTAAAAAAAGTTTTTTTTAAGTATACAGGGGTTTAGAAGAGGGACTAATTATTCTAATCAGGGAGGCTGGGAACAGAGACTTTGAGGAGGAGGTGGATCTGGAATAAACAGGATGAAATCTTGCACTCCTCCCTCCCTTGGCCCTTCTCTTTCCAGGGAGTTGGCTGCACCCTTTGACAAATGTAGGCCAGTACATGAAGCCCATGATTCCTCTCCTCTTTCAGTGGACTCCATACTATTTTAGGGCTTCAGTGGGTAGTGCTTCCATCTACACTGACCCCCTTCTCACTACTCCTTTAGGCCTTGCTGGATGGGAGCTACAATTATACTAGGGTTAGGGATGCTATGGGTGATACATTTTCTAGCCCCTCAAGAAAGCGGCTTGTTGGGGCGCCTGGGTGGCTCAGTTGGTTAAGGATCCGGCTCTTGGTTTCAGCTTAGGCCATGATCTCATGGTTCCTGAGTTCAAACCCCACATTGGGCTCCAAGATGACTGCACAGAGGTGCTTGGGATTCTCTGCCTCTCTATGCCCCTCCTGTTTGCACATCTGTGCTCTTTCTCTCTGTCTCTCTCTCAAAATAAACTTAAAAAAATGAAATAAAGAAAGCAGTTTGTTGCTTTTCATAAAATGCTCCTAAAATCCTCTTAGAGAGAGAGAGGTGGAAAAGCGATGGCTCCTAAATGTTTTGACCTTCACAACATTAAACATTTATTTTCTTGTTTAAAAAAATGACTTTGAGGGGGGCCTGGGTGGCTCAGTCAGTTAAGTGACCAACTTTGGCTCAGGTCATAATTTCATGAGGCTTGTGAGTTTGAGCCCCACATGGGGCTCTGTGCTGACAACTCAGAGCCTAGAGCCTGCTTCCGATTCTCTCTCTCTCAAAAAATAAACACTAAAAAAAAATGACTTTGAGAAGGCAGAAGATCTAATAAGGCCAGGCCTGCATTTTTTAAAATTCTTTATTTTTGAAACACAGACAGTGAGACAGAGTGCAAATGGGGGAGAGACAGAGAGACAGGGAGACCCAGAACCCGAAGTGGGGTCCAGGCTCTGAGCTGTCAGCACAGAGCCCAACGTGGGGCTCGAACTCATGAACTGTGAGATCATGACCTAAGCTGAAGTTGGACACTTAACCGACTGAGCCACCCAGGCACCTCCAGGCCTGCATTTCTGAACAGCATTAATGGCTGGGAAGAGCAGAGGCCGTCCCCTTTGGAGGCACAGAACCCCCCGCCCCCGCCCCAGACTAACTCAGGGATTTCAGATCTCTGCAGCCCTTGGCTCAGTGGCTCCAATCACAAGTGAACCCAGTGAAATTACCCAGAGCTGTTACCATATTTGTCACAAAAGCATCCCAACAGCAGGGCTAAGGTGGGAACAGGATGATAATCCTCTCTGGGAACTTTACTCCCTTCTCTGGTTTCCCACCCTACTCTCTCTCTGTGTGTGAAGTGTGGGTTTATGTAAATTGATGCAGGCACCGTCTCAGCTAGGAGGAAGTCACCAGCAGTAATGGAAACAGTAAGACTGGATGATTCTTATCCCCACTGGATGGCCATTTGGGCCATTTGGGCCTGTTGCTCAAGGAAGTGAGAAGTGGCACAAGCCAGTTCACTTCCAAAGGCTGGCTTTCCATTGCGTGTGTCTTCCTTCATGAGCCCCAAGAACACATCTCACTGCTGGCCACCTCAGGGTTGTATGATCCAGAACCAAACGCCAGGCTTGTTGAAGTCACTCCCCGATTTAACTCCAATTTAATACCTTAATTTCAATTCCCAGGGGTTCAGATTCTTTGCCTTGGGCCCATGAGTTTCTTTTCATAAAAGTGCTTAACTTTCTTCATACTGTAGAAGCTCTGTCATTTACATTTGAAAGTACACACCATAAAAAAGGGGAGAAGAACCTACGCAGGATCTCTTTGGATGTTATCACTCTTATTAGTTTGATACTTTTCTATTTGAAAATACATAATAAAGCATTTTCTTAAATAAATATGGTCATATTTATTGGTACTATAAATATGTACCAAAATGGTACTATATATAGTACCAAATATGGTGCTATATTTTCACTTAGCATGCCAAATTGAATATTTCCCCACATCTTTAGATATTCTATTACTAGACTGGCTATACAGCATTTCATTGTATGAATGAACAGATTAGTTTAGCTAATCCTCTACCCTTGGACATTTAGTGCACCTGTAGACTATGTAAGAGGACAGAATGTTTATCTAATTATTTTTGCCACCAGTCACGGCCCTGAGTGGGTGCAGTTTGAAACCGTATGTAGACTGTATCTCTTCTCTTAGGGGAGAAGGATAACAGAATTCATTTGAAGTGGCTTTTCAGAGAAAAATCTCTATTGCTGTTCATTTCCTCTCCTGGTGTATGACACTAAGTGAAAGGTTCCCTTTATTTGAGAATACAGAATCAAAGGGGCAGGTCACGAGCATGCCTGTCAGAATATCTGATATTCTTTTTTTTTTTGGCCTTTTACATATAACTCTCAGTATTCAAAACCAGATGAAAGTTATGTGTGCTTTTGGCAAAATAACTACTTGGCTACTTCAAAACTCCTTCAGCAGGGAAGTATTCAGGGACCATAATTGCCCTGCCTTGCCAGAAAACATTCTGTTCTGAGAATTTGGGTCATGTAGTCTCTCAACACAGTTAAGAAAACAATACTCTACACAATTCCAACTCCAGCGGTCCAGGCCCTTTCGGACTGGGGTAACAGGTCTGTTTTTACCAGAGGGTGATGTGAGGATTCCTGTGATGAAGCCAAAGGCATTCTGGGGAGGAAATAGTCTTTTTCTTGACACTTTGGCCAATCTGAAATGGACTTTCTGTTCTAAACATTGTACTGGCCCAAGGGAAGGAGTGACTTCTCGAAACAACTAAGGAAAACAAACGTCTTCTACTCTTGTGTAGAAAAAGATGAGAACTGAGGTGGGTAGAGAAAGACCTTTCTCTCCAGTGACATGGCTAGGGGCAGTGTGTTAACCTTTAGGATCTTGGTCTCATCAACTGTACAAACGACATTGTAGTTCTCTCCCAGATTAAATTGGAACATGTACAGGGCATTGGGTAGCTCAGTTGGCTGGCTGAGCATCTGACTCAATTTCAGCTCAGGTCATGATTGAGCCCTGCATTGGGCTCTTTCCTAAGCGTGAAGCCTCCTTGGGATTCTCTCTCTCTCTCTCTCTCTCTCTCTCTCTCTCTCTCTCTCTTTCTGCCCCTCCCCTGATCATGCTATCTCTCTCTTCCCCAGAATAAATAAACATTAAAAAAAATTGGAACATGTACATTAAAATGCCCGACATGATGACTGACACCTAGTATTTAGCTCATCAGTGTTAGCTTCTTTTCCTAGTGAAATAACAAAATGTACCATTCACTGTGCTACAGGCTGAAGACAGAATGATGAATAAAAAACACGCTCAGTCTTTGCGGATTGCCTGGTACTCAATAAATATCTGTGGAATAAGGTGAAGCAGCTGCAAGCCTGGAGGTAATGAGTATCGTAAAAGGCATGCACAGGCTGATGTAATGTGTAAAGATGTACACAGGCTGACATGGAATCCCAGGGGAAGGACTCTATCATTCTTTTTACGGAAAATGGGGAAGAAGCACCAGAGGATGGTTTTGATGGATGAGTAGAAGTGCTCACATGGAGTAGAGGGAGGGGAGGATGGTGGTAGAAAAAGGCAGAGGAAACAGAATGAGTAAAGGCACTGAGGGAAAAAACTATGAGGTGTTTGAGGGACCAGAAATGTAGCAGGAGAGGTATCCAAGAGAGTCTGAGCTTGAACTTAGATCAGTTCATCTCGGACTTTAATGTGCTAAAGAATCATCCAGGGATAGTTAAAATGCCTGTCCTGATTCAGTTGGTATGTAGTAGGGCCTGAGATTCTGCATTCCTAGCAAGTTCCCATGGGATGTAGAGCAAATAGTCTGTGGATAAGCAGTAAGGCTTAGACAAAAGGGAGTCAGCAGAGATTCTTAAAGAGGACGTAATCAGATTTATTTATGAGGAAGCTCACTGTGCTACAGTGTGCAGGCTGGACTGGGGTTACAGGTGCTTTTACACATTCTTACAGGACCACTGCAGTATCCCTCATGACCTAACACCAGAGAAGACTCTTTGAATTTTAATGGGCTTTGGAGAGGATATGGCTGAACTCCCTCTCTTTACAGAATATGAAAGAGAACTCTTAACATGTGACAAGACCTCCTTGGGGTCAGACAGCTAGTTGGTGGTAAAGCTGGGGGGGAGGGTCAAGAACCCAGACATTCTAACTAAAACCTACCTAACCATGTTCTTTCTGAGAACTTCCCCATTCCATAACTTTAACTTACATTCAGCATTGAATCAGAGTATTTCTTAGACTTATGAAGAAAAAAGGATGCAGGGAAGAGTTCTTTTTCAACCACTCTCACTCATGGAGACTGTGGCTTACTTTATGAGCCAGGTTAGGGAAACACCCATGATGTCAGGTCACCAGGCAGAATTTCCAGGTATTTGATTCCACATGACCCTTTTTTTTTTTTTATCTCCTGGAAACATGTCAGAAGTTCACATTCCCCTGTAGGCAAGCAGGCAAATGCCCACCTGTCCTCGGTGGGTGCTCCAATCTTGCCTTGTACCTACAGGAAAGCTTGGATGGGGCAGGCAGAAGAAGACAGTGGAACTAATATAACTTATATGCTTACTATGTGCTATGCCCTGACATACATTTTAATATTTTTTTAAGTTTATGTATTTATTTTGAGGGAGAGAGTGAGAGTGAGCACAAGCAGGGGGAGGGGCAGAAAGAGAGGGAGAGACAGAATCCCAAGCAGGCTCTGAGCTATCAGCCCAGAGCCCCACACGAGGCTCAAACTCACGAACCCTGACGTCATTACCTGAGCCAAAATCAAGAGTCGGAACTTAACCAACTAAGCCACCCATGCTCTCCTTAATTTAACTTAATTCTTAAAAATTTTTTTTCTTTTTATTTTATTTTTTTGAGAGGGAGAGCATGCACATGTAAGCGAGCAGGGAAGGGCAGAGGGAGAGAAAGAATCCCAAGTAGGCTCTACACTGTCAGAACAAAGCCTGATGTAGGGCTCAATTTCACAAACTGTGAGTTTACAACCTGGGCTGAAACCAAGAGCTGGACACCTAACTGAATGAGCCACCCAGGCACCCCCAATTTCACACATCAGGAAAGTGAAGGTTCTAGAAAGGAAAAGAATTGAAGAAGAGGAAGAAATAGAGAAATGGAGACAGCAGGGCCAGAGATACTGGGGAGTGGAGAAGGATCCAGAAAAGCAGAGTCCTTTATCTCTAATATATGGGGCTTGGTGTCCTGGGAAAACAGTGGAATGGGGAGGAAGAACACATTGACACTCCAGTGAGTCCCAAAGGAACAAATGAGACTGTTCAAGAGGTCCCTTCTAGGCTGAGGGGTCTGATGAAAAAGGTTAAAGCAGCATCAACCAGTAGTCGTGTTCTGAGCTTGCAAACAGGATCCTAGTCAATAACAGGAAGTGAATCCTGCCTGCTCATGCAGTCACATGATTTATCTGTTTTATGGGGCCAACAGTGGCTAACACACAAAGAGCTGACTTCGGTCTTTCTTCGAACTTGTGGAAATGGAGAAGCAACAGAAAAAAAAACTGCTATGAATCACTGAGTAATCTAAATGCCATCTCAGCAAGAATTTGATTTAGACCTAGTTAAAGACATGATTTTTCAGGAAACTGAGAAGACGGAGGTTTTGAACTCCAATAATCTGAGGGAAAACTGTGATATGGCCAGCTCTGAATGAGAATACAAAGTCCTAAGAAATTTCACCTTTTTTAAAGGGGAAGGGCTAAGGTTTACAAATTCAGCAACATAAGACCAAAAAAATAAAATGTCGTGCATAAAAATATCTTAAATGCCCCATCATCTTTTCATCCCCATCTGATGCCACAACAGTGGTTCAAACAAACTTATTGACCTAAGTGCATAGTGACCCTGTGCTGAGCACCATCATCTGGATGACCTCACTTGAACACCTGTAAGTCCACCATGCAGGTGAATTACCATTGCATTTTATAGAGAAAGAAAGGAGAAGCTTTAAGAATCCAGAATTTTGACTGTTTTGGGCAGACTGACCCCTCTAACAGGTCAAAAGCATTTAGATCCAGGTGGATAAATCCCTTTTTGGTTAATGCCAATGTCCGGGGAGGAGTTACACGTTGCATGTGGACACCTACAGCACGTGACCGTTATCTGCTAGGACCGAGCAAAGGGCCTGCCATAACATTCATCTAGGAGCTAAAATACTTGTTTGGGTAAGGAGTTCTCAGCAATCATCTGTTGTTACCTCGAATTCCTGCAGGCTGCCAACATTTAACCAATGCTGAAATGTGATTACAAACATACTAAGGGGTCCACCTTGCAGCTAACTTCCCCACTTTCCTCAAGGGAGGGCATTTTAATCACATCTATGAATAGCCTGGGGTGGAATCATGCAGCTTTCCAGGGACAGGATCTAGAGGGGCCAGGTCAGTGCTAATAGCAAATGCTGCTAAAATGAGATTCTCCTCATCCAGTTCCATTGGCCTTATTTGGGAAAACCAGGGCTCTGATGAAATTCAAAGAGAATTTACTTTCTGGAGCTACAGATGCTGGGAGAAGGGCAAGATGCCACACTGTACCTTCTCTCTTCCTGTTCAGTCTGTGACACAGAGACCTCTTCTCTGACTTGGGGTCAGAGACCATGCAGGGGGGGATGACTGACAGAAGCTGCCATTTGGCAACAGTACCACAGAGGTGTACAGTCTAAGTGACTGCTAGTGTAGAGGATTTCTGTCCATGTTGCTGGAATGAGAACAGATCCCCTTAGGTCCCAAGTGATAGTTACCCATGCTCAGTCATTGGCGTGATGGTTGCAGCAACAAGACCTTGAAGTTTCTTCTTCCGGGAGGCCATTGAGCTGCTGAAAAATGTCTGCAAAACATACAATATAATTCCTCTCCTTCTTCAAGGAATGCCAATTAATGATCAAACTCCCAGGCAAAGTCCATTCCCAGTTTAAAATTGTGAAAAATGCTTACAAGTACACAAACACACAGAGCAAATGAAGAAAATGTAAAATGTAGAGCTTAATTTTGCAGACAAGGAGATTATTTTTAAAGACAGGAGCCGGGGGGGGGGTGACAAGTGTTCCAGGAAAATACTATCAGAAAGGCCTCCCACTTTGTCTATACAGGTGATTCAGGCAGCCTGAAACCTCGCAGAGAGGGGGTACATGACAGCAGGCCCAAGAAAGAACATCAATTTAACTCAAGGAGATCATATATATATATATATATACACATATATATATATATATACACACACATATATATATCTCTTTCTCCTGACCATATTTCAATTTAAGTAATAGTAATTTTATACACATATAACATAAAACATATGTATAAAATTATATATATTATCCTATATTATATACATAACGTATTATATATAATATACAATATATATTTTTATATATATATATATTTTTATATATTATGTATTATATATAACATATATACATTTTACACATAATACATTACATATATAAAATATATAACATATGTAATATATAATATATAATTATATTATATATTATATATTATATATATTTATATAATATATAATCTATAATTATATATGTAATTATATAATATAATTATATATTATATAAATTATAATTATAAATCATATAATATCTAATACATAGTTATAATATATGTAATATACATAATATATAGCATATATAATTATAATACATAATATATATAATATATAATATATATAATATAAATAATATATTATATATACATAAATACTATTACTTAAATTGAAATATGGTCAGGAGAAAAGAGACATTCTTTTGTTTTTCCATATCTTCATTCTTTTAAGGAGAAGCTCACCTAAAACCAGCACTTACAGTCTTAAGGCTTCTGTGTGATCTACTTAACGATCTTCAGATTTACCTATGTTTGAAAATTCTAATTTTGACTAGTTTTGCCCTGTTTTCCTAGCTCTAGTAGACCATGTACACTGTATCATAATTGTTTATTCATCTCTCCCCCACTAGACCAAGCTCCCTAGGACGAGGAATACAGTTCATTTGCCTTTGCTTCTCCTGCACTGAGTTACCTGGTAAGACATCTTGTGTTCAATTAAAAAGTGATGAATATGTAGGTAATTGAATGAGGTGTTCAAATTGTAGCTGGATAATGACTTCCACAGACAGGGTGATCATGGCTGAGAAAATCAACCTGACCCCACTTATGTGGGCCAAAAGGATCCCTCCCCATCTGGCAGAGAATACACCTGTCTGCACCAGTGTAAAAAAGCCAAGAGGCTGTCGAAAACAGCCAATGAGAGGCAAGAGAGTATCGTGGTTAATAGCTTGGATTCCACAGGCTGACTGCCTGGCTCAACTCTCAGCTTTTCCACTTACCTAGTTACAGAACTGTTATTTTTTGAACTGTAAGACACAAAAATGCGAAGCCATGAATGCAAAGTCTTAAAAATCGAAGAAAATAAAATATAACCAAATCGTATTTGGTGACAATTAGACAAAACATGGTTGGTTTACAGCAAACACAGTGATGTCTATAGGTAATGGACAAGTTGGGGTATATTACAGGTCTGAGGTCACTGGCACATTAAAAAGCCCAGTGTCCACTAGACTTAAAGTTGACCCACACAACGTAACAATTATCAACTGTTTCATTTTGTTTGCTCTTTATAACTGTTAACCTCATTTCCCCAAATAGGAGCATAAACTTTACAGATTACAAAGATCATATCTTTTACTTTTTCTGTCTCCCCCAAGAGTTCTGGCTCAGGTGAGCCCTTCAAGCCAGAAACAGGACAAAACAAAGACAAAGACATGAAAGGGCACACTGTGGCAAAATTTACTGCTTTTATAGGAAGTCAACGTGATCCCTCCCCTTACAGATACGTCCCTACCAAGACTTGCTCCTGAAATTAAGCCCAAATCCTTCAGGTAGTTTTGTTCTGTATTGAAGGGCAATAAAGGGGAACCTTACGTGATATACGGGATACTAGGATTTTTCTGCCTTGTCCTAGTTTGAAGATGAGACCAATATCCTGTTGGGCATTTTGAGACAAATGTAATCACCTGGCCCATGGGGAAAACACAAGGCCAATAACATAGGCCCATCTATCCCAGAGGAATGTCTGTGCATTAAAGGAGACGGACACTATGCCTGCTGCGTATCTCCACCGGGCACTCCTGCAAGCATTGAACTCAGGACACCTCAGACTGAACCTGCCACCTGTCCCCTATGATTGCTTCCTTTAGTCCTTACAGTGGAGGAGGTGGAGCATCAGCTCTGGAGTCAGACATCATGGGTCTGCATCCTGGCTCCACCAGTTCCCAGTGGGGTGAGCCTGGAAGTGTTATTTACCTTCTCTGTGCTTCGGTGTTCACTCCTGTTAATAACAGTAGTCATATTTCATAGGTTGTTGAGAATTAAATGAATTCTTGTAGAGTGATTAACAACGGCGCCCGGCACATAGCAAGTATAGTATGAAGTCGCACCAGATGGCTACAGGACATTAGCAAGTATTCTTGCCTCTTATCTTCCTTCCCTGCCCCCTTACTGCCTCTCTCATAACTTACCCTTTATTACCTCTTATCTAGACCAACGGGCACAACCCCAGGTCTAAGAGGCCCAAAGGGACTCAAGAAGGCTCAAATGATAACAGTCTCAAGAGCTAGGGTCAGCACCAAAAGTCTAATCCAAACAGTGCTAGGCTGTTCACACTAGACTTCTGTATTCTGAGCTTTTAGTTACATTTATTTCACACTTAGGGCAGTTACAGATACTCTTAGGATCATCAAGAGCTTGGATGGGTAGTTTTATATATGGCTTTGATTGAAAGAAACAAAATTAAGTGCACGTAAATGCAATTTGGTTACAAAATCTCAAAAACATAGAACCTGTAGGGATGTGGGGTCAGAGTCAGGAATTCCTACCTTAATCCCCACTCTCCTCCTCCAATCCACATAGGCTTCCAGGTTAATCTCCTGGATGCACAGACATTTCTAAGCCTGCCTTGGCCCAGCTCAGAAAATGCTAATGACTTCCCCTGGCTTCAGTAGGAGAAATGCCAAACTTCCTGGTCCAGGGCTCTGTATAAATCTCTTCATGCCTGAAGGGCACTAGCTCAAGTGTTCCCTGTTGCTCCTACCCACCTTCTCCCATCTGGCCTGCTTCTTTAGGTTCTCCCATCTGGAATGACTATCTCCCACTTCAGCCCCTTGAGTCTAGACAACTTTTAAAACCCACTGTACAAGTTAAAGAACATTCCCTGATCTCCCAAGAGGAAGACAATTTCTTACTCCTCGAAATTCCCTCAAACACTTGCTTTTCCTTAAAAATGTTACATGTTATTAGCAGGGTGGTTTTGGCTCCTCTTCTACAGCGTCAGCCACCAGGGAGCAGGAACAGCTTCAAAAAAATCTGTCTCTGCACAGAGCAGTACAGGAAAAGACCAAAATTTGCTGACTTTGTGAATGCTGAATTTCCAGGAAGAGATGGGGGCAAAAGATCATAAAAACTGTAATAGGTAATGATTGATATTTTGTACATTCAAATTTTAAATAAACTTGTTAACGTCAAGCTTTGGCATTCTTTGTAGCTTGTATCAAAAGCAAGTGGTTAGAATGTTCTCCACCCTAGGGCTCAATGCGAATTTAGAGTGTTAATAGAGATGCTGGGGAGAGGGTATTACTCTTGAAATCTTGTATCTCTATCCACCAACACTTAGTACAAAGAATTCAAGTCAAATCCTCGGAAAAGGGCAAAGTTAAAAAAAAAAAAATCTCTGGGCGAGACGGAGGATGCAACTCTGGGCATGGTGAATGACTCGAGAAATATGCGCAAAAGAAGAAAAGAAATGGAGAAACGAAAGAAACAAAACCAAAACGCAGAAAAATAACCAAGTTCCCATAAAATGAAGGCATTCGGTCAAATGCAATGATAAAGTCTGCTCCACTCCACAGCTGACTCAGCTCACTGAAGGGTCCTTGGAGAAGGCTATGCAGTCCGGGAAGAATCCAGGAGAGTGGTCCATCTGTGCAGACCCCTGCCCCAGGCCTGGAGCGCGTCGCTTTCGCACTTCCTCTAGCCCCACGTCCCAGCTTTTCTGCCTTCCCCTCTCCTCCCGGCCGTCCCCGTCCCCCCGCCCCTCTGCCCTCCTGACCCCATCCCCGGGTGGGCTGCAGGTTTCCCTCCGTCCGTCCGCCCCGCGCGGGCCGCGCTCACCGGATAAGCCCGGGTCCGCCTCGGTCGCGTGTGGGCCGCCGCCGCCGCTGCTGCCGCTCGCCGCAGTGCCGCGCGCCGCCCCGCGCCCCCGCCGAGGCCTTTCTCTCCTCCGCTGCCGCGCCGCCCCGCACCACGTGCCTACGCGCCCGCGCAGAGCCGCGCGCCCCGCACGCCCCAGACGCTGAGCGCACGTGCAGTTTAGCCTCCCTCCGCGTTACCTGGGGGTGTGGGCGAGGCGCCCGGACTGCGAGCTTCCGAGCTTGCGCCTCCCGAGCCGCGGCGCGTGCTTACGCGCGCCCAAATTCCGCGGGGCAAACTCTCCCTTCCCCTTCTGCGCGGGTCGTACCGCTTGCGGATGCCTCCTGGGCTCCTGTTCGCTGTAACTTCTGTCCAGGGCTCGGCAGCAACAGGTACTTCGTGGTTGTGGGCTTTGAAATTTGGGCTGCCGGTTCCGAAGTGTGCTGAGAACCCTGCCTGCCAGTCGGGGATCCCGTCTGTGCTTTTCAGGCTGGTGCTGCTGCCCCAACCCCGCATGCCCTCATGTTCAAAGGTAATGAACGGATATTAAAATTGGATTCGTTTCTAAAGCGATAGCTTTCCTGCGTATTCTGGAGAACAACTGAAAAAGTTTTGAACGGGATAATTATTTTTAAACAAAATATCTCTACTTGTAGGAATGTCAAGAGTTTACTTTCTAGTGTTACATGCTGTGCTAATACATCAGAAACATAGACAAGTCCTCAGGTTTCTCTTGTTAATGTGAGTTATCCTCAATTTTGCATAAAAGACAATGGCCTATGCTTAATTCATTTAGGGAAAATAAATTTCCCTTAGGG
Organism: Prionailurus bengalensis; assembly: GCF_016509475.1. Lineage (NCBI taxonomy): Eukaryota > Metazoa > Chordata > Mammalia > Carnivora > Felidae > Prionailurus > Prionailurus bengalensis. Next base: position 25,196,732 of record NC_057360.1, read on the forward strand.
CTTTCTAGTTTGCATTTTAAATGCTTTTAAACTCATTATGGAAGTACTTTCATTGCATGCGGCTCCAGAAATTAATTCATTAATCAATTCATAAAACAATCCTTTGTCGTGAGTACTATTTTTTAAAGTCATATTTTACAGTTGAGGAACCATCATCCCATTCTATTTTTTTAAGTTTATTTATTTTGAGAGGGAGGGAGTGCAAGTGGAGGAGGGGCAGAGAGAGAGAGAGAGGAAGAGAGAGAGAATCCCAAGCAGGCTCCACGCTGTCAGTGCAGAGCCCAATGCGGGGCTGGAACTCACAAACGGTGAGATCATGACCTCAGCTGAAGTCCTGTTTAAGCCTAAGTACCACGCTTAACCAACTGAGCCATCCAGGTGCCTCAGCACCATCCCATTCTAAAGATCAGAAAAAAAAAAAAAAAAGTATTTTAATGAGTTTGAGTAATTTGCCAAAGGCCACAGTGCCCATGAGTAGTTGAGCTGTGATTTGGTTTCAAGTAGTGCGGGAGATGATACTTTTAACCACTACTCTATGTTTTCCTGCAAAAAAGGAAGGGAAAAGTCCTAGTTATGTCTGTCTAAGAATGTCAACAAGAATATATCCTAATGGGATGTAACTTTTTTCAAAGTCATACTTTAATACATGCAAAATTAAGTATTTCAGTACCCAAAAGTTATAGAACATCAGGCTTGATATTGTCAACCAATAAACCAACATGTTAAATGAATAAACTACTGTTTAAATATATGTAGAAGTACAAAGCAATGCCTTATAATAGTGTGTTAGGGTTTGCTAAGAAACAGATGCTAAAACTGGATTTGAGGTGCAGGAAATATACTTGGGGAGCCACCCAGGGAGAAGGCAGGGAGAGCCTTGATGGTCATACAGGGCTGACACCTGTGGTAGAAGCTATGGAAAGAAAGGGGGTGGGGAAGAGTCTCACTGGAATGGTGGAGGGAGAGCATCATAGCCTCTACTACATGCCCTTAAACTCACAGCCTCTCCAATGAATTGTGGGGAAGACATTTACCTTTAAAAATATGTATGCTGGTACAAAGGTATGAAACACTGAGGGAGGGAAAGACTCTGATCTGGGCAGAGGGGTGAGTGTGTGGACATGATGAGGCAGGAGAGCATTTCTGAAAAGTCTTCCTGGGGGAGGTTGACACTTGAGCAGTCTTAGACAAGGAGGAGGCCTTAGAAGAAGGGAGAGACAGCCAAGGTTCACTGCTGGCCCGAAGTCCTCTAACACTTGTCTGATAAGTGGCAAGGGCTCTGTGGCGTTTCTTTTATTGTTGTACAGTGTTATTTAATCACCATTACTTTTTATGCTTTTCTTTCTTGCCCCCTCATTCCACTGCGAGGTGCTCAAGGCAGGTACCTTGTCCTATTTCTTTGTTTTTCCCACAGCGCAGAGCTCAGTGCTTATCTACCTGCAGGCAAAGAGGGTTGGATTTGGAGACGTTTACTCCCTTCAACTCTGCTTTGTTTAAAAAAATATATATGTTGGGGTTCCTCATCGTATTGTGTTCACTACAATTCAAGTTTGAAACTCAGTGATGTGGAGAAAAGAGCTTGGGGGGATACAGTACACTGTAATTGATCAGACTGGCCACACGTTCCATCCTTGGTGCTGACATTGGAGCCTTATCACAGGTTCCTGAGTGGACTTGGAGAAACCTTCCCAGAAAGGTTCCCCTTACCTTCTTGTCATGGTGCTGAAATGTTCTAGTACCAATTCCACTGTGTGGGAGGTGTTCCCCTCACTAAGAAGGAATAGTTCTCTGATGCCAGCTGGGTGTCCTACAGTTTAACTCAATTCTGACAGACACTATCTCCCCAGAGATAGCATCAAATTTCACAGGTTAAGGGTTCAGTCATAGAAGTCTGCCCTCCCCGCCCCACCCCCACTTCAGATGTTACATCAGATCCTATTACCTGTGCTTCTGACCCATTGGCTATAAACCAGAGGTTCCTTTGATCCCCTCCTTGGATTTGATTAATTTGCTACAACAGCTTATAGAACTCAAAGAAACATTTTACTTACTAGATCACTGGCTTATTATAAAAAGCTATAACTTGGGAACAACCAGGTGGAAAAGATGCATAGGGCAAGGGATGGGGAAAGGGCTCATAATTTCCATGTCCTTTCTGAGCACAAGTGTATGCTCTCCCCAAATCTCCATATTTACCAGCTGGAAACCCTCTGCCCGCCCTCCTTTTTGGGTTTTTATGGAGGCTTCATTACATAGGCAGTATTTTTTTTTTTTAATGTTTATTTTTGAGAGAGAGAGAGACAGAGTGTGAGTGGGGGAGGGGCAGAGAGAGAGGGAGACACAGAATCCAAAGCAGGCTCCAGGCTCTGAGCTGTCAGCACAGAGCTTGACATGGGGCTCGAACCCACGAATTGTGAGATCATGACCTGAGCAGACTGGACACTTAACCAACTGAGCCACCCAGGTGCCCCTACATAGGCACTATTGATCAAATCACTGGCCATTGGTAATTGATTCAATTTTGGAGAAGGTTGGGGATGGAACTGAAAGTTTCAACCTTCTAATCACATGATTGATTCTCTTGGCAACCAGCCCCTATCCTAAGATGCTTTCGAAAAGCTAGTCACCTCATTAACATAACAAAAGACATTCATTGCTCTCATCTCTTCGGAAATGTCAAGAGTTTTAGGAGCTCTGTGCCAGAAATGGAAGACCAAATTTATAGTTTTTATTATAAATGACAATGTTACAGTTGTCCTTACCAGGAAAGAGGAAATGGATTGTAGACAGCCAGAATACTGCTACATTGGGGAACGTTCATGAAGGAAGGAGAATGGAATTTGGGTCTTGAAGCGTTGCTCTCCATCGTGGGCCTGAGAAAGTTCTCTCCATGGTGAGGAAGAACAGTCCTTTGCATTCCATGTAAAGGAATACAACCAAGTTATAGGTATGAGAATCACTCCTGGAAATTCTGGTTGTGTGGGTATGTCGGTGGGGCTGGTAGAAAAGCACAAGTTTATTTTTGCATCAAAGTCCATAGATCTTCAGAGAAGGAAGCAGGCCATGACTAGAAGTTGGACAGATTGCTAGTCCCCATGACAAAGACTCTTCCCTTTTATAGGTTAATTTCTGAGACTAAGTGCCTACTAGTAGAAGGATATCTCTTGAGGGGAGAAAAGTCCTATGCATAAGCTGCGTTTCAGAGAACCCTTTAGGTCACAGGAAGGGACAGTTTTGAGAGTAGTTGTGCTCAGTTGTCTCCTGGCTCAGCCCTTTGGTGAATGCATATTGGTTTTCAGCTCAAAGGAAAAAAATGAACAGAGATGTAACTCCATATTGGCATTCTTAACCTGGACTCTGTGACTCTGGATTTTTAATAGCAATAATCTTTTAGTAATACTAATCTTTATTGAGATGCTATTCAATACTATGCAATTCACCTATTTTAAGCATATGGTAGTTCAATATTCTTTATTATGTCACAGAGTTGTGCAATCATTGCTACAATTTTAGAACATTTTCATGACCCCCCCCAATAACCCATATGTGTTAGCAGTCATGCCCCATTCCCTTCCTCCTCCTGGCCCCCAGCTCTAAACAACCATTAGTCTTTCCATTTTTTTTTTTTAATTTTTTTTTTCAACGTTTATTTATTTTTGGGACAGAGGGAGACAGAGCATGAATGGGGGAGGGGCAGAGAGAGAGGGAGACACAGAATCAGAAACAGGCTCCAGGCTCTGAGCCATCAGCCCAGAGCCTGACACGGGGCTCGAACTCACGGACCGCAAGATCGTGACCTGGCTGAAGTCGGACGCTTAACCGACTGCGCCACCCAGGCGCCCCTGTCTTTCCATTTTTATAGTTTTGCCTGTTCTGGACATTTCATATAAATGGAATTATGCATCATGTAGTCCTTTGTGTCTGGCTTCTTTTCCTTAGTGTAGTATTTTCAAGGTTCATCCATATTGTAGTAGGAATCTACTTCATCCCTTTTTATACCCACACAATATTCCATTGTATGGATATACAACATTTTATTCATCCATTGGTTGGTGGACATTTGAGTTCTTTCCAGTTTTTGGCTATTATGAATAATGCTATTACTGTGATTGTGGATTTTAGACCTCCTGGAATATTGTCGGCATCTTTTTTCCAGTGGAGTTAGTTTATAGCATTCTGGCTTCTGTTTGGTTTTTCAGAAGCCCCAAGTCCTTACCAAGATCAGGGCTTTTACACCTGCCTGGGCGGCCCTTCTTCAGTCTGACTGCTACTCATCCTTCAGATCATGGCTCAGGTGTAACCCTCCTGAGAAGCTGACTTGTGCAGACCCTCCTCCTAGCACTGTGTTCTTTCCATTCCTGTCACAACTTATTAGTGTGTTTAGTTCTCCCCGTTAGTTGGTAAGCTTTGTGAGGGCAGTGGTCTGTCTGTTCTGTTCCTTGGGACACATCTAGTGCCTGCTACATCATAGGCACTCAATAAGTAGTTGAAATACTATGCAATGCAGAATGACTATTGGTAACAGAGAGAGGTATCCTAGCTCTGTTGCCAGAACATAGCCTTTTGCACTGATGGGAGGAGGGTTACCCCCTTGTTGACTGGTATTGATATAAGAGTAAGGACCCCTGTGGCCGAGAAGGGTGGTATAAACACAGAGAACAAGAACTAGGGAACATTGAGGACACTGGATCCAGATAAAGAGGACTGTAGTGTCTCTCTGAGAGCATGAAGGGAGGGATTCCTGATGTATATTAAATCTGGATGGGGGCGCCTGGGTGGCGCAGTCGGTTAAGCGTCCGACTTCAGCCAGGTCACGATCTTGCGGTCCGTGAGTTCGAGCCCCGCGTCAGGCTCTGGGCTGATGGCTCAGAGCCTGGAGCCTGTTTCCGATTCTATGTCTCCCTCTGTCTCTGCCCCTCCCCCGTTCATGCTCTGTCTCTCTCTGTCCCAAAAATAAATAAACGTTGAAAAAAAAAAAATTTAAAAAAAAAAAATCTGGATGATGTTGCCTTGTTGCTGACTTTGAGACCTCTTTCTGAATTGTATGTATGGACCAATGTGCCAGTGGGTTACCCACATTGATTTATCATCCCCTAATAGTTGGAAAACCCTTTGAAAATTTGGGCCTAGTTTGATGACTAGCAAGGGAGAAAGTATGAGGGGGCCATAGTCTGAAAACAGAAAAGGAAGTTAATATTAATTTTGCTTGGCCAGGTTTCTTTGACAATATTCAGAAAAGTACAGAGGCAAACTTCCTTTGAAGGATGTTCGGCCTGTGTTAGGTATTGCCTGATGAACATGAGGCTGTTGGGACGCATGCAAGTGAGTCTGGTCCACTTGTAACAGTACTCTGTAAGGTTCCCCGGGGATCTAAAGAGTAATAAACATGTCTTCCAAAAGCTTCCCAAAGCTCAATAGCTGCTCATATTATGAATTAGGTAAGGACTCACCACTAGGTGACAGTCTGTCAGCAGAAATTGCTTTCTCATTTAATGACTCTTTCCCCAACTGCAAGTTTCTGGGAATATCAGTAAAAATAAAAATATTAGGTAATCTTTTTCTGATCCCGTTTCCCTATCCTCCCTTTCCCAAAAATCTATGGAGCTGACATCTTCAATGGTAAACATTCTTCTTTAATCTCTCTTTCCTTAATATTAAAGTAATGAAAAAATGATGTATGGAGACACAGAAAATTAAGTTTCCCCTCCCATACTGCTTCTTTGGGTTTTGAAGATAAATATGGCTATAAAAAGAGTACACTCAGTGGTCTTGGCTTTTTTTTTTTTTAATGTTTATTTAGTTTTGAGAGAGAGAGAGAGACAGAGACAGAGACAGAGACAGAGACTGGGAGCAGGGGAGGGGCAGAGAGAGAAAGAAGAAGACAGAATCTGAAGCAGGCTCCAGGCTTTGAACTGTCAGCACAGAGCTTGACACAGGGCTTGAACCCACAAACTGTGAAATCATGACCTGAGCCAAAGTTGGATGCTTCACTGACTGAGCTACCCAAGTGTCCCTTGGCTTTTTTTTTTTCTTCAAGTTTATTTATTTATTTTGAGAGAGAGAGAGGAGAGGAAGAGACATTGTGAGTGGGGGAGGGATAGAGAAAGGAAGACCAAGAATCCCAAGCAGTCAGCGCAAAGCCCAATGTGGGGCTCAGACTCATGAACCATGAGATCATGACCTGAGCCGAAATCCAGAGTCAGATGCTCAACGAACTGCCACCCTAGAGCCCCTTGACATTTTATAGGGAGAGGATATTTAAAAATCTGGTTCAAGTTTAGTTTATAAGTATTTTCTCCCTCAGGAATATAAATCACTCTATGCTTCCTTTCAGCATTTGAGGTGAAGATGGAGCTCTTAGGAGAAATGTATTTTAGCTCATTTATGAAGAAGTTTCGTTTTATGTCCTCTTTGAGCAAAAGGAAGACTCCCTGGAAAGCGTTCAGTGAGGTAAGTGCAACTTGAAATTTCATTTGCTTCCACCTAAGACTGCGTCAGTTCTGGGTAACAGCTGAACTCGGCACTAATGGTCTGGACTTGGGGAAGTTTAGGCCCCTTCTGTCAGCTGGTGAAGGGGGTGGGAGCTCAGATGGCCTCCTGAGGGGTATTCCGGGAAATTTTGTTGATCCTGCCCCTCCTCATTCCTCTGCCCAAGCCATCGTGCATTGCTGGCCCCAGCTTCCAGTGTTATTTCCATGGCCCCCATTGATGAGGTTCTTCCAGGCCTACTGGAAAGTTCCCATAAGTTATTCTAAAATCTCACTCTATTCCTGTGCTCCATTTTGCAGGCTAGGTATCTTAGTTACGGCTAAATTATCTCAGCTCTGAAAGAAATGCCTCCAATCTATATTTGGCCATACATTTAAAGGTGGGCCAAGTAGGTTAAAAAAATAAGCAAAGCAAAGTACAGAACGGTATTCAATTCTGCCATTTGTATTAAAGGAAAACAAGGTGTGTGTAGGGGCGTACCTGTATGTGAAGGTATGTTATCTGGAAGGATAACAGTGATAGTCAAATATTTAACAACTGGGTCGGTTCTGGGAACAGGGATGGCTGCTGGCTTGAGATCTGGAAGTGTGCTGAGGATCTTCTAATATCTAAGCTTTAACCCTGTAATGACTGATTGAAGTTCTGGGGGGGAGGGGGCAGCACTCCAGTGGCTTGAAGCAGCAGCTGTTTACTAGTCTGTAGAGAACCTTTAAGCAGTTTAACAACATGTGGTTGTCCTGGTGTTCCCCAGCAGCTATCCACGAGTCCTCCTGGGAGCGGGGATTTGAGGAGGACAGACTTAGTATTCAGCGTGCCCTTTAGCACTGTTTGAAATGCTTTGTTGTTGTTTGAATTCTATTCAATCACGTACTTGGAAATTGAATTTAATTTTGTTTGGCTCAGGGGAGAAGTCTTATTTTTAGAATTTGGTTCTGGACATTTCTGTCTAGTCATCCGACTCCAGTCTGCCTACAGACTCAGGGCTGTTCTCTTTTGTTCCATCTTGCAGGCAGCTCCTCCACCCAGAGCTTTGCTTACACCCCTCTGCTCACCTGGCTGACCCCCTTTCACCAGCACCAACCCCCCAGTCCTCAGCGTTACTGTCTGAATCTCCTTCTGTTAATTATCCTGCACCTCTTGTCTCTCCACCTTACCAGACCTCAGTTCCATTACCAACTAGGATAGACATTACTGTGCTTATTCTTGTGAGCAGAAAATATGTGTTCTTTCTTTTTTTTCTGTGTTGGAGAACCTGTGCTTCCCTAAGTTTTGTTTGAGCATCAGCACGAATGGCAGTGGTTGTCATAACCATGGTAAGAACTCATGTTGCATTGGTTTGGGCATCCACCTGCCTGGTGCAGAACCACCCCGGACTCCATGTCTCCCCTGGTTTGCCTGGGAGGCAGGGTGGACCTTCCATTGTGCCCCCTTCCATCCTTTCCTCTTCTGCTTTGAGCTCCTTGTTGGTGTCCCCTGCTGTGCAGCTACTAGGGAGCAGTGTCTGGTCTCAGCTACAGTCCCAGCCACTCTTAAGCCAAGGTTGCTGTCTTCTGGTGCCTAAAAGTGTGCAGAGAAGCTTTTCTCTTCTGCTTTGCCACATTCTGTCACCCAGGTCCCAGAGCACCCATGACTTGCTGAAGTGAGACTTGAGTGTCTTACTGAGCCTCCTCCTCTCCACCTGAAGGATCTGCTCCACAGGCCTCAGGTGTGAGTCCATGGAGCCAAGGCAGGGAACTAAAGACCGAGACCAGGCATTTCTTCCTACCCACCCCACTTCCCCACCCCAAGCCTACCCTTCCTGTCCCCCTTTCTCCACCCGAGGCTGCCACAAAACTGTCTTCCAGCAGTAGCTTCCTTGAGTCTAATCAACTCCTAGCCAGGTCAGCTGTTCCCTTAGATTTATCAAAGTTGACCTTTTGTGATAGGCACAGTTGGACTCGGGCTGGCACCCTGGCCACAGATGTTCTCTTTACACTTATCTCACTGTGTGGTAATTATATGTTGGCATGTCTCCTTCCCCAAGTTCCTCAAGTATGAGCTTCTAACTGTGCGGTATGCATCTTTGGCCAGCACCCAGTCCTTGCTTTCACGGGGCAGACCTTGATAAATACTTTTTGAAGAATAATCGATCACAGTCATTTCGCCTAGATATGCAAAAGGAAGCCTCTCCTCTTTACCAAAGGACATCCAGGCAACAGGCACAGAGGGAGGGGAGCTATTCGTAAAGGGACATCCCCTACCCTACAAAATAGCCATTCAAGGCTCTCTGGGCTCCTTGTGTCTTCAGGGGAGCAGAAGAAGCAGGGTGAGAGCAGCACTTCTGGGAGCTTCCATTGGTCTTGTTTTGAGAGAATAACATGTTGAACAACTGTTTGGTTACATTTTACTGTGCACCTGCCAATTGAAGAAACAAGGACAAAAACATGACAGGGTACAGTATGGCAAAACATATTGACTGGAAAGGGAAAAGGTAGATGACATACAGGAACAGAACATTTTATTTGTATCATCCCAAATTCAGAGAAATGTGGTTAACTCAATGCTCCAGTCACCTAAATGTTTACAGTGGAGGTAAAAGTGACAGACTGAGGCATGGATCTGCTAATGCTGGACATTGGGTGTTTCTTTTATAATTTACTAGAAGGAGGTCTGGTGTCATGTGGTAGACCACTGAGTGTAAACGACCCTCCAACAGAGAAAGACCAAGAAATTGTGTAACTACCTGAGCTTATTTTTTGAGAAACAAACCCATGAATCACAGCCAAGGTCAATCCTCTTCAACTAGTATGTGAGACTAAAAGAAGTACTGATTATGTTTATTATAATAACAATATTTAACACTTACTTCAAGGCATGGCATTTGCAAAAATTGGAAAAAATAAGAATACTCCAGCAGTCTTATGGATACTCAGTGGCGATATCACATATAATCACGGTCATTGGAATAATTGCAGAGATGACGAACCAGGGTTTAATTGTAGGGAGAGAGAGGTGTTAAACAATTTGTTGAAGGTCACACAGGTGGTAAGAAGTCTGTCTAATTCTAAAGCGTGACCTCTTTCTCTGCATAGCAGTGCCTCCCATGTTGGAGAATGTTACGATGGAAAATCTTCAGATGAAAAGCATGTGATTTTCATGTGATTTTAAAAATGCTGTTGTCTGGTCACATGTTTTGGTTTCCCTGTTCTTTGTACATAGAAAAACTCAGAAACTCAATGACTTGTTAGGTGACAGAACAGGTCCTACTGAAGAGGAGTGGCTAGAATGACCAGAGCACCCAGGAGTCCTGTCACTCAGCACCTTCCCTATCTCCCATTCTGGGTTCTCCATAGCTCCGCCCATCACAAAATCAATCTACCAGTCTCCCAACCCACGCACCAATCAATAAAGCAGTTGGTATTTGTCGAAAGCCCACTTTTTGTTCCTAGGGCAGTGTTTGGTGCTGTGGGGAATGCTGAAGCAGCACCAGACAGGGCCCTTGCCACTTTGGTGCTTATAATCTAGGTGGAGAGACAAGGCAAAAATACATGACACAATTACAGAATCTGACAGAATGTAATAAAGTGCTAAATTGTGTGGTACAGACAATTAGAGAACAAGACAGTATATAATAAAGTGCTAATTGTGTGGTACAGACAATAAGTATAATAGGAGTTCAGTGAAGGGATGGATGAGTGTGGGCTGTAGTCTTCAGGGAAGGCTTCTCATCATGTCAGGGCTGCCGTGTTTATCTGGTGCATGATGGGAAACTGAATACGAAATAGAGGGTGGATGAAGAGCAGAATAACTGTGCTGTACTTTGGTATCTCTTCTCAGCCTAGATGAAGGCAGAAAGGGAAAGAATTCTTTGAGAGGTGGCATTCTCTGTTTAAAATGAAAATCAAGTAGAGAAATGCCTTATTTTCTTTATTAATTGCATTAGAGAACATTTCCACAGAAACTTAAAATCATATTTTAAATTGAATAATGTACTACAGTGTACTAGGAGAGTTCAGTGTTTACAGAAATCATGCTGAAAATCCTTTTCATTAATGAAGAGTACTTTTGCATGACAGATAATCACTAGTTTATATAAGACTCCTTAAAGCAGGTAAATAGATACTCTCATATACTACTGGCAGGATTGATAAACCTTTTGCAAGGTAATTTGGCAGTGGGTACCTCAAACCTTGAAAATGTGCCTATTCTGGAGTCTATCATTTTTACTTGGGGAATTTATCCTAACGATGTAATTATGGCTGGCTGCAAGAATAACTCTTCTACAAGGATAATTATCACAGGGTTGGAGACAATCTAAATGCCCCCAAAATAGAGGACCAATAAAAAATTAACATATTTATAAAAATGGAATGTGTAGTCACTAAAATGCTACCATGCAAAACCATTTAACGTAGTGGGACATGTTCACAATATATAGATAAGCGAAAAAAAATTCTACAACTCCTAGAGTATGATTCCATTTTTGTTAAACATATGTTTTATGCAAAGAAGCATATCTGAATGATGAAGATATATATTATTTCCACTTCTTTATGCTTTTGTGAAATTTCCAAATGTTTTCTAAGCTACATGGTTTACTCTGAAAACATTTATTAAAATCCTGTGGTTCTTGGGGCCCCTGAGTGGCTCAGTCAGTTAAGCATCTGACTCGATTTTGGCTCAGGTCATGATCTCACGGTTTGTGGTGGGCTCAGTGCTGACGGTGCGGGACCTGCTTGGGATTCTCTTTCTTTCTCCTTCTCTTAACCCCTCCCCCACTTGTTCTCTCTCTCTCTCTCTCTCTCTCTCTCTCTCTCTCTCTCTCTCTCTTTCTCTCAAATGTGTTCCTGCACATTCCCTCATCCTCCAATTAATTTGGGTGAATAAACATTAAAAAAAATCGTATGATTCTCTGATTTAATTTGTTCTGAAAGTTTGGAGAGTCATAATTTGGAATGTCATCCAGTGAGTTTTCTTAGAGTGGACTAGACCTGTCCTGGAAGGGATTCCTACAGACCTGGGAGGTGGAGGTAGGTTAGAGCTTCAGATCTCATGCAGCAAAGAAGTTCTGGGCCAAGGGACAAGCTTCAGAAGCATTATTCTATTTTTCTTTGAATTATAAATGATTCCTATTTAGCAGAATGTGTACTTTATTTTCATGGACTCACATCAAGCTAGGAGATAATGGGAGGTATGCGTACTCTTTAAGACTTTTATAACATGAATTTTTAGCAGCAGAACCTGGCAGGGGGCAGAAAGCCCAGAGCATGGATCAATTTTTTAGACTTACGGAATACTAAAAAAAAAAAATATATAGATGTACCAAAACAGAGTTTCAAAATTTGTGGTGTTTAAAAAATGCTTATCTTGAACAAATCAATACCTTTAACACAGAGAACACAAAAACAGGAAGTTAAATTTCATCATTTTGGGAACATGTTAAAAGCCTGGATTTGCGATCTTTGGTGAATATTTGGGTCTAGGCTAAATTAGGCTCTGCCTGGAAACCATGTGGGGGATGTGGAATTATTGAAAAAAATCGGAAAATATCTGGGAAAGATTTTGGAATTTTTGGTCCAGGGGATTTTCCTTGTCTAAAATGAAAACAAAATACTCTTTTTCTATTCTGAGGACTTCATTTAGAACTATATTGAAAGGGGCTTTTCTCTGAAACATTTCAATACAAAAGCACTGTATTTTCTCATCTGATGATTTGGTGTCTTCCATTTTCTAGATTTTGACTAATTTAAGGTCTTAAAATATACATGTTTCAACCCCTTTTAGTTAATAATTTTCTATTTTTACCTCCCCATCTAGCTTCTCATCTCTTAGTTGGCCCAGTGAAAATAAACTGCAGTAAAGTCAGAATTTTACTGCGTTTCCTGGGCCCTCCAAATATAGGGGAAATCCTTGGATACCCAGGTTCTTGAGAAGTCAAACCTTAGCTAACGCTGGGACGTGTTTGCTTCTCTTTGAAGAATCCATCCTATAGGAAAACTTCCTTTTGCCAAAATGGGCAACATCCCCGGATCAGAAGTTGTGAGGACTTGTGCCTGCACATTTCCTCATCTTCCAATTAATTTGGGTGAATTAACCCCTCTGTGCTCCAGGCTTTCCATTGGGTGGCATGGTGCAGTGCGCAACTCAAGTATTTGTGACAATGGCAGCCTGTGCTGACATGGACAAGCCTTCCTTCCCGTGACTGCCATGTAGAAAGTCTAGATACAATGTGGCAGAAATTTCAAATATTTATATACAACTAGTTTTGAAAAAAGTAAGGAAAATAGTCTAGTTCTCAGTATGAAAAAGGAATTCAGAGCCAGTGTGATAACTGTAGCTAATGTTGCTGGAGCTACATAAAGGTCGCAGAATCTGGAGGCTGGCATTTTGAGGCCCTTGTAGGGACAGGATATATGGCCCCAAGGGCCAAGTTTAGGCAGAGAACTGTGACTAGGCTTGTTAGATTTAGCATTTAAAAGTACAGGATGCCAGTTAAACTTGAATTACAGATAAACAATGAATACTTTTTAAAACATAAGTATGTTCCAAAAGTTGAATGGGACATACTCATACTAAAAAATGTTTATCTGACATTCAGATTTAACCAGATATTCTGTATCTTATCTGACAATTCTGTGGCAGAGTTCTCTCAATAAATCCTGGAGGCCAGAAGGGGTGCTTCATCTGTGAAGGGATTGTGTAATCACCTGGGTGTAACTACCTTAGAGAAACATTCACAACTGTTGTGGGGAAGCAGAAAGGAAGCTTTAATTGGTCTGGGGCTGTTAGTGGGAAAATGTCAGTGTTCCCCAGGCCTTACCATGTGTAGATATAGATTTCAAGTTTACATTATCTATGGGTATAGAAATGTTAATCTGAGAAATTATAAAAGCTGGCCTAGGACCTTTGAAACTCAGAATTTCACCAGGGATAAACAAACTGCTGTGTTAGGGGTATTTCTACAACTTATCGCACAGATATCCATTGGGATAAATGGTCCTGCTGAAGATGAAGTCTTAATTAAAAATTACAAACCAGGACCCCTGAGTGGTTCAGTCAGTTAAGCATCTTGACTCTTGATTTTGGCTCAGGTCATGATCTCATGGTTCATGAAATCAAGCCCCACATCTGGCTCTGTGCTGATAGCACAGAACCTAGTTGGGGTTCTCTCTTTCCCCCTCTCTCTTTGCCCTTCCCTGCTCTCAAACATAAATAAATAAGCTTAAAAAAATTACAAACTGAATGAGGAAATAAGTCACCCTGAATCTGGAGATAAAATAAAGAGGAAAGTTAGTTACCCCAAAACTGAGCTAACTTCAAACATCTGAGAGAGGTTATGAAATTGGTATGTTTTAAATATCAGAGACATAAAGGAAGGAGTAGAATGAAATAATTTATTATGTAAAAAGAACAGGTTTATTTGCAGAAGAACCAAATAGAAAGTATAGAAATTAAAAACATATTTGTTGGCTTTAGAAATTCAAAGGGATGTGTTAAATAGCACATTAGACATCTGAAGAGAACAAGTGAAGTGTAAGAAAGATCTAAAGACATTCACCTCGAATGCAATGTGGAGAAATAACGAGGTAGAAAATATGAATATGAATAAGAGAAAAGAAAATGAGAGAAATAAAAGAAGGAGAGGTCACGTGTGCATGTGTGCGTGCGCAGGCACACATATGCAGACAGGTACACACGCAGTAAGGAAGACATAAGGGGGAGAGTAGAGACAACAGAGGTACAATTGTTAAGGTATAATAGAAGTTGTTTTTTTTAAAAAAAGACCTAAAATATAGAAGCCTGAAGAAGATAGGGATTTATTTTTCTCCCATATAACAGATACTAAGGGCTGGTGAGTGGCTCTGTTATTTTCATCTGTGGCTTCTTTAGCTCTAGTCCTGGGGTCTGCATCCTAAGCAGCGGTGGCGGTGGCAGGGTCGGGGTCGCAGAGAAGGGAAAAGGATCATGTTTGCCCATGTCTTTTAAAGGCACTATCTAGAAGATGCACATGTCACTTCTCATATCACAAACCCATTAGGGAGGCAGGGAGAGCTGTGTTCCCAGAAAATAAAAAAAGTGGTAATTCTTTTCCCAAAGGAAATAGAAGTAGATCCTATAGATCCTGAGAGTTTATCCCGCAGAGGTGAGGCAATGCTAGAAGAGGTCATGACTGGGAGTTTTCCAGAATTGTTGAAAGATAAGAGTCCTAAGAATGAAAATCTGAGCATGTCCCAAGCAAGATAACTAAGAACAAACCTCACAGTGGGCTGATATTGTAGACTATTAAAGAAAAATAAGACATTAAAAACAACTAGAAAAACAGATTAATCACAAATGCAGATCAATAGTAAACTTTTTATCAGCTTCAATACTAGAAAACAATGAAATAATGTCTTCAAAGTGTTGGTGAAAAATAACCTAGAAATATCCAACTGAACTGTCATTCAAGAATAAGCAAAAACTTGGGACAGCTGGGTGACACAATCAGTTAAGCATCTGACTCTTGATTTCAGCTCAAGTCATTACCTCACAGTTGTGAGATCAAGCTCCATGCTGGGCATGGAACCTGCTTAAGATTCTCTCTCTCCCTTTCTCTCTGCCCCTCCCCTGCTTGCTCTCTCTCTCTCTCTCTCCAAAAAAAAAAAAAAAAAAGAGGAAAAAAATAAAGGCATTTTCTGGTAAATAATTTAAAAATAGACTCCTGCTGAAAGACCTACCAAGGAATGTATTTTGGTAAGATGGACACAACACAGAAGGAAAGTGTGGGATGCAAGAAACAATTGGTCCCCTCCTTCCTGTACAATATTCTTAAACTCATTTACACTTAAAAACTCATCTCAAAACATATAAAGCAAAAAAAAAAAAAAAAAGGCAGGATTATGAGGATGAGAGGTACCGTGGAAAGCACATCAGGTAAGAAGACTTGTGTTGTGTCCTCTTCTATGACACTTTAGTTTTCAGAATTTCAGGTGAGACTGTATATTTCTATAATTTATTCTAACTTAAAAAAACAGCAGTGACTCAACTCTGATTCATTAGTTTTATGGCCTTGTGGTATAATCTTTCTGGTTTAGAGGTGGGCTTTGGATTATGATAGTCCTAGTTGAAATTCTCGCTCTCTCATTAACTGACTTTGTGATTGTAAGCAATTTAACCAATTAAAGCTCTGTTTCCATATCTGAGAAATAGGAAAAATAATTGTATTAGAGTTCTTGTGTTAGTCAGAGTTCTCTAAAAAATAGAAGCTGACTCTTGCTGAATAAATGAAAAAGCATTTTATTTTAAAAAATATTGGGTGGTGGCACCTGGGTGGCTCAGGTGGTTAAGCGTCTGACTCTTGATTTCAGCTCAGGTCATGATGTCATGGTCTGTGAGATCAAGTCCCACATTGGGTTCTGTGCTGACAGTGCAGAGTCTGCTTGGGATTCCCTCTCTCTTTCCCTCTCTTAAAATAAATAAATAAACTTAAAAAAAATTACCAGGTGGATCACAGAACTGTTGAGTGGACTGGAAAATGGCTTGAGGATAAGTCTTGGGGTACAGTCCCCCAAACCAAGCTCCTGCTTCTATACAGTTGCTGCTTCTACATAAGAAAAGTACTATTTCAGTCCCTGGAGAACAGTCACTACAAAACCAGACACCTCTGCCTCTGCCTCCCCAGCGAAGATGCAAAGATGGAAGGCCCACGGAGCACCTCTTTCCTTTTGTTGCTTAATTCTGAATCAGTGTCTTGTGGTAGTGTCCCTAACTGGCAGGAACTAATTCATGTGCCCGAATCCTCGGATTGCAGAGTGTGTTCTGACTCCTGTGTTGGAGTGGTAATGACTCATGACTTGAGTATTTCCCTAAATTTAGGAAGGAGTCTCAAAAAAGATAAGCTGCCATGAATAAGATAGATGCCAATAATAATAATAATAAAAATAATGATAGTGATAATATATGTCCAGAATTTGAACTTCTTTCTGTGTGGGGCATCTGCCATTTTGAGAGTCTTGCTAGGTGGAGGATCTTCGTCCTACAGCAGAAAGGAAAAAAAGACAAGATATTGGCTCACTTAAAATTTTGACCTGAGACTTAGTGTATAGACATGAGACAAGCTGTTGTCCTGAGCTTCCTGACAGTGAGAGTGACAGAAAGAAGCAGGGACAGTTTGGTAGTCATTCTTATGGCCGTGGTGTTGATGGCTATGATAGCCATCTTCCAATGTTCAGTAGCAATAATCACAATAGGGTGCAGAGTCCACAGCTCTTACCCTGACAAACATCTTTTTCCTTCTCTCAAAATGGGTGCACCTTACTTTAGAGGGTGTGTGTAAGCATTAATCAGGAATTGCATATAAAAAAGTCCTCTGAGAACCATCCAGCACCTTATATGTACTTCCCCTATCACAATTGCCAGCCTTGGGAACATAGCATAATGTTTAGAGTTCCAGACAAAAAGGACCAATCCATTTAAACATTAAGAGAATAGATAAAACGTGTAAGAGGAAACAAAGACTGTTAATTCATTTAACCATTATTATTCATTGGCCATTACAAGACTAAAAATGCACCACTACATTTGCTCACTGGGATAAATGACAGATCATCTACTCTGACAAGTCAGTTATTCCATCATTATATTGCCCTCAGTGTGCAATTGAGATATTTGGATTCCAGCAGTAATATGTGTGTCTTTTGAGTATATTCATTTGTGGCTCCAGATGAGGCTGATTCAAAATTCTCTGGCCATATTACATTTACTGTTAGTTAAAAAAAAATATCAACACCTCATTGCCAGAACCTTGTGTGGTAGGAATGTACAGATAATTTACCAGGGTTTTTCAGTTTGTTTTTGTGTTTCTGTCTGCATAGATTTGATGTATCTCTGTAATGTTTCCCATCCAATATTTGTGTATGTGGTTTCAGTTGCCTTTTTGTGGCATTTGGAGTGGAGAGGGATGGCTGGGGGACTCTTGAATCCCTTTGGGCTCAGTCAGTGGTGTGCTGGCAAGCCAACTTTGGGAGAGGAAAAAAAAACCCTAATTTATAGCATTTGTCAGTTGCCAGGGTGAAATACTCCCACCATGGCTAATTTCAAGCTATGGATGCGGTGCCACAAAACATGGAATTGGGAGGACATGTGCAAAATCAGTCCTTTGTGGCTGCTGACAGCTCCCAGAGCACACCACTGCTTGTGTGGTAAATGTTTGCTCAAAAGGTAAGAAAACTCCACGTAGGCCATAAATCACGCAGCATGGTTTCATATATGTTAAAGCTACACTGGCCAAAAACCAAAAAATAAAGCAAAGGCAGATTCCTAGTAAAGTGTTTTATTCCAAGGAAACCTTGAAACTTATTGTCCTTTGGAACTTCTTTAAAACTTGCTAATTTAGAGGCACCCGTGTGAGCATCCAAATTCAGCTCAGGTCATGATCTCACAGTTTGTAGGTTCAAGCTCCACGTCAGGCTCTGTGCTGACAGCTCAGAGCCTGGAGCTGCTTCGGATTCTGCGTCTTCCTCTATCTCTGCCCCTCCCCTGCTTGCACTCTGTCTCTCAAAAATAAATAAATGTTTAAAAATTTTTTAAAAAATAAAACTTGCTAATTTAAATGAAAAGGAGGCAGAGACATCTCTTTCTACCCTGGAGTGAAGAAGGAGAGGCCTCTGTTCTGGGTGGAGCCCCTTCTGTGAGTTCCCTTGTGAACGGGCTTTTTCCAACCATATTGAATCACGTCTTGTGTTTATCTGGTGCTTTTTGGTTGCCTTCATTTGATTCTCTGTTTTGAAGTGGAGAAAGCTTACCAAACGGAAGGATTAAGATTTGATTGTTTTGATTCCAAATCTGATGCTTTCCCTGCCTTCCCAAGGCCTCCAGAACTTTCCTTGGTTCCACTCTCTCTCTCTCTCTCTCTCAGTCCAGCTCAGACAGGATGTTTTCTTTCCTCCGCCAGGAAGCAGCTTATTTCATCAAGCCCTTCTTCCCACTTTCAGAAGAGGAAGTTCCCTTGGCCTTCAGTGGACTTGCTATTTTCAGTGTCTCCTCGGATCACATTCCTGCCAAAGCCTTTCTCTGCTTGCGGATAGACTGTGACTAAGCACTCCCACATCACCCCTCAGAAGGGTGACCTGTCCCTTGTGCCGCGGCAGCGCTGGAGGAACGCAGCGCTTGAGAGCTGCTGGGGGAAATGCTAGGTCTCATCTCGAGCGATAACATGTGCTGGGCCGAGTCATTCTGCCGTCTCAGTGATAACAGCGAGGCACTCTGTTAATGGTGCTAATGACGAATTTTTATGATGTCAGTGATTAGTGCACAAACTCTGAGGTAGCTCAGAACCTTGCCTCTTTTGGCTTTAGAAGCATGCTCAGCAACAGTGATCACTCAACAGTTTCATGCAAGGAGGGGAACACATGGCTTGGGGAACTCAAAAGCTTACGTGACATTTAATTAATGCATTCATATATTCACCTTATTTTTATTGTGCATCTGTCATGTTCACGGCTCTGTGGTAAGGCCTGGAGACTCCCCAGGTAAAGTGTTGGTGTTTGCATTCCTCATATTTGTGCATTGTGGCAAGGCAGACATGCACACCAGTGGTTGTAATTGAGTGTGATACATACTAAGTAGAAGGAGCACAAGCATGGGGAAAGAAGTATGTAACTCTGCCCAGGGGAATGAAAGAAACCTTCCCAGGGGGTTGGAGCTGGAGCTAGGATGTGAAGGACAAGAATGACACCAATTATCTAATCACCAATGATTACTCTGTTCCACGAACTGTCCTGTTCTAAGCATCTTCCATATATTAACCTGTTTAATTTCTCCCAAACTCTATTTTATCATCCCCATAGGAAGCTGACTCACAGATAAGTTAAATAACTTGCCCAATGATACCTGGCTGGGGAAATGTAGATGGGATTTGAACCCGTGCCACTAACCTCTGCACTATACTGCTGGGATTTGCTGACATTAGCGGGGTGGTTAGGCTAGCATGACGGTGGGTATTGGAGGACGTTCCAGGCTGAGGAAACAGCATGGGCAAAGGCCCAAAGATGTGAGAAAATATGACATGTTTGTGATTCTTGCTTTGAAATTTGGTGGGAAAGCAACATAGAGCTATTGAACATACATGCATCATTTTTATTTCATTGCAGAAGTTTTCCTAGAGAATATTTGGAAAGGAATTTATCAACACCATTTCTTAAAATGTGAGTGTTTTTAAATGGCTACTGTCCAACTGTTTACTCTGCTGAGTTGTTGGCTGAGGGGTGTTTTAAATACATCCCCAGAAGGATACACATTTCCTGATTTCCCATTATTCCTGAAACTGATTTATTCTAATGCTACTTGAGGCCAGAATTGCAAATGGATTCCCACAGAAGGCAGTTAGCATTTCTGGAAGAAGATTCTTTGGCAGGGACACCTGGGTGGTTCAGTTGGTTAGACATCCGACTTTGGCTCAGGTCGGGCTCTGTGCTGACAGCTCAGAGCCTGGAGCCTTGCTTTGGAGTCTGTGTCTCCCTCTCTCCCTGCCTCTACCCCATTCACACCCTGTCTTGCTCTCTCAAAAATAAATAAACATTAAAGGAAAACTTAAAAAAAAGAAGAAGAAGATTCTTTGGCATAACCACAAAGTGTATTCTTCATTGTGGCCCAAGTTCTTGCCAGTGTCAGCCACGGGTCACCAGGTGAGACAGTGTGCTCCATGCAGTATTTGACCACCTCCTCAGGATTGTGATGTGTGAAGATATGTACTTCAGTCACAAAAGCAAAGTGTGGCCGTATTTGGCCCAGAACAACACCTAAGTGGGAGATAACCTCGCCAGTTCCATTTTTCTTTGGTAATTTTCTGCTCTCAATACCCTGAGATACATCCTTCATTTATTCATCCAGCATTTTTACATGCCTACTCTAATAAAAGCTGGTAATAGCAATTAACATTAAGAGAGCTTACCACGTGGCAGGCACTGTGCTAAGCACCTTAAAATTATTACATTTAGGGGTGCCTGGGTGGCGCAGTCTGTTAAGCATCCGACTCTTGATCTCAGCTCAGGTCATGATCTCACGGTTCGTGGGTTCGAGCCCCACATCAGGTTGTGCACTGTCAGTGCAGAGCCTGCTTGGGATTCTGTCTCTCCTTTCTCTGCCCCTCTCCTGCTTGTGCTCTCTCTCTCAAAATAAATAAACTTAAAAAAAATGATCACATTTCGTCTTAACAGTATCCCTGTGAAGTAAGAATATCATTATCCCCAGATGAGAAAATGGAAGGATTAGGAAACTTGCTCTATATGACATAGCTTATTGAGCTGGCAGAGCTTTTCATCACAGAGAGTCTGAGTCCAGAACCTACTGTGCTATGTCATCCCCTATGTCCAAGGTTCTATAGCAGACATGGCTAGGGATGCAAACAAGAAACTGTAATCAAGTCAGACTGAGACAGGCATAGAACTCTGGGTATCAGCCCTTGGCTCCCCAAAATGTATGCCCCTGGTAGGCATGGCATGAGCTACATTCTCTGGGACAGCACCAGCATTGTGCATAATTCCATTCCTTTCCCCTTTCACCCCACCCTCCTGCCCCAGAAAAGCATTTTAGAATGCATATGAGTAAGAGTGACATTATTATAGTAATGGCATTGAATCAGAAGTAATTTATGAAGGTGATAAATCCTGTGCATATTTTCATACAGGAAGAGAGTGGGAATAAATCTCATGGTGCAAAGAAAAGTATCCAAGAAATAGGACATTTCCTTTGTTTCTGTAAATCACCTTAATTTTGGCTCTGGACACCCAGCCTTTTGGACTGGCAGGAAATTTAGCCTCTGTCATTCTGAACTAATCCCTGTTACTTCCAGTGAGCTTTTGTCAAGATTCTAGTGTCTTATGCAGGGCCAACGTTTTGCAGAACAATTATCTCTACTGGTTCCGTGGAAATGGCTGTCGTCTTTGGCCCCAGGATCCCTCTGGCCCTTGAGGTCCTAAAACAGAACCCCAGATGACAACACAGCCTCCCAGCTTCCCCAAGGGGCATCAGGCCTTTTCCTCTGAGATCTCTTCAATCAGTCTCTCTTCTCCCTAACCCAGGCCAGATCTTTTTCTCAGAGGGAAATCCCCCCCCACTTTCTTTCTGATGTCCTTTTCCCCTGATTCCTCTGATTATCCTCTGTGGGGTTTGCTCTTGGGAGGGAAAAAAAAATCAAGCCAGGAAGTGAAGTATCTTTTCTCTTTGTTCTTGCTGCTAACCACCTGCAAGGCATGTGAGCTAGAATCTGCTTGAATTAGAAGGGGAAAATAGTAATAAAAATAATAGTATCTAGTCATTAGAGTAGAATTTATCTGGAAACAGATATTCTTCATTTCTTCTTTTTATTCTCCTCTATCTTCTTCTTTACAAAATGCAAATAACTTTGTTTTTGATTATAAAAGGTGCTGTTCAGCAAATTAACACTATAGTTATCTTTAGTGTTTAGCATGGTATATATTTTTTTCAGATTTTTTTTTTTTACTATGCAGACAAGATTTAACAATAGTTAAGAGATATTTGAGTTCTTGCTGTGCCTTGTAAGCTTGAGTGAGGAGGTTAAGGAGGTTAGATTTTATTTGAAGGGTCCACCCATTGCAGAGTCTCTGTAGGGCAGTCACCAATCTTTTTTACATGTTTTAAAGATTGCACCAGCTGTCCCATGGAGAGTGGATTTGCAGGATAAGACATGTTGTAGAGGTCCAGATAAGAGATGATAGTGTCTAGGATAGGTTGGCAGTCGTGGAGGTGGAGAGAGAGGTAAGTAGGGATTCTGGGTCTGTTTGGGAAGGTAAGTGGACAGGCCTACCTAGGGACTGGATATGGAGGTAGAGGGCAGTGAAGAATTGAAGATGATTTCTAGGTTTGGGCTTGAGTAGCTATGTGTGTGTGTGTCGGTGGGGGGGAGTGATCTAAAAATAGGAAAGACTAGGGGAGGGTGAAAGCCTTCATTTCTTTTTCTTTTCTTTTCTTTTCTTTTCTTTTTAAATTTACATCCAAATTAGTTAGCATATAGTGCAACAATGATTTCTGGAGTAGATTCCTTAACGCCTCTTACCCATTTAGCCCATCCCCCTTCCCGCAACCCCTCCAGTAACCCTCTGTTTGTTCTCCATATTTAAGAGTCTCCTATGTTTTGTCCCCATCTCTGTTTTTATATTATTTTTCCTTCCCTTCCCTTATGTTAATCTGTTCTGTGTCTTAAAGTCCTCATATGAGTGAAGTCATATGATATTTGTCTTTCTTTGACTGACTAATTTCGCTTAGCATAATACCCTCTAGTTCCATCCATGTAGTTGCAAATGGCAAGATTTCATTCTTGTTGATTGCTGAGTAATACTCCATTGTATGTGTATGTATGTGTATGTGTGTGTATATACACACACATACACACACACCACATCTTCTTTATCCATTCATCCATTGATAAGACATTTGGGCTCTTTCCATACTTTGGCTATTGTTGATAGTGCTGCTCTAAACATGGGGATGCATGTGTTCCTTCGAAACAGCATACCTGTATCTCTTGGATAAATACCTAGTAGTGCAATTGCTGGGTCATAAGGTAGTTCTATTTTTAATTTTTTGAGGAACCTCCATACTGTTTTCCAGAGTAGCTGCACCAGTTTGCATTCCCACCAGCAGTGCAAAAGAGATCCTCTTTCTCCACATCCTCACCAACATCTGTTGTTGCCTGAGTTGTTAATGTGATAGCCTTCATTTCTTAAAACTCTACCCTAGAAGAGCACTTGCTAACTCCCTGGACCTTCCAGAACCTTGAGCGATGAATCTTGGGTGTGAATCTTGACCAGGGGAGGCACAAGATGATCCAATGGGCTTCAGGAAGAACATTTAAAATTGCTGTTTAAACTTGTTTTTTCTTCTCATCCTTTGAGTGTGCATAAATATGCTTTATAATATGCATATTAGCACTATGTGTTTTATGTATATACATTTGTATATGACTTGTGAATAAATAAGAATGATTAAATAAAAGAGAGAATAAACTAAGAGTCGTGGCAGATAGTTGATTGTTCACCAAAATCTGTCCTTGGTTGCAGATTATACACTTGTAGCTGTGAGTAGTGGTAGTTGCTGCCCAGTCAGAGGCAACTTTCTCATACCCTCTGTAAGTAGCAGTTACCAGTTCTCCCCAATGGGAGGTGAGTAGAAGTGATACCTGTTAGTTCTGGACCAAAGCTTTTGAGAAGCAAAACTGCTTTGTACTCTTACCTCTTCTGCTGGCTTAGATGCAGAAAATGCCCCAGTCCTGGGGATGATAGAGGTCTGAGATGGGAGGAATTTGCATCCCTGAAACATTACTGGGAGGGGAACCACTCATTTACCAAGAACGTGCACCTTAGGCTGTTATAGGACCAAGAAATAAACTTGTGTGTTTGAGCCATCACACACATCTCGGTCTCTTTGTTATTTCTGCTTAACACAGGCAGCATGCTTCACATTTTTTATTGAGGTGCATGTGCAAAATATTTGGAGGCCACTGGTCATAGCACTTGCCAGATGCAAATGTCAGGGGTTGTCTTATCCTGTCAGATGCAGGGGACAGCAGCTTACCATTTCTCAGCCATCCC
Organism: Prionailurus bengalensis; assembly: GCF_016509475.1. NCBI lineage: Eukaryota > Metazoa > Chordata > Mammalia > Carnivora > Felidae > Prionailurus > Prionailurus bengalensis. Next base: position 25,220,788 of record NC_057360.1, read on the forward strand.
CTCATATAATCAAAAGTTGTAATGAGCCTGGGATGATGTTTAAATCAGCTGAGTTTTATTTTTGCAGAAAGTGAAATTTTGGGGAAGACTCAAATTCAGATTGCCATTAATTATATAAAAGCAACTGGCCTTATTGGTAATGCAAGGGTCAACTTGGAAAATGTGGAAATACTCAGTGAAACTTATTGGAAGAAATCAGTGAAATTCAGCAAGATGGAACATTTGTTTGGCACCGACTTTGCTAACATTTGCAAATACTTTCATGTCCTCAGATTTTAGCTTTAATGGTCTTTCAAGGTCTATGGACTTTTAAAATCCAGCTGTTTTCCAGTTACCTTTGCAAATGCAGAAACAGTTCTATGCATTTCCTCCACCCTCCTCCCTGGGGCTTAGATGGTGAGACTCAGAACGCCTTCCTCTGAGCATTTAGAGAAGGAATGGAATGATGTATCAAGGCAATATTCCTGGAAGCTGAGATCAACAGACCATGATTAAAGTCAGCTTGCAGTCATATTGGCTGAGTATGCCACGCCAGCTGCTTGTAAGCCCCACAAGATGATGGATGTCTTAACTGCTATCCCTACTGCTCTCCAGAATTTGTCAGCAAAAAAGAAAAATGGGGACGGTTACAAATCCCAGAGATTCAAAAATTCTTTTTGCAACAGTGAGCGGTGAAGGCTTGGGTGACAGTTTTGAATGGATCACTGGCCATTTGTGCGATGGCGGGAGGAGTGTCTGAACCTTGGCACTGTAATCAAGAGCCGCAGGAACTACCTGGACAGAAGGGGGAAGCGAGGCGGTAAGAGGGCTCTCATGGCAGATCCATTCTCATTCTAACCTGAGAATTTTAGCCATTAATATTAGAGAAACAAAATTTTTACTCACCATGGGGGAAGAAGTGGTTATAGGGAATGGAAATCTTGCATGGATTCAGGGGTGAGGCACAGACGTTCTGGTGTAGAACTGGGGGGAGGGACACATAGGAGGGAATCCAGGGGCTGCTGGCTCCGGAGGCAGAAGGATGGATTTGATTCAGTCATCTTGGGTCTTGATTCTAATTTCCTTCCTTTTTCCTCTCCTTCCTCCAGTAAGAGAGCTAAGAATAAAAATGCTGGAACCTACTGTTTTATTTTCACTCAAGAAACTGATTAATGAGGGCTGCTGGGTTTAATCAATGGTTGTCTATTTCAGCTTAGAAAACACTATTTTGGGGAGTGGAAAAAATATTGGCAATCATTCACCTTGTGGAGAGGCTGCATTATTTTGCCAGTGGTTGAAGGACTAGACTTTGGCATTACGGGAGCCTGGGCTAGGTTACATGTGCCACCACCTGAGTTAGGATGTTTAATAGCTGTGTGACCTTGAGTGATTATTTCACCTGAGCCTCAGTCCCCTCGCCCAGGAAATGGTGATAATAATGTATTTGCCTCTTAAGTTTGCTGTGAAAATTGAGTAAGAGCTTTTTATGTTAGTTAAATGTTAACTCTTTCCATTATCCACCTATCTTTTCTGCTTTTATCTTTTCAGAGGTAAGATAGAGACTGTTTTTGTTTATGGATACTTTGGTTTTGAGCCTCTGCTCCTGATGAAATTTTCTGCTGAGTGTTTTCTGTCCCTACTCATCACCATCGAATCTGGAGAGTTAACATCACCTGTATTCATTTCTGTCCGGAGCACTCTCCTCTTTTTATTTTTTTAAAGATTTATTTTATTTTTAGAGAGAGAGAGAGAGAGAGAGAGCACAAACGGGGGAGAGGGGCAGAGAGAGAATCTCAAGTAGGCTCCATGCTGAGTGCAGAGCCCGAAGCAGGGCTTGATCCCTGAGATCATGACCCGAGCTGAAATCAAGAGCAAACACTCAAACAACTGAGCCAGCTAGGTGCCCCTCCACTCCTTCTCTTGCCTTAGGAAGTGAAAAATGAACGGATAACAAAGGGAAGTTTGCTTTAACTTACTGAAGAAAAACTGTAGAATAATAATTAGAATACTTACTATTTTCTGAGCATCAGTTAGTGTTCAGTTCTGGAAGTAAAACTACCCTAGGTATTTTAAACAGAAAGGGGATTAATGTAGGAGACTGGGTACTTCCAAAATTATTGGAAGAGATAGGAGGAGTGTGTGCTAGGCGGAACCTTCACAAAGACTCCTAGGACATTGCAGAACTGACCCACAAGAGAAATGAGAACCTCTGGTCCCTGTTAGGAAAGGCAGCCAGAGGCTATAACCATTGACTTTCACAACACAGTGGCATACATCTAGAGATCAGAAAGACAGCATTAAGAAGCAGCTACTTCTGCTGCTTCTGCAAATTATCTAGACGGTGGAATGTGGAATCTGGTGATCTCCATTGCCCAAGCAGCCTTCATTGTTCACAAGGCAGGGAATGGAGATGGACAACGCTGACATCTTCTCTGTCCGCAGAAAACAGAAAAGGTAGCAGGAAGATGGCTGCAGTCCCCTAACTAGAATCTGGAAGGTGTAGTTCCAACTTCTGTCACATTGGAAAGCCCTTGGATATAGGTGAGAACAGATTCTGAGCCACAATTAATCAAATCCTGCACACTGCCCTACCTGAGTCCTATTATAGGCATGTCGAACTGTCTCCAGTTCAACAATATGCACTCAGCATAACCAAATCAGTTCACTGAGGGAGAAAGGGAGATTCAATATGCTGAGCAATTGTGTTGAATGCTCTATTCAAGGAGGGAACCTCAGATCTGGCATGAATGTGTGATAGGAGACTCAGTCTCTCTGTTTCCTTGGTGTACCTCTCATAGTTGGAGAATCTTGCTGTGCTCAGTCTGTATACTCTGAATAAGTGAGCAGAGTGATTGAAGAATTGTTCATTGTGACAGTCTGGTCCCAGATACAAGACCAAACCATTTGTGTTTACAAGATAAATGGTAAACTTGAAGACTGTTCTAGGGGGATAATATTTTAAAACTGTTTATGAGTTTTTGCCTTCCTCGTTGAAATTTTAGACTCCCTCTTCCCCCTCCCACCCCCAGAAGACGTGGTTTCATTGTACTTCACTTAGAATTCAATGAGAATCAAATCAAATGGGAAGGCATATGAAAGTATGTTGTAAACTGTAAAGTCCTGCATCATATCTGGTGTTATTATCATAACATATCATTGTAGCATAACAGATCATAACATTATTATCACAGTGCCTTACATTGAATGGGTGCACTTACCATTTGCCATATTTGTTTTATTATTGTCCATCTCTCTTTTTCTCTCCTTTTTTCTTTCTCTCTGGTTTTCCCCTTCTTTCCATATATAAACATAAACTTTAATAGGGATAAACTTAATAAGGATAATTGTAAGTTGTGTAATTCATTTACAACACATATAATGCACATTGTGTTTTTACTGGTGTCTGACAAGGAGAATATAAAAAAATTACCAGTTTCTGTGCTAGCCCTCATTTAATAAAGGACAATAAGAAATCATAGATTTTTCATAGAAGAGAGTCCCGAGTAGGGAATTAATTAGAAATTACACCACACATATGTTACATATGATTATATATATATATATATACATATATATATATATATATATAAAGTTTTTCTGAACTATTTGACAGCAAGTTTCTGAAATCATGCCCCTTTGTCCCTAAATACTTCAGTATATATTTTCTAAGAAGAATGTTCACTCAGGATATTTAACAATGACATACTATTATGTAATTACAGGTCTTAAATTTTGCTAATTGTTCCCATAATGGTTTTTTTATAGCAATGATTTTTTTTTTTTCTGGTCCAGGATCCAATTCAGAATCATACATCTGGAATGATTTTGTGGCCTTTCTTTGATTTTCATGACTGATAAATTTGATGAATTTACGGCAGTTATTTTTTAGAATGTCCCTAAAATTGGGTTTGTCTGATGTTCCCTCATGATTAGAGTCAGATTATGCAATTTTGGCAGGAATATTAAATAAGTGGTTAATGTTTCTTGAGCTAAATTGAAAACACAATCCAACATAGATTCACTAAGTGATAGTTTGAAGGTCAGGGAGTCAGCCCAATGTGGAAGCCAAGTTCTGCCATTTAACCATGGGATATTGAGTTAGTAAAACGATGGTAATGATAGTAATAATAATGACTTTATTTGGTAATATGCAAAGTACTTTTACATTCATTATCTCATTTTATCCTTTAACTATCTCATGATTTAAAAATTATTCTTACTTTACGAATGAGGAAACAGGCTTGAGGAGATCAAGTTCCTTGCCCAAGGTAACACAAGTGGAGAGAGGCAGACCAGGGGTCAAACCCAGGTCTCAAAACCAGGCTCTGAAGCTTGTGCTTCTAAACCTACATTCTGGAGTGGAAGTCACATTGCCTTGTTTGGAATTCATCTCTAAAAAGAGAGGAGTAAATAAAACAAAAGGCATAAGATAGTACTTCCCAGCCTTGTGGATTTCACAGAGCAATAAAAATCATTTTAAAAATTGCGAAATAGACACAGGGCTTATAAAACTTTATAATGCTAAGTAAGAATATTAAAATACAAAACAAATCTAATATCAGTACTATTTGATAAAACAGCATTTCAATATAAAAAATATTAAAAAGCTATAATCTCAGAATAAAAAACAGTCTTTGAAATTGGATATATTAGTTTGTAGCATACTCAGTACCTTGTCATTAATTTTCACAGTTCACTGGGGCCTTGTAAAAGCTCTTCCCAGAACAGTCCCCTTCTGGGGCCTGGCATTTGGGGAACTCTGTATTATGGTATATTCTTCCTCTGTTGTCCAGTGACTTTATTCAACTTGACAAAAGTATATGAGCAGAGAAGGGAATAGTACACAATGAGATAGAACGGGATTGGAGGAGGGTGAGGAGAATTACAATACTGAGCATTGTTTAGGTTATCAGCTCTTAGGATTTATGGGTTACTTTTGATTCTTCTTATTACTAACTCTGTAGATCCTTGTTCACTGCCTTTTGCCTGTATTTACTGCTATTGTCCTTAAAAAAAAAACAAAAACAAAAACCTTCCCAGTTCCTCTTCTTTTGCTCCTCTGTTCTTTAGCCTTCACTTTTAAGAGATATGGAAGAGTTGACAGAAGACTAAATGCAAATCATCATTTGGGTAGTGTAGGAATGGAATGCCACCTGTTTTGTGTCTCAGGGCTCAGGATAGAACGTTCCGGGAGAAAGATTCTGTGAATTAAGTTAGGCACTCATCCTGGCACAGAGTATATTTATTTTATTTTTGTGTGTCTCTTATTAATGCATTAAATAACCAGATCTTGAAGTGGGTGTGGTAACTCCTGTAATGTCCAAGGAGGGATGATTGTAAATAATATTTTACAACATTATATCAACTGTAATATGACATTAAAACCACCATGACATATGGAAATTTGTTGAACTCCTATACACTAATAACAAAGTAGCAGAAAGAGAAATTAAGAAAACATATTCATTTACAATTATACCACAAATAGTGAAATACCTAGGAATAAACTTACCAAGGAGGTGAAAGACCTTTACTCTGAAAACTGTAAAACTTTGATGAAAGAAATGGAAGACAACACAAACAAATGGAAATATGTATTATGCTCATGGATTGGAAGAATTAATACTGTTAAAATGTCCATACTGCCCAAAGCAATCTATAGTGTAATGCAATCCCTATCAAAATACCAATAGTATTTTTCACAGAACTAGAACAAACAATCCTAAAATTTGTGTGGAACCACATAAGACCCCAATAACCAAAGCAATCTTGAAAAAGACTAAAACTGGAGGTATCACAATCTCAGATTTCAAGATAAAAAGCTATAGTAATCAAAACACTATGGAACTAATACAAAAAATAGACCCATAGATCAATAGATCAGAATAGACAACCCAGAAGTAAACTCACTCTTATATAGTCAGTTAATCTACGACAAAGGAGGCAACAATATACAATGGGGAGAAAGATAGTCTCTTCAATAAATGGTGCTGGGAAAACTGGGCCACTTTCTTACACCATACAAAAAATAAACTTAAAATGGATTAAAGACTTAATTGTGAGACCTGAAACCATAAAACCCGCAGAAGAGAAGACAAGTAATTTCTCTGACATCAGCCTTAGAAATGTTTTTTTAGATATGTCTCCTGAGACAAGGGAAACAAAAGCAAATAAACTATTAGAACTACATCAAAATAAAAAACTTCTGCATAGCAAAGGAAATATTAAAACTAAAAGACAATATACTGAGTAGGAGCAGATATTTTGCAAATGACATATCCAATGAAGACTTAGTCTCTAAAATATAGAAAGAATTTATATAACTCAATACCAAAAAACCCAAGTAATCCTATTAAAAATGGGCAGAAGACATGAACATGACTTTTCTCAAAAAAAGACGTACAGATGTCCAACAGAGACTTGAAAAGATGCTCAGTGTCACTCATCATCAGGGAAATGCAAATCAAAACTAAAATGAGATAGCACTTTATACCTTTCAGAATGGCTAAAGTAAAAAACACAAGAAACAACAAGTGTTAGGATATGGAGGAAAAGGAGCCTTTATGCACTATTGGTAGGAATGCAAACTGGTGTAGACACTGTGGAACACAGTATAGAGGTTCCCAAAAAAAAAAAAAAAATAGAACTGCCATATGATCCAGTAAGTCTACTACTGGGTATTTACCCAAAGGAAAAACAAAACAAAACAAAACAAAACACCCCTCTAGAGCATTATTTACAATAGCCAAGATGTGGAACAACCCAAGTGTGCACTGATAGATGGATGGATAAAGAAAATGTGTGTGTATAATGGAATGTTACTCAGACATAAAAAAGAATGAAATCTTGCCATTTGCAACAACATGGATGGATTTAGAGAATATAATGCTAAGTGAAATAAGTCGATAAGAAAAAGACAAATACCGTATGCTTTCACTCATATGTGTAATTTAAGAATCAAAACTAATGAACAAAGACAAAAAGAGACAAACCAAAAAACCAAACTGTTAACTATAGAGAACAAATTGGTGGTTACCAGAAGGGTGGTGGATGGGGGGATGGGTGAAATAGGTGAAGGGGATTAAGAGAACACTTAACACAATGAGCACTGAGTAATGTATAGAATAGCTGAATTACTATATTGCACATGTGAATCTAACATAACACTGCATGTTAACTATAGTGAAACTAAAATTGAAAAAAATATGGGTAGAGAACCTGAATAGACATTTTTCCAAAGAAGACATGCTGATGGCCAACAGATACATGAAAATATGTCCAACATCACTATTCATCAGGAAAATGCAAATCAAAACCACAATGAGATAATCACCTTACATCTGTCAGTATGGCTAGTATCAAAAAGACAGGAAATAACCATTGCTGGCGAGGATGTGGAAAATAAAGAACCCTTTCACACTTTTGGTGGGAGTGTAAATTGGTGCAGCCACTGTAGAAAACAGTAGGGAGGTTCCTCAAACAGTTAGAAATAGAATTACCATGTGATCCACTAATTCTACTACTTGGTATTTACCCAAAGAAAATGAAAAAAACCCCACTAATTTGAAAAGACATAGGCACCCCTGTGTTTATTTCAACATTATTTATAATAGCCAAGATGTGTAAGCAATCCAAGTGTCCATCAATAGATGAATGGATAAAGAAGATGAGGTACATATGTACGTACACACACACACACACACACACACACACACCCCAGAATGCTACTCAGCCATAAAAAAGATCTTGCTATTTGTGACAACATGGATGGACCTAGAGGGTACTATGCTAAGTGAAATAAGTCAGACAGAGAAAGACAAATACCATATGATTTCATTCATATGTGGAATCTGAGAAAGAAAACGGGTGCTCACTTGGTTAAGTGTCCAACTCATGGTTTCAGCTTAGGTCATGATCTCACAGTTTGTGGGTCCAAGCCCCATGTTGGGCTTTGTGCTGGCAGCATGGAGCCTGCTTGGAATTCTTTCTCTCTCTTCCTTTCTCTCTCCTTCAGCCCCGCTTGCACTCTTGCTCTCTCTCTTTCAAAATAAATAAACATTAAAAAAAAGAAAAAAAAAAACAAATGAACAAACAAAAGCGACAGAAATAGACCCATAAAAACAGAGAACAAACTGGTGGTTGCCAGAGGGAAAGGAGTGGGAGGATGGGCAAAATGGATGAAGGGGAGTGGGAGGTACAGGCTTCCAGTTATGGAATGAATAATTCACAGAGATCAAAGGTACAGCATAAGGAATATAGTCAATGATAATGTAATAGCTTGTATGGTGACAGATGGTAGCTATATGTGTGGGGAGCACAGCGTAATGTATGGAGAATTTGAATCACTATGTTGTACACCTGAAACTAATATAACATTGTCAATTGTACTTCAATAAAAAATAAAATAGCCATGATTTGGCATTAGTGAACAGTGAGGCCTATATTTATAATAGAAGGAAAGATGACATTTCAGAGGGGAGTGAAAATCAAGATGCAGTATTTTTCCACTCCAAGTTCATCAACTCCTTGAATCTATTCATGGATCCCTTGATCCCTTGGAGGCGGGGGGGGGGGGGTTGGAACCCCAGGTTAAAAACCCTGTACTCCCTACCTACTTCATTATCTTCCATTCATATCTCAGGTTTATGATTCTCCAAATATCTGCTGACTGCAGATATTTGTATCTACACTGTTTATTAGCATAAGCAAACTTTTGTAATCTGGTTTTTGTCGTCATGGCCCAAGGTCACTATTCTCACCAAAGTCACTAATGTTCCCCCAAATTCAAAATACCTTTTTCCATCTCCATATTGTTTCATCTTTGTGCATCCTCAAACTCCAAACCATTCCCTCCTTGGAACTTTATCCTTCCAAGGCTTCTGCTGTGTCCTTCCCTCTGGATTTGACATAGTGGTTTTTAAACCCTTACAATGGGGGCGCCTGGGTGGCTCAGTTGGTTAAGCGGCCGACTTCGGCTCAGGTCATGATCTCGCAGTCCGTGAGTTCGAGCCCTGCGTCAGGCTCTGTGCTGACAGCTCGGAGCCTGGAGCCTGTTTCGGATTCTGTGTCTCCCTCTCTCTGACCCTCCCCTGTTCATGCTCTGTCTCTCCCTGTCTCAAAAATAAATAAAACGTTAAAAAAAAAATTTAAAAAAAAAACCCTTACAATGGTAACTCACTTAGGGAGATTTTTCAAAACACAGAGCTGGGGCTTTGCTCTCTGGGTCTTAGGGAGGTTTGCCATGGGGTCCAAGCTACATAGGTAATTCTAATTTGTACCAATGGTTAAGAGTCACTTCCTAAGTGATTTCTGAGTGCTTAATATGCTTCACACCCGTAACTATAATAATAATAATAGGCATCATCTTAGGCATTTTTTTTCTCTTTCTCTGAGTTTCAAAGCATACCTCTCATCTTTTATTGGCTTCATTTTTCACTTCAAAAGTGGAAACAAAGCAGGGTGCCTGGGTGGCTCAGTCAGTTAAGCGTCCAACTTTGGCTCAGGTCATGATCTCACGGTTCCTCAGTTTGAGTCCTGTGTCCGGCTCTGTGCTGAAAGCTTGGAGCCTGGAGCCTTCTTTGGATTCTTCTCTCTCTGACCCTCCCCCGCTCATGCTCTGTGTGTCTCTCTCTCTGAAAAATAAATAAACACAAAAATTTTTTTTAAAAAGTGGAAACAAAGCAAAACTTCACCTTCTTCGATAAAGCAGTTTATATGAGGAAATATCTGCAAAATGCTTCTGGAATCAGATGTCTTCTGTAAGAATAAAAATCATACTTTTATTTTGGAAGCAAACTAGGAGAAGGCAGAGGTAGATTATAAATTTCAGGGGTGGCTTGTAAAGTGCTAATTCATTACAATGGGTAAGCAATGTTAGTCTATGTGTAAGAATGTGGAACAAGCAGGAAGTGAACTTTTGCAGATGTGAGGTTTGAGGTAGCTGACCTAGAGCAAAGTCATAGAACTTAAAGAAGCATTGACTTTCAAAGTTGGAAGGAACCTTAGAGTTCCTTCATCTCCATCCTTTATCTCAAGCTCAAATCCCTGGGAAAACACCCTGCCAGGGCCACATTATGAATTTCATAGGTCTGAGGTACATTTGCTTTTGTAGGCCTCTTGTTCCATAAAAAATACTTAAAATTGTATTTTATGACTCCCTTGGTACAACCAACTATAATCCAGGCTGGATTCATGATTATATATTCATTTTTCTTATGATTTTGAAAGAAATTAAAGCATTTTGTGGTCCTTAAAAGAATCATGGGTCCTAGGCGCTTGCCTCCTGTACCTAAAGGAGACATTGGCCCTGCTTCTAGAAGGGGATACTGACTATCTTACAAAGCAGCTCATATATTCTATTTAAGGATGATTTCATTTTATAGAAACTTCTTTCTTACTTTGAGTTGAAGTTGTTTTTTTTTTAATTTATTTTTTTAACACTTATTTATTTTTGAAAGAGAGAGGCAGAGCCCAAGGAGTGGAGGAGGGGCAGACACACACACACACACACACACACACACACACACACACACAGAATCTGAAGCAGGCTCCAGGTTCTGAGCTGTCAGCACAGAGCCCGACGCAGGGCTCAAACCCATGAACTGTGACCTGAGCTCGGACGTTAAACCGACTGAGCCACCTGGGCACCCCGCTTTTTTTTTTAATTTAAAGACTTTTATAGTAGTTCTTTTCCCTAGTGATAGTCTAATCCCTCTGCTCCATGTCCTATGGACTATAGAGCCTGGCTATTCAAAGTGTGAGCCATATACCAAATGCCTTGACATCACCTGGAGGCTGACTAGACATGTAGAATCTCCAGTTTCATTCTGTATCTACTCAATCAGAATCTGCATTTAAAAGCTCCTCAAGTATTCATATTCACATTAAAGTTGGAGAGGCACTGTACTGGAGAGACTAACAACAGCAGATATTTATTGAGCACCACTTTATGCTGGGCACTATTTTAAGTGCTTTATGTGGATTGCTTGATTAACTTTTTTAACAATCTTATTTTCCCATTTCACAGTTAAACAAATTGAGGCACAGAGAAGATGCATTTATCCAGTGTGCACAAAATCAAACCAGATAATGTAATTCCAGGATTGATGCCCTTTACCTCCATGCTAGTTTGCTCATCCTTATGTGCTTCTTTTGAGAAGTTGCTGCTGCCTTGCCCCCAGACCAGATTGCCATGGCAGGAACAATTTTTTTTTTTAATATACCATTTAACTCTACCCTCTTGCTAAGGCTGACTGAAAGAGAGGTGGATCCCTGATCCATGCTAGGCCATCCATAGGTAGACTGCAACTTATTGTTTGGGTGATCTGCTAAAAAGTAGTTGGTAAGCTGGACTTCATTAAAATTAAAAACTTCTGCTCTGGGAATACCATAATGAGCTAATGAGAAGACAAGACACAGACTGGGAGAAAATATTTGCAAAAGACACATTTGATAAAGGACTGTTTCCAAAATATGCAAAGAATTCTAAAATTCAATAACAAGAAGACAGCTTGATTGAAAAATGGGCTAAAGACATTAATGGGCACCCCATCAAAGAAGATATATACAGATAGAAAATACATATGAGGGATGCCTGGGTGGCTCAGTCAGTTGAGCGTCCAACTTTGGCTCAGGTCATGATCTAGCGGTTCATGAGTTTGAGCCCCCTGTCGGGCTCTGTGCTGACAGCTCAGAGCCTGGAGCCAGCTTCGGATTCTGTGTCTCCCTCTCTCTGCCCCTCCCCTGCTCTCTCTCTCTCTCAAAAATAAATAAAAACATTAGAAAATATTTAAAAAAAGAAAATAAGCATATGAAAAGATGCTCCACATCATATGACATCATGGACATGCAAATTAAAACAGCAAGGAAGTACCACTCTACACCTATTAGAATGGCCAAAATCTGAAACATTGGCAATACCAGATGCTGATGAGGATGTGAAGCAACAGGAACTCTCATTCATTGCTGGTGGGAATGCAAAATGGCACAGCTACATTGGAAGACAGTATGGTGGTTTCTTACAACTTTAAGTATATTCTTACCATGTGATCCAGTAATCTTGCTTCTTGGTATTTATCCAAAGGAGTTGAAAACTCATGTCCACACAAAAAACCTGTGCATGGATACTAATAGCAGCTTTATTCATAATTACCAAAACTTGGAAGCAACCAAGATTTCCTTCAGTAGGTGAATGAATAAATAAACTGTGGTACATCCGGACAATGGAATATTATTCGATGCTAAAAAGAAATGAACTATCAAGCCATGAAAAGATGAAGAGGAACCTTAAAAGCATATTTGTAAGTGAAATAAGTCAATTTGAAAAGGTCACATACCGTATGATACAATATTCTGGAAAAGGCAAAACTATGGAGACAGTAAAAAAAATCAGTGGTTGCCAGGGGTTGGAGGCAAGGGAGAAGAGATGAATAGGCAGAGCACAAGAGATGAATAGTGGATTAATTTCTTTAGGCAGTGAAATTAGCCCATATGATACTACAGTGAAGGATACATGTCGTTATACATTCGTCCAACCCACAGAATGTACAATACCAAGAGTGAACCCTAACATAAACTGTGGAGTTAGGGTGATTATGATGTGTCAGTGCAAGTTCATCATTGTAGCAAATGTACCACTGTGGTGAGAGATGTGATAATGTCAGAGCCTGTGTACATGTGAGGGCAAGAGTATATGGAAGATTTCTGTACCTTTCTCTCAATTTTGCTGTGAACCTACAACTGCTCTAAAAACATGAAGTTCTTAAAAAAAAAAAAAAAAAAAAAAAAAAAAGGAAGCCAAGCCACTGGGATTCTCACTCAATGGTATTTAAATGAAGAAACTTGAAAAGAATTTGCTAGTTGTTGGAGGGAGAAGCAGATGGGTGGCCTGTAGATGAGTCATGTGAAAAGTGACTTTTCTAAAAAAAGCACTTGAGCTTCTGCTACTGTCGTGTTTAGACCACCTTAAGTTCAAATCCACTCCCACCCATTTCTCCAGGAGGCCCAGGCCTATTATGGCTCCATCTTTTGGGTTTCCCTGGGAGTCCCCTTATAAGTCCTCTAACTATCCCATTTTACTTGAGCTAGCTTGAATGGGTTTTTGTAGTTTATTATTATAATTTTTTAATGTTTATTTTATTTTTGAAAGAGACAGAGTGCAAGTGGGGGTCGGGCAGAGAGAGAGAGGGGGAGACACAGAATCTGAAACAGGCTCCAGGCTCTGAGCTGTCAGCACAGTGCCTGACGCGGGGCTCAAACTCACGAACTGCAAGATCATGACCTGAGCCAAAGTCGGACGCTTAACCGACTGAGCCACCCAGGCGCCCCTGTAGTTTATTATTATAAAGCCAAACTACAATAACATACATTCACATATTTGAAAACACCTATGCATCTCCTTGAGCTACTCCTTTTCTAAGTGAAACACCTCCAGTTCTACCTGTTAATCTTCATGTTGTGTGTGTCTGCTTCTTCTTTGGTCCTTTCTCTCTGGACCTTCAGAAAAGGACCAATATGAAGGCTGGAATTGAAAGCTACTTTTATGGGGGAATTTAAAGGGAAAAGAATGGGCCTCCTAGTCTCACGATTTCTTCCTTAGCCCCTAGGAAGCCTCTTCCTCAGAGCTTTAAAATCGGTTGTGGTTACAGGAGGGTCTTTAGAGGGACTACAATGTAACTGGAGTAATGATTAGCAGCTGAGAGCAAGGCCCTGTACCAGTGAGGAGTAGGCCCCTTGAAGAAAAGCAGTGAAAATCAGGGATGAGAGAAGGGCCAGAGGGGTGTTTTTTCAGCCTGCTGTGGCTTAAAGGCATTCCAAAGGAGAGAGACTGTGGTGGAACACTTTGTCCCCCCAAACTCTGGGGAAGCAACAGGTGTGCAAACTGGCTGGTGACTAGTTTGCAGCAGTAGAGAGAAACTGTGGTCTCTTCCCCCTTGTGGTTGTCGTGTTCAGGTCAGTACTAACTTTAGCCCTGCTGTCCTCAATTGGGGACAGTCCACTAGTGGATTAAATCCTCCTTAAATGACTGACAAGCTGTTAGCCAGAGATCAGAAGAAAGGAAAATAAATTATTCCATCTGTCCTCTGGTGTGTGATGACTTCCGGGGAAGCCATTCTCTGGTGTTTTGTGGTATAAGAACACTTTCCAGTCATATAGCACCGGTCTCTCAGGAATTTAAGGTCCTCCATGAGCATGTTATCAACTGCTCTCACCTGGGTGCCTGGAAAGGAGGGAGGAAGCAAGGACAGCATTTGGCTTGTTTTCTTCCTGATGATCACTCTTTTAGCCGAGACCTCAGGCCCTCTGAGAGGATGGGGAAACAAACCCAAGGATTTCCTCACTGCATAAATAGGCTCAAATATTGCCCCTCTCCCGGCTTCATATTGGGTGTCCAACCACTCATTAGTGTGTAATTACCCTCATCCCATCATTTATTTGCCTTCCTTCAATGGGAGGTAAATATCCTCATTTCTGGATGGGGAATTTGAGGCACAGAGAAGCCGGGCAGGATGACCAAGTTCTCATGCCAGACCACTGGTGAGTCTGAAGCAAATGTTATCAAATGTTCAGCTACCAACACGTTTCTCCACCTTCTTCCTGCCTTCAGTGAGCAGGGGACTGCTCCAGAGCGGAGGTGGGATGTGACTCTCTGAATCTGAGGAAGTTTGTCCTGACACAAGTTTGAGGATAAGGGGGAGGTGTCCCTGGAGCTGGGGGCTGGCATGACTCCAGGGTGGTTGGCTGACCTTCACACGTGCTCCCCTTGGACCCACATTCAGTGCCGTTCTCATCAGCTCAGGCAGCCTCTCTTGGGACTTGAACATTTCAGAAAGGATTTCAGATGGTCCTAGGACATAAATAGCTATGGCAGGAGAATGTTGCCTCAGCGATGTGATGACTGAATCAGCTCCACATTGAATTAGCAGCAATCTGGTTCTCAGGGTAATGGAGTGATGGTAAATGAACATTATATTACATTTTTACTCTGTGAATGAATCCTTAGTAAAAAAGATAAATAGCTTCCAGGTGTCTTGCCACAAGATTTAAACAACTGAGTCACTGGAGCTTGATGGGAGATCAAGTGGCAGCATACAATCTCCTCATGATTCAGCGGCAGCCAACTTGGATTATGCCCAGTTCCAACTTTAGCATCATTCTGGAGTCACCACCGCACAGTCAGTTCCCCTCCTGGAGGTGCACAATGGGAGGAAATTCTAATGAAGGAGAAAGAGCTGCCACTGTCTCGCCTGCCTGAGCATCCCCAGAAGCTACAGGCTGCCTACGCCAGGAAGGGCTGTTCCCGAGAGGAACCACCTGTGGATGTTCCATGTCAAGGCTTGGGATCATTGGCCATCCCTAAGCAGGTGTGATTGATGCACATCCTACAGTTGCCCAGGATGAAAGGTAATCCCTCAAGAATGTCCGATTAGGTGGTCCAGCCCAGACTGTTGTGGCAGGAGATGCAGTATTCTCACTGAGGTAGTGTCTCTGTGACCCTTTCGAAAATAGGCTGGAAGTTCTTCCCCTTAAAGCGCTGATGAGCCACTGGAAGGGACTTGTGAAACCACACAGCGTTCATTGTATGGTATCTTTCAATGGGAAGCACACTGAAATTTACTTCTTTCTGCTTGGGAAAGCTCCAAATTAAAAGGAAATAAGTAGCTTGGTATTATTGCTTTTGTTTCTCATGGTTTCTGAAATAGTTCTGGCTCTCCTGGTTCAATTCATGATAACTGCAGCTGAAATTACATGTGTCTGAAGATAGGATGTGCAGGTCTGAGCTCCTGAATGGATATCGTCCTTTGCTGAAAGGGAATCTGCTCACTTTAACTTTTCAAAGCAGTCTTTGGCCCGCACGTGAATGTGAAACACCCACAGAAGTCTGTAAATATGGATTATTTCATTGATACAGTCTCAACTATTCATATCATTGTGTTTGCACTTAATAGGTTATATTAGCAAACAACGGGAGACATGTGTGGCCCCTTGTCCATTGGGCAGCTTTATGATTAAATACCCACATTGTTGATTTGTACTGAGGGACAACAATGAATTGTTTCAGTGGTGTGTGATCAGAAACCTGGCGGGTGGGGGACAGTGGTGTGGGAGTGCAGCAGCGAGAGGGTCTAAAACCAAGTTGTAAGATGGGCTAGGGGATGTTTAGTTCAGGGAAGAATCCCCAGGGAGGCAAGCTGTCTTCAGATATTTGAGGGACTCACTTGCCCTGGGTAGAAAGAAATAGGCTGCACCCCTCTAACCGTGAGGGTAGAACTTGGACTAAAAGAAGGTAGATGCAGGGGGACAGTCATGTATATGTGGGAGAAATCTTTAAATTAGGATACTTGGGGGAATTTACTATAAGGAACAACAGTTGAGGCTGTTTGCAATGATGCAGGGGTGGCGTGGGGGTGGGAGTGGGGGATGCCCTGAGCAATGATGTGCTCCAGATCCCTGGGACACATTCAAGCTAGGGAAGTGATGGCATGGATTCCAGCATCGGGCGAGAGGTTATACCCGATGACCTTAAGTTCCATTCCAGTTCTAAGAACTTCACTCATGGTTTGACTTAGATGCTGATGTCATTTGCTCGTATGTGAATCAAATATGAGAAATGGCTTAACAATGTATGTTGGGGAAGAGCATATTTATGCACTAAAACCTCACTGATTTAAAATAATTGAAGGGGAAAGACAGTTTGGTTGATGAAGCCAATTATGAAATACTTATAAATAATAAAAGGCCATTTTATAACTTCCAAGTCCATGGGTGCATGGAGTTATGTCTACCCAAGTTGCCTGATCAAGATTCTGCTTTAATGAATAGAGAATGATTTGTAATCAGCATATCAGAGCACCAGGCTTGCTGGTCTCTGCTTAGATTAGAATTAAATCGTTTATAATTCGGAGTGTTTGAAAACAGTTGGTCTCTTAAGGAAATAAATAGACCCCTCAGAATTTCATGTCAAGTATTTGTTTGTTGTCAGCCCTTCCTCCTTTCTGTTGATAATGCAAGGGGAAGTTTCTGATAAACTCCTGTCAAACATCACAATTAAAAACAAATAGAAATGCACCATAAATGATATTTTTGCCATATTTTTGCCAGATGAATTCTTCATTTTCTAGATTGGATAATAGACTGCTCAGTAAGAGGGAAACTTTCTGAGGGGCTGTTAATATCTACAGGGTGTGGCAAGAAATTGGATTTAACTTTTTCTCCCCATTCATTCCTCAATATTTAATGTTTGAAAGACCACATATTATATGATTGTATTTATATGAAATGTCCAGAATGGGCACATCTATAGAAACACAAAGTAGGTTAGTAGGCCTGGGGTGGAGTGTGGTGGGGACTTTAGAGGGGAATGGAGAGTGGCTGCTAATGGGTATCGGGTTTCTTTCGGAGGCAGTGAAAATATTCTGATATTGATTGTGGCGATTGTACAACTCTGTGAATATATTAAAAAACATTGAATTTTATGGTTTAAATAGGGGAATTGTATGGTATGGGAACTATTGCTGAATGATTATGGAGCTGGACTATGAGCTAGTGCTCTGGGCACTAGAAATAGAATCTTGGGGCACCTGGGTGGCTCAGTTGGTCAAGCGTCTGACTCTTGATATCGGCTCAACTCATGATCTTGAGGTCACAAGATTGAGCCCTGCATGGAGCTCCACACTGACAGCACAGACTGCTTGGGATTCTCTCTCTCCCTCTCTCTCTGCCCCTCCCCTGCTTGCTCTCTCTCTCAAAATAAATAAACCTTTAAGAAAAAAAAAAGAAATAGAATATTGAACGACACTGAGTCCCCGCCCTCATGGAGCTTGCATTCCAGTGGGGGAGTCAGACAATAAACATGTAAGCAAACATGTAAAAACATAATTTTAGGAAGAAATAGTACTACGGATTAAAAAAAAAAAAGGATAAGGAAATAGAGAGTGATTTGTGTTTGTATACTTATGTGTATGTGTATATGTGTGTATGTATCTGAGTGTATAACATATCTGTGTACACATGTGCGTGTTGTGTGCTTGTGTTCTAATGTGTGCACTGCGTGTATATCTGTGTGTGTATGTGTGTGTGTGAGTACACACGTGTTCTCTATTTTAGACAGGGTGAATTAGGAGGCCATCCTGGGGAATATCACTTTGAGCAGAGATCTGAATGAAATGAAAATATAAGCCATCCAGATAAGTGAGATAAGTATATCTCAGGCAGTGCAGAGACCCTAAGGCAGGAGTATCATGGACTGTACCACCAAGAAGAGGGACAGGGAGTTAGTGGGAAAGAAAGTTAGAGAGGTTGGCAGGAGTCAGATCATGTAGGTAATAATCATGGTAATATCTGTGAATTTTATACCCACTGCATCTTAGCACTAAAAATCACTGTTAACTTTGCATGATGTATTATGCCATCCATAAGTGCTTTTCACAGTCGCCATCTTGTTTGATGCTTACCACAGAAGTTGCGACTAGCCATCTCAGTCTATAGATAAGAAAAATGTGGGACTTGTGATGAACAATGGCTGTTGTATGCAAGTGTTGAATCACTAAATTGTACACCTGAAATAATATTACACTGTATATTAACTAGAATTTAAAAACTTTAAAAATCCAAAAATTTTTTAAAAAAGAAAAATGTAGGAAATTGTCCATGATTCTCCCTGCTCCATGAGCCCATGTTCTCACTTCAGAACTTGGCCTATGTCTGGTAATTCTTATATCCTCCTCTCCTAAATCAGCACTTGGTGTAAAACATAGGAGTAGTAAATATTTATGGACCTGACTTCTTTGAGATCTCAAAGTGAGTGGACAACCAAGCCAGAACTTACATTCCGGACATCTAACTCCACATCCCATTCTGTTTGCATTGACTCAAATGGGCCATATTACTTTTCTCTTCAAATCAAAGGATGATGAGGGTGACAGGGTCTTCAGGAGTCTTCTTTTTTTTTTTTTTTTAATTTTTTTTTTCAACGTTTATTTATTTTTGGGACAGAGAGAGACAGAGCATGAACGGGGGAGGGGCAGAGAGAGAGGGAGACACAGAATCAGAAACAGGCTCCAGGCTCTGAGCCATCAGCCCAGAGCCTGACGCGGGGCTCGAACTCCCGGACCGCGAGATCGTGACCTGGCTGAAGTCGGACGCTTAACCGACTGTGCCACCCAGGCGCCCCTTCAGGAGTCTTCTTTGACATTTACAGCCTGTGGGTGTATATGCAGTTTCACAGGACTCTGCTAAAAGGCATTGGTCAGACTCTCTTATTATTACACAGTCCCACCTTACCTGAGGAAGTAAAGTTTCCTTAGCATATTCTGTTAGGTGACTTTAGCATAATTCATTTTTATCCACTGACTCTTACAGTTTGGTAATTTTCATCTCTGCCACACTAGCCAGACTCCCTCTTGGCAAACCTACCATTTTTCACCTTTTATCTACGTAACAAAGTGGTTGAGAACATAAGCTGAAATCCTGAAGTGAGTTCCAGTGTTGACTCTGTTCTTCGTAGATGCACACTCTTTGACCATTCGTTCCTAAATCCCAGTTTCTTCATCTGTAAAATGGAGATGATAATACTTTTGATTTCATAGGGCTGTTTTGAAAGTTAAATGTGCCTGTGTGGTGCTCAGGGAAGTGCCTAGAATGGAGGAAGCATTCAGTAAATGTCAGCTATTAGTAGCTAGTCTGCGTATGCCTCCCTCTCTGGTACCACTCACTGTAGAATGATGGCTAGGAAGGCAAGAAGTGAGGTAATCACTTGTCGGTGCTTCTCAGGACATAGAGTTTAGGATGCTGTTATGAAAGGACAGTTAGGATGCTGTTATGAAAGGATGGTCAGAATACATCCTTGGATCGGATGGAACACAACACGTGCACAGATGGAAATTCAGGTTGATTAACTCCTGAACATTACACTGGGGTTAGGGGTTGGTGATTACTGAGTCCCCCCAAGTACACTATTTCATATGAATTCTGTGGCTGTGATTGAATTCTCCAATTGGAGGCCATTCTTACCAGGCAGTGATGGAAATTGGGGGTTAGAGATTCAGGAGAACAATGTGGGCAGGGATGAAAGGCTATTGATAAAAAGGGTCATTTGCTTCCCTGCCTCTTCCATCTTTTAGATTGTGGAGGAAGCTCCTCTCTCTGGTCTTCACTGCTGTTTTGTCTCCTGTTAGCATGATTGTCTCTGTTGCCAGGTAACTGGCTGGCACCTGCAAGGGCTTCTGGAGGAGTGGGCTGTGCTTGGCTGCCCGCTGGCTGGGTGGCTGGGAGGAAGGTGCAAGGAGTCAGAGGTCAAGGCCAAAAGGAAAGGAAGCATCAGTGCCTCTACGCATATACCTGTACACATACCAGAGGCATCAGTGCCTCAGAGATCCCCACCAGGCTTATGGAAGAAGGGGAGGCCTGAACACTTAGAAATAATAAAGAAATTCTCAGCACCGCCTTTTCCCATTCATAGTAATCTCTGGCGCAATAAAAAGCCAGTAAATATAAAATACCTTGGAAAAGGAAAAAACAATTTGGCTTGTTCTTTTTGTTTTTTTCTTTTCTTCTTTAAAAGGAAACCTAATTCTTCATAAATTCCAGAAAATGTATGTGTGTGTATGACTGCCAGTGACTTAATACCCCCATCCAAAGCACATCAGTTCCTTCATCTCAGTACTCAACGTCAGCTGCCCCAGTGACTATTTCTGTCAGCACAGGGAGAAGATAAATTGTCTTACCAGACTATGCAGAACCCCCTTGGAAAGCCATCTTTCAGGTGCTTTTCTCTTGTGTATTAAGCACTGGTTCTCTTCCTAAAGAGGAATAACATACTGACACGAGAGAGAGAGCAGATAGAGAAGCAAAACAGCAGCTGACTCTGACCAGCATATTTCATTGTTCACCTGAAAGCTGAGTATTGTCCAGCACACATGTGGCAGAATAATCCATTTTCACCCGGGCAGAAGCCATGAGTGTCAGCTAGAAGGGACCTGGGAGACCATCCAGGATGATCCCCGATTTCAGGGATGAGGAAAGACCAGAGGTTAAGTGTTTATCAGGTTCAGGGATGAGACTCCAGATCAAACCTTCCATGAAAGACAGAGAATGTTCTCTTAATTCTCCAGCTTTCACATCTTTTAGTGTCCTTGCCATTAACCTTCAGCCTCTTGCCCAACAAAATGCTTCTAAAACTGTCTCCCTGGCTCTCCAAGAGATATTACAGCCTCTTCATTCTGCCTCAGCTGCCTGAATTGAATGGCCATCCATCCCTGAACTGGTTTCCCAGACTCATCCTTGGTTTCAAGGTCTTTTATTTACTCTTGAGTGCTTGCATCATCTCTCTCCCTCTTTCTGTCAATAAATGTTCACTGACTCCAGCAAAAGAATTTCATCTTGATTTCTTTATTCCCTCATTTCTTGATTCCATATTTTATATTAACTACTTTTTAAAAACTGTTTATTTATTTATTTTGAGAGAGAGAGGGAAAATGAGTGGGGGAGAGGCAGAGAGAGAGGGAGAGAGAGAATCCCAAACAGGCTCCGTGCTGTGAGGCAGAGCCGGATGCAGGGCTTGGTCTCATGAACCATGAGATGAGAGTTGGACACTTAACCAACTAAGCTACCCAGGTGTCCTTTATATTAACTTCTTTTGATGTTTCAAAAAGGATTGGCCATAAAAAGGGTGCCCATAGTATAGCTGGCCCATGGCCCATGGAATTGGGTAAGTCCATCACAGGAAATGTTAGATTCTTTTTTTCTTTTTTCAAGTAACACTAAATAACTGGCCTTGGAGAAACTATAATTTCATTAAAGAATCTAGGATGTCTTCAGCCAGGTCACGATCTCGCGGTCCGTGAGTTCGAGCCCCGCGTCGGGCTCTGGGCTGATGGCTCAGAGCCTGGAGCCTGTTTCTGATTCTGTGTCTCCCTCTCTCTCTGCCCCTCCCCCGTTCATGCTCTGTCTCTCTCTGTCTCAAAAATAAATAAATGTTAAAAAAAAATTAAAAAAAAAAAAGAATCTAGGATGAGAAGTCTAAAATATATTTATTTTTACTTTGAAAAAAAAATATTTTCTTAAGGCATGTAGAAGTAGTATAAGCTACTACTTGTTGAGCACTTACTATGTGCCAGATCCTGAAATAGATGCTTTACATATGTCATTAAACATTATCAGCAACACCATTAGGAAAATATTGTTATCACCACCTACCTCAAGTGGAAAGAAATTCCCAGGGAAGTTCAAGGTCATGCAGTGAGTGGGCTTTTTCTAAATCTATGGCTTTTGCTCTTGTCACAATATCAGTTTGCCTCCATTAATAAAATAGTTTTGGCTTTTCATCTTAAATAGATGTGAATACATGTAATAAATTGCCATTTTTTGAGCCTTGACAAAGCAACTGTTGGTTATCTACTGCCGGGTAGCAAATAACTCCTGAACACAGTTGCTTACAAAGTATTTATCTCACAGTTAAGTCAGGAATCTATGCATGGCCATGTTCTTTGGCTCAGGGTCTCTCACAGGCTCTACTCAGGGCTTCAGCTGGGTAGTCATCTCAAGGCTCAACTGGAGAAGGACTGGCTTCTGAGCTCGCTCATGTGTTTGTTACCAGGACAGAGTTCCTTGCTTGCTGTTGATCTGGGCCTCAGTTCCCTCCTGGTTTTTGGCTAGGGACAACCTATAGTGGGCTGAGTGGTGGCCCCCAATGTTATGAGGTCCTAATCTCTGGAATCTGGGAACATTACCTTAAAAATTAAAAAACAATTTTTAATTGTGGTAAAATACACATAGCATAAGATTTACCATATGGTAAAGCTTTACATGATGAGATTAAGGCTTCTGAGATGAAGAGATTATCCTGGACTATCTGGGTGGGCCCTAACTGCCATCGGAAGTATTAGAGAGACACAGAGGGAGATTAGACCCAGAAGAGGAAGAGGTAGTGTGACCACAGAGCCAGTGACTGGAATGATAGAGGCACAAATCAAGGGATGCTGGTGGCCACCAGAAGTTGGAAGAGGCGGGAACAAATTCTCCTCTAGAGTCTCCAGAGGAAACACAGCCTCGTTGAGCCCTTGATCATATCCCAGACTTCTGGCCTCCAGAACTGAGAGAACACATTTCTGTTGTTTGAAGCCGCCAAGTCTGTGGTAAGCTGTTACAGCAGCCACAGAACTAATATACTGTCCTCAGCCCCTTGCCATATGGGCCTCCTCACAGGGCGTCCACAGCATGGTAGTTTGTTTCATCGGACACGGCAAGCAAGACAGAGTGTGAGCAAGAAGGAAGTCATGGCTGTAGAACTGAAACACAAGTATACTATCCCAACACCACTGCTATATTTTACAAATTAGAAGCAAACTACTAAGGTTCAGCCCACACAGCAGGGGAGGGGATTATAGGAGGGCATGAATACCAGGAGGCAGGGATCACTGGGGACCGTCTTCGAAGCTTCCCACACAGCAAGCTGTACAGTATTTGGTGTGAGATAAGGGGGAAACCAGAAAGCATCTCAAATTGCAGACAGGCCTCTGCTGAGTGTTTTTCTGCTTCTCACTTGGTTCGTTTGCTGCGGCGGCGTTTACCTGGAGAGCTCTTGTTAGGAATGACATAATTTCCTGTAGAATCCATTTTGATTCACCCTACTTTGCTGGGAAGAGTCTGATCACATAATCTCTACCCCTCTTTTTTTTACACCAACCTAAAATCTCGTATCTTTCATATAGACTTTCAAGATCAACTGGAAGTTTTATATGGATTCCCAGTACTCTAAGCATAATAAACACATGACCTTTATCTTTTCTGAAAGAGGAGAAAAAGCAAGACATCCATAGAAAGATTCTGGGTAGGACTGATACATACAAGTACTTTTGATATATGGAAGCAGTTTTGTTGCTGGGTTTATGCTGAAGCAGGTAGACTGTTTGCATTTAGCTCTGTTCCTCTGGAAGGATACCTTCCACAAAACAGTGGAATTGATGGAGCTGATGTTCAGATCCTCCTCTCTCTCCATGCATCTCTTCTGTACTGGCGTCCTGCTACTATCCCAGGGCGTTATAATCCATGACATAGCTTCACATCTCTTACTGGGTCATAGTGCTCTGTGCTACGCTTCTTGAAGCATCATTTGCTGACCAGCTAAATCCTAATCACCTGAAGAGCTTGATGAAAATGCAGATATTTAGGCCCAACCCAGTTTTGCTAAATCTATGAAATCTGGTGTGGGACCCAGAAACCTATATTTTTAATAAGCTTCCCAGGTGATTCTTATGCACAATAAAGATGAGAACGCTAACCTAAACCCTTTTCCCATTTCAAGCAGTTTTCGTAGCTGTTTGTGAATGCTAACACCTGTTCTATGATATTTGTGTTCTCACAGTCGCCTTTTTAAGTATTTGGAAATATTTAACTCAGTAGTTCTTAATTAGTGATAATTTTACCACCGGTGAGAGGCGAAAGAATTTCAGTTGTTACGTGTATGACCATTTAAAATGTTAATAGTTGTTTAGTTATCTTTAGAGTATTTATGGCAAATTGTATAGGTTTTACTTTTTTGGGAGTGATAGAGCTTCTTCAATGAATGTATTTTTATAAAAAAAAGTTAATTTAAAGGAAATATAACATATAATATTATATATTAATATACAAATAAAAATATAGATTTAAGGAAAATATAATAAATAATGATATGACAGACATAATCAAATGATTGAACTTTGGGAAACACTCTCCTAACCCAAGGGAAAGCTCTTTGTAGATTTCAGGCATCACAGTGGGAACTGAAGGAGGTATTTTGAGGGTAGAAAGGCCCTTTGTAGGTCACTGCTGATTCCTTTATGTCGGGGAGGTGCTGGTGGTCAGTATCAGTCATGAAGCTGGTCAGAGTGAATAGATGAGCCACGCCCTTACAAGGTGTGTCTTATGAATGTAGAAAAGAGAGAACCAGAGGAATAAGTAGTTGCATACTGGTGCAGTGGAGCTGTATAGAGGCATAAATTTATTCAATATCAGGACTGGTTCTTGGTAAAAATGCAGTGGAGACAAAGTGCCCTCCCACCTCCCCCCAACTGGGTCCTCTGTCAGTGACATAGTGCCCTCCTGTCCCCTCCTTCCTTCTCTTTCCCTCTTCCTTCTCTTTCACCCTGAGCTCATCAAATTTTGCTGAGATTTTTTTTTTCAGAATTGTAAATGACCCCTGTTATCCCAAAGCACTTGTTTTCAAATTCTGTTGGATTGAAGCATTTTACCTCAAAAATTAACTGATAAATAAATTTTATTGGAGATGAAAAAAACCCACTTTTTTTCTTTTAAAAAATATATAGCAGTGACTTTTCTTTAGTTACAGATGATTATAATGTTCTATAAATAATGTAATACATATATGTTAGAACAGTTTGATGTTTTGGGGAATTTGATTCATCATATGATATATTCAGTAAGTGCTTTTTTCTATTTGAATTTCACTACCCATATGAGATCTTAGGATCTTAGGATCTCTTAGGATCTGTTGCCCTGGGTAGTAGCCACTAGCCACATGGGGCTGTTGAGCACTTGAAATGGAGCTAGTCTGAATTGAAATGTGTTGTTAGTGTAAAATATACATCGAATTTCAACACTTAGTGTAACAAAAGAGGATGTATACTATTAATAATTTTAAAATATTGAGTATATGTTGAAATGATAATACCGTTGGCTCTATTGCGTTAAAATATACTATACAAATTAATTTCACCTGTTTCTTTTTACCTGTTTTAATATGGCTACTTGAAAATTTAAATTTACATATTAGTGCTACTCATATTAGCATATTAGTGGTTCACATATTTCCATGGACACAATTGCCTTAGAAAATACTAAGTTCAACTTGCAGTAAATCACAACTTTTTGTTGACTTGACACTAAATGGTCATGTGCTCTGGATTTCCCAACATCCTCTGAGTGCTGACAGTACAAAATTCTGGCTCTTTGGTTCCTAACTTGGGTATTTAGGTCAATTCCCTTACCTCCTTAGTTAATATTAGTAGATTCTATTACGGAAAGATCATCTTGGTCAAGCCTAATTCTTACAAAACCATACCTTATAATGAAACAACATAAAAATGCATAGAAAAGTATTTGGATCAACTACAAAGTCAAAGAAGAATAAAGGAGTATCAGGTATTGAAAATATGTTTGTAACAAGCCCAAGATTCCTTCAGTTATTTTTTTCTTTGGCTTATTGATGCAAATCTTCTAATCTTTTTATCTGGCGAGTATTATCCTCTTCTCAAGTGTGATGATTGGACTTCATAAAGCTCTTTTTGCTGCAGATCTCATAACACTCGGCTCTGAGAATCGTAACCATCATCATTATAATTGAGTTATTCAGCTTCCAGTCAGTCATCGCCCATCTATGAATGTAGAGTGTTAGATCATATTGTGACTGACCTGCTTCTTGTTTACCCAGATCGGAAGCTGAAATAAATAATTTTGGCATCCAAGCTGTGTCTTTTGTTTTGGCCATGCCATTAAACAGAATACTGATGTCAAGAGCCTCTGTTTAGTCTGTTGATGTTGTGTCTACATATATTCCTAATTTTATTAGACAGTATAGATGAGCACTTGGTACTGGAGGTGGATATGCCTGAATCTTTCTTCATTACTTTTTTTTTTTTTTTTTTTTTACCTTGAACCCTGGTCCTTAGCTGTATTTGCTTTGCCTCCTCAATCCTCAAGCTGTCCCTGTCTCCTTGTGCTCCAGTGTGGCTTCAGATTTGAGAAATGGGTGAGTCACTCCAGTGTATTGTCTCAGTCCTGTCCTGGCCATACTTGCATCTGGCCCCAAATCCCAGTCCTAGCTTAGCTCCTACCTGCTGGCTTCATTTATCCTACCCTGCCAAAATTCCTTAGGATTTTGATACCTGATGCCCTGTGTCAGCTTGCAAGTTCTAACACTCATCAAAGTCAATAAATATGTAGCAAATGGATATAAAAATGCAGCATCATAGGGGCACCTGGGTGGCTCAGTCGGTTAAGCGTCTGACTCTTGATTTCAGCTCAGGTCATGATCTCATGGTTTGTGGGTTCCAGCCCCACATCGGGCTCTGTGCTGACCTGCAGAGCCTGCTTGGGATTCACTCTCTCCCCTGTCTCTCTGCTCCCTCTGCTTGCTCTCTTTCTCAAAGTAGATAAACTTAAAAAAATGCAGCATCATACTTCTGCAGTCTTTCATGAATTCTCCTAGGTAATTAATTTCCTGGAATTTTGAGCATGGTTCTTTTCTTTTTCCTTCCTTCCTTCCTTCCTTCCTTCCTTCCTTCCTTCCTTCCTTCCTTCCTTTTAAGACTTCATTTTTTAAAAACAATATCTATACCCAACATGGGGCTTAAACTCACAACCCCAAGATCAGGAGTCACATGTTCTACGAATTGAGCCAGCCAGGCACCCCTTGAGCATGGCATATCACTTCTTACCCAACATACTTGGGAGTATCTAAAACAAAGAACAAATAAAATTGCCACAAAATTGCGTTGAGATTTAATTAACAGAAAACCCTGTATAACACATGTATCAGGTACTATGAGGAGTCACTACCTATAAATATAGCATTCGGATATCTTTATATCCTCTGTTGTGAAATTGATTCACCTCACTCACACTGTTGACATTGAAATCCTTTGTCAGAGCAGGCTATGGAACCATGAGATACATTTGCTTCTGTGTTCAGGTTTCCTATATGTTTCATACATTGGATATTTTAGTTTCCTAAAGTGACTTTTCAACTTGGTTGTATTAAGCTGTGATGGCTTCACTTTGTGATTTCTGTGAAGCCACAATAACATTTGTCTTTGTAGCCAGGACTCTACCTGAGGCATGTGCCACAAGAAATCATCTTTGGAGTTGCCAGGGTGAAGGACTCTTGATTCTTTTTACTGTGGCCGCTATCTTACTTTTGCCTTGAAAGAATCTTCCAGGAGCTTCTACTCAATCAGCCATTCCTTATTCCATAATAGCACGTTCCTATTAGTCAATCATTGCCAACATATAACATTCAGTTCCTAATAACAAAACTATTTCTAGCCCAAGTGCTTTACAATGACCATCATCCACTCTTAAGTTCTCTGCCATCTTCATAAGTCTGAAAAATCTTTTGCTGAAGCCATATCTTCTCCTGAGAGATTTTGGCCAAAGGATTTAAACTTTTTATTTTTTTTAACGTTTATTAATTTTTGAGAGACACAGAGAAACAGAGCACGAGCAGGGGAGGAACAAAGGGAGAGGGAGACACAGAATCCGAAGTAGGCTCCAGGTACTGAGCTGTCAGCACAGAGCCGGATGCGGGACTCAAGCTCACAAACCGTAAGATCATGACCTGAGCCATAGTCTGATGCTTAATGGACTGAGCCACCCAGGCACCCTAGGATTTAAATTCTAATGTTGAAATTTTAACATTAGCCATCAGGGAAGAGGATTTGGAGTGAATGTTATACATACTTCCCAGGCTCCTAAAATTCATCTGTCTAGTTGTTTCCTTATATGCTCATTGTTCATTTATTCATTCAAGAAATAATCATTTAATACCTGTTTTTGGACAGGTTCTGATTGAGGCATTCATTGGGATTGTAGCAGCCGAGAAGATTCAGTACACTAAAGACAGTCTGAGTACTGCTATAGTGCTGAGTAAGAGTGTGTGTGTATGTGTGTGCGCGCACGTGTGTAGGGGAGAAGAAGGAGGAAGGAGAGAAGGAGAGAAAGGGAGAGTTCCCTTAGAGAGGGAACTAAAACAGACTTTCATTTCTAATTTCATTGGGTTAGTAGTTGTGGATCTAGCAAATATTATTCTGGAATAAGATATGTGAGGATTGTTCTGCTTACCTTATAGCAAAGTTTCCCATATTTTCTTGGAAGATAGAATCATAGTTATCACAGAACACCAAACAACATCTTGGGAGCATAGTTGGGAAAATACCCAGTTGGTCACTGATATTGGTTCTTTCGAAATTAGCCTTTCTAAAGTTGTAAATACCCCTTTCATTCCCACTGCGAGTACCCTAGTCCCATTCGTTACCTGCCATACCTGGGCCATTGCAATAGCTTTCCATCTGGTCTTGGAGACTTCAGTCTCTCCCAGTGCAATCCATCCTCCATACTGTAGCCTTTTCCTGAGCATTCTTTAGTTATAAGTGAGACTCAGAGAGATTAGGTACCACAAACAAGGTCACATAGGTAACAAGTGGCAGGGACAAGAATTCTTTCTATTATACTAGTGTTTTTCAAACTGTGATCTGTAGAACCCTGGAGGTCTAAGGACATTCCCAAGTACTCTGTGAGGGTTTGTGAACTTTATTTTCATTTAAACCATAATCCCTCAACCTCGAGATTATGTTAGACCACCAGAGTGACCCTTTCCTTGCTGAGGACTGCAGCATGGTTTCAGTTGTTGTGTTTGTGCTCATTGTAATGTTGAGGCTGAGTAATGTTGCTTTAATTGGGATTGGCTTTTGAAAAAAAAAGCAGATTGAGACTTTTTTTCAGCAGTGATTGCAAGAATCTTGATTTAGAAAAAGACTTTCCAACTTTTGTAGCTCTAAGGAAATGTTTTAACTATAGTTGGAGGGTTTATCCTATTTCCTTGGGGGCAGGATGGACTCACATGGGTGACACAAAGCTTGGGGAATAGGCAAAGAGGAATTGTTTTATAGTACCAGGTAAACAAGAAACAGGAAGGAATCCAACTGCCAGTCAGTCAACCAACAGGCAGTTAATTGGAGAAATTAAAAATACCAGAGTGGAGCAGGTCTCTTTGCACGGCTAGGTTTGTGAGGGCTGAAGGTGCAGGATTACTGAGCTAGTTTCTGCCTAAATCTTCAGGGGCTGCAGATGCTTCTGAATGAGTGTTGTAGGAGCTACCAGGTAGCAGGCAGATTAGTGCCCATGTCCGTGCTTGGGAAGGAAAGGACAATTAAGGATTCTTGATAATTTTCAGAAGCAAGTCATGGGTGAGGACAAGAATATAGAATGCAGATCGGAGAAAATTCTCAGAAAACCTGCCCTGGTGGATTTCCCTGCAACAGAGGGAAGTGAAGATTTCTGTAACCCTGCAGTCTTCTAGTGCAATGCACACATTTTAAATGTGGGCCAGGGGATGGTTTGTAATGCTGGTTAAAAATATAGCTTTCTGGGGCTGACTCAGAATCTCAGAATATCAGGGAATGAGACCAGTCAGTTGGAGTATTCCAGAAAATTCTTAAGTGTGTTAGAATTTGAGGTCTACTGGCCTAGGGACTTTCTCTACAAGGTAGGAGGTGAGTTGCTAGAAGGACTCTAAAATTTTCTTTTAAAAAAAATTTTTTTTTAATTTTTTTTTCAACGTTTATTTATTTTTGGGACAGAGAGAGACAGAGCATGAACGGGGGAGGGACAGAGAGAGAGGGAGACACAGAATCGGAAACAGGCTCCAGGCTCTGAGCCATCAGCCCAGAGCCTGACACGGGGCTCGAACTCACGGACCGCAAGATCGTGACCTGGCTGAAGTCGGACGCTTAACCGACTGCGCCACCCAGGCGCCCCTCTTTTTAAAAATTTTTAAATGCTTATTTATTTGGAGACAGAGAGTGTGTGTGAGCAAGTGGGGGAGGAGCAGAGAGAGGGAGAGAGAGAATTCCAAGCAGGCTCCATGCTGTGAGCACAGAGCTGGATGCGAGGCTTGATCTCATGAACTGTGATATAATGACCTGAGTTGAAATCAAGAATAGGACGCTTAACTGACTGAGCCACTCAGGTGCCCCTAAAATTTTCTTTTTTTTAAACCTGGCAAATCTTTGCAAGAAAAGGTGATCATCTGTTAGAATGATAAGGCATATGTGTTTTAAACTTGTGTCGGCCCTTAAAATGTAAGTCCCCCCTCCCCGCCCCCCCCCCCAAGCCCCAGGAGAGAGAACCCATTAAGTCCCTATGCATTAGAATCACTGAGTTTCTTAAGGACAGCAAGAGGGACCTGAGCCTCATTGTGAGTCAGGACTAAAGATATTAGAGGATAGCTCATGTTAAGAAAAAGATTGAAAGTGGGGCACCTGGGTGGCTCAGTTGGTTAAGTGTCCAACTTCAGCTCAGGTCATTATCTCACAGCTTGTGAGTTCGAGCTCCACATCGGTCTCTTTGCTGACAGCTCAGAGCCTGGAACCTGCTTTGGATTCTGTGTCTCCCTCTCTCTCTGCCCCTCCCCTGCTCATGCTCTCTCTCTCTCTCTCTCTCTCTCTCTCTCTCTCTCTCTCTCTCCTTCAAAAAGTAAATAAACATTAAAAAAAAAAGGTTTAAGAAAAAGATTAAAAGAAACGGTGGGGAAATAAAATTCTTGGGCTTGCCCATTTGTTTCTGCCTCTAAGGCCCTTTGCTTATTCCCTCCACCATCTTTTCCAAACCTGACCCTTATATGCCATTGCCTCTGCTTCCAAGCTAGGGAAACTTTTTTCTTCATCAGCTCTTTTTGGATGTGTTTGGAATTTTGCCTAAACAAGGTCTGCCAAACCTGTACCTATGTTATTTTTAGTATCTCCTTTGCATACGTGCCCTGAGGAAGTGAGATCCTCCGTGCATTCTTTCTGCTGATGAATATTTGATTGGCAACCTTAAAATTTTTCTTTGTGTTTAAATTATAAACTCACTGCAAGCACAAGGAACCTTTCACAGTCTCTTAAACTACATGTCAATATGTGTTCTTGTAGAGCTATAATTACCTATTATTTCGTGGCTTTCTGAATTAAATATTCATTAAACAAAAGTTGAAAATCTTATCAAATCTATATAAAATTTTTAATGTGCAAAAATTACTAATCAGTAGGCTAATGTAGCTTTATCAGGATTTGACTTAGGTGGCAAGGAAGGACATTACATTTTTTTTTTTTTTTTTTACTAATGCTTTGCCTTTTGAAGCCGTTCACATTTATAGAATAATGCACATTTTCATAGGATAATGAATTTTTATGTGAGGGAGTTTCAAAATATAAATTAGAAACAATTTCACTGTGCTGTCTTTGGCGTAAGGAAAGGATGTGATTTTTGAATAAAAATGGAAGTTTCCCACTTTTGCCAATGATCAGAACTGACAGAGCCGGTAGAAGGGAGCATAGTGGATGGATATGGAAGAAACCTCTGTCAGGACTTCACCAGCCCAGGCCACTCTCTTTCACCTCCAGGTATTCCGGAAGAAGTTGCATACGAGCCAACATCTTCATCATCCATGCAGGTGTACACATTCTAGGGAGACAGTGTCTCTAAACAGTCTGCCATTTCATTAAAAAATGTTTATTCAGGTAATACATGAACCTTGAATTGAAAAAGATCATGTAGAGAGCATTTAAAAGAAGCAATAGTATCTGCTTTACCACATACCCACTCACCAGAGGCAACCACCTTTAAGTGGTTTTGTTTTTAGTGTTTTTGGTAGTTACCTTCATTTCTAAGTAGTATACTTGTCCTGTGTAATGTTTTAAAAATGTTTATTTATTTTTGAGAGAGAAGAGAGAGAATCCCAAGTGGGCTCTGCACCTCCAGCATGGAGCCCAACGTGGGGCTCAAACTCAGGAACCATAAGTTCATGATCTGAGCCAAGATCAAGAGTCAGATACTCAACCTACTCAGCCACCCAGACACCCCTGTCCTGCGTAATTTTTGTTCGATTATTTTAAGATAGATCTATTGATTGCCCCATCAGACATGAGTTTTACACTATTCTCCCTTCTATTTTTTAATGTTTATTTATTTGCTTTTTTCTCTTATTTCTTTTTTAAAAATTTAATCAATTAAAAAAAATTTAACGTTTATTTTTTTTTATTTTTGACAGAGGGAGAGAGAGAGAGAGCATGAGTGGGGGAGGAGCAGAGAGAGAGGGAGACACAGAATTTGAAACAGGCTCCAGGCTCCGAGCTGTCAGCACAGAGCCCAACGCAGGGCTAGAACCCACGGACAGCGAGATCATGACCTAAGCCAAAGTCGGATGCCCAGCCGACTGAGCCACCCAGGAACCCCTTTAATTAACTTTTTAAAATTTACATCCAAGTTAGTTAGCATATAGTGCCACAGTGGTTTCAGGAGTAGATTCCTTAACGCCCCTTACCCATTTAGCCCATCCCCCCTCCCACAACCCCTCCAATAACCCTCTGTTTGTTCTCCATATTTAAGAGTCTCCTATGTTTTGTCCCCCTCTCTGTTTTTATATTATTTTTGCTTCCCTTATGTTCATCTGTTTTGTATCTTAAAGTCCTCATATGAGTGAAGTCATACGGTATTTGTCTTTCTCTGACTAATTTTGCTTAGCATAATACCCTCTAGTTCCATCCACATAGTTGCAAATGGCAAGATTTCATTCTTTTTGATTGCCAAGTAATACTCCATTGTATATATATACCACATCTTCTTTATCCATTCATCCAGCGATGGACATTTGGGCTCTTTCCATACTTTGGCTGTTGTTGGTAGTGCTGCTGTAAGTGTTTATTTATTTTTGAGAGACAGACAGACAGAGACAGAGGCAGAGTGTGAGTTGGGGAGGGGCAGAGAGAGAGGGAGACACAGAATCCAAAGCAGGCTCTAGGCTCTGAGCTGTCAGCACAGAGCCCGACATGGGGCTTGAACCCATGAACCACGAGATCATGACCTGAGCCCAAGTTGAACACTTAACCAGTTGAGCTACCCAGGCACCCCATTCCCCTTCTAATTTTTAATGCAATTGTTTGTTCTGTTGCCTTCCTGTTTTCAGTCTTTAAAAAAATTTTCCTCAAATCTCCATTTCTTGTTCAATCAACTTTAGACATTGATAACCCAGTATGTTAGACGAAGAATTTAGCACACTTATCCTTCCTCTATTTTTTTCCCTCTTTATTAAGTCTTGGCTCTTGGATTTCATTGACATTATCCATAACATACAATGTCTATCCTTATGTCAAACTTCTTTTACCTGTGCTATCTAGAGCGGGTCTCTAGTCTTCAGGATTTGAAGATTCCATATGGAAATGATTTGGAACATATTATTTATATAATTCTGTGTCCCATTTTCTTATGTACTCAGTGCTATCTTGAGCATTTCCCCATATCTTTATTTTTTAAACTATCACTCGTCATGGCTGCAGACTATTCTAATATATTAGACACACTGAAGCTTGGCTTTGGCTTTGGTATTTAGCCAGAACATGCTATTCATCATTAGTTTGGGCTTAGTCTTTGAAGCCCTAATAGATGAATATCTACTAAGTACAATATCATTTCTCACATCTCTGAAGTTGAGTGTGAGAAGTGATTGTGTAATTGCTTATTTACCATCATCAAATATAAGTGTAACAATACCTGTAAAATGAACACTTCATGTTTTTTGGATTTGTTGTCAATATTGGGGTATTGGGATACTGGAACATTCAAATATTGGATAAGTTTTCTTCTAAATGTAATTTGGAGTGAAAAGTCTTTATATTCTTTATTTAGTTAAGTCTCTTAGATGAAGTATAAACATTATTTTTGCAAGAGTAAAATTTTTTAATAGTTAATATGATTGTGAGATGTATTATATAAGTATATAATATATAATGTATATAATATATAAATATAAAAATAATTAATAAGAAATTTCAGATAAATAAATAGGGAAAGAATGTCAGTTAATATGCATAATAAAAGAATACATTAGCTGGGTTACTTTAGATAGACCCATATGCTTTCTGAGTCTGCAAATATTTATAAGATTAATTATAACACAAAGTAGAGAAATGTGGAATAGACAATATCAGAATTCTAATCTTTGTAGAATTATTTGATGTTCTAAAATTCATAACACCAAACAAAATAGCCTATAAAACTATATTTAGTTTTTAGTTATTTAATTCCATTTGGGTCATGAGTCTCTCAAGGAAAGGTTCTGTTTGGAAATTCTTCACATTTTAGGAGAATAAGTAAAAAGCAGAATGTCAATTTTACTTCCTTGAAATGTCATGAAGAGAAAAACTCCAAATCATGAAAATCTCAATTTATCATAAATGTCTTCAATCCAGACATATTGGTAGCCAATACTTCAATTGTACTGTTCTACATACTCTCTCTGTATATTAACTCACATAATGCTCTTAGTGGGCCCTTAAGTTATGGGTCTTATTAGCTCATCCTACAGATGAAGAAGCTAAGACTCACATTAAGCAATTTTTCCAAGGTCACACAGATAGGAAGTGGGAGAGCAGGACTTGAACTCAGGCAATCCTGACTCAAGTCTGTGCTCTTTACCAAGGTGTCATCTCTTACATAAGAGATATCTGAAAAATGCTTAAATAGAGTTCCTGACATGAAGTAAGGATCCAAAAAAATGCTTAGCTCTTATCATCAGTTGTTGGCATGGAGTGGGGAGTGCTGGAATGAGAGAGAGGGAGGAGCTGATGGGTTGTTCACCTTTTACTCCCCCAGTCTCTGGAAGTTGGGGATGCAGGGGTGGGGGTACATGGTCCCAGGAAGCCAAGAAGCCAGCTTCAGCTAGGAGGGTCTAAGATAACAAAAGCCTCCATCAAAAACCTCAAGCCTGGCTGTCAGGCTCCTGGAGGCCAGGGACCTGGTACAACTCACAGGCTGCTGTGGCTGGGTTCCACCACCAGCTTCCTTCTCGCTTTGGAAGAGTAACCACAGAAGTGGCGGCAACATGAAAGTTTCTTTAACATTGGGTGCACTACTTTCCAGTGCTGCTGGGGAGGGGTATGGTGGAATGAAGATTTCCGTGGAGTGATACGTTAGCACAGCATTGGGTTTGGGGGGCTTCGTAGAACTAGCTCTTCCCCTAGATGAAAAGAGGGTTACCTGGGGTTGCTCAGAGGATACTTGTAAGCATTCTGCAGAGAAAGCTTAGTAAAACTCAAAGCTGTTTTCTTGAAAACAGAGAAGGTTTGGAAACCTAAGGACTTTTCTGGGATTAGCGCTACATAGGCACAAATGAAATTCTTTCCTAAGGGCAATCATTGCCAGTTTACTGTAATTAACTAAGAACATCAAGCTGCAAGCTACTGAGAAGCCAGTGATAGGAGTTTTGGGCCCAGATGTTAAAGATCCAGAGGAAATGGAAGCAGTGCTAATAGAGTGGTGGAAGCTGAGACAGCTGGTTTACTTGTGTCTAGGTGTTCATAATTTATTAACTATCTTCTTTAGGTGCAACCTTTAAAATGCACACACATGTTACTCATGAGTTTTTAACATTCATGTTTTGCTACTTTGATGGGGTTACATTTTATTTTTAAAGCTCCTCTGATATTTCTGTTTTTGCCTGTGAGTGGGGAATGTCTGGGTAATTAAGTCACATTACCTTAACCTCCGGCACCACTGTGTAGCTGAACCTACTGGATTTCAAGACAGAATTGAGTAGAAAACACATTACCTCTAGAATACCAAGAACACCAGCCTTACAAAGTCAGTCCTATACAATGGTGGCACATATTACCAAGTTTCACTTTGGGGTCCTTCTCCCCATTCCCAGCACTCTGGGGATCCCACAGCTACCCCAGCACTCACTCCTCCTCCTCGTAGGAGGTGGCTCTTGGATCCCTGTCCTATCACCCACCCTAATTCCTATCACCATGTCCCCCTTGTGTGTGTTCCTTCTCATGGCTATGCTGGCTGACAGGTTGGTCTCTCTAGTTTTGAAACTGTAAAGGTTCAAATTCTCTTTTTGGTCTAGGAAGTGTACAAAGAAGTGTTAGGACACATCCAGTCTGAGTCTACAGAAGTTAGCAGCAGTCCTGCTGGGGGGTGTGGTGAACATCTGCTATATTTGGGCATCTGTTTTAGTAATTAACCTTATGGCACACTTCTATAATACTTTTACAATTGAGAATCATCAATAATTCTGAACAAAATGCAAAATTAATCTGAAATGAAGGCATACAGTGGAACAATTTAGATACATTTAAAAATTGCCGTCCTGATATACTGAGCTGCACTGTTATTATGGGAGACAGCCTCCAAGATGCCCTTGAGGACCCCAGCCCCTTGGTTTTCACACTTTTGTGTAGTATTCTCCCACCTTGTTCCAGAGTTGGTCTGTGGGACCAAAAGCATGTAGCACAAGTAATGATGTGTCACTTTTGACATTAGATTATAAAAGATTGCAGTTTCTGTCTTGAGTTCTCTCTTCCTCCCTTGCTCATATTCTCCCTGTCTAGGGCAGTCATTACTCTGGAGGAAGCCAGCTTCCATGTCATGAAGAAACTGAGGTGGCTATGGGACCAAGCCCACTTGGTAAGGAACTGAGGCCTAAGGACTTTCAGGGCTATGAGAGAATACATTTTCGTTGTTTTAACCCACCTGGTTTGTGGTAATTTGTTATGGCAGCCCTAGCAACCCAATGCAGGTTAGTCTGTGAAGCAGCAAGGGATAACAGATACAATTATGTAACCAAATTACTCTTACGCTATATTTGCTTTTTCAATGAATAAGTATGTAGAAAAGACACTTACTTCTTTGGGCCATTTTTCTGTGTTTTTGGCAATTTTGCAACATTTTACCTGGATTTACTTTCTCGATCAGGGCAAGAGGGGTACAGACGTGTTAAGACATGGCACATTGGGATGCTTAAAGCATGCACCTTCATACACAAAACCTGTGGTGCTGGCATAAGCTTGTGCCCTACCCACAGCAATTCTGATATGTTTGATTTTGCCCATCTCTATCAAAGGGTGGGGAAGGTATTTTATAATTACATGCAGTGTGTTAGGGAGTGTACATTTTGACTAGACATCAACGAAACCAAATTCTCTGCTTACAGTTTTATATGTATGTGAATATAAGAGTTTTCCATAGACTAACTATGACTTAGTGTAAGCTTCAAACATGGCTTCTCTACTCCCACATACTTCCAGTGTTGCTCAGTTTCACGTCATGATATGAACTCTAGCCTTGCATCTTTGTGTTGTAAAGCTGAATGAGTTAGCACAGTGGGTGATAAGAGTCCTCCTAGAAACCATTCCTACACCAGGGTGGCTAGAAATGACTTGAAATATACGGGAAAGTGACTGATAGACACATAGATAAGCTCAAACTAAATGTGGCCCTGGCTCAATTTCGTCTTAGCAGATCCCCAAAATACCCTTTCCCTGGGAACGAAGCAGTCTCTTTTCTTTGGCGTTATTGCCTCAAGGATGATACAAGCATAAGGCTGCCATGGCCATTTCTATATCTCTGTGAAGAAATCCTGCCAGAGAATGAAGCCTATCCAAGAAAAGCAGAATTAAGTGTTTGGGGGTAGGGTGGGTTGGGGAAATAAAGAGACAGAGACAGAGGGATAGAGAGAGATTTTTTTCTGATGACATCCATAGACCCAGTTGTGACTGAAACCAAATTTAGTTTTTTCAGTGACATGAGCCAAGACTTCCAGACTCCCCTGTTTTTGCTTAACTGAGCTGGAACTGTTTGTCTTTTCCTTATTTTTTCTCTGTTGTATCCTCAACTCCTAGAATTTTGGACATGACAAGCCCTAAATAAATATTTGTTAAATGAATGAATAAATTGGATTTCTTTAAACCAGAGAAGGCCTTACTAAATCAGGAAGATTAAAAAAAAATTAGTTATAATCAAGGTAGAATATAGACCGAATGCTAAAGGTAGGCTATTGATAAGCATACATTTGGGCTAATCAGGCAGCACGCTTGGGGCACATTATAAGCTAAGGTCTAGAGAAAGGAATACACTGGGCATGCTCAGAGCATGTGAGTGCCGGGGTCCTGTTGGGTATTGAGTTGGGGGGTGTGGGGGTGATGTTCAGAAGGCGGGTAGCTCATCTCTGAGAGCTTTGGATGACCAGCTGAAGAACTTGAAATTTATTTGGTAGCCAATGGGGAAATCAGTGGATGATTTTCAAGCAGAGAAGTGAGCTATTATCCCTCCCATGGGTAGTTTCATTTTAACAGAAAACGCAAAGCTTCTACCTAAAAGGATATACTTTTACATAATAGAGATTTAAGGTCATAAAGCAGGTCAGTGAAGATTTTTGTGAAAGAACTTTCAGTAGTCTCAGATTACACCATGTAGGCCACTGCTATTTTATGACTAGTTATTTTCCTGTGATAATCTGGGCTTAGGTTCAGTCATTTACACAAAAACCTATTTGCAACTTTTGGGACTCTGAAATAGAAACACAAAGGCCCAAAAGGAAGTAAAGGAAAGAAAAAACAAGAAAAATGAAGAGAAGCCTTTTTTCTCTTCAGGTTCATTTTATCTTTTGGAAAAATTCAAAACGATGAGTAATATATTTTAGATAAATTTTCAGCAATGATAAAACCATCAGATGATTTAAAAGAGAAGCATCTGAAGAAGCAGAAATTACATGAATAGTGTAGAAACTAAGACCAATTTAGCATACTCTGATTGGAACCTAGGGTAAGTGACATAAATCAGACTGGAAAAAATAGGGTGTGGTCAAATTAGACTGGGAGCATGGAGGAAAAGGACAATTTTGTGAGCAATCCAGTTAGAGTATGTGACATATTTTATACCCTTAGCTAACAAAAGGACCATAAATTGTGTAAATGTAGTGCACTTATTTTGATTATTCTGCAACATGTTATTTGTTTCTTCCTTTACCAATCTATGTAAATAAAAAAAGTTTTTTCCTTTTGATGTAGAAAATTTCAGAAATTTTATATTTCTGGTTTCAAGGTATCTTGCTCCATCTCCTGAATTTACATTAGTTTTCTTCTTCTTTTTGTGATATCACTTGTGAAAATGCATTTATTATTTATAAGTACTTTATTAGAAAGAGTTTAACTTTTTACTCTCTTCTCACTTAAAATTCTATCTTCTGGTTTTGCTTTCTGTGATAGAGGGAAAAATGATTCGAAGTCTACTTGGTGCTGCTCAGCTCCTGGCCCTTATGGTGATGAGTGCAGAAGGCAACAGACATGGTGAGGACATGGCTGGATATAATGAGACATCTGGGATTGATAGGGACTAAGGAGGTGTGGAAACAAGAAATAACCTGGAGGAGTGTGGGAAGATCTCAGCAACTACTGGAGGGAGTTGGTGGTAGGGACAAACCATTTGTATAAGCAATTTTAAGGAAGTTTTGATTGGGGATAAAAAGCATCACACCCGCCACTGAATCCCTTACAGATTCCCATAAAAACATCCCATTTCCATTTGTTGATCTTACGATCAGATTTGTGAATATGCAAGTGTTTTTTGATTTATCAGAGTGTTGAGATTGGATTCAAGGTGAGAGGAGAAGATGGCCCAGTTTTATTTGGGTTACTTTAAAAAAAATATACCATTCTATGGCGATTAAAACTATAAAAAGAAGACTTTCTGTAAAATAGGGTCATGACAACATCTATAAAGCAGTGTTTTTCTTCTTTAGCCCTCTCAAATTTCTCATACTGTTCTGGGGTTCCAGATTCTGTGCTGCTTAACATGTACTCATGAACTAATCCTCTCAGCTACGATCTGGTTCCACCAATTTTCTCTTTTCTAGTCAGCCTAGATGATGTCTTTGACATCATGGCCACCATCATGATTCGTTCAACACATACTTAATTAGTAAGTATTATACACCAGGGACTGTTCTAGGGTTGAGGACATACCAGTGACAAGACAGACAATTTTTTTCCCTTCTTGGAGTTCACCTTGCCACGGGAGAGGCAGACAATTAACAAGTAAACCAACATGGTGGTTTCAGATAGTGATAAATTCTCTGAAGACATACAACCAGAAAGGGAATCAAGAGTGACAGTGGGTGCAGGTGTAGGGAGACATTCTTTGAGTTAGGGTGGTCCATCAGGGAAGGCCTTTCAGAACCTCTGAAACAACAGACTTTTAAACCTTTTACTTGCAGGTGTTCTGGGTGTTGCAGGTTACTTCTGGGTGTTGTTGATGAAATGAGCTGGGGAGGTGATTATATCCATGTGCTGAGGTTAGAGGTGTCATCCTGTTTCAACAATTTCAGTTCAGAGTCATTGGCATGTAAAGAGAAGGAGACGCTGTTCATTTCAGGAGGAAAAATGGGCCTGACATTTTCCATACAGAAGTTATTGGGGTTTCCAGTAGCCTCTTCTGCCCCTCTCCCCTCCCTCTGCCCGCCCCAACCTCAGCATAATTTTCACCTTCTTGTACCAGGACGTAGTGTGGCCCTCATTTAACGGTGTGCAACTATAATGCAGCAGGTTATTAAAATACACAAATGCGCAAGGCATTTTCTCAGAGCTTATATGGTCTTCCTAACTACTCTGTACAGATGAATGTTCTAGGTCAGAGGTTAGTAATAGTAATGAGAGCTACTCAGAGTGATTGCCTACTATGTGCCAGGGACAGCTAAGGTGTTTTACCACATTTCTGCTCCAGTTTTCCTAGGAGACAAGCATTAAGCACGCTTATTGTGTGTCGAAAGAAGTTGAGGTTGGAGAGATGAAGACTGTCAACTCACACAAGTACTGGGCCTAATTTTCTGCCTGACCCCAAACACCATTCATTTGCCACCAAACTATGAGCATTTCTACAGTGAAATCTGGCATTTATATTTGACCCCAGAACCTCTATGATCTGAGGCATGGAAGAGCGGCAGGTCCAGAATTCAAACTCGGGTCCTTAAATTGCATCGTATCTAAGAGCATGGGCCATGGTGGGGGTCACACAGATCTCCATTTAAATCCAGGCCGTAGAACTTAGTAGCAGCATGACTGTGGACAATTTATGCAGCCTTTCTGACTCTCAGTTTTCTGATCTGAATCCTACCTCAAAGGATTATTTGGGGGAATTAAATAATGTATGTTGTTTTTAGGGAAGTTTTTGATGCATGTGAATTCTCAGTACATTCTAGCATTATCATTCTATTTCACTGTGGTGGACTCCAATATGACCAGTCTACAGCCACTCACCCGCTTCTTTGCAAAGAAAATCACAATTCTCTACAGTTCTCAAGCAGCTATAATACCTGACAGGCTTGACCCTCTCCCCATCCCTGGTAGGTAAATCATGATTGGTCTAAGCCAGAAGTTCTCAAAATGTGGTTCTAGGATGGGCAGTATAGATATCACTGGGGGCCTTGTTAAAAATGCATATTCTCAGGCCCCAACTGAGAAAGATCTATGGAATCCAAAACCCTGGGAGGAGAGCTCAGCAATCTGTGTTTTCACAAACCCTCTAGGTGACTCTGTTAAAGTTTAAAAACCACTGATCTGAAGCAGCTGTGATCATATTATTGCCCTTTCCAATAATTGGGTTAAGCATGGACATATGGCCCAGTCTTGGTCTGTAGGGCCTGAGAAGGAGTCAGCTGGGGAGGGGAAGTGTGCTAAAGTTTTCTTTGCTCCTTTAAAGAGGTGCATTCTTCTTTGCAAGATGCTATTTGTGGTGTATGGGATACCTGGAATTATTCACGCCACTCTGAAACTAGGAGGAAGATGATTTTTTAAGAAAGGCAGAGCAGAAAGGTAGAAAGAACTGGGTCTTCGTTAATGCTGCTGAACTGCTGAGTTAGCCAACCTCTAGACTTCTCCCTTATGTGCTATAATAAAATTATTGATATGTAAGCTACTCTTCATTGGGTTTTCTTATTTGCACTCTCTGATATTCCCACATAACAGTTGTCTCTTATGCAAGCCAGTGCTCTTTGGAATGTAGAAAGATTATGGTGCACTGAAAATGTGGGCTTTAATCACAGTAATTATTTATTTTAGTTTCCATTAAAATTAGTTATATTTATTTACTTTTATTGGTTATGGAGGGGCAAAGCATTCATTTTGTTTTCTCTCTAGACTCTGAATGAGCCAAGATGTCAGACAGCTTGGTGAAGAGATACTGAGTTGTTCACATGTGTCCAGTCATCTGGATGCTCGGCTTCTGAAAACGAAACATCTGGAGTGTGAAGCAATGGTTTCACTTTTCAGCTATATTTTGGCATCATACGGAGATGATTATTAAGAAAAGCCAGACGATTATTAAGAATAAAGATTTATGTAAGAGATGGGATCACCCAAGAGCATTGCTGACCAGGTGTCCTGCCCATACAGCTCTTGCTTCATTCACTTTTTCAATCATTCAGAAGAACTGAAATCTGCCGTGTGCAGGGTATTGTGTTATGGGCGGGGGGGGGGGGATAGTTATGACTTCAGATGTAAATATATGTCATAGGAGGAAAGATAGCCTTTGTCTTCCAGGAGCAAATAGTTTAGTGGTAGAGCAACTGGTAGGATGGAATAAATTCTGTGTTAGAGATTGGTAAGGTGTTTGTGGGGGTGTGGAGAAGGGAGCTGCCATTTACTTAGCTTTTCATACTTCTTGTGGGCTTGATGACACAGATGCTGTTTTAGGCTTGGGGGTACAGTGATCAGCATTACCAGCTCTGGTCTCTCGTCTCATGAGGCTTACAGTCTAGTGGGAAAGACATGAATGTATAAACACACATACAGTTATAAATTCAGATAATCCAATGAAAGAAAAGAACTGTGCTACCAGAGAGAGTAATTGGGGTGATGTCATTTGCTTTGGGTGTTCAGGAAAGGACTGTCTGAGGATGTGACATTTAAGTGGCGACCTGAAGGGTGAGTGGGAGCGAACATGATTAAGTTTGGGGGAGGCGGGGGAGGAAAGGTTAGAAGCATCTTCTTACAGGAAGTGGCACTAGAGTCAAGTCTCAGAAGTCAAACTGGTGTGGTGGAAAATGTCTCTATATGTGCACATGGAGAAGACTGTAAGGAATATTCCAGAATGCTAACAGGGTTTTATCTCTGGGTAATGGGATTATGTATATTTTTTAATTTTCTTTTTTCTGTTTTTATTTATTATATCTTTGGTGTACTTTTCTGTAATAATAATGATGCTGATGATTATAATAGTAAAATAATAATAATGATGTTTAAAAAGTAATCCTAAAAAGAAGGAGAGAAAAATGGGTGTTTTCAGATAGGCAATGAGAGGGTCAAGGTTTAGGTGTATGTGGTGGCCGGGTAGGCTGGGGTTGGGTGGGGGGAGGTAGTCTTGCTAGGCAACAGCTTGTAGTGTTTAAATTACTGCTAGTTACTGTATTTGAATGTCTTCTTAGGACTACAACATGGCAGTGGGGGAGGGGTTGAGAGATAGAACAGGAAAGTAGGCAAGAGGTCTGGTCAGGAAGCGTTTCAAGTCCATCTGTGGTCAATATGGAGCAAGGTGATCAGATTTGTATTTTAGAACCCCCCTCCCTCCCATGATGATGGTGTGGAGATATACGGGACAGTGGCAGTCATTAAGGTGAGCATCATAGGGCAGGGCAATGTATTTTTTTTTTAAGTGGCACATTCAATGGAGAGACCTCAGCTGCTCTTGATGGCTTATTGGTAAATTTGGTGATTCCTGTCTGTGTGGACCAATGCATGAGTGATGTTGAGTGATTAAAACATTAACTTCAAATGATTAATTTAAGACCAGTCTCAGGCCAAACAACTGGGTGGGTGCACTTTTTTTTTTTTTTTGTCTCAGCCGTGTAGTTTCATGTAGTGTAGACTTAGTCTCTCCTTATCATGGTCTTCACCATTTATCCAGTGTGGATTTTAGGAGGATGAAAAGCACCTGTCCTTTTCCTACCTTAGTGAAAGATCAGAATGAGGTAACGTCTGTAGAATGATTAATTGCCTCACACACAAATACCACTGAAATATAAACTGTCATTATTTTCCCTGATACCAACTTTCTGTGCAGGTTTTAATTTTGTCTGCTCATTTCA
This sequence comes from Prionailurus bengalensis, assembly GCF_016509475.1. Classification (NCBI taxonomy): domain Eukaryota; kingdom Metazoa; phylum Chordata; class Mammalia; order Carnivora; family Felidae; genus Prionailurus; species Prionailurus bengalensis. The sequence goes on from NC_057360.1 coordinate 25,265,435, forward strand.
ACCAAATTTGAGGTCTCCATGACTACAATAGAAGAACAGAAGGAAAAGAATACTTCTGTCTCGGCACATCCTAAATGGCATTGTTTATTGTAAAATGTGGGTATTTTAAAGGATGCCCACATTTTAAAAAGGTATAAATGCTGTTCATATGGTGCTCCAAGCCAGGGATGTTTTTATGTTCTAGTCGTGGGTGATAATGTGAACACATTGAGAAGATGTATCAATAAGGACTCTAGAGAGAGACTAAAAGATTCAGGGTAGAATTCAGACGTGGCAAGATATGCGTATTTATTCAACTTCTAGGGCAGGGTCTGGGCTCTCTGAGACTTGGGTAATAAGGTCAAATGTGGCCATGGATTGACGTCCAAGTGGTTGGATGAGTTTACATCCTGAACACCTGAGTAAAAACTCCAGAAAAAACTGTCATGTTTTCATGCATCCTGCATGGGTATATGGCAAACCTTCCCAACATGATTAGGACATGATGATAAGTCAGCACCTTTTTTCAAGAGGCAATGAGTGTATTAGAGGCCTTGCGATTAGATTTGAGTCCTAGCTAAGCCGCTTACTATCTGTGTGGCTTTGAACAAGTCCGTTGACATCTAGACTTAGATTTTCTCACCTGTTAAACAGGAGTAACAAAGCCCACCTTCAGGATTATTGTAGGGAAATAAATAGGATAATATTTATAAAGTCCCTGGCATTTAAGAAAGTCTTGAGTTTAGTTGTTGCCTATACTGTTGTTATTATATGCACTTTTAAGCTGCAGAGAGCTGCAGCTACTCAAGAATTTTTATTTTTAAACATAACACAAATGTGAAGCGCTAGGATGATGGGAAGCCAAGGAGGAAAATAGGGGCTGACATGGTGGGAACCCCAAGTTAGGGTTTCCTGGTGCTCAAGGAGCTGAGATCCCAGGCTCTATGCAGCATCTGAAAATGTTTGGAACTTAGCCAATATCTGGAGCCAGCATATTCCTGGCTGTTAATGCAGATGCCAAGTGTTTGGCAGACAGAGGTGTTAGGGTGATGCCTGACTGTGGCCACATCACTAAGTTGGCTGGTCCTACAGCAGAAGGGGCCAGTGCTGGTTGACCCCAGCCCACTGAGTATCTGTCTTGATATTTGTCACTGGTGTGTGTCCCCAGCCACTTCTCAGTCCTCCTTTCCTTCCTCCTGGGTCTTGTCCTAGTCAGGTGTTCTGCTTCCAGTCAGGTACCCAGTCTGTGTCCTATTTTGGTTTTCAGCATAAAGAGAGCAACCCTCTGGAAAGGTATTTGCCAACGAGGTGGGACCTGTGTTATTTTGAAAAGGACTCTCAGACACTGGAAGAATTACATTTTAATGACAGAATGATAGGCAACAGGTTGATGTTTGAGGTCCGGGGGCTCTGTCTAGCATTTGTGATTATACGTCATCCAGTGGCCATGCTTTCTGCTCAGAAGGCCAGTACTTGCCAGAAATAGTGTTTTCAACTCTTACCTGGAGGAGGGAGATAATCAGGGGAGTGCTTCAGTGCAGGGAGTGACTGGCTTATCACCTGTTCACTTCCAGCCTGATGCATTTTGGGCTGACAGTGAGTTTAATTGCAGAGCAAGGTGCTTGTGTGATGTACCCCTGGTGCCTCATCCATCTGCTCAAGGCAGGAATCCCACGCAAGGGGGTGTCACGCACGGGGGTGTTCCCTCTGACTTCCCGATGCCTGTTGCTCTGCACTGCCTTGAAGGTGCTGGGAAGAAGTGCCAGGGAAGAGGGCAGAAAGTACTCTATAAACACGGCAAGTGCTACACTGGGAGATTCTTTCCAGGGACTGTTGATTTCCATGACAATGTGGAAATAGTATTTCTACTACCTACATTTTTGGGTTCACTTTCTGGTTTTCAGGCTCTGTGTTGAACAGTTTTCACGATGTCTTGAACACCCGTTGTTTGTGCTTGTCCTGCTTTCCCCCTCAACTTCTGGTAATAGCACCTGGATTTTTCTCTGAGGACCCACCCGTCCCCTGGTGTGTGCCATCTTGGGGGACCTGTTTTATTCACTGCTTTTTCACCGCATTGGTGAGGGTGATAGGGATGGCTGGACGCATGATACCTGACGCAGACGGGTGGGTTGGCAGCAGTTTATTAGCCATATACACTCACTGGGGGAGGAGAAGACCACATGTCACGCAGAGCCATGTGGAGATTGTACTTGGCAGTAGAGTAAACCAGCAGGGGCTCTGGGAGGCAGACTTTGTAGGCCCTTGGTTCTCACACAAGGATGTGATTGGGTTGTTTGAATAATTCCATGAGTCGGCAGTGAAACCAGCTCCTCCAGGGCAAATAGGTATTGCCTTTGGTCTTTTGATACAAAGGGTCTTTGGCTAGAGGACCTTATTTGCAGGAGCAGAGGGGGAGGAGAATTTGTGGTCAGGCCACTTGAGGTCCTCCCTGTTTTCCCCAGATGTCAAGGCACACATGATATTGGATCTTAATTTTAAGCCTTATACCACATCTGTGTATCCAAGTTCTGTGCCCTCCTCTGGTAATGAGGATGGGTGTGTGCCCTATTCTACACCAGTCAGGGTCTCTCTCTTGGAAATACGAAACTTGAGTTGGATGAAACAAAGTGGGAAAAATGAATAGATCTGATTAGTCCAAATAGAGCTGCCCTGGGGAAATCGTTCATTTCTGTAACCAAGAATCTTGGTGTTTCCCTGGATCCTGCCTTTTCTGGGATGAGAGCGTTCAGTTTTTTCCTCTTGAGTTTGGGAGCTGTCTCATTGGTTCAGTTGTCCAGATTTGGATTTTGTTGCTTGCAACCAAGAACTGTAGCGTTTCACATTTATTTGACCCAATAGCCCTAAAGGATAGGCAGTTTTTATTATCCCTCTTTTAAAGATGAAGAAACTGAGGCAAGGAGATTGTGAAGACTTCCTGAGATCACAAAGGAAGTAAAGGGCAGTAGTGATATTTGAAAAAAACAAAACACAAGAGTTAGCTTGACAATAGTTTACAACTTCATATCTTCCTCTTAAAGACAGAAACTAGAGATAGCTTGTCAGAACTTTAAATTCCAACTACGTAGGGAAGTGCCAATGAGATATGGTGTCATTATGGGGTCATGCAGTGGCAATAGCTCGTACGCCCTGTGGTAAGTGCCCATCCAGCCTTTGGCCCTGTGGAGTAACTGACAGTTCACCAGGAGCTATGGAAGCTCAGTCCTGGGTTCTAAAGGCAATTAGGTGTGAGGTGCCACATTGATATGGAGACATAATTAGACCATAAAAGAGAGAGGTCATCTTTTCAAAGGGCTCTGTTAAGTTTGAGCCAAGCATATTGTGGCTGGGTGGGAGGAGTACGTGTGTATACTTCAAGGCTCAGAGATTCCTGTGTCTTTTCCCTCAGTAAGCACTTATGCCTGGCCTTCGGTGAGCAAAGGGAAATGGGCTGAGGAGAGCAAAATTGGCCAGAGTGTAGATGATGAGACCCTAGGTTTTCCCCACTAAGAAATAAGACCCATAAAATGGGGATTTCACAAGAGAGGTATACAATCTCCTATATAGGATAAACACACACACACACACACACACACACACACAACCCTACACATACATAAAACCATAGCTGAAGAAGTAGGAGGAAAATCAGGAAAAGGAAGAGCCACTACAACCAAAGAAAGAAATCAGGAGAAGAAGGTATGTGGACAATGAGAAAAGGCACTTCGGTCAGGTCACTCTTTCTAGGTCAGAGGATGTCAGCTGTCCAGCATTCAGCACAGGCAATCCTTTCCTTTCCCTGTCCTCTGCCTGTGTAGAGCTGCTGAGGGGAGCTGTGTGTCAGTGAGCAGATGTTGGGGCAGCAGTGTCTCCTTGGATATTCAGAGGTCACCACCTCAGGCCTGTGGTCAGAGAGGAAGTGGTTTCCTGCTGACGCACAGCTCTGGAGCCTGGGGCGAGAGCTTGTGGTAGCCCAGAGCCCTGTTGCCCACTGAGGCCCAAACTTACTCCCCAGACTTTGCAGTCAATGGTTCTTAGCAGGGTCTGGGAGCTTCAGTGCTGAAGGACACAATGGGCCCCTGTCTGGAGCCAGCCTGGTGGCAGGAGAGGTGGAGCTGTGTTAAGACACGCAGAGCTAAAATTATCCTGCCCTTATTTCTGCAGCTGAAAGACACATGCTGTGAAAGTCATGGGTATTATGCTGTCAGTCCATTGATGCCTTCAAACCCCTTGTCTGAGCCATTATTTCACCTCAGGGGTGGGGGAGCCCAGGCACGCCTCCATAGAGAGGGCTGCTTTTTCAGCACAGGGCTGACAGTGGCTGTAAGCCAGGTCCTGTCTCTCCTTCATGCATCTTCCTTGAAGGACACCATAGGGCCCAGGCCAGGGTTTCCTCCCCACTATGACCTGGGAGGTACAGTGAGCAGAAATTCTTTTATCAGGTCATATTGTGAAGACATGAGGTCTGAGTGGAAGACACACAAAAGGAAGCTGACTTTTCTGGTTGACTATTCAACAACTAGCACTTCTTCCCAAGAGTTGCTGCTGCTTAATCTGTTGGTTATGAGTTTGGAGTTAGACTGCCTTGGTTAACTTTCAGCTGCACTACTTACAAGCCATGTAACCTTGGCTTAGCCTCTCTAAGTCTCAGTGTTATTATTGCACAATGATAACCTTATCTCATGGGTTGTTGTGATGAGCAAAAGAAATGATCCACAGAAAAAATTTAGCACCATGCTGACATATAGAAAGTATCTAATACTTGGCTATTTATTGATGATGATGACCACATAGCTGTCTTAGATGCCTATGCCCCTTGAACTTTTTCTGGCCACAGCATGGAGATCATCTGTTCCCAAGTTAGGGGGTTATTGGAATGATTCTCTTGATGGCAGGTGGGGGTAGGAATAGGAAAAAGAATAAAGATGGTTTCACAAATACTAAAATCAAATTTTTGATGCTTCTGGGCACACCCTACCGTGCTTTATATTTGGATTTGGACTTCTAGGTTCAAAGCCAATGTTCTTAGAAAGCTGGACTTCTAGGTTTAAAGCCAAGCTCAAATGGCCAATGTTCACAGTTGTTCCAGTGTTCTTAGTGGGCAGGAGGCCATGTTCCTCAGCTGGGCCAGCTCTGAGTAAGGCGAAGTCAAAAGGCTGTCATTGCCTCTCCAGCTGTCTTCCTCGGTGCCCCTTTTATAATAGTAGTATCCTCCAAGACATGTGTGTGGGGGGTCTTCACAATCTTTTCTAGTTCCATTCAATACCTTGTTTTAGAAAATGATCTGAAACAAATTTACACTGAAATGTAAATGACTGACAGTTGAAAGTATTACTTCTTCAGGGGAATTTGGATTAAAAAAAAGTTTATGTATTTATTTTGAGAAATAGAGTGCAAGCAGGGGCAGAGAGAGAGAGAGAGAGAGAGAGAGAGAGAGAGAGAGAGAGGAATAGAGAGAGTCCCAAAAAGGCTCTGCACTGAGAGTGCAGAGCCTGATGTTGGGCTCAGTCTCACAAACTGTGAGATCATGACCTGAGCTGAAATCAGGAGTCAGATGCTTAACCGACTGAGCCACCCAGGTGCCCCAAGATTTTCATGTAAGATAACATACTCTCATACTAATTTTAAGAGTAAGGAAGGCATTCTGGGAACATCAGGTCTTCCTACTTAGGTGGTTAGTTACCTGCTCTATCTTGGTCTTCAAATTTCTCCTCTGTGGCTCAACTTTAGCAGGTGGCATGATTAGCACCAGCTGAACAGGAGAGCCAAATTACTATCCTGATTTACAGAGTGTATTTCTAAAAAGTTTATTGGGGATTCTGAGGCATGAATCGCACCGTCTCTCCCTGACTTGTTCCTAAACCCCTTCAGTTATAGAAGAAGCTATTAAAATAGGTGGCTCCTTTTTCTTTGCTGAGTCAGGGGAATGAGAGGCATTTCTGGGAACTTGAATGCCTTCCAAGAATTGGGAAGGGCCAACAGTTCTATACACAGCCTTGTTTTAAAAGCAACTTCACCCTCCACATTCTGTATCCTTTAATTTAGGTTGTCATTTCCTTTTACATGTACAAATATTTACTCTTACTTTAGCATTGATTCAGTAAATATTATAGGATTGTTTCTAAGGCTCTTTGCTTCATGCTCACCTATATTAATGCTGTATACTGTACAGCATTTTGTAAAAACTGTGATACAAAATAAGAATACATTTGACGTATGTCATTTCACATAACAATAGTTCCCTTCACTGTGCGTAAAAAAGTGTCATTTGACCTCTGAAATTGATTTCATAGGTCACTTGCAGTCAGGGGGCCAGGACTCATGTTTGCACCTGGCTTGCATGTACATAAGTGGTCATGTGTGGCATGAGTGCCTCTGATGCTGCTGCTGATAATGTTGGCCTTTGGTAACCTGGCTGGCGGTGCCTTTTGTAAATTCATCACTCATTCCTAGCCTGAGGCCACTTTTTCCTCCCAGCAGTCTACCAAGGATGTCTTGAGTCTGAGGTGGTCTCCTGGAAATGGGGATAGTAAGAGTGGATCTGGGATTCCCTAGTCCAACGAGAGACACACACATAATCCACATCACTAATTCCTTTTGGCGTAGTGGAAATGACAGAGAAAGTGGGAAGGAACCGGTTTTAGTGGGGAGAATCTGGGTGAGGTGTAGTGCCATGGAGCTACACTTTTGTCCCACTTTCCATACAGGTCCAAGACAAGACAGCCCTTGGCCCTTACTTGCTTTTCCAAAATTGGCATGTTTTCAGTGGACAACTGAACTGGGGAGAGCCTCTGCCTTTTGAGGGGGAGTGTAGCAGATTCTAGGCATGGGGATATACACCAAAGAGAAAGGGGTGGTGGGGCTTGCCTGGAAATTGTTGAACTGAGGACAATGTAAGACATTGAGTATTTGCTTCCTCAGTGATTAACTCGTCAGTAAATTCAGACATGGAGTCTCAAGGGGAAACCCCTCCAACCCATTATCGCCAACGCTCGCGTACTCTGGGAAATGATTCCTGTGCTGTTTTATATAAGCTGAGAAACTTGCATTTTATACAAGCAGAGAAACACAGAAACCTGAAGTATGGGAACTGGAGGAATCGCTACTTATCTGAGTCCCATTAGATCAAAAGCGGATGTTTGAGTTAAAAACAGCGCTATTTCGGCTCACGTTTAAGGCTATAGTTAAATCTCAACTGTATAAATGTAAAGTCTTCATGTACTCCCTTTGACAAGATGGAAAACTTCTTTAGGGCAGAGACTGTATCTCATCCCTACTGTGCATCTCCTGCAAAACCAAGTGCCGCGCTATGCCATTTGTTGCTGTTCAATAAATATTTGTTAAGTGAACGATGCAACTAGAAGTTTCACTCCTACAAATTTTTATCTCAACCCAGCTTTTCTCAACACTCAGCCCACCCCCTGTCCCCCTCCCTGACATCCCAGTCAGTGTGTGCCGAGGGAATGCAAACAAAACCCAATTAGGAAGGTAAATCTATTTGGAAATGCACACATATAAACAAATGTAGGCCAAAGGCAAATTTAAATGATTTCTCAGAATTGTCTGTGGTTATTATCCATGACCCTGTGCTGGCCCAATTCTTGCAGATAATCAGGTTATAGTTGATATTGGTTCTGCATTTCTACTTTAGAACAGAGGGAAAAGACAGGAGGATGCTGTGAGCACGGGTTAGGAGAAAACAAAGTCGTGGTGAGCTGAAGACACAAGACAAAAGGGTGGTATTTTTCTTAGCTGAATTCTATGTTGAATTGACCTTTAGACCACCCCTGGACAAGTTCAATTTGCTCTCTCTTTAGGTTGTTCAGGATTGGGCTGTGGGTGGTAGGTAGGATTTGTGAGACCAGAGAAGTTTGCCATTCACATCAGATGCCACCACTTCCCCAGCTCCCAGGGAACAGTTCTGGGTCATAGCTTTTGCTACCACATAGGCATCTGTCCCAGAAATTTGGGTTGCAGGAGAAAGTGATCCTTCCTCTTCAGAGCAGAGGCGCTGGGAGTTTGGAGAGGTGGAAGCTTAGAGGTGGGATCTTTGCAAAATTTATGTCAGGGATCTGACTTGGAATTGTATGTTCAGTCTGGACCATTTGGAACCCCTCTATCTCATTCAACATTGCAGAGTGCAGGGCACAAAACAGGCCCTCCAGTGAATGAGTGGATGAGCACATGAAAGCACTGACTGCAAACAGTCAAGTTTGTTCCTGACCTTTTGTCATTTGCCTACACTTTCCAATGACCCACTGCACTCCCATTTAGAGGTGACTTACTGAGCCATGTACCTGCAGTTAGATAACTGTGATAGAAGTACGTTAGATGGGCATCTGTTTGGTGTCAGTCATGACAAAGGTTTTTATGTCTCTGGAAGTATTGGGTCATCTCCTGGTGACCCATGCCTTTGACCTGGTCTAAAATTCCTATCATTATTATCATTTAGGGGTCAGATAGCAAAGTTAAAGAATTGGATTTCTTTAGGAAGTCACAGAAAAATGTAATATGTGCTTATTTAGAACATCATAGATAATGTTGGCATTTTACTTAAGACCTTTACCCCTCTCCCAAGTTAGCTGGTTGAGTCCTTTGTTAATGAGTATATGAGATACAAGGCAAGTCCTTTAAAACCAAGAGTCAGTGATGGAGGAAAGATCAGAGGACAGGTAACGCCTCAAGGATTTCAGCTCAAAGACTGATTGGAACTTTTGCCTCTGCCTATTTATTTATTTAAATTGTTTTTATTTTATTTATTTTTTTTTATTTTTTTATTTTTTTTATTTTATTTTAATTTATTTTTGGGACAGAGAGAGACAGAGCATGAACGGGGGAGGGGCAGAGAGAGAGGGAGACACAGAATCGGAAACAGGCTCCAGGCTCTGAGCCATCAGCCCAGAGCCTGACGCGGGGCTCGAACTCACGGACCGCGAGATTGTGACCTGGCTGAAGTCGGACGCTTAACCGACTGCGCCACCCAGGCGCCCCAAAATAGTTTTTATTTTTGAGAGAGGGAGAGAGAGCCTGAGAGCATGAGCAGGAGAGGGGCAGAGGAAGAGGGAGAAAGAGAATCTTGAGCAAGCTCCAAACCCTGCCTGAAGCCTGACGCTGGGCTCAGTCTTATGTGAGATCATGATCTGAGCTGAGATCAAGAGTCAGACGCTTAACCCCTGGGACCACCCAGGCACCCCTTGCCTCTGCCTATTTAGACAGAAGAACCTGCTTTCCAGTTTCATCCAGGCTCTGCACCATCACCAGCTGGAAATTGAAATCCTTTGTAAGTAGCATTCAGTCTTCTAGGCTGCCAGGTATGATGGATGCATCTAAAGACTAATCTTGGGGTCATCTCTGTAATCTTAGCTCATCCCAGGAGCAGCAGCTCCCTGTGATGCAAGCACTGAAGGTACTTTGAGGGGCATGGTACACTTTGAGGGGCAAAAAGTTCCATTTGTCCCCAAGGAAGATCAGGCATGGATATGGTCCAAGAGAAGTGATAACTCCCATCTGCCTCTTCTTCTGAGGCTAGTACTTTGCTACCAGATAAAGTTTCCTGAAATGCTGCTGTTGCGTCACAGTCCTGCTCAGCGATGCTGTCTGTTGTCCATCAGCTCGAACTCCCACTCTTATTCTGCCACCAATTTCACTTCTTTGCCTCATTTGAGATAGAGCTGCAGGTAGAGGAAGGAGCAGGCTAAAAGTCGTGTGGGACCCATTTAACGGGCTTGCAAGAAAGCACAACAAGCATGTTGGGTAAACATATATGACAGTTTTTCAATAATGATTCACAATATATGCAATTTATTTATTAAAATTGGGAAGGTAGGAGAGGCTATTCAGCTGGGATTAGGAAAACTTGAATATGAAGCCAGTTCTTCTATATTACTATTATAAATCCTTAGGTAATTTGGTTTTCTTCTGGTGTCTCAATTTCCCCAAAGGTATTTAGCCCACTGGATTGTTAAGGTGATCAGATTAGAGGATTGCGCAAGAGTCCTTTCAGATATTAAATTTTAAATTCAAAGCACTTTCAAGTACAAAATCTCATTTAGTGAATAAAAATTAGAGATTGCATTAATTCTTTTTTTTAAATTTTTTTTTTAACGTTTATTTATTTTTTGAGACAGAGAGAGACAGAGCATGAACGGGGGAGGTTCAGAGAGAGGGAGACACAGAATCTGAAACAGGCTCCAGGCTCTGAGCTGTCAGCACAGAGCCCGATGCAGGGCTCGAACTCACGGACCGCGAGATCATGACCTGAGCCGAAGTCAGCCACTTAACCGACTGAGCCACCCAGGTGCCCCGAGATTACATTAATTCTTAAGTATAGTGTTGTTTTGGTGGGGAGGGGTGTATTTAATAAAATTAGAATGTAATAAAAAAAGTATTCGGTCTTCCCAATATGCCTATGGCTTCCAGTCACTCTGCTATTCCTGAAGGCTATGGAAATCAGACCATGGGAGAGCTGTCCTGCACCCTCTGTAGCCAGAGTCAGCCTGAGGAGGACCTGGAGCCTCACCCAGGTACCACCCTGGGCTGGCACTTCCTTTTTTTTTTTTTTTAAGTTTATTCATTTATTTTGAGAGAGACAGAGACAACGCGAGTGGGGGAGGGGCAGCAAGAGAGGGAGAGAAAGAATCCCAAGCAGGCTCCATGGTCAGTGCAAAGCCCAACACGGGGCTCAATCTCACGAACTGTGAGATCATGACCTGAGCTGAAATGAAGAGTCAAATGCTTAACGGACTGAGCTACCCAAGCACCCCTGGCACTTCCTTTCTCTTGAGAGAGAAGTCAAGAACAGTGTTGCCCTTGGTTACATTTTAGGGAAGGGATGCTAAGGGGGTGCACTCATTAAAATGTACAGGGACAAAGTAACCCAATCGGTTGTAAAGTGTATGCGGGGTGGGAGGGGGTGTGTTTTGGGGGGTCAGGTTGGGGTGAGTGGTTACACCTGCTTCCTTCCATTTTCCAGGGCAAATGGCTTCAGCTGCTGCCCAGCAACAGCCAGCTAATCAAAGCCTTTGAGAGTGGCTTTGAAAATGTGTCAGCCAATAGCCATACAGGACCGGCCTAACAGCTGAAGGACACCCCCTCCCCTTCGCTGGAGCAGAGAATGGGGAAGGAGCAGATGGAAACCCTTCTCCCCTTGGCTGGCTCTCAGGGCACATTGTTATGCATTCAGGACTCAGAAGCTGAGACAGAGGCACACTCTTCACACACTTCTGCCCTCGGCCCAGAGCTCCTGAAGGAGTCTCGCAAACTCCTCTGTGGTCCTCTTCACTGGGTGTGAGGTGCAGGATCTTATCCAGTGCAGGCACCCTAGAAGGGTTTGCTCTCTATTAAATTTGCCTTCTCGTGTGGCATTAATCAAACAGCTGAACCATGCCGGCACTGCCAGAGCACAGCATTCATTATAGTCCCCAAGGGATCCCTTTCTCTAGATTTCAGACCCCTGGCTCCTGGAATAGAGATATCCGTTCTGCCGGGAAGGCCCCAAGTCTGAAGCGTGTTGCAGCCCACTCAGGAGACTTTTCTTCCCTGCATCCTCATTGCAATCCCCGTGGCTCCTGGAGTCCCTTCGGATTCCTTAAGTCCCCGCGGCAATGAAGCTGACTTTTGGGAGCCACTACACAGGGAGAAGAGCCTCCAACAAGGATGTGTATGGGAGTTTTCCGGACACAGCCATATGGCGTGCGTCTAGCCTCTTTTGTAAAATATTTTCCACGCTCCTTGTGGCAAGCGCCAGTTTCCAGAGGCTGAGGTTAGGGAAGTTCTCAGGCCTGCTTCCTTTGTCCTCCTGCCATTGAGGGCTGGGTGTCCAAGCTAATCTTTGTTCCCTGGGAGGTGTCTGGAACAGTTGTCTGTCTGCAGAAGCCCCCATCCTCCCTCCAGTCCTCTACCCCCACACACCCAGCGAACTCCTCTGGTGTTTCCCATACCAGGCTTTGCAGACAGAAACACCCACTCAGCAGGGGCGCCTGTGTGGCTCAGCTCATTAAGTGTCGCACTCTTGATTTTGATTCAGGTCATGATCTCATGGTGGTGGGATCAAGCCCCGCATCAGGTTCTAAGCTGACAGCACAGAACCTGCTTGGGATTCTCTCTCTTCCTCTCTCTCTTCCCCTACCCCCCCCCCAATAAATACATAAATATTAAAAAAAAAAGAAACACCCACTCAGCCATAGCTCCCCTTTCAATATCTTTTACATCAGATGAAATCGATGAAATGAATGAGGGCCTGTCTCTGTCATGATACGAAAAACCCTCTGCCCCAGAGGTGGAGGAGCTCAAGATGATGGAAGTACAGCAGGAGGAGAAGGTGCTTTTTTTAAATTGACTTTTTACTTTCAATTCCAATATAGTTAACATACAACATTGTATTAGTGCCAGATGTACAATACGGTGATTCAACAATTCTCGACATTACTCAGTGCTCATCACGATATGTGTTCTCTTGTCCTCATCACCTATTTCACCCATCCCCCCACCCTCCTCCCCTCTAGCGACCACAGTTTGTTCTCTATAGTTAACAGTCTGTTTCTTGGTTTCTCTCTCTCTCTTTTTTTCCTTTGTTTATTTATTTTGTTTCTTAAATTCCACATATGAGTGGTATCTGTCTTTCTCTGACTAACTTAATCCCCCTAGCATTGTACTCTCTGGATCCATCCATGTTGTTGCAAATGGTAAGATTTCATTTTTCATGGCCGAACAATATTCCATCGTATATATACCACATCTTCTTTATCCATTCATCTATCATTCAGTACCTGGGCTACTTCCATAATTTTGGTATTATTAAAAAAGCTGCAATAAACATGGGATATTTTTGTAATCTTCATATACATGCCTAGTAGTGTGATTACTGGATCATAGGGTAGTTCTTTTCTTAATTTTTTGAGGATCCTCCGTACTGACTTCCACAGTGGCTGCACCAGTTTGCATTCCCACCAAGAGTGCATGAGAGTTCTTTTTTCTCCACAACCTTGCCAATATTTGTGGTTTTTTGTGTTTTTGGTTTTAGCCATTTTCACAGGTGTGAGGCGATATCTCATTATAGTTTTGATTTATATTTCCCTGATGATGAGTGATATTGAGAATCTTTTCATGTATCTCTTGGCCATCTTTATGTCTTTGGAGAAATGTGTGTTCATGTCTTGTCCCCATTTTTGTTAATCTTTATTTACTTTGAGAGAGAGAGAGAGAGAGAGAGATGGATAGGGAGAGTGGGGGAAGGGGCAGAGAGAGAGAATCCCAAGCTGGCTCCATGCTGTCAGTCAGCACAGAACCTGACTCGGGGCTCAGTCCCACAGACTGTGAGATTATGACTTGAGCCAAAACCTAGAGTTGGACGCTTAACTGACTGAGCCACCCAGGCGCCCCATCTTGTGCCCACTTTTAATTGGGTTATTTGTTTTGGGGGTGTTGAGTTGTATACATTTTTTAAATATATTTTAGATACTCTTCATCTGATATGTCATTTGCAAAAAAGGAGAGGCTGCCTTTAATATGAGAGGATGAATCAGGATGCCCGAGTCCTAGCTCCCTGTATGCAATAACCCATCTTCTGTGGGTAACCTTTTGCAGGATTATAAAAAAGAGTCTAACCCAAATAAATACTTGATGTTTCTCTGGGTGCTTTTTTTTTTTTTCAGACATACAGTAAGTCTCTGAGCACTTACATGGACATGGTGACATATGGAACTACCCGTTCATTACAGAGATGTGTGCACACAGTTGCTAATTCCTCTTGTTCCAGTCTCCTCAGGAAATTCTGTGTTTATGAGGTAAGACTTATTTCAGAGTCAAACAAAATCATGATAAGCATCTGACTCCAGCTGGGACCACTCTACCCTTTTCTTATTCAGGACTGGTGAAATTTTCAACACTGAAAGAGCGTTTTGCTCGGCAGCAAATTCACCTTCACCTAGATAAGATTGCTGATGTTTTTTTTTCATCCACAAAAAGGAAAAGTCCTGGGGAAAGGTTTATGTGACTTTAATCTTAGAGGGGAAATAATTCTGCATCAGGGAAAGATGTAAGTTTCTTCTAGGGCTTTATGGAATTCTTTTTTGGCTTTCCAGAGAGAAGGGATTATTTTTCTTCAAGGAAATTTCAAGTATTAATAATACATGACCTTATTGAGTGCTTCTATGTGGCAGACATTTCTGTAAGTGTACAGGTATCAACTTATTTATGATCCCTGTTTTACAGATATGAAAACTGAGGCACAGCAGGGTTGAATCACTTGCCTAAAGTCACACAGCTTTTAAGTGGTGGAGTCAGGATTCAAATCTAGACAGTCTGGTTCCAGAACCTGCCCTCTTAAGTCCTATGATGAATACAATAAAACAAAAATCTAAACAAAGAAATAAACCATACAATGACCCAGATGGTGTCAGCTCCTTATCAAAGGCTGTCAACTAGTTTGTTGAATTTTCATGGCTTTGGCTTCTTCCTTCTCCCTGATTTTATATTGTTCACCATTCTAGCAGAGGGTAGCAGGGGAAGGGAGAAACAGAGGAACTCAAAATCCTTCACTTTACATGATCATCAGCCATTCTAGTAACTGTCAAGTGAGGAAAGTGATTATTTGTGTCCTCCTTCCTAGTATTGCCTCTGGTTCCCTGAGCTGGAGACATTATTAATGCATTAAAGATTTTGGAAATCCTACCCTTTCTCATGGCCTTTCTTTTCTTCTACTTCAATTTGAATCATTTTAATAAGCACTCGCCTGGCCTTTGGCAATGAAGAGTTGTGGCCCACTACATTTTCCCAACTACAAGATTCCATCAAATGAAAGATGAGTTATGTTTTTAATACAGCGTTATTTTTTGAGGGGCATTGATGCGGATTGGGGTCACCAACCTTACCACATTATAAGTATGTGCTGATTGTAAAACATCTTGGCCACAGAAATGTTAAAATGTGAGAAAAAATGTGTCTTAGAATTGAGAAAATGTAGTATTTTATTTCCATCTTTCAATAAGGAATAAACCTTGTTAAGGTAGTATTTTATAAGGGTTCTTCATACATGGTCTGTCCTCTCTGGGTATCAGAATTTTGATTACAGTTGTCAGCTGGAGTTCAGCCTGGTTCAGATATCTATTTTTAACAATAGCTGAAGGGTTGCTCTTTTTCAAGACAAGAGAAGGATTACTTAAGAATAAGGGAATGACTCATAGAAGGGTCAGAGCTTCTTTCTTGTTAGGAAGGAGCTGTCTTCAGTGGCTGCCCCCTAATGGGCTGGAAATTGCGTGAAGATTCCTACCTACGGCAGAAGGATTGAAAACCTCAAGGGAAGTGAGCCAGGTTTGAGATCCACCAGGGCAAGTGAAGAGATTCAAACTCTAGCAGTCAATTCAGACCTAAGGGTTTAGAATAAGAGACTAGATTTGGAGCCAACAGTGGTTGAAAAACAAAAGATGGGCTTCTTAGGTCATTGTTGAGAACGGCCTTGGGATGTCTATGAGTTATCTTCAGGACTAGCTGGTGGATTCTTAAATTAGATGGACTTTGACAAAGGGACAAGAAGCAGAGTAGAGAGAATGAAAGCTAGACAAAAAAAACCAAGATTGTTTTGTTCATGGGAGTATTCCTAGCAATGGTAGGTAGCCTTAGCACAGTGCCTGGCCCATAAGAGGCATTAAATAAACATATGTTGCTTAAGTTAATAAATAAATCGTCTCTCTTGTAGAAGTTCATTTGTTCATTCATCTTTTCATCAAATTTTATATTGAGCACCATATATTTATATAGATGCTCTTAAGTGGGTAGATGTAGGTGCTTGATTCTATGGAAGTTTTGAAATTCCACATCTATGAGACACAGGATATATACAAGCAGTTTACTAAACACTTATCTTAAGCTTGTGCACATGTACATTGGACTATAGTGTGTTCTGCTATTTATGTCCCATCTCTCATATCTAAAGACTGGATGTAGACTGGGAAATGTCTCTTCAGTTCAGGCAGGAACTCTCTTTTTCTTTCATTTGCTTCTGCAGTGTCTATTGACCAGTTCTGTGTACTGGGCCATTCATGTTAGATACTAGTGTCAGAGGCGATGCTTTCTTAAATGCCTGTTTAAGAGTGACTGTAGGCAGTGTGCAGTTTCTCAAAATTCAGAATTGGTTTGCAGAGTCCCCTCAGTAGGATTCCTGAGCTCCATTAGCTGCACAAGTCTGAGTGTGCTGAAATGGAAGAAGATTGTTTTCCCTCAAAGTGTTCTGGGAAAATGTGAGTTGGCAGCTATTTGTTACAATACGTCCATTTTCGCGGTGCTGAAAATTTATCTCACTTATATCTGCTGCAGTGGTGGGAGGTCAGTACTTGCTCTAGTGTCAGCTTCCAGGTCGGTCTGAAGAAAGACTAACCTCTTTAGCAGAAGTTGTGAATGCTAAGATATCCCCTAGGTGTTCCACCAAGTAATTGTTTGTACATGCAATGTTGTAGGCCAGTGGTTCCCAAATTAAGTTCATCTATTGGTGCCAAAGATAAAGTCATCACTGGTCACAGAAAAATGGAAGAAAAAAATAACACAATGCAGTGTGTGTGTGTGTGCACGCACACACACATGTATGCACACATATGCACACATACATGTGCATATGAATGTGTACGTGTTTAAATATTTATATTAATTTTATGTACCTAAATGTGGGTGCAGGGTTGCTAGCTGTACTTTCATGGGAGGAATTATCCTTTATTCTGAGATTATGTCCTTTGTATGTTTTTGGCATCAAAATTATCTTTATTTTAAGGTGCTTGGGTGGCTCAATTGGTTAAGCATCCGACTTCAGATCAGGTCATGATCTCACAGTTTGTGAGTTTGAGCCCCACATCAGGCTCTGTGCTGACAGCTCAGAGCCTGGAGCCTGCTTCAGATTCTGTGTCCGCCTGTCTCTCTGCCTCTCTCCTGTTCACACTCTGTCTCTCTCTCTCTCTCAAAAATAAGCATTAAAAATTTATCTTTATTGTATAAAATTATGGCAATGGTAGATTACTCTTTTTAATGTTCTTATTTGAAAAAATAAAAGTTTGATGACCCTGTGGTTGCCATTTGGGAATTTTATAAATTTAACTGGGCCATGATGTATAGGTCTGGAAATCACTGAAATGCTACACGAGGCACTGTGAAGGGTAAAAAGGAATGACTCTTTGCTCTCCAAGAGTAAGCAATTCCTGTAGGAAAATTAGACACTTAGGCAAAATAGCCTGCATGAAGTTAACTTTCAAAGCTGTGTTTGATAAGTGGACTGTGCCATTATAGGTGGGTAGATGAACATACCTATTATATACAAGAACAATTTAACCACCCTGAAAAAATATTTACCATCCTGAGGCTAAGAAAGGTTGTCCAAGGTTTCAGAAGAAACAAACACAAATTG
Organism: Prionailurus bengalensis; assembly: GCF_016509475.1. Lineage (NCBI taxonomy): Eukaryota > Metazoa > Chordata > Mammalia > Carnivora > Felidae > Prionailurus > Prionailurus bengalensis. Next base: position 25,282,797 of record NC_057360.1, read on the forward strand.
ACTTTCTCATAAAGCCTGGGTTTCATTGATTTACCTATGTCAGTTTTGCTCTTTAATGTCAGAAATAAAGTTGGGCAGTTACGATGAAAATGGTGTTCAGGGAGTGGAGCTAGAAGTACCCAGAATGGGCTTCAAAATCTGGGCTACTCAATGATGTATCTGAGCTTTTGCTGTGTAACAAAACATTCTAAAACTTCTTGGCTTAAAACAACAAACATATATTAAGGTCCTAATGATGTAAGTTATTTAGACAGTCCTGATTGGGTTGGCTTTGCTAATGTTGTTCATGTGTCCAGAGTCAGCTGGTGGATTGACTATTGGCTGGGTTATCTAGTATGACCTCACTCACAAGTCTGGCAGTTGACTGGTTGTCGATTGGTACCATAGTGGTGACTAGATCACATGTTTCTATTCATCCAGTAAGCTTGGGGAGATTTCCTCACATCTCCACAGAGGCTGCAGGAGCTGGGCACTGATAAATATTTGAAACATCTATGCCTGTACCCTGGGAATTTAATCTTAGGTAAGAAAGAAAACTCCATTTCATCTTTGATTTTTTGAGCACATGGGATGAGATGAGGAAAGCAAAGTGAAACAAGATATAGTTTCTGCCTTCATGGAGTTTATAGTCTAATGGGAATACACAGATGAGAAACCAGATAATGAAACACACACGCACGGGTAAGTATAGGATGTTATGAGGAATCAAGGGGTACATTGATCCTGAGTGGGTAGATGGGATATCCATTAGTAGTCTAGGCTGCTTACATATAAACTCATTAATGTTCATAACATCCCTATAAGGCAGGTGCTATGGGTATCCCTGTTTTACAGAAAAAAGAAAAGTTGGATCACAGAAAGGTTAAGTGATGTGCTTGAGGTCACAAAACTGGTAAGTGGCAGAATTGGAATTTGTGTACAGAGTACCTGTTCTTAACTTGACACAATCCATGTTCTTGACCATTTCCATTTGCTGCCTATGGAAATGGGGATAGGGGGGAAGTGGGAATAATTGAAGGATCATTCAGACTTCCTACAGAATAACTTGGTTGAGAGCTGAATTCCTGGATAGGTATAAATTCTATTCTGTATAAATAGCCTTCGGATACTTGCAAGTTTCAATCTCTGTGAGTGACGCTCATGTGTGTGTTTGCACATGAACATATGCAGGCCTGTGCCCACATGCACCCATGTATAGAGAGGATTGAACTCTAACAGATAGATATATAAATTGGTCCCTATGGTAGGGTTCAGCTTTCTTTGTTCCTTTAATTAACTGTATCTATCTGTCCATTCGTCTATTCTATTTTCTTTCTATTTGGAATCTCCTTCCTACCCTGGGACTGGGTTATTTGGATTTTCTTCCTGTTTTTGTTTCCTTTTTTTTTCTTCAGGTTGTCAGGTTCTGCTTTCTCATTGCCAGAGGTTCTCTTCTGCTGACAAAGGAGGTGGCCCCCTCCCTCCTTTCCTTCTCTTAAACCTTAAGCATTGACTAGGTTCCCTATGACAGGTGATACTATATGAGAGAGCAAAGGAAGACTTCCTCAACAATGGCTAATCAATCAGAGAGACACAGCCACTTTTGCTGGAAGTAGAATATGCCTGAGAAAGGGAGGGAGCCTAACAAATCATTTAAGACTGAGCTCAGACATTCATTTATGGGATGTGTGTGTGTGTGTGCATGCATATGTGTGTGTGCGTGTATGTGTGAGAGCGATATACTCTAAGGAAGATATTTAGAACTTACACTTCAGTGAAAGGCAGAGGTTTGTTTTGTTTTAACGTTTATTTATTTATTTTGCACACGCGAGAGTGCACAAGTGGGGGAAGGGACAGAAAAAGAGAGAGAGAGAGAGAGAGTGAGAGAGAATCCCAAGCAGGCTCTGAGCTATAGTGCAGAGCCTGATGTGGGGCTCAAACTCATGAACCACAAGACCATGACCTGAGCAGAAATCAAGAGCCGGATGCTTAAGCAACCGAGCCACCCAGATGTCCAACAGCAGAGGTTATCTAATTTCTGATTTTGGTTCTTCAACTGTTTCTGTACGTCTACATTATGCAAGAAATGTCCTAACTACAACCAAGGACAGCCTCTGTATATTATTTTCTGCTGTCGTCATAACAAATGATCACAAACTATATCCCAAAGGTCTTGTAGCCAGGAAGTCTGACATGGGCCTCACTGGAATAAAAACCAAGGTGTTGACAGGGCTGCGTTCCTTTCTGGAGGCTCTAGGGAAGGACCTGTTTCCTCACTCATTTGGGTTTTTTAGCTGCATTCAGTTCCTTGCAGTTGTAGGACTGAGGTCCCCTAGCAAACTGATTGTAGGTCCATTCTCAACTCCTTCCCACCCTCTCCTGTTCTGAACACCCCCCCCCCTTAGTCCCTCACATCAGATCAAGCCCTGCCAATCCAGCCTTCCCAAATCTCTGTACTTTGTTCTTTCCTCTCAGGTGCACTGTTTCATTTTGGTTCTCATCCTCTCGCCTAGGGATTTACAACATAACCTTGATTGGATTCCCTCTCTCCCGGTTCCTCATCACTCAAATGTGTCTTCTCAAAGCACAGGTCTGATCATGAAAATGACACTCTTTTATTTAAAGCTTTTTTTTTTTCCTATCTGGTCACAATGTGCCCCTTAAATCACATCCTCCATGGTGGCCTCCTATCCCGCTTCACTTTCTGCTCCAAACACACCAGGCACCTTTAGACTCTGCCTTTGCCCAGGCTGTTCCTCTGCCTTGAGTTCTCCCCCATTGAACTCAAGCTTGTCAAAATCCACAGGTCATCTTCAAAGTGCAGGTCAGATGAGGCCTCCTCTGGGAGGACTTATGTGATTTGTCAGGTGGCTGTCCCCTCCCTCAGTGTTGAGGTGGCACTGAGTCCTGAGCTTACTTATGTCCATGCATTGGAGTCACTTATTTAAATCTGTCTCCCTTCTGGACCCTGTGAGACAGAACTAGGTTGTCTTAGTCATCTTTGCGTCCCCCCATCACACAGTAGGCTCCGATGACGGCTGGCTGAATTGACCTGATCTTGTTGAATTGGTGTGATGTTTTTACGCAGCAGTGAGATGGTGACTGTGGCCATCTGTAGAGGCAGTGTGCTGACCGTCCGCCATACCCGAGGGGTCATCTGGGGCAGTGCTTGGCAGGACTCTGGAGACAGACCTGAAGAAGAGCACTAGCTTGCACCAGGGATGGACAAGTCCCTGGAAATTTGCAGCATGCCGGTTCTCCACCCCCTCCGCATCCCGTCCCCTCCCTCCGGAGAAGGCCCTTATTTGAGATCTCTCTTCCCCTCATTAGCTGAGCTTGCTGAGTGTTCCCCAGCTGCAGCTTCCTTTGGTCCTTCTCCGGCTTCCACTGTTTGTTTATTTTCTTTCCTGTCAGCCTCTTCCTCTGCTGTGGTTGTAAATAGAGCTGATGACTGTCAGCTCCAGGGCCTGTGCAGTGAACCTGCCCCATGTCAGTGGCAGGTCAGGTAGACTCTAGCATCAGATGCTGCGGGTTAGCCCTCAGGCTAAGAAGCTTCTCCAGGCACTGGCCCAAGCTGCCCAGCAGATTTTGCTCCTGACCATCCAAATGGAACTTTACAGACAGAAGCGTCATGTGACATGCTCCATCCCCTCTGGGTGGGTGCTCCCTTTTGCTCCTGTTCTTGCCACGGCAACCTCCTGGTCACAGGTTGGGCAGGTGGCAGAGGGGCACTCAGACTTGCCTGCAGTGTAGAGTGACGTGTGACACCAAACGTTTCATGCATTATAGTCTTTCTTGCCAGCTTTTCCCTTCTCTTTGAGAAAGTTGGAGCTGTGCTTGGTCTAAAGTGTCTAGCTATTCCAAATTCCTAAGGCAGAGTGGCCTTGCCAGTTGGTCACAGAAGGAGATGGAGACAACCTTGACAGCAGGCTAGGAATATGGTGCTTCATCTTTCCCCCCACACCACCTAGTCAAGTGATGTTTCCAGCCTGGTCCGTCTTTGAGCCAAGGCAGTGCATCCTCTCTCCCCCATGCCAGTTACCCGAGTTCACCTCCTTCCCCTCTGTGCAACTCGGGGGATCTCCTCCCTCCTCCCTCCTCCTCCTCCTTCTGCCACCCCCCTGCTCTCTGCCTCTCCCTGAATTCTCCAGAGCAGCCGGCCCCTCAGTGATGAGCTGTCAGCGGGAGAGCCACACAACACAGGCAGTGGCATCCTGCTTCAGTCTTCAGTCCTCCCCCAACTCGGCGTGGCAGTGCGCATCATCTATCAGAGTGCCCCTCTCCCTCCCTCCGCCTCCCCACCCCCTTCCCTTGCCGCCAGCTCTTTCCCCGTTCATGAGATGCAAAGCCCTGGCGGGCGGGCGAGCAGAGCGGAGCGGGAGCAGGAGCCGCACGTTGCAGCAGCTCTGCCAGGGGCGCAGAGGTGAGGTGGGCCGTGTCCCTCTGCCACCCTCTCCCATGTACCAGGAGGTGGCTGACTCTGTAACTCAGGGCCTCACCGAGCCATGCCCAGCTGGGGCCGGGGCCAGCCACACCTTCCCGGCGGCACTGCCCTCCGCCAGACAGGTAAGAGAGAGCAGCTCCTTCCAGCAGGGCCTGGATGGATCCCTGGACTGGCCAACCCCGGCCACAAGTCTTGCTGAGAAGGGCAGGGCACCGCAGGGCAGAAAAGGCACTGCCCTCCTGTCAGTCCTCGTTCATTCTGCCACAGAGCTTTGTAGAGGGGGGGAAGCCTGTCACCCTTGCCCGGAGCGAGAGTGCAGGAATATGCCCATTCTTCCCACTTAGTGGGCGCCAAGCTGCAAATGTCCTTTTTTTGTGTTCTTTTTTTCTCCCCAGTCCTAACTCCTCATACCCCCTGAAACCTGTTTCCTGGTCCCAAGAGATGCCATTTCTTCACTCAGATCCCTTGTTGGGCGGAGGGGGGGGGGGGTTGATATCAGGACTGTGGCACTGCCTCTTTTCGCTCCATTCATGTCTTTTCTGCTGCTGTTTTAGTGGGTCATCTGCACAGCAGTCTGGCTGCCCACAGCATCTGTTTTGTTTCGTCCAAGTGCAGGTCCCGGTGTTGCTGGTGACTAACACTGGTGACACATTCCAGTGCAGGATTCACAATCACAATGAGTCGGAGGCAGATGAAGGTACATTGGATGTCGCCAGTTTTTTCTGTTGTTATCTTTCCCCCCAGCTTTGTTGAGGTGGAATTAACAAATAAAATTGTGATATGTTTAAAGTGTCCAATGTGGTGATCTGGTAGATACATGGATTCCCACCATTGAGGTAACTAACATCCATCGGCAGGTTACTGATTTCTTTCTTTTATTAATTAAATTTGTTTTATTATTATATACATTGCTGGAATAACATCATACTTAAAATTTTGCTCACATTCTGGATTGTTTGCTTGAACATATTCTTAAAACTAGACTTGCTGGGACAAGGTTTTTTGTTTTTGTTTTAACTGAGATATAATTGCCACGTACCATTATATTAGTTTCAGGTGTACAACACAATGATTTGGTTTGTGTATGTATTGCAAAGTGATTGCCACAATAAATGTAGTTAATATCCATCATCATACATAGCTACTGGGTTTTTGCTTTGTTTTGTTTTTTTGTGTGTGTGTGTTTTTGTTTTTTTTTTTTTTTTTTGGCAGGTCACCAATTGCTAAGCAGTGAATTGAGGGCATAGTTGCCACTTATAGGAGGTGATGAGTCCCTGGCATCAGCTAAATGGGTGCTTCTCAGGGCTGTCTCGGTAGTGACTTTTGGGAGGTGTGGAGGAGAGTGGTTTTTCTGTTTCTGTGTTAGAGCCACTCAATGACAATCCATTGTTTCACACACATCCTGAAAATCTGGCTTTCAGGTCCTTCTAAGTCCTGATCTTGGGATGCTTTCAAAGTAATGAAATAAGAAGGAAAACCTGCTGCATCCTGCAGTGTGGGTTGTTTTTTGGATTATTTGTTCCTACAGATTTGGAAAACTTCAGGGTTTTCTTGGAAGATGGAGGAGGTGCTGGAAAGTAGGGGAATGAGATAGCTGTAATCCTGAGATCATATAAGTGTTTGGGAAAAGCTCAGAGCTGTAAACATGCAATGTGATATTATGCTATCGATGGCTGTTATTTTGGGAGTGATAGCCCCATGAGCACTGAATCAATCCCGTAAACTAGTTTTTGTTAACCATTTGCTCTCTTCTCAGTCCTTAGAGTAGGTTTCCTAGAGAAGGTCCATGGGCCTGGGGTGAACAGGGCTATTAGAGTATGTAGACAGCCCTGTAGTCCACCGTGTCCAGGCGTCACTAAGCCACCCCTGGGGACTGGCTCCATTAGTCACTTAAAAAAAAAATTCACCCAGTGCCTAATACACAAAGAATCGGAAAACTTTCTCATAATATGTGTCTGGTTGGATTAAGTCTGATACTGAAGCCAAGGTCTTTCTTTCACGGGTCAGTTAACTCTGACCTGAAGATCATGGTTCCTTAGCTATGATAGCCATTTCACAAATGCCAGGTACTCCTAGGGGAGTGAGTGAGAGTGTGGATGGATGGCTGAGCAAATCCCATCATAGTTCCATTAACAAAAGCCTCCAAACGTGGATCTCAGTGATGAAGATCTATTCACGCTGAAATGTTGTATAGAGTAGGGAAAGCCCTGGTGGTCCTGGGTTCAAGTCTCCCTAGGGCCATTAATGGAATTACCATGGGCCCTTCACTCAGGGCTACTGAACAACTTTGCTTCTGTAGTCTGTAAAATGGGCACAATAATCAGCACCCAGCTTACTTCCAAAGGTTTTTGTGAGATCCACTAGAAGGAATAATGGTAGCTCCCAGCTACCAAGATGTGCCAGACACCTTTGCTAGGTAATTTCCCTACATGATGCTATTTAATCCTCTCGACTTCCCAGAGCATATTGAGGCTAGGAGGTTAAGAACTGATCAAATTCAGCCAGAGAAGTGAAAGCAATTTGTAGGTTGTGATTGTGCCACATAAATGTAAGCTTTGTTTTGTGTGATGGCTTCATGGCTTAGACTTTTTGTGCTGCCCATCCTATCCCAGACTGTTTTGTGCTTTTTTATTTCCTCTTGGTCCAAAAATCTACACCTCCAGAGATGCTAGAAGTGCTCCTTTGCTCCCCATCTGCGCCTCAGGGATTAGGATGTTTTTCACTGGCCAGGAAGCTTCAGCCTTCTCATCGGGTCCTTTGTTAGTGTGCTGTGTATGGAATTTCCAACAGGCTTCTGAATTTTTCAACAAAAGGTCCTAGAAGGAAGAGGGCCTCTTCCGACCAGGCCTTGTCTCTCAAGGAAAAGTGTTAGAATCTGCTCGGCATCTTTGTGCATCAGAGTGCACTCACACAGCCCTGGGGCCTCCTCCTGCCCCCAGCGCGGACGCGGACGTTAATGTGCGCCCAGCACAGGCTCAAAAGCAAGTTGCCTCCTTTCCCTGAGGGCTCTGTGAAGGTAGGAGCAGATCCCAGTGGGAGAGCTGTCCCTGGAGGAGGCCGGGGCTCCACTCCACTGATTTCTACCACTGTTGCTGCACCAGAGCCCAACCCTGGTCTGATGGCTATGAGGAGTTTCCTTTTCGCGTGACTCTAAGTGACTGGCCAGAATGGAGCTGGTGAAAGCCTTTGGCTGAAGTCATTGAAAATGGAGGATTAGAAACAGCTCGTTTTATATTCAGAGGAGGGGAGAGGGCCGGAGCTGCCTTCTGCCCACAGCTGTAGACCCTGATGGCAAATGGTAAAGCTTTTGTTACTGCCTAAGGAGGGGAAGAGATTGATAGCTAGCGCCCTGGCACCACAAGATAGGAGGAGGGAGCCACATTTCAGTTGTGGCAGTCCCTCGTGCTTACATCACAGCCCCAGGGCTTTGAAAACTAGGTCCTGCTGCTGCTCTCTCTCTGGCCTGCTGCCCCTTCCTCTGCAGCCTCCATCCCCACACCCATTTGGTGTTGGGCCTCTGCTCTCTGTGACTGACACCGTCAGTGTGACTTCATGTTTTCATGATACTGAATAATGTACAATCCATGTTTGCTTATATATCCCACTGAATTCTTACAGTAAAACAGGAGGTTGGCATTGCCTTAGTAATTCTGATTTCATAGATAAGAAAGCAAGGTCTTCAGCCAAGATGACCCAGCAATGAATGGGCAGAGTTGGAACGTGAACCCTTGTCACCAGATCCTGGAGCCTGTACCATTTCTGTGACTCTGTACGTGGTCTCACTCACTTGTCTGCTGGCTGGTTCAGCAAATGTTTATTGAGCATCTTCTTGGTGCCAGGCACTGTACGTGGTGTTGGAGATATAGAGATGGAAAATACAGCTTTCACTTACATAATGTGCACAGGTAATGTACTCTGCCTGGTACATTGTTTGGCACACAGGAAATGCCTCAATGTTAGTTGAATAAATGGATGAATGAATGAATGAATGAATGAATACACTTTCCTGCCCTTGATGAACCTAAGAGTCTGATTAGTAGAAGAGAGTTGCAGGCACCAGATCAGGCCATGTTCTGATACACAGAAGCATGTCTGGGAGCACATGGTAGGGCACTTATGGAATCTGGGTGTGCAGGGGAGGCTGCTTGGAGGAAGTGGTCCTGAAGTGCAATTTGAAGGATGAGAAGGCATGAATGAGGCCCAGAGATGTGGAGACTGTGGTATGCGCTCAAGATTGTGAACCACATGGAGTCATTGGAGCATGAAAAAACAAACCAGGGGAGTGGTGGGTGGCCCTCGAGGCAGGTGGGACCCAGCTCTTGGGGAGCTCATGTGTTAGGATGTTTAACTTTATCCATAGGCCAGGGGACTTATAGGTTGTGAGGAGAAGTGAATGTAGTCATATTTGTGATTTAAACTGGTTACTATGGCTGCAAAATGGAGCTGAAGTTAAGGGGGGTAGGTTGATCACAGACACCAAAGACAACGAGGACAAGAACTAGGGATGAACAAGTGGGACATGTAGCAGGGCAGTACTAGTAAGGATGGAGAGGAGGGGACAGATGTGAAAATGATGAGGGAGATTTGATCAGTATGATCTGGTAATTGGTTGACTATAGGAGATGAGAGAAAAGGGAGTAGTGTCTAGTTACTTCCTTATTTCTGGCTTGAGTTACTCAGTGGTTGGTGGTGTCAGAAACTGAGACCAGGAATTCCAGAGGAAGATTTGTATGTGTATGTAAGGTGATGGGGGTGGGGTGGGGGATAAAATGGGTCAGGAGAAGAAGGGGCTATGATATGGTTAATTATTAGACATATTTTTATTTGTTGTGCCTGTGGGATACCTGACGGGTATGTCCAGCAACCCATGGGCTGTAAAGAATCTATATGATTGGAAGAGCGACCGGAATTAGAGGAAAATATTCAGAAGTGGTCAGTATACCCAATGTAGTTGGGACAACAGGCAAGGATGAGATTGCCCAAGGAGCATTTAAAGAGAGGAGAGCAGGAAACCAAGGTTAGAGGGCAGGAGAATGTCAGCATTATGGAGTGGGCAGAGGAGGAGCCAGCAAAGGAGACCAAGGAGGTCGAGGGGGTGGAGGTGCCAAAACTAAATCGCCACCATGGCAAATGCACCCAGAGGTCCATGAGGACAAGGACCATGGACCACTGAACCTCACAATATGGAAGTTGCTCTTTCAAGGGAGCGGTAGGGATGGAAACCAAACTGCAAAGGATGGAGGAAGGGATAGGAAGTGGGGAAACAGGAAATTCTTTCAGGGAGCTTTGCTGACAAAAGGAGGAACCTCCCACCCCAGGGGAGAATATTTTTGTAATGAAAGAGTATTTTTATTTGTAAGTATAGAATAACATGGGAGAAGGAAAGAATAAAGGTACAGGGTTGATAAAGCAGGGCAGATGGGAAGGAGGGGCTCAGGGCCACAGGAGGAAGGATTTACCTTGAGTAGACACATCCATGAATGTTGGGAAGGAAGGAAAGTTGTGTGTAAGTGTGGCTAGAATCGCAGGGGATGAGACAGGGAAAGGGCTTGAGATAATTCATATCTGAGGCCTCAATTGGTGAACCAGGAGATCAGGGTAGGGGTGTGTGAAGGATTGTGTGTGTTCCATGAGCCCTCTCTGCCTCCACTGTGGACTCCCACCCTTCAGCTGCCTTCATGGAAGCCAGCTGGCCAATGGGAAGCTAGTTTGTAAAAGCCAAGTTCACTGTTTGAGGCTGAGTTTACAATAGGAACGAAGAAGGGTTGGGGAGGTAAGCACACAGGTCGTCATTTGTATCCTGATCCAAGACTTACTTACCGTCCTGGATTCTGGATGTGGAGATGGGCAGCTCAGCAATGGGAAGAAAGGATATGGCGGGATTCCAGGAGCTCTGGGCTGGAGTTCTGACCATGCTTTACGAAATGTGACCTTGGGCAAAGTCTTTAAAGTTTACTTTCTGTAGGTGATAACAAAGACTCATACCCCCTCGAAACCTCTATGAATTTTGGCAACTGCTCCATAGAAGTCAAATAAAAGGTTTTTCTGAAAATGGATTTATTCGTGGGAAAGAAAACTTACAATACCAGAAATCAATTCCTATTCAAATTGCCTCTTTCTATATTTCAGTTTTCTTGCACTAATAGTTTACACTTCATAGGCTTATTTTACTGAAGCATATATTGTCAGTGGTCACACTATTTAAAACAGTTTTATGCACAATTTTAAATATACACAAGAGAATAGAACAGTGAACACCTGTGTATAACCTCCCAGCTTCAACACCCTGCACTCCCATCCACCCTAAATGATTTTGAAGCAATTCCCAGATAACATATTATTTCAACTCTAAATATTTCAGAATGTATCTCTATATAATAAGTTGCTTAAGAAAAAAAAACCCTCAATATCACATTAATATCAATATCTAATCAGTGCTTAAGTTTCTTGTAATATTTTATGGTTTTAAATTTGAATCAGGGTCCAAAATAAACTCCATGTATTGCATTTGGTTGATAGATAGATAGATATGTGTGTGTGTGTGTGTGTGTGTGCGCGCGCGTGTGTGTGGACACACGCACACACACACACACACACATCTAACACTGGTGACCATTGTTGGAGGAACAGTCCTATAATTCCTAAAATCCCTATAACATCTCATTTTGTGTCATTTGCCCCGTGTTGGTGTACCATTTAATTTTAGGAGGCCTAAGGAACAATCGCATAGACTCCAAAGTTTCTGAAGTTTAATTTTTTTTTTCAACATTTATTTATTTTTGGGACAGAGAGAGACAGAGCATGAACGGGGGAGGGGCAGAGAGAGAGGGAGACACAGAATCGGAAACAGGCTCCAGGCTCTGAGCCATCAGCCCAGAGCCTGACGCGGGGCTCGAACTCACGGACCGCGAGATCGTGACCTGGCTGAAGTCGGACGCTTAACCGACTGCGCCACCCAGGCGCCCCTGAAGTTTAATTTTAAAATTCCTTCTAGATACACTTAAAAGGAGAAGCATAACAATAGTGAATAAAGAAAAGAGGACAGAAAAGGCTGCAGTGAGTGGTAAAGAGACACCTGAGAGCTCAAAAGGAACAAAAGAGAATGAAAAAGGTACCAGAGACACGTGTAACCCCCTATCCACCAAGACGCTTGAAAAGCCTCACAAACATGTTTCATACATTTTTGTGTCACCTCGGTTAGCAGGTAGTACACACGAATCTTTTAATAACAACGTTGTATTCATTTAGGGCATTTTCCCGAACAGTTTATCAAATAGTGGGCAGATGTCATCCAAGTAATCCCCTATGTGAAGTAGGGAAGTAGTAGGAATCCTAATTCCCATTTTACAGATGACGAAACAGACGAGACGGCTAATGATCGTGGCTCACATTACACACTCATTTGCCGTTTGCCGTTTGCCAAGCATTGCTCGAGCCACTCGGTTAATCCATGTAACAATCCTCTAATAAGCCTACAGCTTTGGTACTGTTATCTTCATTCTACCTGTGATGAAAACGACTCAGGAGGAGTAACTTGCCCATAGTCACAGATCTGGAAAATTACAGAGTAGGGATTGAAACTCAGGCCTGTCCAACCCACTTTTCTTTTTTCCAGGTCAGTATACTCCCCACTAAATCAGCGATTTTTTAAAAAAGACGTATATACTTACTTGCTGGCAAAATTCTATTTTTATTTATTTTTGAGAGAGAGTGTGTGAAGTGGGGAGGGACAGAGAGAGAGGGAGACACAGAATCCAAAGCAGGCTCCAGGTTCCAAGCTGTCAGCACAGAGCCCGACTCGAGGCTCAAACTCAGGAACTGTGAGATCATGACCTGAGCCGAAGTCGGATGCTTAACTGACTGAGCCACCCAGGCACCCCTGGCAAAATTCTATTTAAAGAGAAGTCCAGAGTATCACCAAGTATAATACAGATTTTCCTTGACTTCTGATGGGGTTATGTCCTGATAAACTCATCATAAGTTGAAAATATCCTAAGTCAAAAATGCATTTGATACATCTAACCTACTGAACTTCATAGCTTAGCCTGGGCTACCTTAAACATGCTCCGAACACTTACTTTAGCTACAGTTGGGCAAAATCATCCAACACAAAGCCCATTTTATAATCAAGTGTCGAACATCTCATGTAATGTATTGAGTACTGCACTGAAAGTGAAACACGGGATGGTTGTAAGCATACAGGTTGGTTGTAAGGGTATTAGTTGTTGACTCTTGTGATCTCGCGGCTGCCGCTGCGCGGGATCATGAGCAAACATCCTACCACGTATCACCAGCCTGAGAAAAAGAGCAGAATGCAAAACACGAAGTCTGGTCTCCACTTAATGTGTGTCCCTTTCTCACCACAGCAAAGTCACACGGTCATAAGGGGAACAATCTCAGGTGGACCCATCATAAGTCGGGGACCATCTGTGGTAGGGCATACAGTGGACTAGAATTTGCAAGGCATCTTCCTTCCCACATCCTTTTTATAGGATCCTTTATAGGATCCTTTTCTTTCTTATAGCCACTCTGAAAAATAAACAGGACAGTTCATTTGTGTTTTATGGGAGAATAAATCAAAAATCAAAGCTCTGTTGATTAAATAAACGAACGGGGCATTTGGCAATAAACCTCCTCCTCTACTACCATGGCTTTTAAAAAATATTATATTGCAGACAGTAATTCCCTTTATCTTCATGATGTTAGTGACCACATAGCTAGTTAGGGTAGTGAGTGTCATGGAGCTAGTTAACGCAGAGTTAGGACCAGAGGTCTTTTCTTCTCATTCCAGATCCTGTGCTTGTTCGGGTCTCTGTGCAAACCTCATGGGCTCACACCTTTGACTGCTGACTTCTTTCCGCATCCCCTCTGATATTCCTCGTGAGAAGTTGAGCAGACTTATTACAAATTAAATATCTGGATGCTTGAACTGATGAGCAGGAAATGAGGCTGCTAATACTCAGAGGGATGAAATCGAGACGTATTTTTTTTTTTTAAGTAGAATTTTGGGCCGAGTGGCCTCTTTCTGTCCTTCCCTTCCCTGTGTCCTTCCAGTCTCCATGGAAACCCCAAATCAATGCAGCATATGTTGATTCATGTTTCTGCTGTTACTAGGAAGCTACAGAGTGGAAATTGCTTTTAAAAGATTTGTGGAAGAGCTTTAGCATGCTGACCAGAATTCAAATCTAATATCTGAATGACTGTTTCATTAAAAGCTTTTAATGTGGCACTGTCTTAGGTGGTATGTTGATTAAATAAACACACAGGGGGCATTTTGGCAGTAAACCTCCTCCTCTACTAACATGGCTTTTAAAAATATTATATTGCAGACTGTAATTCCCTTTATCTTCAATTTAATTACATTTTTGTGGCCTGTGTGACAATGCCAGGTGCTCCTTTTGCTCTTGATTAATTCCACCCTGCCCTGACTGCACTGTTGGGAACAATAGTTCGCAAATACCCATGCTGCTGCCCCTGAGCGTCGTTAGCGTTAGGCTGACTGCAGTCTTGACCCTGAGACTGTGGTAGTCCAAAGTGTTTGCGCCATAAGGAATGCTCGGTGATTTTTCAGAATTTTTTTTTTTTATGAGCTCAAAATCAAATCCAGCTGACATTTATTAAACACCTGCTTCAAACGAGGCAATGAGAATTGATAGCAAGGGGAATAAGTCAGAGTCTGTCTTTGTGGAACACGTAGTCATTTGGGAGGATCGGAAAACATAAATCACAAGGATAAACTATAGACCATGTTGGGGGCTGTCAGAGTCACACGGCAATGTGGTGGTGTTGGGATGGAGGGATTCCTTTTCTGATTGAGGGTGTTCTGGAAAAGCTTTGGAAAGGAGAATTTTTATTTTGGAGGCATTGGGTTGAGAGAAGGAACTGGGAGTTAAGAGGGTAGATCCAGGGTGTGGGGAAACATTCTGGAGAGGAGGCAGCAGAGGAATCAGGCACGTGTGTGTGCACAATGGGATACAAGACCGGATAGGCAAATGGGACCAAATTGTCAGGATGTCAGGTAGGACACGTTGCCACAATGAAGCCCATCGAAAATGACTATAGAGACGATTCACTTTATGGTACCTGTTCAGTGGGTCACTCTGGTGGTAGTGTAGTGCGCCATGAGGTTTATGGGGGGTGGGGGGAGGCATCGAAATGGGGGCAGGAAGATCAGCTACTTAGGAGGGAGTGGAAGAGGAATGCACCAAGCTGGGTGCCCAATGACCTCTGAACGGCAGTGTCAATGAATGAGAGGGGATAAAGTTAAGAAATAGTTCAGAAATGTAATGAGAAGTTTTAAAAATCAGTTCAACGGGGCAAGAGAAAAAGAAGCCAGAAATACCTCTACTCACTACCCTGGGGCTAGGACAGAGCACTGTCATGAGCAAGCATAGGGAGCCCAGCAGGAAGGGAGGATTTGGAGGGAAAGGAGGTTGTTTCGGACACAGTTGCATCTGCAGAGGCTGAGGGGGATGGAGTTGTCTGGTTGTCCTCTGGAAAAGAGGCAGGACTGAAGCACGGTTGCCAGAGGTTGGGTTTCCCAGGAGGAACAAACGGAGAGGGAGAAGAGCTGAGAGGGGCAGGGAAGAGTGAGAAACTCAGAGTGAGAGCAGGGCTTGTGATGCCTGTTTTCCTGGGAAAAACCCTGTGTCTGGGCTGAGATGTCCTATGCCGAGTCTGCAGCCAGCAACTCAGGAGCAGTGACCAGAAGAGAATCCAGGGCTCTGTATTCCTGGGCCAGGGCTCTAACCCCGGGGAAACAGTGCACGTAGGTGAGTGCCTTTGTCACTACTACCCCTCCCTGCGTGCCCTTCCCTGTCTCTCTCCTTCAGGAGAGGAGACCATGCCCGAATGTGGACCCCCTCTGCTCTGCTGAGCCCCCCACCCTGCCCCCGCAGGAATGCCTAGTGTACCTGCCTCTATAGGAAGAAAGATTAAGTTAGAGTCCTCCCCTGAGAGGGACCCTGTACTAGGTCTGTGCTTCTCAAACTAGGGTACGGTGTAGTTACACTTTGATGTTTAGGAATGTTTGGGTTAAAAAAAAAAGTTTGGACTAGCTTTCATTTTTCTTTTTTTTTTAAGTTTATTTATTTACTTTGAGAGAGAGAGAGAGAGAGAGAATCCTAAGTAGGATCCGTGCTGTAAGCATAGAACCTGATGAGGGGCTCAAACCCACAAACCGTGAGATTATGACCTGAGCCGAGATCAAGAGTCGGAGGCTTAACTGGTCAAGCCACCCAGGTACCCCTAATTTTTTATTTTTACTCATGTTAGATGCATGTCCTAGCTCTTTATATTCCTGCTGTCCCTTAAATTTTTATTAATGATTCTATCTTTCCTTAAACACTTGGGTTGGCTTATTGACTTCCTAGGACTATATTATTTCTCCAATGGCTAATTGAAGATTATGATGCCAAGTTAATACTAGTCAGCCCCCACGTGAGACTTGGGCCCATCTGCAGTCCTGCCCTAACTCCTCAGTGCCTTTCAATCCTGGTTGCCAGATGGGGCAGCTTGGGACTTGGAGGAGGCCTTTATCTCACAATTTTAGCACCAGAAGAGGAGTCCCATGATGATACTACCTTTGTGTTAAAAGCAAGGGGCATAGCAAGGGTTGGAAACAGGAAGTTTGGTATCAGGCACCAGCTCTGCCACTTTTAAGTGACTTGTCTCTGTTTCTCCATCTGTAAAATGGGGACGATAAAAATGTCAGCCTTGTAAGTTTGTTGTGAGAGTTAAATAAGACAGCAGCGGTGCAACGTTGAGCACAATGTCTGGCACATACTGAGTGCTTGTTTAAAAAAGGCTGTATGCATGGAATCGGGGAGGATCCACCTTGTGCAATAACTTCTCTTGGATTAGGGAAGTGCTTATCAATGGGCCGTATTCACAGTTTATATGTGAACCTGTTTCTTACGGTTGCCATGTATCAAGAAAATGTCTAGAAGCAAAGGATTCTCTTTATGCTTCAATTCTTATTCTTTTTCAAAAATTTATTTGCTTTGCAAGAGAGAGCGAGAGAGAGAGAGAGAGAGAGAGAGCGAGAGAGAGCAGGGAAGGGGCAGAGAGAGAGAAAGAGAGAGAGAGAGAGAGACAGACAGACAGAATCCCAAGCAGGCTCCTTGCTGTCAGCATGGAGTGTGTGTGATGCGGGGCTTGAACCCCCGAAGCCGCAAGATCAGGACCTGAGCCGAAACCAAGAGTCAGACGCTCAACCAACTTAGCCACCCAGGCACCCCCTATGCTTAAATTCTAAACCCCAGGTAGCGTCAGAGTTCAAGACAGGGGCTTTGAGGAATGGAAAACATTTCTCTTGCATCTCACTTTATAACACGAAGTTCCATTTACCTAACAGAGGCACACTGTGGACATTTCCAGAGAGAGACAATGAGTCACTGTGGAGGCAGCATCAGACTTTTTATTTCATCCTGTCGTCAGTGTGTGCTTGAGGCATACTCCTATCACTGCGAGAATATGGGTTCTGCACCAACAGACCTGCCAGGAATTCGGTCCCAGCATGACGTAGTAGGGAAAGCTCTGCTGTAAGAGTTCTAAGAAAACAAGTCTGGTCCTTGAGTTGCCCCTGACGTGTTGTGTCACCTAGAAAAAGGCATGCTACCTTTTCTAGCCTCAATCTTCTCATCTGTAACTTGGGGAGATTAATACTCTGACTATGGAATAGGATTGTTGAGAAACAATACACGAACATGCTTTCCACATTATGAAAGGTTAAACAAATGGAATCTAATATTTTTATTATAAAGCCATCACCTTCTGTAGAGATTTCTGCTGCCTGTAGCAAATGCTGCCTTCTAGGTGTCCGATATGACTTGCGGCAAAGGTTCAGTACGCTTGGAGCTAGTTCCTGAGTGGGAGCAGGAGATCCAGCCTTAGAGACTAGAGTAGAATGTGGAGAAGGTCAGCTTTGTCCCAGGGTAGCAGTTTGCAAACTTTAGCATGCATCAGAATCACCTGGGAGAGTGGGTTCCATCCCCTGGGCTTCTGATTCTGTAGGTCTGGGGGTTGGGCCTGAGAATTTGCATTTCTAACACATTCCCAGGTGATGCTGACAGCTGCTGGTGGAGGGTGGGGGGGGGGGGATACTCAGAGAACTACTGTACTAGGGCAAGCAGGAAGGCAGGAAGAGGGAGTCCTCCTTCTGGAGGAGGACTGAACCAGACAGTGTGAAGGTCCATGTGGGTAAGGTGGTTTGGAAGGACAAAAAATGCAGAAGACAGAAAAATAGGGATAATGTGCAGATTGGGCAGAACAAAGGGAAAAGTCTCACTCCATAACAAATGCAAGTAGGGGGAAGTTGCTAGGTGATGGATGAGGGAGAGAGGTGAATTTCCACTGTAGGAAAAGCCAGCAGAATTGGAAATATACATGTTTTAAGGAGGCAGAAGAGGTGGAAATTTCTCATTAAGAAGTCAGGAGTGATGGTGTGTTTGGTGCTGGGGGGTGGGAGTAGAGACAGACGGGGGAGAAGTGCCTTCGTAGAGTAAGGGGGACAGCTGAGATGTGGCAGAGGGGGTAATTTCAGGGCTGTGTGGTTTGGCTTGGTAGTGAAGCACAATAGAAATTGGGAGAAAGGGGGTGGAATTTAGATGTGTGACCTGCCCCGTAGCTTTCTTGCTCTCTGCATTTATCACATCACATCACACCCAGCAAGACAGCCCCCCTCCTCCTGGCTCATTAGGAGATTTGATTCAGCTTGGCTCCTGCTGTCAGCAGCTGTCTGGGGCAAGATCTTTATGCTCCCTGCTCCCTGAGCAGCAACCAGCCTTCAGCCAGCAGCAGAGCTCATTAGAAGAGGGCCCCCTGGACACTTGATTTTCAGCTCATTGGTGGCCGGAAAGAGTTAATACCTACGGCTTCGCTGCCCCCTGCACAGCCTCTGGGTGCAGAGGGAGGCAGCTTTGGGCTGTGGGGACTTCTCCCTGAGCTGCAGCCAGAGGAGCAGGGAAGCAGGTTAGTGAGGCTGAAGAGGAAGGTACGGGAGGAGTGCCAGGCGAGCTCTGTTCAGGGGCACCTCCTGCATCCTGCCAATGAGGATGGGCGTGCAGACTGTGCCCGGGAGCTGAGCCGCCGCCCGCTGGGTGTAGGCTGCTTCAGTATTTACTGGATGTGACAAGCAGAGAGAAGAGCTTTCAGCGGGGCCGCCTGCTGCCCGGCTCGAGTGGTGGGAGGTGTGTTGTGCGTGCATGCGTGTGTATATATGTGTGTGCACGCACGAGTGTGCCTGTGCATCCATGCACACATGTTCTTCACCCACCGAGGATCTGACTGCTAAAAGAAAGATCTACTCTTTCCCCAGAACTCCTCAGCCTGCAGCCTCTCTGACCATCCAGTTGGCAAAGACCTGCAGGCCATGAGGACCGGTCAAAGACAGTGAGTATGGCTTTTGCTTTTCTCTTTCCTCTTCAAGGTGCCCATGTGGGCTGATTGCATTATCCATATTTAATTAACCTGCCTCTCCATGCATATTGATTGCTTTCTCCCTGCTGAGACTCTTCGTTTCTCTTCCCCTCTTTAAAAATCGTTGCTCTTTGCTTTTAACCTTTGTTTTTTCCTTGAGTATCCTCTCTTTCCATTATGTCCCATCCTGTCCGCCTCAGCGTCACCTGTAACTTGGTGTCCACCTAAGAGGGCACATTGCTGCAGGCCTGTCTGGGCTCTGGTAACCCCGAATTCTGTCCCCTAGAAGTCAAGGGCCAAATGGAATTAGAGTCCCAAGATGCTGGGGTGAAGGAGGCAGCGGGGGCCAGAGTGTCCTGTAGATTCTTATTTAATCGAATCCAAGGCTGAGCTGAGTAAAGGGATGGTGGAAGGTCCGAGGGGCAGCGGTGGGCAGTGCTGGATTTGGAAGGGAGAGAGGCAGGCATGGAAGCAGTCCCGGCAAGCCAGTAGGAGCTAGCAGTGGGAACGGGAAGAGAGGCAAGGCAGTGACCGGAGGCCTGGTAACACCTGCCCCCAATGACCTTGCCTGCCATGTACGTGGGGAGCAGTCCCTGCTTCTGTTCAGCACCAGAGTAATGAAGGCCCCTGGCACAGGCTTCCCGTCCTCTGTGGCTGTTTCCCATAAGCAGGAGGAAATGAGGCAGAGGTGCCCCAAACAGTGATTTCTTGCAGCTGTAGGAGAACCTTAAGGCTGCAAAGAGCTTCGATTTCCTGACTTCTGGCCAGGCAGGTGTGCACACCATTAGGACAAGGATGAAGGAGACGTCCTCACTGGCAGGGAACATGATCTAAGCTCAGTCGCCTGGGGATGAGCTTTTACACAAAGTCTAACTGGTTTTATTTATTTATTTTTTAGTTTAGTTTTAAAGCAGTCTTTTAATTTTATTAATTATGGTATTATTCGAGACGGTATTTCAAAAAGTATTTGTTGAAATGTTCCGTGTAATATCAAAATAACTTACATGGAGTAAGATCGAGTGGGGACCTTATCTATCTAAATTAGGTTTCTTTTAAAATGGATTCTATGTTTGGTGTCAGGGTTCCCCGGGGGAGCCCTTTATGGATAGGCTGCTCTCTTCACGTGTTTCTTCCTGTCATTTTTGTGGGAACAAAGGGTTTGAAGTACTGAGAGTGGGACCCTCAGGAGGGAGAGATGATCAGTCGATGAGCCCTCAGCCTCAGTGTCCCCTTTCCTGATGTCCTCCCTGCTTCAGGTCGGGAACAGGCCAGTGCCCAGGCTGAGGAAGGTCAGGCAGCCTCCCCGTGGGCAAGACAGAGAGGTTGGCATATTCATTTTGTCAGCTTGTGCCTGTGATCCCTGCAAAGGAGCAAGCCTATGCCATGACAGTGCTCGATGAGCCTTTACCCTTCCTCCTGCTTATACCCTCCCAAGGCCCCTTGCATCCCATCCTTAGAGGAAGGCGAGAATCAGAGAGGCAGCCAATCAAATAATTCTAGAACAAGCGCTGACCACCCACTCCCCACCCCTGGCTGGCTGTTCACTTGGGCCCCACCAGAGTAAGACAAAGAGAATGGTAATTTTTGGCTTGCCAGGCCCATGCCTCCCTCCCCTGGGGCATGTGCCCCACTTCACTGTTGATGGGCTGTGTTTTGGGGACGTAGGAGCCACCCAGCAATTTGTCCCTGTTCATCCTTAGTTGGTCACCCTTCCTCAGGACAAGCAGGCATTTGTGGGGAGCGGGCTGTGTGTGGGAAGGTATTCTGTCAGCGGACAGCCATCCAAGAGGATTTGTAGCGCAGTCAGATAAGAGAGGGTGGCCCCCCTCTTACAGCAGATTCTTTGATTTTAGGTGAGAGGACGTGAGAGGGATTTACCCCTGTGCCCCGCAGTCTTATCTCCCGCCCTGACGTCCCTGCACACCGGCCAGAGGGTTAACCGTAAGCGTGTGCCTGCATGGCCGCTTTACTGATGCCACGCAGGTAATGATGCTAACCTGTCTTCCCGCGCCTGTCCCTTTCCCCTTTCTCCCCTGCTGTTTGAGCCTGCCCCAGCCTTCTAATCCCACGGGTGGTCCACTTGCATCCAGCCCCTCAGGCCATCTGTGTGGACCATGCTGTCCTTCCTGGGTGCTTCTTGCAAAGTTGTGGCCTTGCAAACGGGACCTGCCTTAGCGCCGAACCCTCCTATTGACTGGTGGGACTCATGGGGTGGGACTGTGCATGAGCTTGTACTGAACCATTTAGGGACCTCTATAAGGTACTGGAACAGGGAAGAGAGATGAGGGCAAGCTTTGATTTCTGGTTTCGTGTTGTTGTTGTTGTTGTTGTTTTTAAGTAACCTTAACCTTTGACTCTCACTTCTGCTCCCATTATTTCAGACCTAACTAACAGGGTTATAATTCAGGTCTCAGCTACACAAGATGGAAAATCAAAACCATTTGGCCCCAAAGAATATCTTGTGGAAGATCTTTGCAAACTATTTGGGAGAATCACCGTTGTCTTGGTAACAAGTATACCCTGTACACTGGCCCCTGCTAAACTTGGTTAGATGGCTTTTGTGGATTTGCCATTTTTTGAAGTCCTCTTAATTGCTCTTCGGGGGCATTGACCTGACTATTCTGTGATTGATGATTCTGGGGCACCGAGGAGTGAATGTACTCCCTGAAAGTTGGGTTTTGGCCTTGGTGCAGCCAGAGCAAGACCTTTACTTGAATTCATGGAATGTGGTGACTCTGGGGCCCTTAATCAGTTGCTCACATGGCCTGGTGTCAGAGCACCCTGTGATTTGTAAGAGCGAGTGGACATAACATGCTCACCATCGCCGGAGATAGAATGGCTAGCACCAATGTTTTAAAATGCCACAAAATCGATGGCTTCATAATGCGCCTGGCTGAGATCAGAGGTGGGAACATAGGACGTGCAGACCCAGTTTTCTGCAGGAGAGGGGATATTTCTGGGAACTTGGATGTTCCAGCTTTAAAAGGCTCTCGGAGATGGGCTGTGGAATACAAATGTCCACCCTTGCCAAATATAATACCATCCCAGTTGACGTTTGTTGGAGAAGCTGGGACAGGGATGAAAACCCATGTGGAGTGAAAGGAAGAGATCGAATTGGATGGCTTCTAATGTCTCTGCCCAGGTCCAGGATTCGTGAAACAGGGGAAGGGAAAGCCAGGCTGGAAGAACTTCCCTTCCACATGGAAAATAACTTCTCTAGGACTATTTCTGTGGCAAATTGTTACCAGTGTGCATGTGGCGGTGCCCTTTTAGGTCACTCCAAAGTCCTGATTTGATTACCCCAAACCCTTCCCACTTACCTTTGCTCTGCATGCGAGGAGCTGCCACGGTTAAAGGTCCAGGGTCAGTAAACTTACTCTGTCAAGGGACAGAGAGTAAATATTTTGAGTTTTATACAGTCTGTATTGTAACCATCCAACTCTGCCCTCCTGCTTGAAAGCAGCTTTAGACAATATGGAAATGAATGGGTGCTGTCGTGTTCCAGTAAACTTTATTTACACAAATAGGCATCTTGTGGGGCCGTAGTTTGCTGATCTCTGGTTAAAGGTTAAAAGGCACTAATGTTGTAAGTCAGAAAGAGACATTCGCGTAATTTCCCATTGGATTCTCCATAACAGAGAACCTTTAAACGTCTTAGGAAAATAAAAAGTACAAGAATTTTACATATATGTGTTAAAATTGTAAACATGCTGATTGAGATAAGCCAGAATATAAGTAGGAATATGAGAGATGAGTGAAGTCCATGAAAGAACTGAGAAAGGGGTCCTGGTTCTTGACCATTCATTGTAGTCACCTATGGGTGTTGGTCCTTGCTGGTCCGTAGCCATTTATGTATATGTATATATATCCCCCCCCCGGTTTTGGGATGAGTGGGGAGAACCTGAGTCAGAATTCATTTGCCTTAAAGCTTCATTTGTGTGCTGAGATTCTGTGGTCTGCACCCCTGTCTTATGCGAACAACTCTCTACCCTCCGTGTGGGTACCACTTCCAAGGCTTTGCAATCAGAAACTGCTGCTGTTGCTCCTTTGCCCTCCTAGTGGGAGAGCAAAATGTGGATTGTTATTTTGTCTTCGCTGTATTTCCTTTCCCTACAGAGAATCCCAATTTAGAAATTCTTCCAAGCTAATGACCTTCATTGACTTACTATCAAGTTGAATGTTAGCTTTGAAAAAGCCTTAAGCCTCTAGGGGGTAGGGTACCTATTACCATTCCAGTAGTCGAGTTGGGGAGTGAGTATATCCCTTGATCTTCTAGGTATCTCTCCTCTTGTTCATGAAATCTTTAGGGACCGCCTGGGGCAGGATGGGGGGTCAGGGGAGGCAGCTGAGGCTCCTGCAGCAGCAGTTCCGGGGGGCCTTTCTAGAGCTGACAGGTACGATCACAACAGTTCCCCGTCCTTCTGCCCTGTGTTGTTGCAGGAACAAAGGGATGAGGACCCGCCTGGGATGCCTGTCTCACAAGTCAGACTCGTGTAGTGATTTCACAGCTATTCTTCCCGACAAACCCAACCGTGCTCTAAAGTGAGTAGTGCGGCCACCTGGCATTCCCAGGGGGCTCACCATGGGGTGCCCACCTCAGGGCTGTAGGACCTGTTCTTCTCTATTGAGTTGTTGACCAGATGAGCCGGGTGACAGTAAATCCCTGCCACTTGGCAGCTTCTTTTATATCCCTAAACGCGAGTGCATGGACGTGTACTTTCCTTTTCAAAATGCATGATTTAATTCAGAATAGGAACCCTGTTTTTACTTTTTTTTTTTAACGTTTCTTTATTTTTGAGAGAAAGACAGAGTGTGAGTCGGGGAGGGGCAGAGAGGGAGGGAGACACAGAATCCGAAGCGGGCTCCAGGCTCCGAGCTGTCAGCACAGTGGGGCTCGAACCCACAAACAAGATTATAACCTCAGCTGAAGTCGGACGCTTAACTGACTGAGCCACCCAGGTGCCACCAGCTCTTTTTACTTTTAAGAGAACCATATTATCCACCACTCTTACGAATCTGTGATGAAGGATACTCCCTGGTTCTACTTAGTTGGCCATCTGAGCTCTTAGTTTGGAAACAAGCACTCAAAAATACTCTAAAAATGTGTTTAGGTTCAGATAATCTGGATTCAGTGCCTGTACTGTGCAAGTACTGTGTTAAATGATGTCCTAGATGTTACCTCCTTTAACCCTTGCGAGGTTCTGGGATGTGCATCATGATACCCATTGCACAGGTGAAGAGATTTATGTCACCGTAAAATATGGAGTCAGGAGCTCAGCCTACCTTTTCTGACTCTAAGGCTGGTTTCTTTCCATGGTTGTCTTGGCATCTTTATATCATGTGCTTACTTAGCTTGGTTTTTCAGACTGAAATCTAATGTACTCAACACACTGAATTCCAGTACTGAGGTTTGCCATCAGTTACTTAAGAATGTACCCATTGACAGTGACAGAACTGTAGGAATCCAGGTGTGGTTCTTCGTCTGTACCCCTTCCTCTCATTGTTCTGATTTGTTTGCCTGAGCAAATCTCAATGGTTGCTGATGGCGGGGCAGGGGTGGGGGGTCATTTCAGAAATATTCAAGAGAGATGTTTCTTCTTTCCTAGGAGACTATCCACAGAAGAAGCCACGAGGTGGGCAGATTCCTTTGACGTGCTTCTCTCCCATAAGTGTAAGTAGAGTCAGGTCTCATTGTGTCACAGCAAATCACCCGTTTAGCAAAAGATGCACCAAATTCCCACCATGATCCAGGTACTGTACTGGGTGCCCCACACAGCTTAGGTCCCTGCCCTCACAGAGCCTCCTGCTTAGGGAAGTGGATGGATAACAAAACACAGTTTAGGTGTAGTGGGAAGAGGGCCTTCTTTCCTGCATTCTGGGTTGAAAGTATGGTCCCAAGAAGCCTTCATATTTTCAGAAGTTCTGGCAAGAAAGAAGTCAGTTTAGGGAGTTGGAGTGATGGGCTCAGTGGGAATGACCATCTAGTTTCACCCAGATCTTGTTTATAAAATTAAATGACCTCCCTCCAAGTCCCTGGAGAGCCTTGGGTTACTCATCCATCAAATGTATATTCTGTGCGTTTTGTTAGTCTCTTGAGTTGGCATAGTTTTGTGTTTTCTTGTTGCTTTTTATTTTGGGGCTTTACTACTCCGGCTGTATCACACTCCTCAGTTTCTGGATGGGTGTGGTTTTTACTAGAACATATTTCTGCTGCCCCTTCTTTTCTGTTTTCCCTTTTCCTCATTTCTCATGCCTTTTGTCCCCCAACAGATACAGACGTAATCATGCATATTTTGGGGTGGGAAGGGTGCTTTGATGCCGGCCAAACTTTCCAGCTCTTGCTTTTTTCTCATCATAAGCAAGTCCAAAATTATCAGGCTTTGAAATTCTACTGGTGGGGTGTCTGGGCAATTTAGTCAGTTAAGCCCCGACTCTTGATCTTGGCTCACATCATGATCTCAGGGTTCAGTTCATGGGTTCGAGCCCCTGCTTAGGATTCTTTCTCTCCCTCTCTCTCTTTGCCCCTCCCTCCCCCTGCTCATGTTCTCTCTCTCGCTCTCTCTCAAAATAAATAAATAAAACTTAAAAAACAAAAAAAGAAATCCTAGTGGCAAGAAATACATAGGAATGGGCGAGCAGGGGTGAGGAAGAGAAGAGGGTCTTTTGCAGAGGAAAGGTTTTACCCAGACCTTCAGAGTTCCTTTTATACCCTTCCTGCCAATAGTAGAAATCCTGATTGATCTGGGTACAGAAGGGTAGCTTTTAGCTTAGAGTCTTGTTTCCACTTAATTGGGGAACTTGATTTTTGTAAGAGGAGGTTAAGGGCATTGGCTGATATTCAGACCTATGTTCTTGATTTTGACCCAGCTCAGCTACTAGGTAATTGAGTGGCCTTGATGGAGTCCCCCAATCCTCAGATGTCTTTAGAACTGGTTTTTCTCTCTGCTGGATGGGCTGTTCCCTCTAACTATGCCCCTGATCCTAGTAAACTAGTTAACAAATACTCTTGAACAGATTTTAAAATGAAATGTGAGATCTAAGACTAAGCATATATTGTAGCAAGTAGTTTCGTGAGACACATAGTCACTTGAATGTTCTGTGGACTACACTCAGGAAGGAAAACAAGCCAGCATAGGTAGAGTGTGTGTGACATGTGGCTGTACCCCAAACAGCCAGCTTCTGTGGTAAATTTGCCAAGGTAATGGCATATGTTCAATAATACTTTGGATTTGGCAGGAAGGCTTGTTTTTATGAGGCTATTTTTTTGACTTGTTTTCTGGAGTCACATTAGGCTAGACAAGTGTCACTATTAATTTACACCTTCTTTCCTGGCTGGATTTACTTCAAGGTCATCTTGAAGTTTGGTTTCTATTTCAGCCTCATAACTGACTCACTTAGTTCAAGTCCCTGAGGCTGTTTCCTCATTCTGAAATGGTGATAGAAACACCTGTGTGCTACCTATCACCTGGGTATGAGAATCTTCACAAGAAGACACCTTTATTGGGGTTTTCTACTTAAAGGTGTTGTGTAAGAATATGGTGGTATTTTTTTTAATGATGCTTATTTATCAAATGCAAAATAAATGTGCCTTAAGAATAAGGTTGCAAATTTGGCTGCCAGTTATTAATGCTGAGCCATTAGAGACAAAGCTTATGGTCATTAAATTAGTGGATGGAATCTTAGGGTATATTTGAACTGCTGCAGTGACAAGACCTGGAGATTAAAAGGTTTACTTTTATTTGTTTTATTCAGTGACTTTTAGAGCTGCAGACACTTGGTTCTCCTTCCATCCTGGATGTATTTGGTTTCCAGGAAGGCAGTTACTCCTTTCTGAGATGGGGATTCCACTAAGGGGCCACCACATTGCTTCTTTGTCAAGGCACAACAGAAATAGGTTGTTTTGGACTTGGAGGTTCTGTGATCCTTCCTGGAGTCTGATGTTCTGTTTTGATTTCTGTTTAGCATAGAAATAAAAAGCCAATGAGCGAACATCTTTGAGAAGAAAGAGGCCTGTATTCACAGGTCACTGGCAGAATTTCCATAGCCTTCTCCCTGTGAAGGCTAGGGAGGAGTTGGAGCCCAGGTTACCTTGAAGGGTGTTGACAACTTTCTTAAAGTCTAATTAATTTGGGTTAATGCTGTGACTCAATTAGGGCTGATTAAGCTTTTCCAAAGGGATTGCATGTGTGCTGGTCCCTCAGGAGGGACAGTGGTTGATCAGAGGTGTGCAGGGCTTTCAATTAAGATAGCAAAATGTCCTAAAAAGTAAAGAAAGGAGAATCACGAATGAGCTCCGGAAACAATGTGCTTTAGTCTAGAACCCACCCCCCTGGTAATCCTCTGTATGTAGGCAACTGTCCTCCCTGAGTTTTCTATTTCAGATAATTCTTTTTTTCCCCCATTCTCAGTTTATAGAGCATCTTTACCTTCCCTACTCTGCTTGAGTGTTTTGGGCACTCATTTATTTCAATAAAGGTGTACTAAGTGTTCATTATGTTTGAAGTCTGTGCTAAGCAGTTGGTTGGGGGTGGACAGGACAGGACCTCCCTGGTGGAGAATGCAGCCTTCTGAGACATGGACATAAGAAATAATAGTGTGCTGACTACAGGCTAGGGAGTTTCAAGATTTCAGATAGAATCCTGATATTGGGTGTTCCTCTTAAATTCCATTTTGTCAGTATTAGAAGTCCTTACTGACCTGGCAGCAGCGGGTCTGTTTTTAGTTTAGAGCATTGTTTGCACTTAATTGGAGAATATGCTTCTGCACAATTAAGTTAAGAACATTAGCTGGTAGTCAGACCTGTGTCCGAATGATTTTAACCCGGTTCTGCTTCTAAATAGCTGGGCAGCCTTGATGGAGTCCCTCAATCTCTTGGAAAATCTGGTTCTTCATCTCTACAATGAAGGATCTGGAATACGGTGTTTCAGAGACTGGATCCAGGACTACCATCTTGTTCTAGGATGCTGTCTGTAGCAATCCTGGAGACTAAGCCATAACCAAACACCTACGGCAGGTGGTTTGAGTCAGCGCTGCCTGCAGGGTTACGTAAAGCTGCTTCAAAGCTGAAATTGTTCAGGCAACCAAATGAGGGGCTGAAGCACCTGGGTTACGAAAGCTTCCCTCCTCGACAGGGTCCCACCATGTAGGGAGCTCTTCTCAGGCTCAAACCTCAGGAAAAGAAGAAAGAAACTTCATTTTTTAAACTTTAGAAAGAGAAAAATCTGGAAAGCAAATATTTGAACCAGTTTGATTTCCAATCACATTTACTTACAAGTGCAGGACCAAGCTGAAGAGATACCATGGAGGTCTGGGGGACAGCCACTTGCTGAGGGCTTCTTTTTTTTCCCCCAACTAACAAATGAAAAATGAAATTGCTGGTGACTTGATCAGCCAAAGAAAGATTTCTAATGTGGGTTAATTTGGCGTCTTTTTCCTGCTCATCCAGAGACAGTTAGACTTGGTGTCTGTGAGCTGTGCTCCTTACACTGCCCTGGAGGGTTTGTGTGTATGCATGTGTGTGTGCATGTACATGTACACATCGAGAAGACTTCCTGCCTCTGCACCTCATACCCAGGACAGCAAAGACTCCCAGTTTGTGGGAGAATTCTTTTCTGATGGGTTACGGGAGAGTAGGTACAAAATTGTGTGCTTTGATTTCCTCCTGATGTTCGTGTCCAACTTTTAGTGGGACCTTCAGTCCTGAACTCTGATTCAGTTCAAACTCTGAATCTTCCTCCTTCCTTTCTTCCTTCCTTCCTCCCTCCTTCCTTTGTGTGTGTGTGTGTGTGTGTGTGTGTGTGTGTGTGTGTGTGTTTTCACATAAAAGTTGGATTCATTCCAGTTTTAAGAGGAAAGTGTAGACAGGGTTTCTTCCCCTTTCTCTCACTCACTTTTTTTAGCCTGATCCTATACCTGGATGACAGAACACCTCACCCTGGGCATCCATTTGGTCCTTGGCTTTGTTGCATTGTTTGCCCAGAGCATGGAGGGTCTGTGCTGACCTGTCCCCACCAGGCCCAGGGAATGTCAGGCGAGTGGAATAGTATAATTGAAAGCTCTTTTGCATTCACAGAGTTAGTATCCACCTCTAAGAAAAGGAGACCAATAAATAAGGAAGCTGTTGGTTTTTAAAAATTGGCCTCTTTGGGATAATGATTGAGATATAGAAAAATATAATGACTTGATCTGGTCACACAGCAACCAAGCAGAAAACCCAAAACAAACAACAACGTTAAGATTACGAGCTAATGAAATTCCTTAATTATTCATCCAAATGGTCATTAACTTTAGAATGTACAGTTTAAGTATCAGGTTTCCATTCATTGCATAGCCCTCCCCACATCCTTCTCCAAGCCAAAAAATTCTGGAATAGTGTTACTCAAAGTGTGATCCAAAGAAAGCAGCCCCAGCAGCTGCTGGGTACTTGTAAGAAGTGAAAATTCTGGGGTTTGGTCTCAGACCGACGGAGGCAGAATCTCTAGGGGTGGGACTCAGTAATTTGTTTTTCCTCAAGCCCTCCAGTAATATTTATGCCCACTAAATCTTGAGAAACACTCTAAAACATAAGTACATAAAGCGATGAATCTGGAGCATCTTGGTGACACAGGTGGCCTGTGCTTTCCAAGAAACACACTGAAGACTGTGTTACAGCCTTCCAAAGTTCTAAGGCAGCACAACCCTTTGATGGTATGATGCTACCTATGCAGCGGGTATGGTGGACGGTGTTTGCCGTAAATAATCAAAGATGGCAAGTGTGTTTTCTGGATAAACTGAGGCTAAGGGTTAGAAAGAGGTATGTGAAGGAGACATGGATGGAAAAGAAGTTTCTCTTCCTCTTTGCCAACCTCTCTACATTGTTATGATCTTTACTTGCACCCAGGAATGTGGGTGCATTTAGCCTTTATAGAAGGAGTGCCAGGAATAGATAAGGTAACTATTCAAAGTCTGCTGGAAAAGGTTTGAATGAAAAGCAATTGGATGGGCCTCCAACATCCATTCTGTCGCTTACTGGCTCTGTGACCTTGGGCAAATTACACAACTTCTCTAAACCTCGCTTTCCTCATCTGTAAAAGGGGAATGATAAGCCTTGCCTTGCATAGTTGTTTGAGATTTAAATGTGGCTATGGTTGTGAAATGCTAAGTATGATAACATGACGTAGAAGGGCTCCACAAAAGAGAACTCTTTTAATTATTTTTGTTATAACAACATTAAATTCATAGAGGAAACGGATTTCATGCTTTCTGTATGCTAGAAATGGCATCAGCTTCTTTCCATGGGCAGCTGGGGGTTGAACATGAGGGTTGGGTGGGGACTGTATTAGAATCGTCAGGGGGGGTGCTTATTCATATTCCATAATACCTCACCCCCTTCGTGTCATGAGCTTTTGGTATCCTTTCCTCATCCCTTCCCAATTTCCCTTCAGTGTATGTGAGAGAATCCCCCCTGGGGATGTAGTTTTTAACAACCCAGCAGGCGAATCTGATGTGGTCCCTCTTTGAGACTCCCTGCAGTGTTCCTGTATCAAACTAATTAGATAAATATTCCTGGACATTTAATTTTGGGAACCTTTTAGGTGATGGACTGGTGTACCTGG
This sequence comes from Prionailurus bengalensis, assembly GCF_016509475.1. Lineage (NCBI taxonomy): Eukaryota > Metazoa > Chordata > Mammalia > Carnivora > Felidae > Prionailurus > Prionailurus bengalensis. The sequence goes on from NC_057360.1 coordinate 25,313,232, forward strand.
AGCTTTATAACACTTCCCTTGTATTAAAGGAGTCATTTGTGAATGCTTTTACCCATTAGGGGCATTTTTCTTTGTTTCCCTTTCAATAGAAAACTCCTTGCTAATTTCTTATACTGGTTGTGGATACAGGCCCTAGCTTGGTTTTTGTCGTTGTTGTTACTTGACCTAGCTTGTGCTTGATAAAATAGAAAAGAACATTGGAATAGGAGTTGTAAGACCCAGGCTGTCCTTAGGCTTCTGCTACCACATCCTAGGAATAAGAAACCATCCAACCTTAGAGCCTCACCATTTCTTTGTGTCCAATGTAGGCCTTAATCTCTCATGTCCTTTCTGGCTCGAAGAGTCTAACACCTGTCAAATCCTACTACTGTTATAACATACCATTTTGCTATACGTACACTAACAAAGTGAAGATCATTGAAGAAAATTATGTTAATCACAAGGCTGAAGTATAATTAGCATGCCAGTTGCTTGCCAATAAATGTCAGTAACTGGAAATAGTTTGTCCTCTAAATAATCTCTTTACCTAAACCTTGCTAAGCCCCAGTTATTTGTTTAAAAACCTTTATTTTATAGATAACACAAAAGAAAGACTTTGATCCTAATGCTGTTCTCATCACAGATTTCAAAGGAGTGAACTCAGTTCTGCATCAAAGAGATTTTTGACTTCACCATTAGTATATGCATCCTGGATTTTATAAATAAATTTGCCTTTCTTATCCTCTGACATTGAAACCCATTCACCAGTTTATTTTTTCCTATTGATCAGGGATGCAAGAGAACTCTGGTGTCTGGGACAGCACTTTGGTAAACAGAGAGGTACCCCCAAAATATTTCTTGCGATCTTGTGTTTTTCGAAGCCTGGGAACTGAGCTGGGCTCCAGCCCACCCCATGCCAGCTGAATCAGGGCTCCTGGACGTCGAACTATTACCTAAGCCACCCTCCCCGCTGCACCAGCTGTACCGCTCATTCATAGTGACCCAGTTTCAGTTCTTATGTAAGCACCCTGCATCACAGAACTAAGAGGAAGATGCCGGCAGCAGGCAGCACGTGTGGCCACGGGTATGTTCTTGGAGATTCTGTGCATGCCCAGGGGGATGCCAAGATTCTGCTGAGTGTTCCAGGAATTCTGGACACGAGCCTCTCCCTTCCTGCACTAGATAGAGACTAATTTCAAAAAGATGTGTAATGTTCATAGAGCCTTGACTTCTTAGAATGTCATACAGAGAAAACCAAAGTGAAATAAAAAAAAAATGAAATTAAAAAAAAAAAGACAGATCCTTTTGTTTCTCTCTCCTCTTCCTGAACTATTCACCACCCACCACCTTTAAGTTACCAGGTTTGTCATGGGGCATTAGGCATGTTTATTCTGTATGATGGCACCCTAAGCCCCAAAATACAGGCTTCATGGTCACTAACTCGCATGGAGCACTCCCTGAGTGTCGGGCCCTGCGTGTCCTAACTCCCTTCACCCCCAAAGCTCCATGGAGCAGGTACTGTTAGGATCTGCATTTCACAGATGAGGGAACTGAGGCACAGAGAGGTTAAGCATAGTGCCCAAGGTCACACCTAGCTAGTGTGTGTCAGAGCCAGGGCACAATCCCAGGCAGAATGGCTCCAGGGATCAGAAAGTAGTCACTCTTTCCTTCTACTTGGGATCTGTGGGGACTCAGAAACTCCAGGACCTGGGTATCTGGGAGGGAGCAGGGTCTGGCATGCACAGGGCCCCAGGCTGGAGAGCACAGCTCATGCAAAGCAGGTCATGCTGAGAGATGCCCGTAAATGCTCATGAGCCTTTCAGAGATAAACTGGCATCCTTCATTCTAACCAACTGCAGTTTATGGAGAAGCAGAAGGGAAGGAGAGGGTCCTGGTGGAAAGAAGGAAGGGGGAAGAGGGGGGGAGGGGCAACAAGGGACAGAGGACAGAAGAAAAGGGAGAGACGCTGGGAAAAGATGCTGAAGAGTCAGGCGAGGACCAGACAGAGAGTTTGCCGGGATGAGGTGGGAGGGGATGGAAGGAGGAAGAAAGGATGTAGCTGACGAGGAGGAATGGCTCTGGCTCTGGTCCCATCCCGTTCCTTTGCTGGGTCCCAGAAGCGGGAAAGGTGGGCCAGGTGGTCTGTACACAAAGCCCACTCCCGCCATCTGCTCTGGGAGGGGGAGGGGCCCCCACCCCTTCTCACATCCATTGTTCCCAGGTGAAGTTTTTCTTTGCACAGTGACCCTCACCCCTGCCTCCAGAGCCAGCCCTGGGAATATGGAGGGTGGTGAGAGATCGGGGTGGAGAGGGGTGGGGGAGCAGAGGAGGAGGGCTGTGGGCAGGCACAGTCTGTGCAGAGCTTTGTGAGCTTTTTCTTTACCACAATCTGTTCTCTAGACGCTACTGCTTCTCAGGTCTGGACCCTCCCCATCTCTCCTCAAGCTCTTCTTTTGAAATCCCTGACAAATTTTAAGAGCCATATTTTGCTTTGGTTCCCCTCCCACTGTGTCTGAAACCAGCCCTGGAAATGAGGATGACCGCATTTTTGGGTTGAGGCTGCCTGAAAGCGCTCGGCATCTTTACAAGGTCACTCAGCCATGCTTTGTTACAGTGTCCCCAGGCCACCGTTGGGGAATGTGCCAGTCTGCTCTATGTGACGCTGCTGTGTCTCGGGAAGGATGCTCAGGGAGGTGCTGCGGGAAGAAGAGAGTTTAGGCCTCCATTGTCACCACAGATAAGGTGATGGCAGGTGTCCTCCTGTGAGAGAATCTCCAGCTCTGTAAGCTAGGTGTCACATTTGCCCCACTGTGATGTACTTTCAGTGCGACAGCTTGATTTGGGGTTATTGTCCATCCCTCCTTTGAAGGAAGAGATGACATGAGGTTCTCCGGCGATCACGAGAGGAGACACAGGCAGAGGGGGCTCTGAAGTCACACAGATGTGTGTGAACCCACTGTCCCCTGTTACTGGCCATGTGATTCCAAACATTGAACCCAAACTCTCCAAGTCTCACTTTCCCTCTTTGTGAGACAAACTCCCATCCGAGCTAACATTTACTGACTGCTTGTAATGAGCGTTGGGCACTTTTACGTGGATTGCCTCATTCAGTTCTCAGAACAATCCAGTGCAGTAAGTCCCAGCATTATTCCCATTTTACAGATGAGATGATGTGGGCTTCAAGATGTGAGGACACTTTCTGAGGTCGCACAGATTCGGACCCAGACGGGCTCTCTGACTCCAGAACCTCTGCCTTGATAATAGGGTTGGTGTGAAGATTGAGTGAGTTGACATATGTAGATTGGACAATGCAGAACTGGTTCGGGGTAAATCCTCAGTGCATTGTGGTGATGATGTTGCTGAGGAGGAGGACAGAAAACAATCAGCTAAGAGCTGTGTCTGGTGCAGGCCTGACTTGCAAAGGGATCGCAGAGCAGACTCTTCCCCAGGGAGAGTTAATAAGATCCAACCCCTCACTTTACAGATGAAGATGCTGAGACCCAGGGAAGTCGAATGTGTTGTCCAAGGTCATAGAGCTAATTATGGGCCTGACTCTGATCAGAAGGGATGCTCCCAACTGGGACAGTGGTGCTCCCATCCCAGGTGGGACCAGAAAGGTTCTGTAGGCTGCCTCAGTGAAGCTGACAGGAAGTCATGAGCTGGGTATGAGTTTGCCATACATTTACTTCAAATCCCCATTCCTCCTGAGTCCGTCTCCATGGTTCTAATGTAATCCAGTGCCCATCCTTGTCTCTAGGTTGTTCTTCTACCCAAGATACAACTCTGCCTTCCACAGGGACTCTTTCGATTTCTCCCCATCTCATCTATTGCCATCATTCCTGGAAACCTCACCATCCATGGAGTTACTCATGGCCCCCTTGTCTTGGGCTCAGATAGCACTCCCTCCATTCCCCACCCCACCCCCACCCCGCCATTGCTGGTGCAGGCATCGTTTGGGCCCCACCGTGATCCAGAGCTGGAGACTGGACTCCTGACTCACATAAGAACACCTGCTTTATAATTTGATATCCATGCCACTTATTAATCATGTGACCTCAGGCAAGTTATTTAACTTCTCTCAGCTTCACTTACTTCTCTACAAATGGCAATAATATGAGGACCTATGCTATAAGTATGCCAGAGGTACCTAAAGCATTTAATGCAGTGCCTGGCCCAAAGTGCTCGATCAGTGCCTGCGGTGGTTGTTTTCAAGATTCCTCCTCTAACTTCAACTTTTTTTAAACCTCCTGTTTATCCTTCTCCCCTTTTCCTATGTCCCAATGTTTAGATCCTAAATCCTGATGTTCTCTGGGTTTAAGCTTCCTTTACCAACCTGGACCTGATGGTCCTTTCTTTGACTGAGAGGCACAACTCCAAACTAAAAGTTCTTGCTTCCTTCTTGGTGCATCGTAACCTTGTCCAGGAACTAGAACCTAGGCCTTTACAAGTGTTTGCCTGTTTCTTATCATGTTCCTATTCATTTTTCCAAAGTAGCTGTTGTCAACCCTTCCCAAACCCCTACCACACACACTGGACTTATAATTATTCAATTAATTATCTTAAATTATTGCTCACTATCTGTGACCCTAGACTAGCTTTTGAGTTCTGTGAGGTGATGACTTCATTGATTTACTCATGTCGTATCCTGCAAACCTAGCATATGGAGGCAGACCACCTTCACGGGGACTTCACCGCAAATTAACGAAGATCAAGGCTGTTCAAACTTACGTATCTCAGATATGTCCCTTCCCTGACCAATTCTTTCTGTCTTCATCCACCCTACTTTCTTTTACTCTACTTCTGATTTTATTTTATTTTATTAAAAAAAATTTTTTTTTCAACGTTTATTTATTTTTGGGACAGAGAGAGACAGAGCATGAACGGGGGAGGGGCAGAGAGAGAGGGAGACACAGAATCGGAAACAGGCTCCAGGCTCTGAGCCATCAGCCCAGAGCCTGACGCGGGGCTCGAACTCACGGACCGCGAGATCGTGACCCGGCTGAAGTCGGATGCTTAACCGACTGCGCCACCCAGGCGCCCCTCTACTTCTGATTTTAAGGAGCACAAGTTCTTCTACTTCTTCTGGGTCCCCCTCCTTCTCCAGAATTTTCCTTCACCAGATACATTCTTTTGTTTCTTTAATCTTTTATCTTCCCGTGCTCTTTTCCTTCTGCCTGCAATACATCTGGAAAGATCTTGCTTTGGAGTCATAGGGACCTGGTAGGGAAACTTGGCTTTTCTTGCCAGCTGTGTAACTGGGACATTGCTTCGACTTCTGCAAGTAAGCCTTATGTCTTCATTTGGAAAATGAGAGTGCTACTATCTATGGATCAGCATTGTTGTGAAAATAAATTGAGCTAGTGTTTGCAAAATCTCCAGCAAAAAGTATGGCATATAGTAAATAGATAAAACTCCCTGCCCCAAATCCCAAATAAATACATCAAAATAAAACCCTACCATCCCTAGGTCCCACCACCTTCTCCTGCTAAAATCAGACAGGAACTCCTTCCTTCATTTTCTGGCACCCAAACTAGAAACTTCCTGGTATCCACACGCAGCCCTCTTCTCTCCATCATAATTCTGTTCTCAGGCTTACTTCTCTACCTTCCTAGGGGTAACATTTTATCAGTTAAACTCTTTCCTTTAATTTCAACTCCTCCTATTCAACCAGTCTTTTCTGATTAGATCCACATCAAACATACTCAAGACAAACAAAACAAAAAACAAAAACACAGAAAACCGCATTTTTTCCTGACCTCCTGTTTCCTTCTAGTAAAGCTATCTGATCTTTCTACTCCCCTTCTTGCAAGAGACATCTGAGTTCACTGTTTTCTGCTTCCTCTCCTCTCATTCACCACCACGTTCACCACAGTGTGCCCAGGATCCCCGTTACACCACTAAAGCTGCTCCCTCCCATGGTTGCTGAATCTCACCACCGAATCCAACAGCCACATCTCAGCCCATAGCTAGCTTGACCTCTGGGTAGTGCTGGACACGTGGCTGCTTCCTCCTCCTTGAAACGTTCGCTTCCCTGGCTTTTTGCAGTGCTGTGTTATCCTTCTATCTCTCAGGCTCTTTCACAGACCTCTTGATGTATCTTATGAGTGGGCTCAATAATTATTTACATTATTTTTTTTAATGTTTTTTTATTTGGAGAGCAGGGGAGGGGCAGAGAGAGAGAGAGAGAGCGAGCAAGGAGAGAGACAGAGAAAATCCCCACAGACTCTGTGCTGTCAGTACAGAATCCAACTCCGGGCTTGAACTCCCGAACCATGAGATCATGACCTGGGCCAAAATCAACAGTCGGACGCTTAAAGGACTGAGCCACCCAGGCACCCCAATAATTGTTAACATTATTATTATTGTTGCTTTTATTATTATTATCATTATTAAACCCTAATCTTCTTGAACTATTTCTAATTACTCGAACACTCTTAATTCTAGGCCTTCACTTGTGTGGGTCCCCCTTCCTGCCAGACTCTTCTCCACCTTCTCTTCCCTTCTTTCTCTTAGCTTCTGGCTCTTCAACTTCACATCTCAGCTTAGAAGCTTCTCTCTCCTGCACATCTTGCCTTTCCTCCTTAGGTCTGGCTAAGGCACCCCTTCTGGGTACTTTCCCAGCAACGTCTGCTTTCCCTGTCATACCACTCTTCATGTATACCGTAATTACCAAATTATGTTTTCTTGGCTCAAATAGCCTCTCACTGTAAGTTCTGAGGGCTTCGTTGTGCCTATTTTTTAGCCCCTGGCAGAATGCCTGGGTCCCATAATGGGTGTGTGCGAATGAGTGAATGGATGGGTGGAGGTGGCATTATTGCTGTGTTGGATTGGGAATTAGTATACCTTATATTTTTAATGCTACATAGTATTACCTGTGTGAACTCTGTCAAGCCCCTCCTCCAAGCTTCTTGCTCTATACAATTGAGAAAAGTTCAGCAATATTCCTGAGGGCACTTTGCAGGTGCTCTCTCTTTTTTAATCTGCACAAAGGCCCAACACAGTTGAGACTTTGATGAAAGGAGATAATGTCTGCATCTTGTCTAGCATGGATGGTTTCCCGAGCAGGGTTCTCTTCACCAATGCCATCGGTGAAGGCAGAAAGGTAATGTTCTTTCTTTATCTGTAACTTGACTCAGGTTGCTCGCAAGCGCTTGTTTTTGTTCAATGGAAAATAACACGAAATCTAACATTAACAGCAAACTTTCAGCTTTGCCATTCAAGGTATTTATTTAGTCTCTTCTGATTTAAAAACAACAGGCTTGTCCAAGTAACTCTTCCAAGTCACTTTGAATTTACTCTTTTAATGTTTTCTTTTAATGTTTATTTATTTTGGGGGGGGGGGTGGGGGGGAGTAAGGCAGAGAGAGAGGGAGACACAAAATCCAAAGCAGGCTCTAGGCTCTGAGCTGTCAGCACGGAGCCCAACGCGGGGCTCGAACTCATGAGCCGTGAGATCATGACCTGAGTTGAAGGTCAGGTGGTTAACCGACTGCGCCACCCAGGCACCCCTGAATTTACTGTTTTAGATAAATGCAGTGTTTTAGCATTCTCTCCCTGCCCTTTCCTTCCCACGCCCTGCCCACAGTGGAAAAGCCGGAGAAGGCCTTTGGCCTGTGGTCTTTATGTCCTCCTTGCATCCACTGATAGTGTCCATCCACTGCTTAGAGACCACCTTGCTGAGCCAGCTCTGCCTTGGCTCTCATGGGCACTGAATCTCCTTGGAGGCTTCCACAGCTCCAAATGGTATTCTACCCCGCCTCTGCCTCTAGCCCCTGCTACAGGTGCCTCTTCTGCAAGCAATGGCAATCTCCTGGCAGGCAGGCAGGCTAGCTCTCAGGTCTGAGTTCCTCAGAGCCTGTGGAAACTTCTGGATTACCTTCGTAAGAACTTGGAGGAGACAAGGTATGGAAAAAAGAGCATCCACAAGGGTTTTTATGGGCAGGGATTTTATGACCTGTTTTCTGATGTAAGTGTTTTGTGCATTAGTAGTTTATAAAAGAAATCATTGAATGAGTGATTCTCTAGCCATCTCTCTGCCTAATCATTGCCACGTTAGTGTTTCATGCTGTCTTTGATTCTCATTTTATCTTGGATTTCTACTCCCTCTTCAAGGTTTTAAACCCAATGTAGGAATGAGGGTGAGTGGGGCTCTGAGCCAACCTCTCATAGGAGTCTAACCCATGTTACCCCCCTCTTCCTTCCCTGGCACAGGAGCAATTTTATTTACATCCTCCCTGATGGAAAACAACCTTACATCATATTCTGCTTTCTCCATACTCCTTGTCTTAGAGGACCATATGTCTTGTCTTAAGGTGACCGTATGTCCTGGTTTTTGCCTGTGGTGGTCATGGTTTATGCCCATTGTCTCTGTGTAATTAATAGGCATGCCCCTCTTCGCTCTCAAAAATGTCCTGGCTTAGATGGTAAATTTCATGGCTACTCTGCTTTTGATAAACATGTGAAATTCAGGCCTCCAAACTTAGATTTCTTTTTGATTTAAAGCTTGGCTTTGGGAATTGCATCAAAACCCTTTTCTACCCCAATTTCCTGCCCCTTGCAAGTAAAGACTTGGTTTTTATGACTGTTGTTCTAATGAGGGAATTATAACATCTATTTTTTTAATGTATGTTTATTTATTTTTGAGAGAACGAGAGAACACAAGTGGGAGAGGGGCAGAGAGAGAGGGAGATACAGAATCTGAGGCCTGGGAATGCTCCAGGCTCTGAGCTGTTAGCACAGAGCCTGATGCAGGGCTCAAACTCATGAACCTGGAGGTTATGGCCCGAGCTGAAATCAGGTGCTCATCTGATGGAGCCACCCAGATGCCCCATAACATCCATTTTAAAGACAAAGATACCCAATAACTTTAATTAGGAGAAATGAAAATGTTTCACAAAAGAAAAAACAAACATTTAAATATGGCAACAGCATGGCGCCACCAATCCATGATCCTGGGCAACACATTGTCCTGGTGCACATTGGTGGGCCTCAGATACTCAGGTGATTCCATCCCTTAGAATTAAGAACTGTTAACGTATTGTCCTTTTGACAAATTTTAGAAAAGAAAGAAAACATTGTAGCCAGAGTCTTTTTTTTTTCTTTTGATTAGAGAGAGAGAGAGAGAGAGTGGAAGAGGGGCAGAGGGAGAGAGAGTGAGAATCCCAAGCAGGCTCCACACCCAGTGCAAAGTCTGACTCAGGGCTTGATCTCGCAATGGTAAGATCATAACCTGAGCTGAAATCAAGAGTCAGACGCTTAACCAACTGAGCCACCCAGGTGCCCTCAGAGTCATTTTTAACCAATTCAGTCACTTTATTCTAGGCTATGTCTGTACATCCCCTGAGGACAGTTGGTAGAAAGCTGTAGCTCTTATTTGAATAGTGAAGAGTATGTTGAGGGTTAAGATAATTCATAAAATATATTTTAATATAAAAACATTAGCTGAGTATATAGGCAAGCAATGAATGTTGTTTTCCAAATCTATGTGGTAATCTTATTCTGCTCATCTTATTCTGATTAGAATCAGAGCACGTTGCTCTGTTTTGGCAACATGCATGACATTGATTTTATTTTATTTTATTTATTTTTTAAATGTTTTTATTTATTTTTGAGACAGAGACAGAGTATGAGCAGGGGAGGGGCAGAGAGACAGGGAGACACAGAATCTGAAGCAGGCTCCAGGCTCTGAGCTGTCAGCACAGAGCCCGATGCAGGGCTCAAACTCACGGACTGTGAGATCAGACCTGAGCTGAAGTTGGACACTCAACCGACTGAGCCACCCAGGCACCCCGCATGACATTGATTTTAAAAAATGAAAAGGTGTGTTCATCATTAAGTCATTGGGAGAAAATTATAGTTAATCTTAATTAAAACACTTAATTTGGTAAGCAGGATCTTTTAAAATAAAGTATCCATGGGATGAACCATTAAAACATGGGGCCTCAAAAGGTTTTAAAAGAGGCTGGGAATCTTTTGCAGGCAATAGAATGGCTTCAGCGACTGAATTTCAGTAGGGTGTTTACTTTCAGAAGTTCTTCTGGTAGTAGTGAAGGATTTGCCCTGAGGCATTCACACCCTCCCATAGTTTGTCTTGTAAAAGATTGTTTTTTTAGGGTGGTTGACTTGGATTAGGGTTCAGAATGCATTACGAATATCACTTTGGCCTCATTAGACTCAGGGGACAGCTGACTCTGCATTAGGGGACAGACAGTGACCACTGAGGGCTGATGAGCAGTGACCAGGGTTTCCCACAGTCATTATTACTGTGGCTTCCTAAACATTTCTCCCTAATATCACTCTGATCCTTGAGTAGGAAGCAGAGCCTGCCTCCGGGGATACCGGTGTGTTTAAGAGGTAGAGTCTCCAAGAGGATGTGGAGGAGCAGTGGAGGTTGGACAATCAGGGCCAGTCTCACATTATTACTACCTTTCTCTCTTTCATCTACAGTCCGTGAGCTTATGCCTCTTCCTATCTCTCTTCCTTTTCACCTTCCCCACACCCACAGATGGGGTGGCCGCCTTCCGCGCCTTTTTGAAGACCGAGTTCAGCGAGGAGAACCTAGAATTCTGGCTGGCCTGTGAGGAGTTCAAGAAGACCAGATCAACTGCAAAACTGGTCTCCAAGGCCCATAGGATCTTTGAGGAGTTTGTGGATGTGCAGGCTCCGAGGGAGGTGTGTTGGCGGTGGTGAGAGTCTTGTAAGACCTCTATCCATGGCTCCTGGCTCACATCTCTCTCTTGGCGGGGGTTTGAGCCAGTCTTGTTGGGGACTGTCTTCTGAACTGAGCCTCGCTGCTCTGATGGCTCTTAATGAAAAGAGGATCACTTCTAAAGTGCACAGCCCAGGGCTTCTAAAGAGGGGCTCTATTAGGAGTGCTTTAGTTGTCTTTCAAACATGTGCCTGCAAGACCTGTGTTTCTATAGGGATTCTGTAAGGATAGATGCCATTGAATCCATGTTAGTTTTCCTAGTGGAAGGCAGCACAGGTTAATGGGATGAGCATCCCCTTTGGAATCTTATTCCAGTCTCAGCTCTACCAGTTAGAAGCTGTGTGGTCTTATCCGAGTTATCTAGTCTCTCTGACTCCCATTTGCCCCAAAGTGAAAGTGTACCTTTCAAGACTACTCTGAGTATTAGGGATAAAGCACCTCGTCAACATCTGTCACTGCCTATTAATGGGTCATTACAGTCATTTATATTATTTTATAATAAGTTAGCATTTATAGTAATAAAATGAATCTCTATATATGGCTGTGCTGAGTTATAAAACAGAACTTTACTTGGGAGGATTTTATAGAAACAAAATGTTTGCTGTCTACAAGTTTTGGTGTGCTATATACCTAGGAGTCTTCAATTATTCTTTGACTTGGGAGGTAGGAGGTCTTTGGCCAGTGCCCAGGATGCTGTAGATCCTTTAAAATGCTGCTTAGAACAGAGATGTCCATTCTAACCATAATCTCTCCTCTTGGGGCATTTGTTTCTTTAGTGGTTAAGAACAAACAAGAGGGCAAGCTTCCTTTAGGGAATCCACATTAATACTTACCTTCAGTGTCACTCTTTGCTTGACATCATGAAGACCCCTGGATTAGGAGTTAAGTGATTTGGGATTTTGCCTTGGCTCTGTTACTAACTTTCCATACTGCTTTAGAGCAGCCTTTTAGTATCTCTTTTCTTCAGTGTCCTTATCTGTAAATTTAGACAAAAAATGTCTGTTTTTCAGGCCTCACAGGATTCTTGCTGGGATTAAAAGAGATAACCTCCATGAAAACAGTTTGAAAAGCATGACTAAGCTTACATATATAAGATACTGTCATTAGTAATTATTACATAGCTAGGAGAAGTTGCCAGGCACCTTGGCCCTTGAGGGCCTGTGACCATGCTCTCTGTTTGTGTCTCCAGGTAAACATAGACTTCCAGACCCGAGAAGCCACGAGGAAGAACATGCAAGAGCCATCCCTGACTTGCTTTGACCAAGCGCAGGGAAAAGTACACAGCCTCATGGAGAAAGACTCTTATCCCAGGTTCCTGAGGTCCAAAATGTACTTAGATTTGCTGTCCCAAAGCCAGAGGAGGCTCAGTTAGACCTCAGATGGGGACTCTTGGAGATCACTGGCTTCCCCCCTCCCCTTGCTGCCAAGACCATATTCTAATGTGAAATGTCATAGGTGTTCAAAAAGCAATGGTGTTTAGTTTGGGAGCCTGGGGGATGAGGAGTGGATGAAGGGCCATTCCAAAGTAAGATCCAGTCACCAGAGCTCGGACTCTATCCCATTAACCCATGTTTGTGTTTTGGTTAGCGGTAGCACCTTGCTGCTGTTACCCTCCTTCTGGGGCAGCAACTTGCCCTTCACAATGCCTTGGGTCATTTCCGCTGAGAAGGCAGATTTCCTATGCTGGGCTAATGTGTAAATAATGCAAATGCAATTCCCACCACTTCCACACCCTCCTCAGTTAGGATTCCTGGCTCTAACTTGTACTATACCCCTGTGAGGAATAGCTAGAAGACTCCGGCTCACCTAGGTGATTTGCTGTCACAATGTAGTGGCCAGTGCTAGTGTAGGAGAGAGGTTTGTGGGGAATCCCAGGTTTCTAATGCTGTCATTGACAGGTGGCCTCTGGGAGAAGCGGCAAACTCCATGGAGCTGGCTATTTCTTCCATTTCCATTAGACCAGTGTGAAAAGCTGTCATCACTGCCCATCTTAGCCTAGGAAATTCACAAGACATTTTTACTCTCACAATTCCATGAAGGGTCTTAGAAGATCTCTTATATGATTTCTGATGTGGCATCTGCTTTTAAGAAAGATACAGCTTGCAGATCTTCCTTGATTCTACCAAGAAGTATTCCAGAAGTCGAATGACCAGGGAACATAGCTCCAGTAGACTTTTGTGCAATGGGGCGCCATATAACCTCTCTGTTGCTTAATGTATTCTCCGCCGTCACCTCCCTGTGGCATCACACATCACTGATCTCTTAGAATGACAGACAGCTTGGCAAAGGGAGGTGAATTCCCATAGCATGGACAGCTTTCATGGTGCCTAATACTTTCCTTGTCTCTCCCTGTACCCCCTTCCATGCAGGTCATGTAATTATGATGGGGGAGAATGGGAACTTAGGCTGTAACTCTTCAGCTTGCTTCCTGGGAGCATGCTTTCTTAGAAAGGTCTCTCTCATGAGGGCCATCTTGGCTATTCAGCAACTTCCTTCTTGATCTCTGACCTTTTGGGATTGAACATGGAACAGGAGGTGAGGCTAAGATCACTGTGAACATCTGGCTGTGGAGAATCTTCCTAAAATGCTTTCATGGTACCCTGAGGCTCCTTTTGGAAATATGTCAGGATACTCTTCCTTGGAGGGTGAGCGTAAAGCACCCTAGCTTCCTGAGAGAAAAGTGGACTTCGGCACAAATTTGCAGTGCCAGGGATATGAATCCTCAGCAGAGAGACCGGAAAGTGGAAGAGGAGTCTGGAAGAGGCTGGTCTCCAGGTGGACCAAATCGTAGAGAATATGGTGGAGTTACTATTGGGATAATTCACAGCCGGTGGATTTGGAGTCATTGCAGATCTCCACAACTTTCAGCTTGACTAAATGAAATAGCTGCGATGAGGCGTAAGCTCTGGAGTGCAGGCGATTGAGAACTGGGCTGAAGCATTCTCCTTTTGTGGGGTGATGGGCCTCTTTAGGTACACAGGATTCTAGTGTTTGCATTCCTGTCCAGTAACTTTGTGAATTTCTTCCTTCCTTGGCTGCAGCTAGACAAGTTCAAGAAGGCTCTTGAGTCCCACTGGTGTTAGGGTCCATTGCTCCGCCATGACACGTTGTATCTGTAAGTGAGGGCTGGTGAGTCTGTCTGAACCATCAAGGAGAGAACACATACCTCTTAGCCCTCACACCGAAGCACTCTGTGAAATCTCATGTTCAAGAACTCCGATGCCTCAAATAGGTGTTGTTAGTTAGATCAGGTAGTGTTCCCCTGCCCCCACTGGTAAAAAACCATTCTTAGCTAAAGCTGCCAGAATTAATTTAATGATCAAATTCTTGAACAGGGTATTTTAAACATTGTTTACATATGAAATGTACATCTGCTGCCAACTCTACTGTCGAATATGAGGTGCATGTAAATTGGAACCGCACAGAGTTATGGAAAAATGAAATGTTTCAGAGGGGCCTTTTTACCACTTCCACTATCCCCAGGAGAAGTCTGAACAAGACTGTTGTGCAGTGGCCTCACTTGAGGCCTAGAGTTCTTGCCAACCATTGGTGGAATGAAGGCTGCAGATGGTGGTGTCATGGCGCCCAGTGACTTCCTCCCACGATGGGGAGGCGTGAAGGACCAAGCTTGGGTATCCTGAATTTTGCTGCTATGTGAGCATATGTGGGCATGTGTCTGTGTGTAGAGGAATGTGATGGCTATATTTATGGTACTCCCGTGGAGTGTCTGCGTGCGTGTGTGTGTGTGTGTGTGTGAGACCATTGTGAGCATGAGTCCAGGACACCACAGAGACCATCTTCCCATGGGGTAGAGCTGTCCTCACACCCTTTCTGTCCTGCTTCCCACAAAAGGCACAGAGCTCTCTGCTCTGATGCCTATGTTCAGGCACTTAGGTCATGCCAACCCAGATTTTGGTCTGTGACGAAACAAAGAGAAATGTTTACAACATCTAGAGCAATATCAAAGCATACCTCATCCATGACCGTCCATGTCTCCCGGTCCTGCCCTCTTGCCCGTCTCCTCTTCCACAAGCCCTCATCTGCCTCGCTAGGTGGGCCTCTGCAGGTGCCACTTCTTCCATTTAAGGTCTTCCTTTTGTCCTCGTGCCAGGCTTGTGCTGTGGACTGCCTTCTGGGCTTGAGGCTTGCTCTGGGCCTGGGACCTCTGAAGACCCAGGGCAAGCCAGGGCAGGAGGCCAGGCAGAGCTGTGATCTTTAGGACTGCTCTCCACCCCCAAGTGGCCTTTTGGCCCCATTTGCGCGTCAACCTGTTTTTAGGCTAGGTGTAAGATTTCCCATTGCCTTTGGCAAACCAAATAGACCATAATCAGTAACAACCATTCATAGCCCCAGGGCACCTTTGGGGTGAGGAAGGATCCTCTGAGCATGCCCAGGCTCACCCAGAAAGCCTGTTACAAGTGCTCATTCCCAGGTTGCACACCCAGAGATGCTGATCCAAAAGACCTGGGTTTTCAGACCCAGAAAACTGCATTTTTAGTAAGTCCTCATAGACCATGCTTTGAAAAAAGATGTTCTAAGACAGTGGCTCCCACCATTGGCTGCTCATTGGAATCACCTGTAGAGTTTTGAAATCTAAATGTCCAGGTCCCACCCCAGAACAGCTTGGGGCCACGACCCAAGACATCAGCAGTTTTCAGAGCTCCCCAGGTGATTCTACGTGCAGGTGAGGTGAGGAAGCACCGGCCTGAGGAGTGAGGATGTGCAGGGCTGAGCTTATGCAAACATGTGGCCAAGAGGGCTGGAGCAAGCCAAGATGCAATCAGGCACAACACCCGGAACCCACCAGCCCTGAGCTTGATTCGGGGAGGCTGTCTCTGTGCTGTCTCAGTCTGATTCACTCCTTTGAGATCAAAACGTTCCAGCTGCATGCAGTGTTCGGCAGCGGGTGTGCCGATGGTGGGGAGCTCTGGAGGGTATTTGATTAAGAGAGGTTTTCCCACTCATCCTGAGCCCCATTCGCAGTGCTTCCTCCAAGCTTGCCTCCTGGGCTGCTCCCTTGTCTGTTTGCTCTCATGCACTCTGTGTTTGGCCGTCTGCGTTCGGTTGTGCCTCTGTATCCAAGGCCATGGGATGACGTGGTAGTTGAAACTCAGGTAGCAGGGGAAAGGGTGTGTCGGGGTAATAATAGCGGAAGCACGACAACTTCCAGGTTTCTCATCGGAGGGTCACCCACCCCAGGAATATGCTCTTTGGAGCTTTCTTTTCCAAGGCCACAATGGGGCTTCAGTGCCTGCTGTTAGCCCTCACGATCACCTCTTTGGTCTCAGGCTGGGTGGGCAGATGAAAGTTCCTAGTTGATTTTATTCTCTGGTGCTCCCCCTCCCCGCCCGCCCCAGAACTTGCTGCTCTGAATAAACCAAAGCTGTGAAACGGTGTTCTGCCCCGGGCGGCAGGCCCAGCCTCCGGGAGCAGGGGGCCGGGGTGTGCACACGCCCCGGGGCCCTGGACTGTGAGGGAAAGACACGAATCCATTGTGTTGAGAGCTGGGGGAGGGGGGGTGGGAAGAGACTAAAGAGGAAGGAACAGGGTGGGAAAGACGAATGGCTGAGGTGCCGGCTGCCTCTCCATGAAGCAGAAGGGAGAGGTGAAAGTGGCACAGGCAGAGGCAGAGATGGTCCCCATCGACACGAGCGCCCAGAACCATCCTGACCGTGTCCGTGCCTACTTCCACGCAAAGCAGAGGAATCTGATTTTCCACCTGACACTGTCCTTCAGTGCGCCGAGCGTCAGCCCTCATTAAATATGCGTCTCTCCGGGTCAGAAGCGGGAGAGGTGGCAAAAGTCACCCCTGCCTTTGAGAACCTGTGCCACTTGGCCTGAGATCGTGGAGGAAGAAGCCAAGAGCAGAAATGTCTTCCTGTCCCTGTGGCCTCTCGGGACCGCCCAGGGATGCCGTGGACCAAGATGGGAGGCTGCGGGACGGGGCCACTGGCCTTCCCAGGGTTGGGGGCCAGGCCCGCTCGAGAAACTGCTCCCTTGTGGATCGTTACTCCCTTTGGACCCTTCGGCCGCCTTCCGTGTGCCGCGTGCGGGGAAAGGTGGCCGGCGGCTTGCGCTCCAGCCGCGGGAGCCCTAGCTGAGTCACGCGCGGCGTGCACCACAGATCCGTAGCCGCCCAGCTGCCATTTAAACCGCTTGGCTGATGGAGTCCTCATTGAGTTGTCTCATTACTGTGCAAAGTGGGATAATGTCATTCACCTTTACTATAAACAAGGCTGTGAGAACATAATAAACACACCCTGAACACGCTGCCCTTCGCTCTCTGCCCACGTTTCTGGCCAGCTGACTCTTTATGAGGAGACGCTTCGCACAACACACGGGCTCCCCCAGGGGGGCACGTGGCCTCCCCAGGCAGGGGCTGGCACGGGGCGGCCATCAGGAAAAGCAGCCGTGTGGGTGGGGAGTGGTTTGGGACGGTGTGGGGGGTGGAGGGTGACTTTAGGTGACGAGGGTGGCTTCGGAACCGTAAAGTGCTACACAAATACGAGGTTTTTATTAGCACCACCTACTGCTTGAAATGCAGGGAGAGACAAGGCTGAGCGATGGTGTATGTATTTGTTCAGCTGGAGCAGTCTGAAAATGGAGGGGGTTGATCTTGCTCATGACTGCGGCGCACTTCATACGGTCGGCGTGTCCCTGAAAAGTGTGCTTTAGTCATCAAGCACACTGGTCTCTGGTGATCGGGTCCGTGGAGGGGACCAAAGGAGAAGAGGGTGCAGTGTCTGCTTGTAAAAGCTCATTTTGCAGGTGTGGGGAAAAGCTAGAGATACACGAAATGTTAATAATCCAGATCATTAAAATGCACCAGAGAAGGTCTGTCTAAAGGAAAGCGGGTGTTTCTTCACAGGTGGAATGCTTTGGGTTAACTGAAAAAGCCTTTTGTCATGCAAACCATCACTCCCAAAATCCAGTGTTGAGGACTGGGCTTTGAGGGGTAGCAGCCTGGGCAGGACAGGGACCTGCTGCTGGGGAGGGTGTGTGATTGGTTCCTCTCTTTCCAGCTATGCCCCTTACCCTTATTGCCACTTGGGTTTCTGACCCTTCCAGAACTGAGAAGGGCAGGGAAAGAAGAGAGGGAAGGGAGCGGGGGTGGGGGGGTGCTCTTTGGGCCTGGGAAAACTCTGGTGGGTCCTTCCTGGGTTCCTTGGAGACCCTGCCTCTGAGGACTCTTTCCCTGTTACCTCCAGCTCCCCTAAACAGGCTGAATGCTTTCCTACTCTGGCTGGTGCTTGCTCCTTCTTGGGAAGTGCCCTAGCTTCCCTCTGCTGCACTCTGTTCCTCCAGGCCACCCTTTGGGACAGCTCCTTGGATGACCCCATGCCAGTCTTCGTCTCAGAGACCCACAGCTGGCCGACTAGAAGCATTTGGGGCATACTTGACCCTAGAATCACAAGGCTTCTGCTCTGCACCCAGAGCCCCCTGCCAGCCCCCAGCTCATGTTTTGATTTTCTAGGCTGGGATTAGGTTTCCAAGCCTCAGGGGCACATGTCAGGCTCTCCCAGGAACCCTGTATACCCACACTCCCTGGGGGTGAGGTGAGAGGCAGGCACTTAGCCCTTTGGGAGGGAGGCTGGACTCATAGTACACTAAAAGCTCCAAAAACCTTCACAAATTCTCTCTGGCCCTGACCTTTTTCTCTGGTGGGACAGCTTTGGAGTGCCCCTCACTGGTCCCCTGGTCCCTCCCTGCAGTGTTTGCTGGGTCTGGAACCCTTTGGATCTGAGATCTATCTCCTAGGCCTTGACAGAGCCTCTTTCAGATGGAAAACACTTAACACTATGCTGAGCATCTCATTACCACGAAGTAAATGTGGGGAAAACAAGCAAAATCCCTTCTGTCCTATTGTCTACGCCAAGCAAGTGGCCAGAGGAAAACAAGAGAAGTCATTGATATAACTCCCTCCTGTGGATGCATTTCTTAGTTGAGGTCTGTTCTTGTCCCCTGTCCAGGAGGTAGGGGACAAAGCCATTTTGAAAGCTAGAAGGAAAGTGTGGGGACCTGTCATGGGTGCTGCCTCCCCTGCCCATGACTGGTTCTATAGCACAGAGGGGACACCAATCCCCCCACTGCACGTCACAGTGGCTGTGTGCCCAGCCATGAAAACAAAGCCGCGAGCCTGAGAGAACCATCTTTGACTGGAGTTCCGTCAGCACACTCTTCCAGATAATTGGGGCTCTGATGCTAGACAGTCTGAGTTTGAATCTCAGCTGTGAACTCTGCTTACAAGTTGTGTGGGCCTAGGAAAGTTATTTCCCTGTGCTTCAGTTTTCTCATCTGTAGAACTAAAATAAAAACAGAGCCAACTGCTTGGGGCTGTTGTGAACACAGTGTACGTTAACACGGAAGCCTGTTTATCCCAATGCCTAGGACATAGCAGGCACACAGTGGGTACCAGCTGGTGCCTTCTCTCCCACGGATCACCAGGACTCCAGCCAGCACCTCCATTCCAAGTCCGCTTGGCTTCTTGATTGAAGGCAAAAGGTGTTACGTGATCAGTGTCTCCCCCTTTCCCACTAAACCATAAACTTCCTGAAGACTGTCTGCCTTGTTCCCTACTCCAGTCCCTGGATAATTATTGAAACAATATTATTTCTACAAATGTTTTTGAGCAGCCCTTCTAGATTAGGCACTTCTAGGGTAGGCTGGATGTGGAGGTCAGAAATCTACTACCTGGGCCCTCAGAGAACTTACTTAACTCTCACTGGAACTTAGCCCTTCACAAGCATTGGCACAAGGCTTACCAAATGAGGGGTATAGAAAGTGAGTGGCTGTAGACTCAAAAGCGGCCATATAATAGAAGACAATTTAGGAGCCAGGAGCTTTGTAGAGCAATTTAGATGCTCCATCTCGTTGAATCCCCACCACAATGCTATGCGGTAGGGTGTTGATTTGCTAGGCTTCTGTCACAAAATACCACAGACTGAGTAGCTTAAACAACAGACATGTATTTCCTCACAGTTCTACAGGCTGGAAATCCAAGATCAAGGTGCAAGCACGATTAATTTCTTCTGAGGCCTCTCTCCTTGGCTGTAGAAGGCCACCTTCTTGCCATCTTTCCTCTGTGACCATGCCCCTTGGGTCTCTTCCTCTTCTTGTGAAAACACCTGTCGGGTTGGATAAGGGCTTACCCCAACAGCCTCATTTTAATTTAATCACCTCTCTGAAGGCCTATCTCCAAATTCAGTCATATTCTGAAGTACTTGGGATTAAGGCATCAGCATATGAATTTGCTGGCAGTGGTGGGGGGTGGGGGGTGTGTGGGACATGACACAGTTCAGCCCATAGCAGGTAGATACCATTTTGGGTTCTTATCCCCGCATACAGATGAGGAAACTGAGGCACAGAGAGCTTAACATACCCAAGGTCATGCAACCTGCAGGTGACAGAATTGGATTTAGAACCCCAGCCCTGTAAACCCACAGCTGGTGTTTTTAACCCCTGCTTTGCTGTAGACTAGAAGGGAATGCATGGGTGGGGTGAGGTGCGTGGGTGCAGGGGAGGGGAGGGGGTGCTGGAGCCGAGCTGCCCCTGGGGTGGGAAGGATGCATGTATACGCCAACACAGGCCGAGGCGGAGGTGAGGGTTGGGGTGGGAATGGGGGTCAGTTCCTTATCTTTTACTTGCTCAAAAATCTGGGCTCCCGGAGATGTTGAAGGCCTGATGGAAATGCTGGTGGCTGACGCATGCACTGCAGAGCCAGCTGGAAATTGGATTCGCCGATTATCTGCCCGAGCTTTTCCCCAGCTTCGCGTTCAGGTGCCTTTGTGCCAGTTTGTTTGGTTTCTGTCCTGCTCTTTGTGCTCTGTCTCCTTTAGGATGATGGGTCTGCTACCGTCTCCTCCAAGCCCGTGGTTCTCCCGGGGCAGGCTGAGTCATAGCCCTGCCCACAACCCCAGACGTGCTGGGTCTCTGTCTCCTGCGTCTGCCGTGGGACAGGCTCCGGGCATGCCCTTCCCACGGAGGGAGAAACAGCCCCATCTCCTCAGGCATTAAGATTAGCCTTGCAGGTGCCAAAAGGGACAGGGGCTCTCCTCTTACACACATGGCAGGTGAGAACATGGAGATTCGGATGCCTGAGATTGAATCCTGAAACCTTTGCTTTTTAGGGTGTGTGACCGTGGGTAAGGAACTTTGCCTCTTCTAGCCTCTGTTTTCTTGTTAGCAAAAGGGGGATAGTAGTACCCACATTTCCAGGCAGGGTGGCTGTGAGGATTGGAGATGAGATGGGCAAAGCACTGGGCAGGAGCTGGCATGTGTAGGCAACGCCAAAATAGTACCCACAGGTATCGGAGATTTCGACCCGGGTTTGCTACCATCCTAGAACCGATCATGGGGCTGTGGGCAGTAGAAAGTCCAGGGCGGTAGGTTGAATGTAAGCTGTATTGACAAATGGGATGCCTGACACTGGAAGCAGAACAAGGTGCCTTTCATTCTGGAGGGTGCTCTGCCCCAGCCAGGGTATTAGGTCCCCGCCTTACATGCCCTACGACCTAAATTAGCAGGGATCACTCACTTGTCATGCAGGCTTTCCAGTGAGACACACAGAATGCAAACAAATGACCCGAACTTTGAATTGACCGAGCTAAAAACAAGATCCTGTGAGTTGCAAAACCAAATTATCTGATGGAGCGCTTTTGGTATGCCCTGCCCCACTTTATGCGGGGGGCCAGAATGCTACTCCTGACTTGTAGCCTTTGGAGACATGTGAGAAACGTCACTGATGTGCATGTTCTCACTCAAGGTCCCAGTGGCTCCGGAACCCACCACGAGTGCAGAATAGCTGTGTATATGTTTGCTGGGAGGTTAAGGGAAATTATTTTAATCTTATGTCTTAAAAATGAAATTGTCTGGGTACCTGGGTGGCTCAGTCGGTTAAACGTCCGACTCTTGGTCTTGGCTCAGGTCGTGACCTCACGGTCTGCGAGATGGAGCCTCACGTAGGGCTCTGCGCTGATAGCGTGGAGCCTGCGGGGGGGGGGGGTCCTCTTTCTCTCCCTCTCTCTCTGCCCCTCCCCCACTTGCACTCTCTATCTCTCTCACTCTCAAAATAAATTAAAAAAAAAACACACACAAACCTTAAATAAAATGAAATTGTCGAGGTTTTCCAGTCAGTGCTTTCCCAGGTCAGCTGTCACCAATAGCGAGGATGCTTTGAATCCACAGCTCCGCAGGGCTTAGATTGGCAACGTCTGCCAGGAAATGGCAAGGAAGGGGTGAGGAGCTGGAAGAGAGCTTCTAGGACCTTATGCATCATCGTCACATTCAAATAGCAGAATCCCCCAGGTGGGGGCATGCTGAGCAGGGCAGTCTCCCCATAGAGGGGAGAAAGGGAGTTGAGTCCTGGGGAGATGAATATGCAGCAATTACCCATAAGAATCTATTGGTTTGCCTCCCTGACTCAGGGCTGGCAGTTGCTAAGATAAAGGGGTCTTGCAAGGGAAGAGGGGAGGTGGTGCCTGTGGGCAGCCAGGGGGCTTGCAGGACCCGGCCCCTCCCGCTGGCAAATGGCCCTTTGCAGGCAGCTCTTCCGAGGGGCTGGTCTCAGCCAGAGGAGACATTCTCACGCAGAGGGGTGGCATCTGGACCTGCTTTGTAGCCACGGAGACAGTCTTGCTCTGTGGAGGGAGCAGCTGTTGGCCACCTGCTCGCCAGCCTGGGTTAAGCCCTCTTTTGAGGAGGAGTGAGAGAGCCTGGCCTCTAGAATAAAGGAGGCGTTCAGCATTGCCTGCCTGGGCCATTAGCTTTGGGAGGTGAGCCGTGAGCAGGGTGCAGCGGCCCAGATGCTCATCACGTGCCCTGCTCTGCCCCACCTAAGGTCCCACACACAGGGCCCCCCTCCACACTCTGGCAGCTGGCCCGTCTGCCAGCCTTTTTGTCTTAGTAGCACCTGCCCCTGCTTCTACTTCCCTGTCCCCAGGGAAGCATCTGTCCCAGAGCCAGACAGGCTAGCAGCAGGCTAGACAGAGGCCGGCCATGCCAGGCCGCTGTGGAGAGATTCAGGGGCTCGGCCTATTTACTGCTCTCGCTCTTCCACGAGGACAGGTTCAGCTTACCCTAGAGGCTCACGCCATTTGGGGGGAGGGGGGGTCTGTGTTTGTGGAGGGGGGACATTGGTGGGGATAGAGGAAGAGGAGATGCTCTTTGAAGCTGCAGGGAAAAACAAGGCCGTATGTACACATCCATGACCGAGAGAGAGAGAGAGAGAGAGAGAGAGAGAGAGAGAGAGGAAAGAAACAGACAAGGTGAGGAGGTAAAACACACCCTATAATCGCTGAGTTGGAGCAGAGAACTTGATGGGGTCACGCAGTTCTTGACATAGGGATCACTGATCACTGCTATTCGTGAAGTGCATCTTATAAGCCCATGTTTTACAAACATTTTCTTTCTTTTTTTTTCCCCTCATCATCACAAGGCAGGGCTGTCCTGGCTTTTGCTTTTGTCTTTTAATTGAGCTTTTATTGACATATAACATTTTATTAGTTTCAGGTGTGCAACATAATGATCTGCTATTTGTGTATATTGCAAACTGGTCACCATGGTTAAGGCTGGTAAACATCCATCACCTCCTAGTTACAAGTTTCTCGTCTTGTGACGAGAACTTTGAAGACCTACTCTCTCAGCAACTTGCAGATATGCAGTACGGTGTCCATGCTGCACAGGACATCCCCAGGACTTGTTTATTTGATACACTGGAACTTACAAACATTTCATTGTTTAAGCGTCAGCACAGCCCTATGGAGCAGGCATTATTATCCCTTTTTTTTTTTTTAATTTTTTTTTAATGTTTTTATTTATTTTTGAGACAGAGAGAGACAGAGCATGAGCAGGGAAGGGGCAGAGAGAGAGGGAGACACAGAATCGGAAACAGGCTCCAGGCTCTGAGCTGTCAGCCCAGAGCCCGACGCGGGGCTTGAACTCACAGACTGTGAGATCGTGACCTGAGCTGAAGTCGGATGCTTAACCAACTGAGCCACCCAGGCGCCCCTATTATCCCATTTTATAGAAAGGTACGTTGGTCTCTGAGGGTTATTGCCGCTTCCCCAGGCGAATGGCAGGATGGGATTGCAGACCAAATGTGTCTGATTAGCACCAAGCTCTTAGCCATGACCTTCCACCACTTCCTGGGCCTGCGCTTTGCCTTCCTGAAGAAAAGACCTCTCTAGATCACTTCTTCTACAGGAGAGCTAAGCTACCTATTTAACTTTTCATCTGTCGTTCATTTTCTTTCTCTTTTTACCCAGACTATAAGCTCCCAAAGGGCCAGTGTCAAGTCTGATACTTCTTGGATGGCAGCCTGTGCTGCCCAGGGCTCTTGTATGATGCACAGTGAGTGCCTGGATGTTCCCTCTAGAGTCAAGGTTATACTGGGCTGTCCTTCCTGTGCATAGATATCCCTGACTCTCTGTAGGGCTTCAATATTAGTTTTTTCAGTTCCAATCTCCCTTAAAACTGCTTGCAAATTCCATTAGAAGGTGAATAGAAGGTGAAGGTGTGGGTGAGGGCAGGTCTATGGCTCGGGAAAGAGTGAGGCCTCTATCGGAGGAACAAGATCTGGGCCTGGAGGCCCTCTGGGGAGGGGTTTTATAGGCCCTGCCATTACTTAAATATACACAGATCTGGGAATCCTGTAAGCCCGAGGCCAGGGAACAGCTGCTCTGCCAAGGGCGTATCTGTCTGGTAATTCTCATTTTTATTTGAATGCCCATCTGCCCCATCACTGACGTCACCACACAGCAGGTCCTGTTTTCCCTGCCTGTTGCCTGTGCCTGTGGTGTGGCCTTGCACTCAGGATGATCAAATGGCTCTGTGGGTGGCCTCCCTCTGAAGTGCATATGCATGGGGTGGAGGGGGCAGGCTGGGCCAGAAGGGGTGAGGATCCAGGCTGCCCATCAGGAACAGCGAGGAGGCTCTGGTGTTGTGGATGTGTGTGTGTGTGTGTGTGTGTGTGTGTGTGTGCGCGCGCGCGCGCGCGCGCGCATGCACACCATGGGGGATGGCAGGCTGGGCAGGGGCAGAGTCTGGGAGCACCATCTTTGGTAGGAGGGAGGACATGCCCTGGGAAAGGGCAGCTTCTGAAACCCAGAAAGGTTTGCCACTTCTGTGGCTAAGCAGTCAGCCCCGGGGGGATTAAGGAGTCAAGTGACTTCCTCCAGAACCAGGGCTGCCTAGAGGTTCTTCCAACCTCTGGAGCTTCCCATGCACAGCACAGGCCACAGCCATGAGAATAGGTATGCAAAGTGCTGAGAACATTCAGTGATTATAAGTTCTAGTCTCAAGCTAAGATTATTAAATATAATTTAATAATTATGTTACCCCCTCTATCTCCTATCCCCCTGTATTTCCTCACCTTCTGTTCTTCACAGTAGTCCTGGATTCAAATGCTGGATCTGGTTATTTACTAGTCATGTGATCTTGAACGGTTTCCTTAACCTCTCTGAGCCTCAGTTTCCATACCTGTAAAATGGGCCCAGCATTTCCACTCCTAGATATATAAACCTCCGAAACATTTTTATACATGGACACCAAAAGGTGTGCACAAGAGTGTTCTTAGTAGCACGAAATAGCAACAGTAGCACTTAGTAGAAGTAGCAAAAGACTGGACACCACATAAAAAGCTCTCAAAACAAGAGGATAGATTATGGTACGTTGACTCAACAGAGTATCACATAGTTGTGAAAGTGGATGGTGTCTGGTGATTCTGCAGCAACACTGGATGAATCGAGGCAAAATAGTGTTGAGCTAAAAAAGCAAGTCCTTCTATTAAAATTTGAATATAATTAAAACAATATTGTTTAAAGTTTCCATAGATATACAATCTAAAAAAAGAGACAGGAAGTGATAGGGGATGGGGTTGGCCTGTTGTAAGGGGAGGTAGGGAAGGATTCTTTTTTTTTAATCAAGCAGATAAACTTATTTGTTTTGTTATTTCAAGAGTTTATGGACAAGGGAGGCTAAGCCAGCAATTCTTAATAGCCTGATATGAAAGTTAACTACAGAAGAGGGCCGGTACATTATTTTAGTTTGTGACAATATAGGGAAGGAACATATGAATAGATACAATTCTTGGGTTAGATGTAGGTTCGAGGGTGTTCATCAGATCACTAAAACAGATGATTGAAAAAAAAATCATTAAGACCCAAGCATGGACCAATAAGGATAGTATGAATGAATGAAGTATTAGAAGATTAATTCAGTTTTATGCACTGAAGTCCATTAAAAATATGACTGCAGAGATTACAGGATTGTATCAAATGAAATAATGTTCTTAACAACCTCCTAATGCACTCTCTGGCATCCAGTAGGTACTCAAGAAATAAAGTTAATCTCTCCATTTTCCCAGCCAACCATGGACCTTATCTTGCTCCCCGTAAATCAGGATTCTTAGTGCTTTGGTCGTTTAGGGATGGAGCCTAAGTCACTCATTAATTTCCTTGTGCTTCCTTCCTCTCCTGCTCTCCTCTCCTCTCTCCCACCAGAGAAAATAACAAAGCTTATCTATCCTGTGTTGCAGAGCTCTGGGGACAGTATATATGAGAAAGCTCAGGCTGTTAAGTGCCCCCAGTAAACGGTTGCTTTCCTATATGCCCTGCACCCTATCAGTGGATGGAAAGAACAAGATACAACTCCTGGGCCTGGCAGGTTCTCCAGGTGACACAGACACATGGCCATGCTGCTGGTGTCCAGAGAGGAGAGAGCCCAATGTGGTCTGTAATATTCTAGGAGGATGCGGGAGAAGGCGGCCTGGGATTGCGCGCAATGTGGCTCCTATGGGCTAATGGAAAGAACACTGGACTTGGACCTAGGGCTGTAAAACCTGGGTTAGGATCCCAAACTTTCCCTGCTCTCCTTGTCTGTACTATGCGGCTTGGTCTATAAATTAAACCCACTCACACGCACACGTGCACACACACAATGCAATGTGTGCCTGACACAGAGTAGACCTCCAAAAACTGTTTGCTGAATCTGAATCCTCTCCAGAGCTCGGGTTTTCCTCCAGCGGATTGATAGACTCACACCAGTCAGAGTGAAAAATGCCTAATCCAGATTTGACAAGGAAGGGTCATTTCGAGTTTCAGTGCCGATAAGTTTGGTGGAATAGACGGGTGATGTTTGTCACGGGGATGGAAGCAGATCGCTGATTTGTATCCCTGCGTCCTGAGCCCTCTGTCCATTGGAGCAGGATGCCTGGGAAAGACATGACAAAAAACAAGTCTCCTTTTTTCCCAGCCCTTGTTTCAGAAGCAGAGGAAGGAGAAAGGAAGTCACTGAAGCAATTCTGGGGAACCCTCATGGTGATGGAAATCAGGCAGATGGTGTGGGGGTACTGGTGATTTCACAACCCACGGGTCTTTTAAAAATCATTAGGCTTGTCCTGAGATAGTTAACCTTCTTTTCCCTCAAAAAAGTGACTTAGCCCAGCCCAGCAGCATGATTAGGTCGAGGTCTGTGAGACAGACCGGAAGGCTGGGGTGAACTCTGTACTTATTTCCAAAACAGATCTACTGAACACCCATTATGTGTAGGCATGGGGCTGAGCTTTTTATGTACTTAAGAAAAAAATCTTCATGATATCTTAACCATCGGAATGTCTCCAACTATTCATTTTTTTTTAGGTATGAAACAGACTGGGGACAGTTTCTTAGGTCTGATGGGGTTATCCTGAGATCAATAGTGAAAATGTGGGGGCAGAAACCAGGCGTTGGGGTGGAGGCGACTGCCACAGACAGGAAGTGAGGGCATCCTGTATTTTAGGTCACACCTGCCTGTCTAACGCAGAGGCGGGGGTGGTGTCTGCGGATTTTGACCAGAGCACAGCTATGAGACTTGGAAGGGAGACCCTGGAGGCCCCCAGTGTCCCCATTGGAAATACCTCCCACCATGGCCATTGCTGACCTCACACCGCCAATCCTGCCTCCTGCCTTACCTCGGAGGGGGACTAAAGTGTGCCCGTCTTTCCCACAGCGTTTGCATTTGCCAGGGATAAAGACCTTCGCCTGAAGGGATAAAGCTGGGCTCATCTTGAGCTTCAGTGGGAGTTTTGGGGAAGGTGTGGGGTAGTGGGGAACTTAGAAAGAGCCATTTGGGTGTCTTTTCTCCTCACTCCAAGGGGCCAGAATTCTGTTCAAATTGAAAATGTGGCCAGCCTCCCCACTCCCCATGGCCCCCATATATTTAAAACTCTAGGGTATTCGCTCGTCTTTATGAGTAGGGAAAGGTCTTTTTACATTTAGGAGCTTTTCTTTTCTTTTTTGGATATGGGGTACATGAAGGTGTTTTATAAATAGTAAAAGGTTACATAAGTGTAAGACGATGCTTTTCTTATTGCTTCCTATGGAGCCCTGCTGCAGACAGAGGCCTCTGATCTTCTCACTGGGAGCCTCGCTCCCCTCAGCGGAGCCTGGCCCAGATTGGAATCCCGGGAGTACATATTATGTAAGGTTCGGCTAAACTGAGTAGACCTTCTCTTCTCATTTTCAAGTTTGGTTAGATTTATTTCAATTAACAAGTTGTATTAAGTGTTCACAAGGTACGTAGGACAGAAAGAAGAATAAAAGATTGCGTGGTTCCTGTATTCAAGGAACAAGAAATAGAGAAAAAGTGGATCTTTTGGTCAAGTGAAATTTTAGTTAAAGCCTCAATAGTAAAGTGAAGTGAGAGGCTGCTTTGACTGAGGTGGGGGCAGAAGAAGGAGGAAGCAAAGGAACTAGAAAGTCAGGGTTAAGGTGGCTAGACCTCAACATTTCCCCTCAAGGCCTTTCTAGGGTTTCTCAGAGGCTAGTTCAAAAAGCCATAGTTTCCATAAAGCTTCTAGAAGAAAACAGGAGAATACGTTTCTGGCTTGGAGACAGGTAAATGTTTCTTCGGACACAAAGGGCACTAAGCATAAGAGGGAAAAATGACAAATGAGACTATGTGAAAATGTAAAACTTCTGTTCATCAATTGACATTGTTAAAATGAACAGGGAAGGCATGCTGGGAGGAGATGTTTACAACACACATCAGACAATAAACTTGTAGCCGGGATATGTAAAGAATTGCTAGAACGCAATGAAAAACAAAGAATAATCTTTAAAATTGCTCAAAGACTTACATAGACCCTTCACAAAAGGATGTACATTAGTGGCCAGTACACCAAATTAAAAAACTTGTCAACACCATCAATCATTAGGAAAATGCAAATCAAACAGTTTGCCAACAGCTAACTGTGTAAATAGTGGTGCCAGCATTTGAGACAGCTTTGTGTCCTTAACAGTTCGATGGGTTTCCAAGTGCTTCTTTATTTTTTAGTTATAAAACTTTTTCTTGTATCTTTTCTCTGCCTCCAAATTATTTTTATCCACAGCACCAAACTCATGAAGCTAGATTTTTTTTTTTTAAATAGATGTCAATGCTTATATAATCTTTCACTTGTGGCCTCTGAGGCCTCTTTTCTAAGTTCGCAAATGACACATTAACATTTGTCTTTGCCAGGGAGCCATCTCCCAATGGGCTACAGTCACCGCCCTCTGTAAACACAGAAACCCGCATTACTATTAGCATAGCCTCATAATGATTCTCTCTTGCCCATAAATAGCCACACTTGTGACGTACAAATGACAACCCAAAAGAGTGCCAAGAAACCCCTGTTCAGAGCTCTGAGAGGCTCTACCAATGATGAGGGAACATTTGGAAAAATTAGGCCAAAACCAACAGTGAGGTTCCATTGCACACCCACCAAAATATGTGAAATGAAAATCCTGATCACAACAAGGGTTGACAAGCATGTGGAATAACTGGAATTCTTATACAGTGCTGGTGTGAACACAAGCTCGTACAAAGCAGTTTGGCAATTTCTTTAAAGGTAAATATGTATTTACCCAGCTACTCCACTCACGGGTCTCAAAACATAGGTCCACGAAAAGACATGTGCACAGATGTTCAAAACAGTTGTATTCACAACAAGCAAAACTTGAAAAAAACAAACAGGAAGATAGGTAAGCAAATTGTGGTCTATCATATCATAGAAAACACTGCTTAGCAATTAAAAGGAATACACTACTGATAAATATAATTCCAAAAAGAAGCCAAACACTGTGTTCTGTATGATTCTATTTATGTGAAATTTTACAACAGGCAAACCAATCAATGGGAAAAGCAAGAACAACAAAAACACCAGAAAAGTAAGTGCCTGGCTGGGGATGGGATGGGGTGGAATGGTAGCAGGAAACTGGGAAGAGACATGAGCAAACTATCTGGGGTGATGAGAATGTTCTAGATCTTACTAGTGGTGTGAGTTACATGGGTGATATGTTTGTCAAAACTCCTCAGCCTAAAATACTTAAGACCTGTGTGTTCTGCTGTATGTGAATCATATCTTCATAAAAAAGTGGCAGGCAAAGAAATCACTAGTTTCCAATTTCAAGGAGGCAGCGTGAAGATGTTTCTGTACCCTTCCTCTCTGACGAATAACTCACAAACCACTAGGAGAATAAGAAACAGCAAAATAAACTTCAGCTCTGTGAAACTAGATCACATCTGTAACCCACAATAATACATGGAGATAGCAGATGGAGAAATGACAAACGACTTACCAGAGAAGATAGAGGCCAAACCTGAACCCAGAGGGGGTAGGAGGGAGAAGAGGGGGGTGTTGATTGATAAGATACAAGTTCATATGCCTTCAGAATCCCAGAGACACTCAGGTATTAGAGGAATCAGGAGGGAGGTGGATCAGAAGGATTTTTGGAGAACCTGGTGAGAAATATTCACTACACCCTCCCTACTGCTTCCCTAAGACAGCATCATTATGAGCCCACAAATCCCTTCTCCTTTTACTTTTCTACATACCTATATGCCCTTATCAAGGCTTAGGGTCTGAGAAAGCTAAAGCCAGGAAGATCTGTGGGCTACTTCTGTTTTTCCACTCTGTATAACACTTCCCTGACAAAAGAAGGCACAGAGTCAGTTATTTGCTTGAAGAGACTAAGGAGTCTTCTAGTATTATACCTTATGCAGTATTTCTACCATAAACGAATCTGTGAGGTTGTGCAGACACCATTATTCCCCATCTTACTGATAAGGGAAACTGAGGTACAGAAAGATTACGTGGTTTGTCCAAGATCATACAACCTGTTATTATCTACTCAGAACAAGAGCCCTGATCTGTTGACTTCAGGATCAGTGTTCCTTCACTATATTCAAAGAGTGGACAGACAAAAAGAATATGCTGTGATTCCCTTCATATGCAACTCTAGAAAATGTAAACTAATCCTTAGAGACAGAAGGCAGATCAGTGGCTGCCTGGGGACAGGTGAGCAGGGCAAAGTGGAAAGTAGAGATCACAAAGGGATTTGAGAGAATCTGAGAGGGCGGGTGGTAGTTGATTGCTCACTATTTTGATTGTGATGATTTCACTGGTGTTTACATATGTCAGAACATCAGATTTCACACTTTAAATATGTACACTTTACTGTGTGTTGACTATGCCTCAATAAACTGTTTTAAAATATATGGGCAGAAATGAATCAGTCGCTGGGAGACCCTACAATGATCATTTCCACTTTTCGAACCTCTACAAAACATCAAAAAATATGCTAGACATATAGAATAGGACACACTCTGCCTTCGTAGGGATATGCTTAAAGAAGAGGATGTCAGAAACATTTACTGAGCATCTGTTATGGACTGCTTGTTTCTGTCCCCTCCCCCGAACTCATGTTGAACTCTACCCCCCAGTGAGATGGTATTAGGAGGTGGGGGCTTTGGGAGATGAGTAGGTAAAGATGAAGTCATGAGGGTGGAGCCCCCATGATGGGATTAGTGTCCTTTTGAGAAGGGGAAGAAATCAGAGTATTCACTCGGCCGCATGAGGACACAGTGAGAAGGTGGCCATCTACAAGCCAGGAAGTCAGCTCTCACCAGCCTGGATCTGCCCATGCCTTGACCTTGGACTTCCCAGTCTCCAGAATTGAGAGAAATGAATGTTTGTCATTTAAGCCACTTGGTCTATGATATTTTTGTGAATAGCAGCCTGAACCGAGAAGCATCTAACATATTATCTTTTGGAATTTTCACTAAAGCCTATATAATAGCTATTATCATCATAACCATCTTACTGGTAAGAAATTCTCAAGCCAGTAAGAGTTGGGATTTCAGGGAGTCAATAACTAACACTTCTTTCCCCCACTCATTTCCTGAGTTCTTAACTCCGTCTGACTCCGGAGTCAGGCATACAAGGATGAAAATGTCAACTTTATTACTGATAAAAGCTGGTTTGGAAGGCTTGGCTGAGAGGGCTGCCAAATGGGTCTGCTAATAGGCTCTCCCGAACTGAAATGAACTCTGTAATTGCAAGCTTCTCCCGAGGCTCCACTAAACTTAGCATAGAGTAGGGGTTGCAGGCTTCCTGAGGACAAGCCACTCTGGGCATAGGCCCAGTTCCTTTTTCCAAACTCAGACAAGGGAGTTGCTACTGCCATGAGTAGGACTGAGTAAAGTTAGGGAACAAGTTGGGGACACAAAGGATAACTTTAGGGCAGTCCCTTCGCATGAAAACATAAGGAGTCAGAAAAAGTATACCTCCAACAGTCAAGTGGGATTCAGACACAGGTCTACACGCCGAACCATTTACCATGTCAATGTGAATGGTTGTGTGCAAAAATAATTTCTGTGCACTAGGTCCTAAATTAAATGGACTAATTTCTGTGTGTCTATTCTGCACAGGCCTTGATCCCGTGATGAGGCAGGCTAGGATGAATGTCATGGCCCCTGTTCTCAGGGAGTTCAAGAACGGACCAGCCATTCCGAAATTACAGCCTTGGCCTCAACTTGTTTTTCAATATGTCTTCCACTGATCTATTTTGTGCCTCGTATTACCACACACAGGACTGCTACGTGTGGCCCCATATACATCGCCCAAACCCTTGCCTTTATTATGCTATTCCTTTTGCTTGGAATCCAAATCAACTAAGTAGGTAGTTTCTGAGCATCTGCTGTGTTACGATTCCAGGAGATGGAGCTACAAAGAGGAATCCTCTCTGTCTACTGGATATTGCAAAGCTTGGTCTTTATTTATTTATTTATTTATTTTTCACATTCAATTTCCATTTATTGAGCACCAGTATGTTTCAGATATTATTTAATTCTTACTGTTAATCCTAACCAATGGAACAGAGATATCATAATTATGATACATAATTTAACAAAAAAGAAATATAGGGTTCAGAACTCTAATTTGCCTATCTAAATCTTTTTTTTTAATTTTATTTTTTTTAATTTACATCAAAACTAATAGTGCAACAATCATTTCAGGAGTAGATTCCTTAATGCCCCTTACCTATTTAGCCCATCCCCCCCCTCCCACAACCCCTCCAGTAACCCTCTGTTTGTTCTCCATATTTATGAGTCTCTTATGCTTTGTCCCCCTCCCTGTTTTTTATATTGTTTCCCTTCCCTTATGTTCATCTGTTTTGTCTCTTAAAGTCCTCATATGAGTGAAGTCACATATTTGTCTTGCTCTGACTGACTAATTTCACTTAGCATAATACCCTCCAGTTCCATCCACATAGTTGCAAATGGCAAGATTTCATTCTTTCTGATTGCCGAGTAATACTCCATTGTATGTATATATACCACATCTTCTTTATCCATTCATCCATCGATGGACATTTGGGCTCTTTCCATACTTTGGCTATTGTTGATAGTGTTGCTATAAACATTGGGGTGCATGTGCCCCTTTGAAACAGCATACCTGGATCCCTTGGATAAATACCTAGTGGTGTAATTGCTGGGTCCTAGGGTAGTTCTGTTTTTAGCTTTTGAGGAACCTCCATACTGTTTTCCAGAGTGGCTGCACCAGCTTGCATTCCCAAAGCTTGGTCTTTAAACGTCTAAATTCTATCCATCTTTCCAGGTCTACTTCCTCTAGGAAGCCTTACCAGGTTTCCCAACCTCTGATCTTTGGCTCTTTGGAGTATTTGAATTGTAGCTTTGAGTGGTGCTTCTAACTGCTGATCAGCGATTCCTTAGCCATACCCACCAAGAGGAACACAATGGAAACACCCCATAATTCTGTGACTCATCTCCATAGCAGAGCCCTCAAAAAGCTGGCCTTTCATTCCTTTGACCCCAAGTTTTGCTGCCTAGCATACAATGGGCAGAGGAGGCCAGAGTTAATAGGTGGAAGGGTTACCACTCATTGGCCTGCACCGGAGTCTTGCTTTGTCACCCCCTCCTCTAGTTCACCTTTGCCTCTAGTAGCTACTGACACTCCTTTTTGCCTTCCTGTTGCCATGCTTATTGGTCCTTCCCTGTCAGTCCTCCCACTTCAGCCTCTGTAGTTCAAGCTTGAATGAGCCTCAGCCAGATAGCCTCAACTTCTCCCACAGCCCAGAGTTTCTGTCCACTCTTTCAGCCTCTTCCACAGTCCAAGTCCCTCCCAGGAAGCAGAGATGCTCTGGTCTGGGCCCAGAGCCAGACTGCATCTCAATGCAACCCCAGGGACTCCTTTGGGTTTTTCCAGGTTTACACTTACCAAAAGTCTCACCAGATCAGGGAATATGGTCAAATCTTTTTTTTCTGCTGCCTGTACAGGAGCAAGGAGTGGAGGGACCTCCTCTTTTACTAAAGAAATTTTGGTTTGCCACATAAATTCAACTCTACGCAACATTAATAAAATGGGGGGGGGGTGGCCAGAGTACTTGGGGTCTCCATGGAACCTACACAGGGATATAGCCTGTTTGGCATCAGAAACAGTGAGCAGAGCCTGAGGAACCCAGAAGCCCTGTTTCTCTTCCTGCCTTGGTGTCCATCTGTGCGTCGGCTGCACCCTTTTCTCTGCTTGCAGACTGTTTTTCTGTTTCCTAGTTCCCAGTTCCCATGGCAAAAAAATGACCAATAGCTTTCATGTTGACATATGAGTCCTAACACAAAGAAATCAAGAGGGAAAAAAATTCTGTCTCAGTTTTGTGTCCAAAATTTTCAGGTAAGAGGCTAACTTGATTTGGATGTGTTTCCTTGGGCCAAGGAGGCAAAGAGGCAGTAGCAGCTTCTGCTTCTACTGCATGGAGGTGGGAGGGGAAGGAGAAATTCCTAGAGAAAGGAGACTGATGCTACCATCCAGAGAGTGTCTCCTAGACCCTCCCATGGAGCACGTATTGACAGTCACTGTCTCTAGGAAACTAGCCCTGCTCCCCCCCCCCACCCCCCCCCCTTTCTGCATCCAGCTACTGGTCACTAGTACTGGTAAAATGCCTACTTACAGGTGTTTCTTTTTCCCCAATCCCTACCCTCTCCTTAAGCTCCTAGAGGGCAGGGACAGGCTTAGAGCTTTTTGTAATCCACACCCCTTCCCCAACACACACACATACACACACACACACACTGTTTATCCAGTGTCTGCACTCAGCAGATTCACCTGGTGGCTGTTGAGAGAATACTGAAATATACCAATAATTGTTCTGAGCCCTTTACACAATAACTCACTGAACCCTTGAAATAATCCCCTGAGGTAGAAACATTTGAGGAGACTGAGGAAGGTAAATAACTTGTCCAAAACGACCCAACTAGTAAGTGGTAAAGCCAGGATTCAAACGCAGGCAGTGTGATGCTCATGTTTGGCATCCTAACCTACAGACCCTGTCACCTTTCCAGGAGTGTTTGGTGAGTTTCTACCTTGCTTCTCAGGTTTTTACAAGTGAGCCACATCTGTATATGCACACAGGCAGCAATGTCCCTGGATAAGATGAAAGAGTAGAAGTCAGGAATTTCTTGGTCATCTCCCCTCTCTTTGGTGTCCACACCTTACCTGAGTATAGGTAGCACCTGTAGTTCTTTTCTCTACTGATCTGTTTATGTGTCAGACCTGTTTATCTGTTTCACATACATGACCGGGGGTTCAGTTTTAATATTTACTTAATATACTTTTATTTTAAATAAAACTACTCCTGGATACTTAGTTTTAAGTTATATTTGTAGAAAAACACATAATAAAGATTAGCTATTCTTATTTGTCTCCCTTCTGCCCCACCTCCTTTTCCAAAGAGAAAACCACTTTCAACTCTAAGTTATTCATCTGGTATTTCCCCTACATTTCCAATTCACAGAATGTGCTGCTTACTTATCAATTTTAGATGTTAGTTATAGACTTCCTATTATGGTAATGAGGATTTTAAACCCATGTACATTCCCTCCTTCTCTTCTTCTAGCCTGCCCCTGTTTCTGGTTAACAATGCTGTTGTTATCATAATTGTATAAATATTGTTTACTATTAAACCAATTAATGTATTTTAATTACATATCAATTCTTGCACATTTTTAAAAAATTTTTCCTGGGTTAATAATTGCCTTTAATTTTCATTCATTTAGTTTTATATCAACAGTTGACTAAGTTCTTCCACATGCGCCCATAGCTCTGTGAAACATTGCTCAATAACATTTTCATGTTGTCGAGCCTGACAGATACCCCCTCAACCCCTCCCAGATGGCTCTCTTGGAGTCTGCTGACCTTGTATGGAGATTGGTTGCTCTCTCTGTTGTCTAGCTGTTATGACCCTTTCCTCTGCTGACTTCCTGAAAATTCCTTTCACCTCTCTCTTGTCTCCTAATTCTTGTCTCCTACCCCATCCTCTCTTTTTATTTTCTTGTTTTCACTTTAACAGAGCATATTTTCCAGACTCTAGTAGCTTTCTAAGAAAGAGTACATGGGAGATAAAATTTTTTTGAGACTTTTCTGACTGAAAATCTCATTCTCTATGTACTCTTGATTTGGCGGGGGCGGGAGGGATAACATTCCAGGCTTAAACTTATTTTCACTTGGAATTTTGGAGTCATTACCATTGTCTTCCATTTTCAATGTTGTTGTTGAGAAGACCGATGTCATTCTAATTCCTGCTCATCATTTTTGGTCTGTTCCCTGGTCCCCCTCACTCTGTTGTCTCAACTTTTAGGATCTCCTTTATGTGCCAGGGTTCTGAATTTACAATGATGTGGGGCTTGATGTGGGACTTTTTACATTCAGTATGAGCACTTGGTAGGTCTTGTCAATTTGGAGATTTATGCTTCACTTTGGGGAAAATTTGCTTATATTATTTCTTTGGTAATT
The DNA here is from genome assembly GCF_016509475.1 of Prionailurus bengalensis. NCBI lineage: Eukaryota > Metazoa > Chordata > Mammalia > Carnivora > Felidae > Prionailurus > Prionailurus bengalensis. Next base: position 25,350,019 of record NC_057360.1, read on the forward strand.
TTTTCCCCACTGTTTTCTCTGTTTGCTTTTTCCCCCTGGTATTCCTACTAGTTAGAAATAAGACTACTGGGCTTTATCCTCTAAATCATTTTTTTTTTTGCTATCATATTTCTAATTTCCAAGAGCTTGTGCTTTTTCTCTGATTATTTCTTACAAAACAAAACTCTGATCTTATTTCATAAATGCAATATTTTCTCCTACTTCTCTAAGGATATTAATGATGGGTTTGTTTTGTTTTAGTTTGTTTACTTTTTATTCTGTTCCCTCAATCCTTTCTGTTTCTTCCAGGTTCCTTTTTACCATTTATTTTTGTCTCTTTTGTGTTCAAGATTTTGTTCTAAGGTCTGGCGATCCTCAGTTGTTCACTTGTGTGTAAGAGTAAAACACTAAGAACATCATTGGAAGCTCTGTGTGCATGAGTGGGGCTTTTAGGAAACCTGTTTGTTTGTTTGTTTGTTTTCCCATGGGCAGCCCCAAATGTCAGCATCTGTAAGTATCTGTAAGTCTCCTTTCTGAGGCAGTTTGGTCTTACCACTCAAAAGAGGTTCCCCTGGGGCTGGGGCAGAAAGGAGTAAATAGCTTTGGTTATCAAAGCAGAGGGGGCCTGTGATCTGTTTGCTAGGGTTGTCTCCAGAGAGCAGCAAGATGCTAGAAAGGAAGGCCTGGGAGAGCAAGGGGTCCACAAGACAATACTTGTGTAAAAGATTCCTGTTCCACAAGAGAAGTAGCACAGCAGCAGGGAGCTTCTGGACCTGATCACAGATAGGGATTGTAGCTGTCTGAGCAGAAACCTGAATGGACAGAGGATCAAAGATCAGAGGGCCGCTCATTCCCACTGCTTGATGCCTGGTGCTATAGAAAGCCTCATAGCCCTGGTACCATTTTGCAGAGAGTACCTTTGGTAGATCTGATCTTTGTTTTTTGCTTTTCTAGCAGTTTGTGGAATGGGTGCTTAAATTGAAAAAATCAGGTTAGGCTACAGGAAATAAAGAAAACAGTTTATGGGCTGGGATTCCTAGCTGATATGTGTACATTGACATATAAACTAATGCCAAGTGTACCAAATAATGATGACATAAAATAAATTCCCTGGGCCCCAGGATAGGCTTCTATTGGTTGCCTGGCTGCCCCCAGCTTCTACATTGTTAAGCCTGCCTACATCCATCATTGGAGGAGGATGCAGAATGTCTCTTCCTGCTCACACATCATCAGGGGATCATCAACCCTCCAACAGGAAAGACAAAGGAATGCAGCTGTAACTACTGGCATTTCTGGAGAGAATTTTTGTCCTTTAGCTCAGGGATCACACATGTGTGTGCACGCAGGTCCACATGTATGTACACACGGATTAGGTTCCTAGCCAAAGTAATCAGGGGACAGATGGAGGAATCAAGCTCATTTCTAGCCTGATTCCTGCCCCGGGTCTCCAGGCAGAGTCCTGGCACCTCTAGGGATGTAATCACCATCCAAGGTGTCTGGGGCAGCTAGGGGCTGCTCTGCTTTTATAGTCTGATAGTTCCAGAAACTCAGAGTGGAGAAGAGAGATAATGTCAAGGCACGGAGGCCCAGGGGAGGATGGGGATAGGGACTGGAGTCCCTCCTGAGCACTAGTGAAGAGTAATCCTCACTCCTCTCTTCCGTCTCCCTGACAGCCCTGTGCGAAGGCAATGTGTCATCATATTTTCAGCAATTCTGCTAAGTTGTGTCTCGGAGAAGTGAAAGACAAATCTCCAGAGGTTTACATGTTTGATTCACACCTAACACAGCAGCTGTCTGTTGCCAGGGGAAATACTGCTGCACACATTTCCAGCAGCAGCCAGAGACCAAGTCTTCGACCTTACAGCCATTTTGTTTGTCTTGTTGTTCAGGCCTTGGGGAAAAGTGTGAATGATGCAATGCCAAACCTCCTTTTTAGGAATGATGCAGACACTGGCACTTTGGGAAAATAGAAACCTGGCCAGGGGTGGGGGGCACTTAGCAAGCAGTGGTAAGTGAGACGCTGCTCTCTTAATAGATGCATATGGATTGCATTCTAATAATACTTTGTGCTTATCTCAAAGGACCTTAACCAGAGAGCCTCATTAAGATCTCATGACAGCCTCATCAAATATACAGAAGATCTATGCTCTGTGTGTCAAAGAGAGAAACTGAGTCCTGAATGACTGGCTGGGTGACCTGTGATTAACCCGTAACAAAAAGGCCCAGAAATCTATATTCATTCTCATTACCTCTCTTTCTTTCTTCATTCTCTTTGAGCAAATTACCCATTTTACAGTACTAGTTTATGACTAGACCCCTAGGTATATACATGGAATATCATGCATTAAAACCAAGAAAAAAACCATCCAATTCATAATATGAATGTCCTAGGGGATGGTTTTCCTTTTCAAGGAGCAATTTTTTCACTTTAAGATGATTCCCCTTGGAAATGCATTAATGGTAAGCTTCCCTGGTACATTTAAATGTTAGCTTATGGATCTTTTCAGAGAAAAGTAGGGAAGGCAGAGGGGGATGATTTTTTTTTTTAAAGTAGCCTCCACTGAATGCAGGGCTCAAACTCATGACACTGAGATCAAGACCTGAGCTGAGGCTCAAACTCATGACCCTGAGATCAAGACCTGAGATTGAGAGTCGGATGGTTAACCAACTGAGCCACTGGAGTGCCCTGAGGGGGCAGGGGGATGATAATTTAAGCTGAAGCATCTGGTGGTCAATGCGCAGTGAAGAGAGTTTGGAGATTAACAATGATATCTGAAGTGATGGTGTAAGCCAATGAGTATATAGAATTGATTCACAAAAATGCAACTCAGATGTAGTTTTAGGGGCCATATGTATCTTATGAAAGTGAGCCTTGCTTATAGCAGTATAAGTCCAGAAGTGTAGAACCCCAGAGGGGCTTTATGGAGGCTTGGTGGGGCAAGGCTCAGTGGGGTGTGGGTCCTCCTTGACAAAGAAGGCACCAGAGACTCCTGCCAAATGGTCTTACAGAGCTTTGCCACCTGAAAGGCTGGGACAGCTGCAATCTTGAGGTATCAGGAAGACCATAGGTGATTGGCAGGTAAAGGGCTGTAGGACCTTTCGTCCTAAATCCAGATGGAGTTTACTGTTCCCTCCCCCCATGTATGATGTCCTGGATTCGGAAGGAGGGGGTCACATCGGTGCTGAAAATTTGCCTGAATTTTAATCCCCTTGGGAGGTAGCCTGTGCTCCTGAGAGCATAACAGACCTGTATTCACATATGGGCTCAGCAACTTCCTCGATGAGATTTCTAAACTCTCCAAGTCTTAGATTCTGCATCTGAAAATGGAGAGGGTAATTAACTACCTTGCAAAGAGGTAGTAAGCCTTAGAGATGATGTTTGTGAAGGATTTGCATTTAATAGGCACTCAAAATTAGTAGCTATTATTTTTATTGGAAGGGAGGCTGAAATCCCATTGCCAGTGGGGGGGGGGGGGGGTGGTTGGTGGGAAGAGAAAGGCTGCATCAGCCGAACTGGGTTGGGAGTGGGCTTCAATAAAGAGTGGATGGATAGGGGCATCTGGGTGGCTCAGCAGCCGACTTCCACTTGGGTCATGATCTCGGGGTTGGTGACTTCAAGCCTCACATGGGCTTGCTGCTGTCAGTAGGGGAGCCTGCTTCAGATCGTCTGCCCCCCCCCCTCCCCTGCTCACGCTCTCTCTCTCTCTCTCAAAAATAAATAAAATATTAAAAACAAAAAAGAGTGGATGGATAGTCAGCATCCCCTCTTGCCCTCCCCCCAACAGTGCCTTAAGCACAGGCCTGTGTATCCAGCAGCACAGGGTGGGACCAGTGCCAAGAGCTGCCAATGCCTTCCCAGCACAGCCTGGGACTTTTGTGTCAGAAGCAGCAGGGCACCAATTAGGTGCACCCATCTGGGACTTTGAGTCAGGAGCTGGTGGTGCAAAGAAATGGGGTGGTGGAGAATCCACTTCGGGGTTAGTGGTAGCGGCGGTATCCGGTTTCCAGGGCAGCAGAACCAGCAGCAGTATCTGGGGAGTTCCAGCCGTGGTTGTGGAGAGGGCTGAGACGTCTAGCCTTCAGCCCTGGTACCTGTTGGGTCTTCATCAGGGCGGTTTTGTGTAGGGATTTTTGGCTGCTGAGCCTCCCTTTGTTCTTATCTTTGTTCTGAGACTGCCTGAAAATTCTGTGGGTTGCCCCGAACTCCCTTCAAAAAATTATTCTCTCTTTAAGTCAGAGAAAGTTCATTTCTGTCCTTAGCAACAGAAACTTGACTAGTACACCTTCCCAAACCACCTTACTTAAACTAGTGCCCTCACCCCCCACCCGACTTTCTATTTTCTTTACTGTGTTAATCACTGTTGGCAATTATTTTAACCAATTTGATAGTCGCTCATTATCTGTTTTCCTTCCTTGAAAGTAAGCTACCTGCCAGACCTCCTCCCCATCCTCACCAGGGCCCCTCCATTGCCAGGTTCCCAGCAGCTGCTGGCTGTATTGTAGTGGTTACACCCACAGACACTGGAGCCGGCCTGCCTGGGTTTGAATCACGGTGCTGCCATTGTGAGAGTTTGGACCTCTGTGTGTCTCAGCTTCCCCATTATTAAAGCAGGGAGAGTGACGGTTCCTGTAGACAGTGACAATTAAATGAGTGCATATATGGGATGTGCTGCCTGGCACCAACTGTTTATGAATGAATGAACTTAGGAGAATTTCAAATGAGCATAACAGTTGCTTTTCAGGATTATGATCTTTGTCTCATCACCTCAACCTTCGCACTCTGAAAGGACCCCTTCTCTAGGATCAGGCTGAAAGTTTACCAGATTAGTATTTTGGGTCTGAGGGGTCACACAATGAAGGGTCCGGTCTTTAAGGTGACTCTCCACTTCAGAGTACTTTAGGCTGCCCATGTTTTGTTGCATAAGCATCCCCAACTGAAGCGCTCACAGTCTGGGAAGTCGAGCTTTTCTGAAACCAGTGAGTCATAGAACCTCCCCTAGAGGCCTCTCATTGTCTTTCCGCAGCTTACTGGGGCCAGTGCGACTGCCATTGTTTCCAGGAAGAGCTGGTCCTTGGGGGAGCCCCAGGCCTCAGAGGATACAGGAGCATCAGGGAAGTCATCTCCTCCCGACAGAGCTGGGCCTGGGCAGCCAACCACAACACTGCATTCCTGGATGACTGCTCTTCTCTGGAATCAATGTGTTACTTTTTCCACGGCCTTGGTCTTCCGGGAGGGGTGAATGCCCCTGTGAGCCAGTCGTTTGTGTATGTGTGTATGCAGTGTGAGTTGACTGATGGTGCAACCAAGCCTGGGGCAGAGAGTCCAGACATTTGCTGCTCTATTTTAAGATCCCTGGTTCTGTCTGTTTCCCAGCAATTGTCACTTGGCCAGAGGAAAGGGAAAGCGGGGTGGGGAAAATGAGGCCCAAGCCACAGCCGCTCATTACTTCCAGCTGGGTGGAAATTCCCATTCTTCACGGAAGCAAAGCACTTCCCCTGCCCCAAAACCCAGTGACTCAGAATTCTTCACCGGTCATGGTCAGGACAAGGTCTTGCTCATTTTAATCACAAAAATCAGTATAGCACTGCATTCTTTGTACATCTCTTAGACTTCTCAGAGCTCATTCACACACTTTCCTCCCATTTGATGGGTGAGACAGATATTATTACTCTCTGTTTACAAGTGAGAAAACTGAGACACAGAGAGGTTGGTGGTTGCCCGTGATCACACAGCTAGTCATAGAACCAGTCACAGAGGCTAGATCTCCTGAGTTTTAAATTATGTTCTGTTATCCAGTAAATAGCCATCTATTATCTTCCCCCAAGGTGCCTGTCCTATGCTCACAGGCATCCATCCATGTATTGGAGAATGAAGCATCAGGGGCTGGGCTGCCTGTTCTGTGGCCTATTTAAAAAAATTTTTTTAGGGGCTCCTGGGTGGCGCAGTCGGTTAAGCGTCCGACTTCAGCCAGGTCACGATCTCGCGGTCCGGGAGTTCGAGCCCCGCGTCAGGCTCTGGGCTGATGGCTCAGAGCCTGGAGCCTGTTTCTGATTCTGTGTCTCCCTCTCTCTCTGCCCCTCCCCGTTCATGCTCTGTCTCTCTCTGTCCCAAAAATAAATAAACGTTGAAAAAAAAATTTTTTTTTAAATAAATAAATAAATAAAAATTTTTTAAATGTTTATTTATTTTTGAAATAGAGACAGAGCTTGAGCAGAGGAGGGGCAGAGAGCGAGGGAGACACAGAATCCAAAGCAGGCTCCAGGCTCCAAGCTGTCAGCACAGAGCCAGACGCGGGGCTTGAACCCACAGACGGTGAGATCATGACCTGAGCCGAAGTCAGACACCCATCCAGGTGCCCCATGTGGCTTATTGCTCCTTCAGTTCAGCTTTATAGGAGGGGACGTAAATAGGAAATAAACAGTTATTGAGTGCCTACTATGTGCAGCTAGTATGGTTTTGTAGGTTCACAGTCTATGGAAGAGAAAGTTGTTGAACACAAAATTAAAGTAAAATGTAGTGAAGTGCTATATTGCTGCAAATGCAGAGTGTTACGGGAATTCAGAGAAAGGGGTCATTCATTTTGTCAGAGGCAATGAGGAAACTCTCAGAGATGAGGTAATTTTAACTGTGAAAATTTTCAAGCATATGGAAGAATTGAAAGATGATTACAACCACCACCTAGGTTCAACCATAGTTTGCCATATTATCTTTCCCTCTCAAGGTACAGCTATGGCTGAATCATTCGACAGTAAGTGAGAGGAATCATGACATCCCTTCTGAAACATTTCAGCATGCATCTTCTAAGAACAAGGACGTTCGAAGAGTGGATTTTGAGTTGGGTCTTTTCAGATAAGTAGGAGTTTATCAGACAAAAGAGGAATGTCATTCCAGGCTGCAATGACAATACAAGGAAAAGCAAATGGGTGGGCAACATGGAGTATTTGGCGGAAAGGTTGTGGAGGGTGACCAGAGCTGAAGCGGTAGGGGAGCAGGAAGAAGAGGACACTGGAGCAACTGATTGGAACCAGACTGTGGAGGAACTGGAATGTCCTGATATGGAGTTTCTGCGTGACCCTGGGGAAAGTGGGAGAATCTGAAGGCTCTGGAAGAGAGAGATGCCATGCTCTGATTTATCTTTATCTGGCACCAGAGTGGGTGGAAGAAGACTGGTTAGCATGAGAGACAGTGGGGACAAAGGTTGTGGAGATGGAAGGAGAAGATTGCAGACATCAGATCAGAGTAGATAGGATTTGGAGGCCGACTGGAGTTAGGAAGGATGGTAAAAAGGGATCACTGGTGGTGAGTGAGATTTCTTTTAGAGCCAAGTGAATAGATGCCTTACTACCGTTAAATAATGTCACTAATCTAGTCAAATGCGGTGGTGTGTATATAATACTGAATTCATATTGGACAAGTTAAGTATGAAGGCACCCAACTTGCAGGTGGATATAGGCTCTTGAATTCTAGCAGGAGCCAGGGAGATAGGTTTGGGGGTCATCAGCATACAGATGTGGCAGAAGCAATCACAGCTTATTCTGAAAGAGGCTATCATACTGGAAGAGAGGTGGGTCAAGGCCACAGCCCTGGGCAGCATCCGTATCGGATGAACGGGCAAAAGACAAGAGGAACAGCCACAGACATGGGAGGCAAGCCAGAGGGTGGGCAGCCCCCTGGCAGGTTCACAGTGAGCATTAAATGAGCTCATATGCACGAAATTCCAAATTCTAAGCTCCAGGTGAAGACTTTGTAGTTGCTGGATAGGTGAAATACCATTTCTAGAGGGGAGGGATGTTCTAGATGAATGGCACAGCCCCGGGGTCAAATCTGCTGGGGGTCCCAGGACTGGCCCTCTCTAAACTGTGTCTTGGAAGCAGAAAGTTCTTTTCTTGTGCTCCCTCTGCCCCTTCCCAAGAAGTGAAGACCAGATTGAACTATAAGGGAAGATAAAAACCCTCATCTCCCGAATCCTCTTGGAGCTTGAGAAATGAGCATTTTGAAATCCAGGCCAGGAAAGGGCTTTCTGCAGCTCCGGAGAAGGTAGGGGCAGTGTGTGGAGTGAGTGGCTAACCGCACGGGCGCAGGAGTCAGGTGACCAGGTACCAGGCTCTGCCTTCTGTCCCTTCCTCCATTAACCTCTCCCTGCCTCAGTTTCCCCATCTGTAGAACAACAACAGTAAGAGTACCTCCTCCAGAGGTTAGTGCAAGACTTAAATGAGATGAAGACCAGAAGCACCATAAATATAGAGCCAGAAAGCACTCACTAAATGTTAGTGATTATCATGGTTATTACTGCAGCCCCGGTGGGGGGTGGGGGTTCAGGAAGCCTGGGGATTTGGATCCAGCGGGTTTCCCTGGGGCCATACTTGGAGCAGCACAGCCAGCGGGCTGGTGGAAAGGGAGGGGCTCAGCCCGGCTCAGTCACACAGCTCGCCGCGTGTCTCCCCGTGCTCAGATGCGTGGGGCCCATTAGGGAGGGCTCATTTCTTTCTCTGCAGAACATCACGCACCCCCCCGCTGTGCTCTTCCCTCCGTCCACCTGGGCCTGTTTCTAGGACAGCTGCTATGTCAGGGGCTGATGGCCTGGGAGCTTGTGAAAGGACCACCTGTTCCTCTCGCTCTGCCTGCCCCATCCCTCCCACCCCAACTCCGCCAGCCCCAGCCTCCAACTGCTCGCATATCAAACCACGTTCCTCCCTCTGCTCAGGTGTGTCGGGCACATTGTGAGAGGCACGTTTCCTTACAACTTGTCCGGCACTCACGGCTAGTGTCGCCCTCCCGTTTCCCATAAAACTGCTTTCCCTCTGTGTCCCTGCATCGGCCCTCCCCACCCTCACCCTCACTCTCTCTGTTGACATGGGGGTTCACGGAAGGTGACTCAAAGGAGGGGAAGAGGGCTGCGTGGAGGGCAGGTCTCTAATTCCCACGAGATGGCAAAGGCCCTCCTGCAGCTGTGACCTGACATCTCCGCATGTGCTTGTGATGTTCACATGCTGGGTTTGCTGTTCCCGCAGTCCTTACGTCTCTTCAGTGGCCTACGTAAGCAGCTAGAAATCCCTAACGAGGGCAGTGTGGAGACATGGCCTGAAGCAGTGGCCAGGGGCCTGTGAAAGAGCTGCTCAGAAACCAGAGGACAGGCATGGAGTAGCCCTGGGTTGGGACCTGCCACACAGAACTGGGTTCCAGTCCTGGCACCTGCATTTACTGGGTATGTCACTTTGGTTAGACTACTTACCCATGATTGTCCAGTTCCCCATCTGTGGTGGTGTCTATAAGGCACTGAGCTCACTGCTAGATCATGGCAGGGCATACAAAGAGCAGTTTCCCTTCCTCCTAGACCGGGTTTAGAGTAGGGCCAGGTGTCCACCAGCCGGCTGAAGTCTGTCCTTACTCCCAAACACAGAGCTGGGTCCGGCCCACAGCTTCTTCCCAGCACATGCCTGTCAAGTACTTAGAGGAGAGGGAGAGAAGGGGACAAGGTGTGTTGGGGTTTTCCTTACTCAAGACCTTCAGAGAAGTATGACGAGGAGGCACAGGTTTCATGTGTGTTTGGTGCCCTGTTTCCCACTTGAGCTGTGCTCTGGAACCACTCACATCTGCCAGACCCTTCCCCAACTTAGTGCCAGTTCACCTGCACTGGGGGACTCCACAAGCTACAGTGGGAGACGAGTTTGGGAGATGCATAGTCATGTTTCACTGTGTAATCCAGATGGTCTGTGACCCATTTCCAGAAAGCTGTCTGGTTGAAGTTCAGCCAAGAATGTCTGTGATCCCAAAGATCTCATCTAGAATGGGATGTGTTTCCTTCACTCCTCGTTGACGATTTAATGAGTTCCTGTGCTGTGCCAGAGACCGTGCTGGGCACCAAGGTGCAGGAGGCCAGGCCTCCCTGGGGCCATTTTGGATCTGCCCAAGTGAACACCCGCTTCTCAATGGTTAACTTCCCAACACTGCGTGTCTCTGGGATCAGGGATAGTCTGATGTGCTGAGGCTCCCTGAGAAATGAGGGTGGTGGGCTTGGGCTTCATCGGCTACAGTAGAGGTTTCCCTGCCTTACACACTCACTCTCACACGCAAACACACATACTCATACAAACACACTCCCAGTTTGAGAATAAGACAATGCTTCCTCGTCACCTATTCTGTATCCCTGTCCTCCCTTAAAACAACAATTAGGCTGTTTTCAGAGTCTTCCCAGAGAACAGAGTGCCTTCTCCTTGCCCATCTCAAGCGCTGGTGGTTGCCCTGGTTGAGGAATGTGGTAGAGACAGTGAGTGGTCAGAATCCCCCCTCCTACTCCCCAGCTAGAGGGTGGCATGTTAGATTCCCTCCACCACCCCCCCCCCCCCCATCCCAGGGCTTACTTCCTGCCTGGAGAGAGGCACAACCCAGCATGTAGCACCTGTCTGACTTTGCAGTTCTAGGATCCAAAAGTGCTCATCCTCAGCCTGGGAAGAAGCAGGGAGTTGGAATTGTAAACATCATCTTTCAGTCATATGCAAATCCCAGACCTCCCATTTCCCCCCCTCATCTTTCATCCTAAGTGGTTCCTCAGGGCCTTGGAAAATTATTAAAGGAGGAAAATCTGCATTCTGACAAACTTGTTTCGATGTCTCAGTGAGTGGAAGTGAAATGCTCTCTGAAATATGACATTTGTGACAAAAGTGAACAAAGGGATGAGGAGGGAGGGTGAGAAAGAGGAAGACACTTAGAAACCCAGGGTTCTTGAGTAGTTTCTCCTATTTTGGAATTGGCAGTCTTATGTGAGATGGGGGTCATTTACAGCCATTAATTTAGTTGGTACTTTAGAGAACGCATCAATATGACAGCAGGAGCACTTGTAGGTGAGAGTGAAGGTGACAGGGGGCGAGTATGGGGACAGGCTGAGGACAGGCATGCTGTGGGGAGGATGCTGGGCACCAGCAGTCAGTGAGAATTCAGGAGTCTGAGGCAGGTGGATGGTTGGTTAGTGTGTTGGGTAGGGCTGACAGTCACAGTCAGGAGGGGAAGACCATGCATGTGGGTCAGACGTCATACACCGAGCGAGGAGCCTGCTGAAGGGCCACAACCAGCCTTTAGGAAAAAGCATAAACACTGGAAGCAACATCTATCAGCAGCCAGGCTCCCAGGAGGTTGAGGACAAGCAAAGGTCCCCAGGGTCCAACACATCCCAAAGACTTCTGGAGATGAAGATCTGCCTCCCTCAGAAGCTGCTCTGGGGCTCCTTCCGGATGGGAATCACAGTCCCACAAGAGCAAAGAGGGATGGAGAAACACAGCTGGAAAGGGTGGCAGGGCAGAGCAGCTGAACTCGGAGCTTTCCTGCAAAGAAAAATCAAAGCCCAGATATTAATGGAAGGACTTCAGCAGAAAAGGGGGGTCTCTGCAACCACTCTTGGGAACTGCACACACACAAGGGACCGAGGAAGCAGAAGAGGCTAGGGCCAGTGATGACATACACTAAAGGCAAAGATAGAAAGTGGGAGATGTGCATGACGAGAGAAGGATGGAGTGAGCGAAGAAGAGATGTTTGGAGAGGAAACGAGAAGAGGAAATTACAACAGAAAGAGGGGTTGTAGCATCCTGCCATGATTTCCCAAGCTCAGCCTTTATCTTCTCAGAGTGAGCAAATGCCACTTTCTGGAGAGTGCCATACCTCCAGCAGGCATGACATGTGCTTAGGAGCACAGGTTCTGGACTTGGACTATCCGAGATCAAAACCCAGCTTGACCACTAAGTAGCTGTGTGACCCGAGGCCGATTACTTAACCAGCCTCTGCCACAGTGTCCTCAAATGTAAAATGAGGACAAGAAAGTACCCATCTTGTGGGGGCACTTATGAGAACTGGAAGAGAATTCAGAGGAAAACACACAGAACAGAGCCTGGCACTTAGTAAGTGTTCAATAAATGCTAGCTGTTATGATTGGTGTTGAAACAGGAGCCATCCATCTACTCAACACTTACTTACATACATACATTGGACAGGGTGTGGTGCTAGGGACTGAAGATAAAAAGGTGGCCAAGGCAATGGTCCCTACCCTCCAGGAGCTCATGAGCAAACAGACTGGAAATCAAAATTAGGTCTCAAAATTCAGTGATAAAGTCAAGAAGAGTCAACACTGGTCCTGTGGTTTTAGGACTAAGGATAATGGTTGCCTCTGATGTAGGTGGGGTTGGCTGGAAGGCACATGAAGGAAATTTCTTTTAAAGAGAGTATTACAGAGAGAGGAGAGACCTTTAGGCCAAGAGAATCTCACACTCAGGGGCTTTCTATGTGCAAGGCAGCACGGAGACATGAGAACCTGCCAATTGCTGAATTTGGTTGGGCTTTAGGGTGTGCGATGAAGGATGTGAGATCAGGCGGTCAGAGCCTTAGATACCATACAGAAGAGTGTAGACATGGTCCTATAAGCCATAGGTTCCGCTGAAGAGTTTCAGCCTCCTTCCCAAGTGGCTGAGACTGCCCTGCCTTGGAAGCCAGGGGTCCATTAGCCTGGTGGGGGAGGAGGAAAGCAGGCCTCCCAAACCCCCATACCCTCAGAACCTCTCCCAGACAGGAGGGAGAGGAAAGAGGAGAAGTGGGAGAAGAATAAAACAGCCATTGAAGTGAGCTGTACCCAGTGCTCTGAAGGGTAACCAGGAAAAACAGTCCTTTCCTGCATCCAGGCTGAAGTCCTTCAAGCCCCCCTGCCCGAGGGGAGGGCACCCATAGTTGTTGTCATGACCTCGCAGGGAGATGGCCCCGGTGACTGTCTACTTCATGCATTCAGGAAGGGATATCTGTCTCCTCACTGAGCTGCCTCACGGTATGTGCTGCTCCTGCTGTTTTTATGCTTCTATCAAACCGTGATATGCAGTTGTGCATCCTGAGAGCCTTGGCTGTATACGAGGGATTCCTAAATCTTCCCGCACTCCCAAACTACAACTGGCTTGTACAACTCTCCCGCTGGGAGCACGCTCCTTCCTTCACATCCAGCATGTTTGGCTATATTCCATCATGCTCAAACCCCACTCACTCCTTTTTAAAACATCGCAGACACTCCCTGAGCTCTCACTTTCCGGGACTTCTGTTGCAACTCCTGTCAATAACTTCCTTTCACCTCTCCTTCCCTACTGTGTTAGTTCTGTTTCCTCAGAGAGGAGGAAATAGAAGGTCATTAAACTCAGTGAAGAGCCTAAAAGCTGTGATTTCCTCCACCGGCCAGGGAACATAATCAATTCTTACTAAATATTTATTGGTAGATCGATGATGGAATTGGGAACATTCGGACCCCGGTGAGGATCATCTGCACCAAATCAGAAGTCGAGAAAATGTTTCCATTTCCCCGGATCGTTTTCAGCAGACAGGGTCCTGTGTAGACTTCAGCTCTGTGGAAAGGGCGGTGCTGGGTGGGGTTGCAGAGGAGCAGGGGCGGGAGTGAAGGGCAGTGTGGCCGGGATGTTGTGGAATATTTAATCCTGATCCCAGATGACCCAGGCTTCCGAGCTGTGTCCCCACACCCTCCATTAAAGGCAGCACAGCTGTGCTGCAAGCGCTGGGCAAAAACGAGGTCAGGTTCATGCCCGAGCCTGTGAGGTTCACAGGTGGGCTTAACTTGCTGGATTTCCAGCAACTGTGGAGTCATTACTGAAATTGCAGACATGAACCAGCCCACCTGCTGGGAAGAGAATTTGGGATACATTGTGAACTTCAAAAAGTTTCTGTCTGGAAACTGAAGAGGAAACCATGGCAACCGGGAGGCAGGTTGAACTCAGAGAGGGCTCTTCATCTTGAGCCGGGAGCTTTGTGCTCTCGGATTGGATTTGCCAGGCTGCAAGCACCGCTTTGTCTCTCTTGCCTCTTTTGCCTTGTTTGTCCAATGGGAGAAAGCACTAGCTCAGGATCTGGAGAGCGGGCCCGGGTTTCAGCTGTTTTCAGTTCCAGGGTCCTTAAGTAAGGTCACCGCAGGCACTGGCTGTTTTGTTGTCTGCAAAATAGAAATTAAGAGGCTCCTCTGGCCTATTCACAGGGATGCAGACAGAACAGGAAGGTTTAGGGAGGGTCTGTGCATAATCACTATCATTGTTGTTATGTGGCCACGTCTGGGCTGATTCCAACATGGTGCTACTGGGGGCAAGACCGGGCATTCAGTCCGTCCATAAACTTGTTTTTGTCGCTTGAAGAGAAGCTGTCCCGGATACCACCCGCATCCCCACCTGGCAGCTGCATAATACAATCCCACGCTGGGGATTGAGCTGAGCGGCACCGGGTGCAGCATTGGGCCTCCCCTCAGCTGACCAACTCCTCCAGCAGAACGTGCTGCTGATGGGGAGGGTGGGCTGCTTCCTCGTGTGGATGGAGGGTTGTGCTGAGCAACACAGATGTTCAAGAGGCATTCTTCGATTGCCCGGCTGCACACCACTGCCCCCCTCCCAAACCCTGCCCCACACCAACCCAGCCCTGCACTTGTGAGAAAGGAAGACCCAGAGATGGGGGTGAAGGTGGGATGCTGGCACCTGAGATGCTGCTGCCAGTGTTTGTGCCTGCCTCTGTCCACTGACCCACTGGGAGGCTGGGGAAGGATTTGACTCTACTCTTCAGAGCGCATTATGTTTTTACTAACCAGGTCATCTTCTACGGGCCCTGGCTTAACAAGAGAATCTGTTTTGTCAAACGGCCCCACATGTTGCTCTGATTTGGGCCTCTTTTGCTCAAGCAATGCCTCGACAATCTCCAGGCCTTCCTGTCCTCACCCCTTCTGTGGTTTTAACCTTTCCTTCCCTGACCAGCTTTTCTGGGCTGTGTCACCCTACTCTCTCAGGTGAGGACCTCTTCTCCTCCTGTCTCTCTCTTCTGACCCTTTACTCCCAGGCTTTGCTAAAGAACAGCAACTCTTAGATGCCCCTCATGGAAACCTAAATTCCAAGAGGCACAAAAAACGTACTACTTTTCCTTATTGTCTGGTGATTCCTGTATTCCTAGTAAGTAAACCCGAGAGCTAAAGTTTATTGAGTGCAGACTATGTGTTCAGCACTGATCTAACCACCTTGGTAGGGGTGCTGTGGCATACCACCAAGATTTCTTGTTTGGGACCGAGGCCCTCATTCTCCAGCCTGTTGTCTGCTGTAGGCTCACAGCACAGTCTCTCTGGGAGTTGCCCTTGACAGAGGCAGTTGCCTTGAGATTAAGCATCTTCTTGGGGCCACCACATACATTGAATGATTAATGTGAGGTACAAAGGCCTGTCCCCTTGCTTTAATGGGGGCATCCCCTGGGGCCAATGGTGGTCTGTATCACAGCAGCATGGCATTTAACTCTTCCCTCTGTCTAACCCTGCTTCTCTCACTCCCTCTCTGATCTGAGAACTTTCCCCAGCAAGGCAATGCCTCAGGGGAACTGCATTTCCTGTCTCCTAGGGAACTCTAGCTAAGAACTCATGTAATCCTCATAACTTTATGAAATAGGTGTATCATATTGTCATCTTAGAGATAAGGAAACTGAGGCACAGAAAGATTAAGAATCTTGCCCAAGGTCTCCCATTAGTAAGTGGTGGAGCTGTGATTTGAAACCTGGAAATCCAGCTCTGGATTCCACACTCTAAACCTCACATGCAGCCTCTTCAGTAGCAATTCCAAGGGAACTGAGGGGCAACGGGGGTGAGGGGTGGGGGTGGCTGTAAGGCTTTCATGGGAAGATGGGGAGAGAGGGAAGATGTCCTTGATCTCAGAGATTAGGACACTGAATTAGCTGCTGCTTAAACCCAGGGTCAATCATTTATCAGTTTACAGAGGTGTTGGGATTCTAATTTTGGGTGGTAGGGCAGTGGAAAAAGCATGGGAAATTCATATTTGAATGCTGGCATAACACTAATTGTGTAAGGCTGAGCAAATTACGTAACCTGACTCTTAGTAAAAATGCCTGGCATACAGATGCTCAATAAAGAGCCCCCCGACCCCGGGCCATTTGTCTGCTAATTCCAACCCTCTGATCTTGGATAAGTCTCTTTAACTTTCTGACTCAGTTTCTTCATCTCTGAAATGGAGGTGATGGGATGGCTCTTCGAGTAGGAGCACAGTAAATGGTTGCTATCAGTATAATCACGACGCTGTCTTGCCCGGCTAGCGCCCCTCGCTCCCGTCCTTCAGTGCCCCGCAGGTTCAGGCTCAGGCTGTGACTGGCACTGTGTGTGTGCCTCCCCAACGTGCCACCCCCTACGCAAATCCGCCTGCTACCGCTGACTTGGCTTTCTGCTTTTACTAGAGGCCGACGGGTTTTTTCCTACTAAACTGAGTGGGCGCACCTCGTGCCGTGTAACTTCCCTGCTGCTTCTCCCTCCGCGTGGCCGCGTCCGCCCGGAGGAGGAGGCCGCCGCGTGCGCCCAGCGACTCACAGCTGTGTGCAAGTGGCGGGTGCCCCGCCCCGTCGATCTCCCTGGCCCCGCCTCCACCTTCCCCGCGCTTCGATTGGTCGGTGGCGCGCAGCCCCGCCCCACTCCCTCCGAGGAAATAAAAGCCGCGGTAGCTGCGCCTCCTTGCGTGCAGTCCGATAAAGCTCAGGTTTGCTCAACGGTGCCAGTCGCGCCTCTTGCCCCTCTGTCTCGTCGCGCTCGCGGCGACCGCTGGAGCCCATCACCATCCTCCCCACGACGTGCTGCTCTGAACCCGCAGCTATGTGCCGGACCCTGGCCGCCTTCCCCACCACCTGCCTGGAGAGGTAAGAGAAGCTTGTCCCATGGAGCTTGCCAGCCGCCCGGAGGAAGAAGTCCTAGCCCCACCAGTCCTTAAGGAGTGGAGTGGCAGGCTTGGGGACCAGGTGGGCGGGAGAATGGGACTCTACTGACTTGAGAGGAGAGGCAGAGGTCACCTTAGTTCCACGTTCTCAGATGCTTCCCTTAGACTCTTAGAGACGCCACGGGCCAAGAGAAGGGAGGAGGAAAAACAAGGGGAAGTGGAGGGACCACGGTTTACTGTTATACCCCAGCCTCTGACAAATGGCAGTCCTCAGGTGACCTGCCAAAGATCGGCTACACGAAGAGCACGTTGGCATCAGCAGGCAGAACTGCCTTTCTAGTTTCTTAAACGCTTGGTTTTCATTCTACAGCCCAGATCTAGGAGCATGAGTCCCCTGGCCCTGAGAAGGCAGGGAAGTGTTTTTTGGGTCCACCAGTGAGGGATGTGCCCACTTCCCAGGGAGCTACTCAGCCACCTCTAGCCCTTGCCAGAGCTGGTGGCTGTGAAGGAGAAGGCAGGAATCAGTTTCCACAAAGTTCCAGAAATATTCATGACAAGCCTAGAGGGTGCCGAGCTGCATTCTGCTAATCAACAGGCACAAAGATAGATTAGTGTGACTTAAGTGGGAAAGAGGCCATGTATGCTGTGCTCTGAACCCAGAAAGTGTAAGTCCTGCTGAGGAACAGCTGAAACATTACTTTCATTGTTTCTGGGTTGGTGATATTAAGAAGAGAAGCAAAGTTTAGGCCCTGGGAACAGCTGAAGGTTCCCAGGAACCCTTGAGGCTGGAAAGTGGGTGGCACCAGCCCCAACTCTTCTGGGACGCTTCTTTGCCCTGGCTGAGCAAATGGGGAATCCTCCCATGTGCCTGCTTTGTCTTCCAGAGCCAAAGAGTTCAAGACACGGCTGGGGATCTTTCTTCACAAATCAGAGCTGGGCTCTGATACTGGCAGTGTTGGCAAGTTCGAGTGGAGTAGCAAACACGGCAAAGAGGGGTGAGTCCTGCTGGCCGGCCTAGGGCCCTAGAGGGGAGGGATCCAGATCGAGGAGAGGAGCCACAAGGAGGAAAATACAAACAGAAATTAGGACGTGTGAGGGTACATCTTGGTGACCCCTTCCTGAAGATTTTAGTGAAGATTCCTGCTGGTCTGCTATGGGTGACTGGGTCGGTGGCTCCAGGATTCTTGGCCCACCGACAGATATGTGTGCCCAGGGTCGGAATGTCTAGTTACCAGACTCCTCCACCTGCAGATGTCACTGTCTCTGCAACCAGGGCTAGGACAAGGTCTAAGAACACTTGAGGCTTTTCAGTCAATGACTTTACTCCCATTAGTGTGCACTTTGCCTAGAAGCCCTTTCATATTGAAAATCAACACTGCCAGGTGCTGCTCTAGGCTCTGGGGTTATGGGTAGACTTAATCTCTATTCCTGAGGCCCTTATTTCCACGAGGGGAAATGTAGAAAACAAAGCCCAGGGTCAGAGGAATAGAAACAATTTTGGACTGTGAAGAGACAGTCTTAGAGTTATCTACTGAGGACTAGAAGGCCCCTGTCTTTGGTTTCCCATTACTGAATTGTCCCCTACAAAAATACCTGTAGCCTCAACCAAGGGTTGGAGGAGTCTGCTCCAGTAATCACTTTGTGTGAATTCTACAACCTCCATCAGAGTTCTGGCTAGGATTTATGCTAGGCATTAGTTTGTTGATTTTTTTTTAAGTAAAATCTTTACGTTTTGTTTTGTTTTCTAGCAGAAACTTCTCAGAAGATGTGCTGGGGTGGAAAGAGTCATTTGACTTGCTACTGAGCAGTAAAAGTGAGTAGGATCCTGTTGTGTCCATCCGGGGGTGGCACGTGTGTACCCATGTGCTTTGGAGCCAGCCTGAGGGATGCTGAAAGCGTGGGCAAAATAATAGTTGTAGTAATAATAATAATGATCCATCCCCTAGTGTGCCAGCCTCTATTCAGAATACAAAGGCAGGTCCTTGTTCAAGAAAATTACATCCTAAAAATAGAGCCATTAACTACAATTGCTGTCTTTCTTCTTTGATTCCTCGCTGTCCCACTGTCTGACCTGTCTCTCCCTCTCTCCCCTCAACCCCAGATGGAGTAGCCGCCTTCCACGCTTTCCTGAAGACGGAGTTCAGCGAGGAGAACCTGGAGTTCTGGCTGGCCTGTGAGGAGTTTAAGAAGCTCCGGTCGGCTACCAAGCTGGCCTCCCGGGCTCACAAGATCTTTGATGAATTCATCCGCAGTGAAGCCCCAAAAGAGGTCAGAGCCTCCACGTGTCCTGTGGACCCTCCACCTGCCTGCTCTTTCCCCACTGAGAACTGGGGGTGGTGGGTGTCCAGCAGGGCAAGGGTTGAGTGTAGAGAGTGATCTTATTTTGCACAGGCATGAATGGGCTTCTGTGGCTGGAGACTAGGAAAACCAGGTTCTGTGCCACTCATGGGTGCTGTTACCCTCAGACTCGCTGATGGGGCTTAGAGGGATTGACAGGTGTTTTGGCTGTTTTTGTAAACTAAGCCCTTATTAGAGGGTTAAAATATACTAGTGAGGAGACAGGTCACCCTAGGGACCTTGTGTGACCTGCTTCAGTCCCCTGGCTGACGGTGCCTCAGGCTGGTTGGTATGTGGTTGGTGAATTTTTCCACCTTCCCTCAGGTCTCCATGGCTGGCCTCAGTGTTTGGTAAAGTGCACGGGGCCACCTTGTGGAGAGAATATAGTAATACCTTGCTTTTGTATCCTATTTTGTATTGTATTTTCTGAGCACTTTCATTTTTACCACATTATTCCATAAAGAGTTATTGAGCACCATTTACATGCAAGGCACTGTTATAGTTGTTAGAGACATAACAGGGACAAAAGTCTCTACCCTAATGGGAGAAGATGACAATAACGGTGAAATACATAAATATATGTCAGGTGATGGTGTGTGTTTTGATCCAAACAAAGCAGGATTTGAAAGGGAGCACAGGGGGCACCTGGGTGGCTCAGTCGGTTAAGCGTCCGACTTCCGCTCAGGTCATGGTCTTGCGGTCCGTGAGTTCAAGCCCTGCATAGGGCTCTACGCTAACAGCTCAGAGCTTGGAGCCTGCTTCGGATTCTGTGTCTCCCTCTCTCTCTGACCCTCCCCTGTTCATGCTCTGTCTCTCTGTCTCAAAAATAAATAAACATTAAAAAAAAAAACACAGGAGTACCGGATGGGTGGACGTGTGAGGTCTTTTTGTTTTTACAAAGGGAAGTGATGGGTGGGCTGTTCCATAAAGTGACATATGAACAGATAAGGGAGGGAAGAACATTCTAACACAGGAAATGGCAAGTGCAAAAGCCAGAGAACACATGTCCTAGTTACTACGCACCAGGCAGTGAGCCCGTGTGGAGCACGGAGAGTGAGGGAGGGAGAGTAGGAGATGAGGTCAGACAGGTGGCCAGATGTGGGCCTAGGTGGCCCTGCGGGCCCAGCATACACTTTGGCTTTTCCTCCAAGTGACCAGGGAAGACAACACTGCTGCTGACAGACTGACTTGAGTTTGAAAAGGCTCGCTGTAGCTGCTGGCTGGAGAATAGACCACAGGAGTGAGGGTGGAGGGGAGAGACCAGTTAGCAGGCTCTGACACTAACCTAGGAGAGAGGTGATGGCTAATTGAACCAGGACTGTACAGAGGCAGGGATGAAATGGGATTGGATTTGTATATATTCTTTTGTTTGTTTGTTTGTTTGTTTATTTAGAGAGTGAGTTCATGAGAGAGAGTGCGTGTGAGTGGGGGAGAGGGCAGACAGAAAAGAGGAGAGAGCATCCCAAGCAAGCTCCACACTCATGACCATGAGATCATGACCTGAGCCCAAATCAAGAATCAGAGGCCCCGGATTTGTATACATTCTTAATATGTTCTCGATAACTGTGAGAGATTTGAGGGCAGACGCTGGATCCGAGGTGGGGACAGGCCCACAGTTGAAAAGCCAATTAATGGTCAGCTCAGGAGACCCCAGCTTCCAGGTTCACAGGTACCCCTTCCGCTGCTGCACCTGCCCGTCAGGCTCTCCTCGGCCCCCTGACCCCTTGACCCCCTCGCCTTGCCCACTCTCCACTCACCCACGTTGTTGCCCTCCTTCCCACAGGTGAACATAGACCACGAGACCAGGGAGCTGACCAGGACGAATGTGCAGGCCGCCACAGCCACTTGCTTTGACGTGGCTCAGGGGAAGACCCGCACCCTGATGGAGAAGGACTCGTATCCGCGCTTCCTGAAGTCACCTGCTTACCGGGACCTGGCCGCCCAAGCCGCGGCCGCCTTGGCCTCTCCGTCCAGCTGCGGCCCGGTGGAGCCCTCACACACCTGAGCCTTGTGGCAGTGAGGAAGCCAGCCGGGAAGAGAGGTGGAGTCGCCCATCCCTGAGGCAGGTTCTGCAAAGCAGGCCCGAGAGGACAGTGAAGGAAAAAGCCCGTCTGGCCGCCTGTTTTGGAAGCAGCGCCCTCTCCTCTAGATACTGTGAGACTGAATTCTGTGCAGGAGTGGGTCCCCCACCCCCCGCTTCCAGGACCAGCGGATAGGGCTGGAGATGAGGGTTGTGTGGGGCTCTCCGGGAAAAGGAAAGGTGGTGGTGGAGTGATCATTGGCTCTTGTTCTCCATGGAGCAGGAAATATTCCAGCCTGGATAAGGGGAACTTGTAAACGAGAGAGGGGAAGACCACCAGATCTGCCTGTTGAACAGCTGACTCCGATTGCATCCTGTTTTCCTAGTTCCCAGGCTGTCCGGGACACAGAAGGGCGTTCCCAGTCTGTCCCCTTCACCTCTGGGCTGTCTGAGGGTCGCTTAGCTTGCCCTTCTTAACATTCCCGTGTCCAGCCTCACAATCTTATTGAGGCTGGAGAACCAATTTGATGCTTTCCCCAAGCAAGAGTTTTATACCTCCAAAACTGGCTTTTTGAGCCTCTTTGCAAGTCAGTAGAGAGCCTGGAAAAGGGGCCATCTTGCGCCTGTGAAATTAATCTTGGTGCTCTTGGTGACCTTTGTAGGTGGTCCCTGACCCTGTGCCTGCGGCAAGGTCCGCCTGTGAGCAGGGCCTGTGGGGCCTCTTGCTGGGCTGTGCCCTCTCGTGGCTCCATGCTGCCCTTGAACATAGGGCCCATGAGGAGGCAGGTGTGGGGCCCCACAGTGAGTGGCTAGCCCAGCTCTTGGGCCCAGCAGGGTGGAGCTAGGGAGAAAAGGGTCATGAGAACTCTCTTGGCAGTTTCCAAAAGTTCCATTGAAATCAAGCCAGTATTTTTTGTGGGTGTGAGAACAGGGAAAAAGAGCCGCCCTCAGTGGAAGGGGAGCCTTGTGTTTCTTTCCTGTGGATGTGAGGTGCCCTTACCAGAGTGTGGGGGGAAGTCGGGCCCGGAACCGAGATGGCCCTCGGAAGACTTTAGAAGCTGGGAGTGCAGCTGGGGGGAGAGACTGCTTGGAGGAGGCGGACTGGGAGAAATCAGAACCTGCTTGTCACCTCAGGGCAACACCAAACACCTATTTTGTGGTGAGACTTCTGCACAAGCCCGGGCCACGGAGGCAAATGAACCCGGCAGCCCCGTTATGCCCCAGGAAAAGCAACACTGTTCTCTCTGCGCTGTGAGCTCCTCCAGGAGAAAATTATTTAAGTATAATGTATTGTTGGTTTTGTGACCATTGTCATAGCATATTATTTTATTACTGTTGTTGCTGTTGTTATTTATTATTATTGTAATTTCAATTTGCCTCTGCTGGAGAATCTCAGCAGGAACTGGCAGCCTGACTGTCTCCCTCTCCACCGTCAGACTCTACCTCTACGTGCTGGGAACCTCTTAGCGTGTCAGGGACTCCTCACTGGTTAAATATTTATTTATTGTTGACAATGGAGCTGGTTTCCTAGATAGGAATGTGTACTGAATCCCTGTTTCCCTGTTTTAACATGTTATATTCTTGTAGAATAAACATAAAGCCCAGATATGAGATTCTGTCTGTGGGGGCTGTGTGGTCTGGAAGAGGCGAGGAGAAACACCATGGAAAGCCTTGTGGAGGAGTTAGCCTCCGGAAGTCCCTCGGGGCACGCGGGAGAGCTTTTGTGTTCCGGGAAGAGGCACAGGGGAAAGACCCATGTTTGTCTGGTGACTGGCAGAATTGATGAGGAGGGGCTAGGTGCTAAGGGTGGCCACCAAGATTGGTAACTTCCTTCAGCTGACGATGGCCCCAGCTGGGGTCTGGCTGTTGTGTTGATTGAACCCTGTCAACCTGCTGTCATTTCGGAGCCCATGGCCTTTGCCCGGCTGACGCAGCACGAACCATTCCCAACTCTGCCTCTAACAGACACACAAGGGGCGGGACTCCTCGGTTGAGTAGCCACATGTTTTCACTTAGGGGGTGGCTTTTGGGCATCTTCACTTTTGCCCATTCTTAATTTGCACTAGAATTTCATGCACATTCAAAGGATTCATATTTCTAAAATAATTTCTTAAAAGTCTTTGAGATGAGCTCCGGGAAGCCACTCTGTCTGCAAGGCCGCTCCACTCCAGGGGCTGAGGGGAGTAAGGGGGTTAAGCTGAGCTTGCAAGAATCTGGGGGTAGGTTTGCAAGGATCATATCTGCTCATCCTTTGCCAAGAGCCTATTTGTTCCCTTTGCTTACCCTACCAATCCTCTGCCCCACCCCGTTACCAGTATTTAAACTTTTCTTCTACGTCGAATTATCTGTTTGTACTCTGCAGTTGGTTGGCTTGGATGTGGATGATATCTAGTTGAAAATGTGGGACAGGGTGAGCTCAGGGTCCCCCTAGTGCTGTTGGCCCAAGAACTTTTCTTGAATTATCTGTTTGTACACAGATCTGGACCTGCTATTGACTTTTATTTCTCCCCTATTGTTAGTCTGAGTTAGTGGCCAGACTTGGGGTATGACGGGCAGAAAACCCGGTAGATTCGCACTCTAAACCCAGGTCTAAGGGGGCAATTCTGTGGGCAGTTCTAGGAGGGATCTGGACCTTAGGGCCAGAGAAGATTGGGTCAGATGCTGTGGCAGGCCCTGGTCCCATTTTGTCCCTATGTCAGCTCTGTGAGGTAGGTGTATTAGCCTGTAACACCAAGGAAACTGAATCTTGTGGGGCAAGGAATATGCCCAGGGCAGGTGGCTCGAGACAGCAGCAGAGATGAGATGTGAGCCCAGTTACACCATTGGGGGATGTCCAGTGTGTGAGAGATGGGAGGAGGGATGTGATGGATGACGAAAGACGGGTCCCCAGGGAGGTGGGGAGGTATCCACATTGTCCTCTTCTTACTTTCCTTCCATCTCTTCACCTTCTCATGAATCTGAGTGTGTCCACTGGGTGCCTGGCAGAAAACCAAAAGCAGTAACTGTACTTTCACCAGAAAGTAGCTTCATTTATTTCATAGCGGGTGGGGATTCTGAATGCGGCTAGACACGGGCACACATTTTTTAAGCAGTGTGGGTGGTCAGTAGGAAAAGGCAGGTGTAATCAGTGAGAGAGAAACGAACGGGGATGGGAGACCTCCTATATCTGCAGTGTGTGCCACAGGCCCCACAGTCCAGTGGGACCATCCTCAAGGCTTGTCCCCACCCCACTAAACCTCCCTCTCACATAAAAAGTGGCCTTGGCTTCCGTGGTGTGGCTGAAGGTGGCAGGTACACATCAGAGATAAGAATAGCTCTTTGCTGGGGCATCTGGGTGATTCAGTACATTGGGCGTCTGACTTGGTTTTGGCTCAGGTCATGATCTCATGGTTCCTCAGTTCAAGCCCTACATTGGGCTCCATGCTGACAGTGCAGAGCCTGCTTGAGATTCTGTCTCCTTCTCTCTCTGCCCTCCTGCATGCTCTTTCTCTCAAAATAAAGAAAAACAAACAAAAAACACACCTCTTTGCTGACCCGGGTGTCAGGCTCAAAACCGTCCCATGCTCTAATGGTTCTCTGAGAGCTTAAGTGACTTCTTGAAGATCACATTGCTAAGCAAGTGTCTCTGGTATCCTTAGCCCCTTCCCCAGAGCACTCTAGACTTTGACTCAGCAGGCAAAGCATTTCCTAAGTGGGAAATGCTGGCCTCCTAGGCCTCTGTCGCTACTCTCTCCCCTGTCCCTTGAAAACAAATCTGTCACAGTTCCCAGATTCGCTGTTACTGTCTCGGGCTTCCTTGCTTCCTCATCCTGGACCATCTGCCTGCTGTGTCCCCTCCTCTCATCATTGCTTTCCACCATGTCTACTCAGCTAGGGAGGCATCTTCCAAAGACCAACTCAAGGATCTTTCTGGGAAGCCTTCCCCGAACCTTTGGATCTGATTACGGATGCCTCTCTTTCAATGTACCACAGCTGCTCATAACTGAATTAGAGCGCTTAGATCCCTGCTTTCTGCTTCTCTTTACCTGAGGGCAAGCTCCTGGGATTAGGCAGGTCTTCCTCCCCAGGGCCTCGCCTATAAGCATTCAGGAAATGGCTCTTGAGTTAATGATTAGTTTTAAATCCAGCAGGAGAAAAGTTTAGATTACGGTTTCCAACTTCCATCCAGATCCGTCCCTGGATGTCCCACAGGCTCTTCATACATAACACATTCAAAACCAAGGTTATCATCATCCCCCACCAATATGCACTGCCTTCTGTTTCTCTAAGCCTGATATACACAAGGGCTGGCCACCCATTTTTCAGGTTTCTCCATCTCTTCCCTATGTCATCGCATCCAGTCTTGGAAATGGGTTGAGTCCAGCTTCTCCTTCCCAGGCTCACGGAGACCTCCTTAGAGGAGCCTTTTGTCCTCTCCAGTCTGAGCTACAAAGACAGCTTTCCACCTGGTCTCCCTCCCTGGCCTCTCCCATTCATTTTCCACACTGCCAATCTTCACCCATAATGCACAGATATGAGCGTGTCATGGCTGCATTAAAATGGCTCACCTTTGTCTACAAGAGAAAGTCCAGATCTGACCATGGCATCTGAGGCTCATGCTGAGCTGAACCAAGTCCCTCTTCTGACCTGTCCCCTGCCCAGATGGCCTTTACACACATGCTGCTCCCTGTGCTGGGAATGCCCTCTTCCTCTCTTTTTTTTTTTTTTTTAAATGGGGGTTTGGGGGTGAGGAGGGAAATGCCTTCCTCTAAATCCAACAAAAACATCACCTCTTCAGTGAAGCCTTCCCAGATGTCAACTGCACAGAGTTAATCTCTCCCACTTCTGTGATTCTAGGACACACTCTTTTTTTCACTTTGTTGTACATACTGCATGGTGCAATTCATGCTGTTTTCCTTCCCCTAAACTGGTCTCTTCAAGGTCAAAAGCCATATCCTTTACCTTGATAAGATGGAACCGGACAGATTGCAGCAAAATGGTTCACAGCCCTGGCTGTGGAGTCAAAATATTTGGGTTGAAATCCTGGCTCATTTGCTTTATGACCTTGGGAAGTTATTAAGGTAGTTCCCTCACCGTAAAATGAAGATAATAAAAGTGCACCCCTCTTTGGGAACATTGAATGAAATAAGTGTTTGGCACTTATTTTCCCATGAATGTTAGTTACTATTATTATTACCTGATCCCTAGTACTTAAAACAGTGCCTTGTACACGGTGGGCATCAGGTAGTAATTATTTACCGACTTTGAGCAGATTGGAAGAATCAGGATTCCAAATCTACTTTTCTTTCAAAAATAGTCCAACTGTTCCAGTATTGTATATCATCTGATGTGCAGAGTATTACAGAATTTCAAGTGAGGAAATCAAGGGTTGAGCCATTCATCAACTCGCTCAACCCCCCTCCCCACCCCAGTCAGCTAGTGCTGCTTCCACATGGTGCTGTTGTTGCTTCCACAAGACTGCCAAGGACCCCTGGCCCATCTTTCACCCTCTGCTGCCTCCCTGTGGCCATATCAGGCAATGCATACTTTTTCCTTAGTATTGCTTGACTTCGGCCATATTTTGTTTGGCTACTTCCTTTGGAATGGTATCCAAGAGGTATAACTTATAGTTTTGTTTATTAATGATTTTTAATAAACACGTGAAATTTTAATATGAGTGAAAATTATTAGCGTAACTTTTAAGACAGCCCGGTGGGTACAGGGTTTAGAACAAGATTTCTTTAGTGAACTTTAGTCAATAGGGCTAAATTAACTTTAAAAACTGAAGCTCTTAGGTGAAGAGAGAAAGGTGTTCAGGACATATTAAGGGCTGATCTCAAGGTAATTCCCTTTTACTGAAACTTTTAAATTGGTCCGGCTATTCAAATTGCTTTAGGGAAGAAAAGAAATTTGAAATTTAAATAACGGAGGAAAGATCCCAAGGGTGAGGGATGTAATGCAGTTAGCTGCTAGATAATGGAGTTTGAGTCTCCATCATTTAGAAAAGATACCTCTCGACTTACAGTGTTGGTGATTTCCAAGCTTTGGAAGGAACTTAGACCAGTTCCTTTGCTTTAAACTTTGAGAAAAACAATGCTGTGTGGATTAACCTTTTATTTGTGATGGGCCCCCACTTAAGAAAGAGTTCTCTGCTGGAGAGGATAAGTGCCTTAACTTATCCCATCATGCCTGTTCCAAGAGGCAGTTTCACAGACAATGTAGGTTCCTGCTTTAGACAGCGGGCTCTGAAGTCTGTCCCACACCTGCTACTTCTCAGTGGAGTAAACTTCAGCACATTACTGGATTTCTCAGAGCCTCACTTTTTCCTGTAACCTGTGAATAACAATAGTACTGGCTTCACAGGGCTTTTGTGATGATGGAATGAGAAAATTTATGACAAATATTCATCACAGTGCCCCACAGGCAGTAGTGCTCAACAAATTGTAGCTGCTTATATGCCATAGGCACTATCCTAAGTGCTTCACATATATTCATTTCTGTAACCCTCACAACCTTCCTTTGAGGTCACTACTGTTATTATTATCACCATATTACAGATGTAGAAACCAAGGCCAGAAGGCTTAAGGAAATTGCCTAAATTCAAAGAGTTAGCTAGTTATATATTAGTTAGCTATATTAGTTAGCTGTTGCTGCATAACAAACCATTCCAAGACTCCATGGCTTCAAATAATAAGCCTGTATTATTGCTTATGAGTCGGTGGGTCAGGTAGGCACTTCTGCTTATCTGGCCAGGCTCAGCTAATATCAGCTAGGCTTGTTTTTGCATCTGTGATCTGCTGGTGGTCTGGTAAGAGTTGGCAGGTCTAGGATGGCCTTAGTCGTACATCTAAGGATTGGTTGGTTGTTGGCTTGGGCAATGGAGGTGTCTGGGCCCTGTGTCTCTCTTACCACCCAGCAGGCTAGTCCAGGTTTCTTCATATGGTGGCAGGGTCTACTGGGCCAACCAAGTCACGGGGCCAGCCAAGATTCAAAGAGGGGAGTAACGAGACCACTTAATGAGAATTCCAGTATGAAGTTAAACTGTGAAAAGCATGGGTGAAGGGAAGATTGAAAAAAAAATGTGGCTCTTTTTGGTAATTATTCTATTATAGTGGGAGAGTCGGCTTTGAAGCGAGGCACCCTGGTTCCGGTGTCCTTGCTCCAAAGCATTTTGGAGACTCAGTGCCTTGACATCTGCTAGCAAGAGTCTTGCCATTTCCTGCTCCTAAGCATGGAATACCGTGGCAACAGCCTCTATTCAGTTGCAGGTGCTAGGGAGTTTCTAGCTATGCTAGCTGTTTCGTCTTGCCCACATTTCTTGCTACTCCTTTGTTTATTCCTTCAGAATTCTGCTTTATGATCACTTGGGTCATGAGCATCCTATTTTTGTTTGTTTTGGTTGCAAATTTTAATTTCCGATTTTAGCCACATCTCTACATCTGTTCTTAACAGGCTCACAGAATAGGTGAGGTGCATGATTACTACAGTCAAAAGAAAGCAGGGAAACCTAGATTTCATTAGCAAAATTGTGAGGAAGCTGTGAGAACATCAGTCATGTATTTGATTCAACTCGACCCCATTGTCTTATGGCGAAGATCCAACAAGAAGAGATTCTGGTAAGTAACATGCAGTTTAGTTGCACTTTAGGGCTAATCCTTGCAGCCTTAGGGCTCTTTCTGGTCCAAAGAAGGAAAGGGGAAGGACCCTGTGTCCCCATCCTAGCATGTGTGTGGAAAGGGGAAGTCCAGGGGATGGAGGGGGACATCATGATATGTAGCCTTGGCCTATGTTTCTCTGCATGCTCTTGCCTCAGTTTCCCACTCACTCCTGGACCTGCTTGCCTCTGCTCTTGGTGGTTCCTTCTTCAGAGTCTGGAGCTGTGCACCAGCCTAGTGGCTGGCATCTCTGTGAGCAGAACGAAGTCTCCTCCTACCAGGCCCGCTGTCACACTCTACCTGTCTCTTGAGCCACCCCCTCTTTGCTTCTCCTGGTTCAAGATGGTCAGGAGTTTGTCTCCCCAGCAAGACTGGATATTCCTTGTGGACAGGAATATTTCCCACTGCGGCCCTGAGTACACAGTATGCATCTCAGTGCGAGGAGAGTGGCAAGAACCGAACTTCTAGAGCAGAAAGGAATCTTAAAAACCATGTTCCACGAGGGAACTGAGGCTCGACGCGGTTAAACCATCCACCCGCCTGAGGTCACTCCCCTAAACAGCCACAGTGCTGGCTGCAGGACCAAGTCTCCAGACTGCCATCCTGGTGCCTGCCTGAGGAGGCCTCCGTGCCTCGGGCAGTGAGTGAGTTGAGTATGCCCACATGAGTGAGGGAGCTTGGGCTTTGGGTTTATCTAGCTTCTCTGAGCCACAGGTTCATCATCAACAGGTTTCTTAGGGGTCAACTGGGGTCATGTCACTTGTGAAGCAATGGGCAGGGCGCCTGGCACACAGAGTTCAATAAATATGCATTTACCACTCATTTCCCTCAGAAAGGTCGGGATTTAGAAGAACATGTAAAGATAGAGCTGGAAGCGGTGGCCTGAAAGCCTAAAGGGCTGAAAGATGAACAGCTCTATATTGGACGTCAAATTAGCCATGGGCAGTCAGAGTGGGGGCCCCACTGTCCTCTAGAGGGCTCTCTGCTCAGGCCCTGATCCTTTATTTTCTGGCTCAGTTTTTCCTCCTTCTCTCAGCTCCGCCCTGTGGCTCAGGGACCTCTTGCAAGAAGCGCTTTCCTGTAGGCGACAGGCTTTGAAGATTAAATGACCTCAAAGGAATAGCTGAGGGGCGTATATGACCTCAAAGGAATAGCTGAGGGGCATCTGAGTTTAGAAGGTAAGACCTCACAAAGAGGAGAGCTGGGAAAGCTTGAGAAGCTGTTCCCTTCGAGGGATTCCTTGGGCTCCGGGGTCTGGAGGTGGAAGGGGGTGTGGGACACCCGGGAGGGAGCTCAGAGCCCGCTGGCAGGGGGCCCTTTGGTCCGGAGCCCTCCTGGGCGCTCCAAGGTTTGGCCACAGTTCACACATTGCTTAACTCAAGCCTTCTTTGTCCGGCACCTCTGGTGAGTCGGAGAAAACGAAACTGAAAGCCGGCTGTTGTCTATGATAGCACTTTTGCTGCAGTGTCTCTTTACTCTGATATTTTATTTGGGATTTCTTTGACTCCCTTTCCTTCCCTGCTCCTTTATTTCTACCAGCCCATCTCACACCTGCTGTAACAGCAACCCTGCACATGAACATTTGTCTCAAAGTTTTCATTGCCAGGGTGGTGTGCTTTCATAGCACGATCGATGAGATCTCTGAGGGAGGGGCCTTTGATACTGTCAGGGTGGCCAGATTGCCAAAAAGTGGTTGCTATGTGGGTTCTGTAGCAGGTGCAGTTTTACAGATACTCAAGTAACAGTTTGGTGCTCATGCTTGAATTGCAGTTCTGTTACTCACACCTGGCGGAGGGCTGTTGGACTAAATCAACACCACCAGGTCCCCTGTTTATGTGCTGTGTGTGTGCACACAGGTGGGGAGACCAGGATTCGCTGAATTATTATTTTTTCATAGTGGGACATTATTAGTTCTCTCATTTATTGAATGCCTAATATTTGCCATACGTGACATGCATGACTGTATTTACTGTTGCCCCCTCTGGAGGAAACAAAATTGAGAATAATCTAATGCTACACAATTAGGAAGTAACAGTCCGAAGTTACACAACCAGCGGTTCAGACTTCAATCTTGTGAGGTTGGAGCTTAAGCTCTTTCCGCTTTTCTGTATTATTTTGAATAGAAGCACAAAGAAGACCTGCCCAGCGCCAGCAAACAAACACGCTGAGAGGAATCACACTTCCTGTGGCGTAGGAAATGCAAATTGACACAACACAGATTTCTTTTCCCCCTATAAATGAGAGTTCTTTCTTTCTTTCTTTTTTAAGAGCCCATCTATTTCTGGCAAGAGTATGTTTATATGACATCAGAAGACATTTATTAACATAGCTTGAGAGTTTTTAAAATGATCATATCCTTTTGTTGTGGGACAGAGAACTGGTTCCAAACTCAGGTTTGGCTTCTAGCTGCTCAAAAATCAATACTAGAGAGACAGGTGATGGTGGGAAAGGGAAGGTTGCTTTATTCAGGAATCTGACAACCCGGGAAGATGGCAGACTAACGTCTCAAAGACCATCTTCCCCATGCAAGGGAAGCTGGGGAAGGCATGGGGAAAGGGAGGGGGTGGGGGCTGCGTGCCGAAGAAGCAGATGCCCAGGCAGTTAGTCATTTGTCAGTATGACCCTGAACAGACATATTGGCATCATCAGCAGCTGGCCCTTCACTCCTCAAGGCCAGGGGTCTGCACATCTCAAGGAAAGTAGATTAGTTCCGCTACAGACCGAGGGACTTAGGTCAGCACACACCAGTGCATAGGCTTGAAGCAAATTAACACTTAAGACCTGTTAGTGTGCCATTACTCTTTGACCAGGCATTCAGTTCTTTGAAATCTATCATAAGAAATCTATTATAAGATTTCTCATAAGAAAACAAGCTTTAGGGGCACCTGGGTGCACTTGGTTAAGCGTCCAACTTCGGCTCAGGTTGATCTTGCAGTTCGTGGGTTCAGGTCCTGTGTCGGGTTCTGTGCTGACAGCTCAGAGCCTGGACCCAGCTTCAGATTCTCTCTGTCTGCCCTTACCCCACTTGCACTCTCTCCCTCTCTCTCTCAAAAATAAACATTAAAAAAAAGAAAGAAAATAAAGTTTAAAAAGCTAAATTAACTGAACCATTATTTAGAATGGTTAAAAAAATTCTAATTTTAAACGTCTTGTTTAAAAATTGTTTTTAAAAACTGCTCAGTAGTGGTGCCTGGGTGGATCAGTCAGTTGAGTCTCTGACTTCAGCCCAGGTCATGATCTCATGGTTTGTGACTTTGAGCCCTGCCTTGAGCTCGCCGTTGTCAGCACAGAGTCCTCTTGGGATCCTCTCTCCGCCTCTCTCTCTGTCCCTCCCTTGCCTGCACTCTCTCTCAAAAATAAACATTTAAAAATAAATAGGGGCACCTGGGTGGCTCAGTCGGTTGGGCGGCCGACTTCGGTTCAGGTCATGATCTCGCGGTCCGTGAGTCCAAGCCCCGCATTGGGCTCTGTGCTGACAGCTCAGAGCTTGGAGCCGGCTTTGGGTTCTGTGTCTCTCTCTCTCTCTGACCCTCCCCCTGTTCATGCTCTGTCTCAAAAAAATAAATAAACATTAAAAAAATTAAAAAAATAAATAAATACTGCTCGGTAATAAGGAAATGAAGCAACTGTCTGGTGGCATATTGCCATTAAATTTTTTAAAGTTTATTTATTTATTTTTGAGAGAGAAAGAGAGAGAGAGAGAAAATCCTAAGCAGGCTTGATGCTATCAGTTCCAAGTCTGAGGTAGGGGCTTGATGTCTCAAACCGTGAGATCATTACCTGGGCTGAAATCAAGAGTTGGCTGCTCAACCGACTGAGCCACCCAGGTGCCCCAACCATTAAAAATATTTTAAAAGACTTTGCAGTAACATAGGAAATTATTTATACTATGGCATTAAGTGAAAGAAAGCAGGATACTTATACAACATCCTTACATAGCATGATCTCAACTATTTTTAAAAAATGTATAGAAATATACTAAAATGTTAACAATGGCTATTTCTGGGTGGTGGGACTGTAGCATAATAATTTTCTAGAGCAAATAGTTCTATATTAATAACCAGATTAATTTTTCCAATTCAAATGCTTCCTCACTATTGTGAAATTACAGATAGCTCTCTCATCTCCCGGTGGGATGTCAGAAGACTGCAAGAGTATTGTTTTCCCTCATACTGCTGGTCCGTAGTCAGATAACTCCGATTTACCCTGACAGGAGTTCTAAAGCTCCATGTCTCTTTGATCAAGTCCCAAGAAGATACATTTTCATTTTCTTAAAGGAAAGGCACAGAGTTGTAGCCACTGGTAATTACCATCATGGAGAGCAAGAGCCATAACAACCTTCAGGAGAGACCCACACCCTCCAGCAAGGGGAGGGCATCAGTGGAGGACAACCAGTTGATCAAAGCGGTTGAAAAAGAAGACATCAAGCTGGTTCAGCAATTGCTGGAAGGAGGGGCTGATGTCAATTTCCAGGAAAAGGAGTGGGGCTGGTCACCGTTGCATAATGCGGTACAAAGTGGCCAGGAGGACATGCTACATCTTCTGTTTCGTTACGGCGCTAATCCTTGTCTGAGGAAGAAGAATGAGGCCACTCCCTTCATCATCGCTGGGATTGGAGGAAAGGTGAAGGTGCTCGAACTTTTACTTTCTAAAGGTGCAGAGGTCAATGAGTATGATGCTAATGGCTTCACAGCTTTCATGGAAGCTGCTGTGAATGGTAAAGTCGAAGCCTTAAGATTCCTGTATAAGAGTGGGGCAAAGGTGAATTTGAGTCGAAGGACAAAGGAGGATCAAAAGAGGCTTAGAAAAGGAGGGGCCACAGCTCTAATGGATGCTGCTGAAAATGGACATGTAGATGCCTTGAAGGTCCTCCTTGATGAGATGGGGGCAGATGTCAAAGCCCGTGACAACATGGGCAGAAATGCTTTGATCTATGCACTTAGGAACTCTGATGATAGAAAGGTGGAGGTCCTCACTCGCCTTCTGCTGGACCATGGGGCTGATGTCAATGTGAGGGGAGAGAAAGGGAAGACACCCCTGATCCTGGCAGTGGAAAAGAAGCACTTGGGTTTGGTGCAGATGCTTCTGGAACAAGAGCATATAGAGATTAATGACACAGACAGTGAGGGCAACACAGCACTTCTGCTGGCTGTCCAACTCAAACTGGAAGAAATTGCTCAACTGTTATGTGAGAAAGGAGCCAGCACAGACTGTGGAGATCTTGTTATGATAGCGAGGCGCAACTATGACAGTTCCCTTGCAAAGTTTCTTCTCCTTCATGGAGCCAGAGAAGATTTTCACTCTCCTGCTGAAGACTGGAAGCCTCAAAGCTCACGTTGGGGGGAGGCCTTGGAACATCTCCACAGAATATACCGCCCTATGATTGGAAAACTCAAGATCTTTATTGATGAGGAATATAAAATTGCTGACACTTCTGAAGGGGGTGTCTACCTGGGGTTCTATGAAGGGCAGGAAGTAGCTGTGAAACGCTTCTATGAAGGCAGCACACATGGACAAAAGGAGGTCTCCTGTCTGCAGAGCAGCCGAGCAAACAGTGACTTGGTGACGTTCTATGGGAGTGAGAGCCACAAGGACTGTCTGTATGTGTGCCTTGCCCTCTGTGAGCAGACACTGGAGGGACACTTGGATAAGCACAGAGGGGAGGCTGTGGGAAATGAGGAAGATGAATTTGCCCGGCATGTCCTTTTCTCTGTATTTAAGGCTGTGGAAGAACTACATCTACTGTGTGGATACACTCATCAGGATCTGCACCCCGGAAACATCTTAATAGGTAAGTCCCCCCAGTCTTCTCTTAAAAATTATGGGGTGTTTATTTACAAAAGGAAAGGATTTTCATTATAGATAGGAAAAGAGTAGAGTACATGTATACTATTCTGTTCAAGGACTAATGAAACTGATTCATAATTATAGTGCAGTCTCTCCTGCTATGAGGTATAACCTTTACCCCACATGGAGGTCCCAGATGCCAATGGAATACCAGGCTAACCTTATATACTTCCCTTGGCAAATGCAAGTATGAAGGTATGTCTTAGACGGGGTCAGCTCCAGAAATTTGAATTCCTAAAGTAGCCTGCAAGTCAGAGAATCCTGAAGTTATGTTCCTTCAGACAAGATGGCAGTCACCGTAAAACTGAATGGCAAAACTGAGGTCAAAATTGGGCATGCCAGGATAAGATGCAACACAGTGAAACAGCCTCCAAGTAGGCAGAACAAGACACTACCCACTGGCTCAAGCCAATAAACAAACATACAAACAAACAAGCAAATGAAAGCAACATTAAAGAAAAGAAGCAGAGCTGAGTGTAAAGTCCCAGGAGGCAATGTGGTGCAGTAGAAAGAGTCTTGGCTTTAGACAGGTTGAGGGAGGCTTGCAGCCCAGTCCTGCCACTTGGTAGCTTTGCAACCTCAAAGTCACTTGATTCTGTGAGGCTTAGTTCTCTCGTTTAAGACTGATAATACTGCTTTGATAAGGTTGTTATGAGGTCTAAGTGCAGTATGTTAGACAAGTTACCTGTGTTATAGGTGCTCAACCAAGGCCAAGTTCTTGTCTAGAGGGCTAAGCAGAAACAGTTACCTAATCTACAGGCATGCATTGAGATTTAAGCTAGGTGTAGGGGAATAAGACAAAAAGAGGGTTCAGGTATGGAAAGGCAGAGAACAGTGTTTAAGGTCCTGGACAAGACCTGGAAAGAAGTAGGTAAACCTAAGAACACAACTGGAATCTGGCTTTTAGTTTGAAGCCACTAGTCGCACTCCTTCCTGGTGTTAAGCAACTTTGCTGGGGAGACTGACAAAGGCCAGAAATATGTGCAGCTCTACCAAGTGAAGCAGTCTCAAGATTCAGCCAAGGGCAGGCTCCTTCCCACTTCTAAATATCTATCTTGATGCAAAAGGGTCATATATCATGTTCTAAAGAAAATTACTTGTCACTACCTATTCTTCAGAATTTCTGGCACCACCTCTTCTATTCTTAAGCTTGGACAATAAAGAATAGACTATATTTCTGCCTCAGGTGGTGAACCTAACGTATACTAGAGACTATTCTTTGTATTAAATCCCTAAAATGATAGGGAAAGATGGTTAAATGACTTCATAGCTGAGATCACAATAACAAAAGAAGTTTTACAGGACAAAATATTTGAAGAGTCATTAAGAGACTGAACATGATTGGATGGGGTTAAAGAAGGACACAGGAGCCAGTATAAATGCAGGAGGCCACAACTAGATGTTACTCATAAAAGTAGGATCAGTGCAAAGAAGCCCCACTCAAGAGTAATGGAAGCCAGAGGCAGGAGATGACAAAGGACCAGGTAACAGGAAGATTACTGCATTGGTAGAAACTAGGAAGCTCAAACCCTGTGCATCCCCTCTCCCCCACAGACCAAGCATCTATGACAGGCCTGTCTGTCTGCAGACAGGGAGACAGGGCTGCTACTCAAGACAGTGGGTGGTTGATGATCTCAAGAGAAACAAAGAACATTTAAACCCACAAGATTTGTGCCAAAGCACCCTACTGAGTGGCATGTCCTTCTTACCCCTAAGTTTCACTGAATAATGTAAAGCAGTTCTGACAACTGCCTCCATTCCCCTATGTTGGATAGCATTAACAGAAACAACTCACAGGGCATCAGGGATTCTCAACTGCAAAATGAGGCTTATAGTAAAAAATGACTTAAGATATTCATGAAGTACCGATACCATAAGAGAGATGCATGAAATAGAAGAATTAACACCCAAGGAAACAAAGCTAATTGAATGTATTAGTTTCCTATGGTTGCTGAAACAAATGATCACAAACTTGGTGTCTTAATAGAAACTTATGGGGCGCCTAGGTGGCTCAGTCAATTAAGCCTCCAACTTTGAGGCTTCGACTCAGGTCATGATCTCATGGCTCCTGAGTTTGAGCCCTGTGTCTTGGCAGGCTCTGTGCTTACAGCTCAGAGCCTGGAGCCTGCTTCAGAGTTGGTCTCTGTCTCTCTGTGCTCCTCCCCTGCTTGCGCACTCTCTCTTTTTCTCAAAAGTGAATAAACATTAAAAATTTTTTAAACAATAGAAACCTATTCTCCCACAGTCCTGGAGGCCAGAAATCAGTACCACTGGCCCCAAATTAGGTGTCACCAAGACCAAATTCCCTCTGTAGGCTGTGGGGGGAGACTCTGTTCCTTGCCTCTTCCTCTTGGCTGCTGATATTCCTTGACTTGTAGCATCACTTTAATCTCTGCCTCTGTAGTCATATTGCTTTCTCTTGTGTTGTCAGATCTCCCTTTGCCTCCACAGAGGGTAGTTGTTAAAAGTTCTCACTACATAAGGATGTATGTGATTACACTTCGGATTCACCCTGCTAACCCAGGATAATCTCTCCTATTTTAAGATTCTTAATCACATCTGCAAAATCCTTTTTTGTTTTGACTATATAAAGTAATATTCAGGGGCGCCTGGGTGGCTCAGTCGGTTGAGCATCCAACTTCGGCTCAGGTCATGATCTCACAGTTTGTGAGTTCGAGCCCCGTGTTGGGCTCTGGGCTGACAGCTCAGAGCCTGGAGCCTGCTTCCGATTCTGT
The DNA here is from genome assembly GCF_016509475.1 of Prionailurus bengalensis. Taxonomy (NCBI): domain Eukaryota; kingdom Metazoa; phylum Chordata; class Mammalia; order Carnivora; family Felidae; genus Prionailurus; species Prionailurus bengalensis. The sequence goes on from NC_057360.1 coordinate 25,387,278, forward strand.
GTCTCCCTCTCTCTCTGCCCCTCCCCTGCTCATGCTCTGTCCCTCTCTCTTTCCCAAAAATAAATAAAACATTAAAAAAATAAAAATAAATAAATATTCACAGATTCCGCGGATTAGTACATGGGCATTTACTTAGCTTACCTTATTAAGTAACCACAATACAACTTTGAATATAATTAATAAAACCAGAGAACAAAGATAGGTCATGTCTTCCAAGAAGCAAGAATAAGCATTGTGAAAAGAACCAAATAGAGAATTTGGAATTTAAAAATATGATTGTTTAAAATTTTAAAACTTGGGGTGCCTGGGTGACTCAGTCGGTTGAGTGTCTGACTTCACTTTAGGTCATGATCTCACTGTCTCTGAGTTCCAGCCCCGCATCAGGCTCTGTGCTGATAGCTGAGAGCCTGGAGCCTGCTTCAGATTCTGTGTCTCCGTCTCTGTCTGTCTCTTTTCCACTCATGCTCTGTCTTTCTCTCTCAAAAATAAAATAAAAACATAATAAAATAAAAATTTAAAACTCAAGACTGGGTTGAAGATTAAATGAGTGAACTAGAAGATTTGCCCAAGAAATTCTCCAAGGAAATAATAGAAAAGTATAAAGGGATGGAAAGGGAAAAAGTTTAAGAAGTCAGGAATTAGATCCAGAAGTTCTAATAGGCATTCCAGAGGGAAGAAGAGAGTGAGGCTGAAACAATATTTGAAAAAAAAAATCGCTGAGAATGTCCCAGAACTAAAAGATGGATATAGTTCTCTTATTGAAAAGACTCACCAAGAGCTGAGGTAAGTATGGAAAAAACCCCATTGAGCCACATCTTAAAGGAATTTCAAAGCATCAAAGAAAAAAGAGAAAACCTCAAAAGCTCCCAAGAGAAAAAAAATTATCTACATAGAAACCAAAATCAGATTGGTAAGGGACTTCTTTCATCAGCAACCTGAATGCCAAAGGAAGGCACTGAGGAGAAAGAGCCTATTTAACAGCTGAATGTTAGTGTCACCCCAGAATTCATATGTTGAAACAATAATCTCCATATGAGGGCACTTGGAAATAAGACCTTTTGGAGGAGATTGGATCATGAGGGTGGAGCCTTCATGAATGGCATTAGTGCCTTTTTTTTTCACAATTAGAAATAATTTTTTCATTTTCTCCAGCTTTATTAAGACAAAATTGACATGTAACATTGTGTGAGTTTAAGGTATATAATGTGATGATATAATATACGTACGTCTATATTGCAAGATGATTACCACAATACAGTTAGTTAACACATTACCTCACATAGTTGCTGTTGTGTGTATGTGTGGTGAGAACTTATAACATCTACTCTCAGCAACTTCAACTATATAATACAGTATTGTTAACTATAGTCACCGTGCTGTGCATGACATCTCCAGAATTTAGTCATCTTGTAACTGGAAGTTTGTACCCTTTGACTGCCTTTAGCCATTTCCCTGACCTCTACCACTGGCAACCACCAATCTAAATCTCTGCTTCTATGAGTTCAGTTTTTTTTTTCATTATTTAAAAACATTTTTTTAAATGTTTATTTTTAAGAGAGAGAGACAGAGAGACAGAGAGACAGAGCATGAACGGGGAAGGGGCAGAGAGAGAGGGAGACTCAGAATCTGAAGCAGGCTCCAACCTCTGAGCTGTCATTACAGAGCCCAAGGTGGGGTCTGAACTCATGAACCATGAGATCATGACCTGAGCCAAAGTTGGACGCTTAACCAACTGAGCCACTGAGGTGCCCCTCAGTTTTGTTTTGTTTTATTTTTTTTAGATTTCACATGTAAGTGAGATCATATAGCATTTGTGTTTCTTTGTCTGACTTCTTAAACTTAGCATGATGCCTTCAAAGTTCATCCATGTTGTCATAAATGGCAGGATTTCTGTCTTTTTATGGCTGCATAGTGTTCTGCTGTGTGTGTGTGTGTGTGTGTGTGTGTGTGTGCCATTTATTTATTTATTTATCCCTTCATCTGTCAATGGACACAGCCAGTTTCTATGTGTTGGCTAACATAAATAATGGTGCGATGAACCTGGAGACGCAGTTACCTCTTCAAGATGGTGATTTCATTTCCTTCAAATATGCTTTTCTATTTTATCAATTTTTAATTTTTTTGAGAAACTTTCATGGTGTTTTCCATAGAGGCTGCACCAATTTACATTCCTACCAATAACACACTAGAGTTCCCTTTGTTCCACATCCTCACCAGTGCTTGTCATCTGTCTTTTTGGTGATTATTCTAACAGATGTATGGGATGATATTACATCATAGTTTTGTTTTGCACTTCACTAATAACTACTGATATTGAGCACCTTTTCATGTATCTTTTGGCTCTTTTAATGTCTTCTTTGGAAAAAATGTCTATTCAGGTCCTTTGCCCATTTTTCAGTCAGAACATTTTATCTTTGCTATTGTATTGAATGAATTTTATAATTCACTCCAAACCAGATATCTGATTTGCAAACAGCTTTTTTTTTAATTCTGTACATTCCCTTTTAATTTTGTTGATGGTTTCTTTTGCTGTGCAGAAGCTTTTAGTTTGATGTAGTCCCTCTTGTTCATTTTTACTTTTGTTGCCTGTGCTTTTGGTGTCGGATCTTAACTATCACTGCTGGGACCAATATCAAAGAGCTTTTCCTCTACGTTTTCTTTTAGGAGTTATAGGGCTTCAGGTCTTACATTTCAGCCTTAAGCCATTTCAAAGTAGTTTTTTAAGTGGTGTAAGACAGGGTTCCACTTTCATTCTTTTGCATGTAACTATCTGTTTTTTTTCCAACATCATTTTTTGAAGAGATTGTCTTTTGCCCATTGGGTATTCTTGGCTCCCTTGTGAAGAATACATATGTGTGGGTTTATTTTGGGGCTCTTGATTCTGTTTAATTCATTTTATACCAGTACTACATTGTTTTGATTATGAGAGCTTTGTGATATAGTTAAAAACCAGGAAGTGTGATGCCTCTAAATGTGTTCTTTCTCAAAATTGCTTTGGATGGATTAATGCCCTTATAAGAAGAGGTCATAGAGGGCTGCCTGGGCGGCTCAGTTGGTTGATTCTCTGACTCTTCATATCCACTCAAGTCATGATCTCATGGTTTGTGAGGTTAAGCCCTGTGTTGGGCTCTGTGCTGATAGCATGGAGCCTGCTTGAGATTCTCTCTTTCCCTCTTTCTCTGCCACTCTGCCACTTGCACTTTGTCTCTCAAAATAAATAAACAAACAAATAAATAAACATTAAAAAAAAGAAGTCATAGAGCTAGCTAGTTATCTTTCCACCATATGAGGACACAGCAAGAAGATGGCTGTCTATAAACTAGTAAGAGGGTCTTCACCATGAACCCAGTCCTGCTGACACCCTCATCTCAGATTTCCAATATTCAGAACTGTGAGAAATAAATTTCTGTTGTTTAAGCCACCCAGTCTATTGTGATTTGTCATAGCATCCAGGACTGACTGAGAGAACAATCACATTATTATTGTTCACATGTGATTCAGAATAAATACATATTTTTGATTGCAGTATTATTAGCACACAGTGTTTTATTAGTTTCAGATGTATAATATAATGATTCAACAATTCTATACATTACTCACTGCTCATCACAATAAGCACACTTTAATCCCCTTTATTTATTTCACCCATCCCCCTCCACTTCCCCTCTGGAAACCACCAGTTTGTTCTCTGTATTTAAGAGTCTGTTTTTTTGTTTGGCCCCTTTTTTTTTCTTTGTTCATTTGTTTTGTTTCTTAAATTCCACATATGATGAAATCCTATGGTGTTTAGGTTTCTCTGACTTATTTCACTTAGCATGATAGCCTCTAGGACCATCCATATTGTCACAAATGGCAAGATTTCATTCTTTTTGATTGCCGAGTAATATTTCATTCTCTCTCTCTCTCTCTCTCGATACATATGTATATCTTCTTTATCCACTCATCTGTTGATAGACAATTTGGCTACTTCCATATCTTGGTTATTGTAAATAACACTGTAAACATAAGGGTGCATATAACTTTTCAAATTAGTGTTTTGTTTTCTTTGGGTAAATATCTGATAGTGGAATTACTGGATCATATCATATCTATTTTTAATTTTTTGAGAAACCTCCATACTGTTTTCCACAGTGGCTATAGTAATTTACATTCCTACCAACAGTGCACACTTTTTCTCCACATTTTTACCAACATTTATTTTTTGTCCTTTTGATTGTAGCCATTTGACAGGCATAAGGTGATATCTCATTGTGGTTTTGATTTGCATTACCCTGATGATGAGTGATGTCGAGAATCTTTTCATGTGTTTGTTGGCCATTTGTATGTCTTCTTTGGAAAAAGTTTCTATTCGGGTCCTCTGCCCATTTTTAATTGAATTGTTTGGGGTTTTTTTGGTGTTGAGTTGCATATGTTCTTTATACCTTTTTGGCATTAACCCCTTATTGGATATCTCATTTGCAAATATCTTCTCCCACTGAGTAGGTTACCTTGTTGTTTTGCTGATGGTTTCCTTTGTTGTACAGAAGCTTTTTATTTCAGTGTAGTCCCAATAGTTAATTTTGCTTTTGTCTTCTCTTCCTGAGGAGACATATCTAGAAAAAAATGTTTCTATGGCCAATGTCAGAGAAATTACTGCCTGTTTTTTCGTTTTCTAGAATTTAATGGTTTCAGCTCTCACATTTAGGTCTTTGATCCATTTTGAGTTTATTTTTGTGTATGCTGTAAGAAAGTGGTCTATTTTCATTCTTTTGCATGTAGCTGTCTAGTTTTCCCAACACCATTTGTTGAAATACATTTTTTAAGCATTCAAGGATCCAGGAAAACTTTCTGCCCACAGACCCTACATGAAAGATCTGCTAGAGGATATGCATAAGGAAGGAGAGAGAGTCTGGGAGAAAATAGTAACTTATAAGAAGCAAAGAATAAACAAAGAAAGAATTCATTGTTTATGTAAATTATGCACATTGTTTTTTTTTTTAAGAATTACAAATATATTAATCTTAGATGACATCACTGTGGTGGGAGTGAGGATGAAGAGGTTCTTGATTCATTCATTGACAGCAGGGTGGAGTGGGCAGATTTTGTCCGGACTCTGCCCATCAACTGTTAACAGTCTGTGATGATGTAAGTTTAAAATTTTGATAGTACTTTAACAATGTCTATTGAATCTAAACAAAACAAAACAAAACTGGGGCTTGTTAAAAAAATCAAGTGTTAGGCAGAGATGTGAAGTGTTCCATCAGGCACTTGCCAATTTAAGTAGTAGAACTCAGCTCCAAGTGGCTTAAACAATGAAGGGGATTTATTAGTTCGAATAGCTGAAAACAGTCCATGGTTATGATCTGCATCCCATCTGCCCCTTCAACCTCCTTTCCAACTACATCCCTCCTCTCCAGGTACTCAGCCTGCTTTCTGTCAGAGTGGAATTCTTTGGGTTCCTTTCTGCCTTGGGAATTCCTATCCGGAATTCTCTCTTCCCTGCTCCACTTATCCACTCAAATTCTACTAATTTTGAAAGAGAGAGAGAGAGAGAGAGAGAGAATGCAAGCAGGGGAGGGGCAGAGAGAGAGAGAGAGGGAGAGAGAGAATCCCAAGCAGCCTCCATGCTGACAGCATGGAGCCTCATGTGGGGCTCAAATTCACAAACTGTGAGATCATAACCTGAGCTGAAATCAAGAGTTGGATGCTCAACCAGCTGAACCACCCAGGTGCCCTAAGAGTCCTTCCTCAAGGAAGACTTCTTTCCCACATACAGCCATATGGTTCTTGTTATCAACTTTCAGTTTCCTGCACTTTTGGCTAGTACTTTTAAAGTTGCAATTAACTTTGTGTTTATTTGTGTAATTATTCACTCAATATCTATCTCCTTGTTCAGCGACTCTGAACCCTGCAGGGTCTGTGCCGTGTTCTCCTCCTCCACTGTCATTTTCCCCCTCACTAGACCCTTATTGAATAATTTAGTGGACACATTTTTGTCAGACTGTGGGTTTCCGTGCAACTTTGATATCTAAGTTCAGAATAAAAAGGGTTCGAGAAGCACACAATTCTGACTGTCATCCTATCTGGAGTTACCCAGTTTTCTTTCTTTGACTCCTTCAAGCCAGAAGCAGGAGCTACTTCTTCAAGGACAGATCACTGACTTGTTCTCCTCTCATATTGTTCCGGATCTCTCCTGTCCATGCATCCCTCTGTCTGAGGACTCAGTGGCTTCTTTCCAGGGAGAAGGATTCTGAAGAGGGATGAGGCAGTGACTCATAACAAGCACATGGTTAATCCATGATAACTGCTTACAGCATCATAGTGGGCTGTGGGTGATGGGCTTGATTTAGTGGAGTGCTGTGCTAATCTGGCCTTGGATTTGGAACCTTGTTGGTTAGCTGTTGTGTAGCCTTAGGAAGTCAACATAACTCCTGCCAGCGGTTTCTTTATAAATCTGTGCTCTTTGCCCCCAGGAATTGCCTGAATGGGGAGCTAGTTAAATTTATCCTCATCCTACCTCACCCCCAGGACTGGAAAAAAATAAAATTTAAATCCTGCCCTTGGCATATACCTAACAGGTGAAACGATGTGGTGCACATGGCTCTTTTGAGGAGCAAATGGCCATGCAGATATAAGCTTTGTTGCTGCTTTCTTTGGCGATGGTAGCACATTGCGGAACATATTTATTTAATTACAACAGGAAGAGAAAGGATTTTCATTGCATCTCTACAAACTATCCCCTAGATTCCAAGAATGCTGTTTGCCTGGCAGACTTCGATAAAAGCATCAAGTGGGGTGGAGAGCCACAGGAAATCAAGACAGATCTAGAGGTAATTTCTACAACTAGTTTACTTTTCCATCTTTCACCTTCCTTTTTTTGTTTCATTCATTCCCTTATGTCCTATGGCCAATTAGAGGTCATCATTTCTATTTTAACTAACTTTCACAGTGTTTTCCCAGAAATTGCTGCCTTCAGTCCTGTGCAGACAGTAGCATTTCTCTGGGTTGGTGTGGAGTTGGTTGTTGCTGTGGTTCCTTTCTGTATCTCTTTGGATCTCTCTCCTTCTGCACCAGCTAGATAGTAAATAAATCGAGCATGCCACATCTCTTCTAAAATTACCTCCAAGAAGCATCTCCAAATCACCTCCAGAATTCCTGCAGGAGGTATTTTCTGCCTAAGGACAAAGCAGTTGAGATTTCTTTTCCCATTCCATCCAAACTGGGGTGCTAAACTCCTGGGAAGGCCAGATACTACAGCCCTCTGAAACACAAGGGAGGGATGAGATTGATCTTCAGCTTGAAAGAGACTAATCTTGGCCAAAAGGGTTAAGACCCTGAATAGCTGTTTCTCCTGGGAGGAGAGAGGGCAGAAACAGAGCCTGACCTCTGCAGACCAAAGGTTCCAGATTGATTCTGATCCTGTCAGGGCAGCTTTGTCCTGGGGGATTCTCCAGGGTGCTCAACTTTCAACCCCAGGAGCAAGAGCTCTCTATCCATGTCTGGCCTTTGCTGTTAAAAGCCTCAGATTTTAGCTTCTTCCCTGACTGGTGTCTTGCCTGCTGCATGAAGTTCCTATGCTGACCTCCTTCTTGGCCTTTCCTCCCTGTCATGACCTAACTCCTGGGGCTATCACTCTGTCCCACTGGACCTGGACTGGCTCCTTTATCTGCTCCCTGACATAGCCCCAACCCAAAGTCCCAGTTCCCAGCCAGATTCCTACCATTTCCCTTGCTTAAAATATTTTTCTTCTCCCCTGTTTATCTGTATGCTGTCCATACTTTAAGATCAAGCTCAAATTCCTCTTCCTTTAAGCAGTCTGCCCTGACAACTCTGGCCCATGATTACTTTTCACTCCTTATAAACCTCAGTTGTGGGGACCATATACTGCCTCGAAGGGTTCTTTATACACTACCTGTGTCTTTTCTCCCTAATACGCCTGTGGACTCCTTGAGATTTCTCCCACTTTCCATTTGGTCATAACCTATATCACACCTCCATACAGAGTGATAATTCTTGAATACCTTTAGCTCAATTTATGGGTTTCATGCAGGCCCTTGGACTGCTGGTCCTATATGTGGTAAAGAAGGGAGACATCCCTTTTGAAACCCTGAAGACTAAAAGTAATGAAGAGGTGATTCAACTTTCTCCAGATGAGGAAACTTGTAACCTCATTCATCACCTGTTCAACCCTGGAGAAAATGTGAAGGAGCATCTGAGTGGCCTGCTGGGTCATCCCTTCTTTTGGAGTTGGGAGAAGTAAGTAAAGCTTGATTGCATATTTCAGGCATCCAGAAGGGAGACAGTGAGTGTATTAGTCAGGAGATTTTATATATAACATATATAAAATCATGTATCATATATCCAAATGATAAATATAAATATATATTTATTTTTCATAAGGAAATGGCTCAGGCAGTACTGAGGCTGAGAATTTTCATGATCTGCCTCTGCAAGCTGGAGACTCAGGAAACCCAATAGTGTAATTTAGTCTAAATCCAAAGGCCTGAGAGCCAGGGGGCACTGATGATGGGGATTCCAGTAAGGGTCTGAAGGTCTGAGAGCCAAAAGGGGTGAGGGCAAAAGAAGGTTGATGTCCCAGATGAAGCCATAAGACAAGAAGGGGTGAATTCCAGGTTTTGTTCTATTCAAGGACCTCAGGGGATTAGATGAGGCCCATTCACAAGGGGAAGGTGATCTGCTTTCCTGAGTTCACCAGTTCAAATACTAATCTCATCTGGAAACACCTCACAGATATGCCTAGAATAATATTTAATCTGGGTCCCTTGTGGCCAGACAAGTTAACACATAAAATTAACCACCATGGTTAGGTGGTGTGGGAAGGAGTTAGGCTGGGAATCAGAAGACCTGGGCTCTCCTCTCAGCTTGGCATCTCCTGACTGTGTATCTTGGGAGTAGTGACTTAATGTCTCTGGATTCTGGTTTTGTTTTCTGAGGAAAAGAAAAAGCCGGGGTGGGGGGGAAGGGGGAGCGGAGAAAGAGAGCAAGATGCCTGCCTCTTCCAACATACAGAATTTTTAGAGACATGGTTTTACTACTTTTATCAAAAACCAAAATGTAACATTGTTCTTTCTGAAAAGAGAAGGCAGAGTGGAATGACCATGATAATTTTGTCATCTTCAGCCGCTATAGGACCCTTAGGGATGTGGGAAATGAATCGGACATTAAAATGCGAAAATGTAACAGCAGGATTGTCCAACTACTGCAACTTGAAATGTCTGAATGTTCCAGAAGTTTTGCCCAGTGGACTTCTAAGGTATGAACAATTCCTGTGTCTGGAAGTTATTCCAGGAGTAAGGATCTGTGTAATGTGTTATGTTAGTTTTTTTTTTTTTTTTTTAACTTTCAGTATACTATTGGCCTGGCTCAGCCAAGGGGTAGAAGATGTGATTTCCCTGCCTTCCTCCCCATCCCAGCCCCCTCTGCCCTGTTGGGTCTCTGTCTCATCTTTCAGAGGCTAGGCCCTCCTGACAGACTCTCATCTAGACTTCTCTTCAGGATGGCCGCGTCCCAGCCCAGGAGTCTTTTCCTTTCTCGTGGCTCTTTCCCTCCAGCCCTGGTTCTAAGAGAGGCCTGGCTAATCATCCTATTACTATTGTGACAAGAGCAGCTGATTAAATAGAGTTTAACCCCAAGGAGGTCCCGCACCGTGAGACTTCTCAGTCCAGGGAGAGATTGGCTGTCTCTGCCGACTGTCCAGCCCAGCTCTGAGGGCCCACATACACATCTACATTCTGCCTGGGGAAACACACCATGAAGAAATCTTTCAAATTTCTCTTCTTCAAGAAATGGTCCACCTAACTTGAACTAAATACAGTAAAACATAACAAATCAATCATCACCTCGATCTGGTCAATGCTACCAAAACTTTTGTTATTATTACTTAGCAGATACCTGTCGAGTGCCAGTTTCGTGCTAGACCCATGTGAGGCTGTGGGCATGTAAGGCAGAGTACAGCATGGTCCATGGAGGGCCGAGAGACCCACAGAAACACTGGCTGTATGATACATGCTGGGCTCCCTGGAGACAGTGCAAAGCACTATGGAAGAATCCATATCTCCAGGTCTTTGACCGAAACCAATAGCTTCCCAATCATATGCCTGATCTAGGACTGCTTGTCTCACACCTCTTTGTTTTCTGGGTCTCATTTTGCTTTCCTTCCCTTGTTTTCCTCTAGATGACACATCACACTCATAATTGCTGCCTTAGTGTCCATTTCCCCCCACTACCCTGTAAATTCCAGGGGGGCAGAGACTGTCCGGTGTCATGTCTGTTACTGAATTCCTGGCATGGAGTAGGTATGCCATGACTCTTTGCTAAATGAATGTCTATAAAACTTCAGCTAAAACTTAAACTTTGAGAAACAGAGAAGTTTGAAACAAGAACAAGTGATAATAACAGCTGACAATTCTGTAGCACTGACTCTATGGCAGTTATAGTTCCCAGGGCTTTGTGAGAGTTTCCACAGCTAATCCTTATAACAACCTCTAAGGCAATTACCTCCCTTTTGTGGGTGGGCACACTGAGGCACAGGCAAATACTTTTTCCAAAGGCACAGAGCCAGCAACAGAATCTGAAGCTGGGCAGTCGGGCTGCCGATGCTGTGTGCTAAAGCTACTCACTGCACGAAGTGATGATGCCATGAAGTCCACCTGTTCATTTAATTGCTGAGGAAATTGAGACTCAGAGGTATAACCTGAAATAGCCAGACCTGGAAAAGCAAAGATTGGCAGCGCCTGGGAAGGAAAACCTGTTCTTTTGTTTCCCAGTTCATCAGTTCTTTCCCCAAAACTTTATGGACTTATGATGCATTTTGACTGACTTCAAGCCTTACCTTTTTACTATTTTTTAGGTTTTTTTTTAAGTTCATTTATTTATTTTTGAGAGGGAGAGCACAAGCAGGGCAGGGGCAGAGAGAGAGAGAGAGAGAGAGAGGGAGACACAGAATCCAAAGCAAGCTCTAGGCTCTGAGCTGTCAGCCCAGAACTTGACGTGGGGCTTGAACCCATGAACCACAGGATCATGACCTGAGCCGAAGTTGGATGCTTAACTGACTGAGCCCCCAGGCGCCCCTCAAGTCTTATCTTTTAATTCCCATTTGAGACTTTGACTTTCTGTCAATTCTCACGACTTGCCCATTTTCACGGTCATACATTCAGCTTTGCGGCAGCCCCAAGGAGCCAAGTTTTCCAGCGTGTGCTCCTGCCTCCTCCCTCCAGGGCGCCCCGCGCTGGCGTGCAGTGGCTCAGCCCTTCTCCCAGGTGCGCTGCACATGGCACATGTGGACTGTCTCAGCAGGTCTTCGCTGGGGTGGTCTAGTCACCCGTGACTCTTGAGGGACTCTATCTTCACGACTGTTGGGTGCTATTCTCTTACCCCTAATGCTTTGTAAAAAGGAGAGCCACCTATAAGGGTGCAAACACACAGAGAAAGGCATGGGCTTGGGAGACGCTGCTGTGAGATACTTAGAGGCAAGGAGGAACATGGAACCTTTGGAAATAGGATTCAGAACAAAACAAAATCCACCACACTCATTTTGGCAATAGCTGCCGGGTCCGATTTTAGTCTGAACACCTCTCTTCAGGGGGGAAATGTAATCAATTACCAATTTGGACAGGTGGCCACCAGGATAAAAATATTGTACAGTCTAATGAGTAAATTTCCTAGGATAGTAGCCAACGAATGTCTAAACCATGTTTCAATATATTTAACTTCCTATGAAAACAATTCACTGAGAAAATAGATACCAGAATGTGAAGTTACTTATAATCCCACATCTAGACACAACTACTGTTAGCATTTTGATGTTATAGTATTTACTTCTGTTCTTTTTCTTTCTATTAATTTACTTTATTAATCAGTGGTAATTTGGGCATATATTCAAATTCGCATTTTGCTTTTTTGTACTAATAGTGCGTTAGGGTTTATTTTGTGTTGCTACTACATTTTTGCTTAACATTTTGTTTTGTAGATTGACAACTACGTTATGCAAGAAATGAATAAGTATTATGAAAACAAACGCAAACGTTATAAGAATACTGTGAGTGATCTGTTAAAGTTCATCCGGAATTTGGGAGAACATATTAATGAAGAAAAAAACAAAGAGTAAGTACTATTTCTGTTCCTGTAAGTCATCTATGAAATGAGGGTGATTTAAAAATCCAATTCTAGGGCTGCCTGGGAGGCTCAGTCTGTTGAGTGTACGACTTCAGCTCAGGTCATGATCTCGTGGTTCATGAGTTCAAGCCCCGTGTTGGGCTCTGTGCTGACAGCTTGAAGCCTGGAGCCCACTTCGGATTCTGTGTCTTCCTCTCTCTCTGCCCCTTCCCCATGTGTGCTCTGTCTCTCTCTCTCTCAAAAATAAATAAACATTAAAAAAAATTAAAAATTCAATTCTAAATTTATATCTTCTATTTGTTAGAATAGGAAATTTATTTTGATGGAAGAAAAGTAATTCCTCCCCTCTGGAAAAGGCCAACACAAGGGTCTTACAGTGAATGACAGATGTGCCCCGCAGGCTCTTATCCTCCTTTTTAGCTATTGCTGAGCTCTCTTGAACAGAAGGGTAGTGACTCCCTTATGGGAAGAAATGCAGGGGCCCGGGCAGCTGGCTAAAGTGAATGTGGTGCTGTAAAAGTCTCAAAAGTAGCCCCTGTTAGTGAAATCAGCTGGTGCAGCCTAAAATGTTAGCTGTAAACTCACAGAAAGCTTGCAGTTTTCAGGGCTCTTTTGGATTTTGGAAATGTAGATAAGGGACTGTGGAACTGTATCATCTCCATGTTATGGAGAATAAAACGGGTTCACAAAAATCAAGTTGCTAATTAGTTGAAGAGTTAGGAGATGAATCTTGTTCTGTCAGATTAAAAAAATTTTTTTTAACGTTTATTTATTTTTGAGAGAGAGAGAATGTGAGCAGGGGAGGGGAAGAGAGAGAGGGAGACACGAAATCTGAAGCAGGCTCCAGGCTCTGAGATGAGAGCACAGAGCCTGACACAGGGCTTGAACTCACGAGCTGAGACATCATGACCTGAGCCGAAGTCAGATGCTTAACTGACTGAGCCACCCAGGTGCCCCTTGTTCTGTCAGATTTTAAAGTCCTTACTCCCTCTGCTCTAGAAACCAAGGGAGCAAAGAGATCTTTGGTCGCAGATGCTATAATGGGGGAAGACGATTTGGGGGCAACCATGCCAATATGTTTATGTTCCATTTCAGGATGAAGTCGAGAATTGGAGAACCTTTCCAGTATTTGCAGGAGAAATTTCCCGATCTGGTCATCTATGTCTACACGAAACTACAGAACACAGAATACAAAAAGCATTTTCCCAAAACCCTCAATCCCAGCAAGCCTTAGTGTGATAGAGGTCATCCCTGAGTGGTGGCTGAGCTTTTAGAGTTCAGGGAGGTACTTACTTAGCTGTGATCTGGGGCAAGTCACAACTCTCTGTCTGGGTCTCTTAACTAACCTGGTTGTTTGCGGGGATGTTAGCGGGTATATCAGGCCCTGACACAGTGCCCAGTTTTCCCACATGTTTACAACGAAAAAATGTATATGCTCAAACTACCTTCCTTGTCTTTTTTATGGATAAAGCTTAGTGGTAGGAGCTGGGAGGGCATCCTGCTAAGATTCCTCTTGTCAGTTACACCCCAGGAGTTGAGTGGCTACACCTGTAATGCTTCTATGTTTTACCTTGATTGTCTCATTTAATTCTGCCAAGGACCTTGCAAGACAGGGTTTATTATCTCCATTTAAGAACTGGCAGACCTGAGATTCAGAGAGTTTGAATTACTTGCCCAAGATCATACAACTTGCATAGAGCACTGTATAAATGCATGTCGTGTTATTGTTATCACTTACTTGGGTATTTAGAACTTAATCACTAGCCCAGGGATCTTCTGGATGGATCCCCAAAGGAATATGCCAAAGGGACTCCAGAAAGCTCATTCACTCATTTACTCCACTTATGCATGCATTCATTCATTCAATATTTGTTGAACACCTAGTATAAGACCAGACACTAATTGTATGAATTCCATTCCTTCTAGAACCACCTACATTGGTTTTCCATGACCTCAAGGCAGTAGTTCTCAACTGGGGGCAGTTTTGCCCCTCAGGGGCCATTTAGCATCATCTGGGGATGTTTTTGGTTTTAAATCTGGGAGATAGGGCATGTTATTGTCATCAGATAGATGGAGGTCAGGGATGATGCCAAACATTCTATAATGCACAGGATAGCCCCCCACAACAGAGAATTATCCAGCCTAAAATATCAGTGGTACCAAGACTGAGAAACTCTGCCTTAAGGAATTGGGACACTTTGAACTGGCTTGGGGACTAGGACCATGGATTGTGTAGACCACCTCACAGAGGAGTGACTTGGATTTATTTTCTTGCTTTTGGATTTGTAGTGAAACAATTCCAGTGTCACCTCCCCAGAAAGCCCCCTGAGCCCCCCCCACCCTCCATCCCCCAGTCTGAGTGCTCTTTCTGGCCCCCTAGCACCCATAACCAGAGCATGCTTCTCTCCACCTTGAGCTTGCTTCTTCCTCACTGGAATGTAAGCTTTCAAGGACCAGTGATATTTATAATGTTTATTTATTTATTTTGAGAGAGAGAGTGAGTATAAGCGAGGGAGGGACAGGGCTCAGCGTGGAGCTCGATGTGGGGCTCGATCCTACAACCATGAGATCCTGATCAGAGCCGAAATCAAGTGTTGGACACTTAACTGACTGAGCCACCCAAGCACCCCAATATATATTTTTTGATTTGTATCATTAGTGCCTAGCAAAATGTCTGCCATATGGTAGCATTCAATAGTCACTGAAAAATGAATGAACCATCTTTATAAATGAATAATAATGTTACCTTACATTTTAATCGTGCTTTATAATTTATAAATTACACCCACATATTTTCTCTTTTAGTTTTCAAAATTATCCTGTAAGGTAGGTGTTGTTATCTTCATTTTGCAGATGAGGATAGAGACATATTGATTTACTCTAATACATAGCTAGAAAGTATCACTGTCTTGATTTGAACATATTTTCTGGCATTAAGTCTGATGTATTTTCCACTTATCCTCGTTCTGGTGGTCAAGGTGGAGCCTTGTAATGGGAGGAACTGGGGATAAAACAGTATCTTAGGTTCTTTCTGAAGAGATGACGACAGTAAATGAAGTTAAGAAGAGTTGGAAGTCAAACTAAACATAATTGACACTGATGTCCTCCACTCTCACCTATGATTGCATGGATCATCCTCTCCTTGCTTAAAAAAAAGGTACTGGAAGAAAGAAACTTAAGGCTGTTCTGTAAGGTTTTAGGAGAAGCAAGATTGCCTTAGATTTTAAAATTAAGGTTTGTTTTTCTGATTTGTAGTAAGTACCTGGTTATGTCAATCAAAATGCCCATTTGTAAAGCATAGTCAATAAAACTTGGAGTCATCTTATTCAGTCTGATTTTCTCTAAGTGATATTTCCACTATAGAGAGTAGTGATAAATATAATAGAAAATGCTCAATGAATAATTCCTGGTTAGGTTTTAAGAAAGGGCATCCTCCTCTTTAATAATGGGAAAAGGAGCCTATTTTCAGCCTTTCAGTAATTCTGGAACAATTTGAGGCTGGGGTGTCTGTAGAGAGAGAAGGAAGGAACTGATCGTTTTACCCTCTGCTTTCATTCTCTGAGGGTTTCTGTGGATGCTCTGCAAATATTTCTCACTTGGTCCTCATTATCACAAACATTTCACTGAGTTTGTAGCTCATGTTGGGTGCTATGTTAGGCAAGGTGATCCTGTGCCCGGACTTGTCAAGCAGAAGTGCCAGTTACATAGAGAAGAGGGAAGTTGCCCACCTGGAATGTACTGGACAAGTAATACAGGGGAGACAATTATGGTAAACGTAACAATTACCACTTCTTGAGCACCTACTGGTTTCCAGTGCCTAATGCTTCTATACATGACATCCATCAACACCCAGGACAATGCTATGAGATGCAATTATTCCATTTTACAGAAGAGGCAATAATGTGCAGAAAGGATCGATAAGTTGCTCGAGTTCACAAAGGTGGTAAGTGGAAGAGCTAGGATACAAACCCAGGTCTGCAACTCCATCAGGTGTGGCCTCCCCAGAGAGCCAAAGATGGTGAGTTTGGCAGAGCTGAATGATAATTGTGAGTGGGGCTTATTGCGGCTTTCGTCAGTTGCTCCCAGTGCAGCCTAGGAGGTCAAGGTTACCCATGACCTTCATAGCACCGAATCCAATGACACTTCTCTGTTTTCACCAGTCTACTGGCTGACCACTCTTTTGCTTTTTCACCTGCCCCCATTAGCATCCTCAGCACCACACTCACCTACTTTTTCTCACCCCATTGTTTGCTTCTCCACAATGTCCTTTGCCAACTCATTCTCTGCTCATCCTCTAAACATTGAGTGTCCCTGACTTAAGCCTCAAGCAATTCACTTTTTCCCCCCTTTCTCTTTTAGACGATCTCTTCAAATACCATGACTAATATTATCATAAATAGGCAGAAGATATCCATGTTTTGAAATGCAGGTTCTACTTATGGATATTACCACCTTCCACCTAATTGC
This sequence comes from Prionailurus bengalensis, assembly GCF_016509475.1. Lineage (NCBI taxonomy): Eukaryota > Metazoa > Chordata > Mammalia > Carnivora > Felidae > Prionailurus > Prionailurus bengalensis. The sequence goes on from NC_057360.1 coordinate 25,403,859, forward strand.
CCCCAAATTATTAGTCTTGTAGGATTCTTTTCTCCACCCCTTAACATCCAATCTATTAACAAGCCCAGTTGGTTCTCCTTCCAAAATAAATCCCAAATCTGCTCACAACCTTTTGTTTCCACTACGTGGATCAAACCACAATGATTTTTCACTGGAACTGAAGCATCAGCCTCATAACTGACTTCCATACTTGTCCCCTAACAATCCTTCCTCCACAAAATGATCTTGAAAAAAAAAAAAATCAGATCAGGTCACTTCCCTGCTTAAAATACTCCAATGACTTTTCATTGTAGTTAAGATAAAACCCAAATTGTCACCGTCACATAGAGAGTCCTAGAACTCTGTGATTATTGCTTTCACTCTCCTATCTTGCCCTGGCTGTATTCTGTTCCTCAAGAATCCTGAGACCATCACTTCCTCAAAGGCCTGGATTTTGTGGTCCTTTCTGCCTGGGGTTTTATCCTGCTGATCTTAGCATGATGGTTCCTTTCATCTGCTAGGCCTCAGCTGCTGTCATCTGATGGGCTTTCCTTGTCCAAAGTTGTTCACAACGATCATTATTTTTGAAGACATCATAGGACTAATCACTATCTGAAATGATCAAATGTATTTGTTGCCATTAAGAAAAAAACCTTCCACATCATTAAGGAAATCAGGAAAATCACATCAGGAAATACCTTGCATCTGCCTAATCCTTAATCCACACAAATGTGCGTATTTCCCCTGAAAGGTATAGCTGGAGGAGCCTGGACTTCCTGGCCAAAGGGGGCCAGGTTGGGTTGCTGGGGCACTCACCAGTAAGAGAGACCTGAAAGCCCTGATTGCTGGAGAAGCCTGGGGCCCCATCAGGTGAGCAGTCCATTTGGGAGGGGGTGGGTATTAACTCACCAGCTAAAAGTTGACATTAGATTTTCCTGGGAAGGGCTCTCTCTACCCTGAAGCCAATCAAGGCCAATCAAGTGGTCAGTCTGGAGCTTCACAGGCCTCGAGTGCCCCCTGCAGGCCAAAACTGACTGACAGACGATGAACCGCATCTGCGTGCACCATGCAGAATAGGGAATAACTAGGCACCTGGATCAGGGCAATGTCAGAGAGGCAAGGTCACAGGAGAGGCCTATTGGGAGTACATGGCATCTCCTAATTCTAAGCCTTAACCTACCTACAAACATATGTAGTCCCCTGAAGGCAGAGTTGGAGGAGTCCTGACTGCCTTACCAGGACTAGATCTGGCAGGCTGGCTGGGGTATCCTCCAATAAGAGACAGCTGGGAGAACTGATGGCCGCAGAAGCTGGGACCCTATCAGGTAGCTAGTCCACGTGGGGCTTGATCGTTGTCCATTTCAGCAGCTACCTCAGAGCAATTTGGGGCGGTAGGCTTCCTCCACCCTTAAGACAATGCAAGTGGTTGGGGATGAGCCATAGTTTCAGAGGCCTGGAGGGTCCCAGCTGCCCAAGGACAGGTGATGAAATATATACTGCACCTGCGTGGGAGGCATAGGTTAGGCTTGCCAGGGACCCTGAAAGGGGCAAGTGTCAGCAGAGGCTAGGTCACAGCAGAGAGCTGTTGGGGGTCCAAAACGTGGGCCAAATCTCAAGCCTCATCCAGCAATGTGGAATATTCACTCTAATGGCAAAGCTGGAGGTTTTTCAACTGCCTTGTGGAGCAAGGGAGCAGGTGAGCAGGAAAGGACATGCTCGACTGGGAGACACCTGGGAGTCCTGGTTCCTAAGGAAGCCCTGGACAGCAAGTCCACATGGGGTCTGTCCCCCATTTGGAGCGGCCACCTCAGAGAAATTTTCAGAAAGTTGGGTCCCTCCATGCCCGAGGCTATGCCAGAGTTCCAAAGGCCTGGAGGGTCAGGCTGGCCTGAGGCTGGCTTATGGGTATTTACTGCGCATGTGTGGGTGGGGCAGGTCAGGGTAGTTAAGGAGCTGACGAGCGCAAGCCTCTGGAGATGCTGGTCACTGGAGCAGGCTCTTGGGGTTACAAGGCAACCGCTTGATTATAGGCCTTAACCTACCCAAGTGCTAAAGGCCAAGCCAGAGTCATCTGGACTGCTTGCCAGGGCTGGATCCTTGTGGGCTGGCCTGGTATCCTAATTAAGAGACACCTGGGAGCCTTGACTGCTGGAGAAGCCCGGGACCCCAGCATACAGTAAGTCTGCGTGGACGCTGACTGTTGCCCATTTCAGCAGTCACCGCAGGGCAATGGGCGTGGGCTCCCTCCATCCCTGATAGTGTGCGGGTGGTTGGGGATGGCCCCAAGCTCTATGGGCCTGGAGGGACTCAGCTTCCTGAGGATGGCCAGTGGGGTCCAAAATACACATGCGTGAGACCTGGAACAGGGCAAGTGTTGGGAGAGGCTGGGTGACAAGGGAAGTACGAGGAAGTACCTGGCATCAGCCTGATTCTAAGCTTTAACCTGCACAGATGTGGATATTCCTGCTGAAGGCCGAGCTGGAAGATCCGGGCTACTTGGCCATCACAGGCCGGGCCACTAGCTGGTGTATCCTTCAGTGAGAGACACCTGGGGGACTTGATTGCTGGAGAAGCCGGGACCCCATCAGGCCTTGGGTCCAAATGGGGACTGACTATTGCCAGTTTCAACCCACTGCTTCAGAAAGACTTTGGGTAGTGGGCTCCCTCATTCCTGAGGCCATTCAGGTGGTTGTGTTCTGGCTGACATTGCACAGGCCCAGAATGCCCCCACGGCCCAGATCCAGCTGACCGTGTGTGGACTGTGCAGGTTAGGGTGGCCGGGCACCTGGGGCAGGGCGACATTGGGTGAGGCTGGATCACAGTAGGGGGCTCTTGCGGGGACAAGACATTAGTCCAATGCATAAGGCCTACCTGCCTGTTGTTTAATCCTCCCCCTTAAGGCAGAGTGAGAGGTTGTTCAACTGCCTTGACAGTGAGGGGCCAGGCAGGCAGGGAAAGGATATCCTATTTGGAGACACCTGGGAGTCCTGGTTCCTAGGGAAGCCCAGGACGCCACTGGCTGCAAGTCCACCTGGGGACTGACTGTCACATGTTTCAGCTGCTGCCTCAAAGTGATTTTTGAGTGTGGACTGCCTCCAGCCTTGAAGCAATGCAGGTGATTGGGGATGGGCTCCAGCTTCTCAGGGCAGGAGGGCCCCGGCAGCCCAAAGTGGCTGAAGGTGCGCTTACTGCGCATGTGTGGGCAGTGAGGTCAGGTTAGTCAGGGACCTGGAACAGGGCAAGTGTCGGGACAGGCATGTCCCTGGTGGCAGGCTTTTGGTGGTGCAAGGTATGGACGGAACTGTAAGGCCTACCTACCCATTATGCAGTATTCCCCCTAAAGGCAGAGCTGAAGGGTTTTCAACTGCTCTGCCGAGGACAGGCAGGGTGGTCGGGACAGGGTATCCCTCCACGAGGAGACACCTGGGAGTCCTGCTTCCTTGTTCGGGCCGGCACCCCATCAGGCAGCAAGTCCACAAGATGACTGACTGTTGCACATTTGCAGCTGCGGCCTCTGCTTTTTTCCCTCCACCCCAGAGGATATGCAAGTGGTCGGGGCCTGGCTGGAGCTCTATGAGCTTGGAGGGCCGGGTCTGCACAAGGCAGGCTTATGGGTGCGTACTGTGTGTGTGTGGTCCACGCAGATCAGGATAACCAGGGACTGTGACAGGAAAAATGTGGGCAAAAGCTGTTCATGAGAACGGGCCCTTGGGTTTATGAGGCCTGATTCCCTGAGTGGCCAGGGTATCCTCCTGTAAGAGACACTGGGGAGCCTTGATTGCTGGAGAAGCCCAGGACCTCATCAGGCAGCCAGTGCAGGTGTGGTCTGACTGTCGTCTATGTAAAGCTGCCACCTCAGGAAAGGGAAGGGATCCCTCCACCCATGAGGCTACGCAGGTGGCTAGGTCCTGGTTGAGCTGGGAGGCCCTGGCTGCCCATGGCCAGATGATGGGGTAAACACAGTGCTTATGTGAACCATGCAGGTCAGTGCAGTCAAGGAACAGGGCAAGTGTCAGGATAGGCCGTGTCCTCGGTGAGGGCTTTTGTGGATCAAAAGTATCTGCCTAATTCTGAGCCTAACCTTCACAAACCCACACATTTCCCCCGAAGTCAGGACTGGAGGAAATTGGATGCCTTGTTAGGGGAGAGCTGGGCAGGTGAGCAGGGGTATCTTTCAATATGAGACACCTGGGAGTTTGGCTGAAGTCCGGAACCCCATCAGGCAGCCAGTCAAATGGAAACTGATAGTTTCAAGTTGATGCTCCAGAAAGATTTTGGGGGTGAGCTCCTTCTACCTTGGAAACTGTCAGTAGTTGCAAACTGGCTCAAGCTATATCCACCTGGAGGCCCTAGCTGCCAAAGTCTGGCTGTCCTGGTGTGGGCCACACAGGTCTGGGAACTCAGGGACCTGCAACTGGGCAGTGCCTGGAGAATCCAGGCCTCAAGAGCAGTCTCATGGTGGGGGGCTCTTGGCATCTGCCTTATTCTAAGCCCTAACCTGTAAAGATGCACCTGTGGGGGCCAAGGATAGGCCACCCTAACATGTGCCACTTTGGTACATTACTTAAGAAACAGCCAGTGCAAGAAAGTCACCCAGACTCCCCCCCTTTGTCTCCAGAAGGCAGGAAAAAAATCTCACATGTGAAAGGTACCCTCCCTGGACCAAAATCTAAAAGATATCCGCATCAGAGGTAGGGCATTCAGAGTTGAAAAGGCTGTATAAACCCTTATCACTTTTATTAATGGCTGCCTCAGACCAAATTCTGTTTAGAATTTCTTGCTAATGGAAGCTCCCAAACCTAAGTGTTCTCCTTTCTGTCAATTTCGGTCTAAAAAGTATAAACGCTGCCTGCCTGGGTCTTTTCTTCGGTTCTCAATTTGGTTACAGACAGTGAGCTAAACTTTGCTTTCTTCTCCTGTGAATCTGCCTCCTGTCAGTTTAATTCTTAGGCCAGCTAGAGGAACTTTGAGGAAGAGGAAAATATTTCCTCCTCAAGAGCTGGCATAGTCAGCAAGACAAACTTCCCTGCCTAGCCACTGTTAGCTGAGACATCCTGGGACATCTGAGCAGCAGCTGGCAGAAGATAGGAATATTTCCATGTCAGCCCCTGGCTCTCTGCCCACAGGGTCTAATGGAGCAAGAGGGAGGAGTCCATTTTCTCTCACTTTCTAAGTTTAGTCAGATAAAACATTTGTAGAACTAGTTTCTTGGGCTTAGTGACTCTGGCAAATTTGGTAAAATACTCTTGGTGTGATTGATCCCTTTCCTCCCAGAGGTGGTTACTGTTTTCTTTGTCTTTTGTGTCATTGGTCACAAAAAGGATTTATAATACCACAGGGAAAGGACACCAGTCTAAGCCCTTATCCGGCTGCTGTTCAAGCCAGCCTCACAGAGGGGGGAGCTCAGGTTCTCCTAAGACCAGTGTCTGTTTAGACAAACTTAGCTGTGGGTCCTCTCTGTAAAAACAAGATGAAGTTTTTCCTTTCATCTTGTTCTGCGTCCGAAGAACTTGGCTTTGTGACCAGTGAGAATATCTCTGGTCTCTGTCATCTGAAGGATGCACTTGCCGGGGTGTACCAGGTGGCCAGTGGGATAGAATACAGTTCTGAAACGCAAGGCTCGCAGCAGCACTCTTTGTCGAGCCTCTCCCTTTCTCCAAGCTCTCAGTGGAGTTTGTCATGAGGGGTCCCAGCCATAAGGGATATGTGTGTCTCAAACTTCATTGATTGTTAATACTGGAAAGTCCCATTCCGGTGGTGCCTGCCTGGTGTCACAGATTAGCAGTCTGGGACTGGAGATGTCTCACATTTCCAGGAGAGAACAGAGACACTGTCTTCACTACACCATCCTTACTGCCTGTGCAATGAACACCTTTGCTTTCTTAGAGGATTTTTGGGATCATGGGGGCCAGCATCGGTGATGCCCTCTCTAAGCATGCCCTTTGCATCCATGGTCTAAGCCTGGAAAGTTGACTTTGGGTCTTTCTGTTACAAGGTGTGTTGGTTTGAGTAGCCGTTGAGGTTAATAAACACCTACTGGTTAGTGGCCAGATGGCAGATCCTTTAAATTTGTTATATCTGAAAGGAAAGACAAGTCTTTGTCTTATTAGTAAAACAACTAGCTTAGGGACTCCCTTGGTAAGATGAAAGAAGGGAAATTAGACTTAAGACCAAATTTAATGTCTGCATCCAACTAAAATCCCCCTTCTTACAATCTGGCCCCATCTACCTGCTCTAACTTCCCTTTTCCTACATGATTTATAGGGAGCACTCTGGCCTAATCTCTAGGTTCAAAGTATACAGGTTACTCTTATAAATGCTGAAAGTGAGGAATTGAATTTAACCAGCTCCTGAGACTGGTAGTAAGGCTGGCTTTGCGCCTACTGTTTAGGCCTCTGCCAGCTTCATGCATTCCTATGCAATGTCCTTTATAGATCTATCCTAGACCCTCTCCCCCACCCCATCAAAATGAAATTCATGTCCCCTGAATAATCATGTCTCTTCACTCATAAAGCCCTTTTCCCTCCATTTTCAGAAGATCTCCCAAATTCAGGGAGCAATTAGAAAGATAGTTGTCATGCACAATACTTCCCCACAGAGAAAATAGGTGACCAAAATATCTCCTAGGTGCATCTGCAGATGATCAGCAGAAGGGCTGATGTTCAGGGACTGATAGACGCCAATGCTGAATTGTATACACAGAAACAAGGCTTTTGTTAAAATGCTTTATACAGACCTTACAAAGGCCTAAGTTGTCTGATTTTCATTCTAATTAAAATCTCCCTGATGTAAAGTAGCACGTTTAATTAAAAAGGTGGGTCAGTCCCTTAATACTTAGGCTATAAGCCAATTCCTTTGGGAGGATTAAAAACAACGGTCTTTGTCTTGCAAATCTCTACAAAACCAGAAATCCAACTCAAGAAATGGCCAAAGCCCACCTATCTTTACTAACCTCCAAAGCTCACCTGTATCTCTCAAAATGCTTGTAGATAAACATCAAGATATTGGAACAAAATTGTCCTGTATTTTAAAAAGGTCAATTACAGGGGCGCCTGGGTGGTTCTGTCGGTTAAGTGCTGACTTCGGCTCAGGCCATGATCTCATGGTTCCTGGGTTTGAGTCTGCATCAGGCTCTGTGCTGACAGCTCGGAGCCTGGAGCCTGCTTTGGATTCTGTGTCTCCCTCTCTCTCTGCTCCTTCCCCACTCGTGCTCTCTCTCTCAAAAATGAATAAAAATTAAAAAAAAAATTTTTTTAAAGAGGTCAATTACAACTACCCCAAATATCTTAGAAAAAATGTGCATTATTTATTTTTTAAAGTTAGAAATCTTAGGTCTTTGAAACATAAACATAGCTCACAGTAACCTGAGAGTAAAGGGAAAAAATGGAAAGAGGCCTTTATTTAAAAAAAAAAAAATTTAATGTTTATTTAGTTTTTTGAGACAGAGAGAGACAGAGCATGAACGAGGGAGGGTCAGAGAAAGAGGGAGACACAGAATCTGAACAGGCTCCAGGCTCTGAGCTGTCGGCACAGAGCCTGATGCGGGGCTCGAACTCACAGACCGTGAGATCATGACCTGAGCCGAAGTCGGACGCTCAACCGACTGAGCCACCCAGGCGCCCCGAAAGGGGCCTTTAAAAAATACAAACAGTTAAAATGAATCTTGTGCCCAAATTCTAGCACTGCCTCCTTAAGATTACTGCCAGGGACAGATACAAATCTCAAAAGTCTTCCCCACAAATAGTAAAAGACTTTACTCATCTGAATGAGTAGACAGTTTATTCCAACTCTTATTTATAAGCTGGTGAGTTTTATAGTGTTGTAAAACAGAACTATAATACCTCTGTGTATATGTGTGTGTATTTGTGTACATTTTAGGTGTCGACCTTAAAAATAAAATGCCAGTTATTTTATCAGCAAAATGAGTTTATTTGGGACTAGCAGCAGAATTGTAATTCAGGACAAGCTCCTGGGTGGCTCAGTCAGTTAGTTGAGCTAATATGGTTATGATTGCGGACAGGGTGAAACAAGCTATGGGAACATCTGGTCAAATCAATCTAACCTGATTGGTGACATCCATAGGCTTATATATGTATTCAGTTGTGGCATTGGACTATGGAGAAATTAGTTACAAGACCAAAGGGTCTCTGACATTGTGAACAAATTGGAGTTTCTGGTGACAGATTTAAAACTCAGGGTTTCCCTTTTTGCAACAGACTGAGAAATGCACATAGGAGTATTATCTCTCCAAGTGAAAGGGGCGGGGGGCAGGGCGGGAAACAAGGTAAGAAGGAACAGTAAGGAGAGGGCATACCGGCCTGTTCTTATTGTCTTGGGAAAGCTGTCTTCTTCAGATAGATGATTCAGTTCCTGGAAATCTTTACTTTTAGGTCACCTATGAGTGTGTGGATCTAGTCAGGGGTTGGTGCTTCCTTTTAGATGTGACACATGAATCCAAGGGTCTGGTCTTTGGAGTTTGGTGACACAAGAGTTGGTCTGACAGTTCCTGATTAATGTCTTTCCAACGGGGTTGAAGAGAGTCTTTCTGGAGATATGTTTTCCAGTAGATAAAGTCCCCAGTTTATAAAGGTGATGTTTTAATTTCTGTCTTCCAGGAGCATATGCTGTGGAATGAATGCTCTACAAAAGCGTGATTATTTTTAATAGAAGCAATGAGGCCTTTCCAATATTAAAGTATATCTCCTTTTATCGACCGTTGGTCAAAGCAGGAGGTAGTTGCATTGGGTATGCTATTCCAAAGAGAACAGATTCTCATGAACTTGTGTAAATACATACATTGTCATAAATGATAAGAATATTTAATAAGAGTTTAATATTTGATAATTAATTAAATATTTAATAAGAATTTAATAAGAGTTTCAGAATTCTAGAGGGATCAGGTAGGGAGAAAAAGTTAAATGCTTTAATTTTCATTTAGAGATATACTTTACTTGGGTAGAACAGTCGGTTGAGCGTCCGACTTTGGCTCAGGTCACAATCTCGTGGTTCATGAGTTCGAGCCTCACGTCAAGCTCACTACTGTAAGCCTGTCAGTGAAGAGCCTGCTTCAGATCCTCTGCTCCTCTCTCTCTGCCCCTCTCCTGCTTGCTCTCTCCCCTAAAATAAGTAAATTAAATAAAAATATATTTTACAAAATTGTTGTGAGCTATAGATAGATTATAGGAGAAGAAAAACAGAAGTCCTTTAAATCTGGAAAACAAAACATTAAAGCAATCTATCTTAGAAATTCTTACCCAGTTCAGTGTTATAATCTTAAATTTATTAAAAACTATCAAATATTTCCCATAACTATCCTTGAAGATGAAGTACTTAAAATCATGGCTATAGATGACAAAAGACTTAAAAATAGCAATGGTTAGAGGTCTCATGAGAGTTTATTATGAGGTAATTGGCAAGGGAATTTGGTTATTTCTGTGACATACTTCAAGATATGTCATATCGTAATATATAACAACATATTAGGGGCACCTGGGTGGCTCAGTTGGTTAAGCGTCTGACTTTGGCTCAGGTCATGATTTCACACTCATGAGTTCAAGCCCTGCATCAGGCTCTGTACTGACAGCCTGGAGCCTGCTTCCGATTCTGTGTCTCCCTCTCTCTCTCTGCCCCTCTGTCTCTGTCTGTGTCTCTCTCAAAAATAAACAAACATTAAAAAAAAACATATCAGATTTCAAGGAGTTTCACACAATTTATAGACCACTTATTTTAACATATATCTACACAAAAATATTCAAATTTAGCATCTCTTATTTGACAATACTTGTCATGTAATTTAAAATACCCAATGTACCTAATTAGCACAGTTTAACCTTTCCCTTTTTATAAGGAGAGAGAGCAAACCTTTTGAGAAATTTCACGCATCTTGTGGAAATACTCAGTTACTTTTAGAGAAAAAGACTATTTAAAATTTAATTTTGAGAAGTTTGTAAAAAAAAAAAAAATCAAAAGGTGTTGGACAGTTGACCAAATAGAATTACAGATCATTATGAAGCAGTATTTAATTGTCTATTTGTCCAAAGTGACAAGGGAAGATTTCAAAGGCTCACAAAGTTGAAGCAAAACTTAGCTCTCTTAATATGCAGAAGACTTGGTTTTCCTGAGTGCTCTGAGACCTGATGAAGACAAAACAAGAGCACCTGGGTGGCTCAGTCAGTTTACCATCTGATTTCAGCTCGGGTTTGTGAGTTCGAGCCCCGCATCGGCCTCTGTGCTGACACTTCAGAGCCGGGAGCCTGCTTTGGAATCTGTGACTCTTTCTCTCCCTGTCCCTCCCCTGCTCCTATTCTGTCTCTCAAATGTAAATAAGTATTAAAAAAATTTTTTTTTAAAAAGACACAATATAAAACCTTTGTTTCCTATGCAGATTATGTTAAAGGTAAGGAAAACATTTGTTTACAACTTCTTATTGAAAACAGACCGATAATATAAGAAAACTTTGTTCTTTTAACTGAAGAAAAATGTTGATTATGAATTTTAAAAATATTTTTGATATTAAAACTCTTTTTAACTTAAATACATTCTAATTTTAGGTTGACTATATAGAATTCATTTCTCTATATTTCTTTTCCATAAAGCTTCTACAACTTTATATATCTATTTAAAATGAATTTTTTTTCTTTTTTTCAATATATGAAGTTTATTGTCAAATTGGTTTCCATACAACACCCAGTGTTCATCCCAAAAGGCGCCCTCCTCAATACCCATTACCCACCCTCCCCTCCCTCCCACCCCGCATCAACCCTCAGTTTGTTCTCAGTTTTTAAGAGTCTTTTATGCTTTGTCTCTCTTCCACTCTAACCTCTTTTTTTTTTTTCTTCCCCTCCCCCATGGGTTTCTGTTAAGTTTCTCAGGATCCACATGAGTGTGAAACATTTTGGTATCTGTCTTTCTCTGTATAGCTTATTTCTTTTTAAAAAAAATTTTTTTTTCAACGTTTATTTATTTTGGGGACAGAGAGAGACAGAGCATGAACGGGGGAGGGGCAGAGAGAGAGGGAGACACAGAATTGGAAACAGACTCCAGGCTCTGAGCCATCAGCCCAGAGCCCGATGGCGGGGCTCGAACTCACGGACCGTGAGATCGTGACCTGGCTGAAGTCGGTCGCTTAACCGACTGCGCCACCCAGGCGCCCCTGTATGGCTTATTTCACTTAGCATCACACTCTCCAGTTCCATCCACGTTGCTACAAAGGGCTATATTTCATTCTTTCTCATTGCCACATAGTACTCCATTGTGTATATAAACCACAATTTCTTTATCCATTCATCAGTTGATGGACATTTAGGCTCTTTCCATAATTTGGCTATTGTTGACAGTGCTGCTATAAACATTGGGGTACAAGTGCTCCTATGCATCAGTACTCCTGTATTCCTTGGGTAAATTCCTAGCAGTGCTATTGCTGGGTCAAAGGGTAGGTCTATTTTTAATTTTTTGAGGAACCTCCACACTGTTTTCCAGAGTGGCTGCACCAATTTGCATTCCCACCAAGAGTGCAAGAGGGTTCCCATTTCTCCACATCATATCCAGCATCTATAGTCTCCTGATTGGTTCATTTTGGCCACTCTGACTGGCGTGAGGTGATATCTGAGTGTGGTTTTGATTTGTATTTCCCTGATAAGGAGCGACGTTGAACATCTTTTCATGTGCCTGTTGGCCATCTGGATGTCTTCTTTAGAGAAGTGTCTATTCATGTTTTCTGCCCATTTCTTCACTGGATTATTTGTTTCTCGGGTGTGGAGTTTGGTGAGCTCTTGATAGATTTTGGATACTAGCCCTTTGTCTGATATGTCATTTGCAAATATCTTTTCCCATTCTGTTGGTTGCCTTTTAGTTTTGTTGGTTGTTTCCTTTGCTGTGCAGAAGCTTTTTATCTTCATAAGGTCCCAGTAGTTCATTTTTGCTTTTAACTCCCTTGCCTTTGGGGATGTGTCAAGTAAGAAATTGCTACGGCTGGGGTCAGAGAGGTCTTTTCCTGCTTTCTCCTCTAGGGTTTTGATGGTTTCCTGTCTCACATTCAGGTCCTTTATCCATTTTGAGTTTATTTTTGTGAATGGTGTGAGAAAGTGGTCTAGTTTCAATCTTCTGCATGTTGCTGTCCAGTTCTCCCAGCACCATTTGTTAAAGTGACTGTCTTTTTCCATTGGATATTCTTTCCTGCTTTGTCAAAGATGAGTTGGCCATACGTTTGTGGGTCTAGTTCTGGGGTTTCTATTCTATTCCATTGGTCTATGTGTCTGTTTTTGTGCCAATACCATGCTGTCTTGATGATGACAGCTTTGTAGTAGAGGCTAAAGTCTGGGATTGTGATGCCTCCTGCTTTGGTCTTCTTCTTCAAAATTCCTTTGGCTATTCAGGGCCTTTTGTGGTTCCATATGAATTTTAGGATTGGTTGTTCTAGTTTCGAGAAGAATGCTGGTGCAATTTTGATTGGGATTGCATTGAATGTTGTAGATAGCTTTGGGTAGTATTGACATTTTGGCAATATTTATTCTTCCAATCCATGAGCATGGAATGTTTTTCCATTTCTTTGTGTCTTCTTCAATTTCCTTCATAAGCTTTCTATAGTTTTCAGCATACAGATCTTGTACATCTTTGGTTAGATTTATTCCTAAGTATTTTATGCTTCTTGGTGCAATTGTGAATGGGATCAGTTTCTTTATTTGTCTTTCTGTTGCTTCATTATTAGTGTATAAGAATGCAACTGATTTCTGTACATTGATTTTGTATCCTGCAACTTTGCTAAATTCATGTATCAGTTCTAGCAGACTTTTGGTGGAGTCTATCGGATTTTCCATGTATAATATCATGTCATCTGCAAAAAGCGAAAGCTTGACTTCATCTTTGCCAATTTTGATGCCTTTGATTTCCTTTTGTTGTCTGATTGCTGATGCTAGAACTTCCAGCACTATGTTAAACAGCAGCGGTGAGAGTGGGCATCCTTGTCGTGTTCCTGATCTCAGGGAAAAGCTCTCAGTTTTTCCCCACTGAGGATGATACTAGCTGTGGGATTTTCATAAATGGCTTTTATGATGTTTAAGTATGTTCGTTCTATCCTGACTTTCTCGAGGGTTTTTATTAAGAAACGTTGCTGAATTTTGTCAAAGGCCTTTTCTGCATCGATTGACAGGATCATATGGTTCTTATCTTTTCTTTTATTAATGTGATGTATCACATTGATTGATTTGCGAATGTTGAACCAGCCCTGCATCCCAGGAACGAATCCCACTTGATCATGGTGAATAATTCCTTTTGTATGCTGTTGAATTCGATTTGCTAGTATCTTGTGGAGAATTTTTGCATCCATATTCATCAGGGATATTGGCCTGTAGTTCTCTTTTTTTACTGGGTCTCTGTCTGGTTTAGGAATCAAAGTAATACTGGCTTTATAGAATGAGTCTGGAAGTTTTCCTTCCTTTTCTATTTTTTGGAATAGCTTGAGAAGGATAGGCATTGTCTCTGCTTTAAACGTCTGGTAGAACTCCCCTGGGAAGCAATCTGATCCTGGACTCTTATTTGTTGGGAGATTTTTGATGACTGATTCAATTTCTTTGCTGGTTATGGGTCTGTTCAATTTCCTCCTGATTGAGTTTTGGAAGTGTGTGGGTGTTTAGGAATTTGTCCATTTCTTCCAGGTTGTCCAGTTTGTTGGCATATAGTTTTTCATAGTATTCCCTGATAATTGCTTGTATCTCTGAGGGATTGGTTGTAATAATTCCATTTTCATTCATGATTTTATCTATTTGGGTCATCTCCCTTTTCTTTTTGAGAAGCCAGGCTAGAGGTTTATCAATTTTGTTTATTTTTTCAAAAAACCAACTCTTGGTTTCGTTGATCTGCTCTGCAGTTTTTTTAGATTCTATATTGTTTATTTCTGCTCTGATCTTTATTATTTCTCTTCTTCTGCTGGATTTAGGCTGTCTTTGCTGTTCTGCTTCTATTTCCTTTAGGTGTGCTGTTAGATTTTGTATTTGGGATTTTTCTTGTTTCTTGAGATAGGCCTGGATTGCAATGTATTTTCCTCTCAGGACTGCCTTTGCTGCATCCCAAAGCATTTGGATTGTTGTATTTTCATTTTCATTTGTTTCCATATATTTTTTAAATTTCTTCTCTAATTGCCTGGTTGACCCACTCATTCGTTAGTAGGGTGTTCTTTAACCTCCATGCTTTTGGAAGTTTTCCAGACTTTTTCCTGTGGTTTATTTCAAGCTTCATAGCATTGCAGTCTGAAAGTATGCATGGTATGATTTCAATTCTTGTATACTTATGAAGGGTTGTTTTGTGACCCAGTAGGTGATCTATCTTGGAGAAGGTTCCATGTGCACTCGAGAATAAAGTATATTCTGTTGCTTGGGATGCAGAGTTCTAAATATATCTGTCAAGTCCATCTGATCCAATGTATCATTCAGGGCCCTTGTTTCTTTATTGACCGTGTGTCTAGATGATCTATCCATTTCTGTCAGTGGAGTGTTAAAACCCCCTGCAATTACCATATTCTTATCAATAAGGTTGCTTATGTTTGTGATTAATTGTTTTATATATTTGGGGTCTCCTGTATTCGGCACATAGACATTTATAATTGTTAGCTCTTCCTGATGGATAGAGCCTGTGATTATTATATAATGCCCTTCTTAATCTCTTGTTACAGCCTTTAATTTAAAGTCTAGTTTGTCTGATATAAGTGTGGCTACTTCAGCTTTCTTTTGACTTCCAGTGGCATGATAAATAGTTCTCCATCCCCTCACTTTCAATCTGAAGGTGTCCTCAGGTCTAAAATGAGTCTCTTGTAGACAGCAAATACATGGGTCTTGTTTTTTTATCCATTCTGATACCCTATGTCTTTTGGTTGGTGCATTTAGTCCATTTACATTCAGTGTTATTATAGAAAGATATAGGTTTAGAGTCATTGTGATGTCCGTAGGTTTCATGCCTGTAGCAATGTCTCTGGTACTTTGTCTCACAGGATCCCCCTTAGGATCTTGTAGGGCTGGTTTAGTGGTGACGAATTCCTTCAGTTTTTGTTTGTTTGGGAAGACCTTTATCTCTCCTTCTATTCTGAATGACAAACTTGCGGGATAGAGGATTCTCGGCTGCATATTTTTTCTGTTCATCACATGGAAGATCTCCTGCCATTCCTTTCTGGCCTGCCAAGTTTCAGTAGAGAGATCAGTCACGAGTCTTATAGGTCTCCCTTTATATGTTAGAGCACGTTTATCTCTAGCTGCTTTCAGAATTTTCTCTTTATCCTTGTATTTTGCCAGTTTCACTATGATATGTTGTGCAGAAGATCGATTCAAGTTACATCTGAAGGGAGTTCTCTGTGCCTCTTGGATTTCAATGTCTTTTTCCTTCCCCAGATCAGGGAAGTTCTCAGCTATGATTTCTTCAAGTACACCTTCAGCACCTTTCCCTGTCTCTTCCTCCTCTGGAATACCAATTATGCGTATATTATTTCTCTTTAGTGCATCACTTAGTTCTCTAATTTTCCCCTCATACTCCTGGATTTTTTTTATCTTTTTCTCAGTTTCTTCTTTTTCATAATTTTATCTTCTAGTTCACCTATTCTCTCCTCTGCCTCTTTAATCTGAGCCGTAGTTGTCTCCATTTTATTTTGCAGTTCATTGACAGCATTTTTTAGCTCCTCCTGGCTGTTTCTTAGTCCCTTGATCTCTGATCTCTGTAGCAATAGATTCTCTGCTGTCCTTTATACTGTTTTCAAGCCCAGCAATTAATTTTATGACTATTCTAAATTCACTTTCTGTTATATTGTTTAAATAGTTTTTGATCAGTTCATTAGCTGTCATTATTTCCTGGAGGTTTTTTTGAGGGGAATTCTTCCGTTTCGTCATTTTGGATAGTCCCTGGAGTGGTGTGGAACTGCAGGGCACTTCCCCTGTGCTGTCTTGAGTAACTTGTGTTGGTGGGCGGGGCTGCAGTCAGACCTGATGTCTTCCCCCAGCCCACTGCTGGGGCCACAGTCAGACTCGTGTGTGCCTTCTCTTCCACTCTCCTAGGGGCGTGATTCACCGTGGGGTGGCATGGCCCGTCTGGGCTACTTGCACAGTGCCAGGCTTGTGGTGCTGGGGATCTGGAGTATTAGCTGGGGTGGATGGGCAAGGTGCACGGGGGTGGGAGGGGCAGGCTCAGCTCGCTTTTCCTTCGGAGATCCGCTTTGGGAGGGGCCCTGCGGCACCGGGAGGGAGTCAGACCTGCCAGGAGGGATGAATCCGCAGAAGCACAGCGTTGGGTGTTTGCGTGGTGCAAGTTCCCTGGCAGGAACTGGTTCCCTTTGGGATTTGGCTGGGGGATGGGCGAAGGAGATGGCACTGGTGAGCGCCTTTGTTCCCCCCCCCCCCCCCCCCCCGGAAACTGAGCTCTGTGTCCTGGGGCTCAGCAACTCTCCCTCCCGTTGTCCTCCAGCCCTCTCGTTCTCCAAGCAGAGCTGTTAGCTTATAACCTTTCAGATGTCAAGTCCCACTTGGCAGTTTTCTGGGTTTCTGGGATCAGCAGCACGCGCGGTGAGCCCAGCATCCTCCTATGCTGCCATCTTCCCAGGATTCGCCCAAAATGAATTTTTTTTAAATTCTGAAACAATCATTTTACTTTAGAAAAAAATTATTTTTTTTTTACTTTACCAAGAAAAAAACCCCAAACCCTCATATTCTTTGTAATTTTTTAAAATATTTATTCATTTTTGAGAGACAGAATATGAGCAGGGGAAGGGCAGAGAGGGAGACACAGAATCTGAAGCAGGCTCTGAGTTGTCAGCACAGAACCCAATGTGGGGCTCGAACTCATGAACAATGAGATCATGACCTGAGCTAAAGTTGGACACTCAGCCCACTGAGCCACCCAGATGCCCCCAAAACCCTCATATTTCTTCATACTTTCCTTATCTAAAACACACATTCTATTTTTTAAACTTATTTTTCATATGTATTTTCTTTCACTTTTATTATTTCTAGTAGTTTTAGGAAAACACCTTTTTGGGTGACAATTTCAACTTTAAGAGTTCAAGTGTCATTTTCTCAATTTCAAAAACTTACAGAGCTTATCTAGAAAAGAAATGTAAGACAGTCGGCCAGAGTAATTACAGATTTACTCTTAGAGGATAGTATAATTGCTCAGGTATTACATTAAAAGAATGTAAACTTCTCTTACATAATCTAGTTATAAACCATATGCTTTTTGGAAACTATAGAATGAGATTTCCTCATGTGTATAGGCTCATCCTCACACCGCTCTGTTGGACCGGGAGTGATCAAACAGGAAGGGGCAACAGGATCCTCACTGTATTGTTGAAGAGGTCGCACTAAGCTGAATGGCAGAATGAAGATCTGAAAAATAGGACAACTTTTAAACTGATGGCAGAGCTATAAGGCTCTGGAGGGCTTCACCAGAACTCCAAGCCTTGCAAGGAGTTAGAAGAAAAGGGGAATATTCTTTTACATAGATGGTTGCCTGAATGCAAATCTGAAAAGAACACAAAAAAGTATGAGCCTATCAAAAAGTGATTACAGTTTGGCTTTGAGGGTTTATCACTCTGTGTGTACAGGACAGAGAGGGTGGTTGTTTTGCATTCCCCACTTCAGCTGGCTGAACAGACCCCTTTGTTGCTCACCTGACTGTGATATAAGAATAGTGGCTTTCAAACACATTGGATTGTTCCTTGGCAGGAATATAGTGTAGTATATTAGAGCCCATCATATATACCTATGTATGTAAAACTATATAGGTAACAGGGAGCCCTGATTGCTAGAGAAGCCCAGGGCCACATAGGCAACCTAAGTGGGGACTGACTACGGCCAGTTTAAAAGCTGCTGCGTCACAAAGATTTTCTGGAAGGGGGCTCTCTTCCATCTGAGGCTGCTCAAGTGCTTGGGGTCAGCTGGAGCTCCATAGGCCTGGAATGCCCATGGAATGCCTAACCCAAGGCTGGCTGATAGGGGGAACTGCACACATGCTGGCAGGATAGTTGGGGACCTAAACCAGGACACATATTCCTCCAATTAAACCTCCTACAAGGCCAACAAGGAACTGAAAGAATTTCCTTCTTTTTAGTGAATCTGTTTTTGACATAGGTTGTGCTAAAACTGAGCACAATTTTGGGATCTATATCTGGCTTGAAAATCCTGCATATTAAACTTCAGAACATAGCCTAGTATTGTAAGTTCCAATATGACCAGGACAGGTTTTAGTAACATAGGTTCCCATATTCTTGGGGTAGAAAAATATGGTGTAAGAAAGAAGCCTCATGGGGGCACCTGGGTGGTTCAGTCGGTTGAGCATCTGACTTCAGCTCAGATCATGATCACACACTTTGTGGACTCGAGCCTCCTATCAGGCTCTGTGCCAACAGCTCAGAGCCTGGAGTCTGTCGCAGATTCTGTGTCTCCATCTCTGTCTGTCTCTCTTGCACTCAAGCTCTGTCTCTCTCTCTCTCAAAAATAAATAAAACATGAAAATAAATTTAAAAAGAGAGGTCTCATGTAGACCATGAAGGATAATGATATGTGTTATATGCTAAGTTTCCTATGCAAATTTCACTATATACCTTACAGGATGTCTCTGTTCATTTAAAGTCTGGCTATAGTATCCATGGATCTATTGTTCATTTTCTAATAGGTGATTATGGATTAGTGTTAATAGGGAGTGTAGCAAATTATCAATTTTCGACCTATTTATACTTAAAGATATAATGATCCATTCTGCATATTAAGCAGCTGCTCTTTTACAAATACTAGCACAGAGTAAATCAGGAGTTAAATCTGGGTTATTGTCACAGAGTCTCTGCCATGTGTCCAGTGCTGAACTCAAAAGTAAGATAAGGGAAAAGTAGAAAAGTTAGTCCCTGGTTGTCTTGGCATATACACTGGGTTACAATAGCAAAGGCAAGTTAGTAATTCTGGTGAATCTTCATCCTCCAAGTCAATGTCTAGTAGGGAGTGTTGTTGAGGATCCTTGTGGATTCTTATGGAGCTTTCCACTGCTTCATCAGCATCCCTGAATATTTGGTTTCTCCATTGATTGAAGGATTCCCAGCAAATAGATGACACTGATAATAAAGGATGGGATGGAGAGGCTGGGCTTGGTGATGCGGATAATGTTGGGGATGCTGGTGACTTCTCAGTTGCAATAAGGTGACCAGGCTGATTTCTGAAGAAAGTGGAGGATGTCACAGAGGGTGGAGTATCTAGACCAGAAGGTTGCATTCCGCTTTGGAACAGTGGCACAACTACTCTTGCTGGAGCTGTCAGAAGATTATCCATCGCTGCAATGAGTATGGTAACCAACAATAAACAACAGGCAGAATGGTATAGCCAACAGGCAGCGTGCTACTGACCAGGTTAGAGATACTGATAGAGTTAAAGATGCATAGTGGATTCATGCCTACAAAATATAGGTAGGTGTACTGTACTATAAATTTTCAATTCCTCCTTGTTGTTCTTGCCACTTAAGGAAATCTATAGTTATTATGGCCATTGTTCCAATACACCTCTAAGTGCAATCATCCCGCACATGTTAGGCTAAATATTAGGCATCTGGTACTGATAAAATAAAAGATGGTGTTCTTCCCTCCTGAAATTGCTAGGGAGGCATCACATTATTTTCCTTAACTTGATGTGATATACTTTTTCCTTTGGTCACCCAATACGTTTGATTAGTAGCAGGTGCTATTTTCCCCTGAGTACTATATATATTATTATGTTTTGTTTTGTAAAGTTTGTTTATTTTGAGAGAGAGAGAGAGAGAGAGAGAGAGAGAGAGAGAGAGAAGGGGAGGGGCAGAGAGAGAGGGAAAGAGAGGATCCCAAGGAAACTCCACACTGCCAGTGCAGAGCCTGACTCGAGTCTTGAACTCATGAACCATGAGATCATGACCTGAGCTGAGACCAAGATTCAGACACTTAATTGACTGAGCCACCCAGGTGCCCCTATATATTATTATATTTTTAATTAATACTTTTCCTTTTGGTTTAGATTCTGGGGTGTTCGTGCTAATTCTTATCTCTGTAGATGACTGCAATATTTATTTAATAGTTTTTCCATCCTTTCTATAATGATGATTTGGAGATCTTGCCACCCCCAGATTGTTTTGGTCCAAGCTTTCATATCTGGATTGTTAGCAAGAATTCTAAGCTTTTGCTTGAGTAAACCATTATACTTCTCAATTGATCCAGAGGCAACTGGATTGTAGGGTAAGTTTACATTCCAATTATGACTTCTTCCTTAGCTCATTCTTATATTCACTTACCTGTGAAGTGGGTGCTGTAATCTGATTTTATTATGGTTGTAATACCATATCAAGCATTGGCATTTTCTATTCTGATGGTGAATTTTTAAAAATAATTTCCCTGCAAGGATAGGATGATCCTATTGGTGATCATGTGTCTACAATGGCACATGCATATAGTTTATTCTTTGATAAGGGCAAATGTCCTGTATAATCAATTTGTATAATTTTGAAGGGTCTGTCACTTTAACCTTATCTGGTGTATTCATTAATTACTTCCAAGCTTTAAACTTTCAGAAATTCTCATATTTCTTAATTTGAAATTGAAGACATTTCATGGGTATATACATGCTTCTTTCCTCTAACCATGTTCTAGTGCCATGTGTAACAGCATGACTTCTTTGGTGATGTGCCCATGCAATGATCCTATCAGTTGGCATAGCTGTGCATTTAGATATTACATTCTAATGTCTTTCTTCTTTATTTTATGGTTATGTTTTGAATTGGTTATCTCCTTAGCCATGAATCATTTTTTTTTAAGATAAATTTTAGGATTCTTTGATTTACTAGTTTTCTTGTTGAGTTTACCTAGTTATTAAATTTGGTTACTTCAGAGTTGTCCTTTTGATCTGTAGAGACATGTATGATGAATAGGGCCATGTTAGCCAGTGATATTTTCTGCCATCTGTCCTTACTGCATATGCTATTTCTCATTTTCCATTCATTTTCCTGCCATGTTCCTGACCAAAGAGCTTTTCCATTAGCTACTTCCCACGGGTCTGATAAAACATGTGTCATTCTACTTTTTTTTGAACTGAGTGTTCCCTCATCAATTTTAAAATTAGTTCGGTGTACTGTGCTGCTTTTCCAGAGCCTGCTTCTGTCAGGATTAGACCATCATTAGTCCTCAAGGTTGCAGTCTACCAGTATAATCCAGATGATGTCATGGAGGCTGATCCATCTGTAAACCATTCAGAGGACCAGGGTGCTCCCATTGCCCAAGTGCTCAAGCTTGGATAGGCTTACCCTGTTGGAAATTCTAGCAACTTCACTACTGGTATTGCAGAGATTTCCTCAGTTCATGCAGATGGTTCAAACTTCATCCATTAGTCCTGCTTGGAAAAACACAATTTCCACTTAGAACTTTATGGTCAGGAGTTGTTCCCCTCTGTGAGGGGTCTGCTTTACCCACTCCAAAATAGGCTATTGGCATTTAACTATAATTGGTTTATATTCTGTTACTGGCTCTGTGTTCTGTAGGGCCACATAGAGTGCCTAAGTGAGCATTCCAATTGGTTATCTGGTCTTGGACCATGGGAACTTATTAGTCCTAAACACAATCTGGTAAAATTTGAGGTCCTGCAATGTTTTAATCCACAGACACCATGTTGTAAACCTTGTGAGTATAGACACTTCAGTTTGTATTTGGAGTCCTTACTATCTGACACCAATGTATTAAGAATTTGAGTGCATTTTTGAAATAACTGAAGCCTGCTTTTTGAGTCGCTGTCCAACTGAATTCCCTATCTTCCTTGTTACTTCATAAATGTGTTTTAGTATTATCCCCATTAGAGGTATGTGCTGTTTCCAATATCTAAACAGTCCTATCAGTTTCTGAGCTGCTGCTTTTGTGGTAGCAGCTGGGATGCAATCTATCTTGTTTATGACTGGGTCTGTTATTTTTCTGTCTTCAGAGGACCAAATTATGCCTAGAAATTTTACAGTTGTGTGGGGTCCTTAGATGTTACTTGGGTCAATTGTCCATGCTCTGAGTGTAAGGAATTCAATTAACTCTATTACAACCCTAGTCTGTTCCAAGTTAGCACCATAAATGAGCATGTCACCAATATAAGAAATGCTGGGGTGTGTGTGTGTGTGTGTGTGTGTGTCTGTGTGTGTGTTGTTTTCCTGAAAAGCCTGGATGTCTTGTGTTAGAAGGTTGTGTGCTATTACTGGCTGTTAAGGTCTCCTGTTGGTAATCTAGTAAACTGATATCATTTGCCTTGTCATGTGAATGCAGTCAGGAGTAGGTTCTTCTTATCAACTGGAATAGCAAAGAACATGTCACATGAATCTATCCCCATGAATAAGTTCCAGATCCAGTGGTGGTATTGTTTATGCCTATATTCAGGAGTGCTCCTTCAATTTGGAGAGAGTATTTACATTCCTAATATCTACTAGATAAATCTATCTGACCTTTCTGGATTTTTGACAGGACAGATTTATTTATATGGTGAAATAGTAGGAACAATCATTTGTTTCTTTAGAAGTTCCTGAATGGTTCCTTATGATGTGTCCTATTATATCAATTCCAAGAATTTTTTCTAAATTGGGACTTTGAAAGCATTTAAAGTCTGTCCTCAGTCGGGGCACCTGGGTGGCTCAGTCGGTTAAGTGTCTGACTTCAGCTCAGGTCATGATCTCACGGTTTGTGGGTTTAATCCCCGCATTGGGCTCTCTGCTGACAGCTCAGAGCCTGGAGTCTGCTTTGGATTCTATGTCTCCCTCTCTCTCTGCCCCTCCCTTACTCGTGCTCTGTCTCTGTCTCAAAAATAAACATTAAAAGAAATAAAGTCTGTCCTCAGGGGCATCTGGCTGTCTCAGTCAGTAGAGTGTGTGACTTTTGATCTCAGGGTTGTGAGTTTGAGTCCCACATTGGGTATAGGGATTGCTTAAAAATAAAATCTTAAAAAAAAATCTGCCCTGATTGTTAGGAATCTATGTGTATATTCATGTGCATGGGGTTAATTTTCCTTCTAATCCTTCAGTTGGTCCCTTTTTATTGTTTAAATTCTCAAATTAGTAGGATATCTTTGTATCAAAATTAGTAGGATATCTTTGTATCATTGTTACTGGGACCCTATATCTAACAATACAGCAGTATACATAATATTTTTATTTGCAAGAGAAGTTTCTATTTATACGGCCAGTGTAACATATGGGCAATTGTCTCTGGCCTGGGGCAAGGATAAAAAACTGCTGAGTCCTGTGGGGAGCTCACAGGGTTTGCTCTCTTGGGCTAGCAGTGATTTGTCTGTTAATGGGATTAGGTTTTGTAAAGGGGTAGTATTTACAGTAAATGGACTAGTGGGTATATGTGGGTTTATTTTCCGCAATTCTATTTACTGTACAAGTTTGGTTGTTTTTCTGCCTGTGTAGCTTCTGAAGCATTTTTTGAGTTTCTATGGTTATAATTTGTTTTCAAGGGTGGTGGTCTAAATGGTCTAGGTAGCCAAAAGGGCCTTGTAGATTTGGGTCTAGATGGCCTATTTTGATTGCCTTTTTTTTTTTTAATTTTTATGAGGCATAGGCTTCTATTGTCTATATACGTAAGTGTTCAAATTATCCTTTATATCTTGACTTAGTTCCTCAGCTGTCCTTATCAAGCCAATCAGTTCTCCTGTTTCTGGGGCCTACAAATACTATAAATAATGCTGTTGTGACTGTGGGCAGGGGAAGGGGTACAGCTTTTAGACTTCTTAATTCTCTTGCTTCCACATTTAGCAGTGTTGGTTTCTGCCCTTATCATAAATCATAGTTAATAGTCCTAATTTCATTATATTAGTAGCGTCCCCTGCTGTTTCCTATGGAGGTGTTGTGAGGGATGATATATTTGGAGTAGACCATCTTCATCTCCAGGTTGCTGCTACCCAAAGATTTTATAAATTAGTACTGTTTTCCCCCAGATGCTCTAAGGTATTGATTCAATGTAGCAATGCTGGTAATGGGTTTGAGGTTCACAATCTCTGCTCCTGTGAGGATCAGGTTTTGTCCTCCTTTGGACCATAAATCTAATAGTCACTGAGTTTGTAGGTCAAAATCAGTATGTTGGAATTCCAGTTTTTGTTCTTTATTGTTTGGTATAAGGTTTCTCTTTAGTGATTCTGATTGGTTCCATATTATCATTTGTTGTGGTTTTGTCTATTTTCATCGGCCTAGCTTCTAGGTAGTTAAAATGAACAGGGTCAAAAAGGGTTAAAATAATCAGCTCAGGGTGTGGGTTGGTGCCCTAAGGAGCATTCTACCCTGGAGATCACTTTTTGTGCTGGCACTTTTCCTTTCTATCTATAGGCATCTATGCAAGCTAATGCTCTTAATAAGAGTGCTGTGATGTCTTTAGTTGGTCTTTTTAATACAGGATGTAACTCAGTGGGTCAGGTGATCAGGCCAACATCTGGAGTCTCAAATTTTGTCCAATCTAAAATTTCAATAGGTCTCTCAGAATCCTCTGAAGTTAATTATGTAATCTATTCTACCCCTAAACCGTCTCTTGAGTGATTTTGGTGGGATTAGTGAACAAGGCATATTTTCAATCTGTTCCCATTCAGAACTATGTTCAAAATAGGTTTTGTTATGGAAGTCTGCTGATGGGGAGGAAATAGTGCATGTGCAAGACAAGCAAATCAGAGTATCTAGGGACCTGTTTCAGAAAACTTGTCAGGGGTAGCCTGGTCATGGCAGTAGGCCATTGGGGGTATAGGGCATCTTCCCAATTCTAAGCCCTAACCTACACCAATGTGTAGATTCTCCCTGAAGGCAGAGGAGGAAGACCTAGACTGCCTTGCACAGTTTGCTTGTGCAAAGTGGCCCAAGTATCCTATAATAAGGGACACCTGGGTGCCTTGGAGAATCCCAGAAGCCATCAGAAAACCAGTGAAAATATAAACTTTCACCAGTTTAAAGCTGACACCTCAGAAATATTTTTGGGGTTGGCCTCTCAGTGCCCTGGTAGTGATATAGGTAAGATTGGGGACCAGCCAGAGCTCCACAGACCTGGGGGCCCTTGCTACCCAAAGGCTGGTTGATAGGTATTTATTATTCATGCACAGGTGAGGCAGGACAGTATAGCCAGGGGCCTGGAACATAAAAAGTATCCAGAGAGTCCAGATGTCCAGAGCAGGCTCTTGGGTGTCCATGGCATCTGCCTATAGCCAAGCCCCAACCTACACTAAATGCATGTATTCTCTCTGAGGGCAAAGTTGGAGCAGTGTGGGGCCAGCTGGTCTGGCTGGGGTACCCTTCATTAAGAGGCACCTGGGCGACTTGATTATTGTTTTTGGGGAGGAAGAATTTTCTTTTCTACCCTTTTCTTCCCTTCAAACTAGTCTAAGAATTAAATTGACATGAGACAGATTAACACAAGAAAAAAATTTTTATTTTGTATACACAGATGTCCAATAATGAAATTGAGACTCCCCACATGACCAAAGCAAGCAGCTGTTGTATGTTTAGGCAAAGAACCATAAATCTGTGAGGAATGGACAAAGCAGAGAAAACTTATGTTCATTGGCTTTAATTAGCATACAATTCTAAACAGAATTTGGGCTGAGGTAGTAAACTAGTAAAAGTAACAAGACTTGTTGATTTATACAGTCTTCTTGGCTCTAAATACCTATTTCAGGTGATAAGGATGTCTTTCTGCTCCCTGATGCAGGAAGGATAGCTTTCACATTGGAGATTTATTTCCTGCTATCTGGAGACAAAGAGAGTCAGAATGTTCTTCTGTTCTTAAATAGCTTTAATTCAAAATAACATGACAAAGTGGCATATTTTAGGGTGGCCTGGCCTGGGCCCCTAGAGTTCCTTAGAAACTCCACATACTAAAATGTGAGCTGGTAGATTGTTTTATCTCACTGAGCTAGTCTCTTAGAGTTGAAAATAGGTCAGTTCTACTAAATTCATTTCAGGAAGTGGTGATGGATGTGTGTTCCCAAAGTTAGGCTCATGGTTCAAGCAGGTATTAAATAAGAGGCATTTCTGTGGAAACAAGAGAAAAACAATGGTTAAGGGTTGGAACAAATTATAAACCAGTTTCAGAGTTCTGAGGGTACCCAGTTGAGATGAGTTTTAGATGTCAAAGTATCTTTAGATGGATTGAAAGCAGGCAATGGCCATCTTCCAGATTTTCTTGGTTTGTAGTTTGAATGTCTCTGATGATTATTTTTCTTCTTCTTTTTCTAAATATGAAATTTATTGTCAAATTGGTTTCCATACAACACCCAGTGCTCATCCCAACAGGTGCCCTCCTCAATGCCCATCACCCACTTTCCCCTCCCACCCACCATCAACCTTCAGTTATTCTCAGTTTTTAAGAGTCTCTTATGGTTTGCCTCCCTCCCTAACTTTTTCCCCTCCCCAACCCCCCCCCCCCCCGGTCTTCTGTTAAGTTTCTCAGGATCCACATAGGAGTGAAAACATATGGTATCTGTCATTCTCTGTATGACTTATTTCACTTAGATAACACTCCCCAGTTCCAACCACGTTGCTACAAAAGGCCAGATTTCATTTTTCTCATTGTCAAGTAGTATTCCATTGTATATATAAACCACAATTTCTTTATCCATTCATCAGTTGATGGACATTTAGGCTCTTTCCATAATTTGGCTATTGTTGAAAGTGCTGCTATAAACATTGGAGTACAAGTCCCCCTATGCATGAGCACCCCTGTGTCCTTTGGGTAAATTCCTAGCAGTGCTATTTCTGGGTCAAGGGTAGATCTATTTTTAACTTTTTGAGGAGCCTCCACACTGTTTTTCAGAGTGGCTGTACCAGTTTGCATTTGCACCAGTGTCTATTTATGTTTTCTGCCCATTTCTTCACTGGATTATTTGTTTTTTGGGTGTGGAGTTTGGTGAGTTCTTCGTAGTTTGGATACTAGCCCTTTATCTGATATGTCATTTGCAAATATCTTTTCCCATTCTGTTGGTTGCCTTTTAGTTTCATTGATTGTTTCCTTTGCAGTGCAGAAGCTTTTTATCTTCATGAGGTCCCAGTAGTTCATTTTTGCTTTTGTTTCCCTTGCCTCTGGAGACATGTTGAGTAAGAAGTTGCTGCGGCCGAGGTTAAAGAGGTTTTTGCCTGCTTTCTCCTTGAAGATTTTGATGGCTTCCTCTCTTGCTTTTCCGTCTTTCATCCATTTTGAGTTTATTTTTGTTTCTAGTGTAAGAAAGTGGTCCAGGTTCATTCTTCTGCATGTTGCTGTCCAGTTTTCCCAGCACCACTTGCTGAAGAGACTGTCTATTCCATTGGATATTCTTTTCTGCTTTGTCAAAGATTAGTTGGCCATACTTTTGTGGGTCCATTTCTGGAGTCTCTAGTCTATTCAATTGGTCTATGTGTCTGTTTTTGTGCCAATACCATGCTGTCTTGATGATTACAGCTTTGTAGTAGAGGCTAAAGTCTGGGGGATTGTGATGCCTCCCACTTTGGTCTTCTTCATCAATATTACTTTGGCTATTTGGGGTCTTTTGTGGTTCCATACAAATCTTAGGATTGCTTGTTTTAGCTTCGAGAAGAATGCTGGTGCAATTTTGATTGGGATTGCATTGAATGTGTAGATAGCTCTGGGTAGTATTGACATTTTAACAATATTTATTCTTCCAATCCATGAGCATGGAATGTTTTTCCATTTCTTTGTGTCTTCTTCAATTTCCTTCATAAGCTTTCTATAGTTTTCAGCATACAGATATTTTACATCTTTGGTTACGTTTATTCCTAGGTATTTTATGTTTCTTGGTGCAATTGCGAATGGGATCAGTTTCTTTGTCTTCGTTGCTTCATTATTAGTGTATAAGAATGCAACTCATTTCTATACATAAACGTTGTATCCTGTGATGTTGCTGAATTCATATATCAGTTCTAGCAAACTTATTATACATCGGTTTTTCCATGTATTATAATATGTCATCTGCAAAAAGTGAAAGCTTGACTTCATCTTTGCCAATTTTGATGACTTTGATTTCCTTTTGTTGTCTGATTGCTGATGCTAGAACTTCCAACACTATGTTAAACAACAGCAGTGAGAGTGGACATCCCTGTCATGTTCCTGATCTCAGGGGGAAAGCTGTCAGTTTTTCCCCATTGAGGATGATATTAGCTGTGGGCTTTTCATAAATGGCTTTTATGATCTTTAAGTATGTTCTTTCTATCCTTTCTCAAGGGTTTTAATTAAGAAAGGATGCTGAATTTTGTCAAATGCTTTTTCTGCATCGATTGACAGGATCATATGGTTCTTTTCTTTTCTTTTACTAATGTCATGTATCACATTGATTTGCGAACGTTGAACCAGGTCTGCAGCTCAGGAATGAATCCCACTTGATCATGGTGAATAATTCATTTTGTATGCTGTTGAATTTGATTTGCTAGTATATTGTGGAGAATTTTTGCATCCATATTCATCAGGGATATTGGCCTGTAGTCTCTTGTTTTGCTGGGTCTCTGTCAGGTTTGGGAATCAAAGTAATGCTGGCTTCATAGAATGAGTCTGGAAGTTTTCCTTCTCTATTTTTTGGAGCAGCTTGAAAAGAATAGGCATTATCTCTGCTTTAAATGTCTAGTAGACTTCCCCAGGGAAGCCATCTGGTCCTGGACTCTTATTTGTTAGGAGAATTTTGATAACTGATTCAATTTCTTCGCTAGTTATGGGTCTGTTCAAGTTTTCTATTTCTTCCTGTTTGAGTTTTGGAACTGTGTGGGTGCTTAGGAATTTTTCCATTTCTCCCAGGTTGTCCAGTTTGTTGGCATATAATTTTTCATAGTATTCCCTGATAATTGCTTATATTTCTGAGGGATTGGTTGTAATAATTCCATTTTCATTCATGAATTTATCTATTTGGGTCATCTCCCTTTTCTTTTTGAGAAGCCTGGCTAGAGGTTTATCAATTTTTTTTTCCAGAAAACCAACTCTTGGTTTCATTGATCTGCTCTGCAGTTTTTTTAGATTCTATATTGTTTATTTCTGCTCTGATCTTTATTTCTCTTCTGCTGGGGTGGGGTGTCTTTGCTGTTTGCTTCTGTTTCCTTTAGATGTGCTGTTAGATTTTGTATTTGGGATTTTTCTTGTTTCTTGAGATAGGCCTGGATTGCAATGTATTTTCCTCTCAGGACTGCCTTTGCTGCATCCCAAAGCGTTTGGATTGTTGTATTTTCATTTGTTTCCATATATTTCTTAATTTATTCTCTAATTGCCTGGTTGACCCATTCATTCTTTAGTAGGGTGTTCTTTAACCTCCATGCTTTTGGAGGTTTTCCAGACCTTTTCCTGTGGTTGATTTCAAGTTTCATAGCATTGTGGTCTGAAAATGTGCATGGTATGATCTCAATTCTTTTATACTTATGAAGGGCTGCTTTGTGACCCAGTATGTGATCTATCTTGGAGAAGGTTCCACGTGCACTCGAGAAGAAAGTATATTCTGTTGCTTTGGGATGCAGAGGTCTAAATATATCTGTCAAGTCCATCTGATCCAATGTATCATTCAGGGCCCTTGTTTCTTTATTGATCCTGTGTCTAGATGATCTATCCATTGTTGTAAGTGGAGTGTTAAAGTCCCCTGCAATTACCATATTCTTATCAATAAGGTTGCTTATGTTTGTGATTTATATATTTAGGGGCTCCCGTATTTGGTGTACAGACATTTATAATTGTTAGCTCTTCCAGATAGACCCTGTAATTATATAATACCTTTCTTCATCTCTTGTTACAGCCTTTAATTTGACGTCTAGTTTGTCTGATATAAGTGTGGCTACTTCAGCTTTCTTTTGACTTCTAGTAGCATGATAGATAGTTCTCCACCCCCTCACTTTCAATCTGAAGGTGTCCTCAGGTCTAAAATGAGTCTCTTGTAGACAGCAAATAGATGGGTCTTGTTTTTTTTTTATCCATTCTGATGTCCATCCTATGTCTTTTGACTGGAGTATTTAGCCCATTTACATTCAGTGTGATTATTGAAAGATATGGGTTTAGAGTCATTGTGATGTCAGGTTTCTTGTTTGTAGTGATGTCTCGGGTACTTTGTAGTCCTTGAAATATTTCACTCACAGAATCCCCCTTAGGATCTCTTGTAGGGCTGGTTTAGTGGTGATGAATTCCTTCAGTTTTTGTTTGGGAAAGCCTTTATCTCTCCTTCTATTCTGAATGACAGACTTGCTGGATAAAGGATTCTTGGCTGCATATTTTTTTTCTGTTCAACACATTGAAGATTTCCTGCCATTCCTTTCTGGCCTGCCAAGTTTCAGTAAGTAGGTCTGCCACTAGTCTTATTGGTCTCCCTTTATATGTTAGAGCCTGTTTTATCCCTAGCTGCTTTCAGAATTTTCTCTTTATCCTTGTATTTTGCCAGTTTCACTATGATATGTCATGCAGAAGATTGATTCAGGTTACATCTGAAGGGAGTCCTCTGTGCCTCTTGGATTTCAATGTCTTTTTCCTTCCCCAGATCAGGGAAGTTCTCAGCTATGATTTGTTCGAGTACACCTTCAACCCCTTTCTCTCTCTTCTTCTTCTTCTGGAATTCCTATGATATGGATATTGTTCCATTTGATTGCATCACTTAGTTCTCTAATTCTTCCCTCATACTCCTGGATTGTTTTATCTTTTCTCAGCTTCCTCTTTTTCCATAATTTTATCTTCTAATTCACCTATTCTCTCCTCTGCCTCTTTAATCCGTGCTATGGCCGCCTCCATTTTATTTTGCATCTCATTGATAGCATTTTTTTTAGCTCATGACTCTCTCTTAGTCCCTTGATCTCTGCAGTCCTCTATTCATTTTTCAAGCGCAGCAATTTTAGGACATTATTCTAAATTCTTGTTCCATTATATTGCTTAAATCAGTTTTGATCAATTCATTAGCTGTTGCTACTTCCTGGGAGTTTCTTTTGAGGAGAATTCTTCTGTTTTATCATTTTGGGTAGTCATTGGCGTGGCTCCAAACTGCAGGGCACTTCCCTTGTGCTGTCGGGAGTAATTTGTGTTGGTGGGCGGGGCTGCAGTCAGACCCAATGTCTGTCCCCAGCCCACCGGTGGGGCTGCAGTCAGACTGGTGTGTACCTTATGTTCCCCTCTCCCAGGGGCAGGACTCATTGTGGAGTGGTGTGGCCCCTGTCTGGGCCACTTGCACACTGCCAGGCTTGTGGTACTGCTTTAATGGGATCTGGCCAAGGGGCTATTAGCAGGGGTGGATCCACAAGGTGCACAGGGGTGGGAGGGCAGGCTTAGCTTGCTTTGGCATCAGTGGTCCCCTGTGGGAGGGGCCCTGCAGCACGGGAAGGGAGGCAGACCCCTCGGAGAGATGGATCCACAGAAGCACAGCGTTGGGCATTTGTGCAGTGCAAGCAAGTTCGGTGATGGGAACTGGTTCCCTTTGGGATTTTGGCTGGGTGATGGGAGAGGGAGATGGCACTTACCAGCACATTTGTTCCCTCACTGAGCTGAGCCCTGTCCTCCAGGGCTTGACAACTCTCCCTCCCAGTGTCCTCTTGCCCTCCCTGCTCTCCGAGAGCAGAGCTGTTGACTCTTAACATTCCAGATGTTAGTCCTGCTGTCAGAACACACTCCGTCCGGCCCCTCTGCTTTTGCCAGCCAGACTCGGGGGCTCTGCTTTGCTGGGCGGGCTGCCCCTCCACCGCCCCGGCTCCCTCCTGCCAGTCCGTGTAGCACACACCACCTCTCCACCCTTCCTACCCTCTTCCATGGGCCTCTTGTCTACACTTGGCTACAGAGAGTCTGTTATGCTAGTCTGCTGGCAGTTTTCTGGGTTATTTAGGCAGATGTGGGTGGAATCTAAGTGATCAGCAGGACAAGGTAAGCCCAGTGTCCTCCTACACCTTGATATTCCTCTTGAATACTCTGTTGATCTTTTTGAGTGGACACACAGCAACCTGCACAAAGATCATCCATGCATGTGCTGTTGTGACAATTTCCCTGAAGTTTACATCAAGTCATTCATACTCAGTTTGGAAGGCCTCAGGAAAAAGGGCAGATTTCATTTTCAATGATTTCAAGTCCAAAGGATGGGAGAAAATTGTAAATGTTAGTTTGGATGAAACCAGAAGACTTCAGGATCTGGTCAAGTTTACAGGTAGAAAACAAAATCTCAGAAACGACGAACAGAAATAGAATCTAGAATCCAAAAGTACATTTCATAGTTTCAAATGAAACAGTTTTTTTCTCTGTACACTTACAATGGTTATCACTGATAGAAATGAGGGTAAGACTAATTTGTTTGCCAATTACGTATAGTTTCAAGAAACCTGATTATTTACAGAGTGCAGCAAGAGTAGCAATTGGTCATACAAGCTCTTTTAAACCTGCTTTGGTGGAACTTTCCATCGGGAATCTCCAGACTGAACTTTTATCAGCCTCTTGAAGCAAAGAAGCCAACTCAAATACTTGCCATCAGATTTGCCTGCAATATCTGTAGAATTAAATTCTTTCTTTCTTTTCAAGATCTCCCAAATATCCTGATATTTCTCCATCTGCCAGATGTGACCTTACTCACCTGGTAAGGCTGCTGAGATCCTTGTAAGCAAGATAGCAGGCTGATATTCCTAGGGGGATTTATTGGCTCCATTAAGTCATCCTTAGTTCCATAAAGCATAGACTCATAAATCTGAGTCTATGCATGTTTGTCTCAAATATGACATTTCAGTCAAAGCCTTGGTAATATAACCAATGTTTCCAACTGTGTCTTGTCACAAAGAGAAAAGATTCTTATTGATCTTAGGCAAATATTTCTATGAAACCATAAGAATGCTCACTGAGAGATTCCAAATTCTGGAGAGATCAGGTAGGGGAGAAAGATAGATGTTGCAATTCTGCTTACAAAGGTACAATTTACCAAATTGCTGTGAGTCATATTTAGTTTAAGAGGAAAGGCTTTCTTATATCTGGAAAACAAAAGATGAAATAACAAGCAGTACTGCCAACAAAAAGCCATAAAAATTATCATCATTCTCAGTTTATTCATTCCTATGTGATAATTTTTTGATCTTGATCTTTTGTTAGTTTTAAGAAGCCTTCAGTTTCTGTTAGAGTTCTATAAATTCTTACCCAGTTCAATGGCATGATCTTAAAGTTAGTAGAGACCTGTATTCGAGAGCACTTGTCAGAGTCCTTTCCCTGAATCTCTTTGAAGATGAAACTTTTGCAGTGGCATCAGAGTTAACCTTTTGTCTGTAAATGACAAAAGTCTTAAAATTGCAGTGGTTAAGGATCTGATCAGAGTTCATTACAATGTTACTGACAAGGTAATTTGGACATTTCTATCACACAGCACTTCAAGATTAGAACTAGAATGGCAAGCGATAACATATTGAGACATATCCGATTTCTAGGAGTTTCATACAATTTCTAGAACACTAATCTTAACATATTTACACAAATATAATCTAAGAAAGGTTAGCATCACTTATTTGACATTACTTCCCAGGTGATTCAACATACCAAGTAAGACAATTCTCTTTCTTTTACAAGGAGAACAAATCCTTCAAATGTCCTAGGGATCTGCTGGAATATTTCAAAGTTAGTTGGTGGTCAAGACTTCATTTTAAAATTTGATTTTGGGGGGCGCCTGGGTGGCGCAGTCGGTTAAGAGTCCGACTTCAGCGAGGTCACGATCTCGCGGTCCGTGAGTTCGAGCCCCGCATCGGGCTCTGGGCTGATGGCTCAGAGCCTGGAGCCTGTTTCCGATTCTGCGTCTCCCTCTCTCTCTGCCCCTCCCCCGTTCATGCTGTGTCTCTCTCTGTCCCAAAAATAAATAAACGTTGAAAAAAAAATTTAAAATTTGATTTTGGGAGGTTTGTCAAATATCAAAAAGTTTGGACATTTAATTAAATAGGATCACAGATCATTATGAAACCATACTTAGTTATCAATTTAGCCAAAGTGCCAATTAAAGACTTCAAAGACAAACACAGGTAGTTACATGGCTGTAAAAGCCTTAGCTCTTTTAATATTAAATAGAAAAAAACCCAAAGACCTTATAAAGACAGCACAGACTCTTTGTTTTCCTAGGTAGATTACATAAATGGTAAAGAAAAAAATTACTTACAACTTCTTATTAAAAGAAGACCAATAATCTAAGTTTATCCTTTTAACAGAGAGAGAAGTCAAATTTTAATTTTGTACAAGCTTACTTTTGATATTAAAACTCAGTTTTAAAAAATGTTTATGAGAGAGAAAGAGTAAGAGCATGAGTTGGGGGGGTTGTGGTGCAGAGAGAGAGAGAGGAGGCAGAGATCCCAAGCCGTGCTGTATGGACATCAGAGAGCACAATGTGGGGCTCGAACTCACAAACCATGAGATCATGACCTGAGCCAAAGTCTGACTCTTAACCAACTGAGCCACCAGGTGCCCCTTAAAACTCGTGTTTAAACTAAATTCATTTTATTTTTTAATTTTTTTTTTTTTTAGAGAGTGCGTGCAAGTGTGAGTTGGGGAGGGGCAGAGAGAGGAACAGATAATGCTAAGCAGGCTTCATGCTCAGCATGGAGTCTGATGAGGCACTTGATCTCATGACTGTGAGATCATGACCTGAGCTAAAATCAAGAGGTGGACAGTTAACCAACTGAGTCACCTAGGTACCCCTAAATAAATTCATTTTAATCTTAACCAACTGACCACACATTAAAATCTCTTTTTAAAGATTCCTTTTTCAGAGATGAAAAACGTATACACTGAAGACTATAGAAAGCTTATGAAAGAAATTGAAGAAGACACACAAAAATGGAAAACTATTCCATGCTCCTGGATTGGAAGAATAAATATTGTTAAAATGTCAATACTACCCAAAGCTATCTACATAGTCAATGCAATCCCTATCAAAATAACAGCAGCATTCTTCACAGAACTAGAACAAACAATCCTAAAATTTGTAATGAGCCAGAAAAAAACCCGAATAACCAAAGCAATCCTGAAAAAGAAAACCAAAGGTGGAAGCATCACAATCCCAGACTTCAAGCTATATTACAAAACTGTAATCATCAAGACAGCATGGTATTGGCACAAAAACAGACACATAGACCAATGGAATAGACTAGAGAGTCCAGAAATGGACCCACAAAAGTATGGCCAACTAATCTTTGACAAAGCAGAAAAGAATATCCAATGGAAAAAAGACAGTCTCTTCAGCAAGTGGTGCTGGGAAAACTGGACAGCAACATGCAGAAGAATGAACCTGGACCACTTTCTTACACTAGAAACAAAAATAAACTCAAAATGGATGGAAGACGGAAAAGCAAGAGAGGAAGCCATCAAAATCCTCAAGGAGAAAGCAGGCAAAAACCTCTTTAACCTCGGCCGCAGCAACTTCTTACTCAACATGTCTCCAGAGGCAAGGGAAACAAAAGCAAAAACGAGCTACTGGGACCTCATGAAGATAAAAAGCTTCTGCACAGTGAAGGAATCAATCAGCAAAAACTAAAAGGTAACCAAGGGAATGGGAGGAGATATTTGCAAATGACATATCAAATAAAGGGTTAGTATCCAAAATCTGTAAAGAACTTATCAAACTCAACACCCAAAAAACAAATAATCCAGTGAAGAAATGGGCAAAAGACATGAATAGACATTTTTCTGAAGGAGACATCCAGATGGTTTACACATGTGTTTTAGACACATGTCGAAAATGCTCAATATCACTCATCATCATCAGGGAAATACAAGTCAAAACCATAATGAGATACCACCTCACACCTGTCAGAATGGCTACCATTAACAACTCAGGCAACAACAGATAGGCGAGGATGTGGAGAAAGAGGATCTCTTTTGCATTGTTGGTGGGAATGCAAGCTGGTACAGCCATTCTGGAAAACAGTATGGAGGTTTCTCAAAAAATTAAAAATAGAACACCTTATGACCCAGCAATTGAAATACCAGGTATTTATCCAAGGGATACAGGTGTGCTGTTTCAAAGGGGCACTTGCACCCTAATGTTTATAGCAGCACTATCCACAATAGCCAAAGTACAGAAAGAGCCCAAATGTCCATCGATGGATGAATGGATAAAGATGTGGTATATACATACAATGGAGCATTACTCGGCAATCAAAAAGAATGAAATCTTGCTATTTGCAACTATATGGATGGAACTGGAGGGTATTATGCTAAGTGAAATTAGATCAAGACAAATATCATATGACTTCACTCATATGAGGACTTTAAGAGACAAAACAGATGAACATAAGGGAAGGGAAACAAAAATAATATAAAAACAGGGAGGGGGACAAAACATAAGAGACTCATAAATACGGAGAACAAACAGAAGGTTACTGGAGGGGTTGTGGGAGGGGGGATGGGCTAAATGGGTACGGGGCACTAAGGAACCTACTCCTGAAATTGTTGCACTATATGCTAACTAATTTGGATACAAATTAAAAAAAAAATTTAAAAAAAAAAACAGTTGTGGTTAGATCACCCACAAACACTTCATGAGATATCACAGAAAGTCAGCCAGTCTTCCAAGCTATTCTGTTCTTGTTGGCATATTTTGTAACCTAAATAACATCAACTTATTGACTTTCAGTAAACCCAAGCAGAATGAAAGTTTTAATTTTAACGCTGATACTATAAAGATATTTCTATTTTATTAAATTAACCTTAAATAAATTTTCATATTGAATATTTTCCCAGATCATTTGAACCTGAAATTCATTTGGACTATTTCTGAGAATTTTTATCATACTAAATTTCTTTCTTTTTTTTTTTTTTTCATACTAAATTTCTATAAACAATTTTTAAGCCAATTCAATAGAGCTGTTTACAAATAATTTTTGGAAACGAGAGGTAGAAAAACACCGCATCTATAATGCACATACATACACAGACACAGCTTCTATTTTAAAACAATATAAAACTCACTAGTTTATAAAGTATTTTACTATTTGTGGAAAAGACTTAGAGTTTGGGCACAAACTTTAGTGGTTTGTTTTTAAAAAGACCTGCTCCTTTTTTCCCTTAAGTCTAAGGTGACTGGGGTTGTGCTTATATTTCAAGAGCATAAAATGCATGACTTTAAGGGACAGAGAAAGAATGCAAGTTGTTTATTTTTTTATTTTTATTTTTTAAGAGATTCAGTGTTAATTGCTATTTACCTTTTTGAAGCAAGGGGAATTTTGTCCTAATATCCTGATTTTTTGTCATATCTGCAAGCATTTTGAGAGAAATAGACAAAGTTTGAGGATTAGTAAAGTAGGTTTTGACTTATTTCTAGAGTTGCATTTCTGGTTTCCTAGAGATTTGCAAGGCAAAGGCAGTTGTTTTTAATTCCCTCCAAAGAACTGGGTTACAGCCTGAATACTAAGGGACTGACTCACCTTTTTAAATTAAACTAGCTACTTTATATCAGGGAGATTTTACCCAAAATGGCAATCAAAAGACTTATGGCTTTGTAAAGTCTGTAAAGCATTTTAACAAAAGCCTTCTTTCTGAGTACATAATTCAACCTTGGCTTCTATCAGTCCCTAAACATGGGCCTTCTGCTGATCATTTATAGGAAGGCCTAGGAGATTTTGGTCACCTGTTTTTTGTGTGTGTGGGGGGGGGAGGGGTGGTGTTGTGAATGGCCATTAATCTTTTAATTCTTTTCTAAATTTGGGGAGAAAGAGGATGGAAGTAAAAAGTCTCTATGATTGAAAAGATCTGCTGTTGTTCAGGGGAAATAAATGTGTTGCCTTTGGGTCGGGGGTCTAGGATATATCTGCAAAGGACACTGCACAGGAATGCCTGAAGCTGGTACAACCTGATTACGGAGCCCTGGAAAACAGGAGCAAAGGGAGACTTACTGCCAGTGACCGGAGCTTGTGTTGATTCATTATGTGACTTTCAGTACTTACATGAGTAATCCCTATACTTTGAACCTAAAGATTAGGCCAGAATGCTCTCTGTAAATCATATAGGGAAAGGGAAGTTAAAACAGGTAGATGGGGCCAGAGTGTGAGAAGGATAATTTACATTAGATGTAGGATTTCTGTTCTCTCATCTTGTCAAGGGAATCCCTAAGGTTAGCTGTTAAACCCATAAGACAATTAAGAGATCTCTATAAATAATTTTCTCTTTTTGCAAATCTAGCCAATTAAGGAACTCATCATCTGGCCATTGATAAGTAAGATCTTATTTGTCTGTATTCAGACCAATACATCTTTTTTTGGAAAAACATGAAAGCAACTTTCCAGGCTTAGACCATGGACACAAGAAGTATCCCTAGAGAAGCCTTAAATGATGCAGTCCCCATGGTCCAAAAGTTTACTCCCCAAAATAGTTTAAAAAAGCAAAAACAGAGGCACCTGTATGGCTCAGTCAGTTAAGTGTCTGACTCCTGGTTTTGGTTCAGGGCATGATCTCATGGTTTGTGAGTTCAAGCCCCACGGCAAGCTCTGTGCCAACAGTGTGGAGCCTGCTTGGGATCCTCTTTCTCTGCCCCTTCCCTGCTTGTGCTCGCGCGCGCTCTCTCTCTCTCTCTCTCTCCAAATAAATAAATAAACTTTAAAAAAAAAAAAGTGAAAACTTTTTTTTTTTTTTTTTTTTTTTTTTGCACAGGCAGTAAGAATGGTGCAGTAAAGACTGTGTCCCAGATCTCTCCTGAAAACATAAGACCCCTCCAATTACAGACCCACTAATCTGGGACGCTGGACAAGCACTAGTGGAATGGGACTTTCCAGTACTAACAAACAACAAAGATTAAGATGATAAAGGTCCCTTATGAGCTGGGACCGCTTATGACAAATTCCCCTGAGAGCTGACACAGCCAAACAAAGAAAGTGCTGTTTGTAATTTTGTCCCTCAGAATCCCAGTCTATTCAACTGGCCACCAAGGTAAACCCAGATTGACCCTTGCTACCAGGACTGGGCTGAGCTGGGACCCTCTCACCCTCTCCAGCTATCTATCTGAGGGCTTGGCTGGCAGACCCAGCCCCGAGCTGACACCTTTGGTAAATAAAGCCACATCCACAATTTAAAAAAAAAAATGGAGCACCTGTTTGGCTCAGTCGGTTGAGCTTCTGACTTCAGCTCAGGTCATGATCTCATGGTACGTGGGTTCAAGCCCCACAACGGGCTCTGTGCTGACAGCTCAGAGCCTGGAACCTATTTTGGGTTCTGTGTCTCCCTCTCTCTCTGCCCCTCCCCTGCTCACACTCTATCTCTCTAGAACAAACAAACAAACAAAAAGCATCATACTTTGTGGGGGACTCACAGCACAGGAAATTCTTGGTGTGTGGGATGGGGTTAGAAGTAAAGCAGTTTCTTCCACACACCCTGGATTGTGGAGACCAGAGAGAATAATCTTACTGGTCATAAAGCCAAGCTCTTTGGACACAGAAGATGACAAAGGAAAAACTTCATTTTGTTTTTATGTAGAGGACTCACAGTAGATTTTGTCTAAACAGATGCCAGTCTTATGAGAACCACGAACCCATCACTTTTTGAGGCTGGCTTGAACAGAAGTCTTAAAAAGACCTAAGACCTGTGTTCTTTCTCTCTAGTAATTTCTTTTTATAACAAATGACTCAAAAGACAGAGACAAAGAAAAACCATGACCATCTCTATGAGGCAATGAATCAGCCACATGAAGAGTACCCTACCAAATCTTACCAGAATCACCAAGACCAAGAAACCAGCTCCACAAATATTTTCTTTTGTTGATATAAATTTAGAGAAGATAGATGTTCACCAATATCACTCCATTAGACCATGCAGGCAGAGATCAGGAGGCTGATGTGGTAACAACTTAAGAAGCCTGCCAAGGATTCTTACCTTCTGCTGGCTGTTTGTCAGATGTTCCAGGATGTGTCAGCTGCAAGAGCCTCAAAGCAAACAGTGTCCAGTGAGGGAAGTGTATCCTACTGACTATGCCAAATGTTGGGAAGGAAAACTTTTATTCTACCCTTCAAGGTTCTTCTAGGTGGCCTAAGAGTTAAAAGTGATATGAAAACATGTTAATAGAATAAAAAAACACTCCAAAGTTTATTACATGTGCACAGAGGCCAACTATTAATACTGATACCCAAAGAAATAATCAGGTCACACAGCTTTTGAAAGTTATAGTCAAAGAAGCATAAATCTGTGAGGAAGTGACAAAACAAAATCTATGTTTAAGAGCTTCAGTTAGTAAGGAATTCTAAACAGATTTGGGCTGTGACAGTAAATCAGTAAAAGTAATAAGGTTTGTTTATTTAGGCTTCTTTGAATTTCCTGTCTCTGATGAAAAGGATGTCTCCCTACATCCTGGTGCAGGGAGGCTCCTCATGTGAGAGATTTATTCATTGGTTTCTGGAGACAACAGAGAGTCAGAGTGTTCTTCCTATACTGGCTGTTTTTTAGGTAACTTTAAATGAAAATGATTAATATGCCATTGTTGAACTTTTTGGGGTGGGCTACTTTGGAAAGCTATACTGGTAAACCTGTGACCCCACCAGGCAGCAGATCAAATGAAGACTGTCCCTGGTTTAAAGCTACCTTTCCAGAATGATTTTCTTGGTGTGGATTTTCTCTGCCCTGGAGGCTATGCAGGTGGTTTGGGAAGGTTGCAGCTACACAGCCCAGAAGTCCTAGGCTGCCCAATGCCTGATAGGATAGGTACTCTGCATGCACAGACTGCATAGGTCAGGGTAGCTAGGGACCTCTTAAAGGTCAAGTGTCAAGCAATGCCAGTCACAGGAGAGAGCTATTAGGGGTATAAAATATCTTCCTAATTCCAAAGTCTGACCTATACAAATACGCATATTCTCTCAACAGCAGAGCTGCAGGAAAATGGACCACCTTGCCAGGGTGTAGTCTGGCAAGACTGATGGAATATCCCTGAATAACAGACAGCTGGGAGACTTGATAACTGGTCCCATTCTGGCAAGGCCATCCAGTTTCCTCCAGGGATGCCTTCAGGAGGAATATGAACATTTGTTTAGGTTAAAAATTGGAATTAGGCAGATGCCAGGGACCTCCAAGAGCTTACTCTCGACACCTAGACACTCTCAACAGTTGCCCAGTTCTGGGTTCCTGGCATCCCTGACCCATGTGGCCGGCACATGTGCCATAGGTACCCTGTCAGCCCGCCGGTGTCTAGCCGGACCCCTTCGCCCTGTGGAGCTGGGGCTCATATCCAACCACTCACCTAGCTTCCAGAACAAAAGAACCCACTTCCAGGAAATCTTTCTGAGGTGGCAGCTTTAAAATGGCTACAGTCAGTACACATTTGGACCAGTTACTTGATAGGGTCCCAGGCTTCTCCAACAATCAAGACTCTCAGGTGTCTTTTAGTGGTGGGTACCCGGTCCAGTCTGCTCAGCCCCACTCTGGCAAGTCAGTCCAGTTTTCATCAGTTCTGTCTTCAGGGGCATTCTTCACATTTGTGTAGTTTATAGCTTGGAATCAGGCGGTGCCTTGTACCCCCAAAAGTCCTCTTCAGTGGCCTGGCCTCTCAAGACCGGTGCTCTATTCCAGTTCAATGTCTAACCTGAAGGAAGCTGCACTGAAAGCTCAGTACACAGTCTGTCAGCCATCCTTGGGAAGCTGAGGCCCTCTAGGCCTGTGGAGCTGGGGCCAATGCCTGACCACCGGTGTGGCCTCCAGGGCAGAGGGAGCCCACTGCTCATAAATCCTCTTGAGGTGGCAGCCAATCCATTGGTTGCCTAAAGAAGTTCTGGATTTACCACTGATCATGGCTTTCAGGTGTTTTTATTTATTTTTTTACTGAGAGAGAGCATGAGCAGGGGAGGGGCAGAGGATGAGAGAGACAGAATCTCAAGCAGGCTCTAGGCAGAAAGTGGAGCCATATGGATCCCGAGCCCTGTGGACCATGGGATCATGACCTGAGCCGAAATCAAAAGGTGGACTCTTAGCTGACTGAGCTACCCAGGCGCCCCATCCCAGGTGATTTTTAGTGAATGCTCCCCTGGCTAGCCAACAGTCTGGCCTCATTCCTAGAAAAGCAGTCCAGATTCCTCCAGCTTTGCCTTTGCTATGTATTGGTTTGATATGATTTCAAACCCATTTGTTTATGACTAAGACAAAAAGTATTTTCAGAGGTAAGTTGTTTTGATAGAAGAATAAAGTCAACTGTGTCAGGAAGTCATTATGTCATCTGTTCTCACAGATAAGAACTAGTAGCTCAGCAGCTGGGAGCTTGTCAACAAAAACTCATGAAGAAGTAAGTATGCCAAGGGGACATTAGATTACGAATACTGAAAGTTTACGGGTTGATCCGAGAATGATTGGTCTGCACAAGTCTCCACTTTGCTGATCTAAAATAGCTCTCTGAAGATGCTGAGACAATTAGTTCCTGCCATGGTAAAGGTGATCCCTTTACTGACAGCAGCAAAAACCACGCAGAGGCCTTGCTAAGATCATCATTTTGCCCATCAACACCCTAGCCACCGTTCCCTAGTAACCTGCTCTAGCAACACAGGACTTTTCCTGTTACACTGGCAGCTAGACGTCAGCTCTCAGTTGGCTAACCTGTCCCACCCCAGTATCAACTCATATAAAGCGTTTAAAGAAGAAACAAGTAGTCCAAAATGGAGTCCTTTGCCTTCAACCTCAGCGAACCAAAACCTTAATGACAGTTTCACCCTATCCCAGGAATGTGGTCTTTTAAAAGTCAGTCTGAAATTTCCTGATCAGTACCAGTGAGGTGGTGACAGAGAAACAAACCCTGCTGGTCCCCACCCTTATCCTTAAAAGAAGCCATCCTGGCCTGAAACAATCCTTTCTTTTCTTTTGCTA
The DNA here is from genome assembly GCF_016509475.1 of Prionailurus bengalensis. NCBI lineage: Eukaryota > Metazoa > Chordata > Mammalia > Carnivora > Felidae > Prionailurus > Prionailurus bengalensis. Next base: position 25,446,577 of record NC_057360.1, read on the forward strand.
ATAACATCTTTGCCCCACCCTCCTTCCTATTAAAACCTTCCATTTAGTACAACTCCTCGGAGCAACTCTTTGCTTGCTAGATGGGATGATGCCTTATTAATGAATTGCTTAATAAAGTCAATTAGATATTCTGATTTATTAGGTTGAGTTTAGTTTTTTAACAAATGTTCATCTCAACTAAACTTAGACTTTGTTCCTTTCATTGCCCTTTGCCTGGAACAATAGTGTGATTAATCTGTGATTGATTCGGAGTATGCTATTTCTTTATTGGCTTATTAAAAGACATTATTGTATGTCCTATTGGCTTATAAAATTCCACACTGAACTGTGTTAAATATAGAACATTCTTGTAATTTGATGCTAATGTTGCCCACAATAGTTACCTTAATACTGATTAACCATAATATGAACCATTTGGAATGCTCTATTAAGCATCTTGATGATAAAATATCATAGATATTTGTGATTAGCAGAGGAAATAGTAAGTATACTGAAAGGGCGGGCCTACGCCAGCCGACTCCATCTTGTTCTGTGTCCTTCACCTTGACCACACCTCCTCCCCTTGAGTAAACCCTCCCTCACCTGCCGGACCCTTCCCCAGGACCCCTCCCCAGCCAATCGGCTGAGGCCATAGCCATTACCTCACCAACTGCCCCCAGGCCCCAATAAAACCTTTGTCCTTTTGAAACTCGCTCTCTTTCCCTGGTATCTCACCGCTGCGTCGGTGCAGGTAGGGGATTGAGCTCGAGCTAGCTCGAATAAAGGCTCTTTGCTTTTGCATCGGACTCGGCTCCCTAGTGGTCTTTGGGGATCACGAATTCTGGGCATAACAATACCTTGCTCACAAACCCTACCAAAATTAGTCAATAGGTGGTTTAGGGGTAGAACGGGTTGTGTAGTAACTTCTGAAGATCCCTAGAGACCTACTGAAGATTTCATCTGGGCAAAACTGAAAATTAAGGAAACTCCAGATGTTAGACTGATCATCCAACCCAGTCAGTTGTATTCTATATTAAAAAGTACAACTGAGGAAGATGTTACCAAGCTCTTCTTAGGAGCATTAAGTTACATAGATTTCTATAGGCAGAAAGGAAGAGCACTAGTGAGACAGGGAAGCTGCAGGACTCCATAAACATCTGTTTTTTCGGTCACCTGAGTGGCTCAGTCAGTTAGGCGTTCAACTCTTGGTTTTGGCTCAGGTCATGATCTCACAACTGGTGAATTCAAGCCCCGCACTGGACTCTGTGCTGATGCATGGAGCCTGCTTGGGATTTTTTCTCTCTCCCTCTCTCTCTGTCCCTCCCCCACTCACTCTGTCTCTCTCCAAATAAACTTAAAAAAATTTTTTTAAAGATTTAAATTAAAAAAATCTGTTTTCTGCCTTTTCCTGCTTCTATTCTTGCTAGAACCAGCACCCCCACTTTACACATGCCTCATAATGCAAACTGTACATTCTTCTTGTAAGGGTCAAGGAGTTCTTTAGAATAGATCCCATCTAAGGAAGGACCAGGTGAGAATGACCAGACAAAGCCATCATATGTGCATTCCAGACCACTGGTACTTGACAACTCAATGCCAAGCCCCCCTGGCTCCAAGGAATAACACCTGGGCCCCCATCTTTGTTCTCACCAGTTCCTTGATGCCTGAGAGGACACATACAATAAACCACAATCCTCAATAAAAACCCCAGGCCCCAAGTGAAGTTGAGACTCTCTTCTTTCCTTTCTGAGTCTCCCAGATACCCTGTATCTATACTCCCTCTATACCATCAGTAAACTCTGCTTTCACTTTCTGCTGGCTCACATATCATTTCTATCCTGTGTGCAGCCAGGGATCCTCCTGGCTTGTCCTGCAAGGACCCCTCTGGGTCCTGGGATCCAGCCTGCTGGCATCACTAACACAAAAAATGTATCTCCAGTCTTGAGAAACTTAACAGAAGACCATGGGGGAGGGGAAGGGGGGAAAAAAAAGTTAGAGAGAGGGAGGGAGGTAAACCATAAGAGACTCTTAGATACTGAGAATGGACTGAGGGTTGAAGGGGAGTTGGGGAGAGGGGAAAGTGGGTGATGGGCATTGAGGAGGGCACTTATTGGGATGAGCACTGGGTGTTGTATGGAAACCAATTTGACAAGAAATTATATTTAAAAAGTTTATCTCCAGGATAGGAAGAAATCCAGAACCTTTTGCCTCTGAGGGACTAATTCACATCCTGAAGATGACACTTACTTTAACTTTTTTGACCCTAGTAACATTAACTAGAAGCTAAGCCCATGATAATAGACAAAATGACAAATGTGATAATAGGGAACCAATCAGTCCTGAAGAGAGAGCTTATACCAGGTAAGAGATGATAAAAATTAAAATGGAATCCCAATAGGGGTGCCTGGGTGGCTCAGTTGGTTGAGCATCTGACTCTCAATTTTGGATCGGGACATGACTTCACAATTTTGTGGGTTTGGGCCCCATGTCAGGCTCTGCATAGGCAGTGCCAAGCCTGCTTGGGATTCTCTCTCTCTCTCTCTCTCTCTCTCTCTCTCTCTCTCTCTCTGCTCCTCCCCTACTCATGCTGTCTCTGTCTCTCTCAAAATAAATACATAAAAATTTTTTAAAAAATAAGAAAAATAAAATAAAATGGAATCCCAACAAACTGATTTGGATACAGAAACCCAGTGGCTATTAGATTTATGGTTCAAAGGAGGACAAAACCTGATCTTCACAGGAGCAGAGGTTGTGTACCTCAAACCCATTACCACTGACACTAAATTGAATCAGCACCTTAGAGCAACTGGAAAAAATAATATTAATTTACAAAGATCTTTGATTGGGTAGCAGCAACCTGGAGGTTAACATGGCCTATACCTAACATATTATCCCTTACAAACATCTCCATGGAAAACAGCAGGGGAAGCTAATATAATAATGAAATTAGGACTATTAACTGTGATTTATGAAAAGGGACAGACACATACACTGCGACATGTGGAAGCAACAGAACAAATTAAGAGGTCAACTTTTAAACTGCATCCTGGTGGGACAGAACAGCATTATTTACAGTATTTGCAGGCACCAGAAACCCAGGGGAACTGATTGATAAGAACAGCTGAGGAAGTAAGTCAAGATAGAGGCTGTAAGAGAAAGGCTGTAAGGGGTGCCTAGCTGGTTCAGTTGGAAAAGCATGCTATATTTGAACCCCACTTTGGGTATACAGAATACTAAAACAAAACAAAACAGACAAAAAACTTAGAAAGATAAAGCCTGTAGCTTGTAGCTTTAACACTCCTCTTTATAGACAACAGCTACAGCTAATAAAATAGACCCAATCAAAATAGACCATCTAGACTATCTACATAGTCCATCTACAAAATAGACCATCCAAATCTACAAGGCATATTTGGCTACCTAGACCATTTAGACCACCACCCTTGAAAACAAATTATAAAACTAGAAACTAAAATAGATACCCCTGAAATATATAGGAGAGGTAGGGAAACAGAAACAACAAATCTTCATAGTAAATAGACCTACAGAAAATAAACCCACATATACCCACTAGTCCATTTACTGTAAATACTACCCTCTTATAAAACCTAATCTCATTAGTGGACAAATCACTGCTAGCCAAAGAGAGCAAACCCTATGAGCTCCCCATAGGGATTCAGCAGTCTCTTCCTCTTGGCTCAAGCCAGAGACAATTGTTTGTACAAATAGAAACCTCTTCTGCAAATAAAAACACACTATGTATACCACTATGTCGTTAGATACTGGATCCCAATAACAGTGATACAAGGAGATCCTACTAATTTAGAAAAATTAAACAAAAAAAAAGGACTGATTGAAGGATTAGAAGGAAAACTAACCCCCATACACATGGGTATATATGTAGATTCCTAACAATGAGGACAGACTTTAAAACTAAATGCCTTATAAGTCCCAATTTAGAAAACATTCTTAGACTGGATATAACAGGACAAACAAATAAAAGGAAAACATTCAGGAACTTCTAAAGGAACAAATGATTGTGTCTCCTATTTTATAATATAAATAACTCAATCTGGCCTGTGAAAAAGTCCAGAAAGGTCATATAGATTTATAGATTTTAGGAATTTAGGAAAATAATCTCCCCAAATTGAGGGAGCACTCCCAAATAAGGGCATTATCATGAACAATATCACCACTGGATCTGGCACTGATTACATGGGGTAGACTTAGCTGTCATGTTCTTTGCTATTCCAATTGATTAAGACAGCCAACCCAAGATGCATTCACAAGGGAAGGCAGATGATATGTTTACTAGGTTACCAACAGGAGACCTTAACAGCCAGTAATAGCTTGCAACTTTATTTCTTTTTCTTTTTTTTTTAAGTATATGAAATTTTTTGTCAAATTGGTTTCCCTACAACACCCAGTGCTCATCCCAAAAGATGCCCTCTTCAATACCCATCACCCTCTCTCCCCTTCCTCCCACCCCCCATCAGCCCTCAGTTCTCAGTTTTTAAGAGTCTCTTATGCTTTGGCTCTCTCCCACTCTAACCTCTCTCTCTCTCTTTTTTTTTCCTTCCCCTCCCCAATGGATTTCTGTTAAGTTTCTCAGGATCCACATAGGAGTGAAAACATATGGTATCTGTCTTTCTCTGTATGGCTTATTTCACTCAGCATAACACTCTCCAGTTCCATTCACATTGCTACAAAGGGCCATACTTCATGCTTTCTCATTGCCACGTAGTACTCCATTGTGTATATAAACCACAATTTCTTTATCCATTCATCAGTTGATGGACATTTAGGCTCTTTCCATAATTTGGCTATTGTTGAGAGTGCAGCTTGCAACTTTCTAACACAAGACATCTAGGCCATTTGGGAAAACACAACACAACACAACACACACACACACACCAGCATTTCTTATATTGATGACATGCTCATTTATGGTGCTAACTTGGAACAGACTAGGGTTGTAACAGAGTTCATTGAATTCCTTATACTCAAAGCATGAACAATTAACTCAAGTAATGTCTAAGGACCCTACACTACAGTAAAATTTCTAGGCACAATTTGATCCTCTGAAGGCAGAAAAATAACAGAGCCAGTCATAAACAAGGTAGATTGCATCCCAGCTCCTACCACAAAAGAAACAGCTCAGAAACTGATAGGACTGGGGTGCCTGGGTGGCTCAGTCGGTTAAGCACCCAACTTCAGCTCAGGTCATGATTTCACGATTCATGAGTTCGAGCCCCGTGTCGGGCTCTGTGCTGACAGCTCAGAGCCTGGAGCTTGCTTTGGAATCTGTGTCTCCCTCTTTCTCTCTGCCCCTCCCCCACTCATGTTGTCTCTCTGTGTCTCTCAAAAATAAACAAACATTTAAAAATTGAAAAAAGAAAAAAGAAACTGATAGGACTGTTTGGATATTGGAAACAGCACATATCGCTAATGGGATATTTTCACATGGTCCAAGACCAGATACTAACCAATTGAAAGACTCACCTGGGCACTCTATGAAGCCCTAAAAACTACATAAGCCAATTATACTGAAACTCCGATAGCTTATTCTGGAGTAAAGCAGACCCCTGAGAGAGAGGAATTATTCCTGACCATAAATTCCTAACATAGAAAATGTATATTTCCATGCAGGACTAATGGATGGAGGGTCAGCTCTCTGCATGAATTGAGAAAATCTCCACAATTCCAGACATAGATTTTACAGAATTTCCGAGGGGTGAACCTATTGAAGCTTGAGCAGTTGGGCAATGGGGACCACTCTGGTCCATGGCACTCAACAATGCTTGGTTTTTAGATGGATCAGCTTCCAGGACACCATCAAGAGAATGCTGGCCTTGAGGACTAGTGATGGTCTTACCTTGACAGAATCAGGTTCTGGAGAACACAATGTGCTTAACAAATAGCCATAAATTGGTGAGTAATATGGGAAGTGAGAGTAAGGTAGACCTTTCCTCAGACTTATAGACAGTAGCTAATGGAACAGCAGTTTTGGACATGAACAGGGCAGAAAAATTACTAAATAATACCAAATAAGAACATAATGAAGTAAGGACATAGGGCAGAAAATAGCACTGGCTGGCATCTCCATGTTTATCACTGATGTTTCTGCATATCAGAAGAACAAGTCTGAAGTAACCAAATTTAATAGCCAGATAGACAAACTCGGTAGGTAAACTAAAGAAGTGGAGATACCTAAAATTTAACTTAAATACCCTAATAATTTATGGCGAATGAGGAAACCAATTCAAAGCATAACTATACATAAACAAGAAGGACAATGGACTTACAACCTGAACACACAGATATGCTGAATAACAGAATCATCCCATGGGAACAACGTCAAAAAGATCTTGTGGCACACATGGCACTGGAACATGTTAGAGGTAAGAAACACGTATGAGCCTACCAAATCCCTCAAATTTCATATTAAGAAATGTGGGAATTGCTGAAAGTTTAAAGCGTGCAGGTCATTAATGAATACTCCAGATGACATCAAAGCTGACAGACCCTTCCAAATTATACAAATGATTACATAGGACCCATGCCTGTATCAGAGAATAAACTGTATGCATGCACCATTGTAGACATGGTCAGGAATAGGATTACCCTGTTCCTGCAGAAAAAATAATTAAAAATCTGCCATCAGAGCATTAGAAATCTGGGTGCTTGCTACAGTAGCCCAGCCATCACAAAATCAGATCAGAGCACCCACTTTACAGGAAAGTGAATATAAGATTGGGCAAAGAAACAAGGCATAATGTGGAAATTCCACATACCCTACAACCCTACTGCCTCTGGGTCAACTGAAAGGTATAATTATTTGCTCAAGCAAAAGCCTAGGTTGCTTCCTAACAATCTAGATGTGAAAGCTTGGACTAAAGCAATCTGGGAGGTGGCAAGATCTCTAAAGCATAGATATAGAAAGCATGGAAAAACTCCTATTGAATGAATATACAACACTGGGGAAAGGAAGCACCTGCCACTAACAAAACCTATTGGGTGACCTAATGAAAAGGAATATTACATCAAATTAAGGAAAATAATACAATGATTCTATAAAAATTTCATTATAGATATATACCACCTTTTATTATATCAACACTATAGGTCTACTATTTACTCTAGCATGATGCAGTGTGATTATGCCTGGGGAAATATTGGCAATAATGGTTATAATGACTATAGATATCCTTGAACAGCAAGAAAAATAGGAAGAAATTAAACATTTTGAGGACAGTGATTTTATTTTGTAGGTATAAAACCTCTGTGCATCTTCAACTCTAACAATTATGAAGTAGATCCATGCAGCACACTGCTTGCTGGCCATACTATTTTACCTATTGCTTACTACTGGATATCATACTTGCTGTATGTATGGACACTCTTCCAACAGACTCAGCAATAGCAGTTATGCCACCATTCCAAAGTGGAATGCACCTACTGGTCCATGTACAACTCCACTGTCTGTGACATCCTCTACTTCCTTCACAGATCACCATCTTGGGTCATCTTATTATAACTAAGGACTCAACAGCATCACCAGCATCATCCATACGTCCAAGTCCAACCCCTCTCCATCTCACCCTTCAGTATCAGCACTGTCTACTCACTGAGAAACCTTTAATCAATGGAAAAATCAAATACTAGGGAATCTAGTGGAAGTCTCCAAAGAATCTCTTCAACAATATCCCCTACTAGACACTGACTTGAAGGATGAAGGTTGGCCTGAGCTACTAACTGGTCCCTGTTATAACCCAGCTTATATACTAAGACAATCAGGTACTGACTTTTCTACTTTCCTTATCATACCTTACTGAATTGAGTATAGCAATGGACACATGAAAGACTGTGAAAACCTCAATTTAATTTCTGAGATACTTTGTATGCTAGTATTTTATAAAAGAGTAACAGTTGAGTATGCAGAATGGGCAATTATATCTTTAAATATTAACAGGCTAGAAACTGATCAGTTACTATACTCAATTAACACTGTTTAATCCATATCCACCTATTAGAAAATAAATCAATCCATAGATACCATGTTTGGCCTTTACAAGAATAAGGACAAGTTGTCAGGTGTATAGCAATATATAGGAAACTTAGCATATAACACTTACCATTATCCTTCATGGTAGACATCAGGTTTCTCTCTCACACTGCAGGTTTCTACCCCAAGAACATAGGAACCTAGGTTACTAAAACCTATCATGGTCATATTGGAACCTATAATAGCAGGCTATGCTTTGATATTTAGTATGTATAACTTTAAATAAGATACAGATCCTCAAATTTTGTTGTTTTTATCCATATTTGATTATGCTCAATTTATAACATCTGCCAGAAACAAATTCACTGAAGGAAGGAAACTCTTGCAGTTCTTGCAGTCCAACTCTTGTTGGACTTGTAGGAAGTTTAATTGGAGGAACAATGGCAGTCATTTTTTTTAAGTAGGCTCCATGCCCAGCATGGATCCCAGCATGGGACTTGAATTCACAACTCTGAGATCAAGACCTGAGCTGAGATCAAGAGTCAGACACTTAATGACTGAGCCACCCAGGTGCCCCTGGCAGTTACTTTTTTACTAACATCATACTTAATGATGAAAAGCTGAATACTTTCCCATTAAGCTCAGGAACAAGGCAAGGATGTCCACTTTCTCCACTTTTACTCAGAATAGTGCTGGGAGTCCTGCTACACCTATCAGACATTTCTTTTTTTTTTTTAATTTTTTTAACGTTTATTTATTTTTGAGACAGAGAGAGACAGAGCATGAACGGGGGAGGGGCAGAGAGAGAGGGAGACACAGAATCGGAAGCAGGCTCCAGGCTCTGAGCCATCAGCCCAGAGCCTGACGCGGGGCTCGAACTCACAAACTGTGAGATCGTGACCTGAGCTGAAGTCGGACACTTAACCGACTGAGCCACCCAGGCGCCCCACCTATCAGACATTTCTATTCACTACTAGCAAAGTAGAAGAAATAGAAATTAATAATCTCTTTTACAATTGAACCAAAAAGGATAAAATATGTAGGGATAAATTTAACCAAGAAGGTGAAAAATTATAAAACACTGATGTGAAATTATAAAACACTGATGAAAAAAATGAAGAAGACACAAACAAATGAAAAGATAATACTGTGTTCACAGATTGGAAAAATTAATATTGCTAAAATGTTTTACCCAAAGCAATCTATAGATTCAATACAATACCTGTCAAAATACCAACAGCATTTTTTATAGATAATCCTAAAATTTGTATGGAACCACAAAATACACCTAATAGCCAAAGCAATATTGAGAAAGAACCAAACTGAAGTTCTTAAAATCCTAGATTTCAAGATATAATACAAAGCTACAGTAATCAAAACAGTATGTGCTGGCACAAAAATAGACACATCAATAGAACACAATGGAGAACTGAGAAAGAAACCCATGCTTATATGATTAATTAGTCCATGTGAAAGGAGGCAAGAATACAAAATGGGGAAAATATAGTTTGTTTAATAAATGGTGTTTGGAAAACTAGACAGCTACATGCAAAAGAATGAAACAACTTTCTTACACCATACACAAAAATAAACTCAAAATGGATTAAAGACCTAACCATGAGACCTGAAACCATAAAACTCCTAAAAGAAAACATAGGCAGTAATATCTTAGACATCCACCTTAGCAACATTTTTCTAGATATGTCTCCTCAGACAATGGAAGCAAAGCAAAAATAGACTATTGGGACTACACCAAAATAAAATCTTTGCACGGCAAAAGGAAAACAACAACAAAACTAAAGGCAACTTACAAATTGGGAGAAGATATTTGCCAATAAGGGATTAATAGCCAAAATATATAAAGAGTTTATGGGGTGCCTGGGTGGAATCTGACTTCGGCTCAGGTCATAATCTCACTGTTTATGAGTTCAAGCCCCACATCAGGCTCTCTGCTCTCAGCACAGAGCATGCTTGGGATCCTCTGTCCCCCCCTCTCTCTGCCCTTCCCCCACTTTCTCTCTCAAAAATAAACATTAAAAAAAATTTATGCATCTCAATACCAAAAAAATAAAAAACAATTAAGAAATGGGCAGAGGACCTAAACAAAATCCTAAGACATACAGATGGCCAATAGACACATGAAAAGGTGTTCAACATCACTAATCATCTAGAAAATGCAAATCAGGGTGCCTGGCTGGCTCAGTCAGTAGAGCATGCAACTCTTGATCTCAGGGTCATGAGTTTAAGACCCATGTTGGGCACAGGGCTATTTACAAAAAAAGAAAAGAAATGCAAAATAAACCATAATGAGATATCACCTTACATTTATCAGGATGTCTAGTATCAAAAAGACAAGAAAGTAATATTAGAGAGGATATGAGAAAAAGGGAACACTTGTGCACTATTGGTAGGAATATAAATTGGTGCAACCACAATGGAAAACAGTATGGAGTTTCCTAAAAAAAAAAAAATTGAAAATAGAATTACCATATAGTTCAGTAATTCCACTACTGGGTATTTACCCCCCCCCCCCCATAAGAACACTAATTTGAAAAGATATATGCACCCCTAGGTTTATTGCAGCATTATTTACAATAACTGAGATATGGAAGTAAACTAAGTGCCTACTGATAGATAAATAGATTAAAAAGTCGGTATATGGGGGTGCCTGGGTGGCGCAGTCGGTTAAGCGTCCGACTTCAACCAGGTCACGATCTCATGGTCCGTGAGTTCGAGCCCCGCGTCAGGCTCTGGGCTGATGGCTCGGAGCCTGGAGCCTGTTTCCGATTCTGTGTCTCCCTCTCTCTCTGCCCCTTCCCCGTTCATGCTCTGTTTCTCTCTGTCCCAAAAATAAATAAAAACGTTGAAAAACAAAAATTAAAAAAAAAAAAGTTGGTATATGTACATAATGACAGAATACTACTCAGTTATAAAATATGAGATCTTGCCATTTGTGACAACATGGATGGATCTAGAGGGTATTAAGCTAAGGGAAATAAAAGGAAAAAAATATGACTTCAATTTTTGTGGAATCAAAAAAAACAAATGTACAAACAGAAAAGAAATAGAATCATAAATATGGAGAATAAAATGAGGATGGGTGAAATAGGTGAAAGAGATAAATAGGTACAAACTTCCATTTATTAAATAAGGCACAGAGATGACAAGTGCAGCCTAGGGAATATAGTCAATAATATTGTAATAACGTACGACAGATCACAACTATACTTATTGTGAGCATAGAATGTATTATTGAATCGCTATGTTGTACATCTGAAACTAATAACATTGTATGTTAACTATCCTTCAGTGAAAAAAGACAAAATATGTTTCTCTATAGATTGTCAATTGTTGCAATTAAATTTTGTTAATGTGTGGACTACTCTTAGAACAGCTATAATCTTGGGGCAATACTGGTCATCTGAGATAACAGACAACCCAACCAGAAGTAAAGTAGATATCACATACCCTAATGGCTGTGATTTCTTGGGCAACTGAAAATTAGAAGCAAAAATTTTTACATCATTAAAGGAAAAAAGAATCCCATGATATTGGGGTCCACACTTTTGCCATTCCATAATATCAACAGGGAGAGTGGAGCCCACAGGCCACAGACAGCTTCCTTATGATAAAAGAAAAACATGTTCCTAAGTTGTTGTTGGAATGGAACCAAAGTACCTTTATTAGACAGTGGATATACCTATGGTAGAAGTACCTATGACTATGGCCATGATGGTCCCTCAATCAGTTACATATACTATGGGAAGCTGACTGGGATAGTATGCACTAAGCCAAGCCTCATCCTAACCTATTAGAGTCAAGGGAAAAATAAGGAACACATGATGGGATGTGTAAAACTAAAACAGGTAATGGATCCTACAGTAAAAAGAAAAATATGTTATTCCAGATCAATAGAAGGTAAAGGAACTATTAAAATAACTGGAGAAATAAAACTTAGGACAAGAAAACTTAGGACAACTTAGACACATTTGGAAGATGACACGAATAAAGTCAAAATAACTTTGCAGGAATTGAAAAGAGAACAAAACATGCATCCCTAAAATAATGACATCCCTGAATTCTGATGTTCACAATTGAATGTGTGTTTAATAATGCTATGCAAGCTTATAACATGGAGCATTATAAAAATGGTCTCTACCTGGGTATATATTTGTCAAGAAGTTAAACTGAGTGGTTTAATAAGGTTAAGTTTTTGTTGTTTGGTCTTTAATGTGGTACCATGCTAAAGAGTTCTTTATTATGTTGATGTTGTTATGGTTGTTTAAACTGGTCATTAAACTGTGGTGTAAAAGAGTGTGCATCAAGGGAAAAATACTCCCAAAATATGACCGTTTGTGATTAAGATTATAAGTGATGTGGAATCAAGATGGAATGGTATTTTTGTGAGCTTAGATTTGTATTGGGCATTACACCCTTAGTATTAATTAGCATGTGAGCGATTTGGAATGATGGGATGTTGTATATTGGTTTGATATGCTTTCATATACACTTGTTTATGACAAAGACAAAAAAAAGTTTTTAGGAGCAAAGTTTTTTCAATATAAGAAAAAAATATGTGGAGTCAGGATGTTATTAGCATGTCTGTTCTCACTGAAAATAACTCAATAACTCAGCTGCTGAGGGAGTCCAGTAGTGGGGGGGCTTATTAATAAAAACATAAAGAAACAATTATGGCAAGGGGGCATATAGACTATAAACGCTGAGGGTCTGTGAGAATGATCTGGGATTCATTGGTCAGGGCGAGACTACACTGTGTTGAACTGATAGCCCTTAAAGACCTTGGGGCAATTAACTCCTGCCTGGCAAAAGCAACTCTTTCATAGGCAGTGGAGAAAGTTGTACAGAGACCTCTCACAAAGATCATTTTGCCCATTAACACTAGCACAGTTGTCCCCTAGCAATCTGCTCTAACAACACAGGACGTTTACTTTTGTACTAGCGGCTGGACTTCAGTTCTTGGTTGGGTAAGCGGTCTCTGCCAGGTACCAACTCTGATAAAGGTACATATCAACTAACTTTGGACTTGACTGCTTCCATCTCTCCTTGCCTGGAACAATAGTGTGATTCAACTGACATTGGTTTGAAGTAGACTTCTTTATTAGCTTATTAAAAGACATTATCCTGTGTGCTATTGGCTTGTGAGGTTTGCACAGTAAATCAGCTTTGAATACATTGTTGGCAGGGCATCTGAGTGGCTCAGTTTGTTAAGCGTCCAACTCTCGATTTCAGCCTGCCTCAGGCTCTGTGCTGACAGCATGGAGCCTGCTTGGGGTTCTCTCTCTCCCTCTCTCTCTGCCCCTCCCCTGCTCTCTCTTGCTCACTCTCTCAAAGTAAAAAACACTTAAAAACAAAAATTACATTGTTGGCAAAGACAAATCAGTCTGTGAGCATTATTTGCTTCCCTAAACGAAACAGCCTCCAGGGGGAATATGTGCATCTGTGTAGGTTAGGGCTTGAAATTGGGCAGATGCCTGGTACCTCCAAAGCCTATTCCTGTGCCACAGCCTCAACCAACATTGCCATGTTCCCGGTCCCCGGATACCCTGACCTGCATCACTTGGCATCAGCAGTCCACACCCTGTCAGCTGCCCAGGTCCAGCTGGGTACCTCCAGGACAGTGGAGCTCAGGTAGGTCCTGAGCATCCAACCTCATTGCCTCAAGGACAGAGAAAACCCATCCCCTAAAAATCACTCTGAGGTGGCCATTGAATGGGCAACAGTCAGTCCCCATGTGTACTTACTGTTTGCTGGGTTCCAGGCTTCTGTGGCAATCAAGGCTCCCAGAAGCCTCTCACTGGAAAATATGTCAGCCAGCCTACCTAATCCAGCCCTAGCAAGGTGGTATATGTTTCTCCAGCTCTGCCTTCAGGGGAATATATGCATTGGTATAGGTTAGGGCTGGAATTAGGCAGATGCCAGGTATCCCCAGTAGCCTTGTCCTGTGACCTGGCTTCACAGTACATTGCCCTGTTCCATATCCTTGGGTACCCTGACCTGTACCTTCCATGCATGTGCAGTCCACATCTTGTTAGTAGGCTTTTGGCTGCAGGGGCCCTGCAGGGCAGTGAAACTCAGATTGTTCACAACCACCTACTTGGCCTCCATAGTGGAAAGAATCCAATCCCCCAGAATTTGAGGTAACAGCTTTAAACTAGTGACTGTCAACCTCCATTTTGGACTGGCTTCCTGATAGAGTCAAGGCTGCTCCAGACTTCTGGGATCCTTCCTCAGTCTATTATTGGAGGGTACCTTGGCCAGCCATCCCATCCCTACCTGGCAAGCCAGTCCAGATTTCTCCAGCTCTGCTTCAGTGTGAATATGCACAGTTGTGCAAGGGAAAACTTGGAACTAGGAGGATGCCATGTGTCCCCAGTAGAGTGCTTCTGTGACCTGGCCTCACCCAACATACCCTTGCTTCAGGTCCCTAGCTACCTTGACCTTCATGCTATGCATATGTACAGTCATTCCTGCGCCACCTGACTCTGGACTGCAAGGGAAACTCCAGGCCTGTGGAGCTCTGGCTGAACCTCAACCTTCAAAATGACCTTAGGGTGAAGAAAGGCCTCTCTGCATAATCTTTCTGAGGCAGCAGCTTTAAACTGGTGTCAATTAGTCCCCTTTTCATGCTGGCTGCCTAATGAGGTCCAGAACTTCTCCAGCAATCACAATTCCAATGGGAATGGAGGCGGGGGGGATGCCCAGGTCAGCCCTCCTGGTCCAATCCTAGCAAGGCTATTAAGAGTAATCCAGCTTTAACTTTATGTGTATTTGTGTAGGTTGGTCCTTGCGCTGAAGCAGCTACCATGGACTCCCAATAGCCGGTTCCTGTTACCAAGCCTCTCTCAACAATTGTCCTGTTCCAGATCTCTGCCTAGCTTGGCCTGCATAGCCCACACATGTGCACTATGAACCTGGCTGGCCAGGGCCTTCCAGGCCTGTGGAATGTGGGCCTATCCACAAATAACAGTATAGAAGTTCAGCTCAAAGCATCTTCAGAGAGAGTGAGGGTAGGCACTGTCAATCTTATAAATTTGCCTGTAGTTTGATGGTCTCTGGTGATATTTCTGAATGGCCTATAGAACAACAGGCATGAAGATTATCTATATTCAAGCTATTGTGGGGATTTCCCTGAAGTTTATATCAGGTCATTCATTTTCAGTTTGCAGGGCTTCAGGAAAAAGGGAAGTTTTAGTTCTCGACGATTTTAAATTGAAACGATGGGAGAAAATGGAAAATGTTATTTTTGAGAGTTGTATAGCCGGACACGGGAGGAAAATAAAAGAATTCAGTATCTAGTCTCATTTACAGAACCTCAAAGATGATTAATAGAAATAGAATCTAATATCCACAAAGGGGTGTTATTAAAACATAAGTTTTTTCTCTAAAGTGACCACATTTAAAAAAAAAATTTATTTATCTTTGAGAAAGAGAGAGAGTGCAAGCAGAGAAGGAACAGAGAGAGAGAGAGAGAGAGAGAGAGAGAGAGAGAGAGAGAGGGAGGCACAGAATCCAAAGCAGGCTTTAGGCTCTGAACTATTAGCACAGAGCCTGATGCGGGGCTTGAACTCATGAACCGTGAGATCATGACCTGAGCTGAAGTCAACACTTAACCACCCAGGCACCCTGAAGTGACCACATTTTTAAAGCTAGCCAAATTAACATTTTTTGCAAAATAAATTTAGTTTTAATAAACCTGACCTGATCATTTACATAAGTACAAAATAACAATTGATGAGATAGACTCTTTTATAACTGCTTTGCTGGAACTTCTCATAGGAAATATGCAGATTGAAATTTTAAGTCTCTTAAGGGTAAAAGGCCAAATACTTGCCATCAGACTGCCTGTAATACACATAGATTTGTGTTACTTCCTCTCTTCTTGTGGTTCTCAAAATATTCAGAGGTTCTTGCATTTGCTTGGAAGTAATCTTGTTTCCTTACCTACTAAGGCTGCTAAGAATCCTATAAACGATGTATCAGGCTGTTTTTCCAAGGGGCTTTATTGGCTTTATAAAGTCAACATTGGTTCCTTAAAACTGGTTATATCTGAGTCTAAACAATGCTTCCAATATTGTCCTGTTATTAGGAGATCATATGCTTTTAAACTTATGCAAATCAGTATAAGGCCCTGCAAAGTGTCTCCTGCCCCACATACCAGACAGACCTGGCCTGGACAGGTACCACTTCAAATGACTCTTGCCCTGGGGGTGGGGGTGGGAGGCTGAAGATGAGGTTGGAGTGGGCAACACATGTCAGCACACATGACAATTTCTGCAGCCAGATCTCTGCACAGGGAAAAGCCCTCCCTTCGGTGGGCCTGCAGCGATGGCAGAGACGAACTGCAAGACAAATAGGCCCACTGCTAGCCCCACCCACCAAGAAGCTTGCAGTGGCCACAGGCAGGTCTCTGAACAGAACAAGGAGTAACCCTGTCCACTATGCCCACAGCAGGCAAAGTGGGTTATTGCAGCTGGCTGGACTGAAGGCAACTGAAGATCATCCACAACAAGAGGACATACCCAGTCCAACCAGGGGACACCCTGGAGTACCTGAAGCTGGTGATTTGGTGGGGAGGAATTATGCTATAGGGCACCACAGGACTTCTTCTACACAAAGCCACTGTTTTCAAGACTAGAAGACATAGCTGACCTAATACATAGAAATAAACACAAAGAATTAGACAAAAGAGACAGAGGAATATGTCCAAAATGAATGAACAAGGAAAAACCACACCAAAAAAAACTCCTAAATGAAATGGAGATAAGCAATATATCTGATAAACAGTTCAAATTAATAGTCATAAAGACACTCACTGGACTTGAGAAAAAAGTGGATAATTCAATGATAACTCAATGAGAACAAAGAGACAGAAATTAAATTAAGTAGTTATTAAAATTAAATTAAATAATTAAAATGAAAAAGGACCAGTCAGAGCTGAAGAATTCAATAGCTGAAATGAAAAATATGCTAGAGAAAATCTATAGTAGATTACAGGTTACAGAAGAACAGATCAGTGATCTGGAAGAAGGGTAGGGGAAAGCAAACAAGCAGAAAGACAAAAAGAAAACAGAATGAAAAATGAGAATATGTTAAGGAAGCTCTGTGACATCATCAAGCATAATAACATTTTTATTATAGGGATTCCAGAAGTAGAAGAGAGAAATAAGGGGTCAGAAAACTTATCTGAAGACTTAATAGCTGAAAACACTTCTAATCTGGGGAAAGAAACAGGCACCCAGGTCCAGAAACCATAGAAAGTTTTAAAGAAAATGAACCCAAGGAGGATCACACCAAGATACATAATAATTTAAATGGCAAAATGTAAAGATAGAGAATTTTAAAAACTGCAAGAGAAAGGAAAACAGTTACACACAATGGAAACTCCAGAAGGCTACTCGCTGACCTTTCAGCAGAAACTTTGCAGGCCAGAAAAAAGAGGCATGATATATTCAAAGTGCTAAAAAAAAAAAACCCAAAATACAACCAAGAATATACTACCCAGCAAGATCATTCAGAATAAGGAGAGATAAAGAGTTTCCCAGACAAACCAAAAGTGAAGGAGTTCATCACTCCTAACCCAGCCTCTCAAGAAATATTAAAAGAAATTCTTAAATGGAAATAATAGGCCATAACTAGAAGAAAATTATGAAAGGAAAAATTTTTAATTAAAAGCATACATTTGGTAAAGATAGATTAATCACTTATAAAGCCAGTATGGAGGTTAAAACACAAAAATAATAAAATTATATTGTAGATATAAAATTATATCTACAAAAATTAGTCAAGGAATACTCAAAATAAAAACATGTGAAATATGACCTTACATACATAAAACATGGAGCGGGAAGGAAAATGTAGTGCTTTTAGAATATGTTCAAACTTAAGTAACCATCGAATTAACATAGACTTCTATATAAGTAAGATGTTATATATGAACCCAATGGTAACCAAAAGTCAAACTCCTATAACAGATAAGCAAAAAATAGAAATCCAAGCTTAACACTGAAGAAAGCCATTAAACCACAAGGGAAGAGAGTAAAAGAAGAAGAAAGGGACAGAGAACTACAAAAAACACCTAGAACACAATTAATAGAACGGCAATAAGTATATACCTATCAATAATTACATGTAAATGGACTAAATAGTCTAATCAAAAGACATAGAGTGAATAAATGTATAAACAAACCAGACCCATCTATTTATTGCCTACAAGAGACTCACTTCGAACCTGAAGACTTATACAGCCTGAAAGTGAGGGGATGGAAAAAGATATTCCATGCAAATGGAAGTGGGGAAAAAAACAAAGCCAGGGTAGCAATACTTATATGGGATAAAATAGATTTTAAAACAAAGACTGTAGGGGTGTCTGGGTGGCTCAGTCGGTTAAGTGTCCGACTTCGGCTCAGGTCATGATCTCACGGTTCATGGGTTCAAGCCCCATGTCCGGCTCTGTGCTGACAGCTCAGAGCCTGGAGCCTGCTTTGATTTTGTGTCTCCCTCTCTCTCTGCCCCTCGCCTGCACACACACACTCTCTCTCTCTCAAAAAACATAAAATAAAAAATAAAATAAAATAAAATAAAAACAAAGACGGTAAGGGTGCCTGGGTGGCTCAGTTGGTTGACCGACTGACTTCAGCTCAGGTCATGATCTCACGATTTGTGAGTTTGAGCCCCGCATAGGGCTCTGTGCTGACTGCTCAGAGCCTGGAGCCTGCTTCAGATTCTGTGTCTCTGTCTCTCTCTCTCTGCCCCTCCCCCACTCATGCTCTGTCTCTGTCTCAGAAATAAATACACATTAAAAAAAAATTAAAACAAAGGCTGTAGCGAGAGACAAAGACAGGCAGTACATAATGATAAACATCAATCTGACAAGAGGATATAACAATTGTAAATATGTATACATCCAACATAAGAGCACCTAAATACATAAAGCAAATATTAACATACATGAAGGGAGAAATTGGCAACAATACAGTAACAGTAGGGAATGTTAACACCCTGCTTATATCAATGAATAGATCATCCAGACAGAAAATCGCCAAGGAAACATTGACTTTGAACTACACATTAGACCAAATGGACCTAACAGATACATGCAGAATATTCCATCCAAAACAACAGATTACACGTTTTTTTTCTAGTGCACGTGGAACGTTCTCCAGGGTAGATGTCAGACCACAAGTTACCATATGTTAGACCACATAGAAAGTATCAATAAATTGAATAAGTTTGGAATCATATCAAATACCTTTTCTAACCACAACAGTATGAAATTAGAAATCAATTATGAGAAAAACACAAACATATGGAGAGTAAGCAACATGCTACTAAATAACCAAAGGGTCAGTGAAAAAATAAAATATGAAATTAAAATTACATGGAAACAAAAAATTGAAAATACAATGGCCCAAAAACTTTAGAATGCAGCAAAAGTAGTTCCAATAGGAAAGTTTATGGTACAAAGGCCTTCCTCAAGAAATAAGAAAAATCTCAAATAAACAGCCTAAACTTACACCTAAAGGAACTTGCAAAATAACAAATTAAACCTAATGCTAGTAGAATGAAGTAAATAATAATGATTAGAGCAGAAATTAATGAAATAGACAAAGAAAACAATAGAAAAGATCAACCAGAGCTAGTTCTTTGAAAAGATAAAATTGATAAACCAGTTTTGTTCACCAAGAAAAAAAAAAGAGAGGACTCAAATAAAATCAGAAATGCAAGAAGAGAAATAATATTTGACACCACAAAAATACAAGGATTGTAAGAGACTACTATGAAAAATTATATGCCAACAAATTGGAATAGAAGAAATGGACACATTTCTAAAGACCTACAATCTTCCAAAACTAAATCAGGAAGAAATAGAAAATTTGAATAGACCAATTACTAGTAATGAAATTGAATTAGTAATCAAAAAACTTGGAAACAAACCAAGGTTTGGGACCAGATGGCTTCATAGATAAAGTCTACCAAATAAAGAATAGTTAATGCATATTATTCTCAAAGCATTCCAAAAAAATAGAAGAGGAAGGAAAACTTCCAAATACATTTTATGAGGCCAGTATTACCCTGATGCCATAATCCAAATTACGATAAAAAAAGAAACTTCAGGCCAATATCTCTAATGAACATAGATTTTTAATCCTCAACAAAATATTAGCAAAATGCATTCAACAACACATTAGAAGGATAACTCTCAAGAATCAAGTGGGATTTATTCCAGAGATTCAAGTGTGGTTCAATATTCACAAATCAGTCATTGTGATAAAACATATTAACCACAGAAAGAGTAAAAACCATATGATCTCAATAGATGCCAAAAAAGCATTTGACAAAATTCAAGTTTATGATAAAAATGTTCAACAAAGTGGGTTTTAGAGGGAATATACCTCAACGTAATAAAGGCCATATATGACAAACCCACAGCTAACATCATACTCAATGTTGACAAACTGAGAGCTTTTCCTTTAAGATCAGAACAAGACAAGAATATCCACTCACCACTTTTATTCAACGTAATGCTGGAATTCCCAGCCATACCAATCAGACATGAAAAATAATTAGGGTGGGAGGAGTTAAGATGGTGGAAAAGTATCAGGACCCTAAGCTTTCCATTCCCCTCAAACACAACTGCCTTGAGGTCAGATCAGTTGGAACACCCAGAAAACTGATCTCTGGAGTGGCAGAAGGATCCCCACAGTTGGAGGGAGACAGTTTGACAGGTAGTAGGTGTGTGGAAGTGAATTAAGAGAGAGAAAAACAGCAGTGCTGTGGAAGGAAGGAAACCCTTTTCATGGAGAGACAAAGGGAGAGAAAGAGAGAGGGGTTGAGAAAGCGCAGCATTGAGTTCGCACAAGAGAAAAACCTCTCTGGGGAGAGCGCACCTGGGGAGTAGGGAGCTGGCCCTGGAGTGCATAGTGTCAATGTGGGGATCTCTGGGGTACACTGGGAGAGAACATTCCCCTTCCTGGAGTACTTTTGGAAGAGGGCATATTGCCTTCCCAAGGACAAAAACCCTGTAGGCACTAGTCAAAGGCCTTTCATCAGCAGGGGACAGACATGCACCCAGAGGAATGTAACCTTCAGGGGTGCTACACCATAGATTCCACATACTGTGCAGGCGTGGGACTGCTTTTCAGGGACAGGATTTCAGACACAGCATGGAGAGGCTCTACTCCAGAGGAGGGGAGTGGATCTGCACAGTGCCAGGTCCTTTAAGACTTCGGGTTTTGAATCCCAGCCACATGCCAAAGAAAAAAAACGCAGGGGAGTGGTGCAGGGTAAGCTGACTGCTATTAGGAGAATATATTTGCAAATGACATATTAGATAAAGGGTTAGTATCCAAAATCTATAAAGAACTTGTCAAACTCAACACCCAAAAACAAGTAATCCAGTGAAGAAATGGGCAGAAGACATGAATAGACACTTTTCCAAAGAAGACATCCAGATGGCTAACAGACACATGAAAAGATCCTCAACATCACTCATCATCAGAGAAATACAAATCAAAACCACAATGAGACACCACCTCATACCTGTCAGAATGGCTGAAATTAACAACTCAGGCAACAACAGATGTTGGCAAGGATGCGGAGAAAGGGGAACACTTTTGCACTGCTGGTAGGAATGCAAACTGGTACAGCCACTCTGAAAACAGTAGGGAAGTTCCTCAAAAACTTAAAAATAGAACTACCCTATGACCCAGCCATTGCTCTATTAGGTATTTATCCTGAGGATACAAAAATGCTGATTCAAAGGAGCACATGTACCTCAAAGCTTATAGCACCACTATCAACAATAGCCAAATTACGGAAAGAGCCCAAATGTCCATCAACACACTGGAATACTACTCAGTGATCAAAAAGAATGAAATCATGCTATTTGCAACAGCATGGATGGAGCTAGAGGGTATTATGCTAAGTGAAATAGTCAGAGAAAGACAAATACCATAAGATTTTACTCATATGTGGAATTTAAGAAACAAAACAGAGGAACATAGGGGGAGGGAAAGAAAAATAAGGTAAAAACAGATAGGGAGGCAAACCATGAGACTCTTAAACATAGAGAACAAACTGACAGTGGCTGGAGGGAAGGTTGTTGGGGCGAAGGGCTAAATGGGTGATGGGCATTAAGGAGGGCACTTGGGATGAGCACGGGGTATCACATGTAAGTGATAAATCACTGGGTTCTACTCCTGAAGCCACTAGTACACTGTATGTTAACTAAATTAAATTGAAATAAATAAATTAAAAAAAAAAGAATTAAAAGGCATATAAATTGGTAAGGAATAAGTAAAATTGTCACTATATATAGAAAATCCTAAAGACTCCACCAAAAAAAAAAAAAAACCTATTAGAAATGATAAATAAGGTCAGTGAAGTTGCAGGATACAAAATTAACATACAGAAATATGTTGCATTTAAAAACAAATAAACATTAAAAAATTTTTTTAAAAAATGGGGCGTCTGGGTGGCTCAGTCGGTTGAGCGTCCGACTTCAGCTTAGGTCATGATCTCGTTGTCTGTGAGTTCAGGCCCCGCATCAGGCTCTGTGCTGACAGCTCAGAGCCTGGAGCCTCTTTCAGATTCTGTGTCTCCCTCTCTCTCTGCCCCTCCCCGCTCATGCTCTCTCTCTGTCAAAAATAAATAAACATTAAAAAAAAATAATAAAAGGAAATATGTTGAATTTATACATGTTAATAATGAAGTAGCATAAATAAAAATTAAGAAAATAATCCTGTTTATAATTACACTAAAAAGAATAAAGTACCCAGGAATAAACTTAACCAAGGGAGTGTAAGACCTATACTCTGAAACCTCTAAGAAACTGATGAAAAAAATTGTATATGACACAAATGGTGATACCACATTGTTGAAATGCCCATACTACTCATGCACGTTCAGATTCATCAAAATACCAAGAGCACTTTTCACAGAACTAGAATAGTCCTAAAATTTGTATGGAATAGCAGATACTCCCAGATAGCATTAGCAATCTTCAGAAAGAAAAACAGAACTAGAGGTATCACAATCTCAAATTTCAAGGTATATCACAAAGTTACAGTATTCAAAACAGTATGGTATTGGCACAAAAATAGACACATAGATCAATGAGACAGGATAGAGAGTCCAGAAATAAAGCTGTGCATAGATGATTAATTAATCTATGACAAAGGAGGAAAGAATATACAATGGGTAAAAGACAGTATTTTCAATAAATATTGTTGGGAAAACTGATGGCTACATGCAAATGAATGAAACTAGACCCCTTTCTTATACCATACACAAAAACTGAAAATGGAATCAAGATCTAAATGTGAGACCTGAAACCATGAAAGAAAACATGGGTAGTAATCTCTTTGTTATCAGCCTGAGCAACATATTTATGGATATGTCTCTCTAGACAAGGGAAAAAAAACACAAACTATTGGAACTACACCAAAATGAAAACATTTTGCACATTTCATTAATGAAATGAAAAGGCAACCTACTGAATGGAAGAAGATATTTGCAAATGATAGATCTGATAAAGGGTAATATCCAAAATATATAAAGAAATTATATAAGTCAACACCAAAAAACAAAAAACAAACAAAAAAACCCCAATCCAATTAAAAAATGGGCAGAGGACCTGAATAGATATTTCTCCAAAGAAAACAGACAGATGGCCAACAGACACATACAAAGAAGATCAACATCACTCATGATCAGGGAAATGCAAATCAAAACCATAAGGAAGTATTACCTCACAACAGTCGAATGGCTAGTATCAAAAAGACAAAAAAATAAGTGTTGGCAAGGGTATGAAGCAAAGGGAACTTTCTTATACTGTTGGTGGGAATGTAAATTGGTGCAACCACTGTGGAAAACAGTAAGGATGTTTCTTCAAGAAATGAAAAGATAGAAATACTGTATGATCCAGTAATTTCATTTGAGTATTTCCCCAAAGAAAACAAAAACTCTAATTTGAAAAGATATATGCATTCCTATGTTTATTGCAGCATTATTCACAATAGCCAAAATATGGGAAGCCCAAGTATCCATCCATA
Source organism: Prionailurus bengalensis (assembly GCF_016509475.1). Lineage (NCBI taxonomy): Eukaryota > Metazoa > Chordata > Mammalia > Carnivora > Felidae > Prionailurus > Prionailurus bengalensis. Next base: position 25,470,634 of record NC_057360.1, read on the forward strand.
GATGAATGGATAAAGAAAATATGGTGTGTATGTGTGTGTGTGTATGTATTTGACTATTACTCAGTTATAAAAAAGAATGAGATCTCACCGCTTGTGACAACATGGATGGACCTAGAGAATATGTTGCTAAGTGAAATAAGTCAGACAGAAAGACAAATCTATGACTTCATTTATATGTGGAATCTAAAAAACAAAACAGTGTCTTAAATACAAGAAACAAACTGGTGGATGCCGGAGAGGAGACAGTGGAGAGCTTGGCCAAAATAAGGAGGAATTAATGGGTACAAACTTTCAATTATAAAATAAGTCATGGAGATGAAAAGTACAACCCAGGGAATATGGTCAATATTGTAATAATGTTGTATGTGACAGATGGTGACTATACTTATTATGGTGAGTAATGTATAGAATTAATGACTATGTTGTACACCTGAAAGTCATGTAGCATTGTATGTCAATTATACTTCAATAATAACTAAAACATGAAAAGGAAAAAACTTTTTACAATGTCTTAAAAGCAAACTGACAGTCCAAGAAAACTTTATGTTATTTATTTACTTATTTATTTATTTATGAGAGACAGAGACAGAGAATGAATGGGGGAGGGATACAGAGAAAGGGAGACTACAGAATTCGAAGCAGGCTCCGGGCTCTGAGCTGTCAGCACAGAGCCTGATGCGGGGCTTGAACCCATGAACCATGAGATCATGACCTGAGCTGACGTTGGATGCTTAACCACCCAGGCACCCCAAGAAAACTTTGCTTGTTAACAAAGAGAAAACCCAGTTTTAATTTTGCATCGGTGTACTTTTGGTATGAAAACTCATTTACTTAAATTTACTCCCATCTTGAAGCAGGAACCCTCTTGCACCATTGGTGGGAATCCAAACTGGTGCAGCCACTCTGGAAAACAGTGTGGAGGCTCCTCAAAAAGTTAAAAATAGATCTACCCTATGACCTAGCAATAGCACTGCTAGGAATTTACCCAAGGGATACAGGAATGCTGATGCATGGGGCACTTGTACCCCAATGTTTATAGCAGCACTTTCAACAATAGCCAAATTATGGAAAGAGCCTAAATGTCCATCAACTGATAAATGGATAAAGAAATTGTGGTTTATATATACAATGGGATACTACTTGGTAATGAGAAAGAATGAAATCTGGCCTTTTGTAGCAACGTGGATGGAACTGGAGAGTGTTATGCTAAGTGAAATAAGTCATACAGAGAGAGACAGATATCATATGTTTTCACTCTTATGTGGATCCTGAGAAACTTAACAGAGGACCATGGGGAAGGGGAAGGAAAAAAAAAAGAGGGAGGGAGCCAAACCATAAGAGACTCTTAAAAGCTGAGAATAAACTGAGGGTTGATGGGGATGGGAGGGAGGGGAAAGTGGGTGACGGGCATTGAGGAGGGGATGAGCACTGGGTGTTGTATGGAAACCAATTTGACAATAAATTTCATATTAAAAAAGAACACACACAGTACAAAAAATTTACTCCCATCTTAGCCAGTATTAACCAGATATAAATTTCCTTTTCAAAGATTTTTTCCATAAACCGTTTACAACTTTCTTTTTTACACTAAGGCTTTGTCTCATGTTCTCTCTCTTTTCCAGCCTCTGTTTGGAAAAACTTACTTTTTTCTCCCCTCAACAAAAGTGCATTTCCATTTTTCATACCTTCTTTTAACTGAAAGCATACATCCTCCTTTTTTATATGGAGATGTTTCCTTTCTTATTTCTAGCAGCTTTAACCACACATATTAATTAGCATATGTGCTGCCAAAGTGAGGACTCATATTAATTAAAATTCTTAACTCTTAGAAACTAATTTCTAGTGAGATCTTAGTAGTAACCAATTATAAACTGTTACACCTGCTTTTTTTTGATTGGCAAATTTATGAATACATTTTATTCTAGAAATATGTGCTTCTTCATAGTACGATCTTTCAAATAAACATAAAACATGTCTACTCACAAACCCAAAATGTATCTTTATTATTTTTTTTAAGTTTATTTACCTATTTTGAGAGACAGAGATAGAGAGAGCGAGCTCAGGGAGAGAGAGAAACCCAAGCAGGCTCTGTGCTGTCAGCACAAAGCCCAACAAGGGGCTTGAACTCACCAACCGTGAGATCATGACCTGAGCCAAAATCAACAGTTGGATGCTTTAACTGAGCCATCCAGGCACCCCCTCTTTAGTTTCTTTTAATTGGGAAGACCAAAGTAGATAAACCTACATTCAGTAATTAATGTTTCACTATTTTATCTTATTTGGAAATAATGTGGATATTCAATGAATTTAAATTATCACCCAACTTAGCAAAATTGTATAGTTCCAGGTTACCAAAAATTTTTGGAAGCTATTTAAAAAAATTTTTTTTAATGTTTATTTATTTTTGACAGAGAAAGAGAGAGAGAAAGAGCATGACAGGGAGAGGCAGAGAGAGGAGACACAGAATCGGAAGCAGGTTCCAGGCTCTGAACTGTCAGCACAGAGCTCAAATGTGAGATCATGACCTGAGCCGAAGTTGGAGGCTTAACCAACTGAGCCATCCAGGCACCCTGGAAGCTATTTTTAAGTATGCATACCATAAAATACCATTGTTGTTTTTTAATCTATAAATATTTATATTACTTACATCTATTTAAATCCTTTGCTCCCAAGAATTATGTTTAGATTACCCACAAAAACTTCATGAGACATTAGACAAATTATTATTCTAAGTTATTTTTTGCTGACAAATTTTGTTACAGGGATAACATGAACTTATTTAATAAACCTGGATAGAATAAAAGTATTATATTTAATACTGATAACTCTAAAGACATATCTTTTTTTTTTTTTAAAGACAGGTCTATTTTCAATAAACCAACAATCTTAAATTAGTTTTAATACTAAATATTTTCCCAGATCATATAAACCTAAAATTCATTTGTTAGTGTTTCTATTTTTGAGAATTTTATGAATATTGGATTTATATAAGTGTTTAAATTTTTTAAGCCAAGTAAATGGATTTCCTTTGTGAATTAATTTTGGCAATACCTTCCAGAGGGAGAAAAATACCATATATATAATGTATATACATACACATGTGGAGATGACTTTTAAGATTTTTCTTTGTCCCTGGAAGTAACCTCAAGAAGGCTGTGCTGGTAGAGTTTGGGCACAAGATCCCTTTCAGCTGTGTGGATTTTAAAAAGGCCTCTATGCCTTTTTTCCTTCAAGCTCACATGACTGTGGACTGTTTACGTTTCAAAGACTTGGTAAGATTTCTAACTTTGGGGAACAGAGAAAGAATGCATTTTTTTTTCTAAGAGTTTCAGGGTAATTGTAATATACCTTTTAGAAGTACAGGACAATTTTGCTTCAATATCCTCATCTTTATCTACAGCATTTTGAGAGAAATAGGTGAGGTTTGGAGGTTAGTAAAGATACATTAGTAAAGAGTTACATTTCTGGTTTTGCAGAGATTTACAAGACAAAGACAGGTTTTTTAATTGCCCCCAAAGACCTGAATTACAGCCTAAGTATTAGGGGACTGACTCACCTTTTTAATCAAACTTGCTACTTTATAGTAGAGGGATTTTTAACTAAAATAGGTATCAAAAGACTTATGCCTTTGTAAGGTCTGTATAGAGCATTTCAACAAAAGCCTTGTTTCTGAATACACAATTCAACATTGGTTTCTATTAGTCCCGAAACGTGGCCTTCTGTTGATCTTTTGTAGGAGATTTTGGTCGCCTGTTTTATCTGTGAGGAGAATGTTGAGAATGGCCATTAATTTTTCTAATTCCTAATTGAGTAAGATCTTCTGAAAGTGGAGGTAAAGGGCTGTATAATCTAAAAGATCTGCTGTTCAGGGGACATGAATTTCATTTTGGTGGGGGTCTAGGATACATCTGTGAAGGACATTGCATAGGAACGTCTGAAGCTGGCAGAGCCAGATAACAGGGCCCTGAACAGTAGGCACAAAGCCAGCCTTACTACCAGTCTCAGGAGCTTGTATTAAATTCATTTCCTCGCTTTCAGCATTTATATGAGAAACCTGTACACTTTGAACCTAGAGATCAGTCCAGAGCACTCCCTGTAAATCATGTAGAGAAAGGGAAGTTAAAACAGGCAGATGACACCAGATTGTGAGAAGGGAAATTGACATTAGGTGCGGACATTACTTTCTGTGTTAAGTCTAATTTCTTTTCTTTCATCTTATCAAGGGAATCCCTAAGGCTAGCTGTCATACTTACTTATAAGACAATATTGAGAGCTCTATAAGGATTTTTTTTCTTTCAAATATAGCCATTTTGAAGGATCCATTGTCCAGCCATTGACAAGTATCTTACTTATCATCAATAGCTACCCATAAGCCTTTTTATGGAATGACCGGGAGGCAATTTTCCAGGCTTAGACCATGGATGCCAGAGGTATCCCTGGAGAGGGCATAGATGATGTGGACCCAAAGATCCAAAAGTTTACTACCAAAAATAGTTTAAGAAAGCAAAAGCCTTTGTTGTACTGGCTTACTACTGGGTGGTGTAGTGAACATGGTGTCTTTGGTCCCAGGGAAACTTGAGACACCCCCAATCACAGACCTGCTAACTTGTGATGCTGGGCACATGCTACTGATACGTTTCCAGCACCAGTAAACAACAAAGGTTAAGATTATAAAGGTCCCTAAAGGGCTGGGACTTCTTGTTTATTTTTTTGAGAGAGAGGGAGAGAGAGAGAAAGAGAAAATGTGACTGGGGGAGGGACAGAGAGAGAATCCCAAGAAGGCTCTGTGCCACCAGCACAGAGCCCAAGGCTGGGCTTGAACTCATGAACTGTGAGATGATGACCGGAGCCGAAATCAAGAGTCGGTTGCTTAATTGATTGAACCACCCAGGGGCCCCAAGGCTGGGACTTCTTATGAGAAATTCTCCTGAGAGCTAGCATCAATACTGCTAGCAATTATGTGTCCTGAAACCCTGGTCGGTTTCATCAGCCACTAAGGTACACCCAAGTAAAAGGTACACCGAAGTAAATATACCCTCCTGATGGTGGAGACCAGAGAGAATATTCTCACAGGTCACAAAGCCAGGCTCTTAGGACATAGAACAAGGCGAAATGAAAAACCTCATCCAGTTTTTACATATAGGAACCACAGCAAAATTTGTCTAAACAGACTCCAGCCTTATGAGAATCATGAACTCTCCACTTTGTGAGGTTGGTTCAAACAGAAGGCTGATAGATCCCATACCTGCCTTCCTCTATGGCAATTCCTTTTTATGACAAATGATACGAATACAAAGAAAAACTGTGACCATCTCTGGAAGAAAACCAAGGGTATGCTACCAATTTACCAGAGTTGCTAAGCCCAAGGAACTAGTTCCATGAATATTTTCTCCTGCTGATCTAAATTTAGAGAGTAAAAGGACTCTCCCAGGGGCGGATATGGCAAGAATTCCTACCTTTTGCTGGCTTTTTGTCAGATGTCCCAGGATCTCTCAGCTGCAGCAGTATCCCGCTAGGAAAGTTTATCCTGCCAACTATGCTGACTGTTGTGGAGGAAAAATTTTTTCTATTATTCAAGATTCTTCTAGCTGGCCTAAGAATTAAATGGACATATGACCGATTAACAGAAGATAACACAAAATTTAATTAACTGTGCATGGAGGCTCAGTACTAAAATTGAGACCCAAAGAAATGACTGAGCAGGTAGCTTTCATATTACAATAAACTTGAGGAAATGACAGTAAAAACAAAATTTATGTCTGAGACCTTCAATTAGTAAGGAATTCTAAACAGAATTTGGGCTGGGGTAGTAATTAGTAAAAGTAACAATGTTTATGTAAATAGCCTTTTGTGCTCTAAATTCACTATTTCTGGTGTTAATGATCTCTTTCTACTTTCTGTACAGGAAGGGTATCTTTCACATGAGAGATCTATTTCCTGCTTTCTTGAGACAAGAGGGGCTTTGGGTGTTCTTCTTGCACTGGCTATTTATTAAATGACTTCTAATTCAAAATGATCAATATGCCAAAATGGCACATTTTGGGGCAGACTACCCCTGACCCCCATATGCACATTTGTGAAGATTAGGACTTAGAATGAGGCAGATGCCATGGACCCTCAAGAGACTGCTCTTTAGACCAGGATACTCCAGACACTGTTCAGTTCTAGGTCTTTGGCTTCCCAGACCTGTGCAGCAGGCATGTACGTGGTATGCGTTTTAACAGCCACTTTTTGCAGCTGGGCCCTCCGGTGTGGAGGCTGGGCTGGTCTATACCACCTATATAGCCTCCAGGGAAGGCGGAACCTACCTTCAAAACCTTCTGAGGCATCAACTTTAAATTGTAAGCAGTCAGTCTACATCTGACTAGCCGCTCTGATGAGGACCCAATTTTTTTCAGCAATCAAGGCACGCAGGTGTCTCTTACTGAAGGATACCCCTGCCAAACTGCCCAGCCTCACCCTGGAAAGGCATCCAGTTTCCTCCAACCATAACTTCAGGGGGAATATGCGCATTAGTGATGATTAAGGCTTGGAATTAGGCAGATGCTTTTAATCCACAAAAGCCAACATGCCATCTTTCAATACTTGGTCTGTTCCAGGTCTCTGGCTGTCCTGACCCGCATGGCCCACACATATGCTGTATGTCCCCCCGCCCCACAATATCCAGTCACAGGAATCCAAGGCCTTCCAGGCACGTGAAGCTCAGGCTAGTCCTCAACATCTGCATAGCTCCCTGGGTGGAAGAATCCCTTACCTGAAAGTTTTTCTGAGGAGGCAGCTTTAAACAGAAAGGCAGTCCACATTTGGACTGGCTCTCTGATGAGGTTCCAGATTTCCCTAGCAATCAAAGGTAACTGGTGTCTCCTATCGGAGGACATCTGGCCATCTGCCAGGACCTACCCTGGTAAGGCAGGACATCTTACTTCTGATCTGCCTTCATGGGAAATATGAACATCTGTTTAAGTTTGAGCTTGGAAATAGATACCTTGTACCCTAAACAGCCCCCTCATGTGACTGGGCTTGTGCCCATATTTTTCCTGCAACAGGTTCCTGGCTACCCTGACATGTACAGCCTGCGATGTGCAGTATGTACCCACCTGTCAGCCTTGGGTAGCTGGGGCACTGTAGGCCTCTGCAGCTCCAAATGGTCCTCATCCACTTGCATTACAGGGCAGAGTGTGCAGAATCCCAAAAAGTCTTTCTGAGGCATTAGCTTTAAGGGTGGAAAGAGCTCCCATTTGGACCAGCTATCTGACGGGGTCCTGGGCTTACCAACAAGCAAGGCTCCTAGATGCCTTTAGTAAACGTTTCCTAGTCAGGCCACCTGGCTCAGTCTTGGCAGTCCAGATTAATAGTTTTATCTTCAAGGAAAACATGCAAATTTGTGTAGGTTAGGGTTTGCAATAGGCCAGATGCCATAGACTTCCAAAAGCCCATTCATGAGACCGGGATTCTCCAACATTGCCTAGGTCCTGGCTTCCTTACCTGAGCATCCCATGTATGCTCAGTATGTCTCCTGTCATCTAGACTTGGTCAACCAGAACCCTCTAGTCCTGTGGAGCTTTGGTCAGTGCCCCATCTTCAAAGCATTCAGTGTGGTGATAGCTCATCCCAAAACGTATTTCCAAGGTTCCATCCTAAACTGGCATTGTCAGTCCCCCTTTGGACTGGCTACCTGATGGGATCCTGAGTTTCCCGAGCTATCAAGGCTCCCAGGTATATCTTTTCAGAGGGCACTCCAGAAATCCCACCTGATTCCTCCAGCTGTGCCCTCAGTGGCAATATGCACATTTGTGTAGCTTAATGCTTGGAATTAGACAGATGCCAGGGACTGCCAATAACCCATTCTTATGACCCAGTGTCCCCAGACACTTGCCCTGTTTTAGGTCCCTGGCAAGCCTGACCTGTGTGCCTACACATGTGCAGTATGTATCCTGTCAGCTGTCCATGGGCAACCCAGGCGCTCCAGAACTGTGGAACTAAGGCCCCTCTACAACTACCTGCATAGCCTCAATGTTGGAGGGAGCCCATTTCATGAAAATTACGGAGGTGGCTGCTGAAATGAGATAGTTCCCATGTGGACTTAATGTCTGCTGGGGTCCCAGTCTCCTACACCAATCAGGGCTCCTGGGTATCTCTTATTTGAGGGTATCCCACAGCACCCTACTTGGTTCTACCCTTGAAAGGCAAGCCAGATTCTTCCATCTCTATATTTAGTGGGAATATGCACTTTCTGTGTAGGTTAGGGCTTAGAATTAGGGAGATGCCAGATACCCTAATTCCACACTCTTGTGACCTGCCCTTTGCCAAATCTTGCCCTATTTCAGGTTCCTGGCTACCATGACCTACATGATCCACACATGCACAGTACATGCCCTGAAAGTCACCCTTGGGTACTTGGGGCCCTCCAGAACTGTGGAACTAAAATTTATTTCCAACCATTGCATTTCAAACATACATTTAAAACACTGGTGGAAGGAGCTCATTTCCTGAAAATGGCCCTGAGGTGGGCATTAGTTACTTCAGTCCCCATTTAGACTTACTGTCCACTGTGGTCCCTGACTTTTATAGTAATCAAGCCTCTAAGAGGCATCTTATTGGAGGATACCCTGGCTAGGTAACCTTATCCAGCCATGGCAAGGCAAGCTGCATTACTCTAGCTTTGCCTTCCGTGGGACATTGTGCTGGGTTAGGGCTGGTAATTAGGCAGATGCCATGTAACCCAAGAGCCTGAACCTATGAGCTCCCCTCCCTGGATGCTTGCCCTGTTCCAAATACCTGGACACCCTGACTTGGGGGAGACACACATGCATAATTGTATCCTGTAAGCCAGCCTTGAACAGACTGGACTTTTCAAGTTTGTGAAACCCTGGCCAGGCCCCAACCACAGTGTAGAGGGAGCCCACCTTTTGAAAAACTGCTTTAATCAGAAAGCTGCAAATGGGTGACAGTCCCCATGTGAACTTCCTGCCTGTTGGATTCAGGGCTTCTCTAGGATCAGGACTCCCAGGTGTCTCTCAAAGGAGGATCCCCGTCCTGCTGGCATGGCTGTTCCATGGCAATGCAGTTGAAAAACTTACAGCTCCGCCTCCTGGGGGAATATTCCAGAATGGGTAGGTTGTCGTTGCACATTAGGCCAATGCCTTATAACCCAGAATGCCTCCTCCTGTGACCCAGCCTCTCCTGACACTGCCCAGTTCAGGTAGCTGACTGCCTTCACTTTCACAGCCTGTGTACTTCTCACTCTGTCAGTGAACTCTGGGCTGTAAAGGGCTCTCCAGGCTCTGAAACTCTGGCTGGAATCCGACTACCTGAATGGCCTCAGGATGCAAGGAACCTTGAAAATCTGTCTGAGGTGGCAGCTTTAACCTGGTGATGGTCTGCCCCATGTGGACTTGCTGCCTGATGTGGTCCCAGGCTTCTCTAGGAACAGAACTCCCAGCTGTCTCCCATTGGAGGACACCCTGTCCTGCAGGCATGGCCCTTCCCTGGCAGGGCATTTGGAAAACCTCTGACTCTATCTTCAGAGGGAATATTAAACAATAGGTAGGTGCCCTTGTGCCTTAGGTTTATGCCTTGTTCCCACGGTAGCATCCCTCCTATGACCAGCCTCCTTGTCAGTCATTGCCCAGTTCCAGGTCCCTGGCTATTTTACTTTGTGGAGCTCATGCCAGTGCACTTCATGTCACCTGGCCTTGGGATGCAGGAAACACTCCAGGCCATAACGCAACCACCTCAATGGTTTAAGGAGGCTTGAGGAGTGTGGAGGGAGCACTCCCCCCCCCCCAGGCTGTCCTGAGGTAGCAACTTCAATCCAGCAATAGTCTGTCCCTATTTGGACTGGCTGGCTGCCTGATGTGGTCCCAGGCTTCTCCAGCAATCAAGACTCCTGGCCATCCCAACCAGTCATGCCCTGGCAAGGCAGTCCAGATTTCCCCATCTGTACCTTCAGGGAGACTATGTACATTTGCATAGGTTGAACTTTGGAAGAAGATAGAACCCAGGTACCCCTACCCAGCTCATGTGACCCAGACTCCCCTGACACTTGCCCTGTTACAGGTCCCTGGATACTCTAACTTGTGGGGTTTGCACATATGCGATAAACCCAGAATGTCCCCTTTGTGCACCCAGGGCTCTCCAGGCCATCCCTAACTACCTGCATTACTCAAGGGTGGAGGAGGCCTATCACGTCAAAATCATCTGAGGCGATTGCTAAAATAAGTGACAGACCGCATGGAGACTTCATGTCAAACACCCCCTGGGCTTTTACGGCAACCAATCCTCCCAGGTGTCTCTTATGGGAGAACATCCCAGCCAGCAGTGCCTCCTCCAACCCCCCCCCCCCCCCAGCCAACCCAGGCACAGCACTTAAGATCCCTCCAGCCCTGCCTTCAGGGGGGGTTATTTGTATTTGTGGAAGTTAAGGGTTGGAATTAGGCAGAATCCAGCTACCCCTGTGAAACTGAGTAAAGGAAACCTTACTAAATATTCAGGGGCATCCCTGAAGAGGGAGCAGCCTGCATAACCAGCAAGGGGAAGGAAGAGAACTCTTATCTCAGCAAGGGAGGACACTTTCCACATAGGAGTTTCTTTCCTGCATTTGAGGAAGGAAGAGCTCTCCCCACCCAGCAACAGTGCACTGACCACCTCTTACAGCCAATGAGAAACCATCACAACCTTGAACTTTCCTCTAATGAAATTTTGTTCAAAAACCCTCCCCAGTTTCTTCCTAAAACCTAATAAAAGCTGACCTTCCTTTTGTCTCTTCCAACTTGCCTGTGGCTTGCCATCGTTTGCTTGTCCTGAATTGTAATTCCTCTGCTATTCCCAAACTCATTTTGCTAGCAAAATAACTTGCAATTTTATTTTTTTGTTGACACCCCCAATAGCCCCCTCCTGTAACCCTGTTCTGTGGAATATTACCCTGTTCCATGTCCTGGGCTGCCCTGACCTTCAGGGCCTGTGCACTTACAGTCCCCACCCCCGGTCTTGGGCTTCAGAGGGCTACACTGACCTATGCAGGCTGCTCAGGTGTGGCCTGCATGCTGCCAGCTGGTATAGTGCTGCCCAGGGCACTCCAGGCCTGTGGAGCTCTGGCCAAACTTCAGCCACCTCAGTCGTCTTACGGTGGATGGTGGCCACCACCTGAAAATCTTTCTGAAGCCCCAGCTTACAGTGGTGACTGTCTGTGCCCTTTTGGACTGGCTGCCTGCTGGGGTCCTGGGCTTCTCCAGTAATCAAGTCTCTTAGGTGTCACTTACTGGAGATTCCCTAGCCATCCTGCTGGGCCCCACTCAGGCAAGGCAGTCCTGATTCCTCTAGCTCTGTCTTCAGGCACAAGATATGTGCATTTATGTAGGTTAAGGCTTGCATTAGGCACATGCCAGGTACTTGCAAGTACCTGTGTCCTGGTGGACAGGCCTCACATGACACTCACCCTTTTACAGGTCCCTGGCTACCCTCACCTGGTGACCCACACATGCACAGTCCCCACCCTGTAAGCATCAAGTAGATTAGACCCTCCAAGCTTGTGAACCTCTGGCCAGGCCCCAATCACCTACATAGTCTTCAGCATGGAGGGAGCTCATCTTCCAAAAATTGCTCTGAGCTGAAAGCTGCAAATGGGTGATAGTCAGTCCCTATGTGGACTTACTGCCTGATGGGGTCCTGGGCTTCTCTAGGGACCAGGACTTCAAGGTGTCTCCAAATGAAAGGTAAGCTGTCTTGCTGGCAGGTCCCCACCCGGGCAAGGCAGTTGAAAACATCCAGCTCTACCTTCAGAGGGAAAAATCGCACAATGCATAGGTAGGTTTTATGCATGAGGTCGATGCCTTGTACCCCCAATCCCCCCTCCTGTGACCCAGTCTCACCTGATATGCTCTGTTCCGGGATGCTGGCAATTATGACCTGCCAGCTGTAATGTACATTCCACACCGTCTGCCAGCTTTTGGCTGTTGGAATCCTCCAGGCCTGTGAGGCTCGAACCAGTTGCCTATCACCTGATAGCCTTCAGGGTGGAGAGAGCCCACACCCCCCCCAAATTTTTCTGAAGCCCTAAGTTAAACTGGGAACTGTCAGGCCCCGTTCGAACTGTCTGAAAGGGAGCTGACTTCTCCAGCAATTAAGGATCCCAGCTGTGTCTTATAAGGGGGCATTCCAGCTGGTCCTAGTAAGGCCGTCCAGATTTCTCCAGCTCTGCTTAAAGGGGAAAATACACATTTGTTAGGTGAAGCCTTATAATTAGACAGATGCCTGGTACTTCTAATAGTCTGCTCTTGTGACCTGGCCTTACAAGACACTCACCTTTTCTCAGGTCCACATCATGCACAGCCCACATCATGAGGAGTATGTACTCCATTAGCTGTCCTTCAGCAGCTGGGGCCACTAGGCCTTTGGAGCTGAGACCCATCCCCAACCACCTGCACAGTCTCAAGGGTGCAGGGACCCAACACCCTGAACAGCCTCTGAAATGGGAGCTGGGCAGAGCCCATGAAGACTTAGTGTCGGCTGGGTTCTGGGGCTTCTGCAGTAATCAAGGTTGCCAGGTGTCCTTATTAGAGGATACTCTAGCCAGACCACTGATTAAACCTGATCAGGCACTCCAGATTACTCCAGATCTGCCTTCAGTGAGAACGTCTATTTGTGTAGGTGAAAGTTTGGGATTAGGCACATGTCCGTTACCTCCAAAGCCCCCTCAGGTGACTGGGTCTTGCCCAACATTGCCCTGTTCCATGTCCCTGGCTTTACCTGTGTAGCCTGTACATGCGCATTATGCACCCAGAAGCTGGACTTGGGCAGACGCAGCTCTCTAAACTTGTCAAACTCCCTCCAGGCTCCAATCACCCTCATAGCTTTTAGCATGGAGGGAGCCCACCTTTCAAAAATCACCCTGAGTGAAAGCTGCAAATGGGCAATGGTCCCCATGTGAACTTGCAGCCAATGGTGTCCTAGGCTTCTCTAGGGACCAGGACTCCCAGATACGTCTAAATGGAGGATATCCTGTCCTGCCAGTGTTCCCTCCCTGGCAAAGCAGATGGAAAACCTTCAGCTCTGCCTTGTGGGGAAAACTCCATATGGGCTCGTAGGCCGTGCATATTAGGCTGCTGACTCATACTCTGAATAGCCTCATCCTGTGACCTGGCTTCCTTCAACATTGCCTCATTCCAGGCTATCCTGACGCATGCAGTGGGCACATGCAGTCCACGCCTCATCAGCAGGACTAGGGCTACAGGGGATGCTCCAAGCCTGTGAAATTCTGTTCAGAACCCAGTCACCTGAATTGTCTCAGGGTGTAGGGAACCCTCCACATGAAAGTCTTTGTCAGGAGGCAGCTTTAAATTTGTGACAGGTTGTGCTCATTTGGATTGGCTATCTGATGGGGGTCCTAGGCTTCTCCAGCCTCCCAGGTATCTATCATCCAAGGATATTATTCCCGGCCCCCAATGGCCAGACAGTCCAGATTCTTCCAGCTCTGCCTATGTTGTGTATTGGTTTGGTATGATGTCAAGTCCACTTGTTTATGAGAAGGACAAACTGTTTTCAGAGGTAAAGTTGTTTTGATATAAGAATGAAGGAAGTTGTGTCAGGACATCATCATCTCATCTGTTCTCGCCCATCAAAACTCAGCAACTAAGCTGCTGAGGGGCCTGGCTGGCAGCTTATCAATGAAAACAGATGATGTAACTGTCAAGGAGACATGAGACCATAAATAATGAGAGCTGTGGGGACTATTGGAGAATGCTTGCTCTGAGCAATCATAAACTTTGCTGATTTAAAATAGTTCCCAAAGACCCTGAGACAATTAGTTTCTGCCCCCAGTAAAGGCAACTCTCTTAAAAGCAGGGGCAAAGCCAAGTAGCATCTTAGGGAAGATCATCTTGCCAAACAACACCTGTGCCCTTGTTCCCTAGCAACAAGCTCTAGCAACACAGAACTTTTTTGCACTGACTTCTGGATGTCAGTTTTCACTTGACTAAGCCTCTCTTGAGTGTCAACTCCTATAAAGTATTAAAAAGAGAAATCCAAAATGGAGTCCTTTGCCCCCAACAACAACAAACCAAGATTTAGTTACAATTTCACCCTATCCCAGGAATGTGACCTTTTATTTATTTTTAAAAGTACTCTCTAACACCCATCATGGGGCTCTAACTCATGATCCTGGTATCAAGAGTGGCATGTTCTTCTGACTGAGCCAGCCAGTTGCCCCAACAATGTGACCTTTTAAAAGTGAATCTGGGGGTACCTCGGTGGTTCAGTTGATTAAGCCTTGGACTCTTGATCTCAGGGTCATGAGTTCAAGCCCAAGCTGGCCTTCATACTGGGTGTGGAGCCTACTTAAAAAAAATTAAGTCAATCTGAAATTTCCTGATCGGCATCAGTGAGGTGATCTGCATGATAACAAACCCTGCTGGTCCCTCCCCACTTCAAAGAAGCTTTCCTGGCCTGAGACTAAACTTTCTTTCCTTTTGCTGATAATTTCCTTGCCCCATTCTCCCTCCTATAAAAACCTTCCATTTGTACAACTCCTCAGAGCATCTCTCTACTTGCTATTTGTGATGCTGTTGGATTCATAAATTGCTTAATAAAATCAATTAGATATTCTAATTTACTCAGTTAACTTTTTTTTTAACAAAAGTATGCCTCAACTAAATTTGGACTTTATTCCTATCATCTCCCTTTTCCTGGGAAAATAGTGTGGTTCATTTATCATTGGTTCGGGCTATAGCATTTCTTTATTGGCTTTATTAAAAGACATTACTACCCTGTGTGCAGGTGGCTTGTAAAATTCCCAGTGAAGCTGTGTTGAGAACATTTTTGGCAAAGACAAACTCAGTCGCTGAGCTTTAATTCACCTCCTCAAACAAAACAATTGGTATAATCTGCAACCTGAACCAAAGTAATAATAATTAACAGCAGTCATTCCTGTGAAATATGTCATATTCCATTTAAATTTAAAACAAGTGATAAATTGTAATGAATTTATATTAACAAAAATCTGAAAAAGCCCATTAATGGCTTGACAAATTTTAAACTTAAGATACTGTTTACTATTTATGGCATCTTATTGAAATTATAACCAACCTTTGAATAGACAAAATTGATAGGGCTAGTATAATTTGGATGCTAATGTTGTCCGCAACAATTATCTTATTCTGCTTTACCATAGTACGAATCATTTGGAATCTTATTAGGCATCTCTCTGATAAAACATATATTGAACATACTTGTGAAAGGCAGCAGAACAATAGCAAATATACCCGACTTACGAACCCTTCCAAAATGATCCAAGAGGTGATTTAGGGATAGAACAGATTATATATTACCATCTGAGGATCCATAGAGACCTATTGAAGACTTTGGGCAAAAGTTAAAATTAAGGAAACTCCAGATATTGGCCTGATCAACCAATGCAGTCAATTATATCTTGCATTAGAGCAAGTAAGGAAGATCTCCTAGTGCTCTTATTAGAAGCATTAGAGTAACACAGATGCAAACAGGCAGAAAGGAAAAGTACCAGCACAAACAGTTATCTCCAGGGATGCCTGGGTGGCCCAGTTAAGTGTCTGACTCTTGATTTCCACTCAGGTCACGATCTCACAGCACAGGTCTCTCTGTCCCTCTCTCTCTGCCTCTCCTGCACTCGCATACTCTCTCTCTCTCTCTCTACCAAAATAAGTAAATAAACTTAAAAAAAAAAAGTTATCTCCAGGTTAGGAAGAAACCCATACCCTTTTGCCTCTAAGGGCACCAATCTACATTTCAACCATTTTGACCCTCATAACATTAGCTAACTAGAAGCTAAAAACCCATGATAATAGACAAAATTACAACACATGATTAATATGGAACCAATCAGAGTCATTGAAGAGAGAGCTAAAACCAGATAAGAAATGACAAAAATTAGAATGGAATTCCAACAGATTTGGACACAGAAACTCAGTGGCTATTAGATTTGTGGTCCAAAGGAAGACAAAACCTGATCCTCACAAAAGTAGAGATTATGCACCTAAAACCCATTATCATTGATGCTAAAATGAATCAATACTCAGAACATCTGGGGAAAATAATATTAGTTTACAAAGATCTTTGTTTATATAGCAGCAAACTGGAGATTAAGATGACCTATACCTAATATATCATCTCTTAACAATATCTCCATGGAAAACAGTGAATGCTATTAATATATTTCATTTCATTATTATATTTCAGTAGTATGAAATTAGGACTATTAACTATGATTTATGATAGGGGCGGACATCCTTACTGATACATGTGGAAGCAACAAAACAAATTAAAAGTTCAGCCTAAAAGCTGTGCACTACAGGATAGAACAGCATTATTTACAGTATTTGTGTGAGGCAGAAAAACAGAACTAATTGACTTGATAAGAACAGCTGAGAGGCTAACTTAAGCTAAAGGTGATAGCTTTGGGACACCTGGGTGGCTCAGTTGGTTAAGCCTCCAACTTCGGCTCAGGTCTGATAGCACCATTTGTGAGTTCAAGCCCTGTGTCAGGTTCTGTGCTGACAGCCTAGAGCCTGCTTTGGATTTTGTGTCTCCCTCTCTCCCTGACCCACTCCACTCACACTTTGTGTGTGTCTCTCAAAAATAAATAAAACATTAGAAAAAAAAGATAAGGCTATAGTTTTAAGCCTCATGTATATAGACATAACAGGCTTACACCTAATGAAAATAAACCAAATTAAAATAGACCATTTAGACCTAAATCTATAAGGCCCTTTTGATTCCCTAAACTATTTAGACCACCACTCTTGGAAACAAATTATAAAAACAGAAACTCAAATAAGAACCTGAGAAAGTGTGTACAGTGGCAGAGAAATGGAAACAGCCAAGCTTTTATGTTAGACCTATAGAAAATAAACCTACACATAACCACCAACCCATTTACTGTAAATACTAACTGCTTTATAAAACCTAATCCCATTAATAGACAAGCCACTGATAGCCAAAGGAATGCACACCCCACGAGCCCCCCATGGGGACTCAGTGGTCTCTGTCTCTTGGCCCAAGTCAGAGACAATCGCCCATATATTACAATGGCCATATCAATAGAAACCCCTTTTGCAAGCAGAGATATACATATGCCACTATGTTGTTAGATACAGAGTCCCAGGTAACAATGATACAGGGATATCCTACTCATTTAGAAAATTTTAACAATAAAAATGGATTAATTGAAGGATTAGGAAGAAAATTAATTCCAGGGAATGGGTATATAGATTTTAACAATTGAGGATAGAGTGTGCATTAAAGCTAATTGCTTATAAATACCAATTTAGAAAACATTCTAGGAATGGAGGTAATAGGACATAAAATTTGAGGAAAATATTCAAGAACCCCTAAAGGAACAAATTATAGTGCTTATTAGTTCACATTATAATAACCCAATCAAACCTATTAAAAAGCTGGATGAGGGGTACCTGGGTGGTTCAGTCGGTTGAGTGTCCAACTTTGACTCGGGTCATGATTTCATGGTTCATGAGTTCAAGCCCCGTGTCTGGCTCTGTGCTGACAGCTCGAGGCCTGGAGCCTGCTTCGGATTCTGTGTCTCCCTCTCTCTCTGCCCTTCCCCTTCTCATGCTCTGTCTCTCTCTCTCAAAAATAAATAAACATTCAAAAAATAAAAAGCTGGACGAGTGTTATAGGTTTATAGTAGATTTAAGAATTTAAACAAATAACCTCCCCAAATTAGGGGGCAGAACCCAGATATAGGCACTTTCATAAGCAATATCACTACTGAATCTGGAACTGATTATATAGGAATAGACAAGGAGAGCTAACCCATGACTGCATTCATGTGAGAAAGCAGATGATATCAGTTTATTAGGTTACTAACAGAATAACTTAACAGCCAGTAATAGCCCACAACCTTCTAATACAACATCCAGGCCTTTCAGGAAAACACAACACACACACACAAACCAGCACTTGTTATATGATGACACCCTTATTTGTGGGGATAACTTGGAACAACAGACTACAGTCACAATACAGTTAATAGAATACCTTACACTCAGAGAATGAACAATTGACCCACATAATTTTCCAGGACCCCACACTACAGTAAAATTTCTAGGCATAATTTGATCCTCTGAAGGAAGAAAAATAACCAACACAGTTATAAAGAAGACAGCATATGAACTCCTACCACAAAAGCAGTAGCTCAGAAACTGATAGGACTGTTTGGGTCCTGGAAAGAGCACATACCACAGATGAGGATCGTATTAAAACATATTTATAAAATAACTAGGAAGAGTGGGAGGGGTGCCTGGGTGTCTCAGTCAATTAAGCCTCTGACTCTTGATTTCTGCTCAGGTCGTGATCTCACAGTTCGTGGGTTCAAGCCTCGAGTTAGTCTCCACACTGTCAGCTTGGGATTCTCTCTCTCTCCCTCGCTCTCTGCCCCTCTCCCGCTTGCTCGTACACACACTCTCTCTCAAAATATATAAATAAACCTAAAACAAGAAAGAGTAGGGGATTCAGATGGACAGAGACTCAAGAGGAAGCCTTAACTTATTTCAGAAGTGCTGTCAGAACTTTTAATACATTGGTACCAGCCGGTGAGGACTCTAAATATAAATGAAAGTGCCTATATTCCCAAAAGATTGCAACATGGTGTTTGTGAATGAAAACACTGCAGGACCCCAAATTTTACCTGATAGCATTTGGTCCTAAGTACCTATGGTCCAAGAACAGGTATCAATCATTTGAAAGTCTCACCTGGGCACTGGATAAGGCCCTATAAAATACAGAACCACTAACAGAAAATAAACCAATTATATTTAAATTCTAACAGCCTATTCTGGAGTGAGTAAAGCAGACCCCTGACAGAGGGGAAATACTTCTGACCAGAAAGCTCTAACACGGAAATTGTATATTTCTGGGTGTTGATTTCCTATGTTAACTGAGGAAATTCCAGCAATGACAATAGTGGAGTCTCTGGAATTTCCATGGGGTGAGCCTATCCAAGCTCAAGCAGTTGGGCAACAGGAACCTTGGTCCATAGAGCTCAACAACACATGCCTCCATGACACCACAGGGAGTACACTAGCAGGCTTCAGTCTTGAGGACTAATGGTGGTCTTACCTGACACAATCAGGCTCAGGAGAATCAGTACAATATGTTGAACTAATGGTCATAAAATGGAAGAATGAACAATCTGAAAGAAAATCAGAATGAGGTATACACTTTCTCATACTCATGGGAAGAAGCTAATTGAATAGCAATTTTGGTCAGGAACATGGTGGGAAAGTGGAAAATAGGAAATAATGCATAGGGTAAGGACATATGGTAGAAAATAGCACCATATGACATCTCCGCACTCATAACACATGTCTTTGTACCTCAGAAGGACAACTCTGAAGTAACCAAATTTAATAACTAGGTAGGCAAATTCAACAGGTTTAGGCAAAGATTCCTAAAAAAAATTTTTAATGTTTATTTTTGAGAGAGGGGGAGAGAGAGAGAGAGAGAGTGAGTGTGTGAGCAGGGGAAGGGCAGAGAGAGAGGGAGACACCGAATCCGAAAAAGGCTCTAGGCTCTGAGCAGTTAGCACAGAGCCTGACGTAGGGCTCGAACTCATGAACCTTGAGATCATGATCTGAGCCGAAGTCCAATGCTTAACCGACTGAGCCATCCAGGCACCCCAAAGATTGCTAAAATTTAACTTAAAAACAAAATAATTCATGGCAAAAGAAAAAATCATTTCAAAACCCAACTATACATAAACAAGAAGGACAATGGAATATACAAACTGAACCCATAGATGCAGCAAATATTAGGATCATTCCACGGGCACATCATCAAACAGTTCATATTGGCATATATGGCACTAGAACATGGATAGAGAAAATAAACATGTTTTACCTACCAAATACCTCCAATTTGAAAATTTTTAAAAAGGTGAGAATTGCCAACAGTTTAAAGCTTAGAGGTCATTCATTATTGAATACTACATAAAAAGTCAAAGGTGACAGACCCTCCCAAATTATGCAGATTGATTATATAGGACACTTGCCTACATCACAGAATAAATTGTATGCTTGCACCATTGTAGAAACATCATTAGGAATAGGATCACCCTATCCTTGCGGGAAAAATTATTTTTAAAAATCCAGCAGTAGAGCATTAAAATCTGGATGATATCCTATCCATCATATAATCAGATCACGGCACCCACTTCACAGGAAAGTGAATACAAGAATGGGTTAAGACAAGACATAATGTAGAAATTCCACTTACTTTATAGTCCTACCACTTCTGGATCAATTGAAAGGTGTAATGGCTTGCTGAAGCAAAAGCTTAGGTCGCTTACTAACAATCTAGATATGGAAGCTTGGACTAAAACTATCTGGGAGGTGACAAGATCTCTAGGCCATAGTTACAGAAAGATGGAAAAACTCTGATTGAATGACAATTACAGGCATTCACAGAGATAAGAACTAGCAATAATCACACCTCAGAATCTACATCAAAAGGCAAGGTATTAGTTTAAAAAAATAATGATATATATAGTGTTCGGGAAATTATAGCACCTGTTACTAATAAAACCTACAGGGTGACCAAAGGAAAAGGCATATTACATCAAATTAAACAAAATAATAAGATGCCTCTATAACAATTTCAGGATGGGAGAAGACATCTTTTACTGTATCAACACTACATGCCTAATATTTAGCCTAGCATGATGCAGGGTGATTATGCCTGGGGAAATATTAGCAATAATGGCCATAATAACTGTATATTTTGCTGAGTGGCAAGAACAACAAGAATGAACTAAAAATTTATAGGACACCTACCTTTATTTTGCAGGTGTGAATCTGCTGTGCATCTTTAACTCTATCAGTATTACCAATTGCTACTGGATACCATATTCATTGTAGCTATGGATACTCTTCTGATAGCTCCAGCAAGAGTAGTCGTGCCACTGTTCCAAAGTGAAATGCAACCTTCTGGCCCAGATACAGCCTAACTGTTTATGACATTGTCTACTTTCTTCACAGATTACCATCTTGGTCACATTATTACAACTGAGAACTCACCAGCATCACCAACATCACCAAGCCCAACCTCTCCATTCCAACCTTTACTGTCAGTCCATCTACT
This sequence comes from Prionailurus bengalensis, assembly GCF_016509475.1. Lineage (NCBI taxonomy): Eukaryota > Metazoa > Chordata > Mammalia > Carnivora > Felidae > Prionailurus > Prionailurus bengalensis. The sequence goes on from NC_057360.1 coordinate 25,491,760, forward strand.
TGCTGAGAATCTTTCAATCAATGGAGAAATCAAATAGTAAGGAAGCTGATGAAGCAGTGGAAAGCTCCACAAGAATCAACAAGTTTCCTGACTAACACTCCCTACTAGACATTGACTTGGAAGATGAAGATTCACCTGAATTACTAACTTTGCTATTATAACCCAGTGTATATACCAAGACAACCAGGTACTGACTTTTCTAGTTTTCCCTTGTCTTATTGAATGGAGTGCAGCATTGGACACATGGCAGAGTTTCTATGAAAACAATCCTGATTTAATTCCTGATTTTCTTTGTGTGCTAGCATTTTATTGTAAAAGAGCAGCTGCTTAATATGCAGAATAAGCAATTACAACTTTAAATATAAATAAGCTAAAATTGATCATTTACTGTACTCCCAACTTACACTGTTTAATCTGTATTCACCTATGAGAAAATGAACAAAAGATTTGTGGAAATCATGTCCAGGCTTTAAAAGAACAGAGATACCTTGTAAAGTGTATAGAAGACATATAGAAAAAGCATTTATCACATATCACTGTCGTTCACAGCATACATGAGGCTTCTGTCTTAAACCACATATTTCTAAACCAAGAATATGGGAACTTATGTTAATAAAACCTGTCCTGGTTATGTTGGAACTTACAATAGTAGGCTATGTTCTGAAATTTAATATGCAGGATTTTCAAGCCAGAGATAGATCCCCAAATTGTGGTCCATTTTATCCATTGTTTTTATGCTGAATTTACAACCCACACCAAAAACAGATTCACTAAGAGGGAGGAGACACTTAGTTTATTGTTGGACTGGTAGGAGGTTTAATTGGAAGAACAATGATAGCTAACTTTTCTTAATTCCAAATAGAGTTATTTCAATTTAAAAAAATTGAAAACCAGACAATCTCAATTTAACACCATGCAATGGCAACTTGTCGTTGGGTACACAGATGGACAAAATTAGCAATGTATTACAAAACACAAATAAATTTCACGTGAAAGTAAATAAAGCAATGGAAATACAGCATAAAACAGTTGGAGAAAATAGTAAAAGTAATGAAATATAAAAAATGAAATATAAAAAAAGGACATAAAATATCTTTATAGATTGTCAGTTGTTGCAGTGAAGATTGGTTGATATGTGGAATACTCAGAAGAGCTATAATCTTGGGGGCAATCCTGGTCACCTGACATAACAGACAACCCAACCAGAAGCAGATACCATATACCCTAATGGCTGTGATTCCTTGGGCAACTGTGAAATTAGAATATTGGCCTTTAAAGGAAAAAACATGATAATGGGTTTCCACATTTTTGTGGTTCCCCAATATCGACAAGGAGAGTAGAACTCACAGGCCATAGAAAGCCCCCTTATAACTGAAGGAAACACGTTCCTAAGGATATGTTGTTGGAATGGAAGCAAAATACCTTTATTATTGCTAGACTGTTGATATAAGTACCTATGACTATGGCCTTGATGTCTCTTCCACCAGTTATATATAACATAGGAAACTGACCAGGATAGTATGCACTAAAACAAACTTCACCCTAACCTATTGGAGTCAAGGGAAAAATAAGGAACACATGATGGGATATGTAAAACTACAACAGGTAATGAATCCCACAATAGAAAGAACAAGATGTTATTCCAGATCAATAGAAGATAAAGGAATTATTAACACAACTGGAGAAATATTTGACATTGTACCTCTTCAAATTAACCCAAGAAGTGTAAGTCATACATTAGAAAACTTAGGGCAAGTAAAGGCACATTTGGAAGATGAGACTAATAATGTCAAAATAACTTCAGGAATTGAAAAGAACAAAAATATGACTTCCTTAAAATAGCAAGAGCTGAATCTGATATTATGGCAATCAAACACATGCTTGTTTGTGCAATGCACGTTTGTACCCCAGGAGCTTTATGCAAATGATATTTACTTGGAAATGGATGTACAAGTAGATGTACGAAGGCCTGACATAGAAAGTGGTAGAGTCTGGAAATAATATAAGGACATCTCATTTAGTTAGACATGTGCAAGGCTTGTCCTGTATATGGTCACAAATGGAAAGATTCATTTTGTGGAAATCTCAGCTAAAATTGAGCATAACGTGGAATCAGAATGTCCAAAAGGTATCAGTTTTTTCGTGACTCAGGACCTTCTTAAAAACTTAATCTTCATTCCAAGAGATCCCAAGACATTGCTTAGTCACACGCTTTATCACCTTTCCTTCTTGACCTGCTAAAATAAGTAGACAACCCACAAGAATGGTGGAAGTGGTGGTTGTGGTGATGGTGACGGGCTGGGATTAACATTTATTTATTCAACATATGCTGTAAGTCCAGTGTTATATTAGGCTGTTACATATTTTGTACATTGACACAATCATTCTGAAAGAGTATTGTTTCTCCCTTTTACAGCTGGGAACATGAGGTGCAGAGAGTGAGTGTAAGTGGTCTGTCCAGATCACACAGCTAGTAAGATCCAGAAATGGAACCTGTCTGGCTCAGAAGCCTATGGTCTTTCCTCTGTATGCATTTCCTCCTTTCACTGGAACTGGTTAGTAGTTTTATAAACTGGAATTATCTGGCTAAGAATTATTTTTGTACAATGCATTACAGCCCACAGAAAAGCATTCTCTCATTGAATCATCCTTGTCAACATAATGCAAAGATGGCTCCTTCCTTTAGTTCTTAAAAGATTTTGTGTATCAACTTTAATTAACTGACCTCACTTAGAAGTATAAAGGTATTTACTAGAAGGTTTGAATAAAAAAAAAAAAGATAGCAATTCCACAGGGGTGTGTGGCATTACCATCCCGCCCACTTGAAGATGGTAGCCGTACTGCAGGGTTCTGAAGTCACTGACATATGGAATATATTATTTCGCAGTATTATAGTTCACTTCTGCTCTGGATTGGAAGTCATCTCCTCAAGACCTGCTCAATATATACACCTCATCTCCATTTGGCTGATTCAGGCAGCCTTTGTGAGCAGGCCAGTGGCCTTAAAAGCAGCTTCTTTATCCACCCCAGAATTATAGATCAGGTCTTTTTGGCTGACTGGCATTTCTCCCATGCCATTTAGGGCAACATGAAAGGCTAGTATTTTGGGGGGAAAATATGCAAAGAGTCCCCCCTACAACATTGGTGTTATATACTAGCGTGTCTTTTATGCCAATCTACATGGTAGCAAAGAGGCCCCAGAGGGCAGAGCTTATTTTCCATTGTCCTTGAACTGTGTCCTCAGTTTGCTTTCCACCTTGGTGGCCCAAAGTAATGAATAAATCATGGTCCTCCGTGGTGAAGTTCTACTAGCCCCAAGGTAAGAATAGCAACCATCCTGCCCCTTCCTTCAAGTTAGGTGGTCTAATGCCCATTCAATAGATGCAACACAGATTCAGACATGTTCAATGATTTGCCCAAGACTACAGAACCAGTGGCAGGGCAGGTCAAGGCCAGGGTCCTTCCAGACTTCACCTTAGATTCTTATATGTTCTTGGATGGGAAGTGAATCAAAAGCAAAATAAAACTTGTTGAGTGTTCGGTTTATTTTTTTTAAATAAGTAATGTGAGTCAAAAATAACCAGAATAGAAATAAACTTGAGTTTTAAGGTACAAACTAATTTTTAATGAGAGTAATCAAATTTATTATAAGATGATTTATAGCTGTGTCTTGTGAGAAGTCTAATTTGTACCATAATTCATATTGTTTGATAAATAATACCATGAGAGCATCAGAAATGAAAAAACACACCCACACTTTCATTATGGTAACAAACTATTTTAATATTCCATATTTCACCTCAGACTTTATTTACATGCATAGGGGAGTTTTGCGTAATTGACATTCTATTGTATTGCTCCATTGTGAGGCTGCCTTTTAAAAAAACTTAATATAGTACAAACACATTATATTGATTTATAGTAATCATTTAAAATGACTGTATGTCAATTACGGTATCAAAGATTGTTTAGACATTTCTTTTTTACATATTTTTATTTGCTTCCTCTTATTAATATGAATAACATTTGAAGAAGCTACTCCAAGCACATAACTTTGTCCTTTTGCAAATAAAAAAATTATAGCTGTTGCTTGAAATATGTGAGATATGTGTCTATGTGTGTGAATATTTAATTTTAGTTCATTAAAGGAAAGTTAAGTTTAGAAAAGAAGAAAGAAGAAAATAGATACCACCTTATAATCCCAACACCTAGAATAATTGCTGTTAAACTGGTATCATAAAAATGCATATTCTTTATGTGGTAACCTTAATAATAATTGGAACTCACATATATGTATGTTATTAATAATAGCTTGGGTCATAGCATAATATTGTTTCTGCATCACTTCCATATGTGAATATATTATCTCATTTTATTAAATATTTGTTTGTAGCCTTCACCATGATTTATTTAATTGCATCCTTCTTGTTGGACATTAAGTGTTCTTAAAAAAACTCTCTATAATTAACACCACCACAATTATTTTTAAATCAGTCTTTGTAAACACATTTGGTTAGTTTTGTCAAGTTAAATTTCTAGAATTGGAATAACTGATTTAAGGGTTTTTAAAGAATTTGATATATATTACTATTTGCTTCCCAGAAGAGTTGTATCATGTAAACTTCTCCTTTCTTTATATGAGAGTGTGTTTTTTCCCTCATGCTAGCAAGAGGCAGTTTCTTTATTTAAAAAAAGAAGAAGAAAAAAAATCCAAAACAGCTGTTAATTTGGTAGGTAAAAATGGACTCCTCTGTATAATTTTGAATTTTGGTGACTGTTTCTGAAGCCAAATATTTATATCCTCCATTTGTGAATAATATTTTTATGTGAATGTTATGTTATTTATTTATGTAAAAAATTTTGCAGTATTCACTTTCTGTCATTTTTAAAAAGCTTTTATATAGATTAATGGTATTAATTCCTTTATTGCATATGTCCTATGTATTCCTCCTTTTAAATTATACTTTCAATTTTGTTTATGGGAAATTTTTATGAATAAAAATTTTATTTTTTTACTTTTTTAATTCTGTTTTTGAGAGTGTGTGTGCGATCAGGGGAGGGGCAGAGAGAGAGGGAGGGGGAGCACCTCAAGCAGGCTCCACGTGGGGTTTGATCTCACAACTGTGAGATTATGACCTGAGCCAAAATTAAGAGTCAGAGGCTTAACTGACTGGGGAACTCAGGCTCTCCTGATGAATAAAAACCAGATCTTTAAGCATTATAATTTATCAGGTTTTTTTGCTATAGTGTTATGCTTAGAAAATCTTTCCCTTTCTGAGATTACATGACTTCACCTTAAATTTTTATTCTATTTTTTAAAAAAAATTCATCCTTAATTTACCTGAAATGCTTTTGATACATGGCCTTCCTTCACTTAAATTGTATGTGTACATTGAAGGTGGTTAAAAATTTCCATGGACATTTATTAATGTCAGTTGTGAAAAGAATGTCAGTTGTAAAATATTTATATGTGTATATAGGAATATATTGTTGGTCAAGTATTCATTTATACATATATGGATACATTGGTTAAATATATATACATATATATACAAATGTACATTTATATGTATATATAAATATGGTTATGCATGTGTATATATAAATGTATTAAATGACAACAATGATACAAGAGACTGGAGAGAGGAATTAGAATTATTTTGTTGTTACAAGGTACTCACACCACCCAAGAAGTGGTTTAGTGTTATTTGAAAATAGACTTGAATTAGTTATAAATGTATACTGCAAACTTTAGGGCAACCATTTAAAAAGCTTAAAAAAAAAGAAGTATACCATATGTTTTCACTCATAGGCGGGTCTTGAGAAACTTAATAGAAGACCATGGGGGAGGGAAAGGAGAAAAAAAAAAGTTACAGAGAAGGAGGGAGGCAAACCATAAGAGACTCTTGGGTACTGAGAACAAACTGAGCATTGATGGGGGGTGGGGGAGAGGGGAAAGTGGGTGATGGGCATTGAGGAGGGCACTTGTTGGGCACTTGCATGGAAATCAATTTGTCAATAAATTATATTAAAAAATAAATAAGTAAAACAGAGAAAAGCTCTACTTAAGGAAAGGAAAATAAAAGTTCACTATATTACAATGAAATTTTTGATAACATGGACATATATTTATTTTTTCTGAGTTAAACACCTGTGAAAGATGTTAGCCCAAAGTTAAAATGTGGCTATCATACAAAATCAAACCATTTTATTTGTTTATAAATTAAATTCCTCCTTTCCAAAAACCCGTAAACAATTTAAAAAATAAATAAAAATAAAAAATAAAAAAAGAAGTATAACTGATATGCCAAGAAAGAAAATGAAATCATTCAAAATGCTCAATTAAACCACAAAGGACAAAAAGAGTAGAAGACAAAATAAGAATAAAGAAAGAGGGAAATAAGTAGATAAGAATAACAAATATAGTAGATATTAATCCACCTATATCAATAATCACTTTGAACATCAATCATTTAAATATACAGAAATTATCAGAGTGGGTCAAAAAAACAAGACCTAACTATATGTTGTCTATAAGAAACTCACTTTAGATATAAAACTACATGTAGATTATAAGTAAATGAATGGAGAAAAACACATCATTTTAACACTAATCAAAAGAAAGCAAGAATAGCGATATTAATTTCAGACAGAACAGATTTCAGAGAAAGGAAAGTTATTAGGGATGAAGAAAGAAATTAAATAATGATATTAGGGATCAAATAACAAACCTCCAAGAATGTGTAATAATTTTTTACATGTATGCACCAAACAATAGAGTGTCAAACTACACTAGCAAAAACAATTATAAGGAGAAATAGATAAATCCAATATCATGGTTGGAGACTTCAACACCCCTTTATCAGAAATGGGCATATCCAGCAGGCAGAAAATCAGTAAGGGGATAATTGAACTCAGCAATACCATCAACTGGATACAACTGACATCTATAGATGATTTCATCCAACAATAGCAGAATACACCTTCTGCTTAAACTCACATGGAACATTTAGCAGGACAGCCCACATTTGGGGTCATAAAATACACCTTAACAAATTTAAAAGAATAGAAATCATACATACAATGTCTACTTTCAGTATGCATTGAAACTAGAAATCAGTAACAGAAAGGTAAACAGAACATCCCCCAATACTTGGGAGATTAAACAACATACTTCCAACAACATACAGGTCAAAAAATAAATATCAAAACATATTTTAATATATTTTTCACTAAATAAAAATGAAAACACAACTTATAAAAATCTGTGAGATACTGTAAAAACACCACTTAGAGGGAAATTTATACTACTGAATGCATATGTTAGAAAATAAGAAATATATAAAATTAATAATCTGTTTCTACATTAGGAAACCGGAAAAAGAAATGCAAGTTAAATCCAAAGTAGGCAGGAAAAAAAGAAATAAGAATCAGAGCATAAATCAATGAAATTGAAAACAGATCAATAGGGAAAATCAATAAAATCAAAAGCTGGTTCTTTGAAAAGATCGATAATATCAATAAACTTCTAGCCAGGCTACTAAGAAAAACAGAGAGGATACAAATTACTAATATCGTAAATGAAATAGAGGACATCACTAAGATCCCACGAACATTAAAAGGATAATAAAAGAATACTATGAACAACTCTGTGCCACAAATTTGATAACCTAGTCAAAATGAACCAATTCCTTGAAATAAACAATTTGCCAATACTCACACAAGAAGAAATAGACAATGTAAATGGCCTGAATCTACTAAAGAAATTGGATCAATAATTAGTAACCTACTAAAAGAAAAACCACCAGGTCCAGATGTGTCCACCGGTAAATTCTACCAAACATTTAAGAAAGAAATTATACCAATTCTCTACAGTCTGTTTCAGAGAATAGAAACAGAGGAAATACTAACCCATTTTATGAAGTCAGCATTACCCTAATACCAAAATCAGACAAAGGTATTACAAGAAAAAAAAAAAAAGCCAAACACATAACCAATATCTCTCATGAACATGGATGCAAAACCCTCAACAAAATAACAGCAAATCTAATCCAATGATATACAAAATGTATTATATACCACAACCAAGTTGGATTTATCCCAGGTATGCAAGATTGGTTTAACTTTCAAAAATCAATTAATGTGATGAATTACTAGCTACATGAAAAAAAAAAAAAACTACATGATTATAAACATGTAGCAAAACATGTAGAAAAAAACAGATACAGAAAAAGTATTTGCAAAGCCCAATACCATTCATACCATATCAGATTCATGATAAAAATTCTCAGTAAACTAGGAATAGAGAACTTTCTTAACCTCATAAAGAATATTCACAAAAACGCTACAGCTAACATCCTACTTAGTAGTGAGAAACTTGAAGTTTCTCACTAGGCTTAGGAACAAAACAAGGATGTCCTTCTTCACCAGTCCCCTTCAACATCATACTATAAGTTCTAGTTAATGCAATAAAAGAACAGGAAATAAAAAGTATACGTATTGGGAAGGAAGAAATAAAACTGTTTTTGTTTGCAAATGACATAATTACCTAAGTATAAAATCCAAAAAAATCAACAAAAAATCTCCTGGAATTAATAAGTGGTTACAACAAAGTTGTAGGGTGCAAGGTTAATTTTCCTATATACCATCAATAAACAACTGGAATTTGAAATTAAAAGCACAATACTATTTACATTAGCACCTTCAAATGAAATTCTTAGATATAAATCTAACAAAATACGTGCAAGATCTATATGAGGAAAACCACAAAAATCTGTTGAATGAAATCAAAGAAGAAAGTAAATGGAGAGGCATTCTATGTTCATGAATAGGAAGACTCAATATTATCAAGATGTCAATATTCTCAACTTGATCTATATGCTAAATGCAAACTCAATAAAAATTCCAGCAAGTTATTTTGTGTATATCAACAAACTTATCCTAAAGTTTATATGGAGATAAAAAGGCCCAGAATAGGCAATATAATATTTAAGGAGAAGAAGAAAGTCAGAGGACTGACACTACCTGACTTTAAGACTTATAATAAAGCAACACTAATCAAGACAATATGGTATTGGCAAAAGATTAGACAAGTAGATCAGCAGAATAGACAAATTTATCAATAGGTCAATAGACAAATGGATTAATTTTCAGAATAGAGAGCCTGGAAATAGACTCCCATTAGGAAAGAGGAGCAAAGGAAATACAACAGAGCAAAGATAGCATTGTCAACAAATGGTGCTGGAACAACTGGAATCCACATGCAAAACAATGAATGTAAGCATAGACCTTACACCCTTCACAAAAATTAACTCAAAATAGACTACAGATCCAAATTTAAAGTTTAAAATGATAAAACTCCTAGAAGATAACACAGGGGGAAAACCTAGATGACCTTGGGTATGGCAATGGCTTTTTAGATACAACACCAAAGTCATAAACCGTGAAAGAAAAATTGATAAGCTAGTCCTCACCCAAATTGAACACTTCTGCTCTTCTGCTCTGAGAAAGATACTGTCATGAAAATGAGAAGACAAACCACAGACTAAGAAAAAAATACTTGGAAAAGACACATCCGATGAATGATGTTGTCTAAAATTATACAAAGAAATCTTAGTTCAACAATAAGAAAACAAATAATTCAATTAAAAATAGGCAAAAACCTCAATGGCAACCCCATCAAAGAAACTGTACAGATGGAAAAAAGCATATGAATAGATGTTCCATATTATATGTCATCAGTAAATACAAATTAAAACAAGAACAAGATACTACTACACACCTACTAGAATGACCAAAATCTAGATCACTGACAACATTAAATGCTGGTGAGGATGTGGTGCAACAAGAACTCTCATTTATTGCTTATGAGAATGCAGAATGCAAACTGGTACAGCCATTTTGGATGACAATTTGGAGGTTTCTTATAAAACTAAACATATTCTTACCATATGTTCCAGGGGTCATCCTGCTTTGTATTTGCCCAAAGGAACTGAAAACTTATGACTACCCAAAAGCCTGCACATGGATATTTATATCAGCTTTATTCATAATTACCAAAACTTGGAAACAACCAAGATGTCCTACAGCAGATGAATGGATCCATAAACTGGGACATCCAGACAATTAACTATTACTTAGTGCCATGAAAAGACATGGAGGACCCTTAAATGGATATTACTAAGTAAAAGAGGCTGATATAAAAAGGATACATACTCGATGATTTCAACTATATGACATTCTGGAAAAGGTGAAACTATGGAAAGTATAAAGATCAGTGGTTGCCAGGGGCTGTCAGGGGAGAAGAGATCAACAGGCAGAGCACGGAGGCTTTTTAGGGCAGTGAGAATATTCTATATGATACCATAATGATGGCATGTCATTATACATTTGCCCAAATTTTTTAAATGTACAACACCAAGACTGAACTCTAATGTAAACTATGGAATATGGGTAATTATGATGTGTTAGTGTAGGTTTATCAGTTGTAACAAATGTACCCACTCTGGTGGGTGGGTATTGATAATAGTGAAATTATGTATGTGTGTGGGGTAGGGGCATATGGGAAATCGTTCCTCTCAATTTTTCTGTGAACTTAAAACTGCCCTAAAAATAAAATCTTAATTAAGAAAATAATTGATATAAAGATGGATTTTTATTCAACTATTACCAAATTCAGCTGCCGTACAAAGCAAGACATACCTATAATGTTCATTTTCGTTTAAATAGAGAGATGCTTAATGTTCATGGATTGGATGACTTACTATTAAGATGGAAATACTTCCCAAGTTGAACTATAGATCATGTTCTAAAATTAGTTTGTATTGGTGACTGCACAACCCTGTGAATATATGCTTAAAAAAGTAAAATTCTACACATGTCATGTAGCTATTTCCTTTAATAAAAGCCAAGGAACTGGATCTAGCACAGAGAAGCCTGACTAGAATGACCAATAGGACAAAACCCTCTGTATTCATTCTCATTGCCTACTTCTCTACAGCAGCAAAGTGTATATGAACCTCTAAGTAGTTCTCAACCTGGCTGTATATTAGAATCACTTGGGCCCCATCCCACACCAATTAAGTCAGAGCCTTTGTGTGCCTCAGGTTCAGTTTTTAAAAAAATCTCCTTCGACTTCAGGTTTCTGATACAGCAGGTAAGGAGCTTAGAAGTCATTACTCCATTCTACCAATAGATAGAATAAAAAACTGAATAAACTGAAAAAAATCAACATCTTCTTAGATCAAAGAAATAAGATCACAGGGCAAACCGCTGCTCCTCAAACTAGAGAGACAGGTGAATACAGAGAATCTCAACTTAACCAGAACAGAAACCCACCTCAGTGAGAACCAGAAATGGGGGAAGAAAATTTCAGCTGTAACTGACAAATTGCTGGAGGTTCTGTATGGACAAGTCTGAGAGATAAAACAAACAAAATCCCAGGAAGACTCAATCATGGGGCAGGACTCACACTTTTGTACATTTTATCTCCAGGAGCCCTATCAGGTTCTCACAGTAGAGATCACAGAAAAATCCCTTTGGGCTTCCAGCAGGGGGAGGCAAAAAAGTAACTTTTTTTTTTTTTTTAATTTGAGAGAGAGAGCGCACACAAGTGGAGGAGAGGGGTGGAGGGAGAGTGAATGTGGACATGGGGCTCAGTCCCATAACCCTGGGATCATTACCTGAGCCAAAATCAAGAATTGGATGCTCAACTGACTGACCCACCCAGGCACCCCAAAAGTAACCATTTTGAAACACACCAGAGCGTTCTGAGAAAGCCATACCCATAAGAGAAACTATTTTATCAGACCTAACATACTGGGGTTTTAACAGAGTCTAACCAACTCAGGGGAAGGGAAAATAGCCAACTCCAGCTACTCTAGCCTTCCATGTGGGAGAAGGTAAATACACAAATCTAGCCTCCATCCTGTACCATCTAAACAGGTAATTAAAAAAAAAAAAAGGAAAAACTGAAAAGCACTTGCAAAATTGACAGCCCAGCAGCACAAGCTCACTAAAAGTCTGGGATCTGATCACAAGACTATGTAGGCATACCTTGGATATATTGTCGATTTAATGCCGGACCACCACAATAAAGTGAATATCAAAGTGAGCCAAGTGAATTTTTTAGGTTCCCAGTGCCTTCAAAACTTATGTTTGCACTATACTATAGTCTATTAAGTATGCAATGGCAGTGTGTCTAAAAAAAACAATGTGCAAACCTTAATTAAAAAAACACATTATTGCTAAAAATGCTAACCGTCACCAAAGCTTTCAGAGAGCCATAGTCTTTTTGCTGGTAGAGGGTCTTGCCTCCATGTTAATGGCTGCTCACTGATCAGGGTGGTGGCTGCTGAAGACTGGAGTGGCTGTGGCAATTTCTTAAAATAAGACAACAATGAACTTTGCCACATTGACACTTTCACCAACAATTTCTCTGTAGCATGCAATACTGTTTGATAGCATTTTACCCACAGAGAGCTTTTCTCAAAATTGGAGTCAATCTTCTCAAAACCTGCTATTGCATTTTCAAGTAAATTTACATCATGTTCTAAATCCTTGGTTGGCATTTCAACAATCCTCACAGCATCTTCACTGGGAGTAGATTTCCATCTCAGGAAACTGCTTTGTTTGCTCATCTATAAGAAGCAGCTTCTCATCTATTCAAGTTTTACCATGAGATTGATCTTTAGGTTCCACTTCCAATCTCTTGCTGTTTCTACCACATCTATAGTTATTTTCTCCACTGAAGTGTTGAACCCCTCAAAGTTTCAGTCAACTTCTTCCAAGCTCCTGTTCATGTTGATATCTGGACCTCTTTCCATGAATCACAAATGTTCTTAACATTCATTTCTGAATACTTTCCTGAAGTTTTCAATTTATTTTGCCCATATCCATCAGATAAATCACTGTTTATGGAAGCTATAGCCTTAAGAAATGTATTTCTTGGGGCGCCTGGGTGGCGCAGTTGGTTAAGCGTCCGACTTCAGCCAGGTCATGATCTCGCGGTCCAGGAGTTCGAGCCCCGCGTCGGGCTCTGGGCTGATGGCTCAGAGCCTGGAGCCTGTTTCCGATTCTGTGTCTCCCTCTCTCTCTGCCCCTCCCCCGTTCATGCTCTGTCTCTCTCTGTCCCAAAAATAAATAAACGTTGAAAAAAAAATTAGAAATGTATTTCTTAAATAATAAGACTTCAATGTCAAAATTACTCATTGATCTATGGGCTACATAGTGGATGTTGTGTTAGCAGGCATGAAAACAACTTAAATGTTATTGTATATCTCCATCAGGACTCTTGGGTGACCAAGTGTATTGTCAATAAGCAGTAGTCTTTTGAAAGGAATCTTTTTTTTTTTTTTTCTGGGCAGTAGGTCTCAGTGGTTTTAAAATATTCAAATAAACTATGTTATAAAAAAGATGTACTATCATCCAGCCTTTGTTGTTCCATTAATGGAACATAGGTAGAGTAGACTTAGCATAATTCTTGAGGACTGTAGGATTTTTGGACTGGAAATGAGTATTGACTTCAACTTAAAAGTCACCAGCTACATTATCCCCTAACAAATGAACTTTGAAGCTTTGAGGTCAGGCTTTAACTCTCTCTAGCAATGAAAGTTCTAAATGGCATCTTTCAATATAAGGCTGTTTTATCTATAATAAAAATCTGTTGTTTAATGTAACTGCCTTCATTGATTATCACAGCTACATTTTCTGGATAACTTCCTGAAGCTTCTATATCAGCATTTGCTGCTTTATCTTGCACTTTTATGTTATAGAGATGACTTTTTTCCTTAAACCTCATGAACTAATCTCTGCTAGATTCAAGCTTTTCTTCTGCACCTCCCTGGCCTATCTCAGCCTTCATAAAATTGGAGAGAATTAGGGCTTTGCTCTGGATTAGGCTTTGGCTTAAAGGAATGTTGTGGCTGGTTTGATCTTCTATCCAGACCACTGAAGCTTTCCCCAAATCAGCAATAAGTCCTCTTTGCTTTCTTATGATTCATGTGTTCACTGGGACAGAACTTTTAATTTCCTTCAAGAACTTTTCCCTTGTATTCATAACTTGGCTAACTCTTTGCCACAAGAGGCCTAGCTTTCAGCCTGTCTCAACTTTTGACATGACTTTATCACTAAGCTTAATCATTTCTAGCTTTTGATTTACAGTGAGAGACATGTGACTCTTCCTCTCACTTGAACACTTAGAAGTCATGGTAGGGTTATTAATTGGCCTAATTTCAGTATTGCTGTGTCCCAGGGAACAGGAGGCCCAAGGAGATGGGGAGAGACAGGGAAACAGCCAGTTAGTAGAGCAGTCAAAATACACATAATACTTATTAAGTTTGCCATCATATATGGGTGCAGTTTGTGGCACCCCAAACAACTAAAATAATTATATCAAAAATTATTGATCACAGAGTACATAACAAACATAATGATGAAAGAGTTTGAAATATTGAAAGAATTGCAGGAATTCCAAAATGAGCAAATGCTGTTGGAAAATTTGTGCCAATAGTTTTGCTCAATACAAAGTTGCCACTAACCTCAGTTTGTAAAAAATGAAATGTCTGCATAGTGCAGTAAAACAAAGTGCAATAAAACAAGGTGTGTCTGTAGAATGCTTTTCTTCTCTCACACCATGCCACCATGTTATAAAAGGCCTAAGTTTCTTTTACTAAGTACATTTCTTGCTTTCAACCAAAAATTACCAGACATACTAAAAGGCAAGAAACAAGGGCAAGTATCAGAAACAGACCTAGATATGGCAGGGATGTAGGAATCTTCAGACCATAAATTTAAAACCACTATGCTTAATATGCTAGTGAATCTAATGGAAAAAGTAGCCAACATGCAAGAACGATGGGTAATGTAAACAGAGAGATGAAAATTCCAAGAAAAAATAAAAAAGAAATGCTAGTGATAAAAAAAAGACTAACATAAATGAAGAATGCCTTTGATGGACACATCAGTAGATGGGACATGGCTAAGAAAAAAAATCTGAGCTTGAGGATCTATCAATACAAACCTCTAAAACTGAAAGGTAAAAAGAGAAAAAAAAACTGGGAAAAAGGGAAGAGAAAATTCAAAAACTGTGGGACAGTTAGAAAAAGAGTAACATTCATGTAATGGTAAAACCAGAAAAAGAAGAAAGGAACCAAATAAATACTTGAAGCAATAATGATTAAGAATTTCCCAAAATTGATACTAGACACCAAGCCACCAATCCAGGAAGTTTAAAGAACACCAAGTAAGTGACTGTCAAAAAACTACACATTATATTCAAACTACAGAATATAGAAGATAAAGAAAAATTTCTTCAAAGAAGTCAGGGGAATAAAACACTTTATCTATAAGAGGAGCAAAGATAAGAGTTATATCTGACTTCTAAGTAACCATGCAAGCAAGAGGCAAAAGGAGACTTCTCTACAGACCTCCATTAGCTCACCTATAAGTCTTATGATTCCTGTCCCAGTTGATACATAGTAAGTGCTCAGTAAAGGGTCTTAAATACAGTAAAAACTTGATTTGCAAGCATAATTTGTTCTGGAATCATGCATGTAATCCAAAGCACTTGTATATCAAAGTGAACTTCTCCATAAGAAATAACAGAAACTCTGATGATTCATTCCACGACCCAAAAATATTCATATAAAAATGATTACAATACTGTAATATAATAAAAAATAATAGAGAAAATACAAAGTATAAAGAAAAATAAAAATAAAATAATTAACTTGCACTTATCTTTGAAAACCTTCATGGCTGATGTGAGGGAGACAAGAGAGAGGAGGGTTATTGCGTAGGACACCTTTCACTATCACTAATGGAATCACTGCTATCTACTGGCTCAATGGAATCTCTTTCTTTTTGTATAAATTTAACAAGGAACCTATCCAATGACACTTGCTTTTGACTCCTTTTGAAGATTTCACAGAAATGTGACATTGCATTGTCGTTAAGCAGATTTATCACTCACACTGCTATAGCCTTATTCAGGTGATGTTTTCTACAAAATTTTGCACTGTTTCCCACCTTTTACACATCTCCCTAATCTCATTTTAAGTGAGTGATTCCTCTGCCTTTTTCTCCTCCTCTGCAGACAAGATGCAGATGTAGACTTCTTATAAAATCTTGCAATTTCAGCCACTTGTATACCTTGTTTATACTTCTCGATTTCCTTCTTCCACTGTAATCTTCTTATCGCCTTTCTTCTCAACCTTTTTCTGCATGGGGGACATTCTATATGCTTGTATGGATATTGACTATAGTACAGTATTAATAAATTCTTGTCATATACTGTATTTAATGTAACTGGCAATAAGGCAGCAGGAGGAAAGGGTCTATATTGGCAGGCAGTCTACCTAGAAAGAAGCAAAGCATTCCTAAGCTTACTCATGTATGGAAAAGCAAAGGACTGTCCACAGGTGCTTTCAGGTGACAAAAAATACATTAGTGTCAGTTGTGGGCACCTTCCAATATTGGGAAAAAAAATTGATTTCTGCCAAACACCATGGCCTGAGACCGAGCTTCTGAGCATGAGAAGCAATCACCCACAGTCCCACAGAGGGAGGGAGGGAAGGAGGGAGAGAAGAGAGAGAGAGAGAGAGAGAGAGAGAAGAACCTTTGGCTCAGTTGTGATCATGTGATGTTCGATGTCACATACTACTCATATTGCAAGGCATCACTCATTTATCGAGTTAAAATTTATTAGAAATGTTTGTTTGTCTTGTGGAACACTCTCAGAACAAGTTACTAGCAATCCAAAGTTTTACTGTATTTCAAAATATATGTTAGGGGCTGAGGAGGAAATCTCTTTATCTCCTACTTACAGTAGATGCACATAACATGTAGAAATCCTCCAAATGACTATGTAGAAGTTATACATTAGAAATCAATGGGTTTTCTTTATAAGCCTTTTTTCAAGTTTAAGTAAATTCATCTAATAACTTAATACACCAAACCATACCATCATCCAGACCACACTGTTCCAACTTCTCCATAAGAATTTTGTTCAAACTGATCAAAATGCTAGCTGAAATACAGATAAACTGAACCTCTATCTACCATTGAAAAAAAAAAAGAAATTAATGGGTTTTTGGATGTCCTGGCTACTGAATGCTCATGAACCATGTATCTTGTTGGAAGAAAAGCATTCAGATTTTTTTCTGAATTTAACTCTTCAACTATATCACTCCTAGTCAACCATTTCCTTCATGTTCCAGGAAAAGGTAGAAAGAGAAGAACCAACTAATGTCCTCACCACCAGCTCTGTGTCTGGCCCCATGTAGTACACGTGGCCTATATTATCCCAAGTTGGTCTCCAAGCAACCCTAGGAGGTAGACATTAACATTTCCATTTTACACATAAGGCAGTTGGGACTCAGCAAGGTTAAACAATTTGCTGATGATCACTAAGTTACTAAGGAGTAGAGATTGGACTTAAAACAAGCCTGACTCATGAAAAAGCATGAGTTCTCATGAGGCAGCAGGGCCTCCTTGCCTGGACTCTTGGTCAGGGGAGCACCCATGTGTCAGAACTTCTGGATGAGACTGGGTGGTCCATGGTCTTAATCCAGAAAAATAAGTAGTATTTCCATTAATTTCTTGAATTGAAAATGACCTTAAGAGCCTCTAGGGAGCAACATATTGTTTCCCTGTGCCCTTTTCTTTAAGAAGAGTATGGGAGGCCCACCAATTGTGAATATGGACACCCTTTATTCTGGCTAATGATCTGCAGCCCTAGTTGAGGTATAGAGGTGTGGACTGGCACCCTGAGGTGCTGCACACAAGCTTCCTCCCTCCTCTGAAGCAACACTTGGATCAATTGGAGACACTCAAAATGAAGGACAGATATCTTTTCATACTTCTGTAAAAAGAGGGAAGATATATGTCACTTCCTGGCACACATAACTGGAAGGCTCCTGAAGGTAGAAGGAGGATCTCTCTGCCTCTCTTGCTGTTTTCCACTGCTTCTTTCTGTCAGTGTTTAGTCTGAATGGGATTTATGAGCTTCCTAAAAGAGAGTTCTTAAAGCATCAAGAGTTATTGGAACATAAAAAAGTTTCATGAGGAAAATTTGATATTTCTTCTTTATTGTGATAGTCACAATTATATTTAATTACTGATTTGATTTTTATGGTAAACATGGTATACTCTCACTGTGAAGTCAGTATAGTTAACTGTAAGGTTAGGCCAGGCATAAACTGCACATCCTATTTTTTCTACTACATTCATAAACCTGGCATTCACTCATGCATTTGACATGTATTTCTGGGGCAACTATCATCTTTATGTCACTGTGCTAGGAATTGGAGGCATAAAGAAAAATAGGACATGGTCTCTACTCTACAAAAGTTTATAGTCTAGTAGGTGAGGGATATATATAAACAAGTATCTACAAAGAGGGGGGAAATGTTGCAAAAACAGACAGGAAATGGTGGGAAGAGAGAGGAGACAATCAGGAGGTGTCACTGTTGTCATGTCTCTTACCACCCAGCGGAGGGGAAAAGGAAGGGTGTTTTATACAACCTCCTTGCTGGGGAATGGGAAGTATGAGGAAGAGAGGCAAGACACGAATCTGGAAATCTAAATTGGGATCAAATTGTCAATGGTCTTATATAATATGCCATTAAAGGGTTGAGGGTTTTTCAGTCAGGCAAAGGCTGACAGCCAGCAAGGAAACAAAATCTCAGGGCTACAACTGCAGAGACTGAATTGTGCCAATAACCTAAATGAGCAAGGGAACGGATGCACCTCTAGAGACTCCAGAAAGGAATGAAGTTCTGCATACCTGACATTAGCCCGATGAGTTCTGGGTCAGACTTCTGTCCTCAGCACCATAAGACAGTAATTTTGTGTTGTTTTATGCCACTAAATGTCTGGTAATTTGTTGTGTTAGCAATAGAACACTAATACAGGGACTAGAGTAGGCTAGCTTCCTTCCCTGGCCCTTCTTTCCTGGCCCTTACCTTTGATGCCAGTGACTCCCATGGATCTATTGTTTGGAATTCTCTTTCTCCCTTCTAATATTTTCTAAGATAGACTCAGGGCCTAAATATAATTACAAGGGGAAAGAAAAAGTGGAAAGCAAAGATCACAAGCCAAGTTTTGTTTGACTTGCATAGTATTCCAAAAAATTTTAATTTATTATTCTTTTTCTCTTTTCTTTTTCTCTCTTTTCCTCTCTCCCCCATTTCTTTCTTTCTTTCGTTCTTTCTTTCCTTCCTTCCTTTCTCTCTCTCTCTCTCTCTCTCTCTCTCTCTCTCTCCTAAGTTAGGAAGTTCTGACCACATTGAGTTGTCTGGCTAGAGCTATTACTGTCTCCTTTGAGATGTATTCACCAGATCATCAGTTTCTACCATTCTCTATTATGTCTCATGGGTTGCTTACCCATTTATATTATTTGCTTGCGTGCTAGGTGATTGCTCTTGTGATACTAGCTTAAATCTGAGGCTAGAACATACTAGATCTGAAGTGAGAGAATAAGAAATCAAAGGAGGCAATCAGCAAGCCTCAATAAATGAGGAGAAATACTTTTTATATTCAGGGTGGTTCTATCAATTATTGTGAAGTTTTTTGAATAACATGTTTATGTGTACTTGCATATCTGCACAAAATATACCCATGGATGAGCATACACAGGGAGAGAATTATGAAATGGGCAAAGATCACAGTTTCAAATGAGTTCTTTTAGTGATCTCTCTTTTCCTTCAGTGGGTCTCACCTACTGCCAATCGGTAGGTCCAGCTTAGTACAATGTGAGGGTATTTAGGCACATGACACTGAATCAATATTTTACCAGATCCTCGCCAATCACTTTGTTGCTGGCCTAACATCCTCTTTGATTCCATGTACAAGGTCTTGATCCCCTTTGACCAAGGCCATTCTTGCTACTTCTATTTCAATAATAGGGCTCTTCTCCATTCTTTTCCTGGCATCTTGCCTTAGTTTCTTGCCGGATTTTTAAAAGCTGGGATTCTGTTTCATGCACTCTGCTCTGTCTGTTAACTCAGGTTCTATTTTGGAGCCCTAGCACCTTTAGGGAAAGAAATTTTCACTTCCTTCTTCTGGGATTTTCTTAGGCTAAATGCTTGCCTCACTGGACCCTCTCCCAGTGGCCTGAGGCTCTCCACACCTCATCTGCATTCAGACCTTTTCTAGGCACATCTACTTACAGTCTTCCTGGGCTACTGCAATCAAAGTCCCATCCAGATGATCTCACATTTCCATGTGTTTGTCAGCCCTGTCCTAACATCACAACATTTTTCATCTTTGAGGAAAGTCTAGGAAATAAAGGGCATCAGCATAGCAGGAAACTGGCTGGAAATCGGAGAGGCTTCTCTAATAAGCCTTCTACTTTCCTTGTTCTACAACCCACAGAGTTGAGCCCATCTTTCCTTGATTATCTCAAGTGGGGGGCTCATTTAGGACATTTGGTCATTTTACTCCTGATTTTCTTCAAAGGGCAAAAAATGACCTTAGTGACTCTGTAACTAGGTCAAAATTTCCCAGAGTCTCTTTACATATTAATTGGCAAATAAACAGAACTCCAGTGAAGAACTATTCCTTTTGGGCATGAAAAGTTGTATAGAGGGTGACCATGGAATGAGATCTAGCCAAAGGCTCACAAGTGGTGCGTTCTAGTCCAGACTGTGCCACTTACTACCTGGTCTACACTTACTACCTGATCTGTGGAAAGTCACTTACCTTCTGTGTGTGTGAGTTTCTTCATCTGTTTAAAAATAAGTAGTTTTTAACAAGGTTACTCACAGGGTTGTGAGGATTTCCTAATACAATGGATGTGAATCATTGTCCAAATGGGAGATACTAGCATTAAAAGATCCCACCTGTCACTGTTGATAAAAAGAATACCTTGTTTATAAGAGTGTTTAATGCCACCTTCATACATTTGTCATGGGATTCTTTGACAACCATGAGTCAGAGATTTGCTCAAGGCCATGCAGCTCTAGAGTGAATTAAGTGCCCAGGTCTCCCGACCCTATGAGTTGGGTGATCTGTTACATTCCCACTGTGGAAAGACCATCTCTGACAGGACCTTCCATTCAAGGAGGGCAGAGGTGCTTCTGGTCATGCTCTGCGCCCCATCTTACCCACTGCAGTCTGGTCCTGCCATGTTTGGGCTGTCACTCCATTTATCTTTCTAGGGAAGATGACACAGGGCACTTCATTTCTGTCAGTGTTAGGAGGCTTCTGAGAGATGATGTGCCTCTTTTGGGAGCCTGACTTGACTACTTTTTCTCCCTTTTGTTGCTGGGTAAATTTTGTCTGAAGGAAGAAGAAGAGTGGCCAGTTATTAGAATGGCAATGAGATCACTAGTGTAATCTCTGCTGGTCTGTTGCCATCATTCTCTTTAGGAATGGCAATGGCCAAAACCAAAACCCTTTGCCTTCAGGATATGGCCCCTTGCATTCTCATTCTCACCTTCCTCCACAAGAACATGCAACCCCTGAAGCTATGCATTGTATTTCTGTACAAAGAACTCCAAATTACCTGGCTTGCCTTCCAGGCACCAGCACTGGCAAGTGATGCTGGGGGAGCTCCAAGTCCCTGTCAGACTTGTAGAAGGTCTGAGAAGGTGGGATGGCTGGTGAGGAAACCAGACCTTCCATTCACAGAGGCTGCTATCTATAAACTTGACTTTTAAGCAGCTCTTGGGCTCAGTTGTGGCTTCCATGACTCTCTGGGGATTCTCTCAGAACCTTAACTTAGCATTAATTCCACTTTGGTGCTTGTATAGAAGTGAGTTAGGCTGAATCCGATTTTGACAGGCTTGAGTCCTTCATAGCTTTTATTGCTAATATCCTGCCAAGTAGAACAACTCTGCTTTCCATTTTATGTACCTTACTTTGAAAGGCTGGAGTATTAGGGAAGCTGGCAATAAAAGATCATCTGGGACACTCTTCCCCCAGCAATAGTGCTCTCCTGGAGGATGGGTCAGGGACTCCAACTTCCTAAAAGTGCCTGTATTAGTTAGAGGTGAGAAAAGACAGCCACAGAGAAACCCTTCCCTAACTATCTTGACTACAGGCCTCTCTGGAAGCACTAAGCTCAACACCTTGGCTCTACATGCTGAGGAATGTCAGGATGTGGAGCTGGGTTTCCAAAAAGTTTCTCCCCCGTCTCCCATTGTACACTTGGACAAAGCAGCTCTGAACTGAAGAAGAGGACTTCTGATTCATGCCTACCCTGTGACAGGACACAGCTGCACAGTGGAGAGCACATGTTTTGATGGGGTAAGGTTGCTAGATGAAGCTAAAGACAAATACAGAGAAAAACTTCATCAGAACTCAGGACACAAGCACTCACTGGAGGACCTCCAGCCCAGGAGGGCCATCCCAGAACAGCTTCCAGGTAAATACCTCCAATGAAGGAGTTGGGAAAGTGAAGTTGAAGCAGTGATTCTCCAGGGACTTTAAGGAGACCTGGTTTGAATGCTGTAATACCTTTTGTCTTAGTAGACATTTCATCTGGATGCAAAGGTCATGATGCCAACCCCACAGACCCAGGGAAGTAAAATAAGGAGACTGGGCCAGATGAACACTAGAACCACAAGACTTTAGGGCTGTTTGGACTCTATGGATCATGGGCAATATTCCATAGAAGCCTTTACCATTAAGCAATGAGAGGACATGCAAATGAGTAGAACAGGAAAGTTGGCATTTTATGCCCATAAGCAACAGAAAAGAGTATCCCCAACCTGAAATCCATGTGGAACCCAAGGCAACTTTAGTACTTGGGAGTGGGATTAACTCCTTGAGGCTGAAGATGGGGGAAAAAAAAGAAATAACATGGCTCAAATATGGGATGCTAGGACCAGAGTGTTTATTACAGGAATAAGAAGATCAGCAGCAGGCACTTCCAGGAACAAGGATGTATAGATTGGAGATCCTGTTCAAGCCCACAGGTGTTCTCAGTGGGAAGGGAAAATAACAATTGGGATGTTACAATCATCTCTTAATAAAGGTCACACATCACACCCAGAAATGGCAGAGGAGCCAGCAGAGATACAGACAAGGTTAAGGAACCTGCCTTCAAGGGGCTATAAAAGAATCAAGAAAGTACAGTTATTCAAATAAGAGCTATGCACAGAGGCCCAGAAGGACAGCCAAGAGATCCATTTCTCATCCCACCTCTGCCACTCACAAGCTGTGTGGTTTGGAAAAAGTTGCTTCGCATTTTGGGTACCTCAGTCTCCTTGTGGTCACTAAGGAGATTGGCCAAACTGGCATTAGAGTCATTCCTCTAGGCTTTTGACATCAGTGGGATTCCAATCCCAACTCACAATTTTGGACTGAACTTGTTACTATTTCCCGCTGTTGAGGCCAAAACCACTCAATACCTCTGAGCAAGGTGAATCTTAAAATGGCGTGATCTCCTGGGGAAGAAGGAGGGGGGTGTATTAAAATCCCTTATAACATCTGACAAAATAAATCTGTGTAAGCAAGGAAACTCTTAATGACATTCCTCTGAGTACAGTATGTTAATGATAGACATTATCTAAATCCAAACCTCTAAATTTGAGATCAGGGATCTGGGGTGGAGAGAGGAGAAGCAAAATGCTCAATGTCCTCCAACACATAAACGATGACTCTTCAGGACAGGAACCCAAGTGCCCTGCCCCTTAATTTAGGCATCCTGTTGCCCTCTTCCAACTTCAGACACCAGAAAAGATTTGGGGATTTACTTCCTTAGAGCTCAGCAATAGGAAATGAGCCAAATATTGGAAGCTGTTTGGTTACCACTAAGGGGCATGTTCTTGCTCCTCTGAGTATCATTTGCCCACCCTGCCTGCTCACCTCCCTCTCCTTTCCCTGTTAGTATCCTCCAACCCATCCCTCCACCCTCACTTAAATGAGCCTTTATTCCCACAGGGACACTTGGCTCCACATACTGAAAAGATTGTTAATTTCTGTCTACTGATGTGACACTTTACAAGGCAGAGAAAAGGATAATGAGCAATATTAATTGGCTATGAGGGCAGCCCCAGCTAGGGAGGTAGGTGTTTTATTTCCTACTCAAGTGAGGACCCTCTCAGAGGGGCAGAAACTGGTCCAGAGTTGTTTCCCCTACCATTCAGGCAAGCTAGGGATGGGTTAAGTCTCAAGAGCCTCGTTTGTACTCCTGAAAGGGGGCAGGATACTTGTTTGTGAGGGGGCTGGAGGAGGGACAGTGTTAAGTGTCAGGTAAAATGGACATGAGAACTGGGCAGAATTTAAGCTGAAACCATGGAATGGTCAGCTCTTTCACAGGATAGTTTGCTGCTGTCTCTAAGACTCCTATCTTACCTCCATATTTTGTTTTGATGCTGGTACTAGACCCAGACTCATCAACCTGTTCTCTTTGGTTCCCAGAATGTTTCAAAGCAAAAACATTCAGTCTTGTCCTCTCTAGGCATTGCTCTGTGCACCCTCCTCCCTCTCTTTAAAACTCCCTTTTGCTTAAGCACTGATCTCAGTGCAGATATTAAGAAAGGGACTGAGTTTAGCTACTCTGTGCTAAGAAAACATGTGTGTATGTGTTTTCAAACACATCTATTTATTTGTAAATATATTAATATAAAACATATGAATAATATATATTAATAATATCTAATTATAATATATTAATAATCAATATGTAAATCTCTCATAATCACAGTAAGCAGAGATAATCCTATTAACATTTTATTTCTGAATTTTTTTCATGCTCTCATAAAATTATATATATGCGTAAAGATATATATATATATTTACCACTTAAGTGGTTGTCACTTAACACCATAAAATACATAATTTTCAGATGGTAGGGTTTCTGGAGATAGTTGG
This sequence comes from Prionailurus bengalensis, assembly GCF_016509475.1. Lineage (NCBI taxonomy): Eukaryota > Metazoa > Chordata > Mammalia > Carnivora > Felidae > Prionailurus > Prionailurus bengalensis. Next base: position 25,516,579 of record NC_057360.1, read on the forward strand.
AGCAGGGGGCTTCTTAAATATCAGTAAAGCAGGTCCCCACCTCCATTTACCCACCACATAGACAATGACAATGACCCACATCCCAAAGCTATTGGGAGGTACTGCCAGGGATTGGTGCATGGGTTCCCTTTATCTGGCACTAATAGCCACAGATAAAATACACTTTAATGCTTCTCTAAGAGTAAAGTCAATGAGATGCCCACCCCTCCAGAAGACAATATCCTCTGTGAAGTCTGAAGTTGGTCTTTTGGACCCTTGCTTTCCCTTCATGAGTCTGATTTGCTGGAGAATGGGGCTGTAGGTCATGAACATAGGTATAGAACTTACCTCCACTCAAAGGAGGATACTTGTGCACGGGCTTTTGAGAAGTTTTTTTATCCTTAAATATCTTCCCCCTGTACTGGAAGTAAGAGTGGGCTGCCTTCCAGGAAGAAAACCTGTGAAAAGAATGGCTTCTGGTCACAGGGAGAAAGCTATCAGCTAAGGAGGCTGGAGCATGGAGCACAAGGGAACCAGAACAGGGACAGTCCTTACAGAGAATGGAGTGTGCAATAGAGAAGAGAAATGACTTGGCCTTGGAGTGCTGCCTGTCAGAGGCCCTTCTTCTGCGGCCTCCTCTGTGTCCCTGCCTGGCTCCAGTGAGGACCTGCCATGCATAGTATGTTGGAATTCCCTTCTGGAACCAGTGAATGGAGTCTTTAAAGAACCTACTGTACATAGGTCTGAGGTGGGGGTCAATCCCTGGGATGCTTGCTTGAGCATCAGAGTATGAACTCCCTACTTAACCCCACCTGGTACAACCAGAGTGTCTGACTGACTTCCTCTCAGGTCCCAATCCCTGGTTTCATCCTGTCCCTTGCTGAAGGTCATGACCTGTCATCGTATTCCCAGCAGCCCTTTCCCTGGAGTAGACAGACCTCTGCTCTTCACATGAACTTGGACTCATATACTCACTGGAACCTGAGAACTACTGCTCCCTGTAATCCCTCACAATATTCTTCATCTCTTTCTCCCTGGCCCCAAACCCTTGCTGTCCTTCAGCCTACCCTTGCATTGGCCCCCTTAAGGTCCAGTCTCGGCTAAGACTGGATTTATTTTCTATGCCGACTTGGCTCTGATGGTCTTGACTGCTCCCCTCCTTCCTTTCCTTAAAGGACACTCTATTTGATCACAGTTGGTTTCTGCCATTCCATTTGCTGAAATGGGTCTCCCTCCCATTATGGAGCTCCCAGTGTGACATGATGCATTCTTTGTGGTACTTAAGAGACAGAGAGACCTGGTTTCTAATCCTGGTTTACCTAATTCCAAGTGATCCTATGTGTCTCTTAATTCCTTTGAGCCTTGGTTTACTCATCTATAAAACGGGGATAACAACACTTTGTTCCACCCACCTCATAGGGTTATTAAGAGGTTCATCTGGGATAAGATATGTGAATACAGTTTATGCAATATAAAACTCTTTATATAGGAGTATACAGTAAAGCAAGGAAAGAATCAACAACATAAGGATTAGGGATTCAAAGCCTCCCTGAAGCACCCCTATATTTCCTAAATAGGTATAAGAGACTGCAGAGCACTGACTCAAGCCAGGAGCAGCATGCATTTCCCAGGGGTTTCTCATTCTCCAGAATCAGGAAAAATTTCTATTTAATCCTGCTCAGCAGAACTAAGTCAAATCTAGTCTTAGTGCTAGGTAACAATTGGTGTTCAAAAAGCTAACCTTGTTATCTTGAACTTTGCTTTTTAATTTCTTTCAATCCTGTATTAAATAATTTATTATCATAGGGATTTTAAAATAAAGGTTAGAGATTAGTATGCAAACTTTACACTTATTTTATAATAAGGTAATGTGTGTGTGTGTGTATGTGTGTGTGTGTGTGTGTGTGTGTGTGAGAGAGAGAGAGAGAGAGAGGAGGGGGGAACCCTTAAGACTTGGAATCACATAATAATACAAACATCTCAATTAGCCTTGTCTTGGAACATTTCAGCCAGTTGTCCTCTGGTCACTGTCACCCAGGGCACTGCCATTCATTATGTGGAAGATATAGGCTGGAGCCACAGTGCACCACAGGAGTAAATAACCACTGGGAGAACCTGAGCCAGTGTCTCAGTCCAAACCTTGACAGGATAGGTTAGAAACCAGTGGGCCACAGGTTGCATATGTCCTGCAAATATTTTGTTTGTTTCATTTTTGTTTTTTGGCCTTCAGAGTTTCCTTACCATGGTTTAGTTTTGAGTTAGTTGCCACATTAGCCACTTTAACTTTCAGAGATAAAAGTCTAAATGTCTAAGCTCCTCTTGAAAATTGAAATATTATGGTATTGGGGCTCCTTAAGCACAAGTGCAGTTGTGTGAGTCTTGACAGAATTTCACCCCAGATAGCCATGTTCCATACTCACGCTTAGGTGAGGAACCTATGCCTAATAAAATTAACATCCTTTCCCAAGCATGTGGGAGCCAGGGGATGTGGGACCCAGGCACTCTGATCCCCAGTCTTACTTGACCTTCCATCTTCTGATTCAGTTTCAGTGTGGGAGTATGAGAGACCAAGTGTAGCAAGTAGGATAAGGATACACCATTGTAGTTCCCATGAAAATGGAAACCATGAAGTAGAGAGTTAGAGGAAGACAGAAAACTCTTTAGGAAGTCAAATGTGTTTTCCTGCCTTTATAATCTTTGGGCAAGGGGAAATACTTACCTTTTCCAGAAGTACATAATGATGGGGAAGAGAGACATGATAGTTCCATGGAAGATGCTCCGATCTAGGTGGCCCTCTGCAATGGAAGCAAGGATAGCATCCTTCTGGGATTCAGAGATGTTCACCTACCCATAGAATGGAACCCTGTCACTGACATAATTCCAGGGAAGGCAGAAAACCTCTTGTGACCCCTAGTACCTATAGGTACCCTCAGTACCTATAGGACCATCCTCTCCCCAGAAAGCGGCATGTTGTCATGCAACTTCTAGTAAAGGACATCTGGTTGACACAGGACTTAGGAAGTGCCTATTAGCTATCATTTCTTGTGGAAGAAATGCTTCATGGCAAAAGCCCAGAGAGAAGTGGGAGTTCCCCTTACCCTCAGCCTTGGAGGAATTTCAGAATTCAGGTAGAGCTTTAGGATGATATTAAGTTTGGACCTCATTAGCATCACGTCATTCTCGTTGTATGCCCGGTTGACTTGCAGCATGTGAGCTGAACTCACCAAATTATTAAATCTAAAAAGAAGCAGTAAGCAGGAAATCAGCTAGGAGAAGATCAAAGCAGCAACTAAATAGGGCAGCCAGCCCAGACCCATTTCTGACCTAAGAAAGACAGGGCCAATCCTTGGCCAGGTTGAAACTTTATTAATTTAATCATAATGCATCCATTGGCAGATATTGATCACCTACCACAGGTCAGGTAATGTGCTAAGTGCTTCTTCAAGTGTATTTCTTTACTGCAAACGCCCTTTATCGCATCCTCCCTCCACCCTTGTCTCTGTACGAGTTTTGCCTCTGACAACTTCAGGAACTAAGGGCTATCTTTTTCTTTGTTTTCCCTTCTCTGCTGACACTTTCACAATTACCACCACTCTCCGAGGCAAGATAGTGCTTTTCTCTTGCTTTTTTTAAAAATTTTCTTATTTTTCTAAATTATAGTAAAATATACCTAACATAAAATTTACCAGTTTAACCGTTTTTAAATGTACAGTTCAGTGGCATTAAATACATTTACCTTGTTGTTCAACCATCAACACCATCTCCAGAACTTTTTTCATCTTCCCCAACTGAAACTCTATGCCCATTAAATAAAAACTATCCATTCCTCCCTTCCCATAACCCCTGGCAACTACTTTCTACTGTCTCCTAGTGACATATTCTTTTACTAACCATCAAATATCTGTCAGTTATACTTTGTCTTGATTTAAGTACACAGTTTATTTCTCTCAGGCCTCAAGCAACTTTATATTTTATATTTTAAATATATATATAATGTTTATTTCTTTATTTTGGTAGACAGTGAAAGCAGGGGAGGGGCAGAGAGAGAGGGAGAGAGAGAATCCAAGTAGGCTCTGCAGTATCTGTGCAGAACCCCATGTGGGTCTCGAACTCACAAACTGTGAGATCATGACCTGAGCTGAAATCAACAAGAGTTGGACATTTAACTGACTAATCCACACAGGTGCCCCTCTCTCAGGCCACTTTAAATCTTAACCATTTAAAATTTTCCTAAGAGTAGACTACCAATGTTTTCCCTTTATAAGCTTAATTTGCAAATCTGTTTATTTATCCAATCAGCAGACATTTATTAAGGGTTTACTCTTTGCCAGGTGCAGTTCCAAGAGCAGGGATTCAGCAGTAAGCATGGAAAACAAAGTTTTGCTTTTCTTTTTAGTTGCCCAAATGCACTTCCTGCACCTATCATCCTACTTCTTAACTCTTATTTGTGTTTTGTCTGCCATCCAGATCAGTTTGTGGGATCTTAGAGAATAGAGAGCATGTCTTAGTTGTCTTTTGTATCTCCTATGTCAAATCCCGTGCACAAGAATGAGTAAGCAATCAGTAAGCACTCGTGGAACTGAGCCAAATGCCTCACTGGGGTGCAGTGGAAGATCTCTTAACCCAATTCCTCTAACTAATGTGCTAAGTTACCAGGTGCTCTGAAATTCTGAAAACACACTGATACCTGTAACGTGCTCACTGTATACACTGGTTGTACATTTTGTAATACACTCTCACATTTTTCCATTGAGTTGAGGCAGGTATATACTGAGAATTATCTATGTTTCTTCTCAAATATTTTTGGCTATTGTATTTGTTACTATAATTTGTAATTTATAAAAATTGATAAAATATGAACATGAAAAGGTGTTTGCTGTTTCTGTGAAAACAAATTTCAATGCCTTGGAACATTCCAGTAAAGACAAGCTGCTTTTCAAAAAGTTGCTATTGAGTTGGGTGTGACAAAGCAATTTAAAACATTGAAAAAACAAGTATAAAAATCCAGAAGGATTAATTGCCTTGCAGTAACCTTTAAATTCTCACTCCACTTTAAGGAGAGAAAAATTTGGGCTGCCTGGGTGGCTCAGTCTATTAAGTGACTGACTCTTGATTTCAGCTCAGGTTATGATCTCATGGTTCGTTGGTTCAAGCCCCACGTTGGGCTCTGTGCCCTCAGTGCAGAGCCTGCTTGGGATTCTTTCTCTCTTCCCCTCTCCCCACCCCTCTCCTGCTCGCTTCTCTCTCTCTCAAAATAAGTAAAGTAAACTTTAAAAAAAGAAAGAAAGAAAAATCAGAATTAGCAGATAACATTTTGGATATAGTTTGTGCAAGAAAAATATGTGAATCTCCAATTAGAGGAATGGCTTTGGCTTTACATCAAAAGTTTGACAGGTAAGTGAAAGTACATTAGTATGATTTGACATAATAATAGCTGTTTAAGTATGGAGCTTCTTCACAAAATTAAAAATAGAATTACCATATGATCCAGTAATCCCACTACTGGGTATTACCCAAAGAATATGAAAACACTAATTCACAGAGATGTATGCACCCCTATGTTTACTGCAGCATTATTTATAGTAGCCAGATTATGGAAGCAGCCCATGTGTCCACTGAATGGATAAAGAAGTTATGCTATATATACACAATGGGATATTAGTCAGCCATAAAAAAGAATGAAATTTTGCCATTTGCAACAACATGGATGGAGCTAGAGGGTATAATGCTAAGTGAAATAAATTGGTCAGAGAAAGACAAATACAATATGATTTCACTCATATGTGGAATTTAAGAAACAAAATAAACAAATAAAAAAAAGGAAAAAACAAGAAATGCACTCTTAACTATAGAGAATAAACTGATGGTCACCAGAGGAGAGGCTGGTGGGCAGATGGGTGAAATAGGTGATGGAGATTAAGAGTATACTTCTCTGGCACAAAAAAAGACACATAGACCAATGGAATAGAATAGAAACCCCAGAACTAGACCCACAAACGTATGGCCAACTCATCTTTGACAAAGCAGGAAAGAACATCCAATGGAAAAAAGACAGTCTCTTTAACAAATGGTGCTGGGAGAACTGGACAGCAACATGCAGAAGGTTGAAACTAGACGACTTTCTCACACCATTCACAAAAATAAACTCAAAATGGATAAAGGACCTAAATGTGAGACAGGAAACCATCAAAACCTTAGAGGAGAAAGCAGGAAAAGACCTCTCTGACCTCAGCCGTAGCAATCTCTTACTCGACACATCCCCAAAGGCAAGGGAATTAAAAGCAAAAGTGAATTACTGGGACCTTATGAAGATAAAAAGCTTCTGCACAGCAAAGGAAACAACCAACAAAACTAAAAGGCAACCAACGGAATGGGAAAAGATATTTGCAAATGACATATCGGACAAAGGGCTAGTATCTAAAATCTATAAAGAGCTCACCAAACTCCACACCCGAAAAACAAATAACCCAGTGAAGAAATGGGCAGAAAACATGAATAGACACTTCTCTAAAGAAGACATCCAGATGGCCAACAGGCACATGAAAAGATGTTCAGCGTCGCTCCTTATCAGGGAAATACAAATCAAAACCACACTCAGGTATCACCTCACGCCAGTCAGAGTGGCCAAAATGAACAAATCAGGAGACTATAGATGCTGGAGAGGATGTGGAGAAACGGGAACCCTCTTGCACTGTTGGTGGGAATGCAAATTGGTGCAGCCGCTCTGGAAAGCAGTGTGGAGGTTCCTCAGAAAATTAAAAATAGACCTACCCTATGACCCAGCAATAGCACTGCTAGGAATTTACCCAAGGGATACAGGAGTACTGATGCATAGGGCCACTTGTACCCCAATGTTCGTAGCAGCACTCTCAACAATAGCCAAATTGTGGAAAGAGCCTAAATGTCCATCAACTGATGAATGGATAAAGAAATTGTGGTTTATATACACAATGGAATATTACGTGGCAATGAGAAAAAATGAAATATGGCCTTTTGTAGCAACGTGGATGGAACTGGAGAGTGTGATGCTAAGTGAAATAAGCCATACAGAGAAAGACAGATACCATATGTTTTCACTCTTATGTGGATCCTGAGAAACTTAACAGGAACCCATGGGGGAGGGGAAGGAATAAAAAAAAAAAGAGGTTAGAGTGGGAGAGAGCCAAAGCATAAGAGACTGTTAAAAACTGAGAACAAACTGAGGGTTGATGGGGGGTGGGAGGGAGGGGAGGGTGGGTGATGGGTATTGAGGAGGGCACCTTTTGGGATGAGCACTGGGTGTTGTATGGAAACCAATTGGTCAATAAATTTCATATATATATATATATATATATATATATATATATAAAAGAGTATACTTCTCATGATGAACACTGAATAATGTATAGAATTGTTTAATCAATATATTCTACACCTGAAACTAATATAATACTGTATATTAACTATACTGGAATTAAACATTTTTAAAAAGCTAATCAACCAGAGGCAAGCAAAAACAATAATAATGATACACAATGAGTGAAGTAATATAGAAGACTAAGTGACCTGTATGTATGTACAGGGGACTTCCAACTTATGTCAACTTAAATACCACTTATGCATCTCTGTCTTTATTTTTAAATTAGTTTAGAACTTATAACACAGTTGTCAAAAAAAAAAAAAGCACACCACATCTAAAATATAGACTTGTAAGACAATCAAGCCATTCTACTTTAGTACATAAGGTATCTAATCACCATGTATGTAGTACATCATTTCTATGGGGAAAATGTGTTCCAAATTTCAAATCAGTATTCCAACAACATGCTTTTTCTGAGTAACAAAGATGTCCCCACCCTTGAGGACAAGGAATAAAGTGGAGGCTCTTATTCCTCTTACAGTCACTTGCTTGTCTCTGCAAATGTTCAAGAGAAATTTTAAGTCAACTGTCTTTTGGAGATACTAGACCCATGTTCTAAACTATGCTGCACATCAGAATCACATGAGTAGCTTGTGAAAATACAAGTTCCCAAGATCCACACTGGACCAGTAAAATCCAAATCTCAGGGACCTTGGCACTGGCAGTAATCATAAGCTTCAAGCAATCCTGATGTGCACCAGGGTTGATAACCACTGACTAACTTCTCTACTCCAGTATGACTTTTTTGCCAGTTCAGGCTCTGGGCTCACAAATTGGGCAGCTGTACACATGAAAACACACTTGGTTAAGAATATTTCTTTTTTTTTTTTTTAATTTTTTTCAACGTTTATTTATTTTTTGGACAGAGAGAGACAGAGCATGAACGGGGGAGGGGCAGAGAGAGAGGGAGACACAGAATCGGAAACAGGCTCCAGGCTCTGAGCCATCAGCCCAGAGCCTGACGTGGGGCTCGAACTCACGGACTGCGAGATCGTGACCTGGCTGAAGTCGGACGCTTAACCGACTGCGCCACCCAGGCGCCCCGGTTAAGAATATTTCTAAGTAGAGGGGGAGGAGCCAAGATGGTGGAAAAGCATGGAAGTTTTTTTTTGTGTGTCTCATGTCCATTAAATAGAGCCAGATCAACACTAAACCTTCCTGTACACCTAGAAAACTGATTTGAGGATTAACACAAAAATATACACAACCTGAACCACAGAGCTCAGCAGGTACTTGGTGCAGAGAGGTGAACTGGGGGAGAGAGAAGACACAGAGGGCAGGGAGCTGTTTTTGCTTGTGAAAACAGGATGGAGATGGGGGGAGAGTATGGGAAAAACATGCCCCCCCAAAAAAAGCAGCTGGAGGGAAAGTGGAAAAGTGGAAACAGCCATGGGGACTGAACTAAAAAAGGAGAAAGGAAAGGATTTAAATTTCATCAAGACTCTGTAAACAGGGGGAGCACAGAGTCTGAAACTCTGCAGCTCAATACCTGATGGTGTTCTGGTGGGAAGGGTGAATCCCCGGGAGCAGAGTAGTCTGGGAGGTCCTCAGGCCACATAGGAGAAGTGGCTCCACTGCTGGAAAAACATTTGGTAATGGCTGTGCAGTCACCTAGTCCCAGCAGACCCCAGAGAACAAGGTTGTTACTGGTGAAGCCTGGTGCCAGGTGTGTATTGTGATTTTCCATAATCCCTGAAAAACTGCTGCTACACGATCATGTGAACTTTTCCTGGGGCAGGCTGGCACCCAGGCACAGTCTCTGGACATTGGCAGCAGCACAGTCCCACGAATGTTCCTGGGTATGGCTGGCACCTGGCCATTGCTTGGTGAGACCCTCCCCCAGAGGATCTGAGCGGATCAAAGTTGAAGTGCCTCAGAAGTGAGGGGTTGGGAAACACAGCTGCATCTGAGATAAAACTCATGAGGGAGGTGCCACCTGGCAACCTAACAGCTTGGTCACAGACAGTGTAAAAGTGCAGAGTGGATGGAAGCCAGAGACAAAGGACTGGTGTGCAATTGCTGGCAGGGGGAGCACAGAGTGCTGATACTAGAGACTGGGTAGCTGGGTGACACCCCCTCCTTCACATGCGCAGTCACACCTACAAGCACCACAACAATCCACCCACTAAGCTAAGCTGTGCCATCTAGTGGAGAATGGAGCCATTACACTAAGCCCCACCCAACAGGGCCAACCTCTCTCTTCAGGCACACCACAAATCTCTCCACCTGCTTAGTTTGTGGACTATAAAATGTTTCATAGTTTGAATTCTGGGGAAAACGTATTTCATTGTATTTCAGTCTGTTAACTGGTCCATCTATTGAATTTTCTTTTTTTATTTGTTTCTTTTTTTTCTTGAATACAGAAAGAGAAAAAATCCTTTTATTTTCAATTTTTATTAAAATTTTATTTTTATTTTTCTCCTATATTTCTTACTTTTTTGTAAATTTTTCAAATTATTTTATTTCCATCATTTCATTTTATTCTATTTCATTGTATTCATTTTCTCAAATTTTCAAATGTTTTCCTTTTTTTCTTGTTTTTTTTCCCCCTTTACTGCCATCTTCTCTAATCTATCAAGCTCCTTTCAATAAACAGACCAAAACACACCTAGAGTCTAGCATCATTTAATTGATTTGTGTGTGTGTGTGTTGTTTTTAATTTTTTAATTTTAATTTTTTTTTACCTTATTAATTCCTTTTCTTCCTTCAAATGATGAAACAAAGGAATTCACCCCAAAAGAAAGAGCAAGAAGAAACAACAGCTAGGGACTTAGTCAATACAGATACAAATAATATGTCTGAACCAGGATTTAGAATCACGATAAAAAGAATACTAGCTGGGGTCTAAAATAGATTAGAATTCCTCTCTGCAGAGATAAAAGAAGTAAAAGCTAGTCAGGATGAAATAAAAAATGATATAACTGAGCTGCAATCTCGAATGGCTGCCATGGCAGCAAGAATGATGAGGCAGAGCAGCAAATCAGTGATATAGAGGACAAACTTATGGAGAATAATGAAGCAGAAAAAAAGGGAGACTCAGGCAAAAGAGCACAATTTAAGATTTAGAGAAATCAGTGACTCATTAAAAAGGAACAAATTCAGAATCATAGGGGTCCAGAAGATGAAGAGAGAAAAAAAGGGGTAGAAGTGTTATGTGAGCAAATCATAGTGGAAAACTTTCCTAACTGGGAACAGACACAGACATCAAAATCCAATAAGCACGAAGGATTCCCATAAGATTTGACAAAAACCGACCATCAACAAGGCATATCATAGTCAAATTCACAAAATATTCAGGCAAGGAGAGAATCATACAGCAGCAAGGGGAAAAAAGTCCTTAACCTACAAGGAAAGACAGATCAGGTTTGCAGCAGACCTATCCACAGAAACCCGGCAGGTCAGAAAGGAGTGGCAGGATATATTCAATTTTGAATATGCAAAATATGTAACCAAGAATTCTTTATCCATAAAGGCTGTCATTCAAAATAGGAGAGATTAAAATTTTCCCAAACAAAAACTAAAGGAGTTTGTGACCACTAAACCACCCCTGCAAGAAACTTTAAGGGGGACTCTCTGAAGGGAGAAAAGATGAAAAAATAAAACAAAGCAAAACAAAACAAAAGCAACAAAGACTAGAAAGGACCAGAGAACACCACCAGAAACTCCAGCTCTACAGGCAACATATGGCAAAAAACTCTAAACGTCAGTGGACTAAGTGCTCCAATCAAAAGACATAGGGTAACAGAATGGATAAGAAAACAAGATCCAGGGGCGCCTGGGTGGCGCAGTCGGTTAAGCGTCCGACTTCAGCCAGGTCACTATCTCGTGGTCCGTGAGTTCGAGCCCCGCGTCGGGCTCTGGGCTGATGGCTCAGAGCTTGGAGCCTGTTTCCGATTCTGTGTCTCCCTCTCTCTCTGCCCCTCCCCCGTTCATGCTCTGTCTCTCTCTGTCCCCAAAAAATAAATAAACGTTGAAAAAAAAATTAAAAAAAAAAAAAAGAAAACAAGATCCATCTATATGCTGTTTACAAGAGACCCACTTTAGAACTAAAGACACCTTCAGATTGAAAGTAAGGGCATGGAGAACCATCTATCATGCTAATGGTCAACAAAAGAAAGCCAGAGTATCCAAACTTATACAATCTAGACCTTAAAATAAAGACTGTAACAAGAGATGAAGAAGGACATTATATCATAATTAAGGGGTCTATCCACCAAGAAGACCCAACAATTGTAAACATTTGTGGTCAAATGTGAGAGCACTCAAATATATAAATCAATTAATCACAAACATAAAGAAACTCATTGATAATAATACCATAATACTAGGGGACTTCAACACCCCACTTACAACAATGGGCAGATCACCTAAACAAAGTATCAATAAGGAAACAACGGCTTTGAATGGCACACTGGACCATATGGACTTAACAGATATATTAAGAACATTTCATCCTAAAGCAGTGTAATACACATTCTTCTCCAGTGCACATGGAATGTTCTCCAGAATAGATCACATACTGGGACACAAATCAGCCCTCAACAAGTACAAAAAGATTGAGATCATACCATGCATATTTTCAGACCACAATGCTATGAAACTCAAAATCAACCACAAGAAAAAAATTGTAAATGTAACAAATACTTGGGGAGTAAAGACCATCCTACAAAAGAATGAATGGGCTAACAGAGAAATTAGAGGAAATTAAAAAGTACATGGAAGCCAATGAAAATGATAAAACCACAGCCCAAAGCCTCTGGGATGCAGCAAAGGTGGTCATAAGATGGAAGTATACAGCAATCCAGGCTTTCCTAAAGAAGGAAGAAAGGTCTCATACACAATCTAACCTTACACCTTAAAGAGCTGGAAAAAGAAGAGCAGATAAAACCCCAAACCAGAAGAATACAGGAAATAATAAAGATTAGAGCAGAAACCAATGCTATCGAACCCCTCCCCAAAAAAACCAACAACACAACCAAACAACAAAACAAACAAAAAAGCAGTAGAACAGATCAATGAAACAGAAGCTGGTTCTTTGAAAGAATTAACAACATTGGTAAACCCCTAGACAAAAAGAAAAAGGAAAGGACCCAAATAAGTAAAATCAAGAATGAAAGAGGAGAGATCACAACCAACACAGCAGAAATAAAAACAATAAGAGAATATTATGAGCAATTATATGCCAATAAAATGGGCAGTCTAGAAAAAATGGACAAATTCCTAGAAACATATAAACTACCAAAACTGAAACAGGAAGAAATAGAAAATATGAACGGACCCATAACCAGTAAAGAAATCGAATTAGTAACCAAACATTTCCCAAAAAGCAAGAGTCCAGGGCCAGATGGCTTTCCGGGGGAATTCTACCAACATTTAAAAAAGAGTTAACACCTATTCTCTTGAAGCTGTTCCAAAAAATACAAATGGAAAGAAAACTTCCAAACTCTTTCTATGAAGCCAGCGTTGCCTTGATTCCAAAATCAGGCAAAGACCCCACTAAAAAGGAGAACTATAGACCAATTTCCCCGATGAACATGGATGCAAAAATCATCAACAAGATATTAGCCAACCAGATCCAACAATTCCTTAAAAAAATTATTCACCACGACCAAGTGGGATTTATACCTGGGGTGCAGGGCTGGTTCAATATTTGCAAAACAATCAATAAGATACATCACATTAATAAAAGAAAGGACAAGAACCACATGATCCTCTCAATAGATATAGAGAAAGCATTTGACAAAAGACAGCATCCTTTCTTGATAAAAAACCTTAAGAAAGTAGGGCTAGAAGAGTCATACCTCAAGATCATAAAAGCCATGTATGAAAGACCCAACAATAATATCATCCTCAATGGGGAAAAAATGAGAGCTTTCCCCCCAAGGTCAGGAACAAGATGGGGATGTCCGATCTCGCCACTGTTATTCAACATAGTATTGGAAGTCTTAGCCTCAGCAATCAGACAACACAAAGAAATAAAAGGCATCCAAATTGGCCAGGAGGAGGCCAACCTTTCACTCTTCACAGATGACATGATACTCTATATGGAAGATCCAAAAGATTCCACCAAAAAACTGCTAGAACTGATCCATGAATTCAGCAAAGTTTCAGGACATAAAATCAATGCACAGATATCGGTTGCATTCCGATACACTAATAAGGAAGCAACAGAAAGAGAAATCAAGGAATGGATCCCATTTACAATTACACCAAAAGCCATAAAATATCTAGGAATAAATAAGTGAAAAATATATACACTGAAAACTATAGAAAGCTTATGAAAGAAATTGAAGAAGACACACAAAAAATGGAAAACTATTCCATGCTCCTGGATTAGAAGAACAAATATTGTTAAAATGTCAATACTACCCAAAGCAATCTACATAGTCAATGCAATCCCTATCAAAATAACAGCAGCATTCTTCACAGAACCTAGAACAGTCCTAAAATTTGTAATGAGCCAGAAAAAATCCTGAATAACCAAAGCAATCCTGAAAAAGAAAACCAAAGGTGGAGGCATTACAATCCCAGACTTCAAGCTGTATTACAAAGCTGTAATCATCAAGACAGTATGGTACTGGCACAAAAACAGACACTCAGATCAATGGAACAGAATAGAGAGCCCAGAAATGGACCCACAAACATATGGCCAACTATTCTTTGACAAAGCAGGAAAGAATATTCAATGGAATAAAGACAGTCTGTTCAGCAAGTGGTGCTGGGAAAATTGGACAGCGACATGCAGAAGAATGAACCTGGACCACTTTCTTACACCAGACACAAAAATAAACTCAAAATAGATGAAAGACCTAAAAGTAAGACAGTAAGCTATCAAAATCCTCAAGGAGAAAGCAGGCAAAAACCTCTTTGACCTTGGCTGCAACAACTTCTTACTCAACACGTCTCCAGAGGCAGGGGAAACAAAAGCAAAAATGAACTATTGGGACCTCATCAAAATAAAAAGCTTCTGTACAGTGAAGGAATCAATCAGCAAAACTAAAAGGCAACTGACAAAATGGGAGAAGATATGTGCAAACAACATATCAGATAAAGGACTAGTATCCAAAATCTATAAAGAACTTCTCAAACTTCTCAAACTTCTCAACATCCAAAAAGCAAAAATCCAGTGAAGAAATGGGCAAAAGACATGAATAGACACTTCTCCAAACAAGACTTCCAGATGGCCAACCGACACATGAAAACATGCTCAACATCACTCATCATCAAGGAAATACAAATCAAAACCACAATGAGATACCACCTCACACCTGTCAGAATGGCTGACATTAACAACTGAGGCAACAACAGATGTTGTTGAGAATGTGGAGAAATAGGAACTCTTTTGCATTGTTGGTTGGAATGCAAGCTGGTGGAGCCACTCTGGAAAACAGTATGGAGGTTCCTCAAAAAATTAAAAATAGAACTACCCTACGACCCAGCAATTGCACTACTAGCTATTTATCCAAGGGATACAGGTGTGCTGTTTTGAAGGGACACATGCACCCCAATGTTTATAGCAGCACTGGCCACAACAGCCAAAGTATGGAAAGAGCCCAAATGCCCATTGATGTATGAATGGATAAAGGAGATGTGGTATTTGTATACAATGGAGTATTACTCAGCAATCAAAAAGAATGAAATCTTGCCATTTGCAACTACGTGGATGGAACTAGAGGGTATTCTGCTAAGTGAAATTAGTCAGAGAAAGACAAATATCATATGACTTCACTCATATGATGGCTTTAAGATACAAAACAGATGAACACAAGGAAAGAGAAGCAAAAATAATATAAAAACAAGGAGGAGGACAAAAACACAAGGGTCTCTTAAATATGGAGAATAAATAGAGGTTTGCTGGAGGGGTTGTGGGAGGGAAGATGGGCTAAATGGATAAGGGGCACTAAGGAACCTACTCCTGAAATCATTGTTGCACTATATGCTAACTAACTGGATGTAAATTTAAAAAAATAAATTAAAAAAAGAATATTTCTAAGTAGAAATGGCACTGAACAACAGGTAAGAATAATCTGACCTAGAGTAGAAAGATGTTTTGATTTACATAACTCACCAAAAGATGTAATGGAATGACCTCCAGTTTGTTCCTACTACTTGCTTTTTTCATAAGATGGATGAATAAAGCAAGGAATAATATATATATTTAATATATATTATATATAATTAATATATTATACATATATTAATTTCATGCACACACATACAGACACACACAAGTTTTATTATAATTCTTTGCTCTAACTAAAGAACTATTGGCCCTGTGGTGCTACGTAAGAGAACTTCTATCATATTAACAAATAATAGAAAAAAAGTGCTTCACTTCCTTGGTATAAGTAAGTACTCTTTCAATACTGAGGAGCTTCTAGTACCCAAAGGGAAGAATGTCAGAAATGGACACAGTGACAGAATTCAGTGAGATTTTCAGTTGGAGATTCCTGCTTGGCAGGTTTGAAATCACGGTACCATTTATAGACCACTCCAGTCTTTGCTGGATGGTACTAAGTTTGGAAAGCCATGACAGGGAGAGATGGGAAACTTACTTCTCCATTTCAGAAAAAAAATATAAATCATTGATCGCAAAGTTGACAACGATAATCCTGTGGCCAAATATACGACGCTTCATAAGGATTATATCTTCATTCTCAAGGTCTGTACTCCGGACGTTTGCAACATTTGCAGTTGGTCGTCCTGATACATTTGGTGATGTGGAGAAATCTGAGAGAGAAGGAGGAAAGAATTAAAATCTAATTTGATCAAGTCACTCATAAACTTGAAGCCTCCAACTTGGACATAACTAAAATGAAGAAAGGAAACCGGACCCATCTTTGAGTCTATTGAAAGAGTGATTTCCTACCTACCCTTGGGCTCAACTTTTTACTTTGACTTGAAGTACTGCTGAAAAAGCCATCTGCTTAGATGGCATGACAACATACACACACACGCACGCACACACACGCACACGCACAAATCACTGTGTACTGAAAGCACAAAACAACTGTGTTTTCCTGGTGCTTGTTTCATAGAAATATGATTGCACTGTAGTTATGCCAATCCCTAACATTTCTGCAGAAAGTGAATATACAGATGTGACCTTCAAAATGGAGTCTGTGATTCTGATGATGCTTATTCAAGGTTTATCAGGGAAGTAATTTAGAAGTAAACTGGGGAAGCAGCACAACAAAAAAGCCAAACATCAAGAGTAAAGAAATTTATTAAAGAAACAGAGATAAGGGCACCAGAGTAGAAAACAGACAGGAATGAGTAAAGATAAACATAGAAGATTCTAGAAGGTTTGGATTGTGTCTCAAAAAAAAAAAAAGACTTATTTTAGAAAGTTTCTTGACTAGGATATATCTAAAGAAGTCCATTCATAGGGATTTGGGGCTGTATTTGGCATGTAGACCCTAGTTAATTGACTGGCTGGGGTTAAGAAAATTGTCTAATCCAGCTCTAGGATTTACTATTTTTCCTGTAAAATCCAATATTGTGGATATCTGTTCAAAAATCATTGATGTGGGTGTGGTGCTTCCTATGGCATAAGTGGGATTCCTTTTGGAGCAGTGTTACATATAAGATGGGAGGGTACTACAACATTCAATAAATAGCTAACACCTATTATGTTCCAGACACTGTGCTAGGTCCTAGGGTTATAGTACCAACTAAAACAAAAAGCTACTCCTTCCTATCTTACAAGCTGTATCTCTTATAGTTGAGTTTGAAGGGGGAAAAAAGTCAGAACAGGAAAGTTGGTGTGATGGTCAGAGATTTTAGGAAGAGAGGGTGCTAAATTCACTCAAGAAATCTGGGAGCAGTGATATACTTATAAACCAACTCTGGTAGGGAAGGGGAGATCTGATTTGTAACATTTGCTGATTTCTATAATAAATACTTCTATCATAGTTGATTTCAAGCTATTGATGGCTCACAAAATGCCCTGAATATTTGACAGTTGACTTTCAATTGGATTAAGATTGTCATGTTGGATAATTTTTTTTCAAAGCAAGACCCAACTCTATACTGGCTACCAGAAGAGCAATTTACTTTTTTAATGTTTTTGATGTTTGTTTATTTTTGAGAGAGAGAGAGAAACAGAGAGAGACAGAGAGAGACAGAGAAGGGGAGGGGCAGAGAGAGGGAGATACAGAACTCGAAGTGGGCTCCAGGCTCCACACTACCAGCACAGAGCCAGATGCCGGGTTTGAACTCATGAGTCGTGAGATCGTGACCTGAGCCAAAGTTGGATGTTTAACCAACTGAGCCCCCCAGGCCTCCTAGAAGAGCACTTTAAATGTAGGGAATAACTAGGTTATAAATAAAACAATGGGCAAATACAATATTGCAAACACTAATAAAAAGAAAGCTGGAGTGCCTATTTTAATATCAAAGTAGATTTCGGAGAAAAGAGTATTACCAAAGGTAAAGAAAGTGTTTTTTAAAAATATAACTTATTGCCAAATGAGCACCCAGTGCTCATTCCAACAAGTGCCCTCCTCAATGCCCATCACTCACTTTCCCCTCTCCTCCACCCCCCATCAACTCTCAGTTTGTTCTCTGTATTTAAGAGTCTCTTATGGTTTGCCTCCCTCCCTCTCTGTTTGTAACTTTTTCCCCCTTCCCTTCCCTCATGGACTTCTGTTAAGTTTCTCAAGATTCATATATGAGTGAAAACATATATCTGTCTTTCTCTGATTGACTTATTTCATCAGTTCCATCCACATTGCTGCAAATGGAAGGATTTCATTCTTTCTCATTTCTAAGTAGTATTCCATTTTATATATAAGCCACATCTTCTTTATCCATTCATCAATTGATGGACACTTAGGCTCTTTTCATAATTTGGCTATTATTGAAAGAGCTGCTATAAACATTGGGGTATATGTGCCCCTATGCATCAGTAATCCTGTATTCCTTGAGTAAATTCCTAGCAGTGCCATTGCTGAGTCAAAGGGTGGTTCTATTTTTAATTTTTTGAGGAACCTCCACACTGTTTTCCAGAGTGGCTGCACCAATTTGCATTCCCACCAACAGTGCAAGAGCGTTCCCATTTCTCCACATCCTCGCCAGGATCTACAGTTTCCTGATTTGTTTGCTTTAGCCACTCTGACCAGTGTGAGATGGTATTTCAGTGTGACTTTGATTTGTATTTCCCTGATGATGAGTGACGTTGAGCATCATTTCATGTATCTGTTGGCCATCTGGATGTCTTCTTTGGAAAAGTGTCTATTCATATCTTCTGCCCGTTTCTTCACTGGATCATTTATTTTTCATGTGTTGAGTTTGATAAGTTATTTATAGATTTTGGACACTAGCCCTTTATCTGATATGTCATTTGCACATATCTTTGCCCATTCTGTTGGTTGCCTTTTAATTTTGTTCATTGTTTTTTCTTTGTAGTGAAGAAGCTTTTTATCTTGATTAGGTCCAAGTAGTTCATTTTTGCTTTTAATTCCCTTGCCTTTGGAGATGTGTCAAGTAAGAAATTGCTGCAGCTGAGGTCAAAGAGGTTGTTGCCTGCTTTCTCCTCTAAGGTTTTGATGGTTTCCTGTCTCACATTCAGGTCCTTTATCCATTTTGAGTTTACTTTTGTGTATGGTGTAAGAAAGTGGTCTAGTTTCATTCTTCTGCATGTTGCTGTCCAGTTCTCCCAGCACCATTTGCTAAAGAGACTGTCTTTTTTCCATTGGATATTCTTTCCTGCTTTGTCAAAGATTAGTTGGCCATACATTGTGGGTCCATTTCTGGGTTATCGGTTCTATTCCATTGGTCTACGTGTCTGCTTTGTGCCAATACCATACTGTCTTGATGATTACAGCTTTGTAGTAGAGGCTAAAGTCTGGGACTGTGATGCATCCCACTTTGGTTTTCTTATTCA
Organism: Prionailurus bengalensis; assembly: GCF_016509475.1. Lineage (NCBI taxonomy): Eukaryota > Metazoa > Chordata > Mammalia > Carnivora > Felidae > Prionailurus > Prionailurus bengalensis. The sequence goes on from NC_057360.1 coordinate 25,535,844, forward strand.
GTATTACTTTGGCTAGTCAGGATCTTTTGTGGTTCCATACAAATTTTAGGATTGTTTGTTCTAGCTTTGAGAAGATAGCTAGTGCAATTTTGATCGGGATTGTACTGAATGTGTAGATTGCTTTGGGTAGTATTGACATTTTAATCATATTTATTCTTCCAGTTCATGAGCATGGAATGTTTTTCCATTTCTTTGTGTCTTCTTCAATTTCCTTCATAAGCTTTCTATAGTTTTCAGCTGACAGATATTTTACATCTTTGGTTAGGATTATTCCTAGGTATTTTATGTTTCTTGGTGCAATTGTAAATGGAATAAGTTTCTTTATTTCTCTTTCTGTTGCTTCATTATTGGTGTATAAAAATGTAACCAGTTTCTGTAGATTGATTTTGTACCGTATGACTTTGCTGAATTCATATATTAGTTCTAGCAGTCTTTTGGTGCAGTCTTTTGGGTTTTCTAAATGGAGTATCATGTCATCTGTGAAAAGTGAAAGTTTTCCTTCTTCTTTGCCAATTTTTATGCCCTTTATTTCATTTTGTTGTCGGTTGCTGATGCTAGAACTTCCAACACTATGTTAAACAACAGTGGTGAGAGTGGACATCCCTGTCATGTTCCTGATCTCAGGGAGAAAGCTCTCAGTTTTTCCCCATTGAGGATGATATTAGCTGTGGGCTTTTCATATATGGTTTTTATGATGTTTAAGTATGTTCCTTCTATCCAGACTTTCTTGAGTGTTTTTATTAAGAAAGGATGCTGTATTTTGTCAAATGCTTTTTATGCATCTATTGACAGGATCATGTTGTTCTTATCCTTTCTTTTATTAATGTGATGTATCACATTGATTGATTTGCGAATATTGAACCAGCCCTGTAGTCCAGGAATGAATCCTATTAGATCATGGTGAATAATTGTTGAATTTGATTTGCTAGTATCTTGTTGAGAATTTTGGATCTATGTTCATCAGGGATATTGGCCTGTAGTTCTCCTTTTTTATGGGGTCTCTATCTGGTTTGTGAATCAAAGTAATACTGGCTTCATAGAATGATTCCGGAACTTGTCTTCCATTTCTATTTTTTGGAGCAGCTTGAGAAGGATAGATATTAACTCTGCTTTAAATGTCTGGTAGAATTCCCCAGGGAAGCCATCTGATCAAGGACTCTTATTTGTTGGGAGACTTTTGATAACTGGTTCAATTTCTTCACTAGTTATGGGTCTGTTCAAATTTTCTATTTCTCCCCGTTTGAGTTTTGGTAGTGTGTGGGTATTTAGGAATATGTCCATTTCTTCCAGGTTGTCCAGTTTATTGGCATATAATTTTTCATAGTATTCCCTAATAATTGCTTCTGATAAGTGTTTCTGAGGGATTGGTTGTAATAATTCCATTTTCATTCATGATCTTATCTATTTGGGTCCTCTCCTGTGATTCCCATGCCTGGCGCTTGGCTGGGATTCAAATTCTCGCTCAGTGCATCCTGGTACAGGGGAGGTGCGGAGTCCTGGTACTGGGGAAGCTCTGCTCTGCACCCTCAGATATGTGGCCCCCTGCTGGCAGACACAGACAGGCATTGTCCTGTCCCACAACACTCTAGGAAAGGAATTGCTTTCTCCTACTGCGAACTGCACCCCTGACCTAGCCACCAAGCCGCGGACTGGCTCCCCTCCTGCCCAGGTGCGTGATCTGGGCAGCCGGTCCCAGTCTGGAGAAAGCCCCACAGTTAGAAATTGGATCTTTCTTCCTCCTAGTTCAAGGTTTTTCTGTGGCCAGATATAGTCCTATGCTTCACCAGCCTCTCTTTCTGTTCCCTTTGTCTCTCTGAAGGAGGGGATCCCTCCCCTCCATTCCTTTTATCTCTCCCAGTTCCAATCATGCTCCTATGGCCCATCAGGTTGTCCCGGTGAGTCCCTGGAAGCACGACTGTCTCCTTTCTTCCCGGGCTCCTGGGGTTCAAAATCCTTTGGCTTCAACACTTCTTTGTTTGAGAGACTAGGGAAGTTCTGATCCCCCTACTTCTCTGCCATGTTGGCCCCTTCTCTCCCAAGAAAGTGTTTTTTGTAATGATAAATGGGTCATTGATTGAAGGATATAACAGTCCCAGAAAAGGCTAAATGATAGTGATAGGAAGGAGACTACTAGCCGGTAGATCTCCCACTGAGCTACAGAAGCACTCTTCTTGGGCTCTCTCATACAATACTAAGGATATGGGAAATTAAAGGGGGGGGGGTGACATGGGACTTCCTATCATTCTGGGGCATACAGGTTTGAAGTAATTTTATTTAAAAGAAGAAACAAAAGAGCTAGAACTACTCTAAAATCCTAAATGTGAAGCAGTTCGTAAAACATACATACAAAAACTTTTGCAAATTAGAAAATAAAATACTTAAAAATTCCAATAGAAAAATAGACAAAGGACATAAACAATTCAAAAAAGAATACAAATGACCAATAAATAAAAGTGCTCGATTACTAAAGAAATATATATAAGAATGGCACATTATTTTTCATTTACTGGATGGGCAGTTTTTTAAAAAATGCATAATACCCCATGTTAGTGACAATGTGGCACTCATTTATACTGTTGGTGAGAATTTATTTAGTGTGATGTTATTAAAGGACTGAAATTTAACTATTTTTAACCATTTTCCCATTTCTCCCATTTTAAGGAGTTTATTTCATAGAAATAACACAATTGCAAAGTATGTATGTTTTGCAGTATTATTTGTTATAGTGACAATTGGAACAACTCAAGTCATCAAAAGAGATGAAATTTGTCATTAGTTCCTCCAATATTATCTCAGGCACTTTTGGCATCTTATTAATCTCCCATCCATCTGGGCTGATTGCAGTTCCTGCAATGTGCCATCCTCTTTCTTATTTTAGGATCCTATGCAGACCTAGAAATTTCTCCCCTCCTATTTTGTCTCTCTAACTTGCTCATTCCTGAAGACAAATTTATGTGATTTTCTAGGAGAAGTCTTCCCTGATCCTACCCTTTGAGTAACTAGGGTCTCCTTGAAATTATCTTTGGGATCACTCACTACATAATAATAGCAATACACTGGTTAACTCTTTTATAGCAATGGGTAAAGACATTCTATATGTATTAACTCACTTAATCTCCACAATAATCTTATGAGAAAAGCACCATTATTATTACCATTCTACAGATGAAAAAAAAACAGAGGCACAAACCACTTTCACAAGGTCCTTCAGTTAGAAAATGGCAGATTCAAACCCAGGAAATCTTGCTCCGACATCTGTAGCTCTTATTTTCTGTCTTACATTCAAGACTGTAAATGCCATGAGGACATATGCTGCATGTTTCCTACTGTATCTCCAGCACCTGGCAAAGTTCCTGCTACATAGTAGATTCTCAAAAAGTGATGAATGAGTGAATGAAATAATAAATGTAGTAGTTGAATAAATCTATACTACAGACAAACAGTTTTATAAAATATAAGATCTTGCTATGCTTTAGACTAGTCATTCTCTACCATTGCTGGCTCTGTAAGCAGAAGCCACTGGACTCACATCCTCTCTAAGCAGGGGTGAGCTTGGCTTTGCACCCAGGACCTGGAGTTCTTGCTATACCCCACACTAACACAGGTATGACATACAGCAACTGCCCTGCAGTTTCTTATCTGGGCTAACCTGTGTCTGGAATGTCAACAGGAAAGGCAGTAAATAGAGAAGTGACTTACTTTCCTTGCTATTTTGTACTTCCAGGTGAAGATATTCTTCAAATTCATGGCGTTTACTGGGATCAGACATAAATCTGCGGTACTTGCAAAAGCTCTTAATAAAGCTAATCATTTTCAGCCAGCCTCTCTTCTGGGAAAAGAGAGAGGGGTATGCCACATTCATCAGTATAGCTTCTGTTCACTGAAAGTTTACTATGACAGAAATTTGACATTCATTACATTTAATCCTCACAACACCTCCTTTATAAGAAATCATCTTTAGCTCCAATTTTAAGATGAGGAAACTCAAGTCGGAGAACTGTTAGCCTTCCCTAAATTAAGTGGATAGTGGGTAGAAGGTTCTGGCTTTACCTAAGCATGGGGCCATTGGCAATGCCCCTTCTATCACCATTTTTCAATGGTAAGATTTAAGATGCCATGATTAGGAGAGAGAGTGTGAAAGCTAAGAACAGGAAGAAAACAGAGGTCAGAGAGAAGTAAAACTCACAAGAAGAGAATAATGGCTTGGGCAGATTTGAAGTGTTGAAGAAATAAGGAAATGAATAAAAACATTTCTAATCATTAAAAAGAGAAAAATAGGGGCGCCTGGGTGGCGCAGTCGGTTAAGCGTCCGACTTCAGCCAGGTCACGATCTCGCGGTCCGAGAGTTCGAGCCCCGCATCAGGCTCTGGGCTGATGGCTCAGAGCCTGGAGCCTGTTTCCGATTCTGTGTCTCCCTCTCTCTCTGCCCCTCCCCCGTTCATGCTCTGTCTCTCTCTGTCGCAAAAATAAATAAACGTTGAAAAAAAAATTTAAAAAAAAAAAAAAAGAGAAAAATATAATTACACGCACACCACACACACACACACACACACACACACACACATGCATTTTATAAATTCCTCATCTGTTTCATAATACCCAGTGACCAATCTGTAATTCATTTACCCCTTGACAAATTGATATTTAGAGCCAGAAATGATCTTATTGATCAACTAGTTCAGTTGTCTCATTCTACAAAGTGGAATCCTCAGTGTAAGCATGGCTTTAGAGAGCCATGTAGTGGCTGGATTTGGGATAAGAAATTTTCCATCTGGAGTCTAGCTTCTTCCTAATTGTGTAATTTGGGTCAATTCAATCTGTGTCTTAATGTTTCCATGTGTAAAATAGAAACAACAGCCTTCAGGGTTGTGGTGAGGGTTAGTGATTATACACATAAAGTCTAATGCAGTGCTTGGCACAAAATAGGCACTAAATCCATGTTGGTTTCTTTTCATCTTTTCTTATCTAAGAGCAACTGTAAGACCTGAAATTAAAACGAAGTCTCCTGGTTCTGGGTGCAATATTCTTTTTAATGTCCTACATGATCATTCATGGTATCCTGACATGGAGTTGACTCATACTTGGAGAAAATAAAGAGGAGAAAGGAAGGAGCAGAAGTCTTCATATCTGGAGTATTGGATCAATGGGCTTAGGCATTATTTTCAGAAATCTTAGCACGATTTTTGGAGTCAGATGGAGCTGGACTCAAATTTTTCTGATACTAGTCAACTCTACAACACATTGAGCAAGTGATTATTTAAAGGAAGCATAAATATTTTCTCAAATCATATGAAGAGACTTTCCTGAATAACATTCCTGTCTTGGGGAGCATGCGTCTTAGTGGAGGAGGTCTGAAGTACTCTGGGATTTACTGAGAAACTTCTTTGTAAAAACTGTATTATTGCCATTTCCTTACAAAACTGTATTTTGGAAAATTATATACTGTCAATTAAAGTGCTTTTGTGTGAGCTGGAAAAAAATTCCCTTTGCTCTCCTCCCATGGAGAAAGAATGGGTTAAATAATTGATAGGTTTGGAAGGAAAAAATGAACATGTTCTACTGTCAGCCTCCTGCATTCTCTCTCTGGGAGTCTCTTGTTTGCAGGATACCTGTGTTTAGGCTTGCCCTTTGTCACTCATAAGGGGTTCACTCAAGTAAATGCAGGCCTGAGTTGCTCCATTTTGCCAGTGATTGGACTTGTAACTAAGTTTAATTTGGGTGCAGAGGATTATTAAACCCATTTGGCTTCACGGCCAATCCATGTCCTTCAAACTAGCTTTCAGCAGTAAAAACACTGACATTTTGGGGGCGCCTGGGTGGCTCAAGTCAGTTAAGCCTCTGACTCTTGGTTTCTGCTCGGGTCATGATCTCACAGTTCATGATTTTGAGCCCCAGCATGGAGCTTGCTTGGGATTCTTTCTCTCCCTTTCTCTCTGCCTCTTCTTCCTCCTCCTCCTCTTCCTTCTATTTCTTTCTCTCTCTCTCTCAAAATAAATAAATAAACTTTAAAAATTAAAAAAAAAACACTGATATTTTGATCTCCATGTATCTAAACCTTATGTCTATCACTCAGTTGGTTTTGGTCACAGAGAGTTAAGGCAGGGATTTTCTTAAATTCCCACTGTAACAATTTCTCTGGGCCTCAGAATCCATCTTTGTAAATGTGAATTAAGAAACCTATCCAAAAGAGTAGTTGTTTTGGTGAATAAATAAGCTAACAATGAAACTGTTTTGCATGGTTGACAATGCAGTGCTTTTTTGTTCCCAGTGTCTTGTCTTCACTGTCTTCCTCACTGACCTGAGATTCCTGTAGGTAAGTTGTTGTCTTTGAGGGCTTCCTAGAAGTTTGTACTTCAATATGCTGCCCTTCCTGAGGGTAAGGCGGGAACAGCTCTTGGTAATCTTTAAACCTGCCAAAAGGAGACCAAGGACATCAAAGAAGGCAAACACCTGGTACATAAAAGGTAACAGTCAAGGCAAACCTATCTCGGCTTTTGGAGGAAGTCGAGAAAATGGGAATTGGGGAATAGTGAGACATTTACAAATATTCTTCTTCCAATTTCAATCCTTTGCTAATGTCAGCCTATCCTTCCTAATCAATACTGTATTGTTCTTTGTTCAAGTAAATGAACTGAAGTGTGTGTGTTTGGACGTGTGTGCACAATGCATGTGCATAGCAGGTAGGTAAGCAGAGGATTCAAGATAAATTTGCCTTTTCTCTTGCAAGGAAGCCCTGGCAGTGAACTTCTGGAATTTGAGACTCTTTGAGTACTATGGCTTTCAGAAGCCCCTGTGCAGGTCCAGAAAGAACCACGGCGTTCACTGATCAATACTCACCACTTTTCTTCTAGAGATTTCATGACATATCCCTGTAGCGTTAATAATGTAGTTGTGCTGACATGACGCATGTGAGAGATTTCTTGTATAATAGGGGCATCACACTGCAGTATTACTTCTAAAAAATGCAAGAGAGAAAAAGTCCTCATCTTCTCTTCTACCATTTCTGAGGTAGTTCGTGTGTTTTTCATCTTAGAGTCTGTCCCTTATTCTCAATCTGGTTAGAATCTGAACTCTTCACTCCAATTTGTTTGAAAATCTCAGAGGAGCGTTGCAGAGCAAATACAGTCCTGGTTTACTTCCATTCAAATTTCTAAGATGAGTGTTTAAGGGGAAAGAAATATTTAAAGGACTCATCTCTGCAGCTAGTTTAAAGTTTTTGGTTTAGGAAGAGAGCAGAACAGTAAAGGATTAATGTTAAACTGCTAGGGTAAATGAGGAATCCAAGATTACAAATAAGTATCATGAGGGCAATATAATTCTCCAGGTGTTCAGAGACTATTTTGTTCATGAATAAGACTTGAGAACTTATCAAGGACAAGATCTACATACTCCTCTTTGTCTTCTTCCTGAGACTGAACAAATAAATATTTCTTACAAGTAAAGATTTGCCAGTTGTACCTCTCTTTTTACTTTCATAAAATTTATAACCTGATCTATATTGCCACAAGCAAATACACACACACACACACACACACACACACACACCAGTTCATTTGTGCCAAAATAAAAGGCTTTATCTTCGTTGCTTTGCTATAGATTTGTTTACTTTGAGGATAGAATTATGCTCACCTCTCTTTTTCTCCTCTAAAATTATATAGGTCAATACTTTACTTGCAACTTTTGTTTCTGGTCAAGATGAATTTACATAGGTCAGATTGCCCTCCCTCCATAGACAAGAAAACAAAATTAATGAAATAAAGATTTTCAGGGAGACAGTTTTCTCCTTCCCAGTACAACTCTCTCTACAACCCATAGTTCGTGGGAACTCCAACTTTACAAATAGCTAACTCTTGTTTTTGTATTTAATTTCTGTCTAGTTGATTTAAGGGTCAGATGACTTGAGTTTGAATTCAAGTTCTCTGAATTTCATATTCCTCATTAGTAAAATGGATCTATTCATTCCTACCTTATAGAGATTAAATAAGATCCTATTTTCAGTGTTGAACACAGTTAAATGAAAGGATATATTTCACATATAAGTACAAGTGTCTTGCATTTGGCTTCCCATACTAGTATTACACTTTAGTTTTATTATTGTTGCTCTCTGTTTTTACTGTCCCTCTTAATCTTTATCTCAATATGCTCATGCGGCCACTGCTCTGTTCTGCTCTTTCAGGGGACCCACATGAGACAGGTTTTCTGCCAAACTCTTCTCCTAAAATACTAAAGGGAAAAGGAAACAATATCAGGAGAACATGATGCATACCAGCAGGGACTTTGCCATGGAAGAAAGTCTTGATTATATTTTCAAAGAGAGACTTGTAAATTTTTTCATTTGTCTCAATACTGATCTTATGTATGGCCATCAGGAATTTCAAGGGGCTATCAGCCTTCCGTTCTTTGAGGAACTCCCTGAAGAATTCCAAGTGGTTTGAATTTAGGAGGACTTCTGTCAAGTTTCTGGAAAACAAGAAAGCATCGTTGGTGAAGAGAAAGGGATGGTAAACCTGGATTCTGCTCCAACTATGGAATGGGAAAGGGCATCTCCCAGACTGTGGGGCCTTTAGCTGTGTGTAAAAAACAGGGTGAAAAAATTGGTTACTATTTACTTAGAGATAAATTTAAAATTTTATATACACATGTACCCCAGTGTTTATAGCAGCACTTTCAACAACAGCCAAATTATGGAAAGAGCCTAAATGTCCATCAACTGATGAATGGATAAAGAAGATGTAGTTTATATATACAATGGAATATTACTTGGCAATGAGGAAGAAATATGGCCCTTTGTTTGTTTTTTAAGAGAGAGAGAGAGAGAGAGAGAGAAAGAGGGAGCAGGAGAGAGGGGTAAAGGGAGAGAGAGAATCTTAAGATCCAGTGCAGGGCTGGATCTCATGACCATGAGATCATGACCTGGCCCAAAATCAAGAGTCAGAAGCTTAACCAACTGAGCACACAAGTGCCCCTTTATCATTACTTTTATGGGGAGACAATTTGTGATGTTCTTCCTCCACCATTCCAGAAGTCTGATTCTTCCTCTTCAGTGGTCTTAAAGTCTGTATCTTCCCTTCCATTTCTACTCCCATCATTTAATTCAAGGTTTTTTTAAATGTTTATTTTTGAGAGAAGGAGAGAGAGAATGTGACAGCAGGAGGAGCAGAGACAGATGGAGGATCCAAAGCAGGCTCTGAGCTGTCAGCGCAAAGCCCGACACAGGGCTCAAACCCACGGACTGTGAGATCATGACCTGAGCCAAAGTCTGATCTTAACCAACTGAGCCACCCAGATATCCCTAATTAAAGTTTTTAATATCACCTGTATGAACAACTGCAACAACCTTCTAACTATTATTTCTGCCTTCAGTCTCTGATGTTCTGACTCCTGTATATATATCATTACTACTTCTGCCTCGGTACTGTTTTCTAAATCCATATAAAAGGTATCTCTGTTACTCTTGTTCCAACAAGTCTCAAGAAATTCTCATTTACAGTTAATCAACATAAATTCCTTAATAATTCTTTTAAGACTTTATTTTTGTTATTTGGTCTCAATTTGGCTTTCTAATGCTATAATTTATGTCTCTTCACCCCATGCATTGTATGCTTTAACACCACTGGGCTATTTTCAAGTTTTTAAATACCCTTATATTTGCGAGTTTATGTTTGTGTCATTTCTTTAGCTTGGAAGGTTTAGCCCTACCCTCAAAATACTCTCATTTCTTTGCACATGCACATGAAATTGTACATGTAGTTTGGGGTCTCTTCTGATAGTTTAACTTTTCCTAATCCTTACTCAAAATTTGCTTCTCTTTGCTATACCCTTATAGTAATTATCCAATATTTTATTATGAAATTTTAAGGTCAGCCTTGTAAAGGTAAGGAATATATTTCATTTTTGTAACATTAGTATCTGGGACACAGTATATGTTCAATAACTGTTTATTGCACTGAACAAGGGCTAGGGACAAGGTTAAAGAGAAATGCAACTGGGGGATCCATGGGGCATTCTGTTTTGGTCTTAACTGAAGACATGAAACCGGATGATAACACTTCTGTGATACTTAGCTAAATAGAATAGGTATTTCTATAGACACAGTGGAAAGTGGTGCAAACTGGAAGAGCAAAAGAAATAAATGATTAATGTTCAGAGAACAATTTCAGTTCCTTCAAAGGAAGGAAGATCTATCTAGAGTATTTAGAAGAGAGTCAGGACTTATCATCCTCAATGAATGTTATCAGTAACTGAAAGCATAGTTTGGAGAGCTTTCTCTATTCAAAATATTCTCCCAGTGACTCTGACTACCAAATTTGTATGTGTTACTATATCTTTATCTTCTTTAAGGACTTTTCATATACCTAGTCATTAATAGGTAATTCTGGAATAAAAAAAATGAATGATTGAATAAATGGCATGGCCTATAAGAAAATCATAGTCAAGTCCAAGAAAATGGAAAAGATACCTAAAAAATAAAGAGCAGTAAAAAGTAGTACACAGTAAGTACTTTGTGTCGTATTTTAGGGATGTAGTGCTCAGAGAAGAGGGAAGTCATAGCGACATACATCTGAAGAACTTTTTATGTAGAGGTGGCACTTGTGCTAAGGTAAGGAGAAAAAAGTGGACACTTCTGAAAGAAAGGGCCACAGAGTTTTTTCCTAGAAGTGAGACCTTAATAAGTTGATTCTAGGATTTATTATAAGGGGAGAGACATGAAATAAGGAACCAGTTAGGAGGTTACTACAATAGTACACAATGCAGAAAAAGAAATAGGCAAGAATATATATACCAGGATGTTTATTGTGACACTATTTATAGCAGTGAAAAATGAAAAATAATGTAATGTCCATTAAAAAGTTCATTAAAATGTCCATAAAAAAACATGCTACATCTGTATTATGAAAGGGGATATAACTCTACAAACTATCATGATATCCATGATAGTTTTTTTAAGTTAAAAAATGTTATCTTATGGTATATATTGCATGGTCTCAATTATAGAAAATAAATAATTGGTTTAAAATACAAAATGTGGGGGTGTCTATGTGGCTCAGTCAGTTAAGTGCCCGACTTTTGGTTTGGGCTCAGGTTATGATCCCCGCATCATGAGATCAAGTACCACATCAGGCTCAGTGCTGACAGAGTGGAGCCTGCTTGAAACTCTCTCTGTCTCTCTCTCTCTCTGTCCCTCTCCTGCTCTCTCTCTTTCTCAAAACAAATAAATAAATATTGTGTGTATGTTTATGATACATGGAAAAAAATTTAAAAAAAAACTCATATACTGAAGGATAAGTTCAGCATTAGATATGTTGAGATTAAAGAAGACGGCTTGTGTCTGGAGAATATTGCTGTAGCCAAATCCTATGTCTTACCTAGGTCTTAATGAGGGCTTCCTCACACCAGTCCTTTTGTAAAATGATGTTTTCCTAGGTGAGGGTGAGACCACTCTTGGTTCTCTGATAATTTCCACTGTGAAATCTAACGAAAAATCACAAAGTTAGGGAATACCATATTATAAGAACATTTCAGAGAATAAGAAGGGACAAATTAAAAAGGATATTTATCAGACATTGAGTGCATGTGGAAAAATCATAGTCCCCACAACTGTCAACACCTCAGGCAATTACTGCTGAAAAGAAATTTAGGGATGATTTTATCTCTGACTTCAGTTCCAACTGTGTTATCTAAGTCTGCTGGCCATTAGGCCGAGAACCCACCTTCATCAGAAGACTGCTGAGACCAAGTTTATTTTATTTCTTATTTCAACACCAAATGTCATCCATCCTTCCCCCAGTCAGCCATTTTGACTAAACCATAGTCCACATGACATTCAGTCTTCCCTGACACCTCTGTTATCCCATCCTATGCCCTTTCACCTCTGGAACTCCTGCTGTGTAATCAGCAAACTCTCACAGAGTCTTGACCTCTTTGTTAAGAATTTCCTCTATCTTCTTCTTACTTTAAGTGAAATCGTTCCCTTTCTTGAAAACACTGTGCCCACTGCAAGCTTCTTAAAAGGTACTCTATCACACCATACACAATTTAGAGTGGGTATCTGGTTCTCTATTGCCATCTAAAAACCATTATTTAAAAAAACATATTAAAACACTACTATCGAAGAACAACAGATTCCAAGGATCTCAGTGTTTTAGGAGAGCCCTTTGAGGTGAGTATTTTAGAAGAAAAGATAGACTCTCAACTCATTAAGGGCAAGGATGGTATATTACTTATGTGAGAACATGTCCTAGTTATATAGTCAATGCTTTAAAATGTTTATTAAATAGAGTATACTCTCACAGATAATTTTTGTGTGGTTTAGTAATACTTTCAGTGACAGCATACAAAAAAAATTGAAAGCAATAGAGGTATATACTAGTTCTAAATAAATGCAATTAAATAGGTGAAAAAAATAAAATCAAGACTATGGAAGACTAGATACAAAAAAAAAATATTCACACAAAAGAAATCAAAAAACTTCCAATACAAACACTTATAAATGCTGGATAAAAAAAATAACCCTTTTAAAACTCATATGTAAGCTTGTAAAAAATTAAGACAAAAAATAAAAACATAGATATAAGAAACAAAGAGGATGTTAGAAACCAGAAAGGTAAGTTCACACCCTAGAGGCATTCATAATGTTAAAACCACAATAGGTCAGAAGACAAAAACCACTGGCCTTTAGAACATGGACAAAAAAAAAAACCAAAACTTGGCATTACTTTTATTCTCAAGACACTTATCAATTAAGACAGTTGCTACTGAAAAATTTAACAAAGTTTTTGGCAGACTCTCAAGGCAGAAGAAGGCAAAATTGAAAACAGCAAAGGAGAAAAGGCTCTGACAAGTACCCCAGTCTTTTAATTGGGATCCCAAGAAGTAAGGGAAACCAGAAATAGCTCATCCATCAGAAAGAATAAAAACTGACTTTGCACCAACTCAATCCCTAAATGGATTAAGGTTATTTGGATGCTACTTGTGTGGGGGCCGGCCCCGGTGCCAGGCTGAGACCGGGTCGAGCAACGTTCCCTGTTGACTTAGCCAACCCGGTGGTTCCCCCTCCCATTCCCCCACTTTCAAGGGCATACAAAAGCCTTGTCAAGGCTGAGAAAGTTAATTCCTGAAGCCTGTGGTCTGCAGGTGTTGGCAGTAATGCTACCTCCCTTTTTCTACCCCGAGTCAGATAGAAACAAACATGGGAATTGTGTTTTGCTAGCAATCTTATCAACAAGGTCTTGTTGTGACCCATCTAGAAAATGCACAAGAAACACAGAACTAAATGTTTTGGTTGGCAGCGATTATGTGAAACCTGTTTATTCTTAGAATGGCCTGACCCATAAGATTCTGGATATAAAAGATTGTGTACAGCAACAATAAAGCCATCACTTGGGCCATCAGCCCAGGGGACCCTCCTGTTCCCAAACTTTCTTCTCCCTCTTTTTTCTTGCATTCCCCTACCCTCAGGACCCTGACCTTTGTGTTTGTCGCGCCGGTCGCGACATACTTGTATGTCAGATATGTAATAAAATCCTCTCTGGAGAAACATAACATTACCCAGAACCTCAAATTATCTCTACAAATTTCTTACCAACAATGTTCACAAATAAAGCAGAAATAACAATGTATTTTAAAAGACCTGACCAAAAACCAAGGGAAAAAAATTGATAGTTGAAATAGATATATGAAATCCAAATATGGACTTTAAAGTTACTATCATTAATATAGCTCAAGGAATTAAAAGGAGGAAAATATCAACATTGACTGAATATCAGACAAAAAATATTCTAAAAATAAAAAATTTAATGACTGAAATTAAGAAAGTTATGAATTAATAAATTGGCTTAATTACAAATTTTGCATAACAAAGTGAGAATTACTGAACTAGGATTTAAATCAAATATGCAGACTGAAACATATGGAGAAAAATATGGAAAATAAAGAAAAAATCACATAAGACAAGCACATGGCTATAATGTCAAAAATATATGTAGTAAGGTTATCAAAAGGAGGGAAGAAATAAAACGGAGCAGGACAAATATTTGAAGAGATAATTGAAAATTTTCTAAAACTGACAACTGACATCAAGTCAGAAATTCAAGAAGTCCTGAAATCACAAGTAGCATAAATACTTAGGTACATAATAGTAAAATTGCATGAAAGAAAAGAAGAAAAGAAAATATGGGGGGGGGTAGTGGAATTAATAAAATAAATATTTCTTTTTACTAAACAATGTCAGTAAAGGCTTCAGGCTGACTCCTCAAAATGAACTAAGGATGCCAAGAGATAATAAGATAATATCTTCGAAGTGCTAAAATAAAATAATTCCACCAAGAATTCTATATCCAGAGACTATAATCTTAACAAATAAAACCAAAATAAAAATACTTTAAAAATTCACACTAAAGGAAATGCAAAAGGTGTTTTTGGAGGCAGCTTAGAGGAGTGGGAAATGATGAAAAAGAAAGAAAAAGTGGATATGTGAGTAAGCCTAAATGAATATTGACTTATAAAACAGTAATATATATGCAGTAAAACCAGTAACTTAAATTAAATTTTAATATGTCAAGGATGCATTTTGAAATCTATACGGTAACCACTAAAAAAAAGAAAACATGCAAAAACAACACATTAGCAGAAAGAATATATAGAATTATTAATAAAAAAAAACCTTGTAATCTTAAAGAAAGCCAAAAGGAGAGAAAAGGGAACATAGAACAGAAGGGACAAATATAATATAGTAAGGTAGCATTTAAAACCTAATACATGAGAAGTTACAGTTAATGTAATCAGACTAATACTCTAATTACAATTTTTTAATGTTTATTTATTCTTGACAGAGAGGGGGACAGAGTGTGAGTGGGGGAGGGGCAGAGAGAGAGGGAGACACAGTATCCAAAACAGGCTCCAGGCTCTGAGCTGTCTGTAGAGAGCCCGATGGGGGGCTTGAACTCATGAACCATGAGATCATGACCTGAACCAAAGTTGGATGCTGAACCAACTGACTGAGCCACCCAGGTGCCCCTAAATACTTTAATTAAAAGACAATTCTCAAATTGGATTCAACAAAAATGAAAACACCAAAAAGAAAAAAAGAGAGATTCTGCTTTAAAGAGTCTCACCTTAAATATAAAAGGAGATATTAAAAAATAAAAGAGTGGAAAAGGATGTAACAAGCAAACACTAACCAGAAAGAAAAGTAATGACTATAATAATATTAGAAAAATAATAAAGTAAGAAGTGTTATTAGGGATAATGATTTGCTCTACCAGAAAGCTATAATTCCAAATTTGCTTGTATCTAGAGCTGTAGCCTCTAATAATATAAAGGAAAAACTGCAAGTCTTAGAAGAAAGAAAGAAAGAAAGAAAGAAAGAAAGAAAGAAAGAAAGAAAGAAAGAAAACACAGAGTGGGGGATTTAAAAATTCTCTTTTGGTAATGGATACAAATGTAAACTAGAACTATCATTAAGGATATAGAATATCTGAACATAGTGAAATACACCTAGTTGCATATACAAAATATTGCATCCAACATTACGTGCTTTATAGATAATTAATTGTAATAAGAGGGTACCACAAGCAACTTAATAACATATATGAAATTTCAAATGAAATCAATAAGTGTGTAGAAAATACAACATATTAAAATGATATAAGAAGAAATAGAAAGTCTGTAAAGTCCTATATATTTTAAAGAAATTAAGTTTTAATTAAACCTCTCTCAGATTAAGACAAAGGTGCTTGCCAACACTGTTTCTATCTGAAAGCATAATGGAGAATCTAGTAAGACCAATGAGGTAATGAAAATAAATCAAAGGCATAAATATTTGAGAACACTAATAAAACTCTTTGTTGGTAGAGGGCACAACTGTGTGTGTATAAAAATCAAACAAATTTGCAGACAAATTTTTAGAATGAATAATTTAGGGAAGTGGGGAGCACAAGACAAACATGTAAAAATCAACTATATTTCTATATGCCAGATACAAATTAAAAATGAAACTTTAGAAATTATACTATTTATAAGTGTATTAGAAAACATCAAAGACCTAGAAACAAATATACTGGAAGCTATAAAATAATATTACATGGAATAACTATAAAAAATTATTGAAAGAAACTTCAAAAAACTTAAATGGAGGGATAAACCAAATTTATGGGTTAAAAAGTACAATGGTGGTGGGGGGTGCCTGGGTATCTCATTCGGTTAAGCATCTGACTTGATTTTGGCTCAGGTCATGATCTCACGGGTTCAAGCCCTGCATCAGGCTCTGCACTGGCAGTGTGGAGCTTGCTTGGGATTCACTCTTTCTCCCTCTCTCTCTGCTCCTCCCCTGCTCTCTCTCTCTCTCTCTCCCTCTCTCTCTTTTTTAAACTTTTTAAAAAAGTATAATAGGGAATGATATCACAGAAAATAATAAGTAGGGAGCTTCAGGTATCCATTTTCCATAAAAGCAACTAAAGAGGTGGCAAAAATGGTCAAAATCATGGTTTTACAGGACTCTTGAATCTGGCCAAGCACTTAACAATAAGTGAAGGCTTAGGAAATAAAGAAGTAGCTGCATCTGGTAAGAAAATGCTGTGGCATTTTAAATTGTCCACCTACCATTCCTCCATTCCACACCAGTGGTGGCCATATGTCAGCAGTTTACATTCCTGATGAAGGTTGCTATTGCCAAAGGTAGCAATAGGATCTAATTTTCAAAGAATGTGTTTGTCTCTTGTGAACTGAGGTTGTCTGTTGGCTCCCTGAAGTATTTGCACAAGGACTAGCCTTTGTTTTGCCCTATTTGGAGTGTTTTTAGGGTTGAGATGCATCCCATGTGACATTTGCTGGAAGCATTTAAAGGCAAAAATACTGGGTACATTAGCCTGGGCCAACAGTTGGGACACCAGACAGACACAAAGTTGTAAAAGTAAATACATGGGGTAATAAGGATTTTTAAAGATCCCACATATACCGAGGAATTAAAAAACCTATCCATATGCTCAGAACTGGATGTATGCTCAGAAGTTATGAGAAGATCCACAACTTTCATGTCTGGCTGGACTTCAAGGTCCAAGGAAATGGGAAATGAATGCTAGGGCAGAGTTGTATATGGCCTGGCTGAGCATTGAAAGAGTATTCCAACACATAGCCAATCTGCAAAGACCAGTAGAGTAATTTTTCTTCTAATTTCTTTTATTTTCTTTTCCTTTTTCTTTTCTTTTCCTTTCCTTTTTTCTTTTCTTTTCTTTTTTCTTTTTTCTTTTCCTTTCCTTTCCTTTCCTTTCCTTTCCTTTCCTTTCTCTTTGTCTCTTTCTCTTTCCTTTTCCTTCCTTCCTGCCTTCCTTCCTTCTTCCTTCCTTCCTTCCTTCTTTCCTTTCTGACATTTAAGGAATCTATCAAAACACTGTTGCCCATAAGCTAACAGAACACAGACTTCAGTGGTCACACATAACAAAGAATACAGATTTTACAAAAATTGTTGAGAAAAGTCACACACACACACACACACACACACACACCCTACAAAAGCAGCAACAGCAAACTTGAAGGAGAGGGGGAAATATGATTTTGTCACATTATAATGTTCAAAATGTCCAGTCTTCAACAACAACAACAAAACTATGAGTCATGCAAAAAAAACATATATGGCCTATTCACAGGAAAAAATAACAACAGAAACTGTCCATGAGAAATCTGGTCATTGTACTTATTAGACAAAACTTTAAATCAACTGTCTTAAATATGCTCAAAGAGATAAAGGAAAGCATGGACAAAGAACTAAAGGAAGTCAAGAGAATGGCATCTCACCAAATATAGTATAATAAAAAGAAGGAAATGGCAAAAAGAAACCAAATAGCAATTCTGGAGCTGAAAAGTACAATAATTTTGAGTTAAATGAAATTGAAAACATCACATACCAAAACATATGGGATGAAGCAAAAACATTGTTCAAAGAGAAATTTATACTTGTAAATGCAGATATTAAAAAGATACCAAATCAGTAACTGAAACTTACACCTTTAGGAACTAGATAAAGAATAGCAAGATAAACCCAAAATTAGCAAAAAAACAGAATTATAAAGATTAGAGTGGAAGCACACAAAACAGAGAATAGAAAACCAATATAGAAAATCAACAAAACGGTGGCATCTGGGTGGCTCAGTCCATTGAGCATCTGACTCTTGATTTTGGCTCAGGTCCTGATCCCAGGTTTATGGGATTGAGCCCTACCTTGGGCTCCATTCTGAGCATGCACCCTGCTTAAGACTCTCCCTCTGCCCATCTCCCCTGCTTGCATTCTCTCTCTCTCTTGCTCTCTCTAAAAAAAGAAAAACAAGGGGCGCCTGGGTGGCGCAGTCGGTTAAGCGTCCGACTTCAGCCAGGTCACGATCTCGCGGTCCGGGAGTTCGAGCCCCGCGTCGGGCTCTGGGCTGATGGCTCAGAGCCTGGAGCCTGTTTCCGATTCTGTGTCTCCCTCTCTCTCTGCCCCTCCCCCGTTCATGCTCTGTCTCTCTCTGTCCCAAAAATAAATAAATGTTGAAAAAAAAAAAAAACAAAAGAAAAACAAAAGAAAGAAAAGTAAAAAAAATCAACAAGACAATTTTTTTCTTTGAAAAGATCAAAAGCTGCTGTTTAGTTAGATTGACCAAGAAATAAGAGAAGACTGAAATTACTAAAATCAGAAATGAAAGTAGAGACATTACTACCAACCACAGAAATAAAAAGAAAACATTATAAGCAATTGTATGCTGATAAATTAGATAATCTAGATAAATGGAAAAATTCTAAGAAATATACAATAATCAAACAGACTCAAGAAGAAATAAAAATTTTGAATATACTATAACAAGAGACTGAATCAGTGATGACAAACCTCCCAACAAAGAAAAACCAAGGACCACATGGCTTCACTGGTTAATTCTATATCATATCATTTAAAGAGTTAATGCCAGTTCTTCTCAAACTCTTCCCAAAAATAGAAGTGGAAAAGACATTTTAATTCATTCTAAGAGGCCAAAATTATTCTGTTACCAAACCAGATAAAGACATCATACAAAAAGAAAACTATAGACCAATATCCCTTATGTATATAGATGAAAATATCCTCAAGAAAATATTAGGAACCCCAAATCTAGTAGAATATTAAGATGATACACCATAACCAAGTGGGATATATACCAGGAATGAGAGGATGGTTCAACATATGAAAATCAATCAATGTAATACATCACATTACTAGAATAAAGGAAAAATTATCCCCTCAAATGATGCAGAAAAAGCACTTGAAAAAATTCAGAAACAGCCAGCAAACTAAAAATAGAAGAGAACTTCTTCAACATGATAAAGGGCAAATCCACAGATAACATTAAACTCAATGGTAAGATTGAAAGCTTTCTCCCTAATATCAGAAACAAGAAAGGATGCCTTCTTTCACCACTTCTATTCAACATTGTACTGAGATTCCTAGCCAGAGAACTTAGGCAAGAAAAAGAAACGAATGGCACCCAAATTGGAAAGGAAGGAGCAAATCTATTTCTATTCATAGATGATATGATCTTATATAGGTAAAATCCTACAGAGTCTAAAAAACAAACCAACAAAAAAACAAACAACTATTAGAGCTAATAAATGAATTCAAAAAAGTTGCAGGATATAAATTACACACATAATAATCAGTTGTATTTCTATACCCTAGCAATGAACATTCTGAAGTGAAATGAAAACACTTCCATTTACAATAGCATCAAAAAGAATAAAATACTTAGAAATAAATTTAACCAAGGAGATGTAAGACTTATAAATTGAAAGCTACAAAAGATTACTGAAAGAAGTTAAAGAACACCTAAATAAAGAAACTATGTCCTATGCTTATGGATTAGAAGACTTAATATGGCAATACTACCCAAAGTGATCTACAGATTCAGTGCAATCCACATCAAAATCTTAATGATTGTTTTAAATCAAAAAGCTGGTCAAAAAACTCCCAGAATTGTAAGGGACCCCAAATAGCCAAAACTATCTTGAAAAAAATAAAACAAAATTGGAAGACTCAGACTTCTTGATTTCAAAACTCAGTACAAAGCTATCCTAACCAAAACAGTGTGGTACTAGAATAAGGACAGACATATAAATCAACAAAATAGAATTTTGAGCCCCCAAATAAACCCACACATCTATGGTTAATTTATTTTTGACAAGGATTCCAAGACCACTCAACAAGGAAAGAAGAGTTTCTTCAACAAATAGTGCTGGAATAATTGGCTACCCATGTGCAAAAGAATGAATTTGAACCCTCCTCAAGCCATACACAAAAATTAACTCAACATAGATAACGAATATAAATGTAAGAGTAGAACTATGAAAGTCTTGTAAAAAAAACATAGGTGTAAGTCTTCAAGATGATGAATTTGACAACAGATTTTTAAACATGACATTGAAAGCATAAGCAAAGAAGAGGAGGAGGAAGAGAAAGAAAGAAAGAAAGAAAGAAAGAAAGAAAGAAAGAAAGAAAGAAAGAAAGAAAGAATAGATAAATTCATTAAATTTCAAAACTGTGCACCAAAGGCCAAGATCAGAATAGTAAATATAACCTACAAAATGGGAGAAAATATTTGCAAATCATATGTCTGTCATCAGTTCTAGTATCTAGAACATTTAAAGAACTCTTACATGTCAGGAACAAAAAGAGAAACAGACTAATAAAAAAATTGAGCAAAGGGCTTAAACAGACATTTCTCCAAAGAAGATTGGCCAACAAGCACATGCAAGGTATTCAACATTATTAGTTATTAGGAAAATGCAAACCAAAACCACAGTAAGATACCACTTCACATCCATTAGGATGGCTATAATTTAAAGAAAATGAAAGGAACAAGTGTTGGTGAGGACATGGAGAAACTGGAATCCTCATCCATCGCTGATGGTAATGTAAAATGGTGCACCTCCTGTGGAAAATGGTTTGGTGGTTTTCCCAAAAATGTAAATGTAGAATTAGAATATGATCCAGTAGTTCTACTTCTAGATACATAACCAGGATAACTGAAAACGGATATTCAAACAAAAACTTGCACACAAACATTCATAGCAGCAATATTTATAGTCACCAAAAAGTACAAAGAATCCAAATATTCATCAACAGATGAATTCATAAACAAAAGGTGGTATATCCATACCATAGAATAGTATCCACCCATAAAAAGCATTGAAGAACTAATATATGGTAAAATATGTGTGAATCTTGAAAACATTATGCTAAGATGTCAGAAGTTAGCAGTTACATATTATATTATTCCATATGCGAAATATGCACATGGGGACAGAGAGTAAATCCATGAGGACAGAGAGTAAATTAACATTTGCTAGGGGCTGGCAGGAGGAAAGAATCCTAGAGCCATTTTTTTCTGGAAATGTATAAGGTGATGCTAATACTTTAATATAGAAATACAAGGGGCTAAGAAAAACCATGTCAATCTTAAAGAAGTAAAAGAAATTGGAGGATGTAATTCTACCATTTATTACTACTTGTTACAAATTTATAATAAAGATAGTGTTGTACCTGTGCAAGAATAGACAAATAGAAAAATGCAACCAAAGGTCTAGAAACAATCCTATGCAGATATGGACACTTGATTTATGACATAAGTGGCACTACAAAGCAATGGAAAAGGATAATCTTTTCAATAAATGTTGCAAGTTAATTGGACATTCATATCTAAAACAAATAAAGCTTGATCCTTAAATCTCATATGAAACATAAAAATCAATACCAGTTGGACTGTAGATCTTAACATTAAAGGCAAAGCAAAGAAGCTCAGAAAAAAACAAACATGAATATCTCTATGACCTTGGAGTAAAAAAATCAATGAAATCAATTTTAATTGGATTATAATTAAGAGCTTCTGTTTGTTAGAGACACCATTGAGAGAGAGAATATGATCCTTGTAACACATGTGACTTCTAGGTGACTCATATATAGAATATATAAATAACTCATACTAATCAACTTAAAAAAAAGACAGAAACCAAATAGAAAAGTAGGCAAGAGACTTGAATAGGGATATTGTCACACACATACGCACACACACACACACACACCATATCCAATTGAATTTTATTTATTTATTTTTCTTGGCGAGAAATATATTACCAGATATGCAGAACCAACAGATTAAGTTTATAAAGTTAATTCCTAAAACAAAGAAGAATATCATAATCTCTAGGAGTATAGTAGAAGCCTAACAAAAGCATTATTATTATTATTATTATTAATTATTATTATTATTTTGTCAAACATTAAATCAATTTGAATCTCTAAGAAATCTTTAAAATATTACCTGAGTTTTGAAATGTTTGCTGAATCATCTCCCTTGAAATATATCACTGAGTACATTCCTAAAAATCCCCTCCCTCTGCCTATTCCTTGAACAGCACCTACAAACTCTTCATTTTTTAAAAATATAATTTATTGTCAAATTGGTTTCCATACAACTCCCAGTGCTCATCCCAACAAGTGCCCTCCTTCATGCCCATCACCCCCATCACCCACTTTCCCCTCTCCCCCAGCCCCCATCAATCCTTTATTCGTTCTCAGTCCTTAAGAGTCTCTTATGGTTTGCCTCCCTCCCTCTCTGTAACGTTTTTTCCCCTTCCTCTCCCCCATGGTCTTCTGTTAAGTTTCTCAAGATCCACATATAAGTGAAAACATATGGATGGTATCTGTCTTTCTCTGTCTGACTTCCAACTAATCTTTGACAAAGCAGGAAAGAGTATCCAATGGAAAAAAGACAGCCTCTTTAACAAATAGTGCTGGGAGAACTGGACAGCAACATGCAGAAGAATGAAACTAGACCACTTTCTTACACCATTCACAAAAGTAAACTCAAAATGGATAAGGGACCTGAATGTGAGACAGGAAACGATCAAAACCCTAGAGAAGGAAGCAAGCAACAACCTCTTGGATCTCAGCCACGGCAATTTCTTACTTGACACATCTCCAAAGGCAAGGGAATTAAAAGCAAAAATAAACGATTGGGACCTCATCAAGATAAAAACCTTCTGCACTGCAAATGAAACAATCAGCAAAACTAAAAGTCAACCAAAGGAATGGGAAAAGATATTTGCAAATGACATATCAGACAAAGGGCTAGTATCCAAAATCTATGAAGAACTCACCAAACTCCACACCTGAAAAACAAATAATCTAGTGAAGAAATGGGCAGAAAACATGAATAGACACTTCTCTAAAGAAGACATCCGGATGGCCAACAGGCACATGAAAAGATGCTCAATGTCGCTCCTCATCAGGGAAATACAAATCAAAACCACACTCAGATATCACCTCACACCAGTCAGAGTGGCCAAAATGAACAAATCAGGAGACTATAGATGCTGGAGAGGATGTGAAGAAACCGGAACCCTCTTGCACTGCTGGTTGGAATACAAATTGGTGCAGCCACTCTGGAAAACAGTGTGGAGGTTCCTCAGAAAATTAAAAATAGACCTACGCTATGACTCAGCAGTAGCACTGCTAGGAATTTACCCAAGGGATACAGGAATACTGATGCATAGGGGCACTTGTACCCCAATGTTTATAGCAGCACTCTCAACAATAGCTAAATTACGGAAACAGCCTAAATGTCCATCAACTGATGAATGGATAAAGAAATTGTGGTTTATATACACAATGGAGTACTACGTGGCAATGAGAAAGAATGAAATATGGCCCTTTGTAGCAACGTGGATGGAACTGGAGAGTGTGATGCTAAGTGAAATAAGCCATACAGAGAAAGACAGATACCATATGTTTTCACTCTTATGTGGATCCTGAGAAATTTAACAGAAGAACATGGGGGAGGGGAAGGAATAAAAAAAAAAGAGGTTAGAGTGGGAGAGAGCCAAAGCATAAGAGACCCTTAAAAACTGAGAACAAACTGAGGGTTGATGGGGGGTGGGAGGGAGGGGAGGGTGGGTGATGGGTATTGAGGAGGGCACCTTTTGGGATGAGCACTGGGTGTTGTATGGAAACCAATTTGTCAATAAATTTCAGAAAAAAAAAATAAATAAAAAAATAAAATACTGAAAAAAAAAAAAAACTGAGAACAAACTGAGGGTTGATGGGGGGTGGGAGGGAGGGGAGGGTGGGTAATGGGTATTGAGGAGGGCACCTTTTGGGATGAGCACTGGGTGTTGTATGGAAACCAATTCGACAATAAATTTCAAAAAAAATAAATTAAATAAAATAAAATATAAAAACATAGATTGTATGTAAATTGATGGAGAAAATATACCATGCTAATATTAATCAAAAGAAAGCAGGAGTAGCTATATTAATTTCAATCAGAGTAGACTTCAAGAAAAAGAATGGTATCAAGGATAAAGAAGGGCATTCCATAAGGATAAAAGAGTCAGTTCTCTAAGAAGACATAACAATCCTTAGCGTGTATGCACCTAACAACAGAGCATCAAACTACATGAACAAAACCTGGTAGAACTTCAAGAAGAAATTTATAACTGTACTATCATACATAGAGACTTCAACACCCCTCTATCAGAAATAGACAAATACAGAAGGCAGAAAATCAGCAACAACATAGTTGAACTCAACAACACCATCAATCAACTGGATATAATTTACATCTATAGATACATCCAACAGCTGACTGTACATACTGCAAAAGCCCACATGGAACATTCACCAGAATAGATAACTTTCTGGGCCATAAGACACATCTTAAAAATTTAATAGAAATTATACAATATCTGCTTTCATACCACAATGGAATTAAGCTAGAAATCAATAACAGAAAGATAACTGGAAAATCTCAAAATACATGGAAATTAAACAACATACTATTAACACATAAGTCAGAGAAGAAATCTCAAGAAAAATTAAGCAATCCTTATCAAAATAACACCAGCATTCTTCACAGAGCTAGAACAAACAATCCTAAAATTTGTATGGAACCAGAAAAGACCCCGAATAGCCAAAGCAATGTTGAAAAAGAAAACAACAGCTGGAGGCATCACAATCCCGGACTTCAAGCTGTATTACAAAGCTGTAATCATGAAGACAGTATGGTACTGGCACAAGAAGAGACACTCAGATCAATGGAACAGAATAGAATCCAGAAATAGACTCACAAATGTATGGTCAACTAATCTTTGACAAAGCAGGAAAGAACATCCAATGGAATAAAGACAGTATCTTCAGCAAGTGCTGGGAAAATTGGACAGCAGAAAAAGGAATCTTACACCATACACAAAAATAAACTCAAAATGGAGGAAAGACCTAAGTGTAAGACAGGAAGCCACCAAAATCCTCGAGGAGAAAACAGGCAAAAACCTCTTTGACCTTGGCTGCAACAACTTCTTACTCAACAATTCTCCAGAGGGAAGGAAAACAAAAGCAAAAATGAATTCCTGGGACTTCATCAAAATAAAAAGCTTCTGCACAGCGAAGGAAACAATTAGCAAAACTAAAAGGCAACTGACAGAATGGGGGAAGATATTTGCAAACGACATATCAGATAAAGGGTTAATATCCAAAACCCATAAAGAACTTATCAAAGTCAACACCCAAAAAATAAATAATCCAGTGAAGAAATGGGCAAAAGACATGAAGAGACACTTGTCCAAAGAAGACATCCAGATGGCCAACTGACCTATGAAAAAATGCTCAACATCACTCATCATCAGGGAAACACAAATCAAAACCACAAGGAGATACCACCTCACACTGGTCAGAATGGCTAACATTAACAACTCAGGCAACAACAGATGTTGGCGAGGATGCAGAGAAAGAGTATCGCTTTTGCACTGCTGGTGGGAATGCAAACTGGTGCAACCACTCTGGAAAACAGAATGGAGGTTTCTCAAAAAATTAAAAATAGAACTTACCCTATGACCCAGCAATAGCACTGCTAGGTATTTATCCAAGGGATACAGATGTGCTGTTTTGAAAGTGCACATGCACCCCAATGTGTATAGCAATGCTATCAACAATAGCCAAAGTATGGAAAGAGCCCAAATGTCCATCGATGGATGAATGGATAAAGATGTGGTATACATATATATATATATATATATATATATATATATATATATGTGTGTGTGTGTGTGTGTGTGTGTGTGTGTGTGTGTGTACACAATGGACTATTACTCGGCATTCAAAAAAAAATGAAAACTTGCCATTTGCAACTACATGGATGGAACTAGAAGGTATCATACTAAGCGAAATTAGTCAGAGAAAGACAAATACCATATGGCTTCACTCATATGAGGACTTTAAGATACAAAACAGGGGCGCCTGGGTGGCTCAGTCGGTTAAGCGTCCGACTTCAGCTCAGGTCACGATCTCACGGTCCGTGAGTTCGAGCCCCGCGTCGGGCTCTGGGCTAATGGCTCAGAGCCTGGAGCCTGCTTCCAATTCTGTGTCTCCCTCTCTCTCTGCCCCTCCCCCGTTCATGCTCTGTCTCTCTCTGTCTCAAAAATAAATAAACGTTAAAAAAAAATTTTTTTTAAAAAGATACAAAACAGATGAACATAAGGGAAAGGAAGCAAAAATAATACAAAAACAGGGAGGGGGACAAAACAGAAGAGACCCTTAAATATGGAGAACAAATAGAGGGTTGCTGGAGGGGTTATGGGAGGGGGGATGGACTAAATGGGTAAGGGGCATTAAGGAATCAACTCCTGAAATCATTGTTGCACTATATTCTAACTAACTTGGATGTAAATTAAAAAAATAAATTAAAAAAACCCCACTTCATTGCTAAGAAATTGCTAACCATAAAAAAAATGCTAATCATCATCACAGCTTTCAGTGAGTGGTAATCTTTTTGCTGGTAGAGGGTCTTGCCTTGATGTTGATGGCTGCTGACAGATCACAGTGGTTGTTGCTAAAGGTTTGGATAACTGTAGTAATTTCTTAAAATAAGACAACAGTGAAGTTTGCCACATTGATTGACTCTTCCTTTCACAATTGCCCTGTAGCATGCAATGGTGTTTGGTAGCATTTTACCCACAAAACTTCTTCCAAAACTCGAGTCAATCCTCTCAAACCCTACCACTGCTTTACCAACTAAGTTTATGTAATATTCTAAATCCTTTGTTGTCATTTCAACAATCTTCACAGCATCTTTGCCAGAAGTAGATTCCATCTCAAGAAACAACTTTCTTTGCTCATCTATAAGAAGCAACTCTTCATCCATTCCAGTTTTATCACAAGATTGTAGCAATTCAGTCGTATCTTCAGACTCCACTCCTGTTTCTAGTTCTATTGCTGTTTCTACCCCATCTGCAGTTATTTCCTCCACTGAAGCTTGAACCCCTCCCTCAAAGTCATCTATGGGAACTTGAATCAACTTCTACTAAACTTCTGTTAATGTTGATATTTGGACCTCTTCTCATGAATCACAAATGTTCTAAATGATACTAGAATGGTGAGTCCTTTCCTGAAGGTTTTCAAATTATTTGTCCAAATCCATTAGAGGAATCACTATGTAGGGCAGCTGGAGCCTTAAGAAATGCATTTCTTAAATAATAATACTTGAAAGTCAAAATTATGCCTTGATCCATGGGCTACAGGATGGATGGTGTGTTAGCAGGCATAAAAACAGAATTAATGTTGTACATCTCCATCAGAGCTATTGGGTGACCAGATGCATTCTCAATGAGGAGTAATATTTTGAAAGGAATCTTTATCAAATCAGTAGGTCTCAATAAAGGGCTTAAAATGGTCAGTAAAACCGGGGCGCCTGGGTGGCTCAATTGGTTAAGTGCCCAACTTTGGCTCAGGTCATTATCTCGCGGTTTCTGGGTTCGAGCCCCACGATAGGCTCTGTGCTGACAGCTTGGACCACGGAGCCTGCTTCGGTTTCTGTGTCTTCCTCTCTCTCTGACCCTCCCCCACTCATGCTCTGTCTCTCTCTCTCTATCTCTCCAAAATAAACATTAAAAACATTTTTTAAAGAGTCAGTAAATCATGGGGCGCCTGGGTGGCTCAGTAGGTAAGTGTCTGACTTCAGCTCAGGTCATGATCTCACAATTCATGAGTTCGAGCCCCGCATTGGGCTCTGAGCTGTCAACACAGCTGGCTTCAGATTCTGTGTGTGTGTGTCTCTCTCTGCTCCTCCCCCACTCACACTCTGTCTCTCTCTCAAAAAATAAACATTAAAAAAATTTAAAAATACTTTTATTTTGTTATAAACATGTTATAAACAGAAGTGCTATTATCCAGCCTTTGTTGTTCTATTTACGGAGCATAGGCAGAGTAGACTTAGCTTAATTCTTAAGAGCCCTACACTTAAAGGTAAGAAAGGCAAATGAGCATTGGCTTCAACTTACAGTCACCAGCTGCATTAGCCCCTAAAAAGAGTCAGCCGTCTGTTGAAGGTTTGAAGCCAGGCCTTGAGTTCTTTCCAGCAGTGAAAAGTTTTACATGGCATCTTCTTCCAATATAAGACTGTTTGTGCTACATTGAGAATCTGTTGTTTAGTGTAGCCACCTTCTTGAATTATCTTAGCTAGATTTGGATAATTTGCTGTGGTCCTATATCAGTACTTGCTGTTTCACCGTGCACTTATGTTATGGAGATGGCTTCTTTCTTCAAACCTCATGAACCAACCTCTGCTAGCTTCAAACTTTTCTTCTGCAGCTTCCTCACCTCTCTCAGCCTGCATAGAATTGAAGAGGCTTAGGACCTTGCTCTGGATTAGGCTTTGGCTTAAGGGAAGGTTATGTATGGTTTGATCTTCTATCCAGACCATCAAAACTTTCTCCATATCAGCAGTAAAGCTATTTTGCTTTCTTATCATTCATGTGTTCACTGTTGTAACACTTTTTTTTTTCAAAGTTTATTCATTTTTGGGACAGAGAGAGAGACAGAACATGAACGGGGGAGGGGCAGAGAGAGAGGGAGACACAGAATCGGAAACAGGCTCCAGGCTCTGAGCCATCAGCCCAGAGCCCGACGCGGGGCTCGAACTCACGGACCGCGAGATCGTGACCTGGCTGAAGTCGGACGCTTAACCGACTGCGCCACGCAGGCGCCCCTGTAACACTTTCAATTTCCTTCAAGAACTTTTTCCTTGCATTCACAACTTTGCTAACTCTCAGTCACAAGAAGCCTAGCTTTAATTCTATCTCAGCTTTTTATTTTTTTATTTTTATTTTTTTAAGGATCTAAATCTTTTTTTTTAATATGAAGTTTAGTGTCAAATTGGTCTGCATACAACACCCAATGCTCATCCCAACAGGTGCCCTCCTCAATGCCCATCACCCACTCTCCCCTCCCTCCCACCCCCCATCAACCCTCAGTTTGTTCTCAGTTTTTAAGAGTCTCTTATGCTTTGGCTCTCTCCCTCTCTACCTTTTTTTTCCTTCCCCTCCCCCATGTTCTTCTGTTAAGTTTCTCAGGATCCACATAAGAGTGAAAACATATGGTATCTGTCTTTCTCTGTATGGCTTATTTCACTTAGCATAACACTCCCCAGTTCCATCCACGTTGCTACAAACGGCCAGATTACATTCTTTCTCGTTGCCAAGTAGCATTCCATTGTGTATATAAACCACAATTTATTTATCCATTCATCAGTTGCTGAACACTTAGGCTCTTTCCATAATTTGGCTATTGTTGAAAGTGCTGCTATAAACATTGGGGTACAAGTGCTCCTATGCATCAGCACTCCTGTATCGCTTGGGCAAATTCCTAGCAGTGCTACTGCTGGGTCATAGGGTAGATTTATTTTTCATTTTTTGAGGAACATCCACACTGTTTTCCAGAGTGGCTGCACCAATTTGCATTCCCACCAACAGTGCAAGAGGGTTCCCATTTCTCCACATCCTCGCCAGTATCTATAGTCTCCTGATTTGTTCATTTTAGCCACTCTGACTGGTGTGAGGTGGTATCTCAGTGTGGTTTTGATTTCTATTTCCCTGATGAAGAGTGACAGTGAGCATCTCTTCATGTGCCTGTTGGCCATCTGGATGTCTTCTTTAGAGAAGTGTCTATTCATGTTTTCTGCCCATTTCTTCACTGGATTATTTGTTTTTCAGGTGTGGAGTTTGGTGAGTTCTTCGTAGATTTTGGATACTAGCTTTGTCTGATATGTCATTTACAAATATCTTTTCCCATTCTGTTGGTTGCCTTTTAGTTTTGTGGGTTGTTTCCCTTGCAGTGCAGAAGGTTTTTATCTTGATGATGTCCCAATCGTTCATTTTTGCTTTTAATTCCCTTCCCTTTGGAGATGTGTCAAGTAAGAAATTGCTGCTGCTGAGGTCAGAAGTTTTTTCCTGCTTTCTCCTCTAGGGTTTTGATGGTTTCCTATCTCACATTCAGGTCCTTTATCCATTTTGAGTTCGTTTTTGTGAATGGTGTAAGAAAGTGGTCTAGTTTCATTCTTCTGCATGTTACTGTCCAGTTCTCCCAGCACCATTTGTTAAAGAGACTGTCTTTTTTCCATTGGATATTCTTTCCTGCTTTGTCAAAGATTAGTTGGCCATACTTTTTGTGGGTCTAGTTCTGGGGTTTCTGTTCTATTCCATTGGTCTATGTGTCTGTTTTTGTGCCAATACTATGCTGTCTTGATGATTACAGCTTTGTAGTAGAGGCTAAAGTCTGGGATTGTGATGCCACCTGCTTTGGTCTTTGGGTAGCTTACTTTGGCTATTTGGGGTCTTTTGTGGTTCCATACAAATTTTAGGATTGCTTGTTCTAGCTTTGAGAAGAATACTGGTGCAATTTTATTGGGATTGCATTGAATGTGTAGATAGCTTTGGGTAGTATTGACATTTTAACAATATTTATTCTTCCAATCTGTGAGAATGGAATGTTTTTTCCATTTCTTTATATCTTCTTCAATTTCCTTCATAAGCTTTCTATAGTTTTCAGCATACAGATCTTTTACATCTTTGGTTAGGTTTATTCCTAGGTATTTTATGATTCTTGGTGCAATTGTGAATGGGATCAGTTTCTTTATTTGTCTTTCTGTTGCTTCATTATTAGTGTATAAGAATGCAACTGATTTCTGTACATTGATTTTGTATCTTGCGGCTTTGCTGAATTCATGTATCAGTTCTAGCAGACTTTTGGTGGAATCTATCGGATTTTCCATGTATAATATCATGTCATCTGCAAAAAGTGAAAGCTTAACTTCATCTTTGCCAATTTTGATGCCTTTGATTTCCTTTTGTTGTCTGATTGCTGATGCTAGAACTTCTAATACTGTGTTAAACAACAGTGGTGAGAGTGGACATCCCTGTTGTGTTCCTGATCTCAGGGAGAAAGCTCTTAGTTTTTCCTCATTGAGGATGATATTAGCTGTGGGATTTTCATAAATGGCTTTTATGATGTTTAAGTATGTTCCTTCTATCCTGACTTTCTGGAGGGTTTAAAAAGAGACATTAAGAAAGAATGCTGTATTTTGTCAAATGCTTTTTCTGCATCGATTGACAGGATCATATGGTTCTTTTCTTTTCTTTTACTAATGTCATGTATCACATTGATTGATTTGCGAATGTTGAACCAGGTCTGCAGCCCAGGAATGAATCCCACTTGATCATGGTGAATAATTCCTTTTGTATGCTGTTGAATTCGATTTGCTAGTATCTTGTGGAGAATTTTTGCATCCATATTCATCAGGGATATTGGCCTGTAATTCTCTTGTTTTGCTGGGTCTCTGTCTGGTTTGGGAATCAAAGTAATGCTGGCTTCATAGAATGAGTCTGGAAGTTTTCCTCCTCTTTCTATTTTTTGGAATAGCTTGAGAAGGATAGGTATTATCTCTGCTTTAAGTGTCTAGTAGAATTCCCCAGGGAAGCTATCTGGTCCTGGACTCTTATTTGTTGGGAGAATTTTGATAATGATTCAATTTCTTCGCTGGTTATGGGTCTGTTCAAGTTTTCTATTTGTTCCTGTTTTGGAAGTGTTTGGGTGTTTAGGAATTTGTCCATTTCTTCCAGGTTGCCCAGTTTGTTGGCATATAAATTTTCATAGTATTCCCTGATAATTGCTTATATTTCTGAGGGATTTTCATTCATGAATTTATCTAGTTGGGTCATCTCCCTTTTCTTTTTGAGAAGCCTGGCTAGAAGTTTATCAATTTTGTTTAATTTTTCAAAAAACCATCTCTTGGTTTCATTGATCTGCTCTACAGTTGTTTTTTTTTTTTTAGATTTTATATTGTTTATTTCTTCTCTGATCTTTATGATTTCTCTTCTTCTGCTGTATTTGGGGTGTCTTTGCTGTTCTTCTATTTCCTTTAGGTGTGCTGTTAGATTTTGTATTTGGGATTTTTCTTGTTTCTTAAGATAGGCCTGGATTGCAATGTATTTTCCTCTCAGGACTGCCTTCGCTGCATCCCAACGCATTTGTATTCTTATATTTTCATTTTCATTTGTTTCCATATATTTTTTAATTTCTTCTCTAATTGCCTGGTTGACCCATTCATTCTTTAGTAAAGAGTTCTTTAACCTCCATGGTTTTGGAGGTTTTCCAGACCTTTTCCTGTGGTTGATTTCAAGTTTCATAGCATTGCAGTCTACAAATGTGCATGGTATGATCTCAATTCTTTTATACTTATGAAGGGCTGCTTTGTGACCCAGTATGTGATCTATCTTGGAGAATGTTCCGTGTGCACTTGAGAAGAAAGTATATTCTGTTGCTTTGGGATGCAGAGTTCTAAATATATCTGTCAAGTCCATCTGATCCAATGTATCATTCAGGGCCCTTGTTTCTTTATTGATCCTGTGTCTAGATGATCTATCCATTGTTGTAAGTGGAGTATTAAAGTCCCCTGCAATTACCACATTCTTATCAATAAGGTTGCTTATGTTTGTGATTAATTGTTTTATATATTTGGGGGCTCCCATATTCAGCACATAGACATTCATAATTGTTAGCTCTTCCTAATGGACAGACCCTGTAATTATTATATAATGCCCTTCTTCATCTCTTGTTACAGCCTTTAATTTAAAGTCTAGTTTGTCTGATATAAGTGTGGCTACTTCAGCTTTCTTTTGACTTCCAGTAGCATGATAAATAGTTCTCCATCCCCTCACTTTCAATCTGAAGGTGTCCTCAGGTCTAAAATGAGTCTCTTGTAGACAGCAAAACGATGGGTCTTGGGTTTTTTTTATCCATTCTGATACCCTATGTCTTTTGGCTGGAGCATTTAGTCCATTTACATTCAGTGTTATTATTGAAAGATATGGGTTTAGAGTCATTGTAATGTCAGTAGGTTTTATGCTTGTGTTGATGTCTCTGGTACTTTGTAGTCCTTGCAACATTTCACTCACAGAATCCCCCTTAGGATCTCTTGTAGGGCTGGTTTAGTGGTGATGAATTCCTTCAGTTTTTGTTTGTTTGGGAAAACCTTTATCTCTCCTTCTATTCTGAATGACAGACTTCCTGGATAAAGGATTCTTGGCTGCATATTTTTTTCTGTTCAACACATTGAATATTTCCTGCCATTCCTTTCTGGCCTGCCAAGTTTCAGTAACTAGATCTGCCACTAGTCTTGTGGGCCTTTGTAAGTTAGAGCCTGTTTTATCCCTAGCTGCTTTCAGAATTTTCTCTTTATCCTTGTATTTTGCCAGTTTCACCTGATATGTCATGCAGAAGATTGATTCAAGTTACGTCTGAAGGGAGTTCTCTGTGCCTCTTGGATTTCGATGCCTTTTTCCTTCCCCAGATCAGGGAAGTTCTCAGCTATGATTTGTTCGAATACACCTTCAGCCCCTTTCTCTCTCTTCTTCTGGAATTCCTATGATACGGATATTGTTCCGTTTGATTGCATCACTTAGTTCTCTAATTCTCCCCTCATACTCCTGCACTGTTTTATCTCTCTTTTTCTCAGCTTCCTCTTTTTCCATAATTTTATCTTGTTATCCACCTATTTTCTCCTCTGCCTCTTCAATCCGTGCTATGGCTGCCTCCATTTTATTTTGCATCTCATTTATAGCATTTTTTAGCTCATGGCTATTTCTTAGTCCCTTGATCTCTGCTGTCCTCTATTCATTTTTCAAGCCCAGCGATTAATTTTAGGACTATTATTCTAAATTCTTGTTCCATTATATTGCTTAAATCAGTTTTGATCATTTCGTTAGCTGTCGCTACTTCCTGGAGTTTCTTTTGAGGAGAATTCTTCCGTTTTGTCATTTTGGGTAATCCCTGGGGTGGCTCCAAACTGCAGGGCACTTCCCCTGTGCTGTCCGGAGTAACTTGTGTTGGTGGGTAGGACCACAGTTAAACCCGATGTCTGCCCCCCAGCCCACTGCTGGGGCCACAGTCAGACTGGTGTGTACCTTATCTTCCCCCCTCCCAGGGGCAGGACTCATTGTGGAGTGGTGTGGCCCCTGTCCGGGCTACTTGCACCCTGCCAGGCTTGTGGTGCTGCTTTGATGGGATCTGGCATATTAGCCGGGGTGGATCCGCAAGGTGCACAGGGGCATGAGGGGCAGGCTTAGCTCGCTTTGCCATCAGTGGTCTCTTGTGGGAGGGGCCCTGCAGCACTGGGAGGGAGACAGACTCCTCAGAGTGATGGATCCACAGAAGCACCACATGGGCGTTTGTGTGGTGCAAGCAAGTTTGGTGACAGGAACTGGTTTCCTTTGGGATTACGGCTGGGGGATGGGAGAGGGAGATGGCGCTTGCCCTCGCCTCTCTTCCCCCGCCGAGCTCTGTCCTTCCGGGACTCAACAACTCTCCCTCCTGGTGTCCCCTCGCCCTCCCCAGTCTCAGAAAGCAAAGCTGTTGACCTTTAACATTCCAGATGTTAAGTCCCGTTGGCTGTCAGAACTCATGGAGTCCTGCCCCTCCACTTTTTCAAGCCAGACTTCAGGGGCTCTGCCTTGCTGGGCAGGCTGCCCCTCCACCACCCTGGCTCCCTCCTGCCAGTCCTCATAGTGCACACTGCCTCTCCGCCCTTTCTACTCTCTTCCATGGGCCTCTTGTCTGTGCTTGGCTCCAGAGAGTCTGTTCTGCTAGTCTTCTGGTGGTTTTCTGGGTTATTCAGGCAGATGTGGGTGGAATCTAAGTGATCAGTTGGGTGAGGTGAGCCCAGGGTCCTACTACACCACCATCTTCCCCTCTGAGTCCTCTCAGCTTTTTAAAAAAGTTGATTTATTTATTTTGATACAGAGAGATAGAGAGAGAGAGTGAGCATGAACAGAGAAGGGGCAGAGGGAGAGAGAAGTTCCAAGCAGACTCTACACTGTCAGCACGGAGCCTGACCTGGGGTTCAATCCCTTGACCCTGGGATCATGACCTAAGATGAAATCAAGAGTCAGATGCTTAACCAACTGAACCACCCAGGCACTCCAATCATCATTGGCTTTGGTTTACAGTGAGAGATGTGCAACTATTCCTCTCACCTGAATGCTTAAAGACCATTGTAGGGTTATTAATTGGCCTAATTTCATATTGTTGTGTCTCAGGGAATAAGGGGCCCCAAGAAGAGGGAGAAAGATGAGGGAATGGTCAGTAATTAGGAGTAGTCAGAACACACACAACACTCATCAGTTAAGTTTGCCATTTTATATGAGTGAGGTTTGTGGTACCCCAAAACACTTAACAACAGTAACATCAAAGATCATTGATCATAGATCACCATAACAAATAAAATAATACTAAAAATGTTTGAAATATTTTAAGAATTACCAAAATGTGACATACACAAAGTGAGCAAAAACTGTTGGAAAAATGGTGCCAATAGACTTGTTCAAAATAGGGTTGCCATAACATTCAATATATAAAAATGCAACATCTGCAAACATAATGAAACGAAGCACAATAAAATGAGTTACACCTGTGTTAGAAAACTGACCCTAAGTTTCTATGGGTAGGCAAAACACAGAATTGCCAATATAATATTGAATGAGAAAAACAGAAGACTAACATTGACTGACTTCAGGATTTACTATAAAAAAACTTACTGTAAAGCAACAGTAACCAAGACAATGGATGGGGTATTGGTGAAAATAGATCAATGGAAGAGAACAGAGAGCCCAGAAATAGACCCACATGAATATAACCAACTGATCTTTGACAAAAGAGCAAAGGCAATAGAATGCAGCAAAGATAGTCTTTTCAACAAATAGCACAGAAACTGCTGAACATCCGCATGCAAAAAAAAAAAAAAAAATCAGTGCAGACAGACACCTTATACCCTTCACAAAAATGAGCTCAAAATGGATCATAGACCTAAATGTAAAATGCAAAAATTTTAGACTCCTAGAAGATAACATAGGAAAAATCTAGATAATTTTGGATTTGGCAATGACTCTTTAGATACAATAGCAAAGGCATAATACTTGAAAGAAAGAATTGATAAGATGTACTTCATCCAAATTAAATACTTCTGGTCTATGAACAACAATTAGAATACTAGAGAAACCAAGAGAACACTTACAAAGTAACATATCTCATAAAGAACTGTTGTTAAAAATATTAAAAAAAAACCCTTAAAATTCAACAATAAAGAAACAAACAAACTTATTAACAAATGAGCCAAAAACCTTAACAGACACCTCAGCAAAGGAGTATATACATAGAAAATAGCATTTGAAAAGATGCTTTACATTGTATATCATCAGGAAAAAGCAAATTAAGCAACAATGAAATACCCCTAAACACCTATTAAAGTGGCCCAAATTTGCAAAATTGACAACTCCAAATGATGATTGGGGATGTGAAGCAACATAAATTCTCTTTCATTACTGGTGGGAATGCAAAATTGTACAACCAGTTTGGAAGACAGTTTGGCAATTCTAAATAAAACTGAACATACTATTATTGTGAGCTCCAGCAATTGTGCTTCTCAGTATTAACCCAAAGGAATTAAAAACTTACGACCACACAGAAACCTGTATATGGATGCTTATAGCAGCTTTATTCATAATTGCCAAAACTTGAGAGCAACCAAGATATCCTTCAGTAGATGGACGGATAAATAAACTCTGGTACATTTAACCAATGAAATATTACTTAGTTCTAAGAAGAGATGGGCTATCAAGGAAAAATTAGACATGGAGGAAGCTTAAATGTATATTTGCCATGTATATGCATATATACCATGTATATATACCATGTATATTATCATGTGAAAGAAGACAATATTATATGATTTCAATTTATATGATATTCTGGAAAAGGCAAAACTATGGAGACAGTAAAAATATGAATGGTTGCCAGGGGTTGGCAGTATGGAGAGGTATGAATATGTGGAGCTTATTAGGACTTTTAGCACACAGAGGTTTTTTAGGGCAGTGAAAATACTCTGTAGGATATGATAACGATGAATACATGTCATATACATTTTTCAAACTCGTAGAACGTACAACACCAAGAGTAAACCCTAAGGTAAACTATGGATTTGGGTGATTATAATTTGTTAATGTAAGTTTATCAATTTTAACAAATGTAGCACTCTGATGGGGCATGTTGATGATATGAGAGTGCAAGTGTTGGGGAAGAAGGCATATGAGAATCTCTGTATATCCTTCTTAATTTTTCTGTGAACCTAAAACTACTCTAAACAAATAAAGTCTTTTTTTAAAAAGCATACTGGGAAAGGGGCACCTGGGTAGCTCAGCTGGTTAAGCATCCAACTCAGTCTCAGCTCAGGTCATGATCTTGCAGTTCGTAAGTTCAAGCCCCACATTGGCTCTGTGCTGACAGCATGAAGCCTGCCT
This sequence comes from Prionailurus bengalensis, assembly GCF_016509475.1. Classification (NCBI taxonomy): domain Eukaryota; kingdom Metazoa; phylum Chordata; class Mammalia; order Carnivora; family Felidae; genus Prionailurus; species Prionailurus bengalensis. The sequence continues at coordinate 25,573,515 of NC_057360.1, forward strand.
GCTTGGGATTCTCTCTCTCCCTCTCTGCCCCTCCTCCTCCTCCTCCTCTCTCTCTCTCTCTCTCTGTATCTCAAAACAAACTTAAAAAAATAATCATTTAAAAAATTAAGTTTCTCTTTTAAAAAAAGAGTACTGCGAGCAAGGAAGTCTGAGGAAGACACATGTGGATGGATCTATGAGAGTAAGCATAAAGAATGAAAATCTTTGTGTTGTGTCTTTTTTAAAGTTTATTTATTTATTTTGAGAGACAGAGTGTGTGTGAGCACAAGTGGAGGAGGGGCAGAGAGGGAGAGAGAGAATGCCAAGCAGGCTCCATGCTATCAGCGTAGAGCACAATGTGGGGCTTGAACTTATGAATGATGAGATCATGACCTGAGCCGATGTCAGGAGTCAGACACTCAACCAACTGAGCCACCCAGGCACCCCTGTATTGTGTCTTAAAGCCCACTAATAAACAACCACTGTGAAAGAGGCACTAAACAACCAAGTAGACAGAATGACTTGGACAGTGATGTCAGCAAGTTTCTGCCATAATCCACCTTAGTGCTGGCACAATGAACTCATGAATAGAGTAGCTAGATGTCAGGGATAGAGGTTGTGTATGGAATCAGTGGCATAGGCCCCACACTCACCAAAGCTGATTTAGTTACCATTGCTGCCAAATGTTCAACTTGTCAGCAACAGACACAAATGTCAAGCCCAAGTATTTCAACAACCCTTATAGAAAACTAACCACCCACTTGGTGGCAAGTTGATAACACTGAATCACTTCTATTCTGGCAAGGGCATCAATTCATCTTGACTCGAACTGACAAGAATTCCTACTTACAAGGTCTCAGTCAGCATTGCTATCAGGGGGCTCACAAGATCCCTGAATGAGATCCCACATAACATTGCCTCTGACCAAAGGATACACTTACATCCCAGGGGGTTGACAACGGACATTTGATGATAGGATCCACTAGTTCTATCGATTATGAGAGCTGCTGGCCTGGTAGAGCAACAGAACTGTTTTTTGAAGGTGTAGCTGTGAAACCAGCTTGGATATGATCTTAGGAAATGGGACATCAACTTCTAGGATAAACTGAAGACCATTATAAGTTGTTGTGTCTCCAGTAAGTAGAATACACGTGTGTGGAGGAAAAGGATAAAGGTAGTAGTAATCCATTTACCATCAGTATAAGTGATTTAACTAGGGAAATTTCTAATCCTTATAACTTTAGGTTCTGGGTTCTAGACCAGAGCTGTCCAATAGAAATACAACGTGAATCACACATATAATTTTAAATTTCCTAGGAGTCACATTAAAAAGAATAAAAGAAAAAGGATGAAATTAATTTTAATTTTATGTACTTTATGTACCTATTCATATCAGACACATTTCAAGTGTTCAATGGCCACATGATGCTAGTAGCTCCTGTACTGGACAGTGCCAGTCTAGAGATCCAGGTTCCAAGAGCGGGAATGCTTCTACTAGGGACCCAGAAGGCACTTAATCACTTTAAGCTCCTTAGGCCAAGAAGCTAGCAGGCAAGCAAAGAAGTTACTGTACTGACAGGGTAATTGACTATCATCAGGGTCATCAGTAACAGAGCAGGGGCAGAGAATTCATTAGGCACTCTTGGTATTCTGCTGCCCAATTTTGGTGATTAATTGTCAAGTGCAGCAACCACAGCCTGAGAGGTCATGATTACCAGGGGCTCAGGTCCCTCAGAGATGACAAGGATGACATGGAGGTCATCCTTCTTGGTAAGCCCCCCAAGATCAGCAGAGATGCTAGCTGAGAATAAAGGGACTCTAGTTTGGGTGGCAGGAAAGGAAAAGAGGAGTACTTGTTGTTGTCTCCAGACAAGCTGTAGTAGTGTGAGTCAGCCCTTTTAGTATAAGCTCCCTGGGAAAAGGAACCAACTAGAATCCTGGAATATCTGTTCCAAGATGGGGTGAAATTTCTATACAAAGTAACTGGACAGTAGAGGGTGGTGTGACGCATAGCTCAGATCCCCCTTTTAGGACCAAAGCACTCACTTCCCCAGCTGTCTGAGGTGTTGGCTGCAGAGAGCTGATAGTTGAGGGCCCCTCTGGGTATTGTCTCAGCCAAAGGGTGCTGACTGAGGTTATAGCCTCCCCACAGGCAGCCAAATCTCTTTTGAGTCAATTAGAAAGGAAAAACAAACAAACAAACAAACAAACAAACAAACAATCCCTATTTCAGTGAGGGACTACTCCAAAGGGCCATCTTAGCTTTAGAGCTTCATCTATGGGATCTGCTGAGGCCTACTGTAACTGCCCTGCACTTCGTCATCTACCTTCACCAATTTTGCTTTCTTCATTTCTTTAAAGGTGTTATGACTAAGAACATACACCAACAAACCTCCTTCCACGCATCTCCAACTCCAAGAAATTTGTTAGAGGACACATGTGCATTATGTAAAACACCAGGGTGATAACTAGGTAAGAAGGTAGGAATTAACAGTTTTCATCACCACCCCCATTCATTTATAATTTCATGCCAGTTTCATGATGCCCTTTGGTGGCTGTGTAGGAGAGAAAAAGACATGGTCATTCTCTCCTGACCATCCCTCATTTCAGAAGAAGCATGGCTCTTCTCTTGGCATATGCTTCTTGAGGTTGGAGACTCTCAAACCTATCTCTGAGTTGTAAACACTTACCTACTTTAGGTGCTTTTTCACAATATATTTTATAGTCATCACTGATCTTCTGTATGGCCACCTTTGGATACTTATAGCAGAGTTCCTCAAAGGACATTTTCTCTAGGTCTATTAAGTAGGAAAGAAAGGTATAGAATCTGATTGCCCACTCTAGTGCAAAGATTTATACACTTTTTATTGAAGGTATTACCTTTAAAATGCTAGTTAAGTAGGACAATAGTATTTTCTTTTTTTATGTTAACAGTTTAACTGAGGAACACAGGAAATGATGATTGGTCTAATTTATTTTACTATCTATGCCCCTTCTGGTATAGAGCTGATAGAAAAATTTTTTTAAATATGAAATTTATTGTCAAATTGGTTTCCATACAACACCCAGTACTCATCCCAAAAGGTGCTCTCCTCAGTACTCATCACCCACCCTCCCCTCCTCCCCACCCCCCATCAACCCTCAGTTTGTTCTCAGTTTTTAAAAGTCTCTTACGCTTTGGCTCTCTCCCTCTCTAACCTCTTTTTTTTTTTTTACAATAGTGTTTTAATGAAATGTTTACACAAGGAATACAATTTCCCCAGGCCAAATTAGAAGCAAGGAAATATCATCCTCTCTCCTCTCTAGACTGAAAGGATTCTTCCCTTCTTGGGGACACCTGACCGACCCATGGAGATTTCCTGCCTGAGGGATACTAGGGTAACTGAGATATGACCTTGAAGTAAGTACTAATTGTTAACAGATATACAAGAAGTAATTCATCCAAATGAGTATTGATCCCTTCAAAGCAGCCATGTGTTGTGAGAAAGAATTGCAAATGTATTTCAAACATTCTACCATTGCTTCAAAGAATTTGGCACACTTAGGGATGGTATATTTCCAATAACGTGCTAGGACCTTTCTCTTTCTTGACTCTGCCTTTGGGAATTACTTTAAGAATTAACAGCTCACGTGTCTGAATATCATTAACAGTTGCAAATCATTGTCCCTTGAGAGTAAATTATTTTTTCTAGAAATAGGCATACACCATTTCTAGTCATGCATAGTGAATTGAGAGGAAATACCTCTTTTGTATCCAAAATCAGATGAGACAGGAAGACTGAGACATCAAGGAAGTTTTAATCATGTACTTGGCAATAGATGCACATTAGCAGCACCTTGCTTCCCACCAACATGAAAACATTCAATCATGTTGTGAGTTTTGAGATTTAAAGTAAGTCTAATCTCACATAGTTCTCCAGGAACTCTCTTAAGGCAGTCCAGTGTTTTCTGAAGGTTATAAAGGTGGAATCTAGAAGGAATACTGGGGTGTGGACTCACAAATGTTGGTTGTCCTTATGTCAGTGTTGTCACTGTCATCATTATCATCTATCAGCCAGGGGACTATGGCTGTAAGTTGTAAGCACAGTATATCATTCCTGCAATAGATTCAGGTTTCTAGTTGTGGGCCAATCCCTCCCTTTCTGACCAACCTTGGACAAGTCTTCCCACTTCTCAGAGACTCATTTTCTCCATATGAAAGCTGAAAGTATTCTAGTTCTGGTGCTCTGTTAGTTTATGGTGCAGCCTGAGTGGAGGCATCAGCCCACCTGGGAGTCAGGGCTCTGGGTTGGGCAAATGTACAAGAGGCCCTTCATCAGGGCCTTGCATTTCAAAAAAGAGACTTGCATTTCAAAAAAGCAGTGGTGGAAGAAGTCATGATGTGTTCTGGGGGAGAGGGAAGAGGAATCACCATGGAGAGTACTTCTCACTCTTCTTAGCCATCCCTGGCACTCCAAGACCACCAAAGGAATGCCTATTGCTCAGTATGTGTATGGTGATATTTATCAGCCATCCTTTCTTCCACTTTTCTCTTGATTTCTGAGATACATTCTGGAATGTTCAGGATTTAGAAAGAAAGTAAAACTATGATATGAAACAGAGGGCTTGTTCATGCTAGATTTAAATAATTCATGCCCAAACATGGCTCTGAGAGGCAAGAATTTTGTATATGGAGTGCACATCAAAGTTTTATAAGAGTTGAATACTACATTTTTTAGTGTAATCTAACAATTACTACTTATTGAATGCTTGCTTGCTGTGTAAAAGCATTGCCTTCAATCCCCTCAACAATCCTACCAAATAGGGGCCATTATCTCCACTCCTTAGTTGGCGAAATGAGTCTCAAAGAGATAAGTAACTTGTCCAGGCTCACAGAGCAAGGGAATTATGGAATTTAATTTCCAAAGTTTTTGCTTACTATTACTGAAAAGAATCTATTCAAAGTCCCCCACACCCACCCCCAAAGCCAGGCTTACAGACAAAACTCACAGGTGTTTGTACTTGGCTCTAACTGTTTGTTTTTCTAGGTCATGGTGCCCTCCATTCTCAGGAAGTAGTCCCCACCTACAAAATATTCTTCTCTAGCCAGACCACAACCCACATCCCGCACAAGTCCCAGATGAAGCCCCTGAAAAAGCCTGCCACCTCCTGCTCTCCCTAAGAGTTGACCCCCTTCCCACAAGCCCACCATGGGTGCAGCTGAAACCCTCTCACATCCTTCAAAACCTTTAAAAGGCCCAGCGCAACAGAAGCTCAGGGCTGACATCTGTCTTGATGTGTGGCCCCTCTCCCTTGGAGAGTAAATAAACTCTGTCCTGCTTATTGTTCTACTCTTTGTGCAATTCTTTGCTGCCCACATCACCAGCCACCCTGCTGTGTTTTGAAAAGTGTAGGTCATGTGGCACCTGGGAGGCTCAGTGGGTTCAGCGTCTGACTCTTGATTTCAGCTTAGGTCTCAGGTCATGATCCCAGGATCTTGGGATTGAGCCCTGCGTCAGGCTCCTTGCTAAGCATGGAGACTGCTGAAGTCTCTCTCTCTCTCTCTCTCTCTCTCTCTCTCTCTCTCTCTCCCTCCCTCTCTTCCCCCTCCCCTACTCTCTCTCTCTAAAAAAAGTGTAGGTCGTGAATCAACACCATGTCAAAAAATTGTCATCACCAGGTTTTACAAAACTAAATAGAATAAAATACTCTAATATAGTATATTAGAGTATATCATCTTATATAATAAGGGTAAGTATTGCTTTGAGAAAGTATTTTCCACATATATGCACGCACATATATGCAAGTATATGTTCCCTGAAGTCAAATGTATTTATTGCGGATCGAAGTTTGAGAAATACTGCAGAATCCTGATGGCCTCAGCATAGATAATTAAAGCAGTTTGTTCAACTTTGATATTAATGGCTAACATTATTGGACTTTTACCATTGCCAACCATTGTGGTAGTAGCTTTCATAGATGACATTGGGTCATCTTCACAACAAACCTATTACTATTAGTCCCATTTTAAAGACAAGAAAGTGGGATTAAAGAGAGGTTAAATATATTGCTAAAGTTTACAGTCACTAGCAGAGTTAGGATATAACCCAGACCTCTGGGACAGTGGAGACTTGTGCTCCTAACCACTCCTCTTCACTGCCTGAGTGGGCTGCTGTGTTATGTTAGGAGAGGGGAGTAGCTATTAAAAATATATTCACAGAATTTCTTGGACATGACTCTGAAGGAGGTGTGGTAAGGTGGAACATGCTTATCAGACGTAAAAAAAAAATGAGGTATTTTATAACTGAGGTGATGCTTTGCTGACTCGCCAAACTTGAGTGCTCTGGGTCCCTTCAGGGTTAGTAGAGGCCAGTCAGTCAGTAAGATCCTGGCTCTGCCACTTACTGTGTGACCTTGGGAAAGTCACTTATCTTCTCTGTGCCTCAGTTACTCAGTATTTACCTCACAGGTTATTTGAATATCAAATGGGGTAATCTTTGCATTGCACAGTACTGATGTGCAGTAAATAATCACTAAATGTTAAATACTAATATTTTGAAGTGTTCTATATGTTAGGGCAAAAAAAAATTATGATGACTGCCCTTACCTGCTTGAAGCACCGGAGACTTTAGTTCTACCTGGAGAGACCCGCCTTGTCTCAGATCCTCAGTAGCTATCTTTTGCCACTGCAGAGAATCCATTTTCTCCATGTTAGCCAGACCCTGGCTTAGCTCCAGGGATTCCTCACACCTCTTATAAAGAAGAATGTTCTCTTCTTTGCTTATAGATCCTTTTTTATGCCATTTGTCTCTGATGAACTTGGTCTGAGTCTAAGAGAAGGGAATGGGGGCAGATAGCATTTGCTATAGGAACTAGACCAAAAGCAAGATTTGTAATAGCCCAGTCCTTCTGTGCCTCCTTGTCAGGTAAACTTATGCTGATTGCTTTCATTGTGTTAAGAACCATTGCTCCTTTACACGGCAGCCCCTACCCTCTTCTAATGAAACCCATTTATACAAGGGAGAAATTCTATACGAATGTGACTTGTTCAAAGTCAGCTATTGCACTTGAGTCTTTTTCCTTGAGAGACCAGGTCAACTCCCAATTTCCTCTGGGAGAAATAAAAGTTTCCTTTACTTCAACAAGTAAGGCTTTTAAGAGAGAAGTGGTTCTTTTTTCTTCCTAGAACCTGTTGATTCCTCCCCAACTCAAAGTCCCTCCTACTGTAAAAATGAGAAACCAGTAGTCCTCTTCATCCAGGAATTCATCATACCAGGGACTGAGCATCTGAAATCCAAACAGGACAACAACATGATGAGGTGATGCACCGTTTGCTGCATCTCTCATGCTACTGTTCATGTGGGAGAAGAGCAGGCTACAGATTCTGGATTCTCTAATATGGAGATATAATCTAACAGTAAGCATTGGCCGTGACCAACAAGGAGGCAACCTTTATCTCTCTGAATATGGAAGCTTGTGCAGTCTTTCTCTGAATCTCAAAAAATGGTACTTGATATTTACTTAAGAAAAGATATAATTTGGAGGGTCAAGATGGTGGAACAGCTTGGATGCTTTTTTTTTTTGCATCTCTTGTCCATGAAATACAGCCAGATCAACACTAAACCATCCTGTACACCTAGAAAACATACTTGAGGAGTAACACAACAATCTGCACAAACCTGAACCCCAGAACTCAGCAGATACGTGGCATGGAGAGGTGAACTGGGAAAGAGAGAAGCCACAGAGGGCAGGGAGCTGTTTTTGCTTGTGGAGAGAGGATGAAGATGGGGGAAGGGAGTACAGGAAAAGCACCCCCCACCCCGCGCCAAAAGCAGCTGAAGAGAAAGTGGAAAAGTGGAAACAGCTACAAGGACTGAACAAAAAAGGGAGAAAGGAGGAAGGAGAGGGTTTAAATTCCATTAAGACTCTATAAACAGGGGGAGAGCAGAGTCTGAAACTCCACAGCTCTATACCTGGCAGTGCTCTGGAGGGAAGGGTGAATCCCCAGGAGCAAAAATCAAGGTCCAAGGGGTCCTTGGGCCAAATGGGGAGAGGCAGTTCCCCTGCTGGGAGGACATTTGGTAGAGGCTCTGCAGCCACCCCACAAGGAAAGATCCCAGTGGACCCTGGAGAACAGCCACGTTCGATGGTGCTGAAACAAGGACGTTAAGGGTGAAGCCTGGTGCCAGATGTGTGTTGTAATTTACCATATCTCTGAACTGCTGCTGCTACATGATCACGTGGACTTTTTCTGGGGTGGCTGGCACCTAGCCACAGTCTGGGCATTGGCAGCAGCATGGTCCCATGAACATTCCTGGGGGTAGGCGGCACCCAGCCATTGCTCAGTGAGACCCTCCCCCAGAAGGTCTGAGTGGGTCAAAGCCTCAGTCCCACAGAAGTGATGGGTTGGGAAACACAGCCACATCTGAGATAAAACTCAGGAGGGAGGGGTCACCTGGCAACCTGATGGCTTGGTCACGGACAGTGTAAAAGCAGGAGTGGATGGAAGCCACACACAAAGAACAGGTGTGCGATTGCTGATCAAGGAGAACAGAGTTCCGATACTAGAGACTGGGTAACTGGGTGACACCATTTTCAACCCTCCCCGAATGCACATATACCTACAAGTGCCACAGCAATCCACCCAGTAAGCTAAGCAGCGCCATCTAGTGGAGAATGGAGATGTTACACTAAGCCCTGCCCAACTGGGCCAACCTCACTATTCAGGAACACCACAGGTTTCTCTGTCTGCTTAGTTTATGGACTATAAAGTACTTTGTACTTTGACTTCTAGGGGAAACTGATGCAATTTGAATTGTATTTCAGTCTGTTTGCTGGTCTGTCTATTCAATTTTTTTTCTTTTTCTTTTTTATTCTTGAATATGGAAAAAGAAAAATATATTTTTATTTTCAATTTTTATTAAAAATATTTTTCTTGGGTCGCCTGGGTGGCTCAGTCAGTTAAGCAGCCGACTTCGGCTGAGGTCATGATCTCGTGGTCCGTGAGTTCGAGCCCCGCATCAGGCTCTGTGCTGACAGCTCAGAGCCTGGAGCCTGTTTTGGATTCTGTGTCTCCCTCTCTCTGACCCTCCCCTGCTCATGCTCTGTCTCTCCCTGTCTCAAAAATAAAACGTAAAAATAAATAAATAAATAAAAATATTTTTCTTTAATTTTTTTCTGCTATATATTTTTTTGTAAATTTTTCAAATTATATTTTACTTCCACCATTTCATTTTATTCTATTTCATTGTATTCATTTTTTCAAATTTTCAAATGTTGTCCCTTTTTCTTCATTTCTTTTTTTTCTAATTTTCAAACGTTGTCTTTTTTTTTCTTTCTTTTTCTCATTTCTTTTTTTTCTTTTTCTTTATCTTTTCTAATTTTTCCCTTTTTTCTCATCTCTATCAAACTCCTTTTAACAACCAGACCAAAACACACCTAGGATAGCATCGTTTATTTGATTTTTTTGTGTGTTGTTTTTAATATTTTAATTTTAATTTTTTAACTTATTATTTCCTTTTCTTCCTTCAAAATGATGAAATGAAGGAATTCACCCCAAAAGAAAAAGCAGGAAGAAATGACAGCCAGGGACTTAATCAACACAGATACAAGCAAGATGTCTGAACCAGAATTTAGAATCACGATAATAAGAATATTAGCTGGGATTGAAAACAGATTAGAATCTCTTTCTGTGAGATAAAAGAAGTAAAAGCTAGTCAGGATAAAGTACAAAATGCTATAACTGAGCTGCAATCTCGAATGGATGCCATGGCATCAAGGATGGATGTGGCAGGGCAGCGAATCAGCAATATAAAGGACAAATTTATGGAGAATAATGAAGCAGAAAAAAAAGGGAGACTCAGGCAAAAAAGCACGATTTAAGAATTAGAGAAATAAGTGACTCATTAAAAAGGAACAACATCAGAATCAGGGATCCCAGGAGATGAAGAGAGAGAAAGAGGGGTAGAAGGGTTATGTGAGCAAATCACAGTGGAAACTTTCCTAACCTGGGGAAAGACACAGACATCAAAATCCAGGAAGCACAGAGGACACCCATTAGATTAAAACAAAAAAACCCCTGACCATCAACAAGGCATATCATAGTCAAATTCACAAAATACTCATTAAGGAAAGATTCATGAAAGCAGCAAGGGAAAAAAGTCCTTAACCTACAAGGGAAGACAGATCAGGTTTGCAGAAGACCTATCCACAGAAACCTGGCAGGTCAGAAAGGAGTGGCAGGATATATTCAATGTGCTGAACCAGAAAAATATGCAGCCAAGAATTCTTTATCCATCAAGGCTGTCATCAACATAGGAGAGATTAAAATTTTCCCAAACAAAAATTAAAGGAGTTTGTGACCACTAAACCAGCCCTGCAAGAAACTTTAAGGGGGGGGCACCTGGGTGGCGCAGTCGGTTAAGCGTCCGACTTCAGCCAGGTCACGATCTCGCGGTCCGTGAGTTCGAGCCCCGCATCAGGCTCTGGGCTGATGGCTCAGAGCCTGGAGCCTGCTTCCGATTCTGTGTCTCCCTCTCTCTCTGCCCCTCCCCCGTTCATGCTCTGTCTCTCTCTGTCCCAAAAATAAATAAACATTGAAAAAAAATAAAAAATAAAAAAAGAAACTTTAAGGGGGACTCTCTGGAGGGAGAAAAGATGAAAAAACAAAACAAAGCAAAACAAAAAAAAGCAACAAAGACTAGAAAGGACCACAGAACACCACCAGAAACTCCAACTCTACAGGCAACATATGGCAATAAACTCATATCTTTCAGTACCCATTCTAAACGTCAGTGGACTAAGTGCTCCAATCAAAAGACATAGGGTAACAGAATGGATAAGAAAATAAGATCCATCTATATGCTGTTTACAAGAACTAAAGACACCTTCAGATTGAAAGTAAGGGCATGGAGAACCATCTATCATGCTAATGGTCAACAAAAGAAAGCCAGAGTATCCATACTTATACAATCTAGACCTTAAAATAAAGACTGTAACAAGAGATGAAGAAGGGCATTACATCATAATTTTAGACCAAGACCTAACCATTGTAAACATTTATGGTCCAAATGTGAGAGCACCCAAATATATAAATCAATTAATCACAAACATAAAGAAACTCATTGATAATAATACCATAATAGTAGACTTCAACACCCCACTTACCACAATGGACAGATCATCTAAACAGAAAATCAAGAAGGAAACAATGTCTTTGAATGACACACTGGACCATATGGACTTGACAGATATATTAAGAACATTTCATCCTAGAGCAGCAGAATACACATTCTTCTCCAGTGCACATGGAACGTTCTCCAGAATAGATTACATACTGGGACACAGATCAGCCCTCAACAGGTACAAAAAGATTGGGATCATACCATGCATATCTTCAGACCACAATGCTATGAAACGTGAAATCAACCACAAGAAAAAATGTGGAAACATAACAAATACTTGGAGAGTAAAGTCCATCCTACTAAACAATGAATGGGCTAACCAAGAAGTTAAAGAGGAAATCAAAAAGTACATGGAAGCCAATTAAAATTATAACACCACAGCCCAAAACTTCTGGAACGCAGCAAAGGCAGCCATAAGAGGGAAATATATAGCAATCCAAGACTTCATAAAAAAGGAAGAAAGGTCTCAGATACACAACCTAAACTTATACCTTACAGAGCTGGAAAAAGAACAGCAAATAAAACCCCAAACCAGCAGAAGACAGGAAATAATAAAGATTAGAGCAGAAACCAATGCTATCGAAACCAAAACAAACAAACAAACAAACAAACAAAAAACCAGTAACAGATCAATGAAACCAAAAGCTGGTTCTCTGAAAGAATTAACAAAATTGATAAACCCCCTAGCCAGTTTGATCAAAAAGAAAAAGGAAAGGACCCAAATAAATAAAATCAAGAATGAAAGAGAAGATCGCTTCTTGGCCTTTTGGTTAAGATCAATGAAAGAGGAGAAATCACAACCAAAACAGCAGAAATAAAAACAATAATAGAATATTATAAGCAATTATGTGCCAATAAAATGGGCAATGTGGAAGAAATGGACAAATTCCTAGAAACATAAACTACCAAAACTGAAACAGGAAGAAATAGAAAATGTGAATGGACCAATAACCAGTAAAGAAATCGAATTTGTAATCAAACATTTCCCAAAAAGCAAGAATCCAGGGCCAGATGGCTTTCCGGGGGAATTCTACCAACATTTAAAAAAGAGTTAACACCTACTCTCTCAAAGCTGTTCCAAAAAATACAAATGGAAGGAAAACTTCCAAACTCTATGAAGCCAGCATTATTACCTTGATTCCAAAACCAGACAAAGACCTCACTAAAAAAGGGGAGCTATAGACCAGTTTTCCTGATGAACATGGATGCAAAAATCCTCAACAAGATATTAGCCAACCAGATCCAACAATTCCTTAAAAAAATTATTCACCACGACCAAGTGGGATTTATACCTGGGATGCAAGGCTGGTTCAATATTCGCAAAACAATCAATGTGAGACATCACATCAATAAAAGAAAGGACAAGAACCACATGATCCTCTCAATAGATATAGAGAAAGCATTTGACAAAAGACAGCATCCTTTCTTGATAAAAACCCTTAAGAAAGTAGGGATAGAAGGATCATACCTCAAGATCATAAAAGCCATGTATGAAAGACCCAACAATAATATCATCCTCAATGGGGAAAAAATGAGAGTTTTCACCCTAAGGTCACGAAAAAGACGGGGATGTCCAATCTCACCACTGTTATTCAACATAGTATTGGAAGTCTTAGCCTCAGCAATCAGACAACAGAAAGAAATAAAAGGCATCCAAATCGGCCAGGAGGAGGTCAACCTTTCACTCTTCACAGATGACATGATGCTCTGTATGGAAAACCCACAAGATTCCACCAAAAAACTGCTAGAACTGATCCATGAATTCAGCAAAGTTGCAGGATATAAAACCAATGCACAGAAATAGGTTGCATTACCATACACCAATAATGAAGCAACAGAAAGAGAATTCAAGCAATGGATTTCATTTACAATTGCACCAAAAACCATAAACTACCTAGGAATAAATCTAACCAAAGACGTGAAAAATATATACACTGAAAACTAGAAAGCTTATGAAAGAAATTGAAGAAGACACACAAAAAATGGAAAACTATTCCAAGCTCCTGGATAGGAAGAACAAATATTGTTAAAATGTTAATATTACCCAAAGCAATCTACATAGTCAATGCAATCTCTATCAAAATAACAGCAGCATTCTTCACAGAACTAGAACAAACAATCCTAAAATTTGTATGGAATCAGAAGAGACCCCAAACAGCAAAGCAATCTTGAAAAATAAAAAGAAAACCAAAGCTGGAGATAAAACCAAAGCTGGAGATCCCAGACTTCAAGCTGTATTACAAAGCTGTAATCATCAAGACAGTATGGTACTGGCACAAAAACAGACACTCAGATCAATGGAACAGAATAGAGAGCCCAGAAATGGACCCACAAACGTATGGCCAACTAATTTTTGACAAAGCAGGAAAGAATATCCAATGGAATAAAGACAGTCTGTTCAGCAAGTGGTGCTGGGAAAATTGGACAGTGACATGCAGAAAAATGAATCTGGACCACTTTCTTATACACAAAAGTAAAGTCAAAATGGATGACAGACCTAAATGTAATACAGGAAGTCATCAAAATCCTCGAGGAGAAAGTAGGCAAAAACCTCTTTGACCTTGGCCACAGCAACTTTTTACCCAACACATCTCCAGAGGCAAGGGAAACAAAAGCAAAAATGAACTATTGGGACCTTATCAAAATAAAAAGCTTCTGCACAGTGAAGGAAACAATTAGAAAAACTAAAGGCAACCAACATAATGGGAGAAGATATTTGCAAATGACATATCAGATAAAAGGTTAGTATCCACAATCTATAAAGAACTTATCAAACTCAATACCCAAAAAACAAACAATCCAGTGAAGACATGGGCAAAAGACATGAATAGACACTTCACCAGAGAAGACATCCAGATGGCCAACCGACACATGAAAAAATGCTCAACATCACTCATCATCAGGGAAATACAAATCAAAATCACAATGAGATACCACCTCACACCTGTCAGAATGGCTAACATTAACACATCAGGCCACAACAGATGTTGGCAAGGATGCGGAGAAAGAGGATCTCTTTTGCACTGCTGGTGGGAATGCAAAATGGTCCGACCACTCTGGAAAACAGTATGGAGGTTCCTCAAAAAATGAAAAATAGAACTACCCTACGACCCAGCAATTGCACTACTAGGGTATTTATCCAAAGGATACAGGTGTGCTGTTTTGAAGGGGCACATGCACCCCAATGTTTATAGCAGTGCTATCAGCAATAGCCAAAGTATGGAAAGAGCCTAAATGTCCATCGATGAATGAATGGATGTGGAAGATGTGGTATACATGTATATACATGAGGAGTTTAAGATACAAAACAGATGAACATAAGAAAGGGAAGCAAAATTAATATAAAAACAGGGAGGGGGGAAAAACATAAGAGACTCTTAAGTATTTAGAATAAACAGAGGGTTGCTGGAGGGGTTGTGGGAGGGGGGATGGACTAAATGGGTAATGGGCATTAATGAATCTACTCCGGAAATCATTGTTGTACTATATGCTAACTAACTTGGATGTAAATTAAAATAAATTAATTTAAAAATTTTTTAAAAACTGGAAAAAAAGAAATATTCACATTTCCTTGTTCTTTTCTAAATAAATTACCATCTCATCTGATTCTCAAATGGTCCTGAGAACCAAACATCTTCTTTTGAAGTGCCTTCTCCTCATATTTCCCACTTGAAGACCCTACCCACCTGTGCAGAATATTTCATTAAATTAAAAGAAACAAACAAAAAACAGTAACAACAAAAAACCTATAAGTCAGTGTTCAACTAGGTTTATTTGGCTGTACTCTCACCTTCATTCATTAATTTATGTGACAAATAGTTTCTGAGGGTCTCCTATCTGTCAGGCATTGTGAAAATGACTGAGAATATACAGATCAGTATGCTACAAGCATTGTTCCCAAGGAGCTCATCTTCTAGCATGATGAATAGCATAGGATACCATGCTACAATATAGGTGTGAACAAAGTTCTCTGGGAGCAGAGAGGCAGGAACATTTTTTTTGTTTTCTTTTGAGTCCAGGAAATCCAGAAAGATTTCATAAAGGCAAAGAAACTTAAAAAGGAATTTGCGTTTTTCAGGATAAGTAGGAACTTACCATAGGGAAGTTGAGTAAAGGGCATTCCAGGCAGTTGGAAGAATGTAAGCAAATGACCAGAGATTGGAAAGGACATGTTTGAAAATGGTAAGCACTCCAGCATCACTAAGCTGTAGCATCCTTCAAAGAGTACAGGGGTGGGGCAGTGGCAAAGGATAAGGCAGTGAAGATTGGATGGGACTACCCACTCGAATGCCTTAAGCAGTGTAGGCATTATTTTGCAGGGAATGGGTCACCAACAATAATTTTTAAATGATGTAATATTGTCTTTACAAACTGCCCCAGTCATGCTGCCAAAAGGTGAGTCTAAGAATACAAGTTTTAGTAATTTCATCAGATCTCCTGCGTTCCTGGGAAACAGGAGTGAAGTATATTCCTGAGAAAATTATGCTCTGTGATTGAATACTAGCAATACATAATGTAATATGAGGTGACTGACCAATGGATAAGCTCTAAATATATATGTTAAATATGAATAATAAACGTGTGAAATGAGTACCCTATTAAAATCCCTTCCATCTTAAAAGATTTATGACTCTAAAAACTGGTGAATAAGTGATCTAATTGGTATCTTAACAAACAATGCTTAATAGGGCACTTTCCATTAGAAGAAATAGTCAGATGTGCAGCAAAAAAATAGGAAAAAGTAAAAACATACTAAAACAATATCTAAACTTATAATTACCTTTTAAAATTTGACCTACTATTATATATTTTTTCTATATATATTTTTGTTAGAATATATTAGGGTTTCCTTTAGAATTCAGTTTGTTCATCACTTGGTAAACTCTCCTGTCCCATCCTAAAAGCAGTACATAAAGGGACCAATAGTACATATTTCCCAGTGTCTGTAGAACTCCTTACTCCCGTCATCTTCAGCACCTGCTCGCAATCCTCTCCTCACTGGTTAAAGCAAAGGCAATTTTTAAGCCTATGCTCTGTCTTCCAAGTTCACATCCACTTCTCTACCTATGTCCTTTTATAGTATAGTATCCTTAATGTATCTATAAACTTATTAAATCCACAAATGCAATTACAAAATATGATTTTTTCCCACTTTTCATTTTATATGTGAGGACAAAGAGACCTAGGGATATTGAAGGATTTAGACTTGGAGTTTGTTCAATACCACATAGCCAAACAGTGACAGACCCAGGACTCTAAAAACCTTTCCTAGACTGTGTCTCCACATCAGTGAGTCAGAAGTCAGGAAATGGACATATCAGTGGGCATGCTATCAGCACTTCACAAAGGTTGATTGGATAATTGGAGGATGGTTGAAGAGCTGGATGAAAATCAGAATTCTCATAGAAACTAGTTGTCTCCAACTAGAAAGGATAGTCCTGGTCAAGGACAAAAGAGGGGCCATTGCCAACTGGAACTTATTGGTTCAACAGATGTCTGTGGAGCATGAATGCTATCAACACTATCAAGCACTGGATACAATACCCTAAGGTACCGTTCTAGATGCTGGGAAGACAGTACTAGTGAAACAGATAAAAATTTCTGCCCTCATAGGGAAAAAGAAAATAAGCAAAATAAGTTTATGTATATAATATATGCATACATGTACATTTTAAGGATTATATGTGTATTATACAGACATTCATACAATGATGTATGTATGTATGTATGTATGTAAGATGGATGGATCTAGGTAATAATAAGTGCTAAGGAGAAAAGTATAATGGGAATGGGGTGAAATTTTATATGAAGTGGGTAAGGAAGGCCTCACTGAGATGACTTGAGCAAACAGCTGAAGGAGTGCGGGCTCATCTGCGTGAACATCTGCACATTATACACAATGGGAGCACCACCATTGAGCTGACAGTGTGTCTGGAATGCCGGAGTGATGAGCACAGGGGCAGTGGAAGATGAAGCTAGAGAGGGGAGGTAGAGGAGAGATTATGTAGGCCTTGTCATTTTGGCAAGGACTTTGGATTTTACTGAAGACAGAAAGGCATCTGTTTTCAAGGTCCTCACTCACTTCCTTTTATTTATTTTCAGTTAAATTACACAATTTATGTTTCTGCAGATTCACCATGGCCAGTTGAAATGAGCCTGCCTAGGACCAAGGACAGATCCATAGGCATCGGTTAGGAGGCCACTGTAGTAATCCAGGTGACACTGGATGTGACATGGGCAAGTGTGGTTTTAACACAGAAAGGGAGGAATGCCAGATTCTAGATATATTTTTAAGATTGAGCCAACAGGATTCACCAATAGACTACACGTGGGTATGAGACAGAAAGGTAAGTCATGGGTGATATCAAGATTTTTTAAAGGATTTTTGGCTTGTTCTTGGGAACTTGCATAGCTTTTTCCTAAGAGATCAACCAACTCTTCAATATGTGAAGAGTGATGCGAGTAATTATATCATTAACTTAACCAGCATAGATGACCAGATAGGAATTTTGTTCAGTCAGACATAATCTTCCAGATACTAAACCATTTCTGTCAGGTAAGGCCTACCTTGCAGATCTCCCTCTGGGCTCTGGGAATCCAGGGGTTTACATCCCCAGAAGGCAGCATCTCCTTCAGGCCTTCAATGGTTTGGGATTTTAGTGGTAGGCATGGACCAATCTGTTCATTCAGGTAGAGTTCACAAATTCTGTTGCCCAGCATGTGCTGAAAGACAGTATTCCCAGTCTTCCTGTTACTTATCAGGACACTGAGGAAATGGTGCAGGTCCTGCCAGAGGTCCAGGAGTTGGATCTCCACTTTCAAATTCTGCTTTTTCAGGTAGTGCCGGAAGGGGCGCCCTGCACAGTCATCAGCACACAAGGCCCAGTGGGTGTACCCTAAGGAAATGCTTTGTTTGATGACTTTCTTGATTGTCATCTGGGGGCAGTGATTGATGCTAGGGGTGACAGTCCTCATGTGTGTAGAGAACGTTGTCTCAAAGAGGCCCTCCATGTGGAGGTGGCTCTTGGATTTCTTCTTCATGTTAGACTTCCCGGCACAGAGAATATCCTTTTCCTGGGAACTGATTATTCTCTCCTTTGAAGACGTCACTTTCAAGGAGGGCATTTGTGTATATTTGTATTTGTATGTGTCCTTAACTTGAGCACACATCTCCTGGAGGGGCGTAATGTTGGTTTCTGGTTTGGTATCTATTTCCAGAGTAGAGCCATGGTCTGTCAACTGCCACATCCTCCTCTTGGTCGTCTTGCTTGAGTACCGCTTCTGGGGGTAGTGGCACTTCTTGATGCTCATGTTTAGAGGGAGTTCTCCTATGTGAGTACAGCAAACACTGCATAGGCGAGTCTCATATTCCTGCAGCAGACCTTGGCATGATTCCACTTTGGTCATAATCGTCCTGGCATGGGTGTAAAAGTTGGGGAGCCAATAGCTCTGAAGTTTGAACAGAGCCACTTTCTGCATGTGGCTCAAAATCTCCCTCCTGGTGGTTGATTGGTTGGGATGCCAGATGGATAGGTTCAGAAGGGACTCTGGAAATAATAGAAAGACACGAAGGATGAAAATGATCTAGTGGTAGTGATGATAATGATGTTGGGAGAGGTTTTTTGAAGTTTTCCAAATGTTGTTATGTATAGCATTTCATTTGTTCTTCATGCAACCCTGGTGTATGGACAGGACAAATACATAGTAAACACGTTTTAGGGATTTTCTCAGGGAATGGTGACCCCTTTCTCTGATTACCTTCCCTTTCTCCCACATAAATAATACAGTTTATGGGATTCATTGAATTATTTTTTGGACAATTGGATGTTACCGTAAAGAAAAGCAAAATGAACAAGAAAATATGTTTAAGAATAGGAGGCATGTACCTATGAATGGGATTTTTCAGAGTCAGATCTACCTGGAGGAAAGGGTTTAGACTGGATAATTTGAAGGAGTCATTACTAGCTCTGATTTTAATGTAATAAATTCTCAGTGATCTCTATCAATAGAGGAGTGTGACCAATCTCAAAACACAAATCTTCTGGAACATATTTATATTTGGGTCAGGAATGTCTCCTTAATTAATAAATAAATAATTTTTGATGAATCTGATGTTCTAGAGTAGAGGCTGGCAAACCTGTAAACCTCAGCTTTGTGAGTTATATGCAGTCTCTGCTGCACAGTCTTCTTCTTTAGTCCTTTAAAAATAGTAAAACATTCTTAGTCCACAGGCTATATGCACTGTGTTTTGCCTGTGAGCTCTAGTTTGTTCTAGGGAATCTCAGTTTTTAAAAAAGAGGTGCCATGCCATCTCAGAAGATGCAGAAGCTGTTTAAATATGCTGTCCCAATTCGTCTTCACTCCTTCCAGCCAACCTACACTGGTGAGTAATATCTCAGCAAGAAGCACATACCAGCCTAAGGACAACTGGACTCTTGCAACCCTTCCCTGTTAAGGGTTCCCATGACATCCCTGATACACAGAAAATGGAGAGGGTAGATGCCTACAAAATGATTGATTTTTTTGGTTACATCCCCCAGTGATTTCACTTCAGATATGCTTTATAATTCTTACTGATGTTCATGTTGCAGAGAGTCACTACTCTTGAGCCCTCCTGTAAATGGGTAGCCTTCAGCACAAGGAGGAGGGACAGATAGTGGTCTCTCATTTCCGGGTCCATCTCATCTATGCTCAAGATCTTCTCAGCAAGGATCCAGAAATCCACCAGCTCTTCACCTACAGATTAGACAGGGCAAGCACAGCGCTGCACCCCAATGTTGCCCCTTCTGTGGTTACATCTGGGTGTAGCAGCTAATACCACTCCCCACCACCAGCTTGCTCTATTGTCTCAAATAGTACCATTAGTCACTTCTTTGGTTTCAGGCATCATCCCTAGTGATGTCGTAATGTGGGGGCAGATGGAGGCATGGGGAGAAGGGACTTAATGGATAGGGACCTTGCGTGACTTTTGTCGTTGTGAGGAAAACTCTTAGAGAAAACTGAAAGACTGTGAGAATGGATCATGAGACACTTGGATTTATCCAAAACATGAAGATGAGAAGAAAAAAAGAACATTTCCCATATCATGGACCCAGAAAAACCAGAAGAAGGAATAATAGAACCCAAAGATGCCAAAGACTACATTCCCTGTGTCACAACTTTGCCAGGGTTAAAGTCTGAGTGACATACTAAAAGATAGCCTGTCTAGTTCTTCCCTACCTGCGCCCTGGAAATCCAGGATTTCACCCTTAAACTAGGGCTTGTCCTTGGATGAAAATTAATGCTGCTGAACTAGAGTGTCAGCTAGTGCTGGCTGCTCACCTCCCAGTAGTCATCAACCACTGGACTCAACAGAACAGAAAGCAGTGCATGTGAACACTTCTGCTATAGGTATTTGTTTATTTATGTGTTCCTTGTGTGTTTCCCCACCATTGTGATAGCTTTATGAAGTGGAGATTTATGGCTCTTATTCACAGTGGCTTCCACACAGTCGTGCTCAACATTGTTAAGTGAATAGATAGATGAATGGATGGATGAATGAACAAAATAAAAGGACTCTGTTTACTTTTGCCCTAACCTACACTGTGGACCTATTTTCAAAGACTTTTACACAAACTACAGTATAAAACATTTATTTCCCATATGCATACATTATTGTCAATAAGTGCTCTGGGGCATCCTGGAAGCTGTTATGAACTTGCAAGGACTCCAGAAACAACTCCAAGAACCTACCTGTACTGCCTTTGAGGTAGGTACAGAAGCGCCACATCCCTCTGACCCCACCAATGCACTTCTGGAGTAGCCACTGGTCTGCTTTTTTCCATCTCAACATCTTGGCTGCCAGGAAGAGTCCATGGTAAGAGAGAGAGAATGAGCTCTTCTCCCAGCCCCTCTCTCAGCCTTGCACACAGCTAGACCCCCATTCACTCAGGGTGAGTGAGGAAAAATGGTGGCCATTTAGACGAGTTGGGGTAGGAGTATGCAGTACTTCTGAAGGCAGGAAATAGACCCTGTAGTGACACGCATCATATGAGGGACCCACAAGCAGAGTATAATCCACAGATCAAAAACACCACCCAAGGCTCTTTGCCTTCTATAATCCACACCTGACAGTGATTTTGCCAATCCAATTTTCCCAATATATATATTGAAGAAAGGAGATGAATATATTGGGTATTTTGTTATATTTTACTCAATGTAAGTCTCCTGAATCTCAACTTTCCCCAGGTGGAACACAGTTTCCTTTGGCTAGTTGAATTGAGAGTCAAATTATTGATTCAACCCTAGATGGCAATTTTATTAATTAATTCTCTTAACAAATATATATTATTAATATATTTGTTAAATGTCTACTACTTAGTATCATTCTAGATGTTTGGGATACATTAGCAAACAGGAAATCCTTGCCCACAAGGAGCTTACATTCTGGTGAAGTAGACAGATAATAAACAATAAGCATAATAAGTACATTATCTAGTAAGGTTGAAGGTTATAAGCACTACAGGAAAAAATGAAAAGGTAAAAGAGAGTAAAGGGGGTTGGGAGTGTTAGGACAAGAGTTGAATGAGTGGCATTAGGGTCATCAAGGTAGCCTCTTCTGAGGAGGTGAGATTTGCAGAGATTTGAAGAGGTGAGAGAGGGAGCCAATGTGGGTATATTGACAAAGCATTCCAGGCAGAGTAAATAGCCAGTGCAAGGCCTTGAAATGAGTATGTGTCAAGGCAGGATTTTTGAGGAACTGCAAGCAAGCCAAGTGTAACTGAAATGGAGAAAGCAATGGAGGGAATAGGAGGAGATCAGGTCCTAAAAGTAATGGACCCACATCTTGAGGATCCTGAAGACCTAGAGATATAGGGGCATTAGATCTCACACTGAGATGGGAGTCATTGGTGGGGGTAGGGAGCAGCCAATAGAGGAGTTACATGATCTGAATTAAGTTTTAAAAGGCTCTCTCCGGGTGCCTAGGTGGCTCAGCCGGTTAAGCTTCCAACACTTGGTTTCAACCCAGGTCATGATCTCACAGTTCATGAGTTTGAGCCCCGCTTTGGGTTCTGCATTGACAGAGCGGGCCCTGCTTGGGACCCTTTCTCCCTCCTCTCTGCCCCTCCCCTGCTCACACTCTCTCTCAAAAAAAATTTTTTTTTTTTGTTTTGTTTTAAAGGTTCTCTCTGGCCGCTTTGAGCAGGAGAACAAGAGCAGAAACAAGGAGACTAATTAAGAGATGATTTCAGTAGCCAGGTGAGAAATCGTGGTGGCTTAGACCAGGTGGTACTAATGAAGGTGGTGAGCTATGTTTGATTCTGAATATATTTTAGGCAGTTTTGCCATGTTCTGTGTCCACCAGTAACTCTCTCACTTCTGGCTACAGTGAGACAAATAGCACATACAACCTATCTGACTCCTGCTTATTGCTGTAGGTACCAATTTTTCAGCCTAAGCTTTCACCTACTGCTGCATTACAAGGTGGGCCACCCTCACATCTAAGTCTACAAAGGTGGCCAGTATTTGTAAATTACTATAGGACTGACAGGAACAGGATCATTATACAGCCTGGCTTCCCATATTTCTCCACACACACACCCTCATGCTTACCTCCTTCTGGGGACTTAATGAAACTGATGAGCTCTTGACAGAGAATGTAATGGAAACACAAGTTGGTTTTACAGAAGAAAGGTAACCGGTATTTTTCCAACCAGGTCAATAATCCTTTGTACTTTGCAATCTAGAGTGCAAACAAAATGGGAACAGAAAAGAGAAATGGAACTGAAATGCTAAGAAATGCAGCTTAGCAAGGGGCAATAAATAACTTCACACCTGCAGTACCTGGCCCACAGGGGAGGTGTGCTGATTAAAAATAGTATCTAAGAGGAGTGAAGTCTTGGCTTCCCAAGCCAAGGCTCCCAAAGGAGTGAATGAATTGGTAGGAGAGAAAAGGTTTGGTCTTTCATCAAAAATGTTTCCTTACTCCTGGGTCAAGTTGTTTAAGAAAACATCTAAGTCTTGCTAGGTAGAAGAGAAGCAGAAGAAATTTTGGTCTGTGGTGTCAACTCTATTCAATTTGTTTCTTTGTAAGCACACTTAAAATTTCTTACAAGTTCCTTACCCATATCAAATGTACAACATGTACAAAAACGCACAAAGGGGTGTATATGTGGCTCAGTCAGTTGAGCCTCTGACTCTTGATTTTGGCTCAGGTCATGATCTCACAGTGAGTTCAAGCCCCATATCAGGCTCTGTGCTGACAGCATGGAGCCTGCTTGGGATTCTCTCTCTGTCTCTGTCTCTGTCTCTGTCTCTCTCTCTCTCCTCTCCCCCCCCCCATGCTCTCTCTCTCTCAAAAATAAACAAATATTTTTTAAAAACCATACACACAAAGACTCACATCACACTTAACATCATTTAGAGTATAGGTTGGATCACTGAGGGATTGAGCCACCAGAGAAGGGAAAACATAAAATTTTTCTTTTTGCCTGTACCTTCCACTCCTCTTTACCCATTTTTCCCATTCCCCCCCCCCATCCACTTCCCATGTGGCAACCACCAGTTTGTTTTCTGTATTTATGGGTCTTTTTCTGCTTTTATTTGTTCATTTGTTTTGTTTTTTAGATTCCACACATAAGTTAAATCATATAGTATTTGCTTTCCTTTAATTTATTTCACTTAGTATAATACCCTCTAGTCCCATCCATGTTGTTGCAAATGGCAAGACAAGATCTCATTCTTTTTTATGGCTGAGTAATATCCAGTGTGTGTATGTGTGTCACACCTTCTTTATCCATTCATCTATTGATGATACTTATGGTGCTTCCATATTTTGGATATTGTAAATAATGCATAAACATAGGGGTGTCTATATCTTTTCAAATTAGTGTTTTCACTTTCTTTGGGTAAATACCCAGTCATGGAGTTACTGGATTTTATGGTAGCTCTATTTTTAATTTTTTGAAGAATCTCTATACTGTTTTCCATAGTGGTTACAGCAATTTACATTCTCACCAACAGTGCATGAGGGTTCCCTTTTCTCCACAACCTCACCAACACTTGTTATTTCTTGTCATTCTGACAGATCTAAGGTGGTGTCTCATTGTGGTTTGATTTGCATTTTCTTTATGATTCATGATATTGAACATCTTTTCATGTGTCTGTTGGCTATCTGTACATCTTTATTGGAAAAAATGTCCAATCAAGTCTGCCCATTTTTAATTGGATTTTTTTTTTGGTGTTGAGTTATATAGTTCATATATATATATATATATATATATATATATATATTAACCTTTTATTATAGATATCATTTGCAAATATCTTTTCCCTTTCACTGGGTTGCCTTTATGTTTTCCCAATGGTTCCCTTTGCTGTGTAAAAGGTTTTTACTTTGGGGGCACCTGGGTAGCTCAGTTGGTTGAGCGTCCAAATTTGGCTCAGGTCAGGATCTCACGGTTCGTGGGTTTGTGCCCCACATGGGGCTCTAGGCTTATGGCTCAGAGCCTGGAGCCTGCTTTGGATTCGGTGTCTCCCTCTCTCTCTACCCCTCCCCTGCTCATGCTCTGTCTCTCTCAAAAATAAATAGACATTATAAAAAAATTTTTAAAAAGGTTTTTACTTTGGGGTAGTTCCAATAGTTAATTGTTCCTTTTGCTTCCCTTGCCTGAGGAGACATATACATAAATATGTTGCTAAGGCTGATGTGAAAGAGAATACCGATTATGCTTGCTTTCAGGATTTTTATGGTTTCAGGTCTTACATTTAGGTTTTTAATCCATTTTGAGTTGATTTTTGTGTACGGTATAAGAAAGCGGTTTCATTCTTTTGCATGTAACTGTTCTATTTTCTCAACATTATTTATTGAAGAGACTATCTTTTCCCCCACTGTATATTCTTCCCTGCTTTGTTATGGATTAATTTACCATATAAGTGTGCGTTTATTTCCGGGCTCTATCTCCTATGGATAGACCTATAGATCTATCCTATGTGTCTATTTTTGTGTCAGTATCATACTTTTTTTGATTATTATAGCTTTATATTTTAAAATCTAGAATTGTGATATCTTCAGTTTTGTTCTTTTTTCTCAAGATTGCTTTGGCTTTCTGGAGTCTCTTGTTGTTCCATACACATTTTAGGATTATTTCTATAGTTCTGTGAAAAATACTATTGGTATTTTGCAACACAGATTGCATTGAATCTGTAGATTGCTTAGGGTAGTATGGACCTTTCATCAATATTAATTTTTACAATCCATGAACATGACATGTCTTTCCATTTGTGTCATCTTCAATTTCTTTCATCAGTGTTTTATAGTTTTCAGAGTATAGGTCTTTGACCTCCTTCCTAGGTATCTTATCCTTTTTGGTGCAATTGTAAATGCAATTGTTTTCTTAATTTCTCTTTCTGCTATTTCATTATTAGTGTACAGAAGCACAACAGATTTCTGTTTATTAATTTTGTATCCTGAAACTTTACAGAATCTATTTATTACTTCTAACATTTTTAAAAATATAATTTATTGTCAAATTGGCTAACATACAGTGTGTTAAGAGTGCTCTTGGTTTTTAGGGTAGATTCCGTGGTTCATTGCTTATCTACAACACCCAGCGCTCATCTTAACAAGTGCCTTTCTCAATGCCCATCGCCCATTTTCCCCTCTCCCTCACGCCCCCATCCACCCTCAGATTGTTCTTTGTATTTAAGAGTCTCTTATGGTTTGCCTCCCTCTCTACCTGCTTATAACGATTTCCCCCTTCCTTTCCCCCATGGTCTTCTGTTAAGTTTCTCAAGTTCCACATATGAGTGAAAACATATGATATCTGTCTTTCTCTAGCTGACTCATTTCTTTTTTTTTTTTTTGAGGGAGTCTTTAGGGCTTCATATGTATTATGTCACGTGTAAATAGTGCCAGTTTTACTTCTTCATCAATTTAAATACCTTTTATTTGTTTTTTATCTGATTGCTGTGGTTGGAACTTCCAGTACTGTTATATAAAAGTGGTGAGAGTGGACACTCTTGTCTTGCTCCTGATCTTAGAGGAAAAGCTCCCAAGATTTCACTATTGGGTATGATGTTAGCTGTGGTTTTGTCATATATGGCCTTTGTTATGGTGAGGTATGTTCCTTTTGTTTATTATTAAAATTTTTTTAACGTTTTATTTATTTTTGAGACAGAGAGAGACAGAGCATGAACAGGGGAGGGTCAGAGAGAGGGAGACACAGAATCTGAAACAGGCTCCAGGCTCTGAGCTGTCAGCACAGAGCCCGATGTGGGGCTCGAACTCACAGACCGCGAGATCATGACCTGAGCCGAAGTCAGCTGCTTAACCAACTGAGCCACTCAGGCCTCCCTGAGTTATGTTCCTTTTAAACCAACTCTATTGAGGGTTTTTATCATGAATGATATTGAATTTTGTCAAATGCTTTTTCTGCATCTATTAAGATTATCATATGATTTTATCCTTCATTTTGTTATTGTGGTGTATCATGTTGATCAATTTGCAAACACTGAATCATCCTTGTATCCATAAAATAAATCCCATTTGTCACAGTAAATGATCCTGTTAATGCATTGCTGATTTCAGTTTGCTAATATTTTGTTGAGAATTTTTGTACCTATGTTCCTCAGAGATATTGACCTGTAATTCCCCCTTTTTGTAGTGTTTTTGTCTAGTTTTGGTATCAAGGTAATGCTGGCCTTGTAGAAACAAAGGTATTTGGAAACTTTCCTTCCTCTTATATTTTTTAGAATAATTTCAGGAGAATAGGTATTAACTCTTCTTTAAATGCTTAGTAGAATTCGCCTGTGAACCCATTTGGTTCTGGACTTTTGTTTGTTGAAAGTTTTTTGATTGCCAATTCGATTTCTTTACTAGTAATTGTTCTATTCAGATTTTCTATTTATTCCTGATTCAGTTTTGGAAATTATATGCTTCTACAAATTTATCCATTTCTTTTAGTTTGTCCAATTTTTTGGCATATAATTTTTCATAGTAACCTCTTATAACTTCTGTAGTGTTGGTGGTTATTTCTTCTTTTTCAAGAAAATAAGGATTTTACGTTTCAGGGTTTTTCTAGGGAAATCAAATATAAGACTCAGAGTGGAGTGTCTTTCTCAGCTCTTCAGGTCTCATAGAAAAATGAAATCTGTTGTGAGTGTAGCTTAGAGTGATCTTTCTGATCCCACATGCCACTGGTAGAGCATGCATAAGTCTAAGGTCTACACAGTAGGAAAGGAGAACAAGAAGGAGGAAAAGGAGAAGAGAAAGACAATGGACAAGGAAGACAGTTATAAAGAGAAAAAAAAAGATTGGGAGGACATGTTTCTGAAGGAGAATGGCAGGATAGTCATTAAGAATTGCATAGTGGTACCTTATCTTTATCTATAACTTATAATGCAAATAATCACTAAGTGGACCATGCACTGCCACTTCCTACCCCACACCTGTGGCAGGCATTGCCAATCAATTCTCAGACTCTTTCTTGCTTATGTATGGCCCCAGAATTCTTCTAAATGGTGTTCCAAGCATTTCCTACCCAATAATCACGGTGGACATGAAAAATGGTATCATTTGCTGGCCATAGACTAGAAGATAGAGGAGAGAATTCACCAACAATTGTCTGTCCAAGTGGTAAAAACACAAAAAGGAGAAATGTCTATGCTGGCTTGATGCTGTTTGTCCTACTCACCTGCTTTATAGTTTCTTCCAGAGTCACCCTCTGGGCCTCCTTTCCCTTTTACCTCTCCATCTCTCGTGCCACACTTCAAATTTAGTTCCCTCTCCCCCTAACCCAAACCCTCTGCCATTCAAGAATCTTACCACGTCATAAGGTACTTCTGGCCACAAGCTCCACTGTGAATTTTCAACAGCATAAAATGGTGTCTGACCAAAGACCTGCAAAAGAAAGCTAGGAAATGCCAGAGGGGTAGAACTTCTCTTCATAAATATGTCCCAGTCCAACTGCAGCTCAGGGGAAGGGGGTTCCATTGATTTCCTATTCTAAGAGACATTAATTCATAAATTCATTCCACTAAATCAACCTTCCTTGCAGAAAAACACCCAAAATAGACTAAACTGCAAATTCATTGATCTTTGGGGTCAACTCTGACCCAACCTGGAAGTTATCTTGCCTGTGTACAAAGGCCAAAGCATTATATTAAAAGGTATTTACTTTTGTATTACATTATTCACTTCTGCATGGGTTTAGAGAGTTAGATCAAAGGTTGGAAACATTTTTATAAAGAGAAACAGCTTTGGATTTGCCTAAGCTCTTGAACTGGAGAAAGTAGAGGGGCCTAAGGATATGAGGGTTAGAGGTACAAATTTCTTAGTGGTGGTATTAAGAATGTCCAAAATTTATAAATAATTCTAGGTTACTTTCTTGGAGAAGGGACTGTGACCTTGGCAACCAGCTTTGAGACTGATGGGCAAGGCCTTCTATATTTGTAGGTATTTGAGCTTAGCAGTCTCAACATAGGTACCAACATGTCTCAAAGTATCCCCACATCATTTGTGAAAAACTAGAGGGGCTGAAGTCTCAACTTCTGGCTGAGCTCTTAGAACATGATGTCAGCCTCCATCTCTCCAAGACTGTCAGCTCCAAATTTTGTCAGTCTGAGGCTCTCTCCTTCTGTCCCCTTTGTCCTTGGATATGAGATATATAAAGAAGGCAGTGGTACTGATTGTACTTTACAAATATCAGCCTGTGAAGGAGGCTCAGTCCTTAGTGACTCCTCACTGGTCTGCACTCAGGGTTTGACATGACATGCCCTGTCTGGCATGTGAAGTTGCCTTTATGAGATGTATGGGGGGACTAAGGAGTCATGAGATTCTGTAGGAGTAGTGCATGGAAGCAGTTTTACCATGTGATCTTTGCACCACAGAGGGCATGAGGCCAATGTGGAAAACATACCAGTTTTAGAGAGCTCCAAGACTTCCCCAGATTTTCCATGTGTTCTTGGGCAAGTCATTGAACTTCTGGTGTCTATCTCACAGGATGTTTATAGAAATTAATGGTCAAAATTTGTAAATTGACAGCAGTATTCAACATAAACTAATACTGTCTCTCTAAATAAACCACAGCTACCTAAATGGCCAAGACTTTCTTACATTCTTGGTTGGGATTCTAGTTCCCACATCATTCTTGCCATTTCTAGAACATTATTATAGACTGCTTAAGTTGTGTTGATAAATTGACTAACTACAATGCCCCAAGATTACTTCTGCAAACTTTCATTAAGACAGTGGCACCACCTTCCATCAGGCATCCGACTCCTCCCTTCTTGTTACCACCTCTCCCTGACATTCAAACAGTGACAGAGTCCTATATTTTTCTTTATTAAAAATCTCTCTAATTTGTTCCATTCTCTTTATCTTCTTGCCTTTAAACCCTCACCACTGAAACAATCTCCTAACTGCTCTCTTCGCCTCCATTATGGTCCCCTAATGGCCAAACCTGTGGTCAGACTTCTACAGAAATAATTTGCACAGATGAAAGTCTGATAATGTTACTCCTTTACTTGAAGCCCTTCAATGGCTCTCCATGACCTTCAGGATGATGTCTAAACTCCTAAGCATGGCCTGACTGCTCTGAGAGGCCTGGCTTAGCCTGTCCTGCAGTTTTATCTCTTGCTGTGTCTGCCTCTCACAACTTTTTCTTCAGCCTTAGTTGCTTAGTGTTTCTCCCCAAATACCGTGGGATTAGTTTCCTTGGTGCCTTTACTTACTCTGTTCTATCTATAAGTCCTTTGCATCTTAATAGTCGACCCTCCTACCTCCTACCTCTTTATCCACATCTCCTCTTTTCCTTATACCTCTTTTCCTCCTACCTCTTTATCCACATTTCCCTCCCCATTTTCTTCCCCAGCCAATTGTCAGCTACATTGTCTTCTTTAAAGACTTGGCTTGTGTCACGTATTCATTGAAGTCTTTCCTGACCTACCAGGTAGAAGTGGTCTCTCCTTCTGATGCACTTGTACTCCAGTGCCTTCTAGACATTCCTATCATGTCACCCACAACCCTTTTTGCACTCACTTTAAATATTGCTCTCGCACATTAGGAATTTCTTGAGAACAGTGATAGCATCGTTAATATTTGCATCCCCAGTACTAAGCCCACTGACTGGCACAAAGTAACTAACTACCCAATAAATTTTGTAGGGTAGTACACAGTGGCTTTTTCCCAGTTGTATGAATTTCACACTTTAATAGGTGGTATTCTATGGAAAGGTATACACTGAGCCACAATTTATAAGGCACGAACCTTAAAATATAACCAAAAACTTAAATGAAAAAAGATGTGGGATTAGTCCAGATTTGGCTCTAAGAGTATTTTGACATTCGAGATTTATTTTAGTTGCAAAGGTTGAGAAAATATATGTTTGGTTTCAGTCAACAGCTCAACAACTGCTCTGGCCAAACACCTGATAAGGGGAGCAGAGCAGAATAAATAATCCATGGTCCTTGTCCTGCAGGAATCCACAATCTCACAGTTCAGTAGGAGACACACACACGTACAACACAAGAGGGTTGCAAAGTGCCAAGGGGCACAGAGGCAGGGAGAAATAAGTTCTAATTAGGAGAAGATAGGAATTTCCTAAGAACAGGATTTAAGCAGAGATTTGAAAAATGGTTAAGACTTTCGTAGGTGGAACTATAAAAGCTAACAACACAGCCAAGAAGGGGTGCAGAGGTGAGAAAATGCCAGGTGTACTCTATGAGGATACAGGTGCTATCAATGCAGCACTGGGTACCAGAGGATGTTATGGGAAATAAATGTGGACAGGCAAAGGCAATTAAGGAAGCTGAGGAGTTGGAATTTATCAACAATGGGAAGCTCCTAGAGATTTTAAAGGAGATTCTGTTTATATTTATTTGCTCAAGTTAAAATAGGTTTTGAGTTAGTAAGAAGTTTATTCTTTTAAAAATGCACTCAGCTCAGTGAGATTCACAATTCAGCTGTTGCTGAAACATTTGAATTTAATTCTGGGAATACTTACCGGGAGAGAAAGAAATGTGTTGAAAAAATCGGCAAAGATTTCATCCTCTAGCAGAATTATAAGGTTTGTAGAACTGATTATCTCTATATGGGGAGAAAAAAAAACAAACCACACCTCATGAACCAGGGTTGCATTCAGGATGAGACAACAAAGCAAGAGAATGGATCATGTCACATGGTCAAATCTCAGAATTTGATGACCTTTAGGGTCATCTAACTTGATTTTTCCCTCTCTCCAGGACTCTTCTCTGCAATGTCACTCTGTTTAAATACTCCCAGCTGTGGGGAGCTCACAGCTTCATAGAGCTACCCATTCCATTTATGAAGAGATGAAATGCTTAGGAAGATTTTCCTACTGTAAACCACCTTCTTTTATCTTCTTTCCATTTGTAGAAATTCTGCCCTCTGAAGCTCAACAGAATTCATCTAAATCCTCTTAAAGGGGACAGTGCTTCCATATTCATAAAAACATCACAACCTTCTGTTCACCTCTGACCCTTCTGGCTAGTCTGTCACTAAGCAATTCTTCAGCCGTTCATCACATGGCCTCCTTTCTATCTGGGTCCTCGCTCTGTGGCTAGAGTGGCACCTACAACCCAAGTACTCTGCATGCTTCCCAGGGAAGAACATGAGACAACTTTGCCCATACTGTATGTTCTATTAGTGTGGCCAAACATGAGATTAGCTTTGGGTGCTCTCACATTACACTATTAACTCCATCATCCTTTATTTATGCAGTCATTTTTTGGAAACCAAGGGTAGGAATTTACATTTATTCCAGTTGATTTTCAACTTGTTGATTTGGGCCCAACAAAAGCTTTTTTGAATACTTATTTGGTCATGCAAAGTATTTATTACTCCTCTAGGGCTTGATCATTGTGCTGCCTAAGTTAATCTGAGGAGATGAATGTTGACTATCACAAAGCCAAGCAGAGCGACCATAGGTGGACTAGGTGACCCCTCTAAGTTTGCTCTAACTCATTCTCTATGCTCTTTAACTCCCAATATTCAACTAGTGAATAATCCAGTTGTTTTATCAATGCTCAGCATTTCCCCATTGTGTACCCAAAATTTATAATAAAAGACTTATAAAATGAACAACATAGATACTATATTAATCCTATCTCTTGGTCTATTAGATGTCTGGTGAGAATCGTCAGTGCCATTCACAATTGCTGGAGTGCAGTTATGATAATATAAGAAAACTAAATAATCCCCTCCATCACTTTTCCTGACAACACTTGGTGGTTATTGTCTTTGTGTAATAGAAATAGAAATAGGAACCCAAACAATCAAACACTATTGTAACAGAATTGATGTCAGTTCTTGCTTTTTGCTAGAGAGACCTCTGCTTTTCTTTTTAGAATCATTTCCTGATCCACTTCATCTATTCCACATAGATAATCCAAAATTTATGTTTTCAGGCCAGACTTCTTTCCTTGGCTCTAGTTCTAAATATCCAATGAGCTATGGGACATCGCTCCATGGACATCCAGCAGAACTTCAATCTCAACATTTTCAAAACTGATCTGATCATTTTGCTTTTTCCTTTATTCCTAATCTCTGTTAACGGAACTGCCACTCATCAAATGTCTAAATCAGAAAGCCGAAAATCATCTTTTTTTTTTTTCTTTGAGAGAGAGAGAGACAGAGCATGAACAGGGGAGGGGCAGAGAAAGAGGGAAACATAGAATCTGAAGCAGGATCCAGGCTCTGAACTGTCAGCACAGAGCCTGATGTAGGGCTTGAACTTACAGACTGCGAGATCATGACCTGAACCGAAGTCAGACGCTTAACTGACCCACCCAGGCACCCCAGAAGCCTGAAAATTACGTTTTTCTGAAATTTTTATTTATTTATTTATTTGTTTGTTTGTTTGTTTATTTATTTATTTATTTATTTTAAGAGGGGGAAGAGAGTGTGAGCAGGGAAGGGGTAGGGAGAGACAGAGAATCCCAAGCAGGCTTTGCATGGTCAGCGTGGAGCTGGGTGTGGGGCCTGAACTCACAAACTGTGAGATCATGACCTGAGTCAACATCAAGAGTTACACACTTAACTAACTGAGCCACCCAGGCGCCCCCTGAAAATCATCTTTGATTCCTCCTTTGCTCTGTTTCTCTCCCTCTCAAACACTCCCATAGGCAATGGAGGACCATGCTATGTGGTCTCTCTTCCTACAGATTTCTAAAATCTATCCTTTCCTCTCCAACTCTACAGACACTGTCTTATTTCAGGCTCCCATCATCTCTCACCTTGACTTTATGGCATCAGTTTCTTATGTGATCTCCCTAAGTTTCCTTTCCAAGCACTTTCCACACACCGGCACCATAATCTTCCAATGTTGTTATTGTTAAAGCCCTTCAAATACTCCTCAGTATCCTAGAGAATATAAGGCTTCACCATATCTGGATTTGGTGTTCTCTGCCAGCATCATCTCCCACTACACCATACCATGCTGCCTTCTATTTGCCAGCCAAAATATTGTGCTTTCCTGCACATACTATGTCCTCTCACTTCCAACCTTCATGTCTTTGTTATCATATTCACAGCACCTGAAATGTCCTCTCAACCTGTGTGCTTTGCAAATTGCTAGTCATCCGTCAAGAACTGGTTAACATATAACCTTGGTGAACCAAGTAAATGGTAAAATCAATCACTACCTCCCCTGCACCATTACTTACATCTCCCATTATTATAATTAACCAGTTGCTGTTTTCATTTATTGAAACAGCATTTATTTCATTTATGTATCTGTCTTTCTCAGTAGACTAAGCCCTATGAGAGGAGGAACTTTGGCTTTTCATCTTTCTTCCCCTAGCCAGTAAAAGTGCTTGGATAATGTCTAAGTTCTATAAAAGTTAAATGAATCGTTCTTCCAAGAAATCTTTAATCTTTTGAGTTTTTGTTCAATTGTTTGTTCATCACTGATAAAGACTGGCATGGATTTCTTTCTTTTTTTTAAATTAGGATCCCAATTCATAGTTTTTTTTTAATATGAAATTTACTGTCAAATTGGTTTCCATACAACACCCAGTGCTCATCCTAACAGGTGCCCTCCTCAATGGCATGGATTTCTTAATAAGATTATTGAGACAATCTGAATGCAGGAAAGTGGAGTTTGGCAGAAATTTCCCAAATGATTGTGTCCCATAGCTACAGTCACTGTTGGTGACAAGGGGCTTGACTATGACAGGGTTTGCCATTAACAAGACTGTCTTAATGGGGTATAGAAACAAGTCTTTCCATATATTCCCCTTCTTACTTGTTTTGCTTTGTAACTTCCTAATAATTTGGGAAGGCCTTCAACATTCACTCCATACAATAATAATGCTAACTTGGGAACAAAAGGAATAATTGGATAACCCCAAACTTCATGCTAGCCTTCTCCCTGGAGGAGACATGACACATGATGGCCCAATCTGCATTTTTCTTCCTCCTTCTTAGTTGTCTCACTTGTCTTATGAAGGGGGCTCTGTCCTATCCTCAAAGATCAGTTGGCATACAGTGGGGATGGGAGTTGGGGAGGAGAAGAAGAGAAAAGGAAAACAAAGGGCATGAATAACATAAAAGCCATAGGTGGTATCCCTGAATGACTCAGATCTGTTGAGACTGGAAAGGTGAGAGGTTTGCCTTATGTAGGGGGGGCTAAAAGTCTCAGAGACATCCCTTTTAGAGACTTACCAGCATTGCTCATGTTGCCATGCTTTCCCTGCCACTGTGATTAGTAAGGATACAGAACTAGTCCCCAGTCAACAGAACTCCACCCCATATGAACACACAGTGACACCCCCTCTAAGGGGTTCCAGATTCTATCAGGCAGTGCTCTTTTATCTCTGGGCACTCAATCTGAAGATAACACTTTGTTACCTGATCTTCTGGATCTCCTAAATATACCAGACTTTTCCTGTACTTAGGCTTTTAGTCCATACAATTTCGTTACCAGTTGTCCAGTTATTGATCCTGAGTTTTAGCTGTCTCCTTAACTTGACCTTATGCTTCAGGGAAGCAAGAATCTTTCTTTCTTTCTCTTTCTTTCTTTCTTTCTTTCTTTCTTTCTTTCTTTCTTTCTTTTTAATGTTTATTTATTTTGTGAGAAAGAGAGAGAGAGTGGGGGGGGGGCAGAGAGAGAGGGAGAGAGAGAGAATCGCAAGCAGGCTCCACGCTGTCAGCACAAAGCCCAACAAGGCACTTGATCTCACAAACTATGAGATCATGAACTCAGCTGAAATCAAGAGTTGGATGTTTAACCGACAGAGCCACCCAGGCACCCCCTGTTAATTTCTTTCTTTCCTTTTAAAAAATTTTTAATGTTTATTAATTTTTGAGAGAGACAGACAGAGTAAGAGCAGGGGAGGGGCAGAGAGAGGGAGACACAGAATCTGAAACAGGCTCCAGGCTCTGAGCTGTCAGCACAGAGTCTGACGCGGAGCTCACACTCATGAACCGTGAGATCATGACCTGAGCCTAAGTCAGATCATGACCTGAGCTTAACTGACTGAGCCACCCGGGTGCCCCTTGTTCATTTCTTTCTTTTTGTTTAATATGAAATGTATTGTCAAATTGGTTTCCATACAACACCCAGTGCTCATCCCAACAGGTGCCCTCCTCAATACACATCACCCACCCCCCATCAACCCTCAGTTTGTTCTCAGTTTTTAAGAGTCTCTTATGTTTTGGCTCCCTCCCTCTCTTTCTTTTTTTTTTTTTCTTCCCCTCCCCCATGGTCTTCTGGTAAGTTTCTCAGGATCCACATAAGAGTGAAAACATATGATATCTCTCTTTCTCTGTATGACTTATTTCACTTAGCATAACACATTTATTTCTAATGTGTCTTTTGGATCTAATATCTTTCTAGAAATTTAACAGTTACTCAGTGAATGTTTAATGACTTATCTTTCAGATAAACTGGCAAATTCAACCTAATATACAAGTGTGTTTTCCACTCCCTTTCCTTCTTCCCAGACAGTTTCTTCTCTGGTTGACTGTTGGTTACTTTATAATTCATTGGCGTTTAAAGGTATAGAATAAACATTAGTTGAATGCCTTCCATGAGCAAGAAGTTAGACTAGGTGTTTATACTTTGTTTTCATTTAATTCTTACCCCTGGAAACTAGAGATTATTACCTCCTTTTTACTGAAAGATAGTTAAGTGAGACACTGAGATTTTACTCTGCCATTTTGATTCAGGAGGCCATGTTGTTTCAAATATGTTAGTAAATTGAACCTACTTTTCACATGAAAAATGCATTTGAGCGGACTTAAAAACAAGCCTTTTGGACTCCCTCACAATGATTTATTTTTCTGTATAATTCCTCCTACTACTTCTTATGTGCATCCTTACATGTCTAATTAGACTTCTTTCCTGCAGATGTTATAAAAGAAGTAGACACTATCTAGATGGAAAGGAGCTACTTAGAAAAAGCCATCCTGTATATCTAATTGTTTACCAGCAGATTGAAACAAAGCCATTTAATATTTTTCATCATATCATAGCATATGCAACAACTTGAAATTTTCTGTGACTAATTTTGACCCAAAAGTTTCTAATCCAGATTAGTCCCCCATTCTTCTAGACCAGTGACTCCAGAAAAGACAGAAGCAGGCAAGAGGCAATATGGGAAAGAAGTTATATTTGTCTTTCATTTTAACTCTTTTCAAGATGGTATAAAATTTTTCAACTGTAAACTGGGCCAGGCCTATTTATGTGCTATCATGACCAGTTTAAGGAAAAGAGCAGAAACCTTTTTTATCTACATAGAAACAGTCCTAGAAATAAAAAACAATCATTAATGAAAAGAAAGGAGACAGACGGATTTTCTAGAATATTTCCAGTTTACCAAGGTTTAAAATGTTGATTGCAAGTTGGAGCATGAGTTTGTTCACAGAGAACAACTTGTGGTAAAATAAATGTTTAGAATATTTTAATATGGAAATTATATTTTGTTACTCATTTTTTATTGCCTTAAACGGGTTTGGGAATTAAGATCTTGTTCACTTCAAGGATAGGTAACTCATTTTGGGGTAGTCCAGGCTTTGGGTCTGATTGACCACATTTGGATCTTTCTTTGCAATGTCCTAGGATACCTGTAAATTAGCCCAAAGAGGGTCCTGAACGCTGAGTGGGGTCAAGAGAGAGTGAATTTAGTGGGGTTTTATGTTGTTTTGTATTGGTCACTCAGTTTCTGACCACTTGTCATATTTGGGTCAATCTTCCTGCCCTGGCAGCAAGAGCATGACACCTGTCCTTGACTCCATCCAGAACTTTTCATCTTGGAGGCATGACTCAAAATCTGAAAGGCGATGAGAGACTATGCATGATGGTGCCTATGGCAACCAGTGCTCAATGGTGGGGTGCCAGCAGTAGTGGCACAGTGGGAATGGCCACAAATGCTGAAAGAAGATGCTCTAGTTGAAAATGAGCTTTGATTTAAATGGGAGGTTGTGCATCGCTCCTCATCAGGGAAATACAAATCAAAACCACACTCATATATCACCTCACGCCAGTCAGAGTGGCCAAAATGAACAAATCAGGAGACTGATAGATGCTGGAGAGGATGTGGAGAAACGGGAACCCTCTTGCATTGTTGATGGGAATGCAAACTGGTGCAGCCACTCTGGAAAACAGTGTGGAGGTTCCTCAAAAAATTAAAAATAGACCTACCCTATGACCCAGCAGTAGCACTGCTAGGAATTTACCCAAGGGATACAGGAGTACTGATGCATAGGGGCACTTGTACCCCAATGTTTATAGCAGCGCTCTCAACAATAGCCAAATTGTGTAAAAAGCCTAAATGTCCATCAACTGATGAATGGATAAAGAAATTGTGGTTCATATACACAATGGAGTACTACGTGGCAATGAGAAGGAATGAAATATGGCCCTTTGTAGCAACGTGGATGGAACTGGAGAGTGTGATGCTAAGTGAAATAAGCCATACAGAGAAAGACAGATACCATATGTTTTCACTCTTATGTAGATCCTGAGAAACTTAACAGAAACCCATGGGGGAGGGGAAGGAAAAAAAAAAAGAGGTTAGAGTGGGAGAGAGCCAAAGCATAAGAGACTCTTAAAAACTGAGAACAAACTGAGGGTTGATGGGGGGTGGGAGGGAGGGGAGGGTAGGTGATGGGCATTGAAGAGGGCACCTTTTGGGATGAGCACTGGGTGTTGTATGGAAACCAATTTGACAATAAATTTCATATATTAAAAAATAATAATAAAATAAAATAAAATAAAAGGGAGGTTGTGCTCACCACCAATGACAAAGTATATGTGAATATCATAACAGCAGCTATGGCAGTGTGGGTATCAGAATGATCCAACCCACAAATTCCTTGTGGTGGCTATTGATCATGGGATCCCTTGGAAAAATGTGTGGGTAGGCCACTATATAAGCTCCATGGTGGCAGGGATTTTTGGCTGTTTTATTCAATGATATATCCCAAACCTTTAGAGCAGTTTCTGTCACATGAAAGTGCTCAGTAAATATTTGTGAAGTGAATGAATTAATATAAATAGGAGTCTAATCAGGTCCTTCATTCAATTTTCAGTCCTGAGTCAGACACAGAAGCTCTTAAATAAAAAGAAAGCATTTTACTATTTAGGAAGAACTGTGCAATATTTTTGCAAGAATTTATTGTGAATCTTTTTCCTAATCTTTGCTAAAGAGATGTGCTGCCATTTCCAGGGTAAAGATGCACTGTGGTAAAAGAGACACCCAGAACTTTGGGAAATCATGGCATTCTGGATCTGACCCAACACAAGGCTACTAAATATCACAGCTGATATGTGAACTCAAGTCTATCTAATTCAAATACCAGTATTTCCTATATTTGCCTGATAATAATAATCATCTTGGGGCACTTGTAAAATATATGGACTCCTGAGCCCCACCCAGCCCTTCTAAATCAGAATCATCAGAGGAAGGACCTGATAATGTACAAGTACCCCAGGTGATTCTTATTATCACACAAGTTTGGGAGATATCTAATTCCCTTTCCCTTTGGAAACTAGAAGGTCTTGAAAGGGTCAGGGATCCAAGTCCCATGCAAAAGACTCTAGCCAGTGATGGTGGCTTTTAGTCTTGCCACTGTTGAAGTGACAACACTCCATTTGGTTGTTAGTGCCTCCAGTAGTCAAGCTCTTCAAGCTGTGGGGAAGATGGTGGGACAGTGATCAGGAGTAGAGAGTGTATTCATACAGCTTCATTGAAGACAAGTCTGAAAGCACACTGTATTAAGGAATGTGGGTAGATATCAGTGTTATATATTGCCATTCTTTTAAGAAGAGACCTAAAAGATTTTTTTTTTTGGCCTAGGTTGTGATAGCTCTTTTCCGAAGGAGGTGATAAGCTAAGGCATAACTTGAGATTAGCAAGCTATGTAGAGCTTCACCCTGAACTCTCTTAAGGTGTGTGTGTGTGTGTGTGTGTGTGTGTGTGTGTGTTATGCTAACAAATGAGGTCATTGATAATTGACTGAAGAAATATTGTAGGCTACCAACTCCTCTTGGAACACATAAAACATCAAGACATAATTACTTTCTTCACTTTAAAATCAAAATCACTTTTAAAAATAGTATCTGGTCCTTACATATATTAAAGAAAGAATAACACCTTTTCAACTGTAAATGACATATTATTGGTAGCTCATTATTAATATTCCTTCCAACTTCCCAAGTTCTTTTATGGGACAACAGGGGTTTTTAGATATAACGTGTTTCCCAACAATCCTAGAATTTTCAAGTCTTTTAACCCTCTCTAGGGTATGACTCTGAATGACTCCTCTCAGTAGCTTTTGGCTAAATTATTAGGGTTTATAGAGGTGATGGTCTTCCATCTTAATATTCATTTCCTATGAAAAGAGAACCAGAGAAATGGAAGAATTGTTTAATCAGATAACCAAGTGCCTTACAGCTTTTCAGAGAAAGTGAAGTCAAGGCTCTTGTAGGCTGTTGTTTTAAGTGGACAGAATGTCTAGGAGATGTTGCTTGTCAAAATAATATCAAATAGTTTCCAAAACTCTTGGAAGCTAAGTTTAGCAATGCAAAAGTCACAAGGTTGCAGAGGATGGGATCATTTGGAAAGGGACTTAGAAAGGTTATTAAACAAATATAAAATTGGATAGCAATGAATTGAAATAGTGGCAATCTGTTCTCTCAAACTGGCATCCTATTTTAACAGTGGAAAAATAAATCACAATAATAAGGATTTAGATTAACTTGGCTGAAAGGAAATGGCACAGAGGAAGTGGTACTCTACATCCAACTCATCTTTGTGCCTATAGTGCCTGGCACTAGTAGATGTTTGATAATGTTTTTTCAGTTCAGCTGAGAAATGGATGTGAAGGCAATATGGGAAGCTTTAAGTCCTGCACAAATATAAAAACCTAAAAATTGTCTGATTGAGGAACTGGGACACTGAAAGAGAGTAAGGGAGAGACAGAGCAAATAACATAGAGTCATTGTCCAAGTGTTAAATTATGAAATCTTTCGATATATTATTGACAAATAATAACTTCTCCTAGGCATAACTGTGCCTTCTGATTCAGAACTTCATGTTTGTTATTGATTCTGGTTAGCTACCTAAGGAAAAGATACAGATGTAGAATTTATGCCTTATCCCTAATTGTTATCATCTTTGCTGATATAATAGATTCCAATCAAAGACTTCAGAATGGTGGTCAATGCAATACATAAAATTTTAAAGTCAAGGGAGGTGCAATTTCATCCTGTGTAAAGGGTTTAAAATTCTATTAGTATGTATTAGGTCTTGGTGACATTATATTACCGTAATACAGAAAGAGAATAAATACTGGAAATAACCCATTTAACAATTAACACTTTCCACTAAATAATCCATTTAACAATTGATTTTAAGGAAAGATACTGAGTTATAAGAAGTACAATCTTTTGTGACTGGTGATTAGTTAAATCCTCACTACAGGTTTAAAAAAAATAAACCTCATGGATGTGATCACACAAAGGACTCTGTCCTACAGTTCTAGGGTTGGCCTTAGTTCCTATTGGTCCTATATTCTTTGACCTAAAATATGTATTAAAATTCTGAGTTTCGGACAGAGAAGCCTCAATAAGTTGGTGATGGTAATTTTACTTATTTTGGTTGAGTGGGTAAATTTAAATTTTTATTTAATTTAATAAATTTAATTCTTATTTCATAATATGAAATGTCTAAGGAGTTTTAACTAAAAAATTTGGAAATGGTATCTGTTTAGGAAATTTTTATTTACCAACTACCAAATGATTTCATTGAAAGATAATTAACAATGATAGCAATTTTAAATAATATTATTATATTTATAAATAATTTTGTCATATAAAAATTTAATAATTAGTATATTAAATGTATACTATAATATATTGAATGCTGGTTACAATATAAATAATTGCAAGTATTTTTGTTGTTTTGGCAAAACATTCCCCTTCAATTAGTAAGAGCCCATTAATAATACTCTGCCTTCAAAGTGAAAAGTAATTATTGGGTGGCTCAGCTGTCAAGTGTCTGACTTTGGCTCAGGTCATGATCTCACAGCTTGTGAGTTCAAGCCCTGCATTGGGCTCTGTGCTGCCAGCTCAGAGCCTGGAGCCTGCTTCAGATTCTGTGTCTCTTCATCTCTTGGCCCCTCCCCTGCTCATGCTCTGTCTCTCTCTCTCTCTCAAAAATAAATAAACATCAAAAAACTTTT
This sequence comes from Prionailurus bengalensis, assembly GCF_016509475.1. Taxonomy (NCBI): domain Eukaryota; kingdom Metazoa; phylum Chordata; class Mammalia; order Carnivora; family Felidae; genus Prionailurus; species Prionailurus bengalensis. The sequence continues at coordinate 25,615,341 of NC_057360.1, forward strand.
TAAAAGAGAAGTAAATTATTAAACTTTCCAAAAAAAAACCAATTTTGTATGACTCTTCCTTAGCCACCCACTCTAGGGGGCAGGAGGTTGGTAGTTTTTTCTGTTATCACTGGTCTATGAAATCCCGTAACTGCACTGCTAAGCTTGTGTTTGCTGAGCTTTGGAGTCTGAGCACAAGAACATACAAGACCTCAGAATTCCTGCCTGAACTCATCTAACAAACTCCTACTTATCCATCAAAACCCAGATCAGAATTAAACCAACATTTCATCTATGCTACACCTCTACTACATACTTTATTTACTCATTTGCTAATTCTTTATTGCATGCCTAATATGTGATGAGCTAAACAAGAGCATTTTGACTATTTTTATAAAGTTTCTAAGAAGCCATTTCAACTCAAAGGGCATTGTGACACTGTTTTGTTTTGAGATATACACACACACAAATACACATACACAGACACACACACATACACATACATATATGCATATATATACATGGATATATATATGGATGGATATCTATCCATACATGTATATATCTATATAACTTATGCATCTATGTACCTATGTTTCCATGTATCTATCTACATATAACCTATATCTACTGATTGAATTCTATGCTTATTCATGTCTACATATCTAAGGTTAACAAGAAAACAGATCTTCATTATGTTTACTGGGTGCCTCGACAGACACTTGCTTATGTATTATTCTGCCCTGCTCTTCATCACTTCATTTCTTATAAATCTATGCTTAAATACTGAATGGAGAGCATTTGCCTTTCCAGGCTCATGTAAAGATGATGCCCTCTGGTGGATGGTAGTGAAGATCACACCTTTAACTATACAGCTCTGGGTTGGTTTTTTGTTTGTTTTCTAAATTTATCTTCAGTTGGTCTTACATCCCAAAGTGATTAGGATTACTGTCAGAGTACTCATACCTACTGTGATGTGAAGAATACAGAAAGATCCTTTCATCCAACCAGGCCTGTCCATTCCACCATTATATTAGGCCTCAGTAATAATCTTTTGTGGCTTTGTAGGACCCTGCTAATATTTATTATTTTACCTCAAAAATACATATTGTGAGACATAATAATATTTGGAGGCATTAATTTACTACCAGAGATTAGTTCATCAGTGTCTAACAGGACCTCAAAAGAAAGTACTCAGAAATGGACAGATCTGTTGACATGTGGCTTTGATATCTCTTCAACTTTTACCTTTGCAGAGAGACAATATCCTAAAATATTAATATTTTGGCTTTTTTTGTAAAAAACAGTTATTTACAATAACTTTACCCCCAATCAATGAAAGACTGCCTCAAGATGAGGTTGGGTTATAATTGCAAAAAAGAAGAGTCAATTTTTAGGTTAAAAACATCCAAATTATGCCCTTAATACAAAAATAGGAGGCCTGAATGAATTGGAAAACAGAATTTTGCCACATCACTAGGAAAGAGTGTAGAGGAAAAACAGATTCCCTACCTTCCCAATCTCAGGACACTAGAGGAGGTTCAACTAGGCTTTAGGAAGGAGGGACTGCAAAGCTAGGCAAGGCTTGAAAAATACCCAAGTTGTTGGGGAGAAACAAGGGGATGGGACCCAGAGGTGACAACCAGGAACAGGGCAGAACCTACAGAGAAAACTGCATACCTCCACTGGTCACCAAAACCAAGGAGAGGCACAGAAGCTAAACTAATGCCTGATAAATATTTTATTCCACCCCAGGGACCACTGCTTATTTCCAATGGAGAGCAGCATTGTTACCTGATCAAATATCCCACTGGCGCAAGGTGTAAGCCTTCCATGGAGAGCTGCCTGCTGGTCACATGCATGCCATGGCACATTCAGAAACATTGCTGACCCCCATCAAAATGACACTGGGAAGCACCTCCCCCTTTGCAGCAACTCAGAATGCTCACAAGCCCCCCAAACCATAGAGTAGAGAACCTTCATGACCAGACAATAATTCATCCCTGCTACACTTTAACGCTTGAGCAAGAAAATTAACAAGAGTAAGGCCAGAACCAAAGAAAGATGGGTATGTCTAGTTCTCCTAGGAACCAGAAGAAAAAGGGAAACTAGAAGGATGATGACCCCCTAGAACCCCTGCCTCAGCCTCACTCTGTCCTAAGCCTGGATATTATAGTCATGACCAAGAGTAAGGGAAGCTTGACATATTCTTCGTATCCTGGGGTGGCAGGGAAAGAAGCATAACGGGTGGCATAAAGACATTCTTTTGCAAGTTGCCAACAATTTAACTTTACTACTCAGAATTCGACCTCCCTTGACACTCAGATATAGCATTATGTGACATAGCTAAATGTCTGGCTACCTTGAGCCAGTTTTTAACCCTTTGAGGTTTTAGATTATCATCTATGAACCTACATGATAAGACAGTTGTGAGGATCAAAAAGAAAATTTCATGGAATAAATAAGCCATTGAATTCTCCTACATGTAAGAACCAGAAAGGATTGGCTCCAGGTGAGTCTGCTACTTGGAAATTGATTGAGGTGTGTACAGAGCAATGGGCTGATTGCTGATCTACCCAGGGAGAAGAATCCGACAGACTCTACACTTGGGGAGACCGATCGATAAATTCTGGAAGCACATGAGTCCTTTTGAGACCTCACTCTGTGCAAGGTGTTGCTCTGTTCTGATAGACCCTGCAGAAGAAATTGCCTTCAAGGATTGTGGTGGTGTTACCATGGCATCACATATGTCCAAACTCCTCAAAATGCATACATTAAATATGTGTGATTGTTTTTATATTAAGTATATCTCATTAAAGCTGAAAATAAAGGATTTCTTTGATAAATCATAACCTAAGGAAAGAATTAAACAATAGTTCTCTGAGTTATTTATAGTGAAGATAACAGTTTAGATTTAGTATGGGTATTGAAGAGAGAAAGGGTGAGGAGGTGGTTATTATCATGGGTAAATTATTATGATGTACTAAATGTAACTAGGGCTCAGTATGCTATGGGGTGGGTGAGGATATTTATAAAGACCCAAAGACAGGATATAGTACATTTATTTTCATGCTCTCCTGGGAGGGATGTGAAGAATACAGAGAGGAGCAAGGCAAGCAGAATGCCTTGGTTGAAGTTGAGGAGAGAGTAGGGAGGTGGGGGAAATAGTTGGGAAGCTGAGAATGAAGGTCATAGTCACATATCTCTTGTGTTTCATTTGCCTTGCCTCTGCACCCTGCTCAGCAAATGAGACTAAGAAAAGCCAGAAGGGGTGAAGGGTATGCCCATCCCAGCAGAGTCTGTTGCCTCAGTCATCTTCTCTGACACCTGCACTTCCCACAACTTCTCTTCCAGGTATTCCAGAATGTGCAGGTGACAGAAACCATTCCTGGCTTACCCAGGTTCAAACATCAACAAATGTAACAATACCACAAAAAAGAGAAGCCATAGACCCAGATCATCAAAATGGCAATGGAAGCCACATGCCAGCAGAAGAAGGTGGTGACAAATATAATGTTGTTTTTGTCATCATCCATCCATTTATAGCCAGAAATTGGTTTGTACAGCATAAAGCCTATCTGAATCAGCCAAGAGCCTGTCATCATATAAAAAAAGGCCTTCATCACCCAGAGTTGCAGCACATCAGGGGCCCACAGCTCTGCGATCACCACCAACGCCAGCAGGAATATGGCCTGAGTGAGCAGGATGTGAGACTGCAGCTCCACACCTTCTGAGTCCTGCATGTGAGACACCATCAGAGGCAGAAACAGAAACATGCCCAGGGCTTGGGCACCTTGCTCCAGAGCGGCACACCTCTGGGGCAGCACGTTCTGGCTCACCACATCTACACACCCGCTCAGGAAGAAGGTAATATATAGAGTGAGATGCTGCCACTGTTTGCGGTACAAAAAGTTTCTCTGATGATATATCTTGCTGATGAGTACAAACTGTCCATGTATGTTATGCAGCTCTTGAGCTACTAAAATGCAGGCACTTAATATCTTCACCAGCCCAACATAGTGTATTTGTCTCAGCCTTGCCCATCTTCCTTTGCTCCAGGGATGGCGTGGCAGATACTGGACAGGGTAGTTGCATATCAGGGCCCTGGAGACTAGTCGTGCATGATAAAGTCCATAGAAGAAGAGAGACAGTCCGGGGTACAAATGACCTTCAAAGCCTCCCATGGGACTGAAGGTAGGTCTGACCAAAAGCAGAGACAACCAGCTCAGAAATGGTCACCTCAGGTTCTAGAGTGTGGAGGGAGCTTCCTGAAGTCTACTTATATCCTCTCTCCAGCTCATTGCATCTACATACAGAGGGGAAATGGTTTTGGAGGAAACCCAAATTTCCGGTGGGGTGGGTGTCATGGTTTCCGTTCTGGTCTTCTGCTCTGGTTCATTGACAGCTAACCATCCATTGCCAATGAAATAAGCATATTCACCATCACAATGCCTGGGCATCTGCAGTTCTTGGAGATTATGCTAAAGGCCCCCCTTGCCTCTCTTACTTGTCCTTGACGTTCCTTACTTCCCTCTCAAAGTCACAGAACATAAGAAAGAACTGAGAGAAAGCATGGAGAATACACAATGTCTGGCATATCTCTTAAGACTCCTCACATATAATCTCATATAATTACTAGGTATAAATAAATGTATTCTCCCGGGCATAAACAGTCTTAAGAGTCACAAGTAAACCTACACAATATCCAACTACTCTGATGTTATTTGAGGATTACCAGAACGATATTCACTCCTGAGAATCTCCTGCTGATCTCCAGATCAGAAATGACATGCCACCACCTGAGATTCTTTCCTTTGGGCTGAAGCAATGTTTTTCCAAGTTAAAATGCAGGTAAATAGGTTCTACTCAGAGGTACTGATTCTGAATTTCTTGGGGGTGGTGTCTTGTAATAAGCATTCCAAGAAACGTTCCCAGGTAGTTCTTAGGCACACTAAATTTTGAGGATCACTGAGTAAAATGTAGGTACTGGTAAGAAAGAAGATCTTATTGAGGTGCCTGGCTGGCTCAGTCAGTTAGTGTGTGACTTCAGGTCAGGTCATGATCTCACAATTCACGTGTTCGACCCCAGCAACAGGCTCTGTGCTGACAGCTCAGAGCCTGGACCCTGCTTCAGATTCTGTGTGCTTCTCTCTCTCATTTTGCCCCTCTCCAGCTTGTGCTTTGTCTCTCTCTGTCTCTCAAAAATAAATAAACATTAAAAGGTTTTTTTGAAAAAGAAAGAAGATCCTATTAAGCTAGTAACCTAGTGTGAATTAGCCATCAAATATTTTCTCTCATGAAATAAGCATTGAGTTAGAATGTAATGGTCATATTACCCTTCATGACAGTCAATCAAGTACAAGAATGTCTCAAGTTAAATTTGTGTCATATTGCTCCTATATATTTCCATTTTGGTTTATTTATTGGTAAATTCTCTTTTGTTCCTACTATCTTTGGATCTTCCATTTTATTTTATCAGTTTTACAAATATAAAAAACTACAATTTTATATTGATCTTCATATTAATCGTCTTGTTGCATGTAGCTACTGCTCTTACTAATTTTCAAATGATTTTATATAATCATGTTATCTTCAGTAATGAAAAAATAATCTTCTCTTATATATACTTTTGTCTTTTCTAATTGCCTTTTCCAATTGCATTAGCATGATAGAATTCTATTGTTGTTTTAACTATGAAATCTCCTGGGAAGTGTCTCCTCAAGCCCTGGGGGTTTAGTGGGAGCTATCATTTTCTGATAAATCCTGCTTTCCCAGTCACAGATCAGACAAGGGACGAGCACCTAATCCAGTGAGAGTAATCTAAACCCTTCAGCAAAAATTTTTTTAATCAAAGAAAACAGCTCTCAGATCTTTCATAGATTATATCAATTCTGTTCACAGCTGAACTAATTAGCATATTTGAATTTTGTTTCCTTCTCCATGGATCCAATAACATATTAGTCATCTGTTGCTGTGTAACAATTTAACACAATTTAATTTAGTGGCTTAAAACATCATGCATTCATTTCAGTTTCTGTGGGTCAAGATGCAAGACAGATCTCTATGGGACCTCTGCTCACGAGTCTCACAAGGTACAGTCATGGTGACAGCCAGGCTGCACTTCATGCTGAAGCTGAGTCCTCTTCCAAGTTCACATGGTTGTAGCAGAATTCCATAGGACTGAGGTCCCATTTGCTTGCTAGTTATCATTTCACATGTACCAGATAGACAAAAATGAGCTTGACAACAGTCTGACAATGTGAAATAAATAGAATGATTAATACATTGCTAGTGGAAATGTAAATGATACACTTTGTTAAAGAATTTGATGTTATGTGGCATTATGTAGTAAAGTTGAAGATACATATCCTTACTTGTATAAACTGTACAGTAACTCTCATGCATGCATAAAAGGATCATATTTAGGAATCTCCATAACAGCACTGTGTATAACTGGCAGAGAGAAGGAGGAATAATCAAAATGTCTTTCAACATTAAAATGTATAGATAAACTTTTTTTATAAAATGAAAATGATAGAGAAGTAAAAGTGAAAAATGAAAAATACAGCTATAGTCAACAACATTTTGATAGTTAATTTTATGTGACAACTTGACTGGGCCACAGGGTGCCCAGGTTAAATATTATTTGTGGGTGTGTCTATGAGATTAACATTTGAATTTAGTAAAGTAGATTATCCACCCCAATGTGGGTGGCCTCATGAAATCTGTTGAGAACCTCAATAGAACAAAAGGTAGAGGAAGATGGAATTCATCCCTTTTTCTTTCTGCCTGTACACTGGACTGGGACATAGGTCTTCTTTTGCTCATGTACTGGGGCTTATACCATCAGTTCCCTTGGCTCTCAAGCCTGTAGACTCTGACTGGAATTATACTACAAGGTCTCTAACCTAGAGACAGTGAATGTGGGATTTCTGTGCCTCCATAATCACATGAGCCATTTCCTCATGATCAATCTCCTTTATATGCATACATCTATCGGTTCTACTTCTCTCAGGAACTCTGACTGATACCAATGTGGAACTTCAAAAATATAATTTTATATGAAAAAAGAATGTCACAAAAGAATATATACTGTATGCATATATATACTGTATGTATATACACGTGTGTGTGTGTGTGTGTGTGTGTGTGTATATATATATATATATAGTTCAAAAACACACAAAACTAAACAATGTGAACACATATGTGGAACATAAATCAAATTCAGGAAAATGTTTACCCCCCAGAGGAGAAGAATAGGATAGATTTGAGAGAGATGCAGAGGCATGGAAAATAACAATGGTTTTCTGTTCTTATAGTTGGTGGGGACCACAGGAGTGTTGATTGTATCCCAACTCTGTAGAGTTTACATGTAGTCTATAAATGTTATTTTTTATCTACTGAATATTAATTTTTTTATTTGAGAGAGAGAGAATGAGTGGGGGGGAGGGGCAGAGGGGGAGAGAGAGAGAGAGAGAGAGAGAGAGAGAGAGAATCTCAAGCAGGCTCCACATGGAGGCTGATGCGGCGCTTGATCCCACCAGCCTGGGATCATGACCTGAGCTGCAATCAAGTCAGATGCTCAACTGATTGAGCTACCCAGGTGCCCCAATATTAATTTGCTTTTACATAAGTAAGAAGACTAGGTAGAAGTGCTGTGTAGGTAAGTACGAATTGATGTCTATTAAGTCCACTTTAGGGTGAGAAGGTGGGAAGACAGCTATTTGCAATTGGCCTCTCCAAATGCCAAAATGAGTTTTTCTTTAGGACATCAACACTTATATGTATCATTCTACAACTGGCTGTTTTTCACTTAGTCATAGAATGTGTTGGAGGCAGAGCTATTTTGTTATATGATAGCACTATTGATTCCATTTAATATTAGCATATTTATCTAGCCCCATAGTGTTGGACATGTTGGTCTAGCTGATTTATTTTTTAATAATAAATTCTGATTAAATATTCTTCTTTAGAGTACATAACCATAAACAGCATTTCTGAGTCACAGACTATTTTTTTTAATTTAATAGTTAATTAATGAATCTCCCTTGTGGTCATACCAATTTTCAGTCACCCCTACAATATATTAATCAACAAGTTCTCTGCATTATTTATCCCCACCTACTGCCCTTGTCCAAGCATCACCAACTCTGCATTGTTGCAACATCTCTTAACTGAGTTCTAATCCTCATCTATTCCTGTCCCCATTGCAGCCAGAGTGAGCTTTGGGAATAGAGAGCAAATAATGCCAATGGCTAATTTAAATTCTCCAGTAGCACCCCATTGATTTATGGATAAAATCCATACCCTTAGAATAAGCTTGAAGGTGCCTCTTACTTTGGCCTGGCCTCATTTCCAGTCCCTCCTCACATGTACCATTGTCTCCAGGCATATCAGAAGCTTCCAGTTCAGTCTTGAATGGTCTTCCTGTTCCACATTTTTTTTCTATCCAGGAAACTCCTCCTTTCTCCTTTAAAGCTCCACTCAAGTACTGTCTCTCCTCCCAACTAGGAAAGAAATCTCTCTATGCAACTTATACACATCTCTATAGTTACACTTATACACATACACTTATGCACATCTCTACAGTCACATGGTTTTACCACTCTTTATTTACTGGGAAGTATTTGAAGTTGGAGACCATGCTCTGTCTTCTTTGTCTCTTTAGAATCTAGCCCCACACCTGGAGGTGCTCAGTGTTTGATAAATGAATAAATGAGTGAACTGTCATATGAACACATGGTCTCTACCATAAAATGTTTTATAATCCAGTTATAAAGACAGAGTAGAAACATACAAATGACGCAAAGTCGCTAATTCTAAGAGCTTAATGTCGAATAAGTGAAACAAATGTCCAGAACTATTTAATTAGAGGAAAGAGTTCACTCCTGCTGTCGAAGTCAAGACAAATACAATCATTCACAATGAACAGCTGGAGAGACTAACATATATAAGTTCAAATTTTATCTTCCAACTCCTTTGTCCTTGGATGAAAAGGGTGTGGAGGACTTGGCATAATTGTAACACAAATATTCACTCTCTTGGCGGGCAATATTGCCCCTATGGAGAGTACATGGTGTAAACCAATGGCAGAGTGTAATCCCAGAAAAGAGCTTAGTAATGCAGAACAGAGCTCATATTCAAAGAATGTCTGTCTTTCAGTGATAGGCGTTGAGGGTTCATTAGTGAGGGGTAGACTAGATGGTCTCAAAGAGTCTACCAGGTTCTGCATGTGTGGCTGTCAGAGCCCACATATTTCATGGTGAAAGTCCTGGTATAGTAATTAGGAAAGTCATGTGCTATTAGAGGGATGTAAGTGAAAATTTCTCTCCTCTTACTCCTTTCCAGCCAATAACAGAGGGACAATTATATGGAAGATGAATGTGTCATCTAAAAGGATGAAAGGAATGAGCATACCCTATTGGTTGGGAGACTTATGGCCAAAAATAAGTGGAATGTAAATCAGGTCCCTCTGTTTGCCCAAATGTGGCAGAAGCAAGTAGTTTCCCCTATTGAGCCAGATATACCACTGATGGGGCAGACAGCTGGGATGGGAAAGGAGCAAGTGCCAAACTCATTAACTGATGTCTCATAGCCTACAAACAAGGCCTCCACCAGAGGCAACCCTCCTGGTACTACTGTAGATACTTGGCTACCCCTAAGAGAAGGTCTGGTGGGCACAAGTCCCAAGAGTAAGGTTTGAATCTTGCTGGTCATCATAATCATCTCAGAAATTTAAAAAAAAATAGAGTACTAAATTTTTACCCTGACCTTACTAAATAAAGTCTCTGGGTGGGAAGCCTAGGAATCTGCATTTTGAATTATAACCACCGCCCCCCTCTCCTGTCCTGCCACTGGTGATTCCAATTCAGGCCATCTTTCCTGAGGCTTGGAAACCATTACTTTAGACTAGAAAACACCATCCTGGTCATTAGGCTACACTTGGGCTCCATCTTCCTGCTTTCACAAACCCACAGATTTACCCAGGAGTATGGGGTGACATCTTTATAAAGGTAGAACCCAGCAATATTTATCAAGAGAGGCTGTCATGCAGAAGGAAGAGAGGGAGGGCAGAGGTGGGAAGAGGCTAAATGAAAGATGGGTAGGGGAGGGAGAGGGAAGGGGAGGTGGAGGACAGAAAGAAAAATGGAGAAAACTGAAAGAGACATGGACGACAACTCAACAGAAAGGAAAGAAAGGGTGAAAGCAGCCCAGAGTCTGAGAAGAGAGAGACAAGGAAAAGGGGAATTGGAGGAGACACAGGCTGTGCTCTCTCTCTCCCAAGGATGTGAGAGAAGTAAAAAATCCTCCATGTCCAGGCCCCAGGAGACCTTATTGGTTAGTGATTAAGACAATAAGGAGTCTGATCTGTGTTTGAGACCTAGTTTGGCCATTTGTTAGGTAGATGCTTTAAGACAAGGTATTTATCTTCTCTAAGACTCATTTTCCACACAGGTAAATGTGGGATTGCAAGGTCTCCATGAAATACTGTAATTTAAAGCAGGTTATAAATATAAAGTACTTTAAGTTAGTAATCAGAGGGCTGAATGAGACTATAGAGTCAATTTCTTCCAAATCCCTCTTTTCACAAAGGAAGAAACTGAAGCATAGATGGTGACTCACAGGATGTCACACGGTTAGTGAGTTAGTTCCTAACAAAGTCTATGCTGAGATACTGGGTCACAAGCTCACTGCCTACAAGGAATACAAGAAAACACCAGCTCCACATGAAACAAAGTATAAGTGGACCAAGGCTGTGAGCCCCTGTGAGGAATAAGCTTAGGAATTCTCTGAGCCTGCACTGATGGGTTAATAAGGCAAAAAGAATCAGAAAGCCATAGGATGAACACACCCAAGTTTTGGGTAAACAAGATTAGGTAAGTAAGATTAGGTAAACTGGGCAAAGGCCCCAGTATAGGACAAATGGGGCAAAGGCTCCCAGTATAGGACAAAGATGTACAACAATAGCAGAAAGCTGCTTTCACAGAAAGGAAGGAAGGACCAAATTAGGTAAACAGGTAAATAGGGCTATAGACCACAGCAGGGATAAGTTGCCCAGAGTGGAGCTAATTAGCAAAAGAAAGATGCCTTGTTGACCCTAAGGTAGCATGTTCTGTCTTTCTTGTCCCCTAGGCCAGTTTAGGTAATCAAGGGCCTCATGTTTGCTGTAAACAACCTTCCACCCAGCACCAGAATCTTGTTTTGTATTGACCAAAACCCCTAACACCTCATATCTCCAAAACCCCCTTTCCCCACACCCATGAGTTAATGTTTATAGTTTCAGTGTCTCTCTGTGCACGCCCATCATGCTTGTAAGCCTTCTGATTTAATAAAAATGGAGCAAGGACCCTTATTCGGGGCTCTTGTCTTCTCCCAGACATTAGCCTCTGTCACATTTTCAATCCTGTGTCTTTCTCTCTTGCTGGACAAGAGAAAACTTCAGACCCAGAGTCTACGACAAGCCCCCTTCTCAGCTAGCCCCTCTATTGATGGGGCCTGAGATCCCAAAGAGCCCAGCCCTCCAGCAAGCCCATGGGCTGGATCTGGATCTGTCTCATTCTGTCCAGTCCCGCAAATCAGTTATTTGAAGCTGGGCTTCCTGGTAGAAGGATATGTTGGCTGCAGGGGGAGTGGCTTGTCAATATGGATTACTGAAACAGATACTTGGTAACAAGAATTTATTTGTCTTTATCCAGCACCACCCAAGGAGAAAGACTATATTTGGGAGAAAATAAGTATCCTATTATAGGAGTGAAGTCTTTTTGGAAAAGGGACAATTTGTCAAGCCTTTTTTTTTTTTTTTTTTTTACCTGCAAGTTCATTTAGTTATCTACATTCTGAGTCAAGGTTCTGAGTTAAATTATCCCTAGGCTACCTTGATCCTAGAGTGAACGGTTGGGTGGCAGGGAGCATGGATGGATGGTGGGGAACAGGGGAGTATCTCATTGGTGGGCACTGATATTTCTGTCACTGGAAAGACATATCCTCTAATGTTAATGAATAAATCCTGCCTTCTTAAGATCCCCAAGTCCTGCCCCTCCCCACTTTCTGCAATCCCAGCTACAGTTGTCTAATGTTGCCCAGATCACATGTTTACATTTAAAGGAGACACCTCAGAAACACCAGTGCCTTGATTTGATTCATTTCAATTCCGTGAATGTGTATTAACTACCTATAATCAGCAAGACACTGTGCTAAAAGCTGGTATTACAAAGATGAATAAGACATGACACCTGTCCTCAAGGAACTCAAAAGCAGTATGTTGCCACTCAAAGTGTGGCCCATAGGCCACCAATGTCAGCATCACTTGGGAGTTGTAAAAATTCAGACTCCTAGGCCCCAAATCAGACCTACAGAATCTGAATCTCTAGGTGATTTGTATGCATATAAAGTTTGAGAAGCACTGATTTAGTAGGAAAGACCCAACAAAAGCCATTTTGAATTAAATTTTATGTTGGTGAAATAAACCAAGTATAATGGGAAAATAAAGAAGAATATGGTTAACTCTGATGGAGGGGCAGACATTTACACTGAAATTTAACTTGAGCAGGTCAGTAATGTGGGAATGGGGAGCAGATGAGAGATGATAGGAGCATTCAGGTGTGGAAAATAGTATGAACAAAGCTATGAATGTGTATGGTGTGTGAGGGCAGGAGTGAGGGTGAGGACAGGCCCCATGCAGAGCCAGACTGGGACAGACTGGAACAAAAGTCTTTCAAGAGCTTTTAGATGTCACTCTGGGATGGATGGCACCATCCAGGCTTAGACATTGTGCGCTCCTTTGTGCTGAAATGGCTGGGAAGTCTCTTTCTACCCTTGTTACCAGCCCTCCATGCTAGGAGCTGATCAGTGCATGGACAGAAAGAGGCCTATTCTCAACCTCTAGCCCTCAGTGACCCCTCGGGGATGAGGGGCTGATGTTTTCAGTCAGCAAAGGATGCCGAATCTCAGATCTCATGCCAGGCCACCTGGTCCCTGGCAGCAACTCTGCAGAACAACCTTGGGAGGGAGTGGATGCACAGATTCCCACAGATTCCCATGGACTCCCACGAATTCCTCGCAGCCCAAACAGTCTTTAGGGAGAAGGCTTCCCTCTTATTCAGGTTGTAAGGTAAGTTGACTGTGGAGAAAGTCAAGAAAGTAATGACAAATACTGGAAATGGATTGAGGCAGGGTCTGGAGGCTGGGTTTCAGTCTCAGCCTGGCCTCTAGACCAAAAGGAAGTCTCTGGGCCTCAGCTGTAAAATGAAGACGATGGCATATGATTTCCAGGTAGCCCTGATAGCCTGTGATTATGGCATCTTCTAGTCTTTGAAAGGGCCACCATTTTTCCATTTTACAACTACTTACATTCTCTTGGAATTCACTGCCCAGTGGCAAAATAAAACATTCTTCTTAGGGACACAGTCTCTACCCAACACAAGGGCATCTTGGTTATACTGTACATTAGGATTAAATTTAGGTGAAAAAAAAATTATCTGTGTATCTATCTCTATATGTACTTAATCATTAAATAGATGTTAAACATCTACTATGTGTTTTGTTTGGTAGCTGAACTGGGCACTAAAGTAGAAGCCTGAGTTCTGGCCAAAAATTTTCTCACATATATGTGGAGAAATATGACACATCTTAGCATAGAAGAAAGCAGTACATAATTCCATAATAAAGTGTTTTATTAATGATAATTGTTAACATTTCACAGTGCTAAACACTTTATAGGAATTACTGCCTTCATTCATATAGATCTGTGAGGTAATAAATCACTTAGGATGTTTGGGTTGTGAATGATAGAAAACCCTGATTCCACTGGCTTAAGCATTAAGACATGTATTTTCTCACTTAATGAGAGCTTCACAGGTAGTGCAGCTCCAGAGCTGGTAGTACAGTGGCTGAGTGAAGTCATCAAGGACTCAGGTTATCTCAAGTTTCTCTCTCTTCTATTCTCATTGGTCTTGTCCTCAGACTAGCAAACATCATGGTTTCAAAATGCTGCCACACTTCCAGATAGCACCTCCATACAGAATGTCCAGAGGCAGAAAAGAGAGCTTTGTTTTTCATTATGTATCTAAAATCACCCAGCCTGGAGATATACTCTATAGAGATAGATAGAGACAGATATATATAGATATATATATATCTATATGTATAGATATAGATATATATATCTATATGTATAGATATATATACAGATAGAGATAGAGATAGAGATATATAGATAGATATGTAGATAGATATAGATATATATGGGGGGGGAGAGAGAGAGATACATAGATGATATAGATATATACATAAAGTATTTCTTTATGATGGGGACATCTCCCTGACTGAACCTGGATTTCATGCCCACACCTAAACCCAACAGCAGTAAGGGAACCACCACTGGGCTCAGCCTGCTTCACTCTCTCCAGCTGTGGCCAGTGCCCAGGTCCACCTCTTCTGATACATGGGAGGAGGAGAGTAACTAGCCCCGCCACCCAAAAAAAAAAAAAAAAAAAAAAAAGAGGGAGGAGAGTATTTCTTTAGGATGAAAGAAAAGGCAGGTGGCTAGTAAGAAGGCAAATAAACAAATAAATGTTTCCGTTTTACAGTTTGAAAAAATAGAAGTTTTGAGAATTAAGTAATTGGTCCAAGGTCATACAATTTGTACAGAGTAAAATTGGAATTCCAAATGGAGCCCATACCCTGACACATTCCAAATCAGGTCTAAGTGACCTGCACCTTCCCTGCCTTCCTGACCTCTACCTCCAAGCAGTTACTCACCCAGGGTCAGAGGTTCCTTGCCCCCTCCGGTGCTGCAAAGCATATCTGTTATTTGCTCTCCCAGCCTCCTCCAGGGCAGGGCCTAGGTCTCATTCATCTTTTTATTTCTCTTTCCCCTCCACTCTCTAACACCACTGTGCTCACTTGCTTGTAAAATAAGTCTCCATCTATTATCCCTATTAGACCGATTTTCCTCCTCAGGATAGAGCACATGTGCTTCCTTTCTTTTGCTACTTTCTTAGCATCACTGCTGCCCAGAACTCAGCCCTAATACTGGGAAATATTCAGAATAAGTAAAGGCGTAGACACTGGGTCCAGACAGAACAAAGGTTCAATTCCAGCTCTGCCATTGACCAGATATGTGAGTTCAGGCAAATGACTGCACCTCAGCCTAGTCTCCTTACCCATAAAATGAGGAGATCTACCACACAGCGTTATGGTAAGGATTGAAGGAAATAAGAGTTTAGCACAGCCCTCAGTAAATGGGAGTTCTTGTTTTTAATTAACTAAATTAATAAAAATGAAAACTCACATGAGCACAGTATATCACAGTTTGTAGAACATTCTTTACATGATCTCATCTGACCCTCATAACAGCCATGTTATGTGAATGATGCTCCCTCTTTGTGAAGGCGGAGGAAACAGACTCTGAGAGAGGTTAAGAGCCTCATCTGTTTCAGGTTCTTTTAGTACATTCTATGGTACATTCTTGGGTGCTTCTCTCCCATTACGTGTGTCAGGGGACCCTTCTTGTTGTGGATTATCCCCATCATGAGTTGAATTGTGCCTGCTCCCTAATTTGTACATGGAATTCCTAACCTCCAGTTAATACCACAGAATGTGACCTTAGTTGAAATAGAGGCATCACAGATGTGTCTAAGTTAAGATGTCATAGTGGAGTAGGGTGCGTTCCTAATCCAATATGACTGGTGTATTTATAAAAAGAGGAAATTTAGACACAGACACACAGAGAGAAGGCCACGTGAAAATGAAGGCAGAGATGGAGGTGATGTTTCTACAAGCCAAGGAACACTGAACTCTACCAACAAACCACCGGAAACCAGGAAAGAGGCATGGAACAGACACCTCCTCACAGCCCCAGACCGAACAACGCTGCTGACAGCTGGATCTCAGACGTTTCACCTCCAGAACTATGAGACAATACATTTCTGTTCAAGCCACTCAGTTTGTGGTACTTTGTTACGGCAGCTCTAGCAAACGACTACAGTCTCCTTGGGCAGGGGACTACAGATTTGTGAACCCACTTCTCTTGGGTTGCTTTTCCCTTTTGGAACCTTGTTTGCTTCTGCTGGGCACCCCCTGGGTTTCACCAGGCCAGTGCTAACTATATTGTACATTAATTTCATGGCTTGAGATTCTTGCATCCCCCAGACTTGAATAGTGTGAATTCAGAGAGGCTTCAGAGTCTCACTTATGCCTTATTTTATTTCTACCCTGAGCTGTTAGCAGACAGCAGCTTCCTTAGTTCCTGAGCTGGTGGGAAGAGTTTATTTAGGCTCTCTTACACTGACAGGACCATTTCCAAATCCAGCCTTTATGCAGAAATCTGTGTTTTAGTTAGAGTCCAAGTCCATACCTCCTGTCCCTCTATTGGCATGAAAACCCCAGCTAGTAGGGCCTCTATCTGGGACCAGTCAAACCCTGCCTGCCGACTCATGATCTTGCCATCTAGCTCTGAGTTACAGTTTATATTTTATCACTTGGGGATTAGGGGTTTCTTCTTTAGATCTTGGATTTAAAAAATAATAATGTTGTTCTGCTACATCTTGTTTGTTTTATCCCCCATGTCTTTTCCGGTGGAGGTGGGATGGGGGTTAGATCAGTCTGTTACATTGCCAAAACTGGAAGTCCTTGGAGTAGTTATTAAGGACAAGCTCATCTTCTAAAGGGAGCAAAGGTGTTTGAGTTGGGGCAGTTCACACACCCAGGTGGGTGCTTTGCTTTCTTCTCAGGGCATGGTGTTTCTGGTCTAGCCAAGCCACTGTATGCATGTGGCTGGGAGAGGATGTTCCACAGTTTAGAAAGAGCCTCCTCTGGGGGCTCAAGTTGCTCCCACAGGAGGGCCCCTGATATAACTCTCTTCTTTCCCACATCCATTCCTGTCAGATTTCAATACTCATGAGAAATCAGAGAACATTGCTGGATTGCAATGGAGTCTCAAACCACCTGAAAGGGATTTTGATTTCTCTATTCCTTGAGAGGATAGACATAAGGGAGCCAAGTACAGAAAATCCTAACTACTTAAATCAGGGTTAGAGCCATCAGAAATATCCCACTAAACCCATAATCTGTGTTAATGATCATAATTAAGAGGACCTGCCCATTCTCATTAACATTGTCTCCATCATGAGCTTAACAGAATCAAGCCCACAAGGGAGCCCGATTTCTCATGTGAGGGAAGCAGTAGAGGGACTGTTACTTAAGGCCTTCTGAGAACTGGAAGTCCCCCCAAGTGTCCTTAGCAATCGCATCTGCATCTGCTAGATTTGGCATGGTGATGCCTCAGCCAGCTAGTCAGCCAGCCGCAGACGCTGGCCAGCTTTCAGAATAACCCTAAAAACTACAAGTACTCCAGGCAATATGGAAGCTCTCATTTCTCATGATGGGAAATGCAAGCAAGTTTCTTCCCTCAGAGCACCTCCAGGGCCCAGACTTAATTCTCAATGTGCTGCAACACCAGGCTATTCTGATATATCTTTGGCTGGCTAACTAGCCAGATGAAGCATCACCATGCCAAATCTAATAGATGCAGATGAGACTGCTAAGAAGAAGAGCATCAAAATAACCATCTCCTTCGAATAGCCCTAAAAACAAATGGTCTGGTTATGTGAAGACCAGACACGAAAGGATATAGCCCTTTTCCCTGGTCTCCTAACTACCCAGATGTAAAAAAATATATATGCATAAAGAGTTTCACACTCTCTGGACAGAAGTAATGTCATTCACTTCTGAAATGAAAATAGAACTGGCTCCAGCTGCAATCTAACAGATTGTCAGGAAATGGATCCTTCATCATCTACCATTCCCTATCTCCCTCTTTCTCTAAGAACCCCATGGCTAATACAGTCCCAGAAGTCTGTCAAACAGCCTTTCTTACAAAGAGAGGAGACATGGCATGGTGCTCGTGCTTTTGATACAGAGACAGCAATGGCGTCTGTCTTTGAATCTCTATGTCTCTAGTGATACAGCCCCAGTGAGGTAGTGGCTACGACAATCTAGTACCTGCTCAAGCTAGCAGAGGCCTATGAAGGAGTGCCACTCTGAGCAACACAGCCACTCAGTGTGGCCTCAGACACTAAGGACTGTTGCCTGGGCCCCGGGACCTTATCTTTCCATTCAATCCCTGGGGACCCTCTCTGAGGCCTACTTAGAAGTGATTGCATTTACTCCCAATCCCTGAAATTTTCTCCAGGGCCAGGATGCTGCTCACTTCTAACTTCCTGAAGCCCAAGGGTCCATTCTGACTCCTTTTGCTTCAATAGTTTGAGCACCACCAGGAAAGGTCTGTATTTTCAGGGCAAAAACAAAGTCATCCACCCTACTAGGAAGGAGGAGTTCCAAACTTTAGGAACACAAAAGCCTATCTGCTACCCTGGCAGTGTAGTCAGGGCAATACCTTTTATTCCTTCGGGATGAGTTTCCACTTTCTTCCCCAGCAGAGAAAGGGGGACTTTTAAAAAAAAAAATTATGTTTATTTATTTTGGAGAGAGAGAGACAGAGTGCGAGCAGGGCAGGGGCCAAGAGAGAGGGAGACACAGAATCCGGAACAGGCTCCAGACCCTGAGCTGTCCACACAGGGCCCGACACAAGGCTCAAACCCATGAACCCATGAGATCATGACCTGAGCCAAAGTCGGACGCTTAACCAACTGAGCCACCCAGGCGCCTGGAGAAAGGCAGACTTTTATTATAGCAGGGACACATACACAAATGCAAATGACAAGTCCTCCCAGGCCTTCCTGACACACAGAAACACAAAATTCAAATTGAGCTTTTAATGGCTCGCTCTTTTGCAACAGGAAATGATGTGCCATGACTTTGAGATCTGACCCACTGGTCCACTGCACTTGATAATCGTTATGCAAACGAATTACTTTTTAGTGAGGATAAAACTTAAGTTTGTCTGCCATTGAATTGCCCAGGAAATTGGAATAAAAATAGGTTCTCTTTTTCTTCAGTTTTTAAAACAATTTTAGGCATCACTATTGCTAAAATGTATTAAGACACTTATCTGTTACCTTTGACAAGTTCTGATGAATATTATTTTACTTTTTCAGCTTTTTATGGCTCAGTTATCCTGTTCTGCCATCATACAGGAAGGCACACCATGAAGCAGGGGATGGGATACAGAGTGAGCACTGTGGTTATCTACACTCAGACCCAAACTGCTAAAATCTTTTAAGTTTTATTCTGCTTGTCACAGCTTTTTTCTCTCGTCAGGCCACCGGCTAGTTCTTATCTGCTGTCAGTGGGTGAGTTTTCTTCTTCAGTGGTTATGCTGCTTCTAATCTATAACGTAGGGAACGAATCCATAAGACAAACTAGCACTGCATGTCGAGGCAGGATAACTTGACTTTGAATGAGGTTTTTAGGTGCCTCTCTGTAAAACTTGAACTTACAGAGTTCAAACTTACACTGCTTG
The DNA here is from genome assembly GCF_016509475.1 of Prionailurus bengalensis. Taxonomy (NCBI): domain Eukaryota; kingdom Metazoa; phylum Chordata; class Mammalia; order Carnivora; family Felidae; genus Prionailurus; species Prionailurus bengalensis. Next base: position 25,634,746 of record NC_057360.1, read on the forward strand.
AACCTTAGAACATTAACTCAAATGAAAATTTTTAGGGGTGCTCTTTTCTCTTGGACATTCTTTACATTCTGAATACGTGAGGTTTCCTATATATGGTTTTCCAAGGTGAGTGGAGTGCGATTACATATGTATTCTCAGAGATTGTACTGGTTAACATCTAATTCCATGCATACAAGTATGAATGTGAGCACCCCCTCGTTTTTCCTTCTGTGTGCCCTCCCACTCCTACCAAATACTGCCCTGTCCCCTTCTCTCCAAGTGTTCATGCTGACAGTGTATTGTGATAAAATAAAATTGGCATTTGAAGTTGGACCACCCCACCGAATTCCTCTTTTTTTTTTTTTCACTTGATACACTTGGAAAGTCACATAGCTTCTCTGAACCTCAATCATTTAGTTAAAGAAGAATGAGGATTATTTTTAGATATTATATTCTCCTTAGGTGTTAAGGTGTTGTGAAACTTGAAAGTGATCATGCTTGAAAAAACATTTTCTAAAAATGTCATTATCCTAATGTAATATTCTGGTCCTTGTTGCTAACATTTACTGAGGTAGTCTGAGACAAACACTGAGCTGGCTTTATAGTTTTTTATCATTTAGTCTTCACAAAAAGTGTCGGAAATTATGCTAATTTATTCTCACTTTGAGACCGAAGGCCCTGATGCTGATAAAGCCTAACTAATTAGCATGAGTTCACACAGCTAATGAATACTAGAGTAAGGGTTTGAGCTCCAGACACCAGCTCTGGGTCTCCATACAATGGCAGAATTCAGGTATTTTGGCTCGTGAGGGTCAGGTAAAGAGAAGAGGCAACTCAGAAGAGATTATGGAAGGCTTTTCAGATCACATGCTTCTGTGTGGCTATCTCTCCACATTTCTCTATGGGCATAGAGGCAGCCCTGGCCCCCAGTTCCCATGGCCAGCCTTCAAAGTTCTACTTGAAGAATAATTCAAACTCCCTTCCATGTAGAGGAGTTAGACTCACCTCCCTCACTGGCCATAATGAATTCCTGTGGTTGCCCATATGTAGCTAATTTTTTGGCTACATGGAAAATTTTTTGGCTGCATGGAAAAACTGCAATTTTTCCATGGTGGAGTGGGGCAAGCCAGGTTCTGACACTCATAGAAACATATCTGGTGCTTCAGTCATCCCAGCCAGCAGTTGACAATCTAATAGAAAGCTACAATCCAAACTGCTTCGAGAGCCAAAGCCACCTGTCTACATTTTCTTTGCCTGCTCATTCCCTGCAACTATGCACCTGTACAATCTCCCTATGCCCCAGGATCAAAAGGGATATTGAGTCATAATCTAATAATCTAAAAAAAAAACATTCAGATATGACTGCAATCTCCTGTTGGAGCTTTCCTTATAACTTGTACCATGTGAGCAAAATAGGATTGCCAAAAAGTAGACTATAATCTGAGGCTGAGAGGGGCTTAACGAGGTTCAGCATCTTCTCTGACAGATAAAGTAATCAGGGTTCAGGGACTTGTCAAAGGTCACATAAGCAGGAGGTGAAAGACTAATTCAAACCCAGGTCCAGCTGGAGCCAAAGCCTGGCTCTTGCCCCCTGAGCCACACCGCTTGCCCCCTGAGCCACACCGCTTCTTAGACAAATCCTCACCACTCGTTCCCCTGTGTCCTGGCCTGCACCACCCTACGCGGTCAGGACCTCAATACCGTAAGTGACAAGACGAAAGACGCTGACTAAAATATCCCTCGAGGTCACTGTTTCCTCACCCTGACTCATGGAAATAGGAGAGATGCCCTTAAGGCATACACACCCCTGCTTCAAAAACCAGAGACTGCGGCTAGCAGCCAGCTGAGACAGCATTCCCCAGTTTCCTGCAGAAACAGTCTGTTTTTAAGCCAACATCAAATGTGCTTATTCAGGAGGACCCCTTCTCCCCATCCCTCCTTACATCCCTAAAGGGAGTTTCTATTTTCCATTAATCTTTATTCCCCAGAATTTTATTCCCAGGATTGTCCTAACCTAGGGAAGAAACTAAGGGTTGGAGTTAACATAAAAACATGTGCTTCTCATTTGATTGTCTGGAACATGAGTTGTAACCTGTCCAACTTCAACACTTGAAATAGAAGCACAGCATGTACTTGAAAATACAATTAATGCTATATTCCCATTATGTCCCTGACTGCTCAAGATCTCTGGCTCCCTACTGATTCATCAGACCCAAAATAAATGCCAGTCTGGCATTCAAGGTCTTGTGTCAGCTGTATCTCCAGGTCCTCCTATTCAAGCCTGGTTGTTCCCCCACAAAGTCCCTGGCATGGCAGGCAGGCTGTCCTTCCCTCAACATTTCTCCTTCTTGGTTCCTTGGCTCATGACCAAAACGCCCTCTCAACCTCTGTGCTCCTCCTCTAATTCCATCATTTCTTTTAAAACTCAAAAGAAAAGACTCCAAGAAGCCCTTCCCGGCCAGCCCCTATACCTACATTTCTTTTTGTTAGTACCTAGGCAGTAGACCATTTCCTGAGCACCTCCCAAGGGTCATCAAGCCCTCCTCTGACCCGAATGTACTGAGCCCTTTCTTATCCTAGGCACTGTGCCAAATGCTCTGCCGATCACCCTATTGCTCTGCTTCCCTGATACAGAAAACCTCCTCAAAGAAGTTGTTTATTCTTGTGTCTCAATTCCTGTCCTCTCACGCTCTTTTGAACCAACTTCAAAGAGACTCTTGTCCCCACTCTGCACTGAAATTGCTCTTTTCAAGGTCACTAATGATTTCTACGCTGCTAAATCCAATGGTCAATTTCCAGGGCTCTTCTTCACTGATCTCTCAGCAGCAATTTGTACAAGAATCTGACTGTATTCTATCTATCTTCTCATAATGCATAAGTTTTAAGAGAAGTTAGATAATATCCCCCCCACATCTCTTCATATTTGATCTTATGAAATAAAGACTGAATAAATGTATGTACACATACACATAAAACCACTGTAACTGTGTCCACCACAACTGTAGGCTGACATAAGTGTGGCTACTCAAATAACTGGTGCTGCTGGTAGCAATGTGTTTTTTTCCCCAAGTGGTGTATAACTTTCATAAAATTCTAAACAAAGTACAATGTTCCTTTGATATAAATGGTTAAATATTAAATGTACAGCAAACTGTACTAAGGTTGTTTTATAAAGCAGAAATAGAGTCTAGGGGCTCCTGGGTAGCTCAGTTGGTTAAACCTCTGACTTTGTCTCAGGTCATGATCTCGCAGTTCATGGGTTCAAACCCCACATCGAGCTCTGTGCTGACAGCTCAGAGCCTGGAGCCTGCTTCGGATTCTGTCTCCTTCTCTCTCCGCCCCTCCCCCACTTGTGCTCTGTCTCAATCTCTCTCTAAAATAAACATAAAAAATTTAAAATAAAGTTAATTTCTAAAAAAAAAAAAAGAAAGAACTATAGTTGGGACTCAAATAATTCAAATAATTATATTTTTTTTCACTAAAGTGAATGCTTAACATTGAAAGTTGTATGGGACATGAGAGAAGTCTTTTTGTGTGACACTGTCCCGTACATTGCAGGATATCTAAAATTCCCAGCTCCTGACTGTGAAATGACAGTAGCCCTCAATCATTATAAAAACAAAAAGTGCCCCTTACAATTTTCATAATGCTCCTTAGTGGGTGATACCATGTAGAGAAGATGATTTTCCATGGTCTCTTGGTTTCTGCACAGCTCATGAGCAGAGATGATGGCTGACTTTATTCTGAACTATCTTTTCAGGGATGTTTGTGTAGCAAACAGATTTGAAACCTGGAGGTAGTGTCCCCTTCAGGGCCAAGGGTAGGTACGCTTACTGTGCATTACAAAGATGCTGGTTTCCTCAGCCTGGGTTCCTCTCCTGTCACACGACCTACGGCATTTGCAGGTATCTCTGGCCCTTCCACATTGTCCTGGGGAAATGAGACTCAGGGTGCTGGGGCAGGAAAAAGCAGATACTCTGCCTACTCTGACTACTGTGAGTAATATAGGTCTTTATCTATGACCCTAGAGGTTCATATCTTCTGCCAACATCCATGATGCTGTGGTAGACTCAGTTGTTGGCTCATAAACTAGGTAAAATTCAGATACTTCACAGTTCTTGACAACCACTCCACTGACACTCACTAGAACTACACGCTCCCTCCAAAATCTAGAATCTAGCCTTGACCTCTCCCTGAACTCCAGGCATTTCTAATTAATTGCCTTTGATACTTGAATATCAAACAGGCATCTCAAAGTGAAAGTGCCCCATATAAACTTCTTATCTTTCCCGCAAATCCTTTTTCTCCTGAAGCCTTTGCCAACTCAAAACTATGCAAATACATCTTTCCAGTTTTTCAGACTGAAAATCTTGGTGTCATTTTTGATGGCATTCTTGCTCTCATATTATTACACATCTAATGGTTCTCTCGATCCTTTTGAAAAAAACATGTGAAATCTGATGACTCCTCACCCTCATCACCTCTCCTCCTGGTCCATAGCACCATAACACCCCACGTGGATAACTGCCATAGTCTTAACCAGTGTCTCCCCCAGATATCTGCATGGCTCACCAGCTCACTGTTCAGGTCTCTGCTCAAACATTGCCATTATCACATCAGGCTTCAGTGATAGTCTCATTTAAAATAGCAATCTCTCACAGGCCTGGCACATCCTAGTCCTTTTCCCTGTTTCATTTTCTATTTAGCCTTTACCAGCATCTAATATATAAATGCCCATTTTTAATTGTCTTTCCCCTTCCACTAAAATGTAATTATTTGTTGAATGAATGAATCAATCAATCAATATAATCACATAATCTGACAACACACCCCTATCATTCCAAAAGTAAAAAATGAAATAGTCCAGGGGCGCCTGGGTGGCGCAGTCGGTTAAGCGTCCGACTTCAGCCAGGTCACGATCTCGCGGTCCGTGAGTTCGAGCCCCGCGTCAGGCTCTGGGCTGATGGCTCGGAGCCTGGAGCCTGTTTCCGATTCTGTGTCTCCCTCTCTCTCTGCCCCTCCCCCGTTCATGCTCTGTCTCTCTCTGTCCCAAAAATAAATAAACGTTGAAAAAAAATTAAAAAAAAAAAGGAATAGTCTTTAGAACTGAACTGCTCATAACATGTGTGGAGGGACAGGATTAAATGCCATGGAACAACTAACAAACAACACTAGAAACTAGGAAGCCTGGGTTCAGTTGCTAGTTGTGTCACTGGCTAGCCCTGCACTACTGGGTAAGAGAATAACACTGACCCAGTTATTTCATTAACTAAACACACATTCCCCACCTATCCCATGGGTTGTGATAATTGTCATATGAAATAAGATATCCACAAGAACTTTGCAAACTGTAAAGTGCTGTGAGAATTTTGTTTTATGGTTTTTATCTTTAAAACCCTGCATTTTAGGGGCGCCTGGGTGGCGCAGTCGGTTGGGCGTCCGACTTCAGCCAGGTCACGATCTCGCGGTCCGTGAGTTCGAGCCCCGCATTGGGCTCTGGGCTGATGGCTCAGAGCCTGGAGCCTGTTTCCGATTCTGTGTCTCCCTCTCTCTCTGCCCCTCCCCCATTCATGCTCTGTCTCTCTCTGTCCCAAAAATAAATAAATGTTGAAAAAAAAATTTTTTTTAAACCCTGCATTTTAATTCCAACTGCCATAGTCACAGCCTGTATAATTTTGATCTCCAAGCATTCCTGCACATTCTTGTATTTTCATCTTGTCTCAAGCAGTTCTGTCTGTATTAAATGCATTTGCCCCACCCATACCATTTGCTCCAGCTCAGATCCCTTCTACAAAGGCTCCCATGGGGATCCTAAGATGGAATTTCTTTCCGATTTCCCTATATTCCATTGGAACGTTACTGTCAGGCTTTTCAGGGTATGCCTTTTATTAAAGGCGTTCCTGTTCTCTAGCAGCTCCTGGATTGCAGGCAGTGGGACGTGTTTACCTCCATGACTCCCACAGCTCCTAACACAGGTGCAGTTACAGCACAGACTCTAATTGGTTGAATGAGCCCAACCTATCCAGGTGCAAGCCAAAAGCAATGTATTCTTTCTTACCATGGCCCCCTAAACCTGCTCTGTGGAACTGATTTTCTTTGCTCCTGGGCCAAAATCTCAGTCACTCAGATAATAAAGGTCCAGCCTGATACACTCATCAAATAATCCAGCCCAAAGAGACTCTTAAATATGGAGAACAAACAGAGGGTTACTGGAGGGATTATGGGAGGGGGAATGGGCTAAATGGGTAAGGGGCATTAAGGAATCTACCCCTGAAATCATTGTTGCACTATATGCTAACTAACTTGGATGTAAATTAAATAATAATCATCACCATCATCATCATCTAGCCCAATTCACATAAATTTTCTAAACTCTGAACTTTTGTCCAGTTCACAACTCCTCATCTCCTAGTTTGGGATGCTTTAGGCTCAGAAGTCCGCAGAGGTGGTGGAGGTGGCTGAGGTGGCATGTGGTCAGCTACTCTCCCTTCCTCGCTTCACCTCTGCCCACTATCTAGCTGCCCTACCCGCTCTGTCCCAGGTTGGACTCAGAGAAAAAGAGACTGGGGAAAGGAGCATGGTCTTATGAGGCTGATATATTTGTTCATGCCCTCTGCATGATCCTCTTTCCAAAGGATACCTCTGTCTTCCTCAGAGATTGTCCACTGAGCCACCTGAGTGCTGGCTAGGCTTTCTCCACATGGCCACCTGAGACTCCCCCTTTGAGCCCCTTAGGTCCCTTTGCCCCTCCAGGGTGCTTTCTAGGGGAAGAACCCTTGAAGAAACCCAGGCCTGCTGACTTTCACAGGGTTCATATGCAGCCTTTGGACACCACCGCCATTGCCCTTCCGTCACTCCCTCTGTACCACTTCTCCCCACTCTGCACTAAGCAGGCACAACCCCATAAGAGCCTCTTGCCACTGGACTCCCAGGTGAGAGTCAGACATCGGCCTTCTGTCCCTCTAGGTAACACATGTCCTGCTCTCTGTGTAGCACTCTTGGAGCCCCTGTTGCATGGCCTGGAGTAAAGGGAGTGCACCTTTATCCCTCTCACTAGCCAGTGGGGATGGTGCAGAGAATGCATAGGACACTGACAGTTCTCTGCAAAGAAATCCCCATTTTCCAATCTCTTGTCAACCTCTACTTCTTAGATGGGCAAGAGGTGGGTGGTGAGCAAAAGCCAGCAGCATGACTCCAGGACTTTCCTTTAAAAGTCTGACATAGACCTCCCACACCTCCCCTTGGAATGACAATGGGATTTACCACCAACAGTTTTATGACTAGCCTTTGAAATTCAAAGACAGAAGGGTGAGTTTCAGTTAAGATCCTGTTTTAAATGTTTGTTAAATTCGATACCAAAAATGGAAAATGACAAGATATGGCTCCAAATGAGTCCACTACTCTTGAGACAAGTCCAGAAGCCCAAATCTAGTAAGAACAGATCATCTGATGGATTCTTAAGCTCCTTTCTGGGAAAGTCTTCAACCAGACTTTCAACCAGAAGCCTGGGGAAGCAGTGAAGGAACTGTCCTTGAAAGAAGAGGTGTTAGGTGGTATAGCTGTGATGGACACTCAGAAAAGAGGACCATGCCATCCAGGAGTTTGTAACAAGGACAGGAACAGTAGGGATAATCAGTCCAGGATTGATTCTATCCAGGATAGGGCCCTTTTCTGATAGGAGGAAACTGCCTCTGCTGAGGACTGTCTGTGGCAATCCTAAACTCCTTATTTAAACATCAGTATTGACCTGCAGCTCCTTTTTTTTTCCCCCCCCAAACAAAGTAGAAATTCCAGTAGGGATGCCCAGTAGAAATTCCTGGGTATATGCTTCTCACCATCTTAGGGACTGGACTAAGGAGAGAAATAGAAATAAGTATAAGGGACACTAAACTACCATCATTCAACTATATATATGTGTGTATATATATATATATATATATATATATATATATATATATATATATATAAAAGAAACAGAGTAAGTACAACTTTCTATTACCAAAAAGTTCCCTGGTCTTCCCTGCCAGTTCTCACTATGTGCTCTACCTGAAAGACCACTGCTCACCCCTACCTGTCCAGATCCCACCATGCTTAAAGGGTAGCTTCAATCTAACCTCCTGCATATAACAGTCTTGGTTCCCTTCAAGGTGGAAGCAATTGTTCCTTCCTCAATCTGATGGAAATTTGTACCTCTTTTGTTACATGTCACAGTCCCCACCCCCTTCCCTCCAACACACAATGTGGCCATTTGTGTGCATCTTATTTCCTCTACTAGAACATAAAGTTCTTGAGGGCAGTGGCGGTGTCTTACCCACCTTGATATTACCCAAAGCATATAATAAAAGCATTTGAGCACGATTCATGCTCACAGTAGGTATTCAACACATGTTTGTTGAATGAGGAACACAGAGGCATTGCAAAAAATGAAATCTCAGGTATACTGAATTCTCAGAGCCCCTTGTTTGCAGCTCAAATGAACAAGATCTGAAGGTTCACTGTCATCAAAAGCAAACGCTGGCCCATCTCCAGAGGGCATCTACCCCATCCTGGCTTCTGCTTCAAAGTTTCCCCTAAGTCCTAGTCGCAGCCCTCTTGATCTTTCCCTGTTTGCTCATTAAAGTTAATTTGGGACATGAAAAGATCTAGGACTGAATATTTCATTAAGGGCAGGTCTTCTTAATGCAGCAACTGCAGACAAAATGTAAACATAGGACAGAGGTTGCCAGTATGAGGCCAACGCCTGTAGCACCTGCTTAAACCCCAACTGCTCTGTTCACTGACTGACAACTTCAGTCAGCTTTGGGGATACTAAGAATACCAAGAGAAGTAGATTATGTCTCTTCATGAGTCCTCAAGGAGCTCCAAGGCTCTCCTTCAGGGAAGGGGGAGGACCATAAGGAAACAGCAATTTGTATGGAAATAGTCTAGTCTAGAGTCCTGGGTGTGGACTAAGATGATTGCTTACAATATCAGCTACCATTTTCTGAGTTCTTACTGCATATCAAGGATTGTGCCTAGTGTTTTTACATGGATTGTCTTTTCTAAACCTCACAGTAACCCCATGAGGAGATACTATTATTGACCCTATATTATACTTATGAGGAATAAATGAAATTCCAACCATGGAATAAGAGATTCCAACCATGGCAGAGTAATCCTAAAGTCTGTACTATTTTTTTTTTAATTTTTTTTTTCAACGTTTATTTATTTTTGGGACAGAGAGAGACAGAGCATGAACGGGGGAGGGGCAGAGAGAGAGAGAGACACAGAATCGGAAACAGGCTCCAGGCTCTGAGCCATCAGCCTAGAGCCCGACGCGGGGCTCGAACTCCCGGACCGCGAGATCGTGACCTGGCTGAAGTCGGACGCTTAACCGACTGCGCCACCCAGGCGCCCCTTTTTTTTTTTTTTTTTTTTTCAATAAAGTCTGTACTATTAACCGCCTCACTCTATTGTTTCTTAGGATCTCTCAGAATGTTCTAATCTTAGCAGGCAAGAAAGATTATAACCAATAACTGGTGCACTTGATGGTGTGGCTTTGAATGAGGTACCGGTGAGGTGCGACCTTCATTTTTCTTAAATTGGGGGATTTAATAAGTGAATTTTACACATAAGTGTAAAATTCACTTATGAGGAATGAAAGAATAGAGGTTTTCACATCAACCACTGGTGCTATGAGAACCCACGGACAATTTTGACTTATGTGACATGCCAGATGGCATATGTCAAATTTCCAAGATTCCACAGGACTATTTGTAAAGTTTTACAAACCTGGGGCTGAAGGGGTATAAATGTGGAGAGCATAGAAACACAGTAATGTGTCACCAGTCTCAAGTCCCATAACCTTCAGTTCCAAGAGACATATATTTATTTCAGTGGAAATTTTAATTTTGGGAAACATAAGTTACTCATTCCTATGGAAATATTTTCAAAGGAGGAACTGGGGTCAGGACCAAAAAAGGAACACAGAACCATAAAATAAAAGGTTAAAAAGAAGTCCAAATATATCAATGATCACAATAAGAGTAAGTATCTTAAATTGCCCTGTCAAAGTAACACAGATTTTCAGAACAGGTTAAAATACAAAGTTAAGGTAAGTGCAAGACATACTTACACAACAGACACCAGAGGATTGAAAACATACGCATGTAAGTATACTATAAAAATAATAAAAGAAAATAAGATATTAAAAAGCTAATATCAAACAAAAGAAAACTAAAGATGAGAACCATAATAATTAAAAGGGAAAAATATGATTGTTTTTTTTTTTAGAGTTTTATCTTTTTTTTTTTTTTGGTAGTGTTTATTTATCTTTTGGAGAGAGAGGGAGAGCAGGGGAGGGGCAGAGAGAGAGGGAGACAGAGGATCTGAATCAGGCTTTGTGCTGACAGCAGACAGCCCAATGTGGGGCTTGAACTCACAAATTGTGAGATCATGACCTGAGCCAAAGTCAGATGCTTAACTGACTGACCACCCAGACACCCTTGTTTTCTTCTCTTATATTCACTTCACCAAAAGGATATGACAATTGTGAATTTAACATATTAATATTGGGCAACTATGTGCATAAAATAAAAACTGAAAAAAATAAAGAGAATTTTAAAAAGAAGTAAAAAGAGAATGAACAAATCCAGAGTCATAGTAAAAAAAAAAAAACAAAAAAAAAACCATAATACACCCGTGTCAGTAGTCCTCATAAAAACCACATAAATAACACATAAAAATTAATAGGAATGTAGAATATTCAAATACTTCTCATGGAATATTTATGAAGAACAACATATTTGTAAAAAGCAAAAATAACATCAACATAAAAAGGATAATTTAAAAAGGCTGTGGCAAATTAAAAGATGTTTTCCTAGATAACTTTTGGGTTAAGTAGAAAATAAAAAGACATGTAAAAATTATTGAAAAGTAAGTGGTGATGAGACCACTCCATATATCAAAACCTGTGGGATGCAGCCAGAGTGAATTTAGATAAAAAATGAAGTGTCCTTGCCATTTCCCTGAGCCTTCAGACTCCCTATATTAGAACTGCATCATTCAATACAATGGCTACTATCCACATGTGGCTAAATTTAAATCACTAAAACTAAAAATTCAGTTCCCTAGTTGCATTGGCCACATTTCAAGTTCTCAATAGCCATAGCTGGCTAGAAGTTATCATATCGGACAGCACAGATTATAGAAAATTCCCATCTTTGAAGAAAGTTCCATTTGGCAGTGTTTCTTTAGAGTCTGCCAGGGAAATTCCAGTATGTCAACTTCACTGACTGTAAGCCACCATGAAGTCCAGGTTTCAATTGGCCAACCTAGTTGACTTTTTACATCATTCCCAGTGCTTAAGCTGCATATTAAACCTAGAACCGCAGGAAAGTAAACTCATATTGATAACTGTGTCTCAATCAGCAATCCAATTTCACTTCACGTGGTCAAATATCCATGCTCCCCACACTCTTGCCAAAACTGATTTGTGGGGCCTTGTAATTCTTTTGGTGTATTGGTTTCCTCTTCCACCACTTCAGACTAGGTCCTGTACATACATGTCTGGGCTCTGTTGAGAGCTAGTCTTGTTACGGACATGGATGCATTAAGAGTGATGTGAGTGGGTCCTACAGAGACTGGCATCCCCTTGAACAGGACTCTCCCTGGTACAGTCATTCAAAGATGGTCATGCAGAGGAAGCCTTTTTCTCTCAGGTAGGAAGAGAGGTTTCCTCCATCAGAAAGTCAGATCCTAAGGAACTGGGGAGGTCAAAGTTCTCAGCCTCACCTCTTTTCCCATCCCATCCCAGTCCTACTCCTTCTCCCATAAGTGCCCTTGACTTAGCATTAAAGACTGATGGTGCAAGCACTTGACTGACCCTGCCATTCTAGAACACATATATCCTGGTTTCTTAGTCATATCTGCCCTGCAATGATAAGAAATGAAGGATTCCTTAAAAGTTGGTATAAAGGCTTTTGAAAGCATGGCACTAAAACCTTCCCTGAGTTACTAGCAGTTTTCTAGGACATATCTAAGGATAATTCTGATTAAACTTGAACCTCCCTCATGAACAACTCCTGTCATTGAAATCTGAAATGCCCTCTTCACACCACTCAGCATGACATTTACTAATTCTACACAATTCTGTAATGTATATTTGTATATTTTCTATGTACGTGTGTATCTGTGTGTACTACACATTTAATTATATTGGAAGCTTTGTGAGAACAAGATTATCTCACAACATTTAGTAAATTCGTGTTCACTCACTTCCTGAGGACATTCTTGCTCACTCTGGCATTTTGTACCAGACAAGTGGCAGTGGCTGTGCCTGAGGCCCCTTGAGAATGGGGGTGGTGGGAGGAGGTCAGGTCTGGGGGGAGTCTCAGTGTGGAACAGCCAGGACATGAAGGACCTCCATGGGCTCCTGTGATCAAGCAAAGTACCCCTCATGAAACAGCTGTCCAGGTACTCACTGTCCACAGACTCTGGAGCTGTCTGCCAGTTCTGCTAATTATTCACCAACTTTGGCTTCCTTCTCAGCTACTCGTGGGCAGTGTACCACCTGGTTTGGGATAGGTGATTCCCATCTTCAGAGTCTGAAATCAGGATGTTCATGTTTTAATGAACAACATGTAGTGCTGGTGCCTGGTCAAGGTGGCGACCTGACAGAACCTGAAGTGGGGCTGCTTTGTCCCCATACGTGCCACTTTCAACCTCGCATTGCTCTTGGGTCAGTACTGTTACTTTCTCATTTCCTCTGATCACTGCCTCACAGCTGCCAGGAATGGCCAAAGCTGAAGATAAATGTGGTGGTCAGTTGATGGACATTTAGGCTCTTTCCATAATTTGGCTATTGTTGAAAGTGCTGCTATAAACATTGGCAATGAGAAAGAATGAAATATGGCCTTTTGTAGTAACGTGGATGGAACTAGAGAGTGTTATGCTAAGTGAAATAAGTCATACAGAGAAAGACAGATACCATAAGTTTTCACTCTTATGTGGATCCTGAGAAACTTAACAGAAGACCATGGGGGAGGGGAAGGAAAAAAAAAAAAAGAGGTTAGAGAGGGAGGGAGCCAAAACATAAGAGACTCTTAAAAACTGAGAACAAACTGAGGGTTGATGGGGGGTGGGAGGGAGGGGAGGGTGGGTGATGGGCATTGAGGAGGGCACCTGTTGGGATGAGCACTGGGTGTTGTATGGAAACCAATTTGACAATAAATTTCATATTTAAAAAATAAAAATAGCCCAATTTACTTTTCCACATCAAATAAAAAAAAATGTGGTGGTCAGGAGATAAGTGGTGTCTGCTTGTCCCTCAACATCTACTATGTCTATTAGACCCACAGCACTGAGGTACTGGAGATAACACTACTAGTGACCCCAGTCTTTTCTGACACCTGCAGTCCATTCTAGGTATAATTGAGCTACTCAAAAAAACACACCAGCTCTTTGATGATGGTAAATACTCAGTGGAGAAATGGGCTTTGCTGTACTGAGAGCCAATTCCCCTCAGAGCAGCTCAACAATTCCCCAGGTCAAGACAAGAACCACAGAGAGTACCAGAGATTTCTCCTCCCTAGTCCGCTGTATCACAATGTCATACTCTTGCTTCCCTTTATACTTCCTCTCCTTGACCATTCCAGCTCTTTGAAGTTTTCTGGGTGTTTTGACCACTAGCTAAAAAGGAAAAATTGTGGGGTGACAAAATCATTCCCTATACAAACCCCCCAAGTGTTTCCCTCCCACCTCCTCCCCATCCATACTCTCTCTCTCTCTCTCTCTCTCTCTCTCTCAACTTAAAGAATACAGATGCCACAGTTCTTTCCTTTCATTAATAGAGAAGCCAAAGTTCTACTCATTAGGTGGACATCGGGACTGGAATCCTGGTTTCTCAGTTTCGTCATTTTTTTTTTTTTCCACTTCACAGCCCTGCTTTCATAAAGCTGGAGTTTTGCAGTGGTTATCATCAAGTTTGGAACTACAGGCACTTATTTTTCTCTCATTTTGCTTATGAATTTTTCTAAATTTTTTCTATGAAGTCTGTGTGTTAGTTTTGCATTAGCTTGGGTATTCTAGCCACAATAGCAAACACATGTGAAAATTTCCATAGCTCAAGAAAAATAGCTTATTCCTTGTTTATTTATAGTCCAAAATGAGTGTTCCTGAACAAAAGTATATGTTTCCTAGAAGTAGTAGTCCAGGAAACCTGTTCCTTCTAACCTAGAGTTCTTCTATTCTCAACAACATATAGTAAGCTGTGATATTGTCTAAAGCCAGAGAAAGGAAAATAACATGGAAGAGTATGTAAGGGAGAATTTAATGAGTGAGACCAGGAAGTAATCTGTATCATTTCCATTTATACCCTGATTGGCTAGAACTCAATTGCAAAGCAGGGTAGGAAATGTAGTTTATCAGTATGCAAAGGAAGAAAAGGATATGAATATAGTGATTTGCTGGCCAATGTATGCCACACTTGTGTAAGAAAGGAAAGTTGAAATTAAAATGGAATAAGGAAGGCAAATCCCTCTGTAATCTTCAGCTCTCTCTCGTACAGCACTTTTATACTCAAATCCTCACTCTCCCACTGTCAAGAAATGGCCTTCATCCTCAAGGGCATGGACAGACTGGGTTTGTTTTTTTTGTTTTTGTCTTTTTGTTTTTGTTTTTGTTTGTTTTGTTTTTTTGTTTTCTGATCTTAAGTGGGTGTAGGAAAGAGATACTGGTCAGGTATCTTTCTGCCCCACAGTATTGTACTCTGTATTGTACACAGTATTGCTTGTACTCTGATTATGCAGAAGATTGTGATGTCTGCATTCTTTATCTCGAGTGATGAACTTCCTCCTCTTCCACACACCTATATCATTGTCAGAGTAACTTTATTCCCTGTACCTCTTGCAATAAATCCAGAACCACTGTGTGCCCAAGGGCCTGACTCATGTTCCCTGTACCTTGCTCTTTACCATCCCTCTATATGAAGACACTTGCCCAGGATGTATTACCTCAGATGCAGCTGGCTATCAACCACTGCCGATAGACTTTTCCTACTTATAAGTATTAGGCATATAGCAAGTGTAATTAAAAAATAAAGTTGATGAACTTATTCACATTAAATATAAATAGCTCACTGAATCTATGTCTGAAAATATTTGCATTTTAACAACAAAGTACACCTTAACATTCCCAAATTCATCTCAAAAAGTGGTTTTTCAAGTTTATCTACTATCCAGTAGAGAGAGATTTGGGGGCAAATGAGGGGCTTTCTTGGTGGGTCCCCAAATCTGTTACAGAGAAATGAAGTGGCCAGGTAGGTACTTAGTATGCGTGTATGTGAGCACATCCCCAAATGTTTACAAATTTTTATTTTCAGGGAGAATATATTTTCTTTCAATATACGGTCAAAGATGTGAGTAAGCGTTCTTAAAAAATACACAAATATTTGTGAGTAACCAAGGCTGTTTCTGGATAATCTACAGTTCATGAACCACTCTACTGCTTCTCTAAGCACTGGACAGGAGCAGAAGAAAGCAGGTCATGGGAGAGAGGGACAGTGTGACCAGAGCATCTCAAAGGCCCAAACACAGAGCTCAGGAGAGTGCACATTCTCACAGGTACATACTAGGAAATATTCACCTTCCTTTTTTGGGCAGAAGTCAGTTTGCTCCCAGTGTACTAGAATGGAATGGAACAATGAGACTCATTACCAAAAGTGTAGGCTCTTGTCCAGAACTTTGAATTCTCTCTGGGAGCAGTGGGCAGAGAGAGATGATAAAAAGAGGTAGAAGTTAGCTTTGTATATGTAGCCTACAACTTGAAGGGCCCTCAATAGAGAGGAGAGCAGTGAGGTCCTGAGTTTTGTCCTCACTCCTTAGGAAGACAGACCTATAATTTCATGGGAAAATTTATAGGGCATATATACCCAGGGCTGTATCTTTTCTCCTATGGACTGTATCAGGCCACAGTGGTCTTTAAGGCCATGATAGTCAATGACTCTCTCCTCTGTCCTTCATGCCCTCCCAGGCATAATAGAATATGGGCCAGGCTGTGGATAATATCCTACGGAGGTTTGCTGAAGATAGTGACTGGTTCCATCTTAACAATTTATGTAGTCTTCTGTCTTGATGATGGGATGGTGTTGATGAACAAGAAGTACCCACCAAGATTTATGTACCCCAAAGAGTGGCAACACCTCACGATGTTCATCCTCTTCACCCTCAATGGCTGTGTAGATGTCATGAGCAAGAACTTGCTACCTCAGAGGTGTGTGGTCCTAGAGAAAGGTACCCTGGTCCTGACCTTCTATGTGCTCCTGCTGCTGTTGATGTCACACGTCCAGGACTCAACCAGGATAGAGCTTCAGATTCATTATCTGCTCATCGTGGTGGTGTTCCTGTTGATGCTGGTGTTGACTATAGAGCTCTGGACTCCTGACACATTTCACCTCTTGCTGATTGAGACTTTTCTGTTTCTGACGATGGGCTCCTGGCTGATACACGGGGGCTTTATTCTGTACAGACCAGTCACTGGCTACCCATGGCAGGATGATGACATCAGTGACATCATGTTTATCACCACCTTCTTCTGTTGGCATGTGATGATCAATGCTTTGTGTCTGCTGGGAATCTATGGAATCTCTTCCTTTTGGCATCATTGTTACCATCCCAGCTTGAAGCTGATGGAATCCAAAGAAGCTCCACATCACAAGGGCACTACAGGACCCCTCTACAAATTGCTGCGGGAAGTGGAACAGTCAGAGAAAGATGACCAGGCTCCTCTCCTTTCAAAGAGCTCTCCCTGAGACAGGGCCTAGAATGCCTGGCACATTGTCCACTCATCTTTTCCCTTGTGTGTTCTCTCAGACATGTGCAATGTACCCTTTTCGGTCCCCAGTGAAGGTAATGGCCATGAAGGAGAGCAGTTGGTCTCCATCTGCTGGTACATCTCCTGCCCTTGATCTTCTAGTTGCTGAGGAGATGAGGAGAGAGGAACCTGAGAAAGAGATGCTGATGGGATTGGTGGGGTGGTAGAGAGAGCACCAGGGGAGTAGGAAAGTGTAAAAGCCATGGGGGGCAGAGGATGCGATAGAAGGGAGGCCTTCAAAGGGAGGAGAGCAGAGTCTAGCAGTCATGCCGCCACCAGCTACTTCTCTAGGATTTTACTCAAGGAATAAAAACTTCTCATAAATCAAAACTGCAATATTGGGTGTTTCTGTTTTCCAGCTTAAGTGACAACACCATGTGGAAACAGATGCAGTACAATTCACTTATCCCACCTCGTTGAAGTGGTAAGAACCTCATATATATTTTTGAATTTGGGTAGATTCATATCATTTCAAATTTTGCACATAAAGTGAAAATCAGTAATTTCATATCACAATTTTTCAAATTTCCATAAGCCAAATTTTCATTAAATGCCACCACATGTCTTATTCCTGACTTCTAATCCAGGCAAAGCAAGCTTATAAGCTACTTGTTTAACTACCACCAGTCCCACCAGCAATCTACTAGATCCTAATTTATTATGTACTACTGTTGTGCCTTTGCCAAATAATAAGGTGTACAATTTAGAAAATGCCAGTGCCGGTCACATATTTAGTACACAGAGTTATTTTTTTACCCAGCATTAAATCTCCTTGCACTGCTACCACCAAGAATTCCTTCTCCAGAAACATTTGTTATGTTCCTTTGACCTGTAACTCTTCAGCAACTCATCTAATTGTGCTTTGTGATTTTGCCCACACTGCTGATACATTCAGCTCTGTCCTATTTCTCATGAGGAAGTTTTGCCTCACTGAAAGGCAGTCTCCTTAAGAATGGAGAATTTGTCATATCCTAGTTACCTAATTTGCTTTGCATATTCCAGGATATAACATTGTCCTCTATGTGGTTGATACTTAAGGAAGTTTCATTTTCTTCCAGAGCCTCCTTTTCCTGTGTCTCCTAAATATAATGTTTGACTGCTCTGTGAACTCTCAGGGAGGCATCTACAGTCTAAAGTCTAAATCATCTAAGCAGTGTGTCCACTCACTTCCTGCTCTGTGTGTAAAATAAAACCTCCACTGACCTATTTGAAAAAGTTTCTCTGTATGTTATTGCTTAGTTTATCTGCATAAGGTACCCCCTGTTGGCTTTCCAGAAGTTTCTACAACTAAGACTCTGCTGGGCTAATTTGCCCAAAGACTCATGGCTGGCCAGAGTCAGGACAGAAACCTAAGCTGGCAGGTCTGAAAGTCAAGTGCCTGCTTCTGTAGCCTGGGCTCCACTGACTTCTCTGCAGAGGAGGGGTTGACTGATCCAGACAAGGAATGGGCAGAAAGTTGGCAGTGAGGATACCCACTGCGCATGAGTAGAACAGTGCAATTACCCATGCCCCTCCTCCTAAAGAGTATGTTTGTCTCTACCCCCTTGGCTCCTTGGGGTATGAAGAGGCTGATAGGCCCTTGCACTTCTGGCTGGGGCTTATATTTCTAGAAACAGGCCAGAGCACAGCCAGGAACAACATGTTTCTTTGAGTATTTCTAATCCTTCTTGTTTCTCCTGTTACACTTAGTTCCTGAGTGCTTTCCCATTAGTTTTCTTTGGGGCTCCCAATTTTTTTATTGCCATTTTAATATAATCATGGTAAATGATGAAGAAATACAGAAAACGACTCATTGGTCTTAACAAGTTATTTGTGCCCCATTTCTAAACTGCTAAGGAAATCTCTAATAATAAATGAATTTCTCCTAACATAATACATCATAAAACATACCTTCCAGGCAACATACTTGCATTTACAGAAATGTTTTTATGTATGTATGTATGTATTTATGTATTAATTGATTTTTATTTAAGTTTATTGATTGATTGATTGAGAGAGAGAGAGAGAGAGAGCGTGCGCGCAAGTGGGGGAGGGGCAGAGAGAGAGAGGGAGAGAGAATCCCAAGTAGGCTCCTTGCTATCAGTGTGGAGCCTCACACCGTTCAATCCTGCAAACTGTGAGATCACGACCTGAGCCAAAACCAAGAGTCAGACATTTAACTGGCTGAGCCACCGAGGCACCCCGGAAACCTACTTAAATTAAATATACTTCTAATCAAAAAATTCTCCATGTTATTTTAATTGAATTCAGTAAACTTATTCTAAAATATATCTGGGAAAGAAACATAGAGAAAACCCTAGGTCTTTTTTTTTCCTAGAAGAAAAAAAATGAGGAATAAATTGCTTTACCAGCTTTCATAATACACTATAAGAATTCAGTCATTAAAACTGTGGTGTAGGAGAAAGCAAGTATCATCATAGAGCCTTAAATCAACATTGTGTAATGTGACAAAGTCTCCAGAAACAGAAATACGTAGTGGAAAAATTAAATACATGTTAAGAATGGGCTCTTCAAAAAATGTGAGGAATATCTGGCTTTGCACTTGGAAAAACAAAACAAACAAATAACAATAGCCTAGTTTGTATCTCATACAACACACACACACATACACACACACACACACACACACACACAATAATAGATAGACTGAAGAAAATAAACATGAGCAAGTAAGCCTAGAAAAATGTTTTGAAGGGATTAAAGGAGGATATTTTATATTAAAAGACATGAACATTTTTCTGGGAAAAAAACTGAAAAGATTACCCATTTTATTTAAATTTACCATAACTAAAAGACATAAGCAAAAGAGATAAAAGAGATACTGTGAAGGATATTTTCAACAAATGGAACAGAGAAAAATAATCTGATGCTCAGAATATACAGAGATGTTCAAACATTAGCAAACAAAAAAGCAACATAATATTAAAAAAAAAACGGGCAGAAGATATAAATGACTATGTCTCAGAAGAACAAATGGGTAATAAATTTTTTAAAAATGTTTTAAAAATTGATTAACCAATTTTGAGAAAAAGCAGATTTTTAAAAAGTAGGATCTTTATTTAATATCAGATTGTCAAAAATTGTCAAAAGTATTAAAGAAATAATACTATCCGTTGCTGGAGACCATGTAGGAAAAAAGATGTAGGGAATTATCATACACTGCAGGTGGCAATGTGAATTGGTCTACGTTTCTTTGAAGTCAGTTTGGCAGAGCGTGCCAGAATTTAAAGTGTACATATCCTTCAACAGACAGCTCCACTTTATGCCGTCTGCAGTAGACATGTGTCATATGAGTCTAACACCATCTTTACACTCATGAAAAGAGCTTCCCAACATTTGAACAATTTCCACTTTATCAGGCTTGCCTTCCTGGTAGATCTTTATTTTTAATTCCTGGTCTCCCTTGTAGCTAGCTAGGGTACAGGCATGTGACCAATTAGACGCACCCACTTAAGACTTCACCTCACAAGTGAGCAATGTAAGGAAACTGGCTGTGCACAGGGTTGCTATTCTGTAGGAGACTAGTGTCAATGTGTGTTTGTCAACACACTGGTCTGCCCTGTAGTTCTGGGGTCAGTGTCAAAAGCAGCGACCTAAGCCCATTTTGACAGTGCAATTCTGAGCATTGGCCCTTCACACTTAAACCTGAAGTCTTTTTCTCCAGCCATCCTAATGATTCTGTGAACTAACTTATCTATTTAAACAAATTCCTTCTCTTAAACTAGCCAGAGTAGATTCTTGTTGTCTATAGCTCTGACACAGTATCTATTCTAGAAATACTCACACATCTATACAAAGAGCATATACAAGAATGGTCACTGAAGTATTTTTTCCATGAGGAACTTTAAATAATAAACTATCACCAGTAGGGAAATGGTTCAATAAATTAGGGAGTACTGTACAGGACTTAAAAAGAACAGGGGAGATCTGTATGTCCTGACAAAAAAGATCTCCAAGATGAAAAAAGCTAACTTCAGAAAATATGGAGCATCTGATCCAGGTTTTGGACACAGTTATGTTCTTGTTAACTTCAGAAGGTCTTAATTCTTCTTCTTACACCTACCAAGAGCAGTCAGGACCACAGGGCAATCGGGAGAGATGACATCCTGATGGTGTGGACACTTGCTTCATTTAACATACTGTGCAGAAAACTCTCTATCCATCTGAATACTAATCCAATTGGATTTTAGCCTATAACTAATGTGACCATGTAATTTACCATTGAAACTTGAACCCTTGAGAAAGAAAAGGCAAAATTAATACTTGTACTGGGACAACAGGTAAAAACCAAACTCCAACAGACACATTGGGATTCTTGGTTACTTTACCTATAACCTAAAAAAGACATACTGTTTATCTTAAGTTTGCCCCTCCAAATCCACCTTTCACTTCCATCCTGCTCTTTCCCAGGTGACTGCCCTGGTCTGTAGCACATCATTATTCCTTACCCTTGACTTCAGGCAACCTTTGGCCAATGACAAGCCCCAACAGGAGGATGGTTAAGAGAATGAGATTAGGGTTTTGGTTTTTTGTTCTTTTTGCTCCTGCCTCTGGGGTCACATCAGGCTGGCAGTATCTTGCCACCATGACACCATCAGTATCCATTTCCTAGACTACCATAACAAGTTACCACAAACTAAGCAGCCTACAACAGAAATCTACAGTCCCACAGTTTGGCATGCCAGAAGTCCAAAGTCAAGGTGAAGGCAGTGTTGAGTCCTTCTGGAGGATCTGAGGGAGAATCTGTCACATGTCTCTCCCTCAGCTTCTGATGACTGCTGGCAGCCCTTGGCATTCCTTAGCTTGTAGATACATCATTCCAAGCTCTGCTTCCATCTTTACATTGTCTTCTCCTCTGTGTGTTTCTGTGTCTCAAATATTCCTCAGACTTTCTCTTATAAGGTTACCTGTCATTGGATTTATACCCTACCCTAAAACCAAGATGATTTCATCTCAAGATTGTTACCTTAATTATATCCACAAAGATGCTTTTGTCAAATAAGGTCACATTCACAGGGTCCTGAGGGTTAGGACTTGGAAGTATCTTTTTAGGAGTGACCATTCAACCCACTACACAGTCCTAGCATATGCCAGAACTTCTCCTACTTAGGTACTTTGGTGCCTAGAGGTAATAACAGCTCCTACTGTTACTCAGCTCTCTCTTGGGATCTCCTTGCACCCTGCACACATATATATAAGAAGCACCTTTTATTAAACCTTTCTTGAACTATCCCAGTGTGTGTGGCCATCTATTTCCTAGTGGGACCCTATCTGAAACATCAGTGAAGTAAGTGTACAGGAGGCCAGAATCCTTAAATACAATTCTCCTTCCAGATATCTGGAACAGTGACAAGAGAAAAACTACAACCAAATTTCACAAAAGTGAACATATAATGAAGGAGACTAATTTCCAAACATGTGGGTAATAATTAAGGGGGTCTTCCAACTTCAATCAAGACAACCAAAGGATTTAATTAATGTATTCAAAAATCCTAAATAGCCGCAGGAAACAAAATCAATGTACAGAAATCAGTTGCATTTATATACACCAATAATGAAGCAGCAGAAAGAGAAATCAAGAAATAGACCCCATTTACAATTGTGCCAAGAACCATAAAATACCTAGTAATAAACCTAACCAAATATGTGAAAGAACTGTATGCTAAAAACTATAGAAAACTTATGAAGGAAATTGAAGAAGACACAGAAAAATGGTAAAACATTCCATGCTTATAGACTGGAAGAACAAATATTGTTAAAATGTTGATACTACCCAAAGCAATCTACACATTCAATACAATCCCAATCAAAATTGTACCATCGTCCTTCTCAAAGTTAGAACAAACAATCCTAAAATTTGTATGGAACCACAAAAGATCTCAAATAGCCAAAGTTATGTTGAAAAAGAAAACCAAAGCAGAAGGCATCACAATCCTGGACTTTAGCCTCTACTACAAAGCTGTAATCATCAAGACAGTATGGTACTGGTACAAGAACAGACATGCAGACCAATGGAATAGCTAGAGAACCCAGAATTGGACCCATAAATTCATGGCCAACTAATCTTTAACAAAGCAGGAAAGAGTATCCAATGGAAAAAAGACAATCTATTTAGCAAATTATGCTGGGAGAATTGGACAGCAACATGTAGAAGAATGAAACTAGACTACTTTCTTACACCATACACAAAAATAAACTCAAAATGGATGAAAGACCTAAATGTGAGACAGGAAACCATCAAAACCCTAAAAGAGAAAGCAGGCAATAACCTCTTTGACCTCAGACACAGCAATTTCTTGCTTGATGTATCTCCGAAAGCAAAGGAAATAAAAGCAAAAATGAACTATTGGGACCTCATCAAGATAAAAAGCTTCTGCACTGCAAAGGAAACAATCAACAAAACTAAAAGGTAACCAACAGAATGGGCTAAGATATGTGCAAATGACATATCAGATAAAGGGTTAGTATCCAAAATCTATAAAGAACTTATCAAACTCAACACATGAAAAATAAATAATCCAGTGAAGAAATGGGCAGAAGACATGAATAGACATTTTTCCATAGAAGACATCCAGGTGGCCAACAGACACTTGAAAAGATACTCAACATCACTCCTCATCAGGGAAATACAAATCAAAACCACAATGAGATATCACCTCACACCAGTCAGAGTGGCTAAAATTAACAACTCAGAAAACAACAGATGTTGGCAAGGATGTGGAGAAAGGGGACCCTCTTGCACTGCTGGTGGGAATGCAAACTGGTGCAGCTGCTCTGGAAAACAGTGTGGAGGTTCCTCAAAAAATTAAAAATAAAACTACCCTGCAACCCAGCAATAGTGCTACTAGGAATTTATCCAAAGGATACAGGAGTGCTGATTCATAGGGGCACATGTATCCCAATGTTTATAGCAGCACTTTCAACAATAGCCAAATTATGGAAAGAGCCAAAATTCCATCAACTGACGAATGGATAAAGAAAATGTGGTTTATATACACAATGGAATACTACTTGGCAATGAGAAAGAATGAAATCCTGCCATTTGCAACAATGTAGATGGAACTGGATGGTATTATGCTGTTATATAAGTCAGAGAAAGACAGATACCATATGTTTTTCCTCGTATGTGGAACTTGAGAAACTTAATGGAGGACCATGAG
The DNA here is from genome assembly GCF_016509475.1 of Prionailurus bengalensis. NCBI lineage: Eukaryota > Metazoa > Chordata > Mammalia > Carnivora > Felidae > Prionailurus > Prionailurus bengalensis. The sequence continues at coordinate 25,658,733 of NC_057360.1, forward strand.
GGAAGGGAAGGGGTAAAAATAGTTTCAAACAGAGAGGGAGGTAAACCATAAGAGACTCTTGAATGCAGAGAACAGACTGAGAGTTGATGGGGGAGGGGGGGCGAAAGAGGGAGTAAATGGGTGATGGGATTTGAGGAGGGCATTTGTTAGGGTGAGCACTGGATGTTGTATGTAAGTGATGAATCACTAAATTCTATTCCTGAAATCATTATTACACCATATGTTAACTAACTTAGATTTAAATTAAAAAAATAAATTAAAACAAACAAGCAAACAAACAAAAAACATGTGTGGCCCCATTAGCGGAAGACTGTAACCAAAATGAAACAGGGATCCTAATGAGAATGAGAAGCTTCAGGACCATGAAGTTCCTTTGCTCTAAGTCTATAATTAATTACAAGGCAGCCTTTGTGAATTTAGTTTCCTGAGCCCTAGAAACACTGGCTTGAACAGGGCACATGAGAATAATTCTAGACTTTAAGATACTGAAAGCAGAGAAGGGAGTTGGTTGGGAGAAATCAACTTAACCCCTCAGGTAATTTGTCGCATTAATGTTGATGGACAAGTGTTGAATTTACATGAGCTTCCAGGGTCCTCTTGGAGGCCTGGCAGACAATGTACACTAACTGATTTAGAACAGATAAATCTAAATCTTGTAGGCTTAACACAAAAGAAGGTTATTTCTCCCATACTCATAAGTCTTCTACCTGGTCTTTCAGATGTGACTCCTTTCATCTTGTGACTTTGTCCTTCTCTAGTGCCTCACAGTCCTCTGTATTCAGCCAGCAGATATGGAAAAAGAAAAGGTGAGGAATAGGAGGAAGTTTCTATAGGTCCTGTCTTGAAATGGTGTACATCACTTCCCCACACATCTCACTGGCCCAAACTCAGTCACTGAGTGGCTGGGAAGTGTGGTCCCAGCAATACTCTACATTGTGGGAAGGGAGCAAGAGTCAGTGTTCAGATAGCTGTATCTCTCACAGGGAAATCTGAGATTTACCATGAGGTTCCCAAATTGCAGAATTAAGATTTCTGAACAAGAGGGAGCAAAGGTTAACTCCTAATTGGGGTATGCATATTCTGGTTTAGAAGAGAAATAATCTATGGAACAAAACAGACTCAAGGTCCTTGAGTTCTATCCTTGGCCATGGGTATGCATTAATAGCATAGTCATAAAGGAATAAACAGGTATAACAGAGGTAAGTTGAGTATATACTTCTACCTTGCCAAAAGTTTCCAGAAGAAAAATAAATTTGCAGCTGTTGAAATGTGATCGTCAAAAAATACCTGAAATCAATTACATAAACTGTGAAACCTAAGTCATAATTATGCAATGAGGTATAAAGCTCACATTTTAGAAAATTTCAAAGAGGAAAATTATAGGCTGGTGTGCCAAGAGAAATAAAGTATATATATCCTTTCAAACAAAGAAATTAGAATGTTGTTTTCCATCTTCTGTGAGCCTTGTTTTGAAAAGTCAATGACAAACCCCAAGGTTTGGTAACTCTTACTAGAAATAAGATGAAAGTTAGGCCCATGAACAATGGGCTATCTCTGACCTTATGCCTATTTTCATGGACCCACTTCCTGTGTTGTTCTGCTTGAGTTCCCAGCCTCCGTCTTTCTTCCTTCCTGTGGTGTATTCTGCCTTGCAGCAAGGTGAGTTGCAATCATTTTTTGTTGTTGTTTATGATGATGTTCCTCATAAACAAAAGGAGGTAAATTAAAAGATGCTTTTGGAAAGCATCATAGTAAAACCCCATGGCTATCAAGAAGTTTATACTATAGTTCTCTAGATGCCATTTTTGACCAGACTTCTATCTCCTCCATAATCTGTTCTTTTCACTAAAACTTTAAAATTCACTCAACATGTCACTCCGTACTGTCTAAATCTGCACAATCCAATATGGCAGCCACTAACCACATATAGGTATTGAGTGCTTGTAATATGGCTTGTCTGAACTGAGATGCACTATGAGTATAAAATATAGACTGGAGTTTGAAGACTTAGCATGAAATGAGGAATCTAACATACTTCATTTTTAATTTTTATATTAATTACTTGCTGAAATAACATTTTAGATACATTGGGTAAAAATACTACTTCATTAAATTTCACCATTTTGTTTTTAATGTGCAAAATTCAAAATTTAAAATTACATGTCATATTTGATTTCTATGAAAGAGAGGTAGTCTAAATAGTTCTCTAATGTCTGTATTGTGTGTGTGTAGAGATGTGTGCCTTCAACTAAATCATAAGCTCTTTGAGGGAAGAACTATGTTATATACTTTTTTATATGCCCTATTATATTCAGTAGAATCCATAGTAGTAGAAAATTCCTCAGGAATTTGAAGACTTTCTTGCTCATTCTAGCATTTTATGCCAAACAGTCGGCAATGGCTGTGCCTGGGGACCCACTAGAATGTGGGGAGGGGGGTAAGGTAGGTCTGTGGTCAAGCAAAATTTCCCTAATGAGACAGCTGTCCAGGTACTCATTGTCCACAGACTCTGGAGCTGTCTGCCAGTTCTGCTAATCATTCACCACCTTTGGCTTCCTTCTCGGCTAGTTGTGGGCAGGGTCTGGTTTGGGACAGGTGATTCCTATCTTCAAAGTCTGAGATCAGGATGTCCATGTTTTAATGAACAAAATGTAGTGCTGGTGCCTGGCCAAGGTTGGGGGGGGGGGGGCTGAGCATTCCAGATGGGACCTTAACGGGGGCTACTTGTCCTCATATGTGCCACTTTCAACCTCGCATTGCTGATGGGTCAGTGCTGTTAATCTCCCTTCTCCTCTGACCACTGGCACCTGGCTCACGGCTGCCAGAAACAACTGGGAAGATGAGTGTGGGAGCTGGCCTGAACTCTGCTGCCCCTACTTCATTTGGAACACAGCCTTGAAGTATGAGAAGCAACATTAAAAGTGACTGAATGCAGTTCCCTGGGGCCTGTGGACCATGCACACCCCAGCCAGTCCTCCTATTACTTAGGGGAGTGATGAACCCTGTGTTTCTCCCCAGAGCAAATCCAAAAACCAAAGAGAATCCCTGGGGTCCCCTCCTCCCTTACTCACCTCAGATGTGTCATGCACCTTTTCCCTTTGAATCTCCTTCCTCTGAGCATTGAGCTCTACCATTCTCTCCAAGCGTTTTGTTAATTCACCAAAAGAGAGAAAGAAACAGGAGATAAACAGGCTTACTCTGTGTGACAACAGGCATGCTCTTTTATTTCCACATCAGTAGAAAACTCAGTTCAAAATTCAATTTTTTTTTCACATAAGAGGTATGACATACAGCAAATGAAGAGAGAACTGGAATTAGAACCCAGATTTATGACTCCCAGTCGATGCATTTTCCACTTCCTTAGGCTTCCTTCTTAAAACTGCATTTCTAAACTTCATTGGTGGCAATGGTCACTTCCAGATTATAAGATTAAAGAACATTTTTAAGGTTGTTCCTTTGCTTATATATTTACCTGATTTTTCTGACATGACTATACATGAATTGAAAAATATGCCTAAAAATAAATTTTAAAATAAGCAAATCCCTTAATAAAACAGAATTAAGCTTCATTTTTCCAACTTGCCTTTACACTCAAATCTTAGTCCTGCCAAATCTCTCAATAGTAAGAAGCAATCTGAATTATTGCCATCTTCAAGAGCAGAGAGAGAGATTTAATTTTTCTGGAATTAAGTGCACTTGAGAAAGAGTAGGTATTTGGATGGGGGTGAGGGCTCAGAGGCAGTGCTATGACCTGGGTGTAAATTCACCTCCTCTCTTCTAGAGGTGCTGTAGGCATACAGGTGCTGCCTCTCTTCCCCACAACTATGCTTGTACTCTGAGGATTGATGGCAGAAGACTGTGATGTCAGCATGGTTCATGCTGAGTGATGGACTTCCTCTCCCCACTTAGCACAATTGCCACACTCCGAAAAATTCCTATTTCAATACCTCCTGCAATAAACCCAACTCCATGTGTGGACCTAGGGCATGCCTCACATTCCCTGTACCTTTCTCTCCACCATCCTCTCTGCCTTATACTCAGCTCCCTGTTACCCAGTTCCTATACTCTGTCTTGTGAGGTGCATTAGACACTAGTGGAGTAACAGATAAATGAAGCTGATGGGCTAATTTGCACTGAAATACAAACGACCAACACCAATTCACTGGAGTCACGCACTCATCAGTATCTGCATCTGAAGAATTACACCTTAATCCCTTGTATCAGTTAAGAATGAATCAAGGGAGCAAAGGGTATGAAATATGGTTTTCTTATGGATATTAGACCTTATACATTTGTAAAAGAAGTCTACAGAAGGCTGTGGCCTTTCTGCTATGTGATGAGGCCTAAGGTCATTTCAGGTCAATATGGCAGCAGTCAGGAAAAGTATATTGCATGAAGTTAGGGAATATCAAGGACAAACGAAAACAGATGAGAACAAAATTGAGCCCATGTGTGCCTCTCACCACCCCATACTTCAACGGCAAGTGACCTGCAGAAGAAGCTGGTGCCCTTGACATGAAGACAAGCTGAGGGAGCTATAGACCTGGCTGCTGCCCATGCCAAGGAGATGGGCATCAGTAACAGAACACATGAGCTACATGGCAGTGGCGCCTGGCACTCTATGCCTTCAGAGCGTGTTTAGGTTGCAGCTTCACTTCCACCTTCTCATGTATACCTCTCCTGTAGCCAACCCATCCTGAAAATGTCTATAAACAAGGAAATTCCAGAAAATATGGATTAAGCATAGTTAGGATGACACACTACAAAACCACCACAATCCCTGAAAATCAATACCAAAAGATAGCTTTTCAGATCCATTTATCGGCCAGTTGAGATGTTGAAGTAGGGGTGTGGGCATGAATGGAGATCTGAAGAGGAGGCGGTGGTGAAGGAAGCTTTCTTGGTGATCTTTAGAATGTGTCTATAAGAGAAGAGAAAACCCAAGCAGACACTAGGTGTATATTATATGGTCACATATCCAAATGTTTATTATAAATACATGTGTCCAGAAAGGAAACCTTACAGTTGGACCGAAGTTACGTCTGAGAACTGAAGAATACTGTAGGGTTTGTGAGTGCCCAGGCTTCCTCAGGATACCAGAGCAACAACCCCTACCCCCATCCCATGCTCCTCTCCTTGTTTGAGTGCTGGGCAACACAAGGGGAGGGAAGCCATGGGAGAAAGGGACAGGTGTGAACAGAAGTACATCAAGGGCCATAGAGAGGAGTCTCTAAAATTACATTCACAAGTATTCTTCTTTGGCATAAGTCAGCTCTCAATGTTCCAGAATGGAATGGAACAATGAGGCTTTACTCCACCAAATATGTAGGCTTGTTTCAAGAAACATTTCCTCTGTGTGGGAGCAGTGGGTGGGGTGGGATGATAAAAGTTGGTGGAAGGCAATTCTTTCCAAAGCCCAGACCTTGAAGTAGCCCCGGAAGTTGTGGACTTGCCCAAAATTTGCTCTTCTCTCCTTCATTAGACAGATCTGTAGCTCAATGGGAACCTTTATTGGTCATGTGTACCCAGGGCTGTTTCTAATCTCATATGGACTGTGTCAGGCAATAGTAGTCTCCAAAGCTATGATATTCAAAGACTCTCTCCTGGATCCTTCATGCCATCCTAGGAATAAGACAAGATGGGCCCGGCTATGGAAAATATCTTATGGAGGTTTGCTGAAGATGTTGGCTGGCTCCATTTTGATAGCTTATGAGATCAGCTGCATTAAAGGAGGGTTGATACTAATGAACAGAGAACTTCCACCAAGATTTATGTACCCCAAAGAGTGGCAGCACCTCACGATGTTCACCCTCTTCACCCTCAATGGCTGTGTAGATGTCATGAGCAAGAACTTGCTACCTCAGAGGTGTGTGGTCCTAGAGAAAGGTACCCTGGTCCTGACCTTCTATGTGCTCCTGCTGCTGTTGATGTCACACGTCCAGGACTCAACCAGGATAGAGCTTCAGATTCATTATCTGCTCATCGTGGTGGTGTTCCTGTTGATGCTGGTGTTGACCATAGAGCTCTGGACTCCTGACACATTTCACCTCTTGCTGATTGAGACTTTTCTGTTTCTGACGATGGGCTCCTGGCTGATACACGGGGGCTTTATTCTGTACAGACCAGTCACTGGCTACCCATGGCAGGATGATGACATCAGTGACATCATGTTTATCACCACCTTCTTCTGTTGGCATGTGATGATCAATGCTTTGTGTCTGCTGGGAATCTATGGAATCTCTTCCTTTTGGCATCATTGTTACCATCCCAGCTTGAAGCTGATGGAATCCAAAGAAGCTCCACATCACAAGGGCACTACAGGACCCCTCTACAAATTGCTGCGGGAAGTGGAACAGTCAGAGAAAGATGACCAGGCTCCTCTCCTTTCAAAGAGCTCTCCCTGAGACAGGGCCTAGAATGCCTGGCACATTGTCCACTCATCTTTTCCCTTGTGTGTTCTCTCAGACATGTGCAATGTACCCTTTTCGGTCCCCAGTGAAGGTAATGGCCATGAAGGAGAGCAGTTGGTCTCCATCTGCTGGTACATCTCCTGCCCTTGATCTTCTAGTTGCTGAGGAGATGAGGAGAGAGGAACCTGAGAAAGAGATGCTGATGGGATTGGTGGGGTGGTAGAGAGAGCACCAGGGGAGTAGGAAAGTGTAAAAGCCATGGGGGGCAGAGGATGCGATAGAAGGGAGGCCTTCAAAGGGAGGAGAGCAGAGTCTAGCAGTCATGCCGCCACCAGCTACTTCTCTAGGCACAAGTGATTGCCTTTTACCTGAAAGTATAATGATTTGTCGCAATTCAAAACTGGAATCATTCAAGTCTTATCCTGATAAAAGTGAGTACTTCAGTTTGCTCACTAAAGTTGCACTGACATGTGGAAGTAATATAAACAACTTATAATTAATTTATACATGTTGAAATTATTATTTTTATACCCCCTCCCATTTTTAAGGATTGCTTTCATTTCAAATCCAAATTCATAAAGTGAGACTTTATTAATGCTTTAACATAGCAATATTTCAAATGTGCAGACTTCAAATATAGAATTCAAATGCTCAGTGCTTTTCCAACTTCATATTTTACTACTCCTATTCCAACCAAAGCTTACCTATTTCACTATCACCACCTTTGCGCATGTAGTTTCCTAGATTGTATCCTTGAGTCATATACTTGGGTTTTGGGGGAGGTTTTTCCTCACCACCTAAAGCATAGACTCCCAAAGGGTAAGGACTTTGCTGTATCCAAGTTACATAATTTCCTATGTATGTGGCAAAAATGTAGTGTAGGTAATGCTTAATAAAGGCTTGTTTGCTTCCAGAATCTCTGCCTACCCGTTGCTTCTAAATGTGTTTCAGGTCAGCCTCAAGGTTCTGTGAACCTTGGGGAAACACCAACAGTACTAAAACCTGAATCATCTCCTTAGTCACGACCCCACTCTCTTCCTCATTCTTGGGGAAATAAAATCCACTAACCTATTTCTGAATTGTTTACTCTGTTAGTGCTTTCTAATCCATAAGGAACTTCCAGAAAACTGAGACTCAGCAGGTTGATTTACCCATCTTATAGCTGGTACAAGGCAAGACAGGAATTTGAGTGCAGGTATGTTTGACTCTAGCCAGTGACTGTGTCCTCTGGGCCACAGTGACTTTGCTAATGGCAATGGTGAAGGAAATGATCCTCAAATTGAAATTGTTTTATTTTTTAGTTTTTTTTTAATGTTTATTTATTTTTGAAAGAGAGAGAGACAGAGTGTGAGCAGGGGAGGGGCAGAGAGAGAGGGAGACACAGAATCTAAAGCAGGCTCCAGGCTCTGAGCTATCAGCACAGAGCCCGACGTGGGGCTTGAACTCACGAGCAGTGAGATCATGACCTGAGCTGAAGCCGGGCATTTAATCAACTTAGCCACCCAGGCGCCCCAAATTGACATTGTTTTAAAAAATAAGAAAGAAAAAAAGGGAGGAAGGGAGGGAGGGAGGAAGGAAAAATGGCCACCCAGAAGGCCCAGCTAGAACAAAGTGGTGCGTGTACATACTCTAGACGCCCCCTACAGTGCGTGTCTCTGTCAGACTTTCTGTCCACCACCCAATACCCCCACCCCAGCCTCCCCTTTGAGTGAGAGTCTGGCCAACTCTCAACTTCTGGCTGAGTCTTAAATTTCTGGGCTCAGATCTGAGTGAGGGCTGAGGATAAGATTTGTTTGTAACCACGTTTTCTGATCCTCGCCATTTTCCCCTTAACTCTTGGGCACTACACCCTTTTCCGTTACCCTTCTTGGGGGACTTTCTCTTTATCTCTTCCACACACTGGTGGGAGATGATGAAAAAGCACAAAACACTGTTAAGCTGCTCTTTTCTAGTCATTTGAAGCCTAATTTTATAATAAACAAATGTCTGGTAATCTGGAGTTGATACTCCCAACATAGTATCTCTTAAATATCCACTGTAGGTAATAAACGTGCATGTTATTAATTTACTGTATTTGAGATATAACACAGAGGCTATCCCCTTGAAGGCCAGTCAGGAAAAAAATTCCCACCCACTCTTAAGCTTGGGGAAGATGTTTGTAATTCTCAAAAATTACACCAGAGGGCGCTACGATCACACCGCCCCAGCCAAGCCTCTGGCTCTCCAACCTGGTAAACAAGTCTTCTCAGAACTGATTTAAAAGAAGGGGGGGGGGGGGGGGGGGAGGAGGTCAGGAAAAACAGAACTAAGTCTAAGTATTGCCCAAGCTTCCAGAGAACATATCTTAGGGTTGTTTGTTTCCCATTAAAATTTGGCATATGAACGTGAAGTAAACAGGGATTCCAATCAACTAATGGGTTAGAGGTGAGGGAGGCAGGACTGTGGATCCAGTTGAGGATATCTCTGGGAAAGGTACCAACTAAAGGACACACTCTGGCCCAAGCAATTTTTTTTTTTTTTTACCACAATGCTAAATTTCCTAGGCTTTTAAAATTAAGCTTCACAACTGTTTAAATCAATCCAGAGAACAGAGAGAGATCCATACATATATTGGGAATAAGGAACAAGATTTATCTATGAAAATTTCAGATTCACAAAATAATGCAACTGGGACAGATTATTAAATATGAAAAATCATCTCCAAAGATTCCTTTAAAGAGAACCTGACATAAAGCATTTTTTTTCCCCTGGTCATCTAGTTACTCACGAAGAATATATTGAATGTCCACCATATATACGGAAGGCACTGGGTGAGCCACAATGTAGGATTCAGAGGTAAACTGGTCGGTCCCCTCACTGAGTCCTTTCCTTAATGGGGACAAGAGGGATGGCAGCGTTGCGGTGGTGGTGGCCCCAGAATGCACCAGCCGAGACCTGAGGACACTGGAGGAGAAACACAAAAGGCTCTCAAGGGAGTCACACCTGTGAAATGCATTAGGCTGCCCTAAGGTGACCTCAGCAAGTGACTACATGTGATAGCAGCCTCCCTCAGCCTCCTCATCTTGTAGCATGATGTGTAGACTAGTTCTAGAATTGCACAGCTTCAGTTTTCTCAGCAAGGCTTATTTTCCATGTTGTTAGCTATGATGAACTTCATTCTTCCCAGCTAGTTTCCTGTTTGACTCAAGATTTAGGATAAGGCTCAAACACACCCAAACTTCAGCCAGAACACGCAATTTGGGAAATGGGGGTGTTCCCTATATTCCAATGATTTTGAGGGGCCTTCAACAAAACGCCTATTAGGCTAAAAAACAAACAGCTGAGACCTGAACTTCTAGTTTCCTATCCGGAGCTTAAGAATATCAAACAATCAGAAAGGACATAAAGAACAATTCCTCTATGTTCAGTGTTTGGTACTGAATTGAGGTAAAACCTAGTCCTTCCTTCTTTCATTATATAGGTGAAACTGGAAAGCTTGGCCAACTGTAGCTTCTCCCCAAAATTTGGTTTAAGAGTAATGACATCAACTTCCAAGGCTGTTTCTTTTGTTCTTGTTTTATTTTGGTTTTAAGATTATATTATAGTCTATTCTTTTGGAAAGAACTGGTGTTGGTTTATTTAAAAAATAATGATAATAAAGGAATTTATAATTTGGGGTTGGGTTTCCAGGGTGTTCCTCAAGCCTGGGTCTTGGCTATGTTTCTTTAGCCTGAGCTAAGAGTTTTGTTGAATGTCTATTAGGGAAAACTAATGTCTATATAGGGACAACTCCATTTCCCAAACTGCCTGTTATGGCTGAAGGTTTGATTATGTTTGAGCCCTACACCAAATCTTGTCTGTAATGAGTGCAAAACAACCATACAGGCCCTAGGAAAGCACTTCCAGATCACTAGATGGAGAATTTTACAACTTGCAGAGTGAAAACGGGTCCTTTGGAAGAGAGAGAAAGAAATTGAGAGAACTCACAGGTAAAGCCCACCCAAGACAAAGCCTTTACTGAAGGTTAGAGAACAACACTGAAGAAATGCTTTCAGTCCCCTGCCTGTTCTGCAGATTTGGAAGGAACAATTTTTACCTGTAATACTGCTCTCCCACTCCACTTACCTGGTGGATGCAACTACCCTACACTAAGAGAGAAAAACCAGACTTCAAAGCACAGGTAATAGAACCCGCAGTTGGCTTTGATACTGGGTGTACCAAGAGATGCAGTAGTTCACGGGTTCAAGCATTCTAATACCCTTTTATGGAGAGGGTGGGAAATGGGGGCGAGTGGCAATTTAGAAAAGAAGGGGGGAGAACAAAGGGCAGCAGACAGAACAAAGTCAAACTTCAGTTTGGAACAGACAGTCCTACTTTTAACTTCTTTAAAAGTACAGTCTGGGTTTCTGGGGGTGAACCAGTTAACTTCATCTGCTTTTTCTTCCCTCGTACTCTTTTAAGCTTCCCTGATCAGTCCTTGGACTCCTTTGAGCCCTAATTGGGTTGGTTTAAGTAACTATGGGGCTGACCAAGGACAAGGCCTCTTGTTCCCTCCTGAAAGACTCAGTGGTCATGTATTACGTTTCTAACCTTCACAAAGTATGCCTCTGGTCACATGAATGGATCAAAGCAAATCCATTTCCATTCTTGGAAAAGCAGCTCAAAGCACATGTTCCCTTGATGATGCCGCTGTCATTTCTGTGTGATCAACAAACATCATTTATTGAACACTCACTCGGGACACCATTGGGGGATAGAAAGATGAATGCATTGCTCAAGGAGGTGAAGATACCTAGCAAATGAAGCAGGTACTCACATAGCAAAACATAATACCATAAGTTTTAAAAACTGCATTCTCTTCCTACTATATGCATCTCAGATGCTGGTGGTGATGAGCCTAGAGGCTCTGGTTTATGCTTAGGCAGTTTGGCATCTGAAAATTAACATCTTTTAAAATAAAAACATCACCTTTCTTCTCCCCCTCCTCAACCATTTAACCTTGAGACTGAGTTAGAAAGTTGTACTTAACGGGGAATAAAAATAATCCAATCTCTTTGAATTACCTTGATCTATAATAATTACAATCACTGTTTTTTAAGTTACTCTATGCATATAGTGTATATGCTATCAGAATTAATCCTTACAAGGTGGCTGATCTCCCTATTTTGTAGGCAAGAAAACTGTGATTTCATGTGGCTAAGAAAGCTAACACAAAGTGGGTAAGAAGTAAAGCCCAGATTTGAACCTGTGTTTGTATGACCTGAAGCCCAGCCTTGAACCACCATACCTAACGCTTCAACACACACTGAAACTTAAGATGTCACATTTGCAAGACACCTTACCCAGTGCAGAATGTCACCTGTCTGAAATATAACAAAATCCCGTTGGAGATGAAAGCTGCATCTGTCATTTAAAAGCATTACAGTGTCAGACACACTCTGGGATGGAAGGATGTTGACCAAAGAAGCCAAGTTATGTGTGTTTGTGTGTGTGTGTGTGTGTGTGGTCACAGCCAACATTTCTTTTCCATATTTGTGGTACAAAATATAACCGCAAGAACAAACTTCTTCCCTTCCTCTTCCAAAGGCACTGAAGCCTACCTTCTCAGTCTTTACACAGAAAAATCTCAAAGTCTCAAATATTGGGGCTCCTAAAAAGATGCTATAAAAGTGAGACACCATCAGGTGGTGAATTTCAGGCAATAAAAATAAAGAAGTCAAGCAAGGAGCACAGGTAGCAATGAAAATATCATATATGTGTTGTGTTGAAACAAGCATCCGTTTCAATATTGTATTCACATACCTATTTTCTCAACCATCACAGAAAGGCTGAGAGAAGGAAGGGGTCCCGACTCATTTTCCAGATTAAAAAGAAGGCACAAGGGGCAACTGCATAGTTCAGTCTGTTAAGCCATCAACACTTGACTTCAGCTCAGGTCATGATCTCAGGGTTTGTGAGTTCCAGCCCCCACATGGGGCTCTGTGCTGAGAGTGCAGAGCCTGCTTGGGATTCTCTCCCTCTCTCACTGTTCCTCCCCCGCTTATGCTCTAAAGAAAGAAAGAAAGAAAGAAAGAAAGAAAGAAAGAAAGAAAGAAAGAAAGAAAGAAAGAAAGAAAGAAAGAAAGAAAGAAAGAAAAAAGGCACAAGAACTTACTTGAAAAACAAAAACAAAGCATTATATAAAAAATTCTAAAATGTTGACATACCCTGGGCTTCAAAGGAGGCTCCAGAAGACCTCCCTTTTCTTTCAGCCGCCCTCCCTCAGGGAAACAGCTTGCGCACAGAATTTCAAATCAGGTGGGCAGCTCTAAAGGTGCTCTCTTGAATCGCTTTATTTGCAGATGAGGAAACCTGGGCCCAGAGAGTCGCTGAGAGACTGGTCTCAGGAGTGGCAGGCGGAATCTGACAGGTCTCCTGACCATTGCTAGGCCCGCCAGGATCCTTTCTAGGGAATGGCAGTCTCAGCACGTTGATTACAGACGTGAGACCGCCGACTGCCATTGGCGTCCCAGTCCCACCGCGAGGGCGGGCCGCCCCCTCGGACGCCGCGCCTCGGGGGTTCTCTAACAACAAAAGGCAAAATTACGTTCCTGGGGGCGGGGGGGGGGGGGGGGTCGGAAGGTCCCCAGGGAGCCGTGGGGTCTGCGGCACGACCTCGAAAAACACAGGCCTCTCGCACAAAACTATCCAACCTGAAGGCGGCAAGGGGGGAGGCTGGGAGATCCACTGGGCTCCTCGCTCGGGCCCGGGGGTGGGGGCTGCGGGGACCGCCTGCGGAGGAGAGCGGCAGCCGGGCCAGGCGGGGTCCTTCCTGGCAGGAACTCGCCCGTCCGCGCGCCGCGGGCCAACCCTTCCTCTGCTCCCCTCCCCCCGCGCACCCCCTCCCCCCACGGCCCTTTCCCTTTCTTTCTTTCCCGGTCCTCGCGCCCCCACCCCGGCGGCGCCCGCTCGGCCGCTCGCCCAATGGCAGCGGGGCCCGGGCGTGCATCAGCCGATCCGCCCCGGCTCCCGGCCGCTGGGAGCCAATCAGGGCGCCGGGGGCGGTCCGGGCCGCCGATAAAGGGAGCGGGGCTGCCGGCAGCCTGGCAGAGCCGAGAATGGGAGAAGAGCGCGCCGTCTAGGCTGCACACCGGGCCTCCTCTTCTCGCCGCACCTCGCTCTCGTGGCCCGCCCGCCCTGACGCCTGCTCGCAGCCCAGGTAAGCGCGCCGCCGGCCCGGGGACTCGAAGTGGTGCGCGCCGTCCTCCGAGCCCCCCGAATCGCCCGACACCCCCCCCCTCCCTCCCCGCCTTCGTCCTCCGGCCCTGGGGCTCGGAGCAGCCCCTTCCTCCTCCAGCCCTTACGGTTCGCCTCTACCCCTGCGCCCTCCGCGTGCTTTCGCCGCCCGCGGCTCCCGGCGGCTCTGGGCTGGCGTTTGTGGGGCGCGCAGGTCGCCTGGCTGGGAGGAGGGCGGGGAGTTGTTTTGATCTTTCTTTCGCTGCTTGCGGCCCAAAGCGCCGCCCCTGGAGGTCGCTAGGCGAGGCGTACGGTGGAGCCACTGCCCGGGCCCGGCGCTCCGTGTTGTGTGCGCCGTGGATGGAGTGGCCGGGTGGCCTCGCGGGAACCTGGCTCTCTGCTCCGCGGTGGCGGGTCTCGGGGGACCGTCGTGGTCTTGAGGATCTTTAGACGCCTACCTTGAGGCGAGTGGCGGTGAGCGTCGCTAGTCCCGAGGGCCCTGCACTGTGACTGAACAATGGGGAGTCCGGGCCGCGGCGTGGCCGGTGGAGAGGCCTGGCCGGGCAGAGGTAGGGGCGGTGCGCTGTCCCTCCCCCGACTGTCCCACACCCCGCCAGCCTCGGCCCTCGGAGGGATATGGCCCCCGGGACTAGGTCCTGAGATCCGGTCGGGGGCCCGAGGGGCGGGGCGCCGACTTCTGGGACATTAAAGTGGGAAAGGGCTGCTCTCAAAGTGGATTATCCCAACTGCCCCGGGGGCGGGAAGCGGGGATCCCCCCCCACCCGCAAATCCGCGAAGACCTCAAACAACGAAGATGAAGACGACCTGGAGTCGCGGTCCTCGGAGTCCCCCTCCAACTGCTTTGGCTTCGTCAGCTACTCCATGAACTCCGGAGAGAAATCACGAGTCAAGATTAGGACCGTGACCCAACAGCCTTCGTATTTCTGCTCGTCCCGGTGCGATACCGATCGCTCCCCGACCGCTTCTCCGTCTCCCTCACCCAGAAAGCTCCAGTGCATGGACCAGCGAGAGCTGGTGAACCAGGAGAGGCGAGAACGCCACTCCAAAAGGAGAAGGGCCAAGGAGGGCAACCCCAACGATCCGATTGACCTTCTGTGGCTGGGGTGAGTGAAGAGACAGGGAGGAGGACCCCGGAACCGGCGACAGCTGCAGAAACCACTAGAAAGTGCAGAATCCCATTTTTACCCCCCAAGCGTGTAAACACAGCACCAAGGCAGCACCAGTCTATGACAGTAGACTAGAATGTTGGCATCTAAATCGTCTCATGGAAAAGAGCGGGAAATCTGGAACTGAGGCTTAAAGGGAGAAAGTGTGACTTGATGTTGGGGGTGTAACAGGTTGGGGAGGAAGGCCAGAGACTGGGTTGTAGTCTTTAGTGGGAGCTGAAGGGATCAAGTATTGTTTCTTCTGGCCTTCAAAGGCTGGAGTGGGGGTGGGAAAGGGGTGGGGGAGGTATGTGACCTACCTGGACCTCTGGAGGAGGTATGCAAAGCTTCTCCAATACAGGAGACCAGACAAGAGGAGGTTCTGCTCTTCCCCAAGGGAAGGGGTGAGGCTCTTGGAGAGGCAGTTCTGTTTTCAGCTGGGCAAACATGGACGGTTGCCCATAGAAACTTAGCCACTGTACTTCAGAAAGTTGCCCAAGTCGTTGGAGAACAATATGTTCCCTTTCCAGCCACTGTGGGCCACTGAGCTGGGAGGGAGGGGTACAACATTTCCTCCTGTGTTGGCTTTCTCTTCTTTCAGAGGTTTTGTGGCAGTGGCTTGCAGATTTAGCAGGCCTCAGCTTTTAAGAACCCGGTTCTTTTTGTTACCCAAGTGGGAATTTCCTCATTACTTGAAAAGTTCCCTGGTGGAATCTGAGAAGGTCGTTGGCAAACTTAAACCTACCTTCCTAAATGAGAAGACCTATGGAAATGATGGCAGTGTGCATCTTAGAATCCCAACACATCAGCTCTTTTGATGTTTTGGGGATTGGGGAATTGCAATAACTGTGCTGCTTTTCGGAAGTCCCCCAGCCTTTTAAATCTTCCAGCTAGCCCTCCGCCCCTTGTTTCTTCCTACCATATCAATGTGTGGGGTGCCTTGTGGAAAAGTGGAGGAATTTCCAAAAAGGGTTTTTTTGAGATGCTGGTTAGGATGCAAAGAAAAGGCAAGACTGCCCAAGACACCTTGCGTGGTTTTGTTTTTTGGGTTACCTCCCACCCAGTGTCTTAGTATAAAAAATAAAGGACTTCCCTCTACCTTAGCTACCCTGAAGAAATTAAGCTTAGTCCTCACAAATGTAGATTCTAGCTTGAGGAAGCCTGTAAGGAGATTTTTGTCTACTATCAAAACTTAAATCCCGCTGAAAGCGGAATGAATAAAATGTACCTTTAAGAGTGTTCCTTCCAAAGGGAGGAGGCAACCTTCCTACCTTCTAATCACTTTGTGATTTGATTGTCCCTATTGAGTCCTTCCTGCCAAGGATCTTAATTTTGGTTTTGTTGGTTTTTCTCTGCAGAACAGCTTCCACCATGGCCACCTCTGCGAGTTCCCACTTGAACAAAGGCATCAAGCAGGTGTACATGTCCCTGCCTCAGGGCGAGAAAGTCCAAGCTATGTACATTTGGGTTGATGGTACTGGAGAAGGCCTGCGCTGCAAGACCCGGACCTTGGACAGTGAACCCAAGTGTATAGAAGGTGAGAGACTGAGCAGACTGGGAACCAGGTGGGGCGGGGGTGGGAACAGACTGAAACCAAGCCTCCAGATTTGGCTACTTTATTATTCTGTTTGTGAAGCTTTTCTAAGGCAGGGTTTTTCAGACTTCATTCAGTCGACTTTAAGCTCCTACTCCTGCCTCAAAGCATAGCAACAATGGACTCCTTTATTGAAATAGAAGCTCACATGTAAGCCAGTATATTGAAGAAAAAAGATTAAAAGTCTAGTTGGGGCACCAGGGGGGCTGGAGACTTTGCTGTCTTGGGCATCCCTACTTAGTTGGCTCTAAGGCGTCCCCAAGAACCTGATTTGAAAACCACCGCTCTAACCTGATTATGCCATCTGCTTTACGAACTCTTTGAATACTGTTTTGTGTTCCTTATCAGTGAGGTTCTAGATGCAAAGCAAACTCTGTAAAGTGGTTTCTAAATAGGACTAGCCATTCATTTGTTTTTAGTTGATGCCACTTTTGGAAATTCCTAAATCACCTGATTGCCTAAATCACCTGATTGTTTATCACACTCTGAGCTATTTATTAAATAAGAGTTGTGTCCTTCATTTTTCAGTATAGAGCAAGCCATAGCCCTCTTTCTAGAAAAGGACCGGAGAAAAAAATACCACCTCTTGCCTACTTTTAGAATGGTTTACTCTTTTGATAATATTCACACAGGAATGAATGCATGACCATAAAATAAAGTATATATTGTGTGTCTGCTACATGGCAGGTATTAGACAAGCACTGGGGGTACAAGGTGAGAGGCTGGTCTCTGTGCCTTCAGAGAACTTGTAGTCAACTTGAGAGATGAAGAAACCAGCCTTTAAAACGTAGTGGGGAGGGGCACCTGGGTGGTTCAGTTGGTTTAGCGTCTGACTTCGAGGTACCTGAGTTCAGGCCCCATGTCAGGCTCTGTGCTGACTGCACAGAGCCTGGAGCCTGCTTCAGATTGTGTCTCCCCCTTTCTTTCTGCTCCTCCCCCACTTGCACTCTATCTCTCTCGTAAAAATAAAACATAAGAATTTTTTTTAAAAACCTAGTGGGGAGGGGCGCCTGGATGGCTCAGTCGGTTGAGCGGCCACCTTCGGCTCAGGTCATGATCTTGGAATGTGAGTTCGAGCCCCGCGTCGGGCTCTGTGCTGGCAGCTCAGCCTGGAGCCTGCTTCGGATTCTGTGTCTCCCTCTCTCTCTACCCCTCTCCCGCTCATGCGCGCGCGCTCTCTCTCTGTCTCTCTCTCTCTCTCTCTGTCAAAAATAAAAATAAACATTAAAAAAAAAAAAACCTAGTGGGGAAATGATAATGGGAGCATTCTTGAGTAAGTTATCCTGTTGTCCATTTCCTCATCTATAAAATAAGGACACAGTCCATAGACTCAGTGGGGAGAAGATTTAAAGAAGCAATACAGTGGCCTGGTGGGTGAATCAGAACCTTGTTTCTCCTATTCCAGTTTTTTAAATGATAACTAAAATGTCACAATAGTTCAATGTTTATTTTTGAGAGGTGGGCAGAGAGGAAGACAGAATCTCACGCAAGCTCTGCGCTGTCAGTGCAGAGCCCCACTCAGGGCTCCAACCCATGAACCATGAGGTCATGACCTGAGCTGAAACCAAGAGTCGGACGCTTAACCAACTGCACCACCCAGACGCCCCCAAAATATTTCAATTCGTCTCCTTATTGTCCAGTAGACTACTTAGTCAAGATAAGTCATTCTTAGGTTGTTTTTGTAACTGTTGTTTTTCTTGAGGAAGTGATGCAGTGGTGTTAACTTAGAATTCACACGGGAAGGACATTAAAGTTCTGTGCAGTTGTCTATGAATAGAGTTTGCATATTAATGCATCACTGAGTTCCTGGGGAAAAGAGTAGCTTTAGAGATAGAAAGGTCAATGAGGGGCTGTACTCTTATCCAAAAAGCCATGCATTTGTAACTTAATTGTCCCTTCTCTTTTTACCCCAGAGTTGCCTGAGTGGAATTTTGATGGCTCTAGTACTTTTCAGTCTGAAGGCTCCAACAGTGACATGTATCTTGTCCCTGCTGCCATGTTTCGGGACCCTTTCCGCAAGGACCCCAACAAGCTGGTGTTCTGTGAAGTCTTCAAGTACAACCGAAAGCCTGCAGGTATGTATAGTATAGGTATGGATGTTCATCCCCAGTCCATGAGTGTTGTAAAGGGGAAGGACAGGGTATTCCAGAATTGGTACTGGGAACACTAGATAATCTCAGAACTGTTCCAGGGGTCTGGGCAATTGGACATACATCTCCACCCCGAACTTCCTCATTCAAAGAGGGTATGTGGCCCATCCTCCCACGGTCTCCCTATTTGTTTTATAGAACAACAGTGAATTCCTTTAAATCTGTTTTCCAGTAGAATTCCCCCATAACACAGCCCTCCTGCCGACCTGTAGATTTGAAAAACCTGGATTCTGAAGTCAGAATGTGGGGTTTGAATTCTGGATCTGTCACTTACTGGCTGTAAGCCTTATCAAGATATTTATCCTCCTACTTTCCCTGATTTTAAAGTGGGGGAAAAAATCCATCTC
Organism: Prionailurus bengalensis; assembly: GCF_016509475.1. Taxonomy (NCBI): domain Eukaryota; kingdom Metazoa; phylum Chordata; class Mammalia; order Carnivora; family Felidae; genus Prionailurus; species Prionailurus bengalensis. Next base: position 25,677,594 of record NC_057360.1, read on the forward strand.
CTGCCTAGGTTCACTGGTAACATACATGTGCCTCAAGGGTCACTGTAACTGGTTTTTGCCTGATGTGGCCATTGATCTGATTCTCAGCCATTCATCTTTTTAAACTCAGCTGAAGTCCCACCACTGTTAGGTCTCCCGCTGTGCTTGCAGCAGGTTCTAGTAGTGCCTGGACCTTAACTTCCTTTGTTGTGAGAGGCAGTGTACCATGTTGTGGTAAAGGGCATGAGCTCTGAAGCCCAAGTAACCATAGCTTTCCCAGCTCTGCTACTTGCCCTGATGTCTCAGAGCTGAGCTGCATTTTCTCTTTCATAAAAGTTGGAGGCTTCTCATACCCACCCCAGGGTGGCTAGGAAGATGTGGTTGTGGGCTTTCCATAAGGTAGAGGTCTTGAAATGGTTCTTGGGATATATATAGTAAAGCTGATAAGTCTATATTTACTTACCTCCTTTAATGTTTATTTATTTATTTTGGGAGAGAGTGAATGCATGAGAGAGTGGGGGATAAGGGGAGAGAGAATCTCAAGCAGGCTTCATGCCCATTGTGGAGCCCAATGCAGAGCTCTATCTTACAAACCATGAGATCATGACCTGAGCCAAAAATCAAGAATTGGACACTTAACCTACTGAGCCACCCAGGCGCCCATATGTTTACTTGTTTTAAAGTTCTTTTCTAGCTTAGAAATTGTTTCCAGGTGAGCTCATTTCATTTTAATATTTTATTTTTGTGCTAGCCAACTTCGCCCTTAACTTTCTCACCTAGAATGTGAGGCCCCTAACAGACAAATGATTCTCTCAATGAAAATTGTAAGTTTGGCTCTAAATGCTTGAGAAACTAGGAATAAGTCTGACAACTAAAAAGAGCTGTCTTGTGAATAGAGAGTTTGAAGTGCCTGACATGTGGTACTTGGGAGGCGGCCAGCATGCAGATAAGGTGCAAATTTGCTCTGTTCTGCATCTACTGTCATGTGATTGTTTGTGACCCAGCAGTATCCCTACAGATGTATGATTTACTGCTTCTCCCATTTTTCCCACTTGGGTTGATGGGACACAAAAAAAGGTTTACTCTTCATCAGTTCAGCTTATAGTTTACACTTGAGCTTTATGGAATCTGAAGACCTTTTTCCCATTACCACCAGGATTCAGCGTGTTTGTCCATATGTCTCTAATGGCACATTGACTCTTTCTTTCTAGAGACCAATTTAAGGCATACCTGTAAACGGATAATGGACATGGTGAGCAATCAGCACCCCTGGTTTGGAATGGAGCAGGAATATACTCTGATGGGCACAGATGGGCACCCTTTTGGTTGGCCTTCCAATGGCTTCCCTGGGCCCCAAGGTAAGTCCCCTTGGTGAGAGATGAACCTCCTGTTCCCTAGTTGCTTAATTGCCAGGGAAATTCCCTCTCCCCAGAACTGGGAGTGACTCTTACGGATCAGAAAAGCTGTGGGAGTATCCATCCCTGAGGCTGGCTGAAATAATACTGTAAAGAGACCTCCTATTACCCAAATCCAGACATGGATATTTCAACATTAACATGGAGAGAAACCCTTTGGCTCCACTGAGGTTATGGCCAAGAGGAGCCCCCTGCATGCCACAACCCACCCCCAGGTGAAGGCAGGCATAGTGATGCAGAGAGCAAGCGTTGAGAGCTTTCTGATTTCTGACTTGTGGAAAGCGATTTCTTGGTTTTCGTGTCTCTTGACATTTCATCTTAATGCCTCTCCAGGTCCATACTACTGTGGTGTGGGAGCAGACAAAGCCTATGGCAGGGACATCGTGGAGGCTCACTACCGGGCCTGCTTATACGCTGGCATCAAGATTGCCGGGACAAATGCTGAGGTCATGCCTGCCCAGGTAAGTGGCTCATTTGTCTATAGGACCTGTGGACAAGTGGGGAGTTTGCTGGTGCCCCTTATTAACCAGAATCTTACGTGGGTTGGAATAGAGGTGAGAAAAGAGGCTTTGGAGCTTCTGAATTGGGGGAAGCAGTTGGCTTTCTTTTAAAAGCCAGCCTTGGGGCGCCTGGGTGGCGCAGTCGGTTAAGCGTCCGACTTCAGCCAGGTCACGATCTTGCGGTCCGTGAGTTCGAGCCCCGCGTCAGGCTCTGGGCTGATGGCTCAGAGCCTGGAGCCTGTTTCCAATTCTGTGTCTCCCTCTCTCTCTGCCCCTCCCCCGTTCATGCTCTGTCTCTCTCTGTCCCAAAAATAAATGTTGAAAAAAAAAATTAAAAAAAAAAATAAAAGCCAGCCTTGTTCTTTCTAGTGGGAATTCCAGATAGGACCCTGTGAAGGAATCGACATGGGAGATCATCTCTGGGTGGCCCGTTTCATCTTGCATCGTGTATGTGAAGACTTTGGAGTGATAGCAACCTTCGATCCTAAGCCCATTCCTGGGAATTGGAATGGTGCCGGCTGCCACACCAACTTCAGCACCAAGGCCATGCGAGAGGAGAATGGTCTGAAGTGAGTGCCTTCTGAGAGAGCCATCTTGTTTTCTTTGCCACAGGGTTTGAGGTATTGGGTCCAAGTAAGCCAGACTTGTTGGTTTATGTCTTAGCTTTTTAGCACTTGGCTTCAAAAATTGTCTTCCAGTCCTATTGTTTTGTTCCTATTTGAAGAGGACCCCAAAATATCCTAGGAATAGAATTCAAAGATTGTGATTGGGAAAAGAGGACTTAAATTAGTGTGTTTGAAAATCTTCAATATAAAATAGAAACAATACAAGCATGTGAATGAATATAGTGCTTAGGGGTGGGGTAAAGTCTTTGATTAGGGTCTTTTCGGTTCAATAAGTACCATCAACTGAGTGTCCACCACCATTCTGAGGCACTGGGTGGGACACACAGGTAACACGTCAAGAGTTGCTAGCCTCGTGGAACATTTGATTTGTGGAGATCACAGATTTTGGTGAATTGGAAACAGTCTTTGATAGAGGAGTCCCTCTGTTGTTAGATCCATACTTCTTCCCTTGCCCTTGAAGGGCAGATTTCCTGGTGCCAGGTTGGACTCCCATCTTGTCTGTTTCCTTCAGGTACATTGAGGAGTCCATCGAGAAACTGAGCAAGCGGCACCAGTACCACATCCGAGCCTACGATCCCAAAGGGGGCCTGGATAATGCCCGGCGCCTAACTGGATTCCACGAAACCTCCAACATCAACGACTTTTCTGCTGGTGTGGCCAACCGAGGTGCTAGCATCCGCATTCCCCGGACTGTCGGCCAGGAGAAGAAGGGTTACTTTGAAGACCGTCGCCCCTCTGCCAACTGTGACCCCTTTTCGGTGACAGAAGCCCTCATCCGCACGTGTCTTCTCAACGAAACTGGCGATGAACCCTTCCAGTACAAAAACTAAGTGGACTAGACTTGCAGCCATCAAACCCCTCCTAGTTCTCCATCTTGCCTCCGTGTTTGCCCCTCTCTTGACTGTTCTAATAGCTATAACTCAAAGGGCAGAATATCAAGGTCTTTTTTTATTCCTCATGCCCAGTTAACATCTCTTGCTTTCTTTGACCAGCATAAGAGGGGTCAAGTTCTTAATCTTTTTACATCCCCCCCCCCTTTTTTTCCCTGTCACTGAAACTGTCTAGTACATTAGTGGGGAGGGGTGGGGAGACATAACCACTGTTTCCATTTAATCAGGTGTGTTTGTCCAATAGGCGTAGCTATCCGGACAGAGCATAGTATTTGTGAAGGGAGGGGGAGGGCTTTTTCTTCGAGGTAGCTGAGTGCTGGGGTGGGGGGAGGGTTACTTACTCTGGGGTTAGGTTAGGATTTCCTCTCTTGGTGGGAAGTTCCACTTTGTTATAAAGTTATAACCAGCTTTCTATTAAAAGTGAGATTTAGGAGAGAACCAGGCAGGAAAATGCCCCTCTCCTCCTGGTACAGCACTTCCCTTACCTGGGGCTATATGCCCTCACCTGAAGACAAGCTCAGCAGAAGGATGGATTGACCTACCTTAGAAGAAAAAGTTCTTACTGCTTGGTGTCCTCCGTTTATAACACAAAGCAGAATAGTATTTTTATATTTAAATGTAAAAACAAAAAAAATTATATATATGGGTGTGCAGATATGTGTGTTTTTTTTTGTTTTGTTTTGTTTTCCTAAAGTAGGAAAAAAACATTCTGGTCACTGGGGTCCAAAATTTGAGGTGAATAGTCTGGTTAGAAATAAGGATCTCCTTTTGAGTGGGGGTGAGGGAGGCATGCTTGAATAAGTTGGCTATCTAGGGCTGTCTGTTGTTCCCTCACCGCCACTGCAGGGCTTCTGTGCCCTGGCCACTCTTGGGAGCGGGTGGACACCGCTTAGGTAACCGAAGGAAGCACCTTGTGGAAGGAGCAATCACCTGAGCCCCGTGGCTTCAATTTAAAAGACACACATACACACAGAAGTTTAGAAATAAGAGTTGGCTGGTCAACTTGAGCATGTTCCTGACGGGTTATTGGGATTACTTTTTGGTGGGACTAGCATGTCACTAAAGCAGGCCTTTTGATAATATTAAACATTTTTTAAAAGCAAAACAAGTTTAGACTTTAATCCTATTTGTAAGGTTTCTGAGTCTTTTACAAAGGTCGCTTGTTTGCTTCAACTGTCTCCTTCCCATCTCTGCTCTTTGAGGAGATGGGGGGGAACCTCCCTGGCATCAAAACACTTACAACTTTGTATCCTGCTGTCTGTTCTGAGCATGAGATGCTCCTTTCCTTTGTGAAGATTCCTGAGGAGTTATTTCTTTTACGTAATAAAAAGCAAGCCCTGCCTTCCTCCCTACATTTTCCCTACTGTTTCTGGCTGTTTTCATGTTGGCTGCTGCAGGCCTGCTGTGGTTTTCTCTTGCCATGACGACTTCTAATTGCCATGTACAGTATGTTCAGAGTTAGATAACTCCTCATTGTAAACAAACTGTTAACTGCCCAGAGCAGCTTTCATAAATCAACCTAACATTTATAAGATCTATTCTGACTTGATTCTTTGTGTTTCTTTTAAATCTCCTTATGCCATTTCATTCTTTTCTTTCCTACCAAGAAAGGGGAATTTTGGTTTTTGGGTTTGAAAAGATGCAAAGTAAGCTCAGGTTTACCTATTCAAGGGATTAAAAAAAATCTATCTCAAGTCTTGTTGCCAACCAGCTCTTCCCTGTACTTTGGGTATTTGGAACCTCAGGATTAAGGCATATCCCAGCCCTAGGGTTTGGCAGTGGAATATAAAACCCAACCCTCCCCTCCCTGTGCTCCAGAGCTTGGCTTTGACTTATAATGGTACAACATTGTTTTAAGTGCCCCTCTGGCTTAATTTTATAGCAACCTGAAGTCATTAAGGTGTTATCAAGGGTTCTCAGTATCCCTTCCTCTGAAGAGCAGGTACTGACCCTGTGGCTACCTTGGTTGAAGCCTCCCAAGACTGGCTGTGCTCCCCGCCAACCCAGATATGCCTTGGACCTGCCTTACTTTGCACTAGCCCAGTGAGCTGTTTAGGTTTCCCCTAAAAACCCCAAGTGCCCACGTGATACCTCCGTGCCCTTGTCCTTGATCCCTTTACCTAGAAGTTAGTTCTCCCACCTAGTCCTGGTTCATTCTTCCCTTAGTTCATTTCCACACCATAGTAGGTAGGAGCACCCTTTTCCATAGTGCTGTGTATGTACCTCTAGCAAAAAAAAAAAAAAATATTCATCTAACACTTTAACCTGATGTGCCAGGTGTTATGGGCAATAATTACTGTCTTTTAAAGGTAATGTCCCCAGGGCACCTGGGTGGCTCAGTTGGTGAAGCATCTGACTTCAGCTCAGGTCATGATCTTGCGGTCAGTGAGTTTGAACCCCGTGTCGGGCTGTGTGCTGACATCTCAGAGCCTGGAGCCTGCTTCAGATTCTGTCTCCCTTTCTCTGCCCCTCCCCTTCTCACTCTCACTCTCTCGCTCTCTTCACTCTCGCTCTCAAAAATAAAACATTAAAAAGAAAAAAAGGTAATGTCCTCTGAGTTTGGAGGTACTTGGGGCCAATCCCAGCAAACTTAGAGATGACCGTTTTCTTTGGGCAAGTGTATATTTTGCTCTAGTTTTAGGCAATCCTAGATACTTTTTTTTTTTCTAGGAGAGTTGGCTCCTGACATAGTTTTCAAAGTAGGATGGTCTTACCGGTTTGCTGAGTATGGTCTTAGTTTGTACTGGTTATTTCAGCATGATTATTAAGAGTGTCCTCTGTCAGCATTTTCCTGGTTTTGCTGATAAACTGTGGGGTGTTCTTTCCATTGGAGCTCTACTTCCCTCTTCCCAGCTGAAATTGGCTTCCTTTCACTGCAGCACCCCTTGTGGTTCAGGAGGGTTTCGGGGTGGGGGGTGGGGAGGGCAGGGGTGTGTGTGTTATATTTAACACAAGCACTAGATTGAGGCAATGGCTTGAGTGCAATTCCCCAGCAAAGATTACATGAAAAGGAATTTGAAGTTAATATGATCAAGAACTTAGGTGGAAACAAGTTTATTTCCTTCTCTACCCTCTCACCTAGAATTAGCTTTGACCTACAGGTCACAGTGCAATCCCCTTGTATTTCTAAGGTGTTTTTTTATAGCTCATTTAACAGACACTGGGTTACATGATAAGTTATCAGTGATAGATTAAACAGAATGGCAGCCAAGCCTTCAGTCTTAAAGGGACAGAGGCCAGTGTTCACAAAAGGCGTTCTCCATTTTAAACATGTTTCCTTAATTCCATCCTGCCAGTTACTGGGTAGGTGGTAAATGACTGCATAAACTAACAGAAGAATGTCTGGGAGCAAATGGAGTATCACAAGGAGTTCCTTGGATGGTCGCGTTGGCACCATTTAACAAGCCAGATCTGTGCTCCTGGGTGGAATCACACACGAGGAGAGAAAAGAAGTTCCAGAATACACCTGTGGCACCAAGGCTTCAAATATCTCACCAAAGAGTTCACTCATAATTCCAACTACTGCTTGGCCCTTAACACCAATAAAATCAAGTCTGGAAAGAAACTTGCTATCCTAAAGAAAGCCCATTGTTCAATAGGACTTTATGATTATAAGCTTCGGGAAGGCAGGGATCCTGGTTTTCTCTCTCAGCACTATGTCTCAGACCTGTCACGGTGCCTGCAATACTTGCTTAATGAATTATTTTTAAGTATCAGTTTTGTGAGTTCTAAGCCTTTTAACTCTATTGGTGATGTCAAACCCATGAGGTCTTTGGTGGTTCGGCTGTATTTTAACCCTGGCCATGGCACTAAAGTTAAATTCTGTTTTCCTGAGCTTAATGACTGGTGACTTGGTTAATCCGGCTGGAGTCAGGCTGCCAAGAGCCTTGTGTTGCTTTATGAGTTATAACTAATATAAAGTGGCAATTCATTATGTAATTCCAAAGGCTTCAGGTAAATTGCAACTGTAAACAAATTTGAGCTGATTAGAGCCCTGCCATTTTATAGCCTTTAGCTCAACCACCAACCATTCATGTTAAAAAATGTCACACTTGGTTTTACAACATGCAGATGTAGTCACATTCACATAGGCACAGTATAGGCATACACCATATTTGGACGTGCATATATGTACACATCAGATATATAATACAGGTGTCTTACATGAACTTTTTCCCAAGACACAACCTTTTTTTTTTTTTAATTTTTTTTTAACGTTTATTTATTTTTGAGACAGAGACAGAGCATGAACGGGGGAGGGGCAGAGAGAGAGGGAGACACAGAACCGGAAGCAGGCTCCAGGCTCTGAGCCATCAGCCCAGAGCCTGACGCGGGGCTCGAACTCCCGGACCGCGAGATCGTGACCTGACTGAAGTCGGACGCTTAACCGACTGAGCCACCCAGGCGCCCCCAGACACAACCTTTCATAAAGGAGACAGGAACTTATGAATATCTCTTCGAGAAGCAGTACACACTCAATAGGATTCATGGGGCTGGTACGCGGTCACTAGCAGTGGGAAGGCAGGACATAGAAACTGTAAGTCTCAGAGCATGGTTCTGCAGCCAGCTCTTTCCAATAACACCCTCCCCTCAGCTTTATGGCAAGGAGGTTTTCAGGTACTGTCAGCTTAGAAGTATTTGTCTATGCTTCACTGCCCGGAGCCCTCTGATGTCAGGAGCTGGTGCCTAGTCCCATTTTACCAGAGAAGTGTTTGCACGGTTCCTGTGGTCATTTAATGACTTGCTGTCTGGAGGCCTAGGACCTCAGCAAATTGTCCACCTTCTCATGGATTTCAGATTGAGTTACTTGCATTGTCTTGAGATTGCAACGGGTCTCAGTTTGCTCAATTCCTCCACTACAGGGCCCTGTAGTGTCCCTCAGGACACTCACTAATCTGAACTCTGCCTGGAAGCTTTTCTGCATTTGCCTTTCAATACAAGTTCAGAAAAACTTTTCCCTTGTAACTATTATACTGCTATTATATTGACATTGAAAGGAAGAGGCATTCACATACCTCCAAAAGTTAATAAAATGGGCACCAAATAGGCACTATTTTTGGTATTTTGGTGCAAGCACATGGCTAGGGGGTCAAATGAATGGACATTCTCTTCATCTTCTTAGGCCCTCCTCTTCTTAAGCTAAAAGAATGTCATGGGACATGACAAGCCATATGGGACTTCTGGTCCTGTCACTGTGTGTACTAGCTTCTCCTCAAACAATTTTACAAGCTGGTTTGATAACTCTCCTCAAATAATGTTATACATAAAGAAATACAGTATTATGTTGGTAGGAGGGAAAGAGGATTGGTTTTTGATTTTTGGTTTTTGTTGGGAAGAAGTAAACACTTGTGTCTGGGAAGGAATCTGTGATTCATTAGGATGGAAGTTCAGAGAGACAGGAGAGTAGGAGAATCCACTTCCCTGGGCCTTCCTTTAGAAGAGGTCATAAAATGAAGGTACTGGAATTCTCCTCCCCAAAGAACCTACCACCAGACTCTTTCCTAGGTGGGCTTAAGGATCCAGAACCGCCAACCTACGAACATTTTTATATACATTTTTATACATTATGACCTAGCCCACTTAAGGCACTTAGCCAAGTAAGCCTTCAGTAAATGTTTGTTGAATTAGGTTGTTAGAGAAAAGTCACTACCAGTAACACTGGCTAAAGGAAATGGATAAAAGCCTGGAGGGGGAGGCGGGGCAGTTTATTCACGTGCATTAATCTTAGGTGTTAATGGTTTGTATGTGAGCTGCCCCACTGCTGCAGTTAATCCCAAATTACCTGCTCCAGATATATCTTCTCTCTGACCCCAAATGCAGGGCCTTTTGGGGTGATCATCCCAACTGTTATATCCTGGTAGCAGCTGAGTCTTCAGGCTCTTTTCTTCCCTTGGTAGGGGATGAAATTCCTTCCAGATTTAAAATTCTATGCTGCGAACTATCATGTCCAGAACAGAAACGAAGCAGTTCAGTCTTAAATTTGCATTCTCGGAGGAGAAGAGTGCTCTTCCAATTTATGATTACTTATTTCTCATCAGGATTCTCAGCTGAATTCAGAAAGTCAGATATGTTAGAGAAGTGTGAAAGAAATGAGCAAGCCATATTTTAATACAGCATTTCTTTGGGGGGAAAATTATGAGATGACATTTTAGTATGAGCAGTAATAGGGATATTTAACCATAAGTGATTTAAAACTTATTTCTTCCAGGTTAGAGAGCATCATGTCCCTGTTTGAAGATCCAGCTTCATTTACAGGCATCCCGAAGCTGGGTAACAATCATCCTTAGGTGGCTCGGCCCAGTGCTCTCCATCCCTCAGGGATATATATCATTTGAAAGCATCGTAAGTGTATTATCGATTATTGTTGCATAACAAATTACCCCAAAAGGCAGCTTTGAAACAGCAAATATCTGTGATTTCATTCAGTTTCCTAGGGCCAGGAATCTGGGAGTGATGTAGCTGGGTGGTTCTGCCTCAGAGTTTCTTTGGAGGTTGCAAACTGTCAGGACTGCAGCCCATGAAGATTTTATTAGAACTGAAGGGTCTGTTTCCAAGCTTATACACATGACTGTTGGCAGGAGGCTTCAGTTCTTTGCCACATGGACCTCTCCATAGTGCTGCTCATGACATGTCTTCCCCCAGAGTGAGTGAACCAAGGAAGAAAATCAGAGAGAGGTAGAGAGAGAGACACACACATACACACACACAGAGAGAGAGAGAGAGAGAGAGAGAGAGAGAGAATATAGAAACCACAGTCTTTTTATAACCTATTCTTAGAAGTGATAGCCCGTCACTTTTGCCATACTCTGGATGCTAGAAGTGAGTTACTAAATTCAGTCCACACCTAAAGGAAAGAAAAGCTACACCTCTTTTGGAGAAGAGTATAAAAGAATTTGTGGGTAAACTTTAAAATTCACCACAATGGGCAGCCTTCACCCTGAGACAATAGCAAAGATTAAAATATTATCCTAGGGAGAAGGTCTTTTATTTAAGGTTTCGGGTTTCCTTCCTTTGACTCTAGTTCTAATTACACCCTCTTGTTTGTCAGAGGGTAGAATTAAGGATTTCCAGTACAATTTCTGTACTTCATTGGAAGTGAGGGATAATGGTGATTACTTCTCTCCCTTTCTCCCTCCCAAACAATAGGAGGGTCCTCTGGGAGCCATTCAGGGAGCCTGGAGCAGGAAGAAAGACACCATGTCTGCAGGGACCAAAAATGGCCCTAAGTGTGTGTTTATGCATATAAAGTAATGGCTAGACTGGACTCCTATAGGCCTTCCAAAACCACTTGCAACCTCTGCATTGACATTGACTTTGGAGCCCATGCCTGAGGGCTTCTCTGGTAAGAAGTCTTCTTCCCATCAAAGATGACCTTGAGAGTCTTTGTAACCACATTTGACCTGGATTAAAGTGTTAGGAGAAGATATATACATACAATGTGATCCATTCCCTCTTGACTCCAGGCTAATCTTTCTCAAATCTTAAAAGACAAACAAACAAACAAACAAACAAATTCACAGGCTTCCCTTCTTCTGATTCTTAAGGAAGAAATGTAAATCCTCAGCAGAAAGAATATAAATTCAGATACCCCAAAAGACTTCTATATTCTTGCCTTAGCATTCTGGCAGGGAGCCTAAGGGGCCGGATTACATTTTCTGCCTCAATAATCAGGATGTGGGAGCCAGGGACATCTCCTAGGGGACAAAGCTAACGTAAGTCACTTCGGGAAGCTTCAAAATATCAGTATGGCCCTGCCCCTTTGTCTACAGAGCTGTTGAAAAGGCAAGAACCACTTCCAGGGGCCACTACACTGATGTGAACTGGGCAGTTTTCGGGAGAGATGCTGACTAAGAATTCCAGAGGCGTCACAGAGGTGGAAGGCTCTTGTCTTAGTCGTCACGTAATTTAACAGTCAGGTCTCTCTCTACCAACACCCATTCTGCCCCCACCCTCCCTCGTCTCTGGCATGTTCTTTCTCTGCCTTTTAACAGATTGGGAAACTCCAAGACCTGACTGAGTTCATCCTGGGAGAGACTCAGTTGTCCGCTAGACTTGGGGCCCATGAGCCCTCTGCTGCCCATCCTCCTGGCAAACGGTCCAAGAAAGTCCAGGAGCACCAGGTGTTTTCCTTTCACTCTGGGCTTCACCCAGCCTGGCACGGCAGACGGCAGGGTTATTTGCTTTCATAAGCCATATTATGTAAGATCTGGAACAGTGACACCGAGCCAACTTAGAGGTCACAACAGAAGGGGAGGAGAAGAAGAAAGAAATGGAGACAGAATGAGGAAAGAGCAAGAAGAGAGAAAGAGAAGAGAGAGAGAGAACAAATGGGGGGCAGGGGAGACAGAGCGAGGCCATTTAATGTTTACTGCTTATTCATATGTTCTTGGTCTCCAGTGACAGAATATACTACCTGAAAAGTTCTCCCCTCCCCCACCCCCATTTTAGCTGTGCAAGAGGCCTCCTTGGGTTCACTATCTGCGGAGGATCTTGCTGAGTGCCAGCTGCCTGCAAGCGTCACCCTGGGGCCCACTGGTATCTCTGTTGGAGGCTGTATATGCAGCCTGGCATGGTGCAACACTGAGTGTTCTTGCGGGAAAACGAACAGGCATGACACTGTCACCATTCACTCAGCTTCCATCACCATACCATGCTTAGCACATGAGTCAGAGGTTTGGTGAGAGAAGTTCCAAAGGGGCCTGGAGACCTAGGCGTTTTTCCTTTGCTCTGTTTCAGAAAGTAATAGCCCGCTTCCAGGAACTTGGATAGACAGTAGGAGCAGGTGCCAAAGATAGGGTAGAGGGTTCTGACTTCACACCCACAAAATGTCACTTCAAATAAATTCAGAGCCCTCTACCCTGTCTTTGGCACCTGCTCCTAAAGTCTATCCAATTTCTGGGAAAACACTCAACAAATCTTTCTCAATGAATAGATGAGTTTTATGGACCCAACCTACTCATCTGTATTCCTCTTCTACCTTTTGAGCATCTGCTTTAAAAAATTATAAATGCTAAAAGATTCTATATCGTAAAAGTCTTTATCTATAAAGATTTTCTGCCCTCTGCCTTGGTAATTACTGCACGTCAGGTAATGTTGACTCATTTCAGCGTTCAACAACCCTTTGCAGTGGCATTACTATTATTAGTCCCATTTTACAGAGAAAAGGGCTGAGGTCCTTAAAGATGAAGTGATTTACCAAGGGCCACGAGTAAGAGTAAGAAGCCAGGTCAGGACCTGATTCCAGGTCGTCTAATTCCATGGTTTCCTGGGGCTCAGTATGTCTGCTCATTTTCTTTCTTTCTTTCTTTTCTTTCTTTCTTTCTTTCTTTCTTTCTTTCTATGGTTGTTTGTTTGTTTGTTGTTTGTTTGTTTGTTTGTTTGTTTTTGAGAGATAGAGGGCAAGCCGGGGAGGGCCAGAGAGAGAGGGAGACACAGAATCTAAAGCAGGCTCCAGGCTCTGAGCTGTCAGCACAGAGCTTGACATGGGGCTCGAATCCACGAATTGTGAGATCGTGACCTGAGCAGATCGGACACTAAGCCGAGTGAGCCACCCAGGAGCCCCCTGTTCGCTCATCTTTAACACGGCAATGACCACTGGCCTGTGTACACCATTCTATTGCTGTGAGCACAGAGTCAGCCAGAAAGTGCTTTGTAATTTGTACGATGTGGCATCAAGGTACATTTCTCATACAAGAGATAAAGAGTAACAGACCCCTTACTCTGTGTTTTACCTTTTTTGTGTGACATGGCCACAGTTTTATTTTGGAACCTGTGTTCTTGGTGGCTGCTCATCTGCCTTCTTGTCTCACAGGAGAACATCTCTGATGCGGTAAGTTGTTTGACTTCTTGATGCCTTCGGTCTCCTCCCTTACAAAGTGCAATCTCCCAATTTATATTCAGGAAAAAAAAATTTTTTTTAACCTTTATTTTTGAGACAGAGAGAGACAGAGCATGAACGGGGGAGGGTCAGAGAGAGGGAGACACAGAATCTGAAACAGGCTCCAGGCTCTGAGCTGTCAGCACAGAGCCTGACGCGGGGCTCAAACTCACCGACCGCGAGATCATGACCTGAGCCGAAGTCGGCCGCTTAACCGACTGAGCCACCCAGGCGCCCCTCCCAATTTATATTTTTAATTAACACTGATTGGGAAGCAATTTGATGCTGCGATGGAGAGAGAAGATGACAGAGGAAGATCCTGAAGGGAATAGGTCTGACAAGAAGAAAGCCTGACAATGGCGACTCTTTTGTCTTCTTAAAGAACTGCGCATAGGAGCTAAACTGACCAGGTGAATGAAGGAATTTTCCACTGTGATTCTCATCATCAACTTGGTTCCTCACATCTAAGTATTAGCAGGCAGTTGCCCTAGCAGGCAGCGTCCTGCATCTTTAGGCTATCCCTAAAAGTCAGGTGGAGAGGAGGTTCTAGTGAAGAAAGGAACGTGGGAGGGAACTAAGTGTGATGTGCCTGAGGTCCCTCAGAGAAATGCTTTTCTGGAAGGAGCGATTGCTAAACAGCGAGTGTGTTCTTTGACCATACCAATGTTGCTTTTCCAAAGGCAAAGGACTTATTTGTATGTTGTTTCTTTTTAATCCTCAGGGAGACATTAGTCTAAGTTATAACTCACTTTTCGCATGCCACCTTTTCCTCAAACTTTGCACCCGTATAAAAGATGGTCTTCCAAAATTCCAAACTAACCAAGAGTTCTAGGCGGCTAGCACCATCTTCTTTTCACAACGGTGGTCATAGGGGCGTATTATAAACTTTCAGAATCCGGGACTTCACCCTAGAGCTAACTACATTAGAATCTCCAGAGGAGATTAGTTTTTGGTCCCGTTATTTACCTGTTTTGTGATATTGTGGTTTACTTTCTCTCTCTGTGCCTTACTTTTCTCATCAGTAAAATGGGATTAACATAGCCTTGCAAGGTTGTTATTAGGATTAATGAGATGGCATCCATAAAGTGCCAAGCAGAGTTCTTCCTGCTACTACATACTGGGCATGGTATTTCTAAAGATGCTCACTTTCATATAATTGCATCCCAAGTAAACTCATTTAAGGATTATTTAAGATGTCTTCATAAAAATGCCCTGTTTTTATGGTCTGAATCAAGGAAATGCTGTGGGCAACTTCATCATGCAAACTAGTAGAATGAACACGGGGAGAATGGACATCGCCCTCGGAGAACAGACTTTAGGGAAGGAAAAGTTTCCTGGATCCATATAGTGAAACATTGCCAGCTATCTATACAAGCCCAGGAGATCCAGAAGAGACAAGGTAACGTTTTTCAGTAGCTCCATGCCAGCTCTGGACTATGGGGCTCAGAAATGGGGCTGGTCATTGGAGCCTAAGTTGTTCAGTGATTTGTTCAAAAGGTTGGTTTGCTTTCTTTACTTGTAGGAGCTAAGCTAGGTAGAGACAGTAATGCTTCTATTGCATCTAAATTCTGCCTTTCTCTGTGTCTTTTATACCTTGTCCATGCAGAAGGTGATTTTTACATAAAAGGAAAAATAAATGCTAGACTTAAAACCAGAAGTCCTGGGTCTGGGCACTGTTTCTGTTAGATACAGATTCTGGACCTTTCTGGAAGGTTGGAATCACTGGCAGTCTCTCAGACATTGCTAGTGGAAGTGTGAATTGGGACATCCTTTTGGGAGGATGGTTTGGCAATTTAAATCATGATTTCCAGTGTACATATCCTTTAAAAAAATTTTTTTAATGTGTATTTATTTTTGAGAGAGACACACACACAGCTTGAGCAGGGGAGGGGCAGAGAGAGAAGGAGACACAGAATCAGAAACAGGCTCCAGGCTCTGAGCTGTCAGCACAGAGCCCAACGCAGAGCTGGAACTCATGAAGCTGAGATCGTGACCTGAGCCAAAGTCGCTTAACCACCTGGGCTACCCAGGCACCTCACCAATGCACATATCCTTTTGACACCCAACATTGTCTTCCTAGAAATGTATATGCTTGCATATGTGCATAAAGATGTGTGCAGGGGGCGCCTGGGTGGCTCAGTCGGTTAAGCGTCCAACTTCGGCTCAGGTCATGATCTCACGGTTTGTGGGTTCGAGCCCCGCGTAGGGCTCTGTGTGGACAGCTCAGAGCCTGGAGCCTGCTTCGGATTCTGTGTCTCCCTCTCTCTCTGCCCCTCCCCCGCTGACTCTCTCTCTCTCTCTCTCTCTCTCTCTCTCTCAAAAAATAAACATTAACAAAAAATTAAAAAAAAAAAGATGTGTGCAGGAAAGATCATTACCACATTGTTTATATTAGCAAACTATTGAAACTAATTGGTTAGATAAATATGGCTCATCCGTATATATATTATGCAGTTGTTTACAAGAATGAAGAAAGTCTATTTGTACTGATAGGGAAATTGGAGCTATATTAAGTGAAAAAGCAAGGTGCAAAAGAGTATACTGTATTCTACGATTTGTGTGTGTGTGTCTGTGCATGTAACATACACATGCATGGACACACAAACTTATACACTTATATTCATAGACTATTCCTGGAAAACTTTACAAATACTGATGGTAGTGACTTAACTAGAGACAGGGCTAGGTAAGAATTGTTTGTGGTTGTTTTTCCCCACAGTTTTGAGTTAAAAAAAATTATGCATTTATGATCTTTTGAGAAAAGGTCTACACTTTTTAGCACCATGGTATTAAGTCTACAACACTTGGTTAGCAAAGGAGAGATGTCTAATCCTGTTATCTTTGGGCAAGTCACCTAATCGTACTGAGAATTTTCGTCACCCATAACATGATTATAATGATGTACAGCCCTCGGGATTAAGCAAGGCCACTATGTGGACGTGCCAGAGCACGATAGTAGGGATCACAATAAATGTCTAACAAATTCTTGTCAGGCCCGCCTTCTGTCCCCCTGTCATAGGTAGAGCCATCGGCAAATCATCTCGCGTGGCTTGGGTTTCCTTTCTTAGGCCAGGAAAGTTGCTGTAGATGCCATAGCTATTTAAATCAACTGACCTTTACTGTTAAGGCTCCAGGACATCTCTATCTTAGGCTGGAGATGACTAAGGTTGCTGATGACGGAGGTTGCTGGGGATGTGTTGGGAGGTGGGGCAGGGGTGGGGCTGTACCTTCCTCAAACCCATATGACCTACTGGCACTCATGCTCTCCAAATTTCTCTTGATAGAGATGCCTGCCAGCCAGACTGGTAATCTCTGAGAAGAGAGAAATAGCAGAGCTCATGGCTCCAGCTCCCATCCCCTCCTAGGCCTGAAGTCTTTCTCCACTGTTGCCAGAGTTTTAATTTCCTTTCTCCACTGTTGCCTTGGCTGCCTTAAGCCCTTTCCTGAGGATGATGGAGATTTGTCAAAGCCGCAGGGTTGGGCTGGCAGACTTTCTGGAGGACAGAGGCCATGATCTAGAGAAACAGACAAGAACATTTCATTATTTCCTTAAGAGGCATGTCAGGATGTCATTGTCCCTCCCGGTTCCTTCAAGCCAGGTGACCCCACCAAGGGAATTCATGTGATTTAACCACCCCACCACACTTGCTCCCGTGCCCATCATACAACCTAAACAAAAGCAGTGTGCTTGCTCACTCCAAGAGCGTAAACCCATTCCACTCACACCACCACCACCAGCATCACCTACTAGAAAACTCCTGGAATTAAGCTGAAATTGCTCAGGGCTGAACACCTGACATGGTTTCCGCAAAGCTTGGCACAAAGACCATTATGGTATGAGAAGCAACTTATAGAGAGGTTCATTTGATCCTTCTCACTTTTATTTATAAAAAGCCTTTATTTTACAAAATGTTAATTTTATGTATCAATGAGGCTGAGCCATGGTGCCGATATTTGGTCAAACATTATTTTGGCTGTTTTCTGTGAAGGTATTTTTGAATGAGCTTAACATTTAAATTGGTTGACTTTGAGTGAAGCTTAAAAATAAGGGTTGGCCTTTAGAGGCTCATGGGGCACCTGGGAGATCATGAGATAGAGCCACATTAGGCTCTGGGCTGACAGTGTGGAACCTGCTTGAGATGCTCTTTCTCTGTCTCTACCCCTCCCCTCTCTGTCCCCTCCCCCCGCATGCATGTGCACTCTTTCTCTGTCTCAAAATAAATAAATCAACATTTAAAAAAATGTGGGTTGGCCTCATCCAATCTGTTAATGGCCTTTAATGGAACAAAGGTTGACTTTTTCTGAGCAAGATGGAATTCTGCTTTGACTGGAACTGACTCTGGATCTCCAGCCTGCAAGCTCACCCTACCAGATTTTGAACTCCCCAAGCCTCCACAACAGTGTGAACCAATTCCTTAAAATAAATACCCCTCTCTCTTCTCTGTCTTCCTCCTCCCTCTCTCTCCCTGTCTTGGTCTTTGCTCACTCCTCTCTCTCTCTCTATTCGTATTTATAGTTTTGGCCCAAGAGCAAACAAAATCCAATTAGATCGGTTTTATCAACATCTTACCAAAGTCAAAATGAAGAAAAACATGCTTTGGTAAACCTGGAAAAAATATATTCGATGTTAAAATTAAATGGTGGAGCAAAAGGTAGATTTTCCTAGACTTTGGAAGTGTGGAATCATGAAAATGCATTACTTTATAATGAAAACATTTACCATTCATGTCCTAATAGGGAGGTTTATGTTAGGACAAAACAGAATTTTGAACGAAAATTCACTTCAAAAAACAACCCTCTGCTTGCTATGCAAATCCAGCTTTAAGTCAAATAGCCCAAGGCTCTATTTCTACCAGATTCTGCCACAGACCCTCCATCCTTGAGTCCTGCCGCGCTGGGGTCTTCCCTGAGACTAGGGCTGCAAGTCCCCCCACATTCAGCAGTCTGCAAAGGCTACCTGCCAAGCTTGAGCTAGGTGAGCCCTCACTTGCAGCTAGACTTCATCTGATTCTCACAGCTATGGGAGAGGAAGGATATTCTTGCACGAGAGAGAAAGAAGCTAGGCTCCAGGAAGCAATGTGATTTGCTTCCAGGCCACACAGCTAGTTAAGAGGCAGTCAGGGTTTGAACTCTAGTTTCCTAACTCCATCCCCACTGCTCTTGTCTCTGTATCACGGCTGAGTTTCCTGGAGTGCCAGGAGACTTGGGAGAGAGCAACCCCAACAGTTTGGTTCATTCTAGATCAGCTTTTGTATCAGAAGGGGAGGGATGTTTAAAAATGCGTATGATCAGGATTTTGCATACCACTTCCTGGGGGGGGGGGCATCTTCCCCACCTGACCAAGTCTCTAGGCTCTATGCTACAGCTGACACCTCCATACTAAGGCCAGTTCACCCCTTATACTCAGGAGGGGCAGTAGGGCCTGATCCTCTTCGGCTTGGGCCTCAGCCCCTTCCTGGCCGCCATGGTCCCTTTTATTCTTCCTTTACCATTGTTTTCACACCAGAGAAAACCATCCTTCTTGCCTGCCTCCATCAGAGGCTGGGAACAAGGTGAGGACTTCTGTTGACATTGAAAGGAGGTGGGGGGTAGGGGACTGGGAGGGCAGGACTGAGGCACAATGGGGGTAGCTTGGGAGAGTGGAGAAAATGCTGCTGAGAAACCCAAGGGAATAGAAAGAAGTGGTTAAGAGCACAGACGCCCTGGAGCCAGATTATGTGGCTTCAAATCCCAGCTCTGTCCCTTACTGTGTGTGACCTCAGGTGAATGACTTTGCCTGTCAGACTATCTATGTCTAGGGTTGACGTGAAACTTCAACGAATGAATGGATGTACAAGTGAGGAGTTACTGGTATATGTGCTCTGTATTTGCTTTATAATCCCCAAACTAGCTGGGGTGACATTAATAACCTAAGAGGGTTGAATTCGGCGATCCAGATTCCTTTCCAACTTTCAAGTTCCAGGCTTCTGACCTCTTTTTAGTCACTGGAAAATACTCTCAAGTTTCTATCAAGGGCAGGTTCCATTGAGAGTCATTTAAATGATTTAAATGATCATTTACATAAAATGTCATTTAAATAAAAAAGTCATTTCAATGATCACAGTGCCCTTATCACTCAGCATCTAGTGATAACTTTATGTCTTCGGACGTTAGAAAAGTTTTAAGATCTGCTAGCTGAAGTTCAAATTCTCCGGGAGGTCCTGAAAGCAAAAAAGATTGAAGGACACTAACAACCAACAAGGGAGAGCAGGCACCGTGGGAGGCGAGTGGCAGAGGGGGCATGGCTGCAGTTTACCCCAATCTAAAATTCCCTCTCACTTGGCCCCTTCAAGTCCTACCAGCTACTTATTTTGCCTAGACAGGGCTTCCTTCCTCCTTTCCACCATGTTGGTAAGCTTCTGCCATATTTGTTCCTTCGCTGGCAGACCTTAAGGAAGGATGGTCAACCCCAGCCACCGACTTTGCAGGCCAGCTTGGCCACATCCCCACCCTCCCTGGTCTCTCTAAGGAGCACCACCCAGCTGACTCTTTCTCAAAATGCTCCTCCCCTTTAGTGTTGGTGACTGACACCCCTGTCTCTTCTTCTGCTCTTTTCCCACCTTTTGACTTTCAAACAGCCTCTACACCTGCTGGAGCCGAGCCTTGGACGAGCCCAGCCCTTGGGGTGGGCAGGCTCAGGGAACTGACTTGGGGAACAGAACCTCTGGAGACTTAGATCTCCCTACTTCACTCAGAGAGCGGAGAGCGTGTGCCTTTCTTCTTTTCCCTGCTCCTCAGCTCCTTTTTCCACCCCCAGAAATGTCCCCCTCCTTTGCCTGCTTTTGAAACAAATGTTCAGGGAGCTGCCCAGGCAGGTTCAAAACAAACAGCTGCCAAAGCCCCGCCCTTCCCCCTGCGGCGCTTGCTGCTGCTATAAGCGGACTGGGATCTATAGCCATGAACGAGGAGTCAAGTTGCAGATACGCAACAGGAGCAGACTGACCTTCCGCCCTGGGTTTTTGCTGAGAAGGAGCTGAAGCGCCATGGAGCCTCTGGCTCCGTTCCACATTTCCCTGTGTGTTTGTGGGTTGTGGCTCTGTCTGCTGGCCCGCTGTGGCTGCCACATGCCCGGTGCCTGGTGGTCCCAAGGGAACTGGGACGCCGGTGGCAGGAGCAAATCTTTTCCATTTTCAAAACCAGGTGAGGCTAAGGCCTTTTAGGCATCCTGCTCTTTCCCCACAAGGAGGCTGTGTAGACCCCCATGTGTTCGTTAGACTACATGTGTCAGCATGGAACCTGACTGTGGACTTAACCAAAAAGAGGTTTCTTTTTCCCACACAAGTCAGAGGTAGCTCGCTGGGCTACTCAGCAGCTCCAGGATATAATTAACGTAGCAAACTCCTTTTAGATGGCTTTTGCATCTCCAGAAATATTTCTGGAGAGAAAATATCAGGAAGGCAGAAACGGGTGATGGACAAAAGGCCAAAGTGGCACGTATCACCTGCACTGGCTCCTTGACTAGGTCTTCCTACAAACAAACTCTGCCTACATCTCACCCGCGGGCACCAAGTCTGCCCCTCTGTGCAAAGGTGGCTGTGAGAGTTTTCAATGAGTGTTGACCCCTAGCACCGGGTCAAGGTTCTCTTCGTGAAAAAGAAAGGGGAAGTGGTTATCTGTGATGGGAGCCCTGTCCGCCATGACTGTACTCTCCCTCTGAGGACCCCCGTTCAAGTTCACAAACATCTCCAGCTCTACTGCTCTAGATCATCTATGGTCTCTCTACACCTGGGCAAGACAGCATGGAGGTTAGGAGTCTAGACTCTGTAGAGTCAGAAACACATGTGTTGAAACCCCTGTTCTGTACTCACTAGCATTACGGCCTTGGTCAGGTCACTCAGAGCTTCAGTTATACCTCCAAAGCAGGGGTAACAATTGGTCCTCATTCTGAGGTTGAGATCAGGACTGATGACTTATTCAGCAGACAGCCCACGGTACATAATAAGAGCTCAGCAAATGTTAGCTATTATTATTTGATTGCTGCACAGATCATATTGAATTACATTTTAATGCATCATTTAAAAGATTGTGAGCCTGTGGAGCTGCCTTCTCCTCTTCTCCTCTGCTTTTAAGTATGAAAGCAACTGTTTTAACTAAACAAGGGATCCATAAATTCACTTGCTTTGTAAAAATTAAAAATACTCCGGAGAAGGCTAAAGGCCCCTTTGACAATCCCATCTCTTCACCATCCCTTTTCTTAATCCCTGGAAATGAATACTGATATCACTTTTTGTTTTTCCTTCAGACCTTTTCTTATACATTTCATGTATGCATGTGTAACCATGGAAAACATGGGGCTTTTTCAAACATGTCATTTATATCATATGATATGGATGGTCCTTCAACTGCCTTTTGTTTGTTTGTTTTTAACTCAACCATATATCTTGGCAACCTATTCTTTTATTAGATGTAGCTTCCCCAAGTTGTCTTTTATTTTTCAAACTAGTTTGTGGTATTTCCTAATATGGATATATAATACTATAGTTTATCTAGCCAATCCCTTATTAATTGACACATAGGTCATTTTCAACTCAGGCTATTCCAAAACAATGATGCAAGATTATCCTTATACATACGACTGTTTTGCACATGCGGATACTATAAAGTGAAATTTCTGGATTTTAGGATGTGGGCATTTTAAATCTTTAAAGATACTGCCAAGTGACTCTCATTCCCTGGCAGAGATACCCATATCCAAGAACGTGGTTTTTTTCCATCTTCAACTCAGGTCTACCTGTAAACTTAGCACAGTCTAAGCTCAATAATCTCTTGTTAAATTGCATGCTCCACCAAGATTTTGTATGGAGATTACAGGGAATTTGATGTATCCTGAGGCCTCTTTAGCCTATTTTTCTTTCTTTCTTTCTTTCTTTCTTTCTTTCTTTCTTTCTTTCTTTCTTTTTCTTTCTTTTTATTTATTTATAGCCAAGCAAGCAGGGGAGGATCAGGGAGAGGGGGAGAGACAGAATCCCAAGCAGGGTCCACGTTGTCAGCACAAGGCCCAATGCAGGGCTTGAACCCACGAACCGTGAGATCATGACCTGAGCTGAAACCAAGAGTCAGACACTTAACGAACTGAGCCACCCAGGCGCCCCTAGACTATTTTCTGTGTTAGAAAATTCTTTCTGTTGAGTCTAACGTGCTCTCTCTCTTTAATGTTACACTTTGGTTCTTTTCTACTTCCAAGAACCAGGGAGAACAAACCTAATTCCTGTTTCACATGATGTGCCCAGCCTGTATCAGGCTATAATTCCTGCTTCCTCACTCCACTGTGCTCGTTTTTAATTTCTCAGGGTTTTTGTGAAGATAAATGAAATAGTGTTCGTGAAAGTAGCATGAGTTCTTTTCAAGGCTAGAATGTAAGTATGGCAACAATATGTCCTCCATTTCGAGTAGCAGACATAGAAACACCTCACGGTCTACCAGCTAATGTCTAACCAAGAAGAACAATTAGACTGAATTATGATTTGTTTTAATTTGCTATGCCAGAGCCAACTGCTTGTTTATTTAACCAAGAAGTTCTAACTTACTAGTTTAAACAAGGTTTGGGAATCGAAATTAAAGCAGAAGGCTAATGAATGAATTTAATTCCTCTTTCCAGATGGTGACCTTGATTGATAATATTTCTTAGCAGTGACATATCACAAGTACTGTTTATCTTTTTACCTCTGATAAGTCATATTCTGTGTATTTAGTTTGTGATTCAATGCCTTGTTTTCCACTAAATGTCTCGAAGTTAACTCTGTGAAGTTGAAACATTTTTTATATGTGATATGAATTTGTATCCAAGTCTTGACTAATCTCTGCATCAAAAATTTTGTTTCAGTCTCAGGTCTTGGGGGCTCTCAGAATGTGTATTCAATTTTAGACTTGGCCACTGACTTCATATGAGAAAGAGGAGTATGAAGGAGTCTCCTTCATCCTCCTTTTTGAGAAACAATTTGTCTTCTTTGCAGAGGGAAGAATGGAACTGAATTTTCCCAACCTAGACTGTAAACATGCTGTCAGATGCCTAGAAATCCTGCCTAGCTTTGAAGGATCAGCTCCCTTGCCCACCCTTTTGTGAGGTTCCTGCACCTTGCTAAGCAAAATGTCCTGTTTAATCCTTTCTGCTCTGACAGTGTTTTAAAACTCTGCCTGAGGGGCATCTGGGTGGCTCAGCCGATTAAGTGCCCAACTTCGGCTCAGGTCACAATCTCATGGTTTGTGAGTTCAGGGCAGCATGAGGCTCTGTGCTGACAACTCAGAGCCTGGAGCCTGCTTCCGATTCTGTGTCTCCGTGTGTCTGCCCCTTCTCGGCTTAAACTTCTCTCTCTCTCTTAAAAACAAATAGACATTTAAAAAACAAAAAACAAAACAAAAAAAACCTCTGCCTGAAATCATGTTGAAGTGTGAATGCATGTCCCTCTTTAACTTGGACCCTCTATTTGTCCGTATGCCCCTGGAGAGCATAAACTCATTTATGGGAATCCCTGTAATCCCCAGTATTCATTATCTTACTTGGTACATATTAGTTTCCAAATAAATCTCAGTTTAGTTTGACTTGGTTAAATAATTGAACCCTCTCTTCTCAAAATTTCTGACTGCTTGACAAATATTTATTGGTTATTCCTTTTGGAGTTTATGCTTTTGGAATATTTCCTGTCTGCCCAGAGAGTGGCATTGCTGTGTTGCATTCAGTGACAGATGACTTTCATATTCCTCGTCCTCCTCATCCCCAACATCATCATCACTGTGCATAAATGCCTCTTCTATGCTGGACATTTTACACATAATTGCATCTGAAATTTTGCAATTGCATTGCATGGTGGGTCTTCTTATATCCATTTTTCAGATGAATTAGAAAGCTGAAGCTCAGAGAGGTTGACAAACTTACCCAAGGTCACCCAGCTCATAAGTGGGCAAGCTAGAATACAAATTTGGATCTTTGATTGCTGAACATCTATCTGTTGCCTCCACTGGGTCATTCCATTCTGGGATAGAGGAGGGAGTCTCGGGAAGCTCCAATGTGGACTAAAAGCTTTGGTCAAAGACATTCTTATTTTCCTTTCTCACAGGACATTCAAAACCTTGGTGGTCTCTCAGATTTCTCCTCCACAGGAGAGTCCTTTATCTGTTAGGATTGGAAAGACATGGGTCGCCTGCACAGAGGCTTAGTTTGTTTTCAGTAATGCAGGGATCCACTGGAAGGGACTTCTGGGGTGCCGAGAACCGTCTGGCATATTCCGATCTCATTTCCTCCTGTCCTATAGGTCATAGCTCCAGCATTGTGCGAGGAGAAGTATGGGCAGTTTGGAAGGGAACATCTGAGGCAAAGCCAGCAAGAGAAGTTGGGGTGGGGCAGACCCTGAGAATATTAAAGCCCTAATGAGGCCTTTCTATGCCGACTGCTCAGTGACCTCGTGAACAAGGTGTTTTGGTTTGGTTTGGTTTGGTTTTCCTACGTCTTTGCTTCTGGTCTATCTTGGATAGGAAGACTATGTAACTTACTGTCCAAAGTAAGACAGTTTTGAAAAGAGAGCCCTGTTAATAATACACAGAGATATCAGAACTCTCTTGGGGGAAACCAAGATGCACGGTCTCCCTATTTGGAAGTCCTATTTCTGTAACATTCCAGAACCCCAGAGGTGATTGTCTCTGACACCTTTAAACACAGAGAACACACCTCTGTACAGGCTGGCTGGAAAACCTCATAAGGCAGTAAACATCGATGAGGCCTTTTCCAAGTTGCAAGACCTTGCATAAGCCATTGAACTCAGTGTTCTTGTGCATATAATGGGCACGATAGTATTTATCTTAAGGGGCTTACATAGAATAAATGAGGTATCATGTGTACTAGGCTGGGGCACAGTAGTGTTTTTCTCAGCTGGGTTGGGGACCCTGGTGGGGGTGGAGGGACCACTGAATATTTGGTCCAACTTCAAGGGGAACTCTTGGAAAACTCGAGAGATGATGTGAATTTCAGGTTCTTGTGATTTCAGGATTCATGCCTCACTCTTAGCTGATGGCAGTGGAGCCCACTGAGTTTTACTGGTTAAGAACCATGCATCCACTGACTGGGAATGAGAGAACGAAAGAAGAGAAGAGAGAGCTTCAAGAGCTGCTGTACTTCCCTGGAAACAAGGCAGCGAAGGCACAGGGGAGGGACTGACACAATCCACCCTGTGATACTGTGAGTATGTGAGTATGGGAGCTCATCTTGGCTGCTGTGCTGGCAGTTTCCAGAAGAATAAAAAAGGAACCAAAGGAAAGAGCTAGGATCCTAAGCTTGGGCTGGAAAAGGCCTCACTTTTGACCTTTTACCTGTTTTCTTGGCCCTGGCAACAGGCTTGCATTCTCCTGATTGGGCAATGATCCTTCAGTCATCCAAGCCCAGGGAGCATTTTCCAAGACGAATTTGAGTTTCAGAGAGACTGTTTGGGGCAGGATTTCCCTGTTAAGATGGCCTCCACCTTAGGCTTCCTTCTTCTAAGGGAAGGAGAGAGGGGGCACTGCATGCCTGAGACCTACTTAGGTTTGCTTAGAAAGTAAGACCCTTGAGCCTGACGCTTGCTTGGGTCAGTCCTAAGTTAACGTTACTTACGGTGGAAGAGCTAGAAGATGGGCGATGTGATGTCTGTTCCCTGAGACTAAGTTGAGAACACCAAATAAATAATATTCCCTAGTTCCATCCAAAGGGGCAAGGACGCAACCGACTCAGGTTACAGGCTTTCAGCACAGCGCAACACAGCTGGGGCTGGTTGGCGCCTGGGGACAGGGACACTGTCACGCATTGTCATCTTCTTCCCTACTTGTGAGCCCCTTTGCCAGGGACTGGAGTTGTCTCTCTCTCTCTCTGTCTCTCTCTCCCTTTTTTTTTTTTTTTTTTTTTGCCCTCCAGGCTTCTCTGCTCTTCCAATGGGATGGGGAGCAGATGTGCTGAAATGCTAGAAGGCACATGGCTGGGGTGCTATTTGTGGCTTGGGCTGAACTCAGAAGTCCTAGAAAGAATGTTTCTGACATCGCTGGCCTTCTGATAATCCATGAGGCTCAAGGGCAAACTCTGCTTGGCTGTGCTCAGTACTCATTCACACAGGCTTGCAGACCCTGGCCCCTCTGGATGCAGGAGGGTGGTGGAGGTGGTGACCTGGCACCCAAGTTGCTCCCCAGTGGCTGGCTCTGAGCGAACTGCACCCCTGGCTGGCTCATTAATTTATTCATTCATGCATTTATTAAGTGGCTACATCTTCCAGACATTGTTCTGGGCACTTGATATACAGAAAAGAACAAACCAGACTTCAACGTTCCTGCTTTCATGGATTTTATATTCTAGCAGGGGGAAGATAGGTAATACACAGTAAGCATAATAAATTAGTGAACTGTTTGATGTTAGATGTTGAATACTATGGAGAGAAGAAACTACAGAGCAAAGGAAAGGGGACCGTGGTGCTAGTGGGAAGGTTGCCGTATCAGACAAGGTGGTTAGACCAGATGTCGACGAGAAAGAGATTTTAAACACTTGAAGGAAGTGGTTAATGTATTTCCCATCTGAGGGAAGGGTGATTGAGGTAGAGGAAACCGCTAGAGCAAAGGCAAATGATGGCAAGAGGTGTGGCATGTTCAAGGTACAGCATGAAGCCAGTGGAGGTGTAGCCGGAGCAGAGAGAGCAGACAGGAGAGGAGCACCAGAAAGGGTCTAAGGAGAGGGGCCGTGATCCTCCAGGGCCTCCTACACCATTGCAAAGACTTCGGCTTTTCCTGGGCGTGAAATGGAAGTTGTTTCAGCACTTTTGACAAGTAGCATGATCTGACGTGTTTCAGAAGGAGCACTCTGAAATGGTGGTGGCAGCATTGTTCTGGGACCTTTCTGAATCCCGACGTCACAACTGATGGAGAGACTGGAATGAAAACTAGAAACCTTTGGCCAATATTTTGCTCAAAACTAGGTGACGGGGTATCCTCACAAACACCAAAATAGAAGTGGACAGAAACCTGGGCGCCTGGGTGGCTCAGTGGGCTAAGCATCAGGTTCTCTGATGTCAGCATAGAGCTCGCCTTGGATCCTGGGTCTCCCTCGTGCTCTCTGCACCTCCCCTGCTCTCTCTCTCTCTCTCTCTCTCTCAAAAATAAATAAACCTAAAAAAAGAAAAAGAAGAAGTGGACAGAAACCAATTGCTCAAAGCCTCAAGACCGGCCTGGTATCGGCATCTCAGCAGAAGAAAGGAATGGGACTTGAGGACAGGACAGCCACAGAATAGTCAACAGTTAGTCATTCACTGGAAGGCTCAGGAGGCCAGTACGAGAAGGGTATTTCACTGGGGGAGAAACGTAGGGGCCTGAAGCACGCCAGCCCCCTGAGCGTTTGAAATGGCTCACTCCAGGCTCCCTTCCTGGGCACTGTCCTCCCCAAGGAAAAGCTACTGGGGTGGACTCAAAATAGAACAAAAGAGGACAAAAGAGGCGTGGGCAGAGGAGCCCCCAGAACAAAAGCGGTGGAGGGGAACAGAACCAGGAGATCTGAGACAGCGAGCTGTAACGGTTCGTTTCCTCGATTCATTTCGTTTCGTTTGTTTTTCACAAAAGGAACGGGGGAGGAAGCTCTGTGAAATTAGAGAAGTTCCCTTAAATCCAGGCTCCTTCTAGCAGTTTGAGAAAGTTTAATTCACATAACAGTAAGCAACAAAAAGTGCCATATTTAAATCTATGTAAAAATGTTATAAGAAAAATGGGAAAAAATGAATAATATCCCTACAGATCATGAAGTCATGCCAAAAAGGTCTGCTCCAAAAAAAAAAAAAAAATAGAATATGTTTTTTCAAAATGAAATAAGACACTAAAAATATGTCTTGGGGCACCTGGGTGGCTCAGTCGGTTAAGTGTCCGACTTCGGCTTAGGTCACGATCTCACGGTTCGTGGGTTCTAGCCCCCTGTAGGGCTCTGAGCCGACAGCTCGGATCCGGGAGCCTGCTTCAGATACTGTGTCTCCCTCTTGCTCTCTGCCCCTCCCCTGCTTGTGCTCTGTCTCTGTCTCTGTCTCTCTCTCTCTCAAAAGTAAACATTAAAAAAATTTTTTTAATGTCTTATATCAAAATTAGATAAGTTCCGAAATGAGGTGACTAAACTCAAGAAAGAATTGGAATCAGAAGGAAAAAAAATCAAAATAATATCAAATGAGGACTACAGAAGCAAGCAGACGTACAAACTAATACCTTAACTGAAATAGAAAGTAAAAAGGCATAACATTTTTTTCTTATTTTACTTTATATTTTATTTTATTTCTTTCATCATGATAAGTGTAGTCTTTAATATCCATCCCCTATTTCTCCTACCCCCTCACCCCTCCCCTCTGGTAACCATCAGTTTGTTCTCTATAGTTAAGAGTCTACTTCTTGGTTTCTCCCTCTCTCTTTTTTTTCTTTGCTCATTTGTTTTGTTTCTTAAATGCCACATATGAGTGAAATCGTATGGTATTTGTCTTTCTCTGACTAACTTATTTCACTTAGCACTATACCCTGTAGTTGCAAATGACAAGATTTCATTCTTTTTTACGGCTCAATAATACTCCATTGTGTAAGTATACCACATCTTCTTCTTCCATTCATCTATCAATGGACACTTGGACTGCCGCCATAGTTTGGCTATTGTAAATAATGCTGCAACAAACACAGGGGTGCATGCATCCCTTTACATTAGGGTTTTTGTATTTTTTTAATACATACCCAGGAGTGCAACTCCTGGATCATAGGGTAGTTGTATTTTTGACTTTTTTTTTTTTTTAAATTTTTTTTTCAACGTTTATTTATTTTGGGGACAGAGAGAGACAGAGCATGAACGGGCGAGGGGCAGAGAGAGAGGGAGACACAGAATTGGAAACAGGCTCCAGGCTCTGAGCCATCAGCCCAGAGCCCAACGCGGGGCTCGAACTCACGGACCGCGAGATCGTGACCTGGCCGAAGTCGGACGCTTAACCGACTGCGCCACCCAGGCGCCCCGTATTTTTGACTTTTTGAGGAACCTTCATACTGTTTTCCAGAGAGGCTGTACCAGTTTTCATTTCTACCAACAGTGCAAAAGGGTTCTTCTTTCTCCCCATCCTCACCAACATCTGTTGTTTCTTGTGTTTTTGATTTTAGCTATTCTGAAAAAAGTCACAGCCTCTTAAATACTAAAAAGGAATGAAGATGACAAGGATTTGAGAAAACATGACCAGTATTTCATATTGGCAAAGAAGATACAATGTAAAGATAATGGGAATCTTGAAGAAGAACACCAAAACAAGGAAACAGAATGAAACTAAATCGTAAGACCTAAGAAAACTGGCCTGAATTGTAAAAAGGAAAGAAAAATATTTGAAACAACATGTTGAAAGAGCATAAAATGTGCTGGAATGAACACATGCTAATAGATTTTTAGATTTTAAAGAAAATGAAACATGTTTTGGGCACTTCTGTAAAAAGAGCATGTTGCTTAATAAGGGAAAGAAAATTACTTTATCATCAGATTTTTGACAGCCATGGTTGATGCCAGAGGCAAATTGAGTGCCATGTTTAAGGTCTTCAACGAAGGAAAATGTGAACTAAAGATTTTATTTCCAGCAAAACTTACCTTAAAGTAGAAAGGAGCCTGACAAATGTATCAACATGCAAGGACTCAAGGAACATTGTTCCCATGAGGGCTTCTCTATGAATTTTCTGAAAAAAAATGTGCTTCGGACAACAAAATGACTTCAGAAGCAGCAGCATTAAGAACTGTTACTGAGTACTAAATATATAGTTACCTGTAGAATTAGATTAAATGAGAGTTAAAAAGCACGGGGCCTACTATATGTAATAGCTATATGTTCTGACAATGTAAATGTAGTATAACCATTAAAAAATAAAAAGTAAGAGAATAGGAATAACACAAGCAACAGTTTTTAAATTGTTTTACTAATCATAACTGGTGGTGACAGTATTGGTATTCTGAGACTGTTGTATTTATAACAAAGGATAAAGCAAGTTATTTTAATATATTCTGTTTTCTCTAGGTCCTTGAGAATTAGGACACTCAGAATTTGAATTGGAAATACCATTATGCATTCATGAGAATTTTATCTTCATTTTATCTTCAAATATTTTTATTCACCCTACCCCTAGTTCTATCTACTAAAATGGCCAAGAAAATACTCCATATCTGGGTCATAATATGGTCAAGAGGAGCCTGAAATATTTTTTCATACCAGAGAGTAAAAAATTATCAAAGACTATGTATTAGCTTCCCCGGGTTACCCTAACAAAGTACCAGAAACTGGAATGTTTAAAACAACAGATATTTATTCTCTCACAGTTCTGGAGTCTGGAAATTTGAAATCAATGCATCAGAAAGAGTGGTTCTTCATGGAAGCTCTGTGAAGAATCTGTTTCATGAATTTCTCCTACCTTCTGGTAGTTGCTGGCAATCCTTGGCTGGTAGATGCATTACTCCAATCTCTGCCTCTATTTTGTGACATTTTTCTTGTGTGTCTGTGTGTCCAAATGTCCTTCTTCTTAGAATGGCACTAGTCATATTGAATTGAGGGCCTACCCTAGTCCAACACGACCTCTTAATTTGATTACATCTCCCAAGACCCTATCTCCAAATAAGGTCATGATCATAGGTTCTGGATGGATACAAATTTTGGGATGATGCTATTGAACTCAGTATGGACTGCTATGATCACGTCAAAATAACTCACTTGAAGAGGCTTTCATTGGCCAAAATCTGGATGAAATAAAGTATTTTATTCCAGAGGAGACTCTTCAACTTGGATAATTATTGGCAGACAAATAAATGGAAAAAAAGAAAGTCACAGTCTAAGATGAAAACTAAAGGGTCATGAACATCTGTTCATTTCAGTGACCTTGGTTGGAGTTTCTGATAAATATATGCTTTTTGGAGCTTTGGTAAGGATAAGAAATGCAAAGAACTGAAACTCATCATATATGTTTAAATCTATGAGTTCAAAATTAAACACACACACACATATGACACAAAAATTAGTCAGTTTTTGATAATCACAGGAAATCAATTTATTATCTTGAAAACTGAGGAAATAAATGGGAAGAACCAAGCACATTTCCTGCCTTTCCTCTGTAATACTAACAGAAGGAAACATCTCCTCATACAATTATTCCAGCTAATAAGTGGAAACAAAACCATGCAATTAGAGTATGCGCATTTTTCGAACTCTAATGAATTAATGGGTCTAGGCAATGAGCATCATGGGCCACTAACATCAAAAGGAATGAAAGCTAACAAATGAAGTTTTTTAAAAACAATAAAACAAAAGGAATGAACACCAGACTTTCAATGGGAAACACATACCACGGTTTGCCAAAGGGATCAGACCAGACTCTGATCGGACTCTGGATCCAGCTTTCAGTGTGCAGGACGTACAAGAGGACAGTGGAGCATGTTGAATACGTTATGGAGTTCAGTCTGTAAAACCCACACTACAGGAGAGTGTGCAGGCCACACAGCCCAGGTTCTTCAACAGGAAAAAGAAAAAAAAAAGGAAAAGAAAGAAATGGAGGGGATCCTATAGATTAAAAGAGACTTAGAAAACGTATCAAGTTTTTAAAAGCAGACAGATCTGAGCTGTAGTACATGGGGATACCCATGTGGATGAGAAACCATGAAGAAACAAGGAGGTGAGTGCTATAAAAGTCAGGATAATGCTTACTGTTGGGGGCACAAAAAGACTGTGTGATGGGGATGGGACACATAGAGGGTGTCCTATGGTGTCACATTCTGTTTCTTGATCTGGGTGGTAGTTACAAGGGTGTCTACCTCACACGAATTCACTAAACTAGACATTTGTAGCTTTTTGTACCTATGTTTTGTCTTTTTACAATAAAAAAAACTCCAAAAGGTGGGGATCACTCTAGCTATAGTGTTAAGAATAAACTGTGGAGCTACAGGGGTAGAAGCAGGGAGACCAAGTGGGAGGCTCTGACTATTATTTAGATAAGAGAGAAGATGATGTGTCATACTAGAGGGAAGTGGTACAAAATGGTCCGATTCTGAATGTATTTTGAAGATAAGTCAACAGAATTTCCTGATGGTTTCGATGTGTGATCTGAGAGAAAGGGGAGGAATCAAGGATGATTCTGGGGATTTGGGCCTGAACAACTAGAAGGATGAAGTTACCATTAGCTGAAACAGAACCACCATGCGTATTAGAGGGCTTTGTTTTGTGTGAGGGAGGAGGCAGGAGCTCAAATTAACCATGTTGAATTTGAGTTGGCTTTTGGAGGTGCAAGTGTTGAGTGTTTTATTCCAGGAGTCCTGGAAAACTTTGTTTGTTTGTTTGTTTGTTTGTTTTTAAAAAATCAGGAGTCTGACAGTCAGGAGAGATGCCTGGGCCAGAGGTTCTATCTTTGGGAGCCAATAGCACAGAAATGGTACTCGTGTGCATGTAAAAGTCAGATGGAGTCAGATGACGTGAGGCTAATTCTTCCTACTAGCTTGTGCCATCCTTAGCAAATTATTTAATGGCTGTGTTACTCATTCAGTTTCTTCATTGCAATGGTAATGGTCCCTAGCTCATAAGGTTGTGGCGCTGTGAGTTTGAAATGAGAGAAAGTATGTCAACTGCTTGGTGGAGTTCTTACATAGCAAAGTCTCAGTAATTGTTGGATGTGATGATGTGATGATGTGTTCTCACCTCACAGCCTGCTTGCCCCAGGCATCCAGTGAACGTTGCTCAATGCCCCAAGCCCCTCAAGAGCCCCACCCCAATCATCTCTTCTAGATAGCATTCCACCGCCCAGTTTATTCCTTGTTTTCTACCTATTCTGTGTTCCATTTTCTTAAGCCTCTGTTTCTTGCTATTCATGTGATAGATAAAATTGAATCCATTAGTGTTGGTATTTAAGGAGCTGTTTAGACATGATCAATGCTTACATTTTCACAAATGTTTTTGAGGCCACAATCTAAAGGAGGAAATCATGAAGGAAACATTTGGCACCCAGGGGAAGCAGTGGGAACACAGTGCTGATACAGGAAGCCCTGTATTCTCTGCCAAATGAAAGTCCTCTCTTCAGTCTTGCCCTAAGAATAAGCTCACGATGAATGCCCTGTAGACAGCAAAAGTATTTGCTCCAATTCAACCCTTACCCAGACCTCCCTTTGTTTCTCTTAGCCTTAGTAGATTGAGCTCTGTTATTTTCTTGTTGAGCCATTGAGCAAGGAGAAGGTAGCACAGAGCGATGGAGAAAGGGCACTGAGTCCACCTTCTGAGGGATTTTTCAGAATAAAGGTGCAGAGTCTTCTGTTCTGGGATCTGGAGGACCTACCTGGTCACTGTCTCCCAGGGCTGGTCTGGACTCAGGGTTCAGTCATGGGTGTGTGAGGAGAATTCTCTGTCTCTGTAACCTCTGCATCACCCCACAGAGAAGGGCAGCAGGAGCACTCGGTGATAGAAACATCCCCTGTGTTTTCCTTGCTCCCTCCTTAGCACCCAGCCTCGGTTCTCTGAGCCAAGCAGAGATCTGCACTCAGCGCCCATACTCCCTAACACTCTCTCCAAGCGAATGGGCAAGAAGGTGGGTCCAGCCAGGGGACCAGTGGAGACCCCCCTGCAAGCTCCAGCCTTCTGCTATGCATAGCATCACTGTTCAGTTCCCAGAGATGAGGGAGTTCCCTCCTCTGAGAGGAGGATGCAAGGGTGTTTGTCCCCTAGTGGGGAGAGTGTTTGTGTTGAAGATTTTCACTGTCAGTGTCCCCTTGCCCCCCGTAGATTCCCAAGAGGCAGGCATGGCACTTGTGAGCACTAATCCTTTTACATTATAGGACTTTTATTTTGAGCTTTATATTGGCCCTCAGCATATCTAGAAACCTGTAATTGTGTGAAAATTCGATGAATGTATTTTTCTCCTAGAGACTTTGGCTGTAGTTTTTACCAGATTCTTTTGTGTGTGTGTGTGACCAAGAAGTTATTAATGAAAATAATGACACTGCCCTTTCGATATATCCCTTTATTATCTTTACATGCTCTCTTTTCATTTTGTGATAACTTTCTCTCACTTTGTAACCATTAAAACAACAAAAAGCATTAACAAATATTTGTCCAGAAATGTCAAGTATCCAAAGCTCTCAATGAGAGCTCCTTTATTTTTTTTTTAATGTTTTTGTTTTTTTTGACAGAAAGAGACAGAGCATGAGTGGGGGAGGGGGAGTGTCAGAGAGAGAGGGAGACACAGAACGCCAAGCAGGCTCCAGGCTCTGAGCCGTCAGCACAGAGCCTGATGTGGGGCTCGAACTCACAGACCGCGAGATCATGACCTGAGCCAAAGTTGGACGCTCAACCGACTGAGCCACCCAGGTGCCCCAATGAGAGCTCCTTTAAAAGCTTTCAGAGAAACCCTGTGAGGTTAAGTGCTCTGACCACTGCATTTTACAGAGGAGGAAACTGAGGCTCAGAGAGGCAGGAAAATGATCGAAGGTGGATCTAAGATTCGACTGAGGTCTTTCTCACTCTGGGAGTGATTCTCCTCTCTATGCAGAGCTGACATTGTGTAGCACCGTGCCCCCCAGACTGCCAAGAAATTGTGTGCATGTTGAAAAAAGTTCCACTGAAGCAACGGATACTCAGTTTTTGGTGGGAAAGAGTGATTTGCTTCCTCGGTAGACAATTTTCCTTTGACACATCTTATAGGGGTACGCATGGGGGTTGGGGTGAGCAGCGTTCTGGAAGGCTGCTTTTTCAGAAGGAATCAAAGGGCTAGGGTGGAACAAAATTCTTACAAAGGCAAGTATCCCCTTTTCACCAGTTCTCAGGAATGTCTCCTACCATAGCCAGTGTCTTCATTTTCATCCGTAAAGGGGTCTCCACTGAAAGGAGCTTTGCAACAAAGTTCAAACGGCCGCCCACTCACATTTTTCTAGCCCACGGGCTGTTTCCCTACGCAAACAACATCGTCTTGTGTCACTGCAGGGCTATCTCCTGTGGCTGTAACAATACCCTGAAGACATAGCTTAGACAGTTCAGGAGTTCACATTTTTATTAAGTTCCTCATTTGCCACCTGTGTTCTTTTTGGACCAGCTTCAGATTCCCGGGCCGCCGAGAACAGGCTGACGGGAACCGGGCTGTGTGGATTTAAAGCCGATGTTCCATGTTGTCCTTGTTCTCCTGAATCTGCATCTGTAATCACGAGGAATCCTACCGTGTCACGCATGAGCCCTCTCGGGCGCCTGGGTGCGCAGTGTCTTCCTGTCCCGGACAGACTCAGGGTCCCCAGGACCTCCACCTCCCGTGCCCCCGTGCTGCCCCCAGGCTCGCTTCCTTCTTTCCCGCCCCCGGACCTTGAGCCTGATGTACCAATGCTCGGAGTGGGGCTCGTTATGTAAGTTTCCCGGTCCCTGAGCTGGGTGACTCAGCGTGAGGTGGTGCCCCGCTCCTTCCCAGCCTGGGGCAGCATGCTAACCGGCGCCAGGTCAGCGGCAAACCGGAATGGAAAACAAGGCCTGCTAATGAGGTCCAGCTGAGCGCCTTCACTCCCGGTGGTGTCTGGCGAGCCCAGGAAACCCACGGGAACCGTTGGAGGACTGTTGGCAATGAACCCATGGGTGGAATTCTCCATCTCCCTGCTCACTTCCTGTTCTCTCCTCCCCTTGTCTCTTTGGCCACAGATCACAGAAGTTTCACATTTGGTTCCTCTTTGCCCCCAGGCTGCCACTTCCTGGGTCCCTGTTACAAATGGAATGTTTGTGGTCTTCCAAAATTCATATGGAGAAGCCCTGACCCTCCAGGGTGGTAGTGTTAGGGGGTGGGGCCTTTGGGAGGTAGACTGAGATAAGGTTATTAAGGTAGAGCCTCCATGATGGGATTAGTGCTCTTAAAAGTTAGAGCCCAATGTCCTACCCCCGCCCTCCTTCTTATGAGGATCCAGCAAGAAGGTGGCTACCTGGAAGCCAGGAAGTGTGGGTCCTCACCAGAACCCCACTATCCTGGCCCCCTGATCTCCAACTTCTAGCCTCCAAAACTGTGAGGAAATAAATTTCTGTTTAAGTCTGCAGTATATTGTTAAAGCAGCCCAAGCTAAGGTAGTCTCAACTGACCTGAGCCTTCACCTCCAGGTCCTAGCGGGGCTCAGGAAGGAGGCGATATTGGTGTGTGAGGATGCACCCTTGGGTGCAGCTCAACCTGGACCCAAACTCTCTCTCCTCCACCCCAGGTCCCCAGCACAGAGTAGGAAATCAGCTGCAAACACTGGTTGTAGAGAGGACAGGGTTTGTTTGGCACTGGATTTGGTTTTGTGTCTGGCTCTGCCTCATTTCTCTCTCCTGCAGGCATGTCTTTGAGTTTTCTTTCCTTTGCAGGACAAAGATGGGTGCTAGCATCCTGCTAACCGTTGGACGAGGAGCCAGAGACCTTAGATTCTAGTACAGGGTTTGCCACTAACCAGGTTTTCAGGGAAGGGCAGCGAACTTTCTCTCTCTCTCTGCTTCAGGGACTCATCTAAATGACACCTGCCTTAGGATTGGTATGCATTTAAAAAAAAAAAATTTTTTTCAACGTTTATTTATTTTTGGGACAGAGAGAGACAGAGCATGAACGGGGGAGGGGCAGACAGAGAGGGAGACACAGAATCGGAAACAGGCTCCAGGCTCCGAGCCATCAGCCCAGAGCCTGACGCGGGGCTCGAACTCACAGACCGCGAGATCGTGACCTGGCTGAAGTCGGACGCTTAACCGACTGCGCCACCCAGGCGCCCCAGGATTGGTATGCATTAATAAAGATTGTGTGCCAGGTCTGTCCAGTGTTGGGATATGGTGCTAAACAAGACAGCCATGGTCCCTGCCTTCGTGGCACCTCCCTCCATCCCAGGTAAGGACACGATTAGCAAGGAAACAGGGAAAGACGATAATTACCGAATGTGACAAGTGCTCTGAGGGAGACAAACAGCATGATGAAATATGAGAGGAACCTGGAGGGGGTGAAATTTATTTAAAAACCTCCACCTACAAGCTGAGAAGAAGCTAGAGCTGTCAACCCGGCAGAAGCCTTCCAAGCAGAGTTATGGGCTAACGAAAAGTAAAAAAGCTTTACAAAAGGTATAATGTTACACAGATAGCCAGTTTAATACAAGTTACACCACCTTCATTATCTGTGGCTTTACCCCACATTCCTGGACCAGGGTCTAGAATTCGCACGACTGGCTGGTGCCTGGAAAGCAGTGCTCTAGGACAAGCTAAGTCATACAGGAGGCCAGCGAGAGGGCTCCCGGGGGGAGGGTGCGGTAGAAAGACAAGTGTTGGGGAGCCTGGGTGGCTCAGTCGGTTAAGTATCTGACTCTTTATGTTGGCTCAGGTCATGACCTCATGGTTGTGAGATGGAACCTCACATTAGGCTCCCTGCTGAGTGTGGAGCCTGCTTAAGATTCTCTCTCCCTCTACCCCTCTCCCCAACTTCTTCTCCCTGCCCCGTCCCCTCTCTCTTTCTCAAAATAAATAAATAGAGGCACCTGGGTGGCTCAGTCAGTGAAGCCTCCGACTCTTGATTTCAGCTCAGGTCATGATCTCATGGTTCATGGGTTCAAGTCCCACGTCAGGCTTCATGCTGACAGTGCAGAGCCTGCTTGGGATTCTCTGTCTCCCTCTCTCTCTCTGCCCCTTCCCTACTCGCTCTCTCTTTCAAAATAAATAAATAAACATTTTAAATAAGTAAGTAAACATTAAAAAAAAGATAAATGTCTGAGAGGTCTGCTCTCTTTGAGGACATGATGCATCCAATCTATACAGAGGCCCTCCTCCTCCTACAGCCTCCTGTCCCCAAATGCTTCAGCTCTTTGTCACCCTTCTTCCAGCATGCAGCTGGCATTTATGGAGCACCTGCTAAGAGACAGGGATCCTCCCCTCCTCCAAGCAGGAACTCAGGAAGTAACACCCCCTTCTACATGCCTTAGGCCTAAGGAGGTCACTTCTCCCAGCTGTTCATGTTTGGGTCCATGTTGGCTACAGTCCTATTGTGCTCTTTGGCTAGATTCCTTTTGGGGGCCAGCGGGGCTCCAAGCATGCTGTGTCTGTAAATTGATGCCATTAACCACCCAGAGGGGCCATCTAGGGGCTGGAAGGTTTCAGCATAGGTGTGTGG
The DNA here is from genome assembly GCF_016509475.1 of Prionailurus bengalensis. NCBI lineage: Eukaryota > Metazoa > Chordata > Mammalia > Carnivora > Felidae > Prionailurus > Prionailurus bengalensis. The sequence continues at coordinate 25,716,012 of NC_057360.1, forward strand.
AATGGTCATGCAGCACATCTCCCTCCGGCAATCCCAGTATCCAAGTCTGCTGACAGACCAACTGAGCCTCAGCACAGTGGGCACAGCAGGGCCTACTGCTTTAGATTCTCCCTGGGCACGTTTCCTGAGAGCCAAGAACACTGGACAGGGAGCCACAACATCGGGATTTCCACCTCCTAGGCATGGGGCCTGATCTGTAGCTTTATCTGTTAGTTATGCCCTCTATGTTCCAACATTCTGTAGCTGCATGACTTTAGAAGGACGGTGGTTTTCAAACTTCGGCAGGCTTCAGAATTCTCTAAGAGCTAGTGAAAGTGCAGATTCTTGCACTTGCTGAATCAGTAGCTCCTTGAGTAGAGGTGCAGGAATTTGCATTATCAATAGGCATTGAAAAGAGTTTCTGATTGCAAGTGAACTACAGTTTGAAAAACATGGCTGTTTAAAGTGGCTACCACCAGAAAGCAATTCAGTGAATTCCTCCCTTACAGGACTAATGGTTCCTCAGCCAGCCTTGAAGCCGGCTGTCAGGTGGGGCTCCTGGAGACAGCATTTATAATGAGAATGCCTCCTCAGATGTGGCCCCAACATTTCACACAGGGCCCAGAGCCTGTGCGCAGTAATGGTGGTTCAATGAATGAAGGGCCCAGTGACTTGGAGAGGTGGGAAGGGGAGTTGGGTTAGACTATTAACGACTCATATGTGTCGCTGGAATGCAGATTTCAGAAAAGTAGGGGCCATATTCTTAATTATTCCCAGCACCTGATATATACTGAAGATGCTGAATACGTTAATGACACCACCTACTTCTCTCTCTCCCTTGGATGAGAGAGAAGACTTGAAAGCCCATTGAGGTAGACCTACCCCTGTCTGAAGGAACTCCCTATTTCCCCAAATATCTGATTCAAACTAACATAGAATCACCATTGTATGATTAGAAACCAAATTCAGGTTGGGACATGAAGGTGTTTTTGATACACAGGGTCATGACAAACATATCACCTGGGCACAATAAAGTCAGTCATACAATTTCGATTGTAATAAGAAAACATGGGGTAATTTATTTCCCTTTAAACCAGGGCCAGAACATCTGGCCCAGTAGGAAAATTTGCTAAATAACAAAACCCATTAAACACAAAGAAATAGCAATTAACCTGGTAATGCAAAACCATTTACATCTATCAGATTGTGATAGGATCCCCTCCCTAAGAAAAAAAAACCTTTCAAGGCAATCTGACTATACATGACAATATCCCTCAAGACCTTGTAACATGAGACCACTTAATCAGACTGCATGTTTGTGTGTTACCATATATGGCAGACAAAGAAGTAAAAAATATATATAAAAAACTATGCCACATGGCATTCTAGGCTTAGTTCTTTGGGTAGGAACCTGAGTCGTGTCGACACAAAGTTGCTTCCTGGAAAGAAAAGCCTCGGTGTCACCACTCTCTGTGCGAGAATCCTCCTACAACATGGGCAAAAATTAAAAGGTATGACAATAGCAAGTGTCAACAATAGCATGTGGTATATAATAAAGACACCGGTAGACTGCTAATGGTTCAACCCCTTTGAAAAACAGGGGGCACCCGAAGCAGGGTTGTAAATGTGCCTGCATGCTTTATGATTCAGCAGTTCCCTCCTAGAGGGTTATTCAATGCTTGCCCATCCACACGACAGATATAGGGGATCCTGGGTGGCTCAGTTGGTTAAGCATCTGACTTCGGCGCAGGTCATGATCTCGCGGTTTCTCAGTTCGAGCCCTGTGTTGGGCTCTGTGCTGACAGCCCAGAGCCTGGACCCTGCCTTGGATTCTGTGTCCTCCTCTCTCTGCCACTCCCCAGCTCGTGCTCTCTCTCTCAAAAATAAACAAACATTAAAAAAAAAAAAAAAAGACACTGTAAGAATTCTCATGGCAGCATTGTTTCATAGGCAAAACCCTGAAACGAGCAACTCAAAATAGTAAAATGAAATGATAACTAATTAAGAAGAATACTACTTTATTTGTATATTTACTTCATTGTAAGTTTATGTAAGTTTTCAAATGTACATCAACAGTAGAAGAATAAATCGACCATTAAGTAGATACAATATCAAACTCTGTAAGCAGCAAACATGAATGAACTATAGTCGTGCATCAACAGGTGAAATTCAACAATATAATACTAATTGAAAAAAACAAGTCACAGAAGAATATGTACACCACGATTCCCCTGATTTAAGGGCCAGTAACGGAGCAAACAAAGCAGGGTGTGGAATTTGCACAAAACAATGTTTTATAATCTTTGTGGATTCTTTTCCTGGAATTCCCATCCCTATTTTATTTAACTTGGAAATTTCTTTCGTAAGAATAAAACTTGAGTCGCTTCCTCTGTAATGCCTTCCCGAATGGCTCCAGGTAAAGTTATTGGTCCCCCCTTTTCTGATAGATCTTTCCCGTGCACATACATCATCCCAGCACTTGTCACAGTATATTGCAAACCGGCAGCATCCAAGCCAATAGTGTTCTGCTAAATGGTTACTAATTGGCTTTTCACATATCTATCTATATAGATAGATATAGATCTATCTATATAGATATATATAGATAGATAGATACACACACATATATGAATATTTTCTCAATTTTCTGTGACATTAACAAAAATTTGTTTTAATGTTTATTTTTGAGAGAGAGAGTGCGAGTGGGGGAAAGGGCAGAGAGAGGGAGACAGAATCCAAAGCAGGCTCCAGGCTCTGAACTGTCAGCACAGAGCCCAAGAGGAGCTCAAACTCACCAAGTGTGAGGTCATGACCTGAGCCGAAATTGGACGCTTAACCTACCTAGCCACCCAAGCGCCTCTCAATTTTCTTGTCATTTACAATATAGTGGCTACAGGTATGATACACTTTGAGTTTTCTGATGCATTATTAACATTTTCTCCATTACTTAAGTCCGAAGGTCAACAAAACAATAAATCAAGCATTGATTTGTAGCATTTGCCTATTTCCATGGTGCAAATTCTTCCAGGGTAGAAAACTTAGGTTTTAACATGCCTTCGTTAGATGAGGAGTTGGACAGAGATGTGCAGTGACCCCTGTCTTGAGGAACCCTCTTTTACACCTTCATTTATTCGTTCCACAAATATATGCTGAATCCTGAGGCTAGAGTAGTGTTCAGGATAGGAAATGTCCTCAACCAGAAGGAAATTAATGAAGCCAGCAATAAACAAATGGAGCCAGCAAATAACAAAAGAAACATTGTTGTGCAATGAAGGAAATCAATAAGGTGATTGGTGAAATAAAGGAGGGGGGATGACCTAGAGAGGTCAGCAAGGGCTTCCCTGAGTTGGTGACCTCTAAGCTGAGACCTGAAGAATGAGAACAGGGGCCACCTGGGTGGCTCAGTCAGTTGAGCTTCTGACTTTTGATTTCAGCTCAGGTCATGATCTCAGGGTCAGGAGATTGAGCCCAGTGTTGGGCTCTGTGCCGAGCGTGGAGCCTGCTTGGAATTCTCTCCCTTTGCCCCTCTCCTCCACTCTCATACTTTCTCTCTGCCCTTGCCTTGCTCACACTCTTTCTTTCTCTCAAAAAAAAAAAAAAAAAAAAAAAATGAGAACAGGCCATCCTTTTAAGTAGCCAGAAGACTATTTCGACAGCAGGGATAGCAATGTCAAAGCCTCTCAGGAGACAAAGAGCCTGGGGTATGAAGGGATGAGACAGAGGGCTGAGAGGGAGGAATGTATTAGGCGGTTGGTGCCCTTGGCTGCAGTCAGATTGTAGCTGGATTTTACTCTAATAGTGGTGGGAGCTCACAAAGGGAGTCTTGGGTTTTGGGTGTATGGCAAGAACTAAGGGTGTGTTCAGCCATCAGTTTTGTTCCTGGGTTTGACCCTTAAAATAGACAAAATCATAGCATTTGATTTCAGGTTGATTTCGTCTAGGAATACACAATCTCCCTTAGTTCTGGCCACGAGAGACCATAGCTGGGGAGACACTGCACAAGCTCACACTCCACCTGAACCCCATGAAAGTGCATCTTTTGGCCAGTCACAAGGAAGAGTCTGAGGAGAGATCAGGTTGAGAAGGAGAAGTCAAGGCAAGTTAACCCTAACCTTATCATGGAAAAGGTAAGGGGCTCCAGGGCAATGGTCATGTCTCTTTCTACACAGATATCCTGGGCTTCTGAGATAAAAGGCTGTTTTTCCAATGAGGAAGTCCTGGTGGACAAACACACCTTTCTCTCCTTGGGTGCCAGAATAAACCGAGTTAACTAATGGTTTATAGGCCCCCAAACGAATACCCATCATATTCTTGACCTGTGTGCTTAATCAATTCTGGATACAAAAGTGCCAAAAGAGGGGCGCCTGGGTGGCTCAGTCGGTTGAGCATCCGACTTCGGCTCAGGTCATGATCTCGCGGTCCGTGGGTTCGAGCCCCACGTCGGGCTCTGGGCTGATGGCTCGGAGCCTGGAGCCTGTTTCGGATTCTGTGTCTCCCTCTCTCTCTGCCCCTCCCCCACTCACGCTCTGTCTCACTCTCTCTCAAAAATGAATAAACATTAAAAAAAAACCACAAAAGTGCCAAAAGATCTAAACCAGAGGTTAAAAGTAGGAAAAGGAGAAATTCTTCAAAGACAGCTTTCCCCTAAGTGTATTCTGAAGAATGTTAGTTCCATAGAGTCATGCCATGACAAGAGTACCACGGTCAAGGGAAATGAGAGGATGCTGAAAGCCGTATCTGCTTCTTGGAGACTCACTGTGCACCTGTAGTCAAGAAATCAGGTTAATATTGTTAAACTCGGTCTTTGGAAATAAGGCCGAAGAGCATTTTTGCTTATGACGTTTTCTACTGTGCACATTTAGAGTAGTGCTGCCTTTGGATACCTTTTCTCTTCCAAGAGAGGAATTTTGTTTTGTTCAGGATGGAAACTTCATGGAGGCATGCAAGAACAATCTGATACACGCAGAACAGCCTCCAGCCTCAACCCCCAGATAGGTAGGAGCGGAAGTGTCCGGAGTGAATGGCCGTTCCAGTTCTCTTCCCTTCCAGATGTGAAGCTGCCCGGAGGTATGACATTGGTTGCTGCCTGGGTGGAGCATGGGGGCTGCTCTTTAACAGGGCAGTTAGGTTGGGTGGAGGAAGAGGAGGAGGAAGCTCTGGGAGTAGGTGATAGGCAGCCAGGAAAACCCTGGCCTAGGGAACATCAAGTGGAATTTTCCTCTGGAAATCCTTTTGAACTAAGTGGATTTGAATGTTGCACCCCTGGTTGCCTAGATCCCATGGCTAAGTGATTTTGTCTTCATTTTCCAGTAATGATTAACACTGCTGTAGTCCCTGCGGTTTGGAGACAGTTTGTCTAACTGTGGTGACAGAAACAAGGAGGAAGCCCATCCCCAAGTCCCTCAGCAAAATCTGCTTTCCACTTGTGATTTTTGGTGGGAAGAGGAGGGACATGAAAATACTCCTGTGTTTGGAAGGATTGTTCGGCCTTTTCTTAAACACTTCTCAGTGTTTTATATTCTTTGAGCAAAATACCCATTTTGGGTTAATGGATGATGTTTTCTTTTTTTTAAGTTTATTTATTTATTCTGAGAGAGAGAGAGGGAGGGGCAGAGGGAAAGGAGAGAATCTCAATGCTGGGCTTGGTCCCACGAACCATAAGATCATGACCTGAGCTGAGATCAAGAGTCAGATGCTCAACCTACTGAGCCACCCAGGTACCCCATGGATGATATTTGCATTAATCATCCTAATGAAACTCCAGTGATGGTATTTTTATTATTTATTTATTTATTTATTTATTTATTTATTTATTTATTAAAAAAAATTTTTTTTAAAACGTTTATTTATTTTTGAGACAGAGAGAGACAGAGCATGAACGGGGGAGGGTCAGAGAGAGAGGGAGACACAGAATCTGAAACAGGCTCCAGGCTCTGAGCCATCAGCCCAGAGCCTGACGCGGGGCTCGAACTCACATACCGCGAAATCGTGACCTGAGCCAAAGTCGGACGCTTAACCGACTGAGCCACCCAGGCGCCCCTGTGATGGTATTTTTAGATGAAGAAGCAGAAGCCAAGAGGCCCAAATATTTTTGGGGCAGAAGTAGGGAAGAATGTGACATCATCTCCTAACCCATTGGAGGCCTCTCATGCCACCTGGCAACTTGTTTGGGTCCCACATTTCACTTAGGAAAGACAAGCTGGATCTGATTACTAAGTGAGGTCAAAGACTCATGGCCCTTGGATGGAGTGCCACTGACAGAGCCTCAGCATTGCAGAGGGGGCCGCTGTATCCCCCCACCCCAGCCCCCAGCCCACTCTAAAAAGCATGGCTTTGTGTTTTTTTATTTGGCTTGTTTTCAAAAGCTTTTCTCCCTCCTTTTTCCCCCTCTTTCCTGTCTTCCTCCCTCCTTCCCTCCTTTCCTTTCTCTCGATGAGAAGGACAACAAAATATTACTTGTTTGAGAGAGGTTAACGAGAGAAAGCCACCAGAATCTGCACTTGGGAGCAAGGGGAGAGCTCCGTTTCCCATGGCACAGTGCATATCACAGAATGTCAAAGCAAGGAGTGACCTTAGGGATCCTGACCCACCCTCTCAAAGAAGATTGAGGCCCAAAGGGGAGGCTCTTGACCGGAACTCATAACCCCAACACAGCCTTTTTCTGCTACTTCACGCTGAAGTGGGAGCAGCATTTGTTACCTAATGTCACAAGTTCTGCCAGAGCGCTCCCTGAAGCATAGCATGACATGACACTTTTTGGAACCTTTAGCAGGATCCGTCCCCCAGCATCCTAGTGAGGACCTGCCTGCCTTGGTCACATTCGTGGGGTGAGGTAGGGATGAAACGAGCAGTCTGCCGAGAAAGACTCCTTATCCTAAAACTAAAGATTTTAAAAACACGCGTGATGCTTTTCTGAGCACTCAGTCACGGTTGCTTTGCCAAAATTAGACTGAGACTTTTATGATGGAGAAAGAGGGAGACTGAGCAGGGTGTGCAGTACTGCAGTCTCAGGGAAACCTAGCAGGACTCTGACATCTCTAGAAGCCCGTGTAACTCCATGTCTGGTCAAGTGATGGCCAGGTTTACGTTCTGGGCCTCTCGGCCATGCTGTGAAAAGTTGTCTCCTACAAAGGATGGCTACCATGCAATTCAGGGCCTGCAGCTGAAACAAAACCTACCCATCTTATTCCTCCCTTAAGGGGGATCTCCCTGTTCATAGTTTTATGTCACTTGGTGCTATAGGAGCCACTGATGCAGAGCATGACAATGTCTGTTCTAGATACTTGATTCCTTATTTTTGTGACAGAGGCATATTCTATTATGTGGACTTTTTTTTATGATTGGCAAATATCAATCTATGATATCAAGTATCAACTATTTATAAACTGCATTCTTTTTATTTTATTTTATTTTATTTTATTTTATTTTATTTTATTTTTTAATGTTTATTTATTTTTGAGACAGAGAGAGACAGAGCATGAATGGGGGAGGGTCAGAGAGAGGGAGACACAGAATCCGAAACAGGTTCCAGGCTCCAAGCTGTCAGCACAGAGCCCGACGCGGGGCTCGAACTCACGGACCACGAGATCATGACCTGAGCCAAAGTCGGCCACTCAACCGACTGAGCCACCCAGGTGCCCCTAAACTGCATTCTTAAAGTTAATATGTAACGGCAGAAACTGTTAATTATACCTGTACTATGCTAATAAAATAATCTTTAATGTAGCATACAGGGATAGAGACAGAGAGAGACTATGGAGAATAGAGATAGTGAAGACGACAGCAAGGAAAGGGAAGGCAACGTGGAGAGACGCGGGGATTTCTGCAGGTGATCGTGTGTTGCTGTGCTCTGAAATCTCTAAATCTTGGCCAAGTCTTCATGTAATCATGCATCTTGTTTTCTCTGGATCCAGGGTAGTGACTTGAGCTATGAATAGGAATGAGAAAGCATAGGAAATTGCATTTCTCAGTGTAAGGATGTGAGTATATGGTTCATGGCCTCAGAGTGTGTCCCCATGACTGGACGAACTCACACTGGATAGAACACAACTTGACATGTCCTTCACAGTTCTAAAGAGGAGTGGCCGTCAGGGGTGTGAGATTGCTGAGGACGTAAAGACCAACAGATGCTAGTGTTGGGAGAATTTTTGAAGGCCATCTGGTCTCCTCTTCTGCCTTCTAGCTCTCAGACAATGAATGAATGGGCGGTAAGGGGGGTGGGGCTCTGGCCTCTGATTTTGTCCTAAATATCCCAGAAATGAGGATGATGTCCTAGCCACCAAGATGCTATCCTAGTGTTTAGTTTTATAGGAACCCCAGTGTATGGATAAGAGCGATTCATATTATTGAGCGCACATAATACGGTGTATGGCACCGTGCTGAGCATTTGCCGTGCATCTTACCTCATTTAATACTCCTAGAAGCCCTAATGAGGAATAACACATAAAAGGGGGAATAACTTAGTCTACACCACAGTTAGCAAGTGGCAGAGCTAGGGCTCAGGACCAGGTTTGCCTGATTTTCACACTTCAAGCTCTTAACGGTACTATTCTATTCCTATTATGAAAATCCTACTATTATGAAACAGTTGAATAATTGGTTTTGATTTACGGGCCAAAGGACACTTCCCTTACAAATAATAAGAGGGTCATTATTAGGGTTGCCAGATTTAGCCAAAAAAAAAAATTAATAATAATAAATAAATAAATAAATAAAGAGTACTAAGTATTTTTGAATTTCAGATAGATAAATAATTTTTTAGTTTAAATAATTTTAGTATAAGTGTGTCCCAAATATTGTGTGGAACATACTTAACACTAAGAAAACTATTCTTTGTTTTATCTGAAATGCCAATTTCCTGGACATCCTTATCTTATCTCGTGTCCCTATTCATCATGAATGAGACCAAGTTGGTGAATTCAGTCCCTTTGGAGGCCACTTGTTGCTTTGTTCCATGACGCCCCTCTATTGGGAACCTCTTCATCTAAGGCTGCTATGAACCCCGTCAGTCCCATAGTCCCTCAATGTCTTTGTATATCAAGACTATGTTTAAGATATTTTACTATTTAAAATTTTTTAAAAATATTTATTTAATTTTGAGAGAGAGAGAGAGAGAGAGAGAGACAGAGAGACAGAGCATGAGTGGGGGAGTGACAGAGAGAGGGAGACACAGAATCTGAAGCGGGCTCCAGGCTCTGACCTGTCAGCACACAGCCCGACGTGGGGCTTGAACCCACAAACTGTGAGATCATGACCTGAGCCGAAGTCGGACACTTGACTGACTGAGCCACCCAGGAGCCCCAAAGGTAATTTTACTATTAAACGGTTGATGCATACAACCATTTGCTGAGTCAAAAGTTATATGTGCAGCATTGCAAGATAAGGCCAATTGTCTTCCACAATGATGATACAGATATTATTCTGTTGGTGTGCACGAGTTCCCTTGTGTTCAATATCCTCCCTGCATATGGGGTATGGTCAGACTTCTTAATTTTTGCTTTTGTAGTGGGTGTGAACTGCTCTCTCACTGTGATTTCAATTTGCAGTTCCCTGATTTCTAATGAGGTTGAAGATCTCTTCACAAATTCATCGTCTCTTTGTTTTTTCAGATGTCTGAATTGCAGCTATGTACTGGGGTTTCAAAGTCCATTGTTTTAAGGAAGATACTCAGAGATAGTAATTTGAGAAAAGATTAAACAGAGAAGGCCCCAGACACAGAGCATATATTGGCCCTCAGGGAGCAGAATAAGTAAACTGTGCTTTGTGTATAGCACTCCCTGAAGCCTGGAAACCTCTCAGTTGCCCAACCACCACTTAGCTCCTCCCTCCTGGCAGCCAGGTGTTGCGGAAAGAATTTCCAAGCCAGATAGACCTGGACTTAAGTTCTATTTCCTAGCTGTGTGACAGAAAGTCAGTTTTTTCTCTGGGTGTCCGTTTTCTTATCTGTAAAATTGGGATGGAAAGATGTGCCTTTCAGGGTTGCCGTAGGATTAAACAAGATAGCAAATGGAAAGACTGCCAGGTAGGTGTTCAAGCAATGTTGCTTTCTTTCAGGCTTTTTTTTTTTTTTTTTTTGTATTAAGAACAGACTAGAAGAAAACCACCTTAAGGCAACCAATATTCTGTTCCATTAGAATCAATTGGAATTTTGCGCTTACGATCTCAGCTGTGGCAAAGATAAGCCTAGGGTTTTCAAAAGAGTGGCTGGGTTTTGGAGGCAATCTGACTGGAGGATTCCTTTCCAGACAATACTGGGAATAGATCATCTGAGAGCTATTGGCTATCATCCTCGTTCCTCTTCAATGGCAGGTTCCATCACCACCCAGATACCTGACTGAGTGTCTCACGATCTTTAGGTAGTTCAGGGTTTTTCCTGAACAGCATAAACTGTTCTTTTCTTCTTATAGTAAGGGAGCACTGCTATGAGCCAGACATGTGAACTACATAGCAACATCCTGTTGTGTTCAAGTCCCGCCAACTGCATTATTGACCTGGTTCACAAGTTATTATATTATGGGAGGTGGGGTCTAGGCCCATCCTCTTAATTCACATGAGAGGTCCAGCCCCTGGCTATGATTATACCACAGCTTTAAGGGGCAAGTGTTCTGACTCACAAATCTAGGACTTTTTTTTTTTTTTTTCCTGTTCCCTTATACTCAGGATCTCCTTTTACTGGACATGTGTTCAAAGGTGACCCCAAATCCTTCAAGCATCTCCAAGGGCCAATTTCAGATCTTCTTAACCTGGGAATCAGAAGACCCTAGTCCCAATCTTAGTCCTTTTCAGAGTAGCTCCACTGGAGAATACATGACATTAGAGTTTTTCTATGTGCTTTTGAGGGTTACTAAGTGTCACAGGTAAAGCAGGAAAATCCTTTGGAAGCTGGAGTCTTTGCATAGGAAGATTCAATTTATCTATATATCTATATCTATCTCATCTACATCTATATACACACACACATATATACATATATATATAATGGAGAGAAAAATTATATATAAATATATAGAACCTAAATATAAATATTTTATAAATGTTTATAAATAAGTATATAAATTTATAAATATTTATAAATATAAATATAAAATTAAAAAATACAAAAGTATATATATTTCATGGAGAGAGGAGTTATTACTTTTACCCCAATTTTTTAAAGTTTATTTATTTATTCGGGGGGGGGAGGGGCTGAGAAATGGGGAGAGAGAATCCCAAGCAGGCTCTGTGCTGTCAGTGCAGAGCCCGATGCGGGGCTCAAACTCACGAACTGTGAGATTATGACCTGAGCCAAAACCAGGGGCTGAAATCAAGAGTTGGATGCTTACCCGGTTGAGCCACACAGGCATGTCTACCCTGCTTTTTAATTTTTTAAAATTAAAACAAAATTTTTTTTTTTACCTACCCTGCTTTTGAAAAAGAAGTCTAGGACCAAAAAAAAAAAAAAAAAAAAAAGAAGGCTAAGTAATTCATTCATGATTTATTTGGTCAGCAAATATTTTTTCAAGTGCTTACTGTATGTGAGATACTTAACGAGTCCCAGAGAATATAATGGAAATAAAATAAATATGATCCCTGCTTTCATTCCATTTACATTATAGTGAGAGAGGCAAATAATAAACAATAAGCAAATAGTAACACATGAAATAACACTTAATGGCAGACTGAAAGAAAAAAAGGAAAACAGTTTAAGAACTACTGGTCTAACTAGACTTTGCATTTCTCCCTGGACTTTATTTGGACTTTATTTTTGACCTTTCTTCTCCTGAGAAAGTGAAACCCCTCTAGAAACAGATTCAGCTTAACTTCTCAGTTGTAATTTGAAGGGTGTGTTAAGTCCCTCAGTCCTCTGACCCTCCTCCTGCTTGAATAGGGTCGATTTGTGCAGCCAGTTTGATTAGATTAACCCTTGATTCCTCCCTGCCTCCCAGGCAGGCAGGATAATTCCAGAAAATGAAAGGCAAGTCTGTTTGGCCAGGATCAGCAATGTACTTTCCCCCTTGCAGACTCTCCCTCTGGATTACCGCTGCTGCCCGTGCAAGAAGAAATGATCTGAAAGCCCCAGTAGTGCTGGCGAATTTTTAAAATTTGTGGATTCTCATAAGGAGGATATTGTGCAGAATTTTATCTCAGATCAGGTTTTTGTTCATTGCAGAGTGGAGTTTTATATGTGCACATCTATTGTTTAAAAATGCAAGTGATTTATTACCGCCCCCCCCTACGCCCCGTTTTCAATCCTCAATAAACTCACAGAACAATGTAACATTGTGCAACTAGAATTGTTGCTATTTTTGAATTGGTGTTGTCCTAAAGTCACCTAAGGAGGTGGGCAGTAGAAATAAGGGGTGACCTGTTGAAAGTCTTACAATTCAATGGCAAAGTTGAAATTTGAATCTAGGACATCTGATTTCTGGGTCTCTGCTCTCCAGGTACTAGATTAGATCAAACGGCCTTGCTCAGATTACATATGCATGTGCACACAATATTATCAGAATGCTCTGGGGTCAGTTGATTAGAATTTTCAGTCATTACTAATTCTAGAGAAAATGTCACACCATCGACTGAAAAGCTGGTTCTGATTTGGAGAAAAACAGACTGTCAATTAAACATGAGGGCATGGTTGTTAACACTTTGAAGTGAAAACAAAACACAAGTAAATGGGGGAAAAAAAAGCTATTGCGGAAGGCTGTGGATATCACTTGGAGGATGAGTAATGAAAAGTTAATGATCATGTACAATTAAGGCTATTAGGTCAGGATGTAAAGTCTTATTGGTTGGAGCACCTGGGTGGCTCAGTTGGTTAAGTGTCCAACTCTTGAGTTGGCTCATAGTTCATGAGTTTGAGCCCTGCATCAGGCTCTATATTGACAGTGTGGAGCCTGCCTGGGATTCTCTCTCTCTTTCTCTCTCTGCCCTACCCTGCTCACACACACACACACACACACACACACACACATCCTCTCTCTCAAAAAATAAATAAATAAACTTTAAAAAATAAAATAGGGGCGCCTGGGTGGCGCAGTCAGTTAAGCGTCCGACTTCAGCCAGGTCACGATCTTGCGGTCAGGGAGTTCGAGCCCCGCGTCAGGCTCTGGGCTGATGGCTCAGAGCCTGGAGCCTGTTTCCCATTCTCTGTCTCCTCTCTCTCTGCCCCTCCCCCATTCATGCTCTGTCTCTCTCTGTCCCAAAAATAAATAAACGTTGAAAAAAAAAATTAAAAAATAAAATAAAATAAAGTCCTGTTCGTTGTCCAAAGGGGCCCGATTGATTTGAACTCAGCTGATGGCTTCTCGTTTCTATTACTTTTCTTCCTACCCTTATCTCTTATTCCATTTCTTCCTCCCATCCATTTATATCTTGGGTCTGGTGGGAAGGTGACAGCCCCTTCCCCTGAGAGTCTCTTGGGGATGGGCTTCAGGTCATGATATTCTAGCCATAGAAATGAATTAGCTTTTGGGGGCAAATTCACTTTATTCAACATCACCCTCCTCAGTCCCCTAGTGAAGGCATGGGAAAATGTCAGAAAAGGAAACAGGCCTGAAATGGAGAGAAAGTCAGGCTCTCTTCCCAGGGAACTATCGACCATTTCTGGAAAGCCAGCCCCAAGATTTATGCCCATTGCTGAGAATGGGTCATGGCACAGAGTTAAACACATTAGCAACATCAGGCCCTGGGCTGGGGAACCGATGGTGGGTCTGTCTTGCTCTAGAAGAAACTGAAACCCAGACTGAACAGGCAACTCTTTCTTCACACTTAATGTGACTCAGTCAATTCCAGGATTTAAGCTCAGGCTCCCTTAGGCCTCATAATCAGTTCTCCTGGGAAATGCCATCTGTTGGGGATACTTATTTCTGGGCAGCAAAAATGCTATTCGATTTTGTATAGTTGCTATGTGGATGCCTCCCATTACCTTGGCCCAGGTAGCAGGGAGAAAGGGTAGGTAGGGGTCTGGCATTTGCCATCGTCAATTCACCCTTTTTGCATGTTCTGCTTGTTACCCCAGCTCACTGTCACCCCCCTCACTACCTTGACCCCACACATGCACACTCAAACCCTCCCTTAGTTTTTAAGCCATGATAAGATTTACATGCTTATGTGAGTTTTCTTATACAGTCTAGTCTTTGTATCAACTGTACTAAGCCTCAACATTTGCCTGGAGTAAATAAGGAAGTACTGTTAGGAAATTCATTCCTTATGATCTTATTTATATCTTAAACAGAGCAGTACCTTTTGTTATTACAGTTGTTTTTCAGTGCAGTGCACATAAGCTTGCTTTTCGGACTCCTTCTCTGGAATGCATTATTGATTGACACTCACCCTTAGAATAAATTTCTACCCTTTCTCCCATCAATGGGACAAACTCACAATCCAATTTAGACTGATTCACCTTCCCAGTGCTGTGAGTGATTTGAATAGGGCCACCTTCCCAGCACTTCTTGGGCCCAGGTCCACAGGCACATTCTATTAAGGAATGTGGTCCTGGCATAGGAGCTTGAAATTTCTTTAACAGATTTCAGGAGTGCAGAAGCAGAAGCAGAGGTAGAGGAGGGACGCATCTCCTCCTTGCTGACCTGAAACTCTGGAGACAAATTCCTGACCAGTGCCTGGGAAAGCTGGTTTTCTGGCTAAAGTCTCAGGGAGACCAGAAATTCTTGGGATGTGGGCTGTAGAAGCTGGGGCTAAGGATGAAGAAGGGGGGAGCAAGACGTGTGCTCAAGATAAAATTATAGGTGACATTCTTGATGTGTTTTCTCCTTCTCACCCCTCATGACCAATCTGTGAGCAAGTCCATCAGTCCCACCTTCAAAGTGTATCCTAAAGTCACTTACACCTGTTACCTTTACCATGACCCCCAGCCAAGCCTCTACCTTCTCTCACCTGGCCAACCAGATAACCTCCTCCCAGCAGTTTTTGTGCGTCTTTTCTTGCTGCTTTCTTATTCATGCTCCAGGCAGAAGAGGGAGAAATCTTTCACAGTTGCAAACTGGATTGCAGCATTTTCCTGCCTGAATCCCTTCATCAGCTCTCCATTGTTCCTGGAATTACATCAAGTTCTTTTCCAAGGCCTGCAAGCCCCACGTGCTTTGCTACTGCCCACTCCTTAAGTCTTCCCACAGCACCCTTTTCCATGGTCATTGTTTCATGGCCGCACTGGAGAACATTCCCAGCCAAGTGTCTGGATGCTGAGGGGCCTCTGATCCTACTGTTCTTTCTGCATGGATTGCCCGTGCCCACTTCTTTACCTGGCTGGTCCATTTTTAGGGTTCAGGTACCCACTCAAATGCTCTCCCTGTGAGAGGCCCCAGATGACACCCTTCTCTAACTAACAACACTTCCCATCCTTACTCCTCAGTTGCTGGTTTATCACCATTATTTCACTTCTAGCATTTATCATAATCTAGTCATCGTCTCTATTAATTTCTTTACTTACTTATTTTCTAACTTTCCCACATTTCTATCTAGATCTGTGCTGTCCAGTATGGTAACCACTAGACCTACATGTGGCTGTTGATAATTTGAAACACAGCTAGTCTGAATGGAGATGTGCTTTCGGTATAATATATACACTAGATTTTGAAGATTTAGTATGAAAAATCACATTCCTAAATTTTAACTGATTACATGCTGAAATGATAATATTTGGATATGTTAGGTTAATAAAATATATTTTAAAATGAATAATATTTTTGTGTTTTTAGTTTTTTAATGTGGTGACTTAAATTTTTATTTATTTGTTTTTTAAGTGTTTATATATTTATTTTTGAGAGAGAGAGAGAGAGAGAGAGAGAAAGAAAGTGAGAGAAAGCGGGGGAGGGGCAGAGAGAGAGAGAAGGAGACAGAGGATCCGAAGTGGGCTCTGTGCTGCCACCAGAGAGCCTGATGAGGGGCTTGAACTCACGGGCTGTGAGATCATGACCTGAGCCAAAGTCAGGCACTTAACTGACTGAGCCACCCAGGCGCCCCACTTAAATTTTTAAATTACATGCCTGGCTATATTACATTTCCATTGGCTAGTACTAATCTGGATCAGCGTTACTCTCCTCGGTGTGCGTCAAATATTTGTTTACCGGATGTTTGCTTCCACTTTCCTTTTGACATTTACCGAAGATGAATGGCTTCTGGGATTGTCAACTGTTCTCCATTTCCTCGTTCTACTTATTCCAAACTAGGAGAAAGACAAAGCAAAACTCAATATCAACAGCATCAACAGAAGAAGCCCCTGAGCCATCCAGACTCAGCAGCAAACTGAGGAAGGCAAACTTCCAGTAGAGAATGAGCAGGTCACCTGGGAGGGTGGCAGGATGGAGCGAGCAAGTTTCAGCAGCTCAGCAGCGAGAGATCTTCCCTTAGGCGTAGGCGGTGACACAAATGATTCTCCCAGAACTGCTTTGAAACAAGCAGTAAATCAAGTAAACAAGGCAAAAGGTCTCTGGAGCCCAGTCTGGCTCAGTCTGGATGTGACGTTCCCATAAACTGTGAGCCGAAGTACTGGTGAGGAAGTCTTCTCTTCAGCGATTCACATCGTTCTGCTCGTATGGTGGGAGGAATTGCAGCATTTGGAGAGTCAAAGTGGGGTAGGGATTGGAAAAGCCCTAATGATTTTTTTTCCCAGCTCTCCTTTTAACGACTTCTGGAGACAGGAGGGGGTTAAAACTTCAAGTTAAAGGGGCGCCTGGGTGACTCAATCGGTTGAGCATCTGAGTCTTGACTTTGGCTCAGGTGTGATCCCATGGTTTGTGGGATCAAGCCCCGCATTGGGCTCTGCAAGCGTGGCATTTCTCTCTCCCCCTCTCTCTGCCCCTTCCCTGTGCTCACACTCTCCCTCTCCCAAAATAAATAAATAAGCATTAAAAAAAAACCCAACAACTTCAAGTTAGAGAAGAGTAAAAACTCAGTGCTAACTCAACTGGGTTTATCTGATTAATCCTGGGGAGTATGGGTCACAATTGCAATCCAACAAAATTAGTGAAATATGGAGAGGTAAACAAAGGTTTGAAGCCTGAGTCTCTATCCCATTCCTTGGATAGTGGGAAGGAATGAAATTGGGCTAGAAGCTGCTTTGTTCTGGGAATAAAAAAGCCCCCAGGCCAGGTGGAGTTGCCCAAAACTTGCTTCCTTCACAGATCTGAGTCTTCTACTTTAGCCTTACTTTCTTCTGGCTCTGCTCACTCATTCATTCATGCCACAAATATTGGGGGCCTACTATGTGTTAAGCCTTTGCTAGCACTATGCATTGAGGACAACACTGAACAAGATATATAAGATCTCCAACTTCTTGAAAACTTACGTTCTAGTTGAAGAACAGACAATTGAAAAGTAAACAAAGCAGTAGTCGAATTACTGGATTATATGGTGTTTACCCAAAGGAAATGAAAACATATACATACCCCTATGTTTCTTGCAGCATTATTACATAGCCAAGATATGGAAGCAACCCAAGTGCCCATACATAGATGAATGGATTAAGAAAATGTGATATATACATAATGGAATATCCCTCAGGCATAACAAAGAATGAGATTTTGCTATTTGCAACAACATGCATGGATCCAGTGAAACAAGTCAGTCAGACAAATACCATATGATTTCACTCATGTGGAATTTAAGAAACAAAGAAAAAAAGAGAAAAAAACAAAACACTAGACTCTTTTTTTTTTTTTATTTTTTTTTTTTTTATTTTTTTATTTTTATTTTTTTTTAAAAATTTTTTTTTTCAACGTTTTTATTTATTTTTGGGACAGAGAGAGACAGAGCATGAACGGGGGAGGGGCAGAGAGAGAGGGAGACACAGAATCGGAAACAGGCTCCAGGCTCTGAGTCATCAGCCCAGAGCCTGACGCGGGGCTCGAACTCACGGACCGCGAGATCGTGACCTGGCTGAAGTCGGACGCTTAACCGACTGCGCCACCCAGGCGCCCCTAGACTCTTAAATATAGAGAAGAAACTGACAGTTCCCAGAGGGGAGTTGGGTGGGGGGGATGGGTGAAATAGGTGAAGGGGATTAAGAGTATTTACCATGATGAGCACTGAGTAATGTATAGAAGTGTTGAATCATCATATTGCAGACCTGAAACTGATATAATACTGTATGTTAATTACACTTGAATAAAAAACAAGTAAATAAAGCAAGTGTAAACTGAGAAGTTCCGTGAAGCAATTAGAGTGTGTGCCCAGTGAGCAGGAAAGTCCTCTTTGAGGAAGTGACATTTAATCCCAGATCTGGAGGGACAGATTACTCACTGCCTCTTTCGCATCTCACAGATTTTATGCGTGCATCTATTTATTCATCAAGCATGTATTGAATGCCTTTTATGGTCAAGCTTAGAGCTTGGTTGTGGGAAAAAAAAAAAAAGAGTAAATCAGGGACTCTGCCCCAGAAGAGTTTATAATCAAGTGGAGGAGCCCGAGGAGTCAACAAGAAAGCTATTGCAGGGTAATTCGATACAGCTGAGCTAGATGATCTCTAACGGACATTCCTATCTCTAAACATTCTATTGTCTAATAAGTTCTTACTGTATGTTGAATACTTTGGGGATGCTTATTCTCTCCAAGGATCTTACAATGTAACCATAGGCAGAAGGCATACATATTTGAAAATTTCAAATCTCAGAGAAACGAGGCTGTAACCAATTATTCGTATGTTCTCAATTCAGCCCCTGTCTACCCAGAGACCATTAAAGCGTTTAAAAATCCATCAGGCCTAGCGCCTCTCCCTTACCCATTTTTGGATCCCTTCCAGTATATGGAAGATGTGTGCGCACTGCCTTTTTTCCCAGGATCCTGTGGGAGGGTCTGGAATTAGGATTTGGGCACCAAATTTGGCCATCCACCCATTACTGGCTTTGAGTAAGATGCCTCCTGAGTCTCAGTTACCCTTTCTGCATCGATATCAACTGAGGTCTATTCTGAGTTGTAGCAAGGTGGACAGATATCACACTGGAAAATTAGTTGATCTTCCAGAAACAGAGACCATAGTGAGGTTACTCTCACTGTGAACTCCTAGAGCTGCTGACTGTCCTCTGAGAAATTACAGATATTGCCTTAAGATCTTTAATTAGAGAAGAAAGTGCTTCGGTTGAATGATCAGGTTGGTGGATCCCCCACTTCCTCCTTTTATCCCTTCTCTGTAACAATCTGCAATCCCAAACACTCCATCCCTCTGATTTTTTGTTGAAATCGCTTCCACTGAATTCCCCAGTGACCTCCATTTTCTCAAAACCATACCCACTTGCATCTGCGGACTATACACATCTCCTGAAATTCTGTCTTCCTTTGGCTCTTTGGGATACCCAATTTCTTGGTTCTTCTCCTGCATTTCCAGCTGCTTATCTTTTAATCTTCATCTCCTTTGGCTGGCCTTTGAAATGGATATTCCTCTAGAATCCTTGGCTTTCTCCTTTTCTCACCCTATTCACAAATCTTGTGATTGTGAAAAACCATCAATAACCAAGATCATAGCTTCAGCTACCATATAGACATGGACTGTGTTCTCAAAACTGTATCAGGCTCTTATCTCTCATTTGACCTTTGGCTATTACATCTGCCTGCTAGAACTCCACTGGACAAACTCAACCCCTAAACCGGTTCTTCTATTACCCCTGTCTTGGGGACTGGCATTACCAAGAACCTATGGGCATTTTAGATTTATGCTGTCTGTCATAGCATTCATTCAGTGGAGGCATATTGATTCCTTACTAGATCCTACGCCCTGGGCTGTGTGCTGGGGCATACACAAAGGACTGGGCACTTAGAGACAAGTAAACAATCAGAGAAATACACTGTAGGACATCATCAGAGGGATAAGTGCAAGCATGGAAGTGCATACAAGATGCAAGGTGTAGAGAACGCACAGTAGAGGGACTGAGTGGGAGACAGACTCCGAGGAAAGGTTTCCCTGATACAGAGATAACTGACATGGCCTTCCAAGTAGCTTCAAAACTTATCCTTCCATTGAAGTTTTCAGGTCAGTTATGTGCATTGACTAGCAAATTTACAAATAAACTTGCTTAAATTTACAACTAAATTTGTTTATCCAACTGTCAAAAACCTAAAGTGAATGTAGAAAGCTTTACTACATCTGTATCTATGTTCTCTGTGTCTAAAAGTTTGAGTTTAGCTTATTTCAGGTTTTGCTTGGTAGACAAAGGAACTACTTATTTAATAATATCTACCTTACAAATGTGCTGTGAAGAGTAAAGACATTAAAAATGTATTACAGCATATATTGAATATATTATATATTAGAATATATGATTTTATGTTATATATATTATATACCAAAACATATATTTACAGAGATAATTATAGGAAGCATATAAACAGCCTTCTGTAAAATGCTGTGATCACCATATTTGCCAGGTTTAGGTAGCATCCCTTCTGAAAGACAAATGGGAATGGCATTCCCATGACAGGCAAGACATTTATGATATTTTAGGCATTGAGAATAGCACGTAAAAGGCATGAGTATGTGAAACCAAACAGCCCATCTGAGAAAACATAGGCAGCATGATATTGAAGGGGTGTAAAGTGCAGGGCAAGGGGGGATTTGGCAGGAAGTGAGCCTAGAATGGTGGGTGGGAGCCACATATTAAGGGCTCTGTGTGATAATAAGGGCAAGAATAGCTACAATTAATAAAGTGCACTTTACCTACGAGCCCACTAGTGCTTAATCCGCCGTGTGTTATTATTCACATGCTACAGCAAGTAACCTGAGAGGCCGCGTATCTGGTATGGTTTAGCTGAAATTCACCTCCAGGATCCTTAGACTCCACAGCCTACATCCTTTGCCATACAGCCTGCTGCATGCGCATGATGGTAAAATATCCTTACCTTATGGAACTCTTAATGTGGCACAGGGTGGGGAAGCCTAGATGTGGCGGGTTGCATGGGGAGGGGGGATGGCCTCTGCACTTGTTTGCAGGGTCAGGAACCAGGACGAAGCTGCCTTAGCCATGGCTGATTGTGGGCTCCGTCTTGCCTATTAGAGGAAGCTGCTACCTCTGGGTGTGTACAGTCCTGAGGTTAAGTCAAGGGATTTTTATTTCCGTAATGATTCTTTCCCTTGGCTTCTCGTACCCTCCTAATCTGTTTCCTTGCCACTCTCCTTCTCTCTGCAAATCATCTTTTAACACCATCCAAATTTGACCTCCCTCCCTTCCCTACTTAATAAAATCCTCTTGCAGATCTTCATTGCCTTAGGGATAAAGCCCAATTCTTTCCTCTTTTTTTCTGTCCTTTTTTCTTTCCTTTCCTTTTCTTTCTTTCTTTCTTTGAACTTTCTTTCTTTCCTTTATTTTAGAGAGAGACAGAGAGAGAGAGAGCACAAGTGGGGGACAGAGCACCAGAGGGAGAGAGAGAGAAAATCCTAAGCAGGCTCCACACTCAGCATGGAGCCCAACGTGGGGCTTGATCTCACAACCCTGGGGTCATGACCTGAGCTGAAATCAAGAGTCTGACACTCAACCCACTGAGCCACCCAGGCACCCCAAGCCCAATTCTTCACACTCCTTTGCTGACACACAGAATGCTTCCTGGAGAGGGTCCTGCCCACCCACTTTGGCTCTGTCTCCTATCTGTAACTAGGCTCCCACACGACATGGTCTACTCTCCCACATCTCTGTGTCTTTCCAGGTCCTGACGTTCCTGCCTGAAATCCCTGCCCTCATCTGTCTGGGACAGTCTCAGAAAGTTGGATTCCCGCCCCACCCCCCATGCTACGTACAAACTCCTCTTCTCCCCATACCATCACCACTACGACCACATTTGAAAATCTTCCCACTCTTCAGGATAGGGCACATACCACCTTCTCTAGGAAGCCTTGCGTGACCTCTCTAGGCTGGGCTAAAGGCCCTGCTTTTGTTCTCCCAGCATCCTTTATATTCACTGCTATCTGTGCACTTGTTATTACTCCCTTCTAATTGCATTAGGGTCAACTCCTAGCCTGGCTTCTTCCTAACTTCTTGACCTTAGGAAAGTTACTTAATCTCTTGACACTTCTTGACACCTCAGTTTGCTCATCTATAAAAGGGGTGAAAATAATCTCTACCTTTTAATGTGCTGTGAAGATTAAAGATATTAAAAATACTAAGAATATATTATAACATAGTAGATATATATTAAAATATATTATTTTATTTATGTATTATTATATATCAAAACACATGTTAAAATATGTGTTAAAATGTTACGCTTGCAGAGTGTAAGCACTTACATAAATGTCACTGTTATTATTCTGTCTGTATTAATGCTTGTGCATACTAGAGTTAATGTCTTGAGGGCAGTGATTTATTCAATATTCAGTATTGAATAGCCTGGCATTTTGTGGGCATTTAGCAGATATTTGAGTCTATATTTCTCCCTGTTTCTCTTGTCTTTTTTTTTTTTTAATGTTTATTTCTTTTTGAATGAGAGAAAGCACAAGCAGGGGAGGGGCAGAGAGAGAGAGAGGAGGACAGACGATCCAAAGCAGGCTCTGTGCTGACTGAGCCACCCAGGTGCCCCTCCCTGTTTTTCACTGTTGCCTTTGCCATTTCAGGTTCTCAATCCATTTTGTTTTCTTTTTAAAATTTGAATATGATGAGAAGAAAGGGGAGAAAAAAGATATTTGCATTTACTTCTAGAGATTTCTCAATCCTGGGCTGTGGTCCAGCCCCCAAGGGACTGCAGGGAGATGTTGTTTCTATATTTAAGAGAGCTTTGGCACCTACCCTAGTCTTTGCCACTGGCCCACCTCCCTTGCTCTTGCAGAGATCCCTTCCTGCTCTTACTGCCTCTTCTGTCCACTCCTGGGGTAGCTTTGAAGATTTTCAAAGAATGTGGTCCTGGTGGTGGTTGTAGGGGGAGAAGAGAAACTTGTATGTAGCTTGGGGGGAAACTCCAACTTTCTGAGACAGTCCCGGGGGAGATTAAGAAAGATGAAGTTGTATATTTTCCCTAAGGGCCTGGGGGCTTGGAGAGCTTTATCTGAACAGGAGTGTCCACCTGATCCTATAAGTCAGAGGGGGCAATCACTCCTGTTTTTGTTGAGCATTTGGAAGTCCTGAGAGTAGGGAGTTCATTCATCTGATAAAGGCTCAGGGTGAGTGAGGAGCTGGACTATATTTTCCAAATCAATATAGTATTAACTAGAGTACAAAAGAATTGTTTAAATCCTGATTTGTGATTTTATTATGTAAAAGATCACGCAAAGATATAAAACAATGAAATCACATTGAATGAACTGTCTTTATTAAAGACTATAATTATATAAAAGAAAAAAGTGCAGTTGAAAACTTTGAAAAAAATGTTTATTTATTTTTGAGAGAAAGAGAGACACAGAATGCAAGTGGGCAAGGGGCAGAGAGAGAGGGAGACACAGAATCTGAAACAGGCTCCAAGCAGTCAGCACAGAACCCGACTTAGGGCTTGAACTCACAGACTGTGAGATCATGACCTAAGCCGAAGTGAGACACTTAGTCGACTGAGCTACCCCGGTGCCCTGGAAACATTTTAATGTCTGTAATGTCTTACGATAATAAAAAAAGTTAAATTCAAGAATTTGCCCCCTTTTGCATTGAGTTGTCTGGCTTTTTTTTTTTTCATGTGGTTTCCAAAAGTTCTTTAACACTCTCTCTATGATTGCAAATATATTTTCTCATTCAGAAGCTTGTTTCTTCTTCTTCTTCTTCTTCTTCTTCTTTTTAATGGTGTCCTTTGATGAACAGAATATTTAAATTTTCAGGAAGTAAATGTATCAACCTTTTCCTTTATGGATAGTCTTTTTTGTGTTCTCTTTAAAAAGTCTTTGCCTATTTCAAGGTCACGACAGTATTTTATGGGCTTCTCCTAAAAGATGCATTATAAAAGAGAATGTCCAGATGGCTAATAAGCCATGAAAAAAATCCCCAATATCATTATTCATCAGGAAAAAAACAAACGAAAACTATAAAGCAGTACCTCTCTACTAGAATAGCTAAAAATAAATAAATAAATTAATTAATTAAATAAATAAATAAAAACAAAATATGCAATACCAAATATTAGAGAGGATGTAGGGTACCTGGAATTCTCATACTCTGCTTGCAGTTGGGTAAAATGACACACTAAATTAGCACAATCACATTGGAAGACTTTTGGGCAATATCTGCTAAAGTCAACAAATGGCACGGGGCACCCGGGTGGGTCAGTCAGTTGAGTGTCAGACTCTTGATTCTGGCTCAGCTCATGATCCTAGGGTCATGAGATCCAGCCCCACACTGGTCTCTATGCTGAGCATGGAGCCTGCTTAAGATTCTCTTTCTCTCTCTCTCTCTCTCTCTCTCTCTCTCTCTCTCTCTCTCTCCTGCTGCCCCTCTCCCTCACTTTCTCTCTCTCTCTAAAATAAAAAATATAAAATAAAAAATAAATGCTTGCCCTGTGACTTAACAATTTCATACCTCAGCTAATACACAGCAGAAAGGTACAGACATGTCCGCCAAAACATAAACCTGCTCACAGCACTTTTAGCCATCATAGCTCAAAATTGGAAACAATCCACATGTCTTTCAATAGTAGAATGGATACATGCATTCAGCATTTATATTCAATGGAATACTATACAGTAATGACAAAGACCAAACTATTATTACATGCAAAAGCATATGTGAATCTTACCCACATAATATAGAGCACAGCTAGCCAGGCATAAAAGAGAACATATTGTATGATTGTATTTATACCAAGTTCAAGAACAGAAAAACCTAGCATATGGTGAAAGAAGTCAGGATGCTGGTTGTCTTTGGTGGGGGTGGGGGTTGACTAGAAAGGGGAAGCTTCTAGAATGCAGATAACATAGTCTGCTTGATCTGGGTAGCAGCTTTATGGTTATATATATTTGTAAAAATTGATCTAGCGTCATTCAAAGGTTTGGACACTTTACTTCAATAAAAGTAGTTAAGGAAAAAGAGTTAAGGAAAAAACGTTAGTTAATAATGTATTTGAGTTGTAATTTTTATCATTCATTGACAACAGAAGTTGAAAGAGTATTATTTTGTTTACATTTGTGTGTTTGAAGAATGCAGCTTACACAGTCATTGTAATGCTCACTGACCTGAATTATTTTGATATTGCCTGCAAGAAATATTAGCGTTTCTATCAAATGTCAATAATTTTTGAGGGCTGGGATATTTAAATTTGATCTATTCCCAGAAAATATCAAGAGTAGGGTTACAGAACCTCCTAGATCCCTTCCTATCCTAAGATATAAAGAATTGTCTGAGATCATGTATAGTAATAATAATATTATCCCATGATTATAAAAGCAATAAGATAAAGACTTGTTTGAGGTATATATAATAATAGTGTTGCCATTTGATTATAAAAGCTATCCTTAACCTATGTAAAATATTTTGACTTTTTT
This sequence comes from Prionailurus bengalensis, assembly GCF_016509475.1. NCBI lineage: Eukaryota > Metazoa > Chordata > Mammalia > Carnivora > Felidae > Prionailurus > Prionailurus bengalensis. Next base: position 25,741,360 of record NC_057360.1, read on the forward strand.
TTTTCAGGAGTGTTGATTGTATTTATATTGACTTTACATTTTTCTGCAGAAAATGTTCCATATATTTGGATCTTGTGTTATGCTTTTCAAAGAGTTTTTCCATGTATTATGTGATCTGCTACTTATAACATGTTGAGTGAATACATGAGTGAATGAATGAATGAACAAAAGAACATGCCATTCATGTTTTTGTGCTGAGTGCTAAGGTCACAGCAGTGAAAAGTTGGACCTGCTCTCTGAGTGTTTAATATTCTAGTTGGAGAGACTGACCTTAAGCAAGTATGGGCATAGGAGTGCTAGGAAGACAATATATAGTCTGATCTAAAGGGTCTAACCTAGCCTAGGGGATTTCAAAGAGTTCCTTGGAGCACGTGATGTGTTTAAGGTTGCCAGATAGAGTGGAACAATGGAGGCCATTTGGACAGAGGGTTAACATTCTGAAGCTACGAGAAGTGAGACCTATATATTGCTTTGGAAGGAAGAAACAATCCTATGAGTTGGCCAAGATAAGTTGAGGAGAGATGTAGAAGCTCTTAGATGTGGAGGACAGTATTTGCCCTATTAAGGATACTGGACTTTATCCTAGGGCAAGATGAGGCCATTGGATATTTTAAGCAAACATCTTTAAGCAAGTACATTGATTGTATTTATATTTTAAGCAAATCAAACTGGAATAGGGACAGCTGTCTCTTTTTGGTCTGACCCGTGGATAAGGAAGAGGCGCCGGAACTGCAAGTCAGGTCTCCATGGAGTTGGTCCCTTAGAGTCCTAAGTTCTCTATTCTTTCTTGGTCTCAGACTAAAGTGAAAAGGGGAACTTGGTGTTAGAAGTGAAGCTTAAGAGCACAGCTAGCTTCATTTCCCTTCTTTCCTGGTCCGATGCAATATGCGAGACAGAGAAGAGGGCTGACTTCTGCTATGGATTCATGCCAGACACATCGACAGAGCATTCCATTCTGTAGGGCCTACCCTCACCGGAAGACTTTTTGATACTTTTTATTGATTTTACCTAGAAATGATTTTGTAGGCAAGAGCAAGAATCCCTTGAAACATGGGTCCCCATAAGGCCACTTGAAATTCTGTGAAAGGATGAATGTCACCTTGGAGAGTTGTAAAAGTTCATTGTAAAAGTTGGTCTATTTCCAGAACATAGTGCCCAGGGTTAGTGAATTGGAAAGCAGAGGTATTTCCCAGGACAGACTATTGATTTTTTTGAGAGGGAGAAGGAGGAGGAGGAGGAGGAGGAGGAGTTGTTATAGAAATGTCACTTCTTGAACGTTCACTCTATGCTCCTTTCTCTTATGTCTTCAGATCCACTAATTCCCAGAACCAGGAGAATTTGTGTGTGTTCTTACTATTCTACTGAAACTGTTCCCGCTCAGCTCATCAAGCACTCTCTTTTTGCAAACCCAGCAGCTTCTTTCTGGTGTTCATCAAAAAGCAGTTGAGCTCCCTAACCTAAAAGCTCAGTGTCATGAGGTCCTAATAACCCTATATCCAAGATCTTCCTGCTCATCACCCATGACTTGTTTTCAACCGAGGATTTCTCTATGCCAGTGTATCTGTCCTCATAGTTACCTCAAAGCACACATCTGATGAGCTCACTCCCTTCTCGGAAGTCTATGAAGTTGCTGAAGGCTCCACATCACCTTCGGGATAAAGTGTCACCCCCTGGCTGTTGTGCGTAGGGCCATCCACAGTCTAACTCCAGCTTATTCATCAAGGGTATGCCCTGCATACCCTCTGCACTTGAACATGCCACTGGTGGCTACTCCTGCTTTGGTCCTTGCTACTCTCCTGTACCTCCATAGCTTCACCCTCTCATCACACCTAACAAACTCTTCTCCACTCTTTAAAGCTGTCACCTCCCTGTGACTTTTCTTGATGCTTGTCTTCAGTACCCCGATAGAATAAATCATCTTCTCTGCTCCCTCCAGGCTTTGCACCTGCCTCTATTACAGCAGTTACTGCAGTGTTTTGTAACTCTTTGCCTCAATATTTGTGTCTTCCTCTCTTGGGGGGGGGGGCTCTCCTTATTCCTGATTGTAATCCCCAAAATGCTTGGCGTATAGTAAGCATGTTTTAATGCTTCCTCCATCTTTTGTTTTGACCCCTTTTCAGTAAACTGATTAAAGGTGTAGACAAAGCCCAACTCATATTTTTCCCAGCTGAGCAAGTACAAACGGACACAGCAGGCCCTGAGAAATTGTAAGGAGAGTGAAAGATCAAGGGCTGCGAGAACAAAGAACGCATTGAGTTTTTTTTCAGTAGGGGTGACTGGAATTCCACCACCCCCAAGTGCTGGCTCAGAAAATAACAGCAATGCTTCACATCCAATCCGTGTCTTACACTTTCCAAAGTGTAGGCCAGCTGGTGTTAACATCGCAGTGAGTGAGCCAAATGGTATATGTGTATGCTGGTGGGCATGTTTTTGGTGAAAAGGGGAAGGTATTATCTCTGTTTGGGAGATGGGAAACACGGCTGGAATTGGACTGCAGATCCTCTAATGCACGGTTGACCAACTTTTTCTGCAGATACTGAGTATTTTAGACCTTGTTGGTCATATGCGTGAATTAGCCATAGAAGATATATGAATGAATGAGCATGACTGTGTGGCAGAAAAACATATGGACACTAAAATGTGAATTTCACAAACTTTTCCCATGCTGTAAAATATTATTCTTCTTTTGATATTTTCCCCCAACCATTTAAAAATGTAAAACAACATTCTTAGCTCTCTGGCCATACAAAAGTAGGTGTCAGGCAGGATTTGGTCCACAAGCCATAGTTTTCCACCCCTGCTCTAGTGCTGGTCCATCACTGCACTACCCTGAGTAGTTTTACTGGGAGTGAAGCCATGTGGAGAGTGCTGACCTCATGATATGATCATGACAGCCTAACTTCCTGAGGGTTTGCTGAGTACTGGGCTCAGTACATGTGTTCTTTCTTTCTTCCTTTCTTTCTTTCTTTCTTTCTTGGTTTTTAAAAAAAAAAAAAATTAATGTTTATTTATTTTTGAGAGACAGAGAAAGACAGAGTACAAGCCAGGGAGGGGCAGAGAGAGAGGGAGACACAGAATCTGAAGCAGGCTCCAGGCTCTGAGCTGTCAGCACAGAGCCTGATGTGGAGCTTGAACCCACAGACTGCGAGATCATGACCTGAGCTGAAGTCAGATGCTTAACTGACTGAGCTACCCAGGTGCCCACCTTCCTTCCTTCCTTCCTTCCTTTTTCTTTCTTTCTTTCTTTCTTTCTTTCTTTCTTTCTTTCATTCTTATTACTTTCTTTCTTTCAAGTTTATCTATTTATTTTGAGAGAGAGAGTGAGAGCGCATGAGCAGAGGAAGGGCAGAGATAGAATCCCGAGCAGGCTTCGCACTGCCAGCACAGAGCCCAATGCGAGGCTCAAATTCATGAACCGTGAGATCATGACCTGAGCCTAAACCAAGAGTTGGATGCTCAATCGACTGAGCCACCCAGGTGCCCCTCATTTATTTCTTACAACAACCCTGTGAGGGAGGAGCTAGGAGCATCTGTTTTACGTGTGATCAAACTGGCCACCCAGCTTGTAATTGTGAGAGCCAGGCTTTTGTCGGCTATTTGGTTCCGAGGTACTTGTTCTTATCACTACCCCATGTTGCTTCCTATGGCAAAATATCATCGCTGTGAAAATTGTATGCGATGGGTTATGTTTTTCAAGAATGCAGACAGTTTTATCCCAAAGCGGTCAATTTTCCAAAAGAAAAATTGGAGACAAAGAAGACTGAAGGACAGATGTACTCACATCCTGCTGTGGGAAAATTGGCTTAGAATCCCCCAAGACTTAATAACTTTTCAGAACTTGTTATCCAATTCTTTCCCCCAGGAGTTTGGAGGAATGCAGGGTTAATCTCACTCTCCAGAAGGACACTCCCCTCATTGCCTCCCACTACCTCCCACTGCTTCTCCTCACCAAAACACACACACACACACACACACACACACTCCCCTTGGGTGTGCATGTGAAACTACTGTCAAGCAATCTATTTGGTGTTAGCATTTAAAGAACAAATATCAACCTATTATCACTTCCAGAAAGGGCCCTACTGCATGAATGCAAATGTGGGCAATTCTTCCTATAGGAATTGCCCACCACACTTGTGTGCATATTCTTTCTTCCCCTCTGCTTCCATAGTCTCTCCTTTCTGGACACTCACCCACTCTGGGCCCAATACTGAGGGCTGCTCAAGGGTCAGACCACTGTAGCAGTGTGATGGGGGTGGGGGGCATGGGGCTGCCTGAGCTCAGATGCCTTCTCCACGCTTTTGAGAAGTCCGCTCCAAGGTTTCCTCCTCTGCACCCACCAGCTCCACCCGCCACTTCCTCCCTGACCTTGCAAGCTAGTTCCTCTATGAGAACTGGAGTGTGACTGTCACCCCCTCCTGCAGGGGCTGCAGGTCCTGAAGCAACCAGCTCAGATTGTTAGTCCTGGAGAGAATTAGGTTGGGGACGGGGGTGGGGGCTGGAGGCTGGGAGAGGGAGGTAAGAGAAACACAAAAGGGAAGGTGAAAGATCTGACAATGAGTAGACTAGGTTGGGACTGGAGGAGGCAGTGGGATGTCCTTGAGCTGACTTGAACCTTGCCTCCTCTTCCTGGTTTTTTCCCAAGCTCTTCTCTTCCCAACCTTAGAGGTCCTTGGAAGTGCGCCAGCTCTTGAACAGAGCAGTTTCAATTCTTTATTAGAAATCCCCTTCTTGGCTTCTTGGCCTCATTCCCCTCCGTCTCCTGACCTCCTCCTTTTCTCATTTTGCTAATGAATCTTTTTGGAGTGAGGTCGAGATCAGGGTGAGCTGGGGTTTGGGGTTCAGCTGTGCAGCCATTGGTAGCCTCTAGGCCTCCCACTTGAGCTTGGTTCTCATAGAGTCTCTTGTCCGAGCTGCCTCTCCTGGGTGGCTTTCAACTCACTGTCTGTCCTCAGATAAGGATAATCACCCTGGTGGACACAGTGCTGAGTAACAGGAAGGAGGGCTGAGTCATGGGGGAGGAAGACCTGGAGGCCTTTGTGCTCAGGTCACTCAACTTTCACCTGGGCTTCTTGATGAGACTGAGTCGGGCAAGGTGATCTACATTCAAAAAACAAATTAAAAAAATTATCCCTCTCATGCAACGTTACTAGAGTCACATTTTCTCATGGTAAAAAAAAAAAAACCCTAAAAACAAAACAACAACACCACTCCCCACCCCCCCCGCCCACCAATCTTTGTCAGCACAGAAACATACAGAAAAAAAAAAAGAAGTTAAGATCACCCATAATTCCACAACCTGGAAGAAACTTCTCCTGGCATTTTGATGTATTTCCTTCTCCTCTTTGTTCAATGCCTATTTTTGTCTCTATCTCTGCCTAAAGTACATGGTATCTACAGTTTGATAGCCTGATTTCTTCCCTCCCTTGCCATTCTTTTTTGAGTATATCCCTGATAAAAATTCATCCAGGGCAATGATCAACATTTAATAAATAGGTATTTGCCTTCCAGGACTAAGACAGTGTTCTTATCCAGGGATTAGTTTTAAATTAGTATGATGACATTAACATCCCCACTCAACCCTACACACACACACACCCCCCACACACTTCTCCCCTCTGAAAGTTTATCAGGAAGGCAGGTGGATTAAACACCCCTCACTATGAGGCTCTCCATATGGGATCTGTGGGCTTAAGGTGGGGTGGAAGGCTGGGGGTACAGGCCATTGTGGGCACAGGGGAATTGTTTACAGCTGCTCATTTGCCCTTTTGAAGCTCCCACTCTTTGACCAGAGAACTGCCTCTGTGATAGAGTGTGAACCACTTACCTGACAGCTGGGACCATGGCTCAAAACTATGTGGGTGTATATTTTGATGCTCAACCAAAACAATTCAACATGAACTCTGCCAAAATAAAACCAGATTGGACAAGAGACTTTTATCTGTTTTCCTGGGAGTGCTGACATTATTCTCCTTCATCGTGGTTTATTTTCCTCGTTCCCTGGGTTGTCCTTAATCTGGCACATATTCTAGAAGAGATGTACCTTTCTGTGGAGACGGTGGCCAGCACAGTCCAAAAGGCCATTGGCACAGCCTATGTGCCCCCAACATGGGCACAGTTGTTGGTAATATTTTGGGTTCTTGGGGGCTAGCACAGGACAGGAGAATGGGGTGTAGGTGGGAAGCACAGCTGACAGCAGCTGTGAGCCCACCTCAAAGAATCCCAACACAAGCTGCAAGGGAGAGTTCCCAAGGCATGGCTCTGACAGCCAAAATTCTCAGATTTTGAGGGTCAGCAGCTGGACTCTACAGGGACTGACACCCCTGGGAGTAGGAAAGGAATGAAAGAAAAATGAGTAAAGGAAGGAATAAGAGCAGGGCCGGATTGCCCGAGAAGCCAACTATCTTGCTTGACCAACCAAAAGACAAGGGAACCACCGATTCAAAAGAAAATAGAATTTAGTATCCAATATTTCATAAAGAGCATTCATATATTGCCTGGTGGGGGGTGATGTGAGGTAGAGAGGGAAAGGTAATTAGGGCCTGAGTGAGTTTAGTTAGTAGGGCCTCAACAGGTTCTTTCTTTTTTAAGTTTATTTATTTATTTTGAGAGCAAGAGTGAGAGCAAGAATGAGAGAGAGAGAGAGATTGGGAGTGCACAGTAGCAGGGGAGGGGCAGAGAGAGAGAGAGAGAGGAGAGAGAGAATCCCAAGCAGGCTCTGCACTGTCAGCGCAGAGACTGACATTGGGCTCCGGCTCACGAAACCGTGATATCATGAACCTGAGCAGAAACCAAGAGTCAGACGCTTAACCAACTGAGCCACCCAGCCACCTCTCCTTAGCACTTTAATCCCCAAGGAAACTGTAATGACAGCCTCTCCCTGTGGCATAACTATCTTGGAAACAAGTCGGACCTCAGACCGGATTAAGAAGAGAGGTAGAGTAATTTTTGAATCACTTAAAACTGGAGACTTGTATTGTCTCAAGGTGAAACCCCTGGGTTGAATGTTGGGGACAAACATGGGAAATCTGTTTGGAGCTTCCTTTTTCTTGCCTTTGATTGGTCTCCAATGGCTCATTACCTGGGCGGAATCACCGAAGATATTGGTGCTGCTACTGCATCAGTGCTCTTGGTGTTGTCACCTGCCTTTACCGTCAGCCTCTTGGGAGACCATGCTGCTGTTGTGCAAGCCCCGAATTACAGAGACGAAGAGGATGCATCCTCTGCCTTCAGGTTGCTTGCAGCCTAGGAGAAGAGGTGGAAGATAAACAACCGGCTGGAATTTGAAGCAGATAAAGTGAGTTCTAAATTGTGGAAGAGGTGGTGGGTTGTGGGGACTCGGAAGTGAGGGCAATTTTATTATAGGGTAGGGTTACCAAAAATTTCATGGAAGGGGTATTCAGTTTAGGTGGGCCCTACAAGGATAAGCAAGAATTCTCAGGTAGAAAAGACGGATGAATATTTTCTAGGCTAAGGGAATTGTAAGGGAATTATGTAGAAATCTGGGAGCGCACAGTGCTTTCCAGGAAAAGCACCTCTTCAGCGGGGGGCTTGAAGGGAGGGGCACACACAGACCAACATAGTGAAAGTCATGGGAAGGGCACCTGAGAGACCCACAGGAAGAAAGTCAGCAACCTTCCCATGGACGGTCAGGTGGGAGGCAGTCTAGCATGGTGGAAAGAGCATGTTTTTCCGAGTTAGGCACACCAGAGTTTGCATCTCAATCCTATCTCATTATTGTTGACTGACCTTGAACAAATTATCTAACATCTCTGATCCTTATTTTCATGATATGTAAATTGAAGATAATATTCTTAGCTCTCAGACTGTGCAAAGTTTAAATGATGTGTGTTTAGAAAGTACCAAACAATTACACGTGACAGACCCTCATGAAATGCAGCCCCTTCTCTTGGGGTAAGTTAGGAAACCTAATTGTGCATCAACAGGTTTTCTAGGGGTGCTTGGGTGGCTCGGTGGGTTAGGGATATGACTCTAAGTTTTGGCTCAGGTCATGATCTCATGGTTTCTTGAGTTTGAGCCCTGCGTCAGGCTCTGCGCTGGCAGCATGGAGCTCACTTGGGATCTTCTCTCTCTCCCTCTCTCTCTGCCCCTCCCCCACTCGTGCTGTCTCTGTCTCTCTCAAATAAATAAATAAACTTAAAAAAAAAGTTTTCTATGCTGTCATTCATTTCACATTTGTTGATCACCTACCGTGTGTTAGGTTCTGTGCTAGGTAATGCAAGATGTCCAAGATGCAAACTGTAAAAGAGAGAAGAACATAGTTGAGATGATATGCAAACAGGTCAAAGGTTAGGTATATAGTCTGAGAAAATAAGCCTAGAGCCATCTTCAGACTGTTGGAGACTGATGAATGAACGAACGTTCAGTCGGTGAGTGCTGCACACGAAGTGCTGGTGGACATAGAGCAGGGTGAGGTCACTGAGGGCTGGCGGGGATTGGTGGGTGGTTGGAAAGGTGTCAGGGAACAGGAGAAATGTGAGCCAGACCTCAAGCATGGTTAGCCTTTGGTGTAGCAGAGAGGGAAGGGAGACTTGTGCTAAGTGGTAAAAAACCAGCCAGGGAGCAAGATGAGCTTAGGGTCCAGTCTAGTTGGATTGTAGTAGAAGGGTCCTGGGAGGTAAGGCTGAGGGGCAGGTTGAGGCCAGATTATGGAAAGTGCTGGAAGGCAAGCTAGGACTTCAGTTTCTATTATAAGCATTGTCTTTTTTGTTGTGTGCTCTAAGCCACACTGCTCTGCCCCCCACACCCCTGCACTTATTCATGGCACTTATTCTTTAGTATTTATATGGTACCTTGTATTATTTTCTCTGCTGGATGTATGTGTCACATAGGGCCCTAAGCCAGATTGTAAATTCCATAGGATAGGTCACATAAAGATTTCCTAACGACATGACTCAGTGTGGTAGCATACATACCTTTGAAGCTCAGAGGTAAAGAAGGCTTGGGGGATGTCCGTGGAGAAGCTGGGATCACACTGTTGTGACAGCCTGTAGTAAGTCCCAGACACTGTCTAGGCACTGTGATCAGCAATTTGGTCTCTCCAATGTTCATTTTAATGCTTTTGGTATTGCCTTAATGGTTTGAACCTCTAGTTTGAACAGTGTCTCTATAGACCATATTTGATGTCCTTCCGGTCCTCAACTATACAGACTCCTCAGCTATAAGTGGAGGGAACACTTTTTGTTGAAGGGTCTTAGACTTCCAGATTCTTTTAGGTTTTGCCTTGCCCAGCTCCTTGACTTTCCTGAAAAAAACAAAAAAACCCAAATAACAAAAACCAAAAAACAGAAAACAAAAAACACCAACCAAAGTCTCATCATTTAACAAGAGAACTGCTGTGTGCCCCTAACCCTGTTACCCTTTAGAGATCCTGAACTTTGACATTCCCACTGCCCTTCCTCAGCTTAATTCTGAGGAGGAAATCAACCAGGAACCTTAGGAATCAGGTGACTGAGGGCAGAAAGCAAGTACTATGCAGAGCAAACACGGCCTGCCTGGATGTTTGCTTTGGTTTAAAGAGTTACTGGGGATAGTATACTACCCTTTTGTTTTGTAGGCAGCTTTCCTTTCCTGGTAAATAGCTGGTTTTGAGTATCAATTTCTCCATGTGACCAGTCAAACAAATTCTTAAAATAGACCTGACATTCTTCTCTGTGGATCAACGAGGATGGCAGCAGTAACACCTGGGCCATTGGTTCTACTGAGGACAATGGCCAATCACAAGCATGTGGACTTCTTCTCTATCCAGGGCACAGCTGTTTGTTCATCTCACAGTCTCTTGAAGCCACAGCTTTTGGTGGTCCAAGTGGTAGAGTTCTCACATTAGTATCTGCCACCCCAGACACTGCTAGAAACCTTCACGATGGGGCGGACATGTGAATGGTCTCACAGACCTGGAGTAGATTACTTTGGTTCTACAGACACTTTTAAACCTGGTTTTCCATGAAGTGAGAACAGATAAACTGGGGTGGGGGTGAATATGGGACTGGAAAGAGGACATAAAATATCTAGTGATTTCTATAAGGAATGAGGGCAAAATTTCCGCTTCCCCACTGGTGCCTGCTTGTGCAATTATTGGGGAGTAGGGAGAGTCTGCAGCTGCTTGGTTGATTGGGTCATAGCTTAGCCCTCAAGGGATGACTATCCTCAGATTAGTTTTTCTTTCTTCCTGGCCTCGTACATATTTTCACTGGAGCCAGGCTACCTCTTTACAGACAGCTTTCAACATACACATGTATGCACCTGATGCCAGTTCTCTCCTCTGGTCTATGTTCCCTGTGTTCACACTGTTCTTTTATCCTGGTAAATCCTTCCATTTGCTCTGTATCCCTTCAAATCCTTACCATTCTTCAAGCTCCAACACAACCTACCTCCTCTGTACAGCTTCCCCAGAATGTTCCCTTGCGTTTCCTCACAATTTTATCCTGGTTCTTGTCTCTTTATGTTATATGGGTCAGTTTTGTATGCTCGTGGAATCTGTGAACTCCAGGAAGGCAGACACCATGCTGGATTCTTTTCATGCTTTGCCCACATTACCTAAGATAGTTCTCATTCCCAAAATCACTTATCTCCCCTTTGTCATTCCCTTCTGAAATGCCCATGGCTACTTGCACAAAGTTGGTGATCCACACATGCTTGCTGATAGGTTGATTTATCTACAATCTATATTAAGGAGAAGACAGTAATCATTAAAATGATAAAAGGCTTAGCATGATCCAAGAGACTTATTTTGGATCCTTGGAAATGAGCACGTCTAAACACATAATGACCTTCGTGTGCATTTCTCTTTCATTTAGTTACTGGCCAAGGCAGTCTGACTCTAGCCACTCTTCTTAATTAGAACAATTCAAATTAGTAAACACTAAATGCACCTAACTGAGTGCACCTCACTCTGCTGGATTCCGGTATTGGGACCTGTGGCCCTACTCCTGGAGAAGAGGATTGAGAAGCCTTTGTTAGTTGCCAGTCACTCATTTCCTTCTTAGCCCTAATGGGAAATGACCGTGAGAGCTTACAGTGGTAGCCACAGGTTGCTCAGGGCAAGGAAAAGATAGGGAAGGAGTTCCAAGGGGTCAGAAGCTGGAATGAAGAATGTCAACTTCCAAGAGCACAAACTGGTTGATACTCAAAGTAAATATCATAGTTTGAGGTGACTCAAATGACCCGTTATGCAAGTGCCACAGCTGTCACTAGAACCAGATGAGACTTCCAAGTGAGGGGAGTCAGCCTGAAACTCTTTCTGGAGGACAACCAAATCTTCAACAGTCATGGAACAAAGTCAGCAAAGGCCCCTGAGAAAAGCTAAATATATCCAGGTTGCCTGAAGTGTTTAAGGGCATGAACTTCATGGAAAAAAGTACAAATGAGGAACAACTTATGTGCCAGGGAGAGAGACCAGAAAGGACAGTACCCGTGGCTGATGAATCACAATAGAGAAAGAGGGAAATCTCACCAGTGCTGACCACCAGCAGCTGCTTAGCTGTATCATGGTCCGTTGGGGTGGGAGTAGGGGTGAGAGGGTTGTCTTTAACTGAGACACATAGCCATTCTGGGGATTTGGGGATGAGAGAAGACCATGAACCACATTGAACTTCCACTACCTCTAATGACTTCTAGAAATGTAATGTTTTTTCAAAGAACCAGATGAGTAGCTGAGAGTTACAAAAGCATGTCAGCTCATCCCTGGTGATTGGAGCATGCAATATCCAGGATGCCATAACTTGATGACATAATAGAATCCCATCTACTGATGGTCCCGAGAAAATGCTGGTCAATGTAGATAATGTATCTAAGTTGCCAGGAGTTGGAGGAAGCCAAGATGAGGTGTAATCTTGCCCACTCAAGGGTGGCTCTCAAGGGTGAGATGAGCAGCAGGAGGTAAGAGGTGAGGAAGCACGTATTAAGCACCTATTCATACCTTTTTGTGAATTCTGTCCCATTCAATACTTTGTACTAAGTATCACCCCATTTTATAGGTGAAGAAACTAAGGATCCTGACATTTACATAACTCAGACAAGGTCACAGTGATAATAATCACTAAAGTCGGGGTTCAAATTTAGGCTGCTTAGCTTCAAAGCCTTGGCTCTTTCTTCTCCACTGCAGTGTTTTCCAGCTCTCTCTACTCCCTTTGGGTATGAAATCCCAGCCAGGGAGAGCTTCCAGAGAGGGCCTAGTATAATTAGGACATGGGGGAGGAGATCAGGAGTTTCTTGCTCAGAAAACCTCCTAGATCTTGGGCCAGTCAAAAACTAACAATGAAGCAACACCCCTTCTAGGCCAACTCAACACTCTCCTACTTGAAATTTCTGTGTTTTTCCAAAATGACATTTCTCTGAGAAATATGCTTAACAAGTGAAAGGTACATGTCATTGCCTTTTTCCCTTTGCTTTCCATATATGATAACCTTTATGGTCACATCCCAGTCTCACTGGTCTTTGCCCTCAGTGCAGAGAATATGCGTGTTTACCCAACCTTTATGCCACATGGCTCTGAGCAGCACATGCTCTGATCTGGACTAAGTCCACCTAGCAGAGGGTGGGTGGCCTTCTACCGACCCTTCCAGGAAACACCTGTCCTCCCTGGGTTCCCCTGGGCCTGTGCCAGTGGCAGCAGTGTTGGGATGGGGGTAGAGTGGGCAGCAGCCTACTTCTCTGCAGGAAGTCCAGAAACCATCCCACCAGCTTCTCCAGGATGGACCTCAAATGCCTTTGCTCCCTGTAAATCCTCCCTCTTCCTTTCTTCTATTACTTTGAGCACTGGCTGCACAAGCTTGTAACACATTCTTAATACTCGAGAGGAAAACAAGCAATGAGGATCTCATGCCTCCCTTCAACACATAATACAAGGCAGCATTTGGTGGCAGGTGTAGGTTCCAGGAGCCACTTGTCTTGTCCTTTACTCTTCCTGTTTTAAGATTGGTGTTCCTTAGGATTTTGCGTGGGGCATCTTCTCCTCCCAGTGTTCTCATTCTCCCGGGGCATTCTCATTCTTCAGTATGACAGCAATCACCACTTCTGTGTGATGACTCTGAAGTCTCTTCTCAGCCCCAGCACCTACTTGTCCACTAGACACCTCTGTCTAGAAGTCCCTCAGGACATGGCAGCTGCTTCACATGTCACTGAAGGTCGGCAGTTCAGGCAGAGGTAAGCCTCTGACCTGTTGGATTTTTACAGCACCCCCTTTCATTGTTGTTGCTGTGCAAGGCAGTTTGGAGTGGTGGATGGGTCACAAGTCTCAGAACTATAGCTGCGTTCAGATTCTGAATTTGCTCTAGCATCTACATCTATTCATCTATCTGAAGGCAACAGGTCAGTTTCTGTGGAAGGCTGTACAGAGTTCCATCCAGGATTCCAGATCTGGCTCTGATGCAAGTAAGCTGGGTGGCTTTGGGCACGTCCATTTGCCTCACTGGGTCTCATGGGATAGTTGACCTGGATGATTTCTAAAGTCTCTTCTGTCTTTACCTATCAGTGCGAACTATTCTAGCACCTAAAAAAGGTAAAGCACTTTTTTTCAGACTAAGCTGATAGCTTTTGTTAGGAGGAGATACTACAGATCTCGGCAACTTGGCAGATCTCATTGTTTTTCTGCGGTTTATTTCTTTTTTCTTTTTTTCTTTTTTTCTGTAGCTTTGTCCAGACCTTTCTGGATGAGGTTGAGAACTAGTTTTTGGTTTCAATACTGTTCAAAATTCAGACTTCTGTTCTAGTAGATGTACACATAGCAGGCTGGAAGAGGAAGGTGAAAATATCTCCATCCCACCCAGACACTTAATTTTCTCGAACTCACCCACTTTTCCTTCTCCCTGAAACATGGACCCACAGAAGCAGCTGTTGCCTGAGTTCACTGGGCAAATGTTGGTCTGCAAGGGTGACTGTGCACAAGGGAGCTGCTGTAACTCCAGGTTGTAAGCGCTTGATGAAATGCCAGAAGTACAAACAATGCATCTAAGTGAGTTGTTATCTTTCTAGGTCTTCACCTTGGTAGGGGCATAGTTATTCTAACACTGTTTGGGGGCTACTACTTATTTCTGACAGTAAATTAATTTAAATTTTAATCAAAGTGACATAGGCCTTGAGTCGAAACAAGTCGAATGTGCTAGAAACACCAACACAGCAGTCCAGTAGCTGGCTGACCACCTCCCCCATATCTTGCTCCCCAGAGGCAACTGCATTCAGGTCCTTTAGCTCCTTCTTGTCATATGAACTTCCATAGTTTTAAAAGACATGCTCTTACTACTGTCACTTGGTTAATAATTTGACATTATTTTTTAAAAGTTTATCATAGATGAGGTTTTAGATCTCTTACACTCCCTTTCCTTCCTCTCATGCTTCCAATTCCTCCAACAGAAAATTAAAACTATATTCATTGTTTAGATTATTATGATCACTGAAAGATTGTTCATGCTAAGCCAAGTAGTGGACTATAATTCTAACCTTTTGTTTTTTTCCAGTAATTTATGATTGCATTCTTCCTCCTCCCCACCCCCTTCCTCCTCTTTCTTCTTATTTTTTTGTCCGTTATCTTTTGTATCTATGACTGAATTCCCCTACACCATTCAACATCCTCTCTGTACAGATTTCTATGTGGTCAAACCTGGTGTCTGTGGGGGATGGAGATAATTTCTCTTTAATTTTGAAGCCTGCTATACATACAGCTCCATTTTTTGTCCTGTAGACCTTTCTCCAGGGGTCTCTGTCCTCCAGCTCCTCTCTGGCTTGCTCTCCTGACCCACTGAAAACATGTCCACATGGGACCTCATTTCATAGTCGTTTCATAGTAATTTTTGGAATTTGCATCATCTTTTTCTTATGTTGCATCTCCTATTTCCTGGATCCCATGCCTTCCCCTTTATTGGTTTATACCTCGTTTCACTGGGACACATTCCCTAAGAATTCTCTGAGGAAATGTCCATAGACACTAAATATTTTGAAATCTTGTCTGCATAAAAATTTCTGTATTTGATGCTCATGTTTATTTGGGGCTCTTAGTTGGGAACAGATGAAAATACTTTTTCTTCAAAAAATTTTTTTGTCTACTAACTTCTAGTGCTGGTGTTGAAAAGTCTGCTGCTATTCATACTCCTCATTTCTTTGTAACATGTTTTTCTCCCTAAAAGCTTCTGTTTATCCACAGTATGTTAAAATTCCATGACTATATACTTCAGTGTGAGTCCCTTTTTCTTCATTGTGTTGGGCACTTTCTGGGCCCTTTCAATTTGGAACTTTGTGTTCTTCAATTTCTTGTATCTTTTTATAATGTTTTTTTTCTATTATTTCTCTGTCTCTCTTTTTTCTTTCTGGAATATCATTGTTTGGAAGATAAGTCCCTGGATCGATTCTCTGATTTTTAATCTACTTACACATCACTTCACACATTTTTATACCTTTTGGGAGATTCCTTCAACTTCATACAGTTTCCACTGAGTTTATTATTGTATCTTCACAATAAATTTCATCAATAAAGCACTTTTTATTATTCTCATGTTGTTTTGGTATCTTATTCTTGTTTCATGTGTACAATCTGTATTCTGCATCTCTGAAGATACTAATTACATACTCATGGTAGTTTTCTGTTTTCTGAATTGCCTTTGCTTCCTTCAGGTTGTTTTTTTTTTTAAATTTTTAATGTTTATTTATTTTTGAGAGAGATAGAGAGAGACCGAGTGCAAGTGAGGGAGGGGCAGAGAGAGAGGAAGACACAGAATCCAAAGCAGGCTCCAGGCTCCGAGCTGTCAGCACAGAGCCCAATATGGGGCTTGAACTCATGAACCATGAGATCATGACCTGAGCTGAAGTCAGATGCTCAACTGAACTGAGCCACCCAGGTGCCCCACCTTCAGGTTGTTTTATTACTGTTTGTCATTATCTCCATCTTTCATGTTGAAGTGTTTCCTTTGGTTCTCATGTTTCCTACTTGTCTGTTCTTATTTAATAGTGAAGGTATTACATTTTAGGGTCATCCGGTGGCAAGTAGGCTTCTTCACACACATTTGGTCATATTTGGAAGACAGAAAATGCAGTGCAAGGGCCAGGTCCTTGGAACAGGGGTCAATGAATTACATTGGTAAAAGTTGAATGGTTTTCCCTCTTTCATTTTAAGGAGACTTTGTTTCATTCTTGGACTTTAGAAATCATCAAAAGGATTAATAAGTGATTACCCCTTTGAGATAATTTCAGATGCTCTCCAAAACTTAGAACTGGATGCGAGGTTGGAACCTCAGCTCATTGAACCCACAGAACACCCTCTTTGGAGATGGGCACAAACAGCTAGCTGGAAAAGAAGAAAAGAAAGATTACTTGGGTATTATGATTGAGCATGGAATTGGGATTGATGCAACTGTGCCAAGCCAGAATGTGACTCTTGTATAGATATAAAATCCTGATGTTATATGATCTTTGTATTTGACTTTTAAGGGAGCAGCATCTTATAATATCACTATATATGATTGCTGCTGTTGACTAGGATGCTGTCTGCAACAGGACAGTCATGGGGGAATAAAGAAATTACAGATAACAGATCTGTCCACAGATAAGTTGAAATGTCTTCCCCCTATTCTGAAAACAAGTAGTTTTCAGATTTTAAATGAAAAGTGCCAGATCTGTGTTTCTTCAATTCCACCCATCGCCTGCCATACAAATACCTCAAATCCAACCCTGAACCCAAGGAAAATCTTTTCTCTCTTTCATCTATTCACTTATCCACCCAACCACCTGTCAAGGTCAAGGTCTACCTACTTGTCAAGGCCTTATCCTACCTACTTGTCAAGGCCAAGTCTATGAAGCTATGTTCAACAATTAAATTCCACTTATTTCTCCTTTCCCTGAATGCCAGCATCACAGTTGTCGGCATCACACATTTTAGCATGTAGTAATTTACAACTTAGATTGTCCTCAGGTGTGGTCACAACACACATGCCTCCCAAGGGCTAGGCAGCAAATGAAAATGCAGTCTTCTCCACGAGTCAGCTAGTAGAGAGCTCCAAGGACAGGAGTGAAGAGGAGAACAAGTGCTCTCAGGAATGGGCAACTATACCTTTGCCCCAGTCAACTGCTCTCTGTCAGGAAAGCAGGCCAAGGGTCATATTTCTTCCAGTTTTTCAACAAAAGCCAGATATCCAGATTTTTACATGATTTTTAAAAAAATGATGGTTCAATTTTACAAAAACACTATGGAGCACAAACACCTTGGGTGTTTCACTTTGTAGATCTGCAGCCTCTGACATGTTTTCTCTCCATGACATGATGAGCTTCTTGAGCAACTTGTTTCTGAATTCCCCACAGCAGCTCATACTTGAACCAAAAAGCATAGTAGATGCCTGAGAAGTGCTTGTCTAACTTTCCAGAATATTGTATCCAAGCCAAGCAAAATTATTGCCTCAACTGACTCTCTGTAGCCTATAGGTGGTCCAAAGAGAAATCTCCTAAAACTTATTTATGTATTAAAGCCTCGTCACCTGCCCCCAAATCTGGTATGTCATGAAGTTTTGCCTGGCAGGCATAAATGAGATATTAATGTGTTCTCTACATAAAACCGTCTCTCAACCTTCCATTCCTCTATACTACCACTAATAGTGTAAACTTCCTATCTCTTCTTTACTTTTCATTTGCTTCTCACTCACCCTTCCACATATACAAGTCCCCAGAAATTGCTGTCAATAATAAGGCCACCAGTAACCTCTTTGATGGTACATGAAGTGGTGCTATACAGCTCTGCCCATCCTCTTATCCGACTTGAATGGGTCTATACTGTTTGATGCTGTCGCTTATTTCCTCCTTTTTTTTTGAGAGAGAGAGAGAGAGAGAGAGAGAGAGAGAGAGAGAGAAAGTAGTGGAGGGGCAGAGGGAGAAGGGGAGAGAGAATCTCATGCAGGCTCCACACCCGGTGCAGAGCCGGGTGCAGGGCTCCATCTCAGGACCCTGAGATCATGACCTGAGCCAAAATCAAGAGTCACACTTAGTCAACATAGCCACCTGGGTGCCCCAATTATTTCCTTCTTCTTGAAACTCCTTTGATCCTTAGTCTTTGGGGCTCCACTTTCTCCTGAATTTTCTTCAATCTTTCTGGATACTCCTCAGCAATCTCTTTTTCCTGCCCAATCCCCAACATGCTAATTGTCTGCAGGTTTCATTGCAGGCTGTCTCCTCTCTCCTTTCACACATTCACCCTGGATGACCTTATCCGTTCCCATGACTCTCGCCCCACCCCCTCCACCCATGAGTGCTGATGATACCCAGTTCTACCATCTCCGCTCCAGACCCATCTAATCAGCTGCCTTCTGGCAGTGTCTGTCTCCATTGATACTTCACACTCACAAGTCCAAGACTGAGCTCATCATTCCCACTCCATCTCGCACTGCTCCTCTTCCTGCATCCCCCTTCTCTTGAAAGGCACATTGACCATCTTGTGGACCACACGTGAATTCTGCAAATCCTCTCAGTATCAGATTATCCAATAAGCACAAAAACACAATGCTTTGAAACACCAAGAAAACAAAACGAGGTGCCAAGAAATTATCTTCAACGAATTTAGTGCTCAGAAAGTGTATCAGAGCAGCCATCCTAGAAAAAACAGAAACTTTTTGGAATTGCTTACACCTATTTTATGACTAGATATTACTTTCATTTTGAATGACGTATGGGGATGGTGGTGGGCATAACTTTTTCAGGGAGTAGAACTATTACATTCTTACTATGGCTTTTGCTATCCTCAGCTACTCTCTCTCCATGCCCAGTTGGTTCCTAAGCCCTGTTGATTTTGTCTCATTGACAGCAACTGAGCCACGTTTAATGTTATCTTAGAGCTTTTGCTGTCTGCTACCTGGATTGTTATAGCAGTCTTTAATTAGCTCTCCCTCCCCATTCATCCTTCATAGGGTTGTAGATCTGCTTCCTGTATGTCACTTTCCTTGCTAAAATCTTTCTTTTGCCACTGAATGACTTCAAGGGAAGCTCCAACTACTTAGGCTAGCTGACAAGGCCCTACACACTCTGCTTCTCACTTGGCCTCCTCATCTCCATGTGTGGCTCACTTATAACCTTCACACTAGACTTCCCATGCTCATCCACCCCTGCCACCTCCCATATCCCCTCATCTAAGGAAAGGGTCTACATGAGAAATGAAAGAAAAGGCAGAAGAATCTGAACCTGTGGTCTCCAGAAGAGAAATTACCCCCCCCCCCCCATCTCTTAAAAACTTTCAAAGAAGGAATAATCAAACATAGAAAGATAGACTTGAGCCAAGATATCATTTCCTTCTACCCCTAGGGTTGTCCCTACGTCTTTTGGTCGTAGCTACTGCCCATAAATGCAGGTAGATTTGTTCCTGGGGCCACACACAGAAGAGGGCCATTGTCTTCCTCCTCTCAATGCTTCTCTCAGTGAGAACATCCTCACGTCACCAGCCACGAGCCAGCCCTCTCAGCTGACTGAACCCGTGTCTGCTGTAAACAGGGCTGGGGGAACGCTCTGTGCACCTCCGGTCAGGGCTCAACCTTGGCTGGGGAGGATGGCATTACTCACTGGAGCCCCATCCTTTCTTCTCCCAACATTGTTTGCCCATTTTCACCGGGGGCTAAAATGGGGATGGAGGGGAGAGGCAGGAGAACACAGAGGAGTGGGGCTGTTTGTTTTCTTCTTTGTGTTAACAATACAACATCTGTTCCCCAGCCTGGCAGCTGGACCAAAGTGAAATGATGTGAGCATTCACTGCCCTCTGATCAGGGGGTGGGGAGTGGGAGAAGGAAGGAGGGAGGGGTGCAGTGAGGGCCAAAGCCTTCTTGAACAATAACAACAACAACAACAGTAAAGAGAATATATCCAACTCTACTCGGCAGGTGGCCACAGAACCCACAGAGCTGAGTAACTGGATGTTCTGGCTGATCCACATGTTGTAACAACACACTGAGTCACAATCTGTGTGCCTTTTAAAAAGAACCACACAATTAGAAAGATAGTGTTTACCTGGTAAATACTTATCCTCGTTCACACACTTTGATAGAAATCCTCTTTATTCACCTATGAATAAAGCTGAGAGAGGTGGAGTGAAAGTAGAAAAGAAAAATGAGAGTTGGAGAGAGAACAGGATGGGCAGAGAAGGAGCCATATTCTCCCTGCTTTCTTGAGCCCTTACTTCCTGAGTCCTCTTACTCTGATGTTTAATGCTGGCGGCCTCCCCGCAGTCAGTCAGGGCTGTGTCTCTCTTCTACCCACATTCACCATCAGCGTTTTTCATCTAGCGGACTGTGTATTTGTGCCATCTAGATGCTGACAATTCCCAACGTCCATCTCTAGCACAGACCTCCTCCCTGCATCCAGCCTCCTATAGCCACCGGCCCACTTGTCATCTCCAATCGAATATCAAAAGGCATATCCAGCTAAGCATCTTTCAGATGACAGGCTGACGTCCTCCGTCTTTCAAACTTGCTCTCCCATAGTCTTCCTCATCTCAGTTAGTGGCAGCGTCGTCCTTCCTTGACTCTCCTACTCTTACATCCCACAACAGGGCTGAAGGCATATCCTGTTGACTGCCCCTTCAGAATGTCTCCCAGAATCACTTCTCCCCACCTCAACTAGTTATCATCCTGCTCCAAGCCATTGTTAGTTCTTACCTAAATTATTACAACAGTTCCTGAGTGCTCGGCTTGCACCTGTGTGCTCCTCCCTGCCCACCCCCCCACCGCCACCCCATCTACTCGATTCTTCACACAGCAGTCAGAGGGAATCCTACAAAACTAATTTAGATCAGGTCACTCCTCAAAAGTCCCAAATGACTCCCCTTCTCACTCAGAGTAGAAGCCAAAGTTTTTATGGTGGCCCACAGAGTTCTCTCTAATACGGCTTCCTACTAGCTCTGTGACTTGTCACATTGTTAACTCTGCCTCAGCTTTGCTGGCCTCTGTTTGTTTCTAGAATATCCCAGGCGCATTCTCAGGCCTCTCCCTGAACTTTTCTTCTCTCTAGTTTTTGCACATCTTACACTATCATCTTTAGGTCTTTATCTCAGCATTTTCTAATCTCCTTTCTTAATTTATTTTTCTCCATCACACATCTTACCTAGCAAGTTTTATCTCATACTTATTTATTTTGCTTATTGCTTCCTCTCAGTGATGATGTAAGCTGCATGAGGCCAGGGAGTTTTGTCTCTGTGGTACCCTTGGCACCTGGAGCAGTGCTTGGCACATAGAAGGCACTCACTAAACATTTGCCGAACAAATGAATTGGTGAATAAACAAATAACTGCACGATTCTGCGATTGTTTATGGCAGAATGGTTGGACTGCGAGCAGCTCATCCCACACCCTCTGAATCACTGGGAAAATGTTTGGTGAGTGTTTATTCTGGCTGTAACATTTCTCCTCCCCTGATAGGATGGCGAGCCAGGAAGGCAAGGTAGACTCTCTA
The DNA here is from genome assembly GCF_016509475.1 of Prionailurus bengalensis. NCBI lineage: Eukaryota > Metazoa > Chordata > Mammalia > Carnivora > Felidae > Prionailurus > Prionailurus bengalensis. The sequence goes on from NC_057360.1 coordinate 25,762,782, forward strand.
CTGCTGGGGACCCATGATGGCTCTTGGGAAAGGGATTTAGGGAGGCCTCCAGTGAAGGACATGGACAAAGGCTTCCATTCAAGTTTATAGAGCTCCTTCCTGCTCCTTTGTACAGATTGGCTAATCTTAAAGCTTCTGGGAAAAGGCAGTAGATTATAGATGAAGGTGACATGGGAACAGCTGTATCTCAGACACAGAAGAGGAGAAAGTGAGGGATATATGCTGTGAGGTCAGGCCTTACATCTTATCCTTTAAGAGCAGACTACAGCTGTCTCTTATGCCATCTTCCTTAGAGCTACCTGGGCCCTTGGATTTGCTTCCTGACTCATCAGCTTTCCAACCTTTAAGATTACCAGGGCTTGAAAAAAAAAAAAAAAGAAATTGCAATATGGTGATATTTCGATGTATTAACCAGAGTGCCTTATGCTGAGAACTTCCATCTTCATTCGTTGGGCAGTTTTTGAGGGCCAATCGTATGCAAAGAAACTGTGCTAAAGTGTTAGTGATATTAAAGAGAACTCTAATGCAGCAGGGTGAGTATAAAATGTTAACGTAATTAAAGCAACACCAAAAAGCAGTAGGCAGGTATTATTTCTTTTTCACAGATTAGAAAACAGATTTAGAGATTAAGTGCTCAGGAATACCTGGGCATTAGAAAAACCATGGGGATTGGATTTGACCTCGAGTGTTCTGGTGCCCAATTCAGTGCTCTGACCTTTACGCTGTGTGTTATTCATAGGTGACTTCCTCAACATTTCATAAGCCCACACAAATTGTCACATTAGTTTGTAGCTTCCATCTACGTGGTCTAGAAGCACTGAGCAAAATGGTGTATGAGATGTATCTTTGTTGAAGTCTGCCTGCTAAGTTTAGAGGCAGAGCCCTGACTCCTTTGATAATCTACTAGGGTTCTGTGACTCGTGAATGTATCCCTACTCTGTCACTTACTAGTGAGTAAGTGACAAGGATGAAATTAACCTTTCTAAGCCTCAGGTTCTTCATTTGTAGTATGGGGATAATAATAGTTTCTACATGAAAGGTTGTTACAAGGATCAGGGAATGTATATTTGCAAAGTATTATGTTTGCTAAGGCTGCTAACACAAAGGACCACAGACCAGGTGTCTTAAATAACAGAAATTTGTTTCTCACAGTTCTTGAGACTGGAAGTCCAAGATTAAGGTGTTGTCATGGGTTCTTTCCTTCTGAAGTCTCTCTCCCTGGCTTGCAGATGGCCGCCATCTTGCTTTGTCCTCACAAGGTCTTTCCTCTGTGCACACATGCCCTTGGCGTTTTTGTGTGTGTCCTAATCTCTCTTTATAAGGGCACCAGTCACACTGGATTAGGGCTCACCCTAACGGTCTCCTTTGAACTAATCACTCCTTTAAAGGCCCTATCTCCAAATGCAGTCACATTCTGAGATCATGAGGGTTAGAGCTTCAACATTTGAAGTTTGGGGTGGGGGTGGGGGGCACAATTAAGCTCGTAACAAGCACATAGAACACAGAGTGTTCAATAAACTTAATCAAAATAAAACCTAACATCTTATTTGGATGCCTGTTCTCAGCTTCTACTGCTTTCTAGGAGGAATGAGTTCTGTAAGTTCATTGACGCATATGTACAACAGCATTTCCCCTCTTGTTTTAAATGTGTCTCCCTCAAGCTTCCAGAATGATTCCTTGTCCTAGTTTTTTTATACTATTGGGTTTCAAAAGATTTTATTTACTGTCTTCATATCCTTTGTGATTTTCAAAGTTTGAGGATATCCCTGCTCAGCTTTTACCTTTCCAGACTGAGTGGTCCCATGGCACAGCAGGAAGGTCCTGGCCTGGAAGTCAGGAGACCTTAGTTCAGGCTTCAGTTTTGCCACAAGCCAACTGTGGGCAAGTCTCATCAGCTTTCTGAAACCTTATTCTTCAGAAGAAGATAGGGAGAATGGACTCAGTGTTAAGGCTTCATGTTTAGTGGTCGCAGAATGGACCATTGCGGTTGAATCCCATGTCTGTCACTTTTTAGTTGGGTGTCCTTGGGCAAATTACTTAACCACTCCAAGCCCCAGTTTCTTCACTTGTAACGTGAGAGTAGTAATATGACCTCACTTTGTAGCATGTCTGTGAACCTCACATGAAATAGTGCAAATAACAACCCCTTTGGTAAAAAGCCTGGCACACCCTAAGTGTGCAAATCCTCTCCCTGGCTTCATTCTTTTCTCCAGCCATCTTCCCTGTGTGTGTCTTTCCAGACAGCAAGCATCCAGAACTCTATGCCCTCTCTATTCCAGGTGTACCAAGAGTTTGGTTTTCTTTGAAAAAAGAATAATAATCTCCATTTTTTTTTTTTTTGGTTCATGAGAATGTTCAGCATTTTGTTTGCCTCTTTCGGCCAAAGCAGTACATTGATTTCTGCTGGGTCAGAAACAGAAAAGCCCCTCAGTAGACTGAATAGGCACATGGCAGTGAGACTGCTCAGTGAAGAACTCCATCATAATCAGGGTATGGAAGTCGGTGTCTGGAAGATTCGTTATAGTGGGTTTTATTGTTGTACTTTTTGTAGCCTTTTATTATAGCCAATGCCAACTAATTCCTTTGTTTCTAGATTTTTGTGTAACCTCCACTGCAGTGTCATAATATTAAGAGGCAGGAATTAATATTAATTTAATGTTAAGAGGTAGCAACATTAACCTTGCAATATTGCAGTCCTCTTCCCTTCCATCTACAGGGCAAGTAGGAAAATAGGAAAGGTGCTGTGACCCATTCTTGCAGGTCGAGGCAAATATACTTTTTAAAAATCTTTTGTTTGTTTGATGTTTATTTATTTTTGAGAGAGAGAGAGAGAGAGGCAGCACAAGCAGGGGAGGGGCAGAGAGAGAAGGAGACACAGATCTGAAGCAGGCTCCAGGCTCTGAGCTGTCAGCACAGAGCATGATGTGGGCCTTGAACTCACGAACCAGGAGATCATCATCTGAGCTGAAGTTGGACGCCGAACTGACTGAGTCACCCAGGCACCCTGGCAAATATTTAAAACTTCTTGTTCCTATCTGAAGGGTTGACTGACAGCTGATCCCTAAGTCCAAATCACAGATCTTGTATCTCAATAGCTCTTGAGACAGTTGCAGGGCGAGATGGTTGAAGGTGGTGGTAAGAAAGTGCAGACTCCTTAAAATTAGTGATTCACTTTCAAACCAAACAAAATGTAAGTTAAGATTAAGTTGGGAGAACATTTTAATGTTCCAGGTTTATTCTGCTTCAGTTGTTTTAAAAATCAGAAATTTTTTTATGCAAAGAAAATGAAAACACTAATTTGAAGGAATATGTGCACCCTTATGTTTATTGCAGCATTACTTATAAAAGCCAAATTATGGAAGCAGCCCAAGGGACCATTAATAGATAAATGGATAAAGAGGATACGGCACACACACAGAGTCATAAAAAGGAATGAAATCTTTCCATTTGCAACCACATGGATGGAGCTAGAGAGTATAAGGCTAAGTGAAACAAACCAGGGAAAGACAAATACTGCCATATGATTTCACTCATATGTGTAATTTAAGAAACAAATCAAACAAAGGGGGGAAAAAGAGACAAACCAATAAACCTCAGACTCTTAATTACAGAGGACAAACGGATGGTTACTAGAGAGGAGGTGGTGGGGATTAAGAGCACACCTGCCCTGATGAGCACTGAGTAGTAAAGTGTGGAATTGCTGAATCCCTGTATTGCACACCTGAAACTATTATAGCACTGTCATTAACGATACTGGGATTAAGATTAAAAAAATAAAACAAACTGCAATTGATTATAAATAAATAAATATGAGAAATGTTAATGCAGCCAAAATGGTTTCTCTAAGTGCTCTTTAAAAAATACTTTTATTTTTGAAAAGTAAAGTAAGTTTATTGCCTCTAAAGGGATGTCAAAGACTCACCTAAATTTGATTACTAACTGACGATCTGTCATGTATTTGAAGACATCTGTTATATCTCACGGAAGTCTAATTTTCTTGGCTAAATCTCTTTGCCTCCTTCAGCTATTTTTTATACGACAGGGCTGCCCAGTTCTGGGTGTTTTGTCTAGTTGTCATTCAGTGTGCCTGTTAATCTAAAAGTGTGGCATCCAGAGTTGAATTTACCACTTCAGATGTGTATTGACCTGAGCAAAACAAAGTGGTATTTCTACAGTCCCTCTTTGGAATGTTATACTCGCATTCTAGTCACATCAACATTATTTGTCAACCACATCACTGTGGGAGATAGGTTCTACTTACATAAATGGGTTAGAAGAAAGCTTAGGGTGGAAAGCCGCCACCACGGGGCAAAAACACTCAAGGTTAGTCAGCGAGATATTGTAATGGATCACAAGTAACTTGTTATATCACCTGCAGGAAATTACTTTCCATCTGATGCCAATATACTGATGTATCTCGATCACAAACACCGCTTGCCCCCCAGGTCCTTTGCTTCTTACACACACAAGTTAATGATTACTGTCTGATTGTTTTTTCCACATTCACGTGTGTAAGATCTTGTTTTCTTCACGTTCACCACGTGGGTAATATCTTGTGAGCTCAATAAATACGGAGGCACAATGCCTGTTCAGGGCTCTTGTCTTCTGGACGTTGGTCTCCCTTGTATTCAATTCTGCGTCTGCTATATTGCTGGACAAGAGAGAACTCCAGACTCATAGTCTGTGATACATCACAGTGTTGATTCACAATGTATCTTGTACTTACCTAAAACTCTAGAATATCTGTTATTTTCTTCTGAACGTGAGAAATTTTTTAAGCTTTTAATTTTGAAATAATGATAGATTCTCAGGAAGTCGCAAAGATAGTACAGGGAGGTCTTAAGTACCCTCCTAGTTTTCCCCAATGTTACACCTTTCTTAACTGTAATATAATATCAAAACCAGGAAATTGACATTGGTACAATGTGCGGGTGTAGTATTATGCCATTCTATTTTTTTAATGTTTATTTTCGAGAGAGAGAGAAAGGGATTGTAAGCAGGGGAGGGACAGAGAGAGTAGAGGAAGATAGAATCCTAAACAGACTATGTGCTATCAGGACAAAGCCAGCTGTGGGAGAAACGTGGGATTATGACCTGAGCCGAAATCAAGAGTCAGAGTTGGACACTTAACCGAGTGAGTCACCCCAGCTCCCCAATTCCATCTATCTTCTGACTTTAAAAACTCTGAGTTCATTAAATAACAAACCCTATAACTACCTAAGTTTCTTCTCTTGCCCTTATTGGTATCATTTGTAACTATATTGTCAGAGTTGAATTTTTGAAACCTTTTCATTTCACTAGAGCATTTCTCTCTTAACATTTCTTAATACCTTTGACAAAAAGCAACCAAATGAGCATTCCCTCAGGGTCCCCCTCAGTACCTGGCAATGACCACTCATTCAATTACTCAAACTAAAGTTCTTGGAGACATGGTTCCTCCTCCCCTTCACCTACACACTGTTTCTAATTTATTAGTGCATCTTGCCAATTTTACTTTCAAAAAACCTGAAGCTACATAATACATTTTTTTAATCACTCCCACCATAACCACCTTGGCCTAAGCTTCCATCACGATCTCCACCACTGTCCTCTGGCTTCCAAATTGACCTCTCAGACCTACTCTCACCACCCTAAAATCTATTCTCCACAGAGAGCACAGAGATATCCCTTAAAGAACTAATATGAGGGGCATCTGGGTGGCTCAGTTGGTTAAGCCTCTGACTTTGGCTCAGGTCATGATCTCCTGGTTCATGAGTTTGAGCCCCATGTCAAGCTCTGTGCTGACAGCTTGGAGCTCGGGGGCCTGCTTCATATTCTGTGTGTGTGTGTGTCTCTCTCTCTCTCAAGAATAAACATTAAAAAATTTGTTTTAATTAAAAAAAGAATATGAACTATTAGTATTCTTTTGCTTAGCACTTGCAATTGTTTCCATATAACAAGAACTAGGTTCTTATATGGCACTTATTGTAAGCCAAGGAATATTAGTGCTTCATATATATTAACTCATTTAATCCTTACAACCATCTGAGGCAAATTCTAGTAGGATTTGCATCTTATAGATGAGGAATTTCCATCAATAAGTGACTTTCCCAAGGCCATACAGCTAGTATATGCAAGTGCCAGAATGAGACATCATTCTGGCAGGTCAACTCAAGCATGCACACGACCCTGTTTTGCCCTGTGCCTTTGGAAAGAAATCACTATGTGCAGCCCACACTTAAGGAGTGAGAATTATGTTCTACCCCCTTGAGGGAGAGTCATTTGCATAGATTATTTGGAATTCTGCACGGGAGATTTGTCTCTTCTCCATTTGCTTACTTATTCACTCATTTACTTATTTCAGTATGGACTCGTAGACATTTACTTTACATCTTGGGTTATAATTCAATACTACTTTATTTTGTTGCTAAAATTATTCCAGTTTTGGCTATGAAAGCACTTTCATTTTGCTCCCATGTCCCTTTGACACACTCCCCTTAGTGTGGGGTTTTTTGGTCTTTGTTTTTGAGCACTTCCTTACTTTGTGCATGCAAGATGTGTTAAGTTTATCTTGTGTATTTCCTGTCCCAGTCCGAGAATCAGCCATTTGTCCAAAGAGTTTGCTCTAGTTTTTAATAACACCTATCACTACTTGACATTTTATTATATATTTATTTGTATATTTGCTTTTTGTTCCTCCCTCCCCTGTCTGTACTGTAAGTTTCACCTGGACAGGAACTTGCTTTGTTCAATGCTGTATTTTAGCCGTAGAACTTAGCACATAGCATATGCTCAATTTTGATGAATCAATTTCTGACCATGGGACCAGTGGTCTTTTGGCTCTGAACTTGAATTTGCCTCCCCCCACCCCACAGTTGTGAATATGAAACTCACCATTTACTTATTTGGCTCTTCATAGTTATTCTTCCTAAAATTTGTCTCATCTTTATGATCCCGATCACTCCTTAGTTGATGATCAAAGGCAAGTCTAGAATAGCACTTCTCTTATTGCTTTCTCAATTTAGTATGCAGGAAAAGAACTTAGGGAAATTCTGCCTTAAAAAAAAATGAGACTTGGAATTTCTCATCATGTCCATATTTTCTATGTTGTGTTAGGATAGCACCATTCTGAGTCCAGCCATGTTACTACTACCTTGTCTTTAGACTTCCCCTAAGTGGTCTCATAATTTATCTTTGAGTTCATGGATATCCAAGACTTGCCATATCCACTAGGTCCAGCAAATCTGCAAAACACAGTTTTCCATGGCTGGCCATGTTGCAGTCACCAGACACTGTGCACTAAGTCTCTAGAATATCTTTAAAATTGTATTTTGCATTCCTATATGGAAATATCCAGTTAATTTTGTTACTTAAGCTCTGGTTTTACTACTCAGCTCTGTTATGTATGCCCTTTTCTTAGTGAGTTTCCCCTATGGTCTTTCTTTGCTACTCCTAGTAGACTTCATGGAATCTGATTTTTACTTTTATCTAGGGATGTCTCCTCATTGTAGTAGAAAACCCCTTGTTAGGCACCTGGGTGGGTCAGTCGGTTGGGTGTCTGACTTCAGCTCAGGTCATGATCTCGAAGTCCATGGGTTTGAGCCCCTCATTGGGCTCTGTGCTGATAGCTCAGAGCCTGGAGCCTGCTTTGGATTCTGGGTCACCCTCTGTCTCTGCCCCTCCCCTGCTCACACTGTCTCTCAAAAATGAATACATGTTAAAAATTAAAAAAAAAAAAACATTGTTCACATAAGTGGGTATCCTTTCTGTTACCTTCTTCCTGGTTCTTATTAGACTTACTCTAGCTTTGGCCAGAATTTCATTCTCTCTGGTTAGTAATAGGTCAGAATGTGAAATTCTGTGGGGATGTTTTGTCATTTTTGTTTTTAGTGCATTTTCTTAGGCATCTTTTCTCTTTCTACATTCTGAAATACACCTGGAAGATTGATAGCAATAAGGGCTACACAGAAAAGACAAAGCAGGCAAGAAATACATGAAATGCCAGGGTAGGGGCTTGACATTTTAGATAACATAGCCAGGGAAGGCCCCACTAGAAGGGGACTTTGAGTAAAGTGCTGAAGGAAATGAGGGAGTGACAGCCATGTGGTTGTCTGGGGAAGAGTATTACTGAAAGAACTCTGAGTGCAAAGGTCCTGAGGCAGGAGCAATCCTGACATGATCTAGAAATTAGCAAAGCAACCAACGTGGCTGCTACTGAGTGAGGGAGAAGGAAATTAGTGGGAGATGAGATTAGGGAGCTATGGAGGAGGAACAGGTCATATAGGTCACACTATGGACTTTCTGTCTTTATACTGAATGGAGTGATGGGACTCCAATAGTGGTTGTAGAGGTGTTTGTGAGTGTGTGTATGTGTATGTGGGGGGGGGGGGGTGCACACATCTAGGAGCCTGCAGCTGGGCTAAAAAAGGCAGACTAGGGCTAAATTTTGCCAGGCTAATTATATTATGTATCCTGCATATCTGTAGATGCAGGTATATGTGTTTACCGGACTCTTCCTTTTTAGTAGAGAGCCAGGCCAGTAAGTAGAAGAGAGAGTGCAGGCATGCGGTAGTTGTCAGACCACAGTTTAGTTTGGAGTGTACTGTGGGACTATATTGAACCATTGTCAATTGGTTTATTGATAATTTCTAAATTTTGCGGGCAGAGAAAGAGATGTAGTTGAAGGTCATGAGTAAAAGTTGAGCCAGGTCTTTTGGCTGCTGGCTCTGCACCATCTCTAGGTACCCCTTTCTTTAGAGATTCAGCTCTGATGAAAATTGCTACCAGATCTCTTAACCTGGAGCTGGCATCAAAATTATCCAGAATAGAGATTTTTGAAATATGTATTCCTCGGCCTATCTCTAGGCATTCTGAGTTAGTGGTAGTTTGGGGGAGGGACCCAAATATATGTATCGGAGAAAGTTTCCAGGTGATTCTGATAAGCCTCTATGATCAAGGAACCTCTGAACCAATTGAAGAAGCAACCCACTTTAATTTCTATGAAACACATTGAAAAGCCCCACCTCAGCTGTTTATGGGCAATAGAAAGCTGAGAGATGCTGGGCTGCCTTCAAATATAGTTTCTTCTCACCTGGAGAGAATATCACCATTAAGGAATTTTTATATTCTGAGAAGCTCGTGCTAAAATTGGCATTTGCACTGAGAACAATGAGCAAATTGGTCCTGGGCTTCACTGGGTCTATTTCTGTTAGTATATTGCTCCAATAATCAGTACCACAGCTCAAAGTGGTTTCTGGAATGCCTCTGCTGGGATGAATATATTATTATGTTCCTAATTAAAAAAAAAAAAAACTTGTTTAGGGCTCTATAAATTTCAATCTTAGAGGGGAAGAAACAAAATCAGTTTGTTTTTTATTTGTATATACTGCTAGACTGACTGATTGACACTTTTGGTGGACAGATAGCTTCCCTAGAAGGTTCCACATGCCTGATCTAAGAAATAAGCAAATGATACCACAGAAGGTATTTTACTATAGCAGCTAGAAGCTCAGGCTCCCCGTCAGGCAGTTGTGAGTTCACTGTGGTTCTCCACCACGTATCAGCTTTATGGATTGGGGTAACTAGTCTGGCTTCATCATCTGTAGGAGGTGATCATAAAGGCATCTGTCCTCCTGTAGCTCACAATGAATAAAAGAGAGTGTTTATGTAAAATGCTTAGCACAGTACCTAATCATAGTTAATCTTTACTAAACATTAGCTCTTACCATTTTTCATAGCTTCTGAGCCACATCCTGAAATTGAGTCTTACAATGATAATTTCCAGATTTTTTTTCCTTTAAAGGACATGGGAGCTTAAAGTTGGTACCATCTTGGATTTGATGAAATAGGTATTAAGGCTTACTAGAGTACACCATAGTCAGTGACTTTAACAAACACAAATTAACACATAATAGTTTATGAGTTAATTCCTAGTGTTTTATTTGAATAACTTGAATAGATCTAGAAGATACTTATTTGTACCAGCAACCATGTCAATGTGTCTATTCAGTAATAATACTTTCTTTCAAAAATATTCTAATAGCCACCTTTTTATTCCAAATAATGCAAATTGATGGCATTTTCCCATCTGTAAAAATGTTTTTTTGTGTTTTTTTTTTTAGTCATACAATGGCAGACAAATATTATCTGAATCTGAGGATGGCATAATGGTCTTTGGCTGCAGCAAGAGAGATTGCAGTCAGAGACAAAGGGGAACTGGGTAGAAGTGCAGACAGAACTATTCATGATAGGTTCCCCTTGTCCCCTGCTCTGAGCTGAGCTGACACTAATTAAGAGTCCTTGGAGCCTCCTTAAAGTGTCTGTTGTAGGAATGCTGCTAAGGATATATCCATCACATTGCTCAGGGTCCCTCTTTCTGTTTAGTTATTCAGTAAACATTCACGGAGGCCCCTCCTAAGTTCAGGACTCTATCCTACGAGGTACAAACCAGGTCCTTGCACCCACAGACCTTAAATAATGGGAGAAATACACAATAGGTGAATTATCAACTAAATAAATTAAAAATTTTCATGTAGTGATTAGGTGTTAGAAAAAAGCCAGAAAGGGTAAAGCAATACCACTCTGGGGGTCGGGGAAAGGAGACAGCTTTCACCTAGGTAGTCAGAAGCATCTTCTAGAATGACATTCTGAGCTGAGGCCTGAATGGCAAGAACAAGTTGGACATGGAATGATTTGAGCAAAGGGCATTCTGGGACACACACACACACACACACACACATTGCACAAAGGTCTTGAGTCAGGAATGACCCTGGTCTGTTCAAGGAGCAAAGAGGAAACCAGAGTGTTAGTTGCTGAGTTTGAAGGTCTGGCAAGGACTTATGCATCAGGGTTTCTAGGTGGAGAGGGACTTGCTAAAGCTTAGAAACACACTTGGGCTGCTCAGTCATATTCATCATGTGGACCCATGAACTGGATGTCGGAACTCCTTTCCCTTTCTCGTCCACTGCTCAAACACTTAGGGCCAGATCTGTGAACTCTGGCAAGGTGTGTAGGAGACTGCATTTTGTGTTAACTACTTTCCCGGCACCAGCTTGTACCCAACTCTGCGTGTCCTTTTTTTTTCTAATACTTCTTATTATTGTAAACTAGTCCTGGTTTATGTTATATTTCAGGAAAGTCACTTCACATCTATTTGTGGATGAATGTGAGTATACAGTACGTATATTCATAAACACGAGGGGATAGAAGGGGGTAGTGATGTCTAAACATGGAATCTTCAGAACAGCATAGATTTTTCTTATCCAGCTGAACTTAGAGGCTGGCTTCTCCATCTGTGACTTCCTGCTCCTTTGGTTTTCACACGTGGCTATGGGTTTGCAGTAGTTATGTTCTATGAAGGCACAAACACTGAATTGAGGAATATGGCAACATGGCTCCAGGAGAAATACGGGCTTAGGTGACCTCTGGTCACAACATTTTTTATCAACCAACCAATACATACTCCTGTTTTATGTGTGTTTCTGCTTAAAAAACAACTTATTTAGTATATATTGCTGGTTCATTAATATGGAATTCACGGCTAACAGCACTAGAACTCATGCCTGAACAAAGCTTATCCAACACATGTATTTTCTTTGTAGGGCACATCACAGCCTTCTTGTGCTTAGGAATACCAGACAGAACTTTGGCATTGTTCACAGAGACCATTTAAATAGTGAAATCATTGACAAAAAGCACAACAATGTGAAAAATGTGGCACTAAATAGACTACAAAAAGGACGCTTGCTTGTGGCATAGGAGTTGAAACAAGAAGGCAGAGTATTGCCTAGTTCAACCTTAGCTGGGAACATGCACGCCCAGTGACTCCAGTTTTTCTCCATTTGCATGTGATGGGAATGCCTAGAACAGTGTTGTTAGTATTGACTTGGGGGTTACGAATAAATTTTAGCAAGTAGGCAATTTTGCAATTTTGCAGAACCCATGATTAGTGATTGACTGTATTTTTTTTTTTTAATCCTCTTACCTTTGATGTAGACTAGGGTAATCCCAGTATTGTGATGCATAGTAGCAAGTCTGACAGCTCTTTAACCAATACCAGGATACAGAGATTATTTTCACTACTTGGAACAAGCTGCTTATACTACTGGAAACACTTGGCAATTGACTGAGACAACTTGTTTCTCAATGGTTTTTCCTAAGGAAGTTAAGGAATCAGAAAGTATGATTGAAGTAGTCTGTTGGATAAGAAATTCCTTGAAGCACTGTGGTCAAGAGGAGAGTAAGAAATTCCAGCCTCTTATACAGAGAGACCTTCCTCTCCTGAGAGTCTGGACCTCCCAAGCTGCTGGCTTCAAGATGGCTGCCCAGATGGGGTGGAACAGAGGAACAGAAAGAAAGAATGGGGCTTTTCAGACTGTTTCCTCTTCTTGATCTTCCCGTGGTTTGTGGTTTCCACCACCTTCCTAGGTACCAGTCTCAGTTCTTCAGTCGTCCTTGGTGTTCCTTTCCTTCAACCCCACTGATAACTAAGTTCTATCTGTTCTTTCCCTTGAATCTGGGTCCTGCCTTCCGTGACCACAGACACTGTCTCACTGCATGCTTCATTAATGTTCCCCAAGCCTATTGACATCGATGCTTAATGTTTTTCTCCATCTCTGGCCTCAACTTCCTCCAAGCCAAATTCTTCCTAGAAGAACCCTTTACTCAAAAACCTTCTGTGACTCCCTATGTCTACTGAGTTAAACTCAAACACCTTGACTTCAAACTCCTCTACCCCCATTCATGGTTCTTGCCAAAGTTATTCCAGATGCTTTTTCTAGTCTTGTCTGTCACAGCTCTTTGCATGTGTTCATATACAGTAGGCAGACTGTCTTTCTTGCTATTTTCATAACAGAACTAAAATTTCTAACCCCAAACCATTACTCATCTTGGACTTTTTACCAGATATATCTACTATTTAAAATTATACACAATATTAATGACATGTTTCCTAATTTTCCCAAAGAGCTGCAATTTTCTGCTTCCCAAGCTTATGCAGCATTTTACTTTTGTCTCTAATGAAGTTTTACATGTTTGCTTTACACTAATTATTTTTCTCTATATTTTCCTTACTGTTAGTCCTTTTAACAGGGACATAAAACTTCCTGTTCCCCATAATTCTTAAAGGAGACCTTGCACAGAATAGGTGCTCAATAAATATTTATGGAACCTGAAGACTGCTCTTAACTATTCTACAGTAATAAGGTAGTCACTTCTCTAGGTAGGGAAGGAGAAAGAGAAGGAGGAATGCCACCAGGTGTTTGTACCTGGGCCACCTCAAAAAGTATAAGATGGGTTCAAATAGAAAGGGGGAACATACTCCAAATCCCAGATATCTGAGAAACCACAGGCCAGTCTTAGAATTCCAGAGAAATGAAAGTTAATTCCACAAACACCTAGAGTCAAGTATCAAACAACAACAACAACAACAACAACAACAACATCACAACCCTGGCAGTCTCAGAAATTTCCTCCTGAAATTATGTGGAACTGCAAGGAGCATCTCAGAGTGCTGTGGTTTAGACAGGTCCTTGGCTCAGTGGTGAGTCCAGGTGTGGCAAAGCCAGCCTAGGCTGACCACGGTCCCCTGGTCATCTCTAGACCTTAGCTGAATAAGAACTTGAGGCTTTGAGAAGTTACATGAGCCAGAGACCTTACCATGGAGTGGCAAACAGGTCCCACCTTATTTTTACCTGTCCAAACTATCATCTTAAAATTTAAAAAATTTAAAAAAGTAAGCACTTAGAGTGGGTGTGTGATTGGGGGTGGGGCACAGGAGATTCACTATCTCAAGGATCGTGAACACAGAGGAATGCCAGAGATTATTCTACAGGCAATAAAGTAGCATACCTGTTTTGTTTTAAAATAACTATCTTTCTTGAAGTCTCATGTTAACTTGGGCCAAAATTGTCTCCATTCCCTTACTCCATACATATTTATTGAGTTCCTGTTAGGTTCCAGGCACTTTCCTGGCCACTAAGATACACCATTGAACATTACAAGCATCTTCTCCCTCTAAAACAATTGGGGTTATCTCTGTCTGTGGTGATCACAAGTCTGTCAGTGTTCCCTACTGCCCTGAACTTGGTGATTCCCTCTTGAATATAAGATAATCATGCTCTGTGAACTGTCCAGGATCTTCAGGAAGGCGGGGCTAGCTGGAAGCAGGGAAAGAACTTGCATATTAGGTCTTGACAAGTGCAGTACTCTACCATTTAAATGTCTGATCAAGGAGCTACACACCCACGTGGTGAATTCCACAATGGCACGGACCAATTCAACCCCCCCTGTGAGCCTTCCTTGCAAACTTTATGTGAGCCTACATGTCCATTTTTCATGTTATCACCTCTTTCCTCTACACCCTCCGCTCCAAAAAAAAAAAAAAAAAAAAGTGGAAGGTATATTTCCTCCTCATTATTTTGTTTTTTCATGTCACTCCTCACATCTGTCTTCTGCCACAACTGGCAGCAGAAGTGCTGACCTGTCATGAGAAAGGCTTTCTGGGGGACAAGTGGCCTGGGCAGGAGCAGCAACAGCAGCAGGAAGTACAGGAAATCTCATGAGACGGTCTGTTCTTGAACACTTGCCAGCCTTCTTCTGCAGTCTCATGAGGGATAGAGAAGCATCCAAGTTACTGGGGAGGTAATTGGGATGAAGTCCCAATTCTCAACTGTTTGAGGTTCACCCATAACTGACAAAATGACCGCAGGTCACAACTGTTAGACTCCAGCCACAGTCTGTGGCCATGGTGCTGTATGTTGAGATACTTCTTATTCTAACGGCTCCCAGCAGCCAGGGAACCACACAGTTAATACTGGCAGTGGACGGCATCAGGCAAGGCTTTCTCTGCAAGGGCGATAATGTGCTGGCTCATGGTAAGACGTTGCTATGGAGTCCTGGGGAGGTCATGTGAAAGGGGAGGGGTAGTGGTCTGTTTGTGAGACAACAAGGTAACTGCTAGTTCTAAGGGAAAAAGGGAAAAGTCTGGGTCATAGACCAGAGCTGACTTCTCTGAAGACTCAGGATGGGGTCCTGTGACTGGCCTTGTACACTTTGACAACTGATCACACACACTGTGAGCTCTGAGATGAAGGAAGAGAGAAGGAAGGAAAGAAGGAAGAAGGGAGAAAGATGAGAGAAAGGAAGGAAGAAGGAATGAGGGAAAGGAAGAAAGAATGAGAGAAAGGAAGGAAGGAAGAAAGAATGAGAGAAAGGAAGGAAGGAAGAAAGAATTAAAGGGAGGAAGGAAGAATGAGAGGAAGGAAGAAAGAAAGAATGAGAGAAAGAACCTTTCTCTGCCACCTCTTTGGCAAGTGTTGTTTCCTGATACAGTGACCTCCATTCTTAGAAATGGCTGGGTTTTACTGCCAGGGTTTGCTAAAAGCTCTGTGTTAAAGCCAACATAGAAAGACTGGTCCCCAGCCGAATGCTCTGACCTATCTAAATCTACCCAGGCATGCGTCCAACGACAGCACCCTTTCTTTTTGTTTTTGGAGGTCTCTGATCTTCCGGTACACACCTTGAGAGCTGGAAATTCTGGGATGGTTTGGTTCTGTCTTACACCAAAAGCACTGGGCCAGGCACAGCCCTTACCTTAGAAACAGCATCTAACGAACCCAGCAGATGCCTTCTTCAAGCAAGACTGGCAACTCAATCTGATTTGGAAGAAAAATGAGAAGCAGCCTAAAATAAGGCCAGAGACCAGATATGCATGGGCCTTCGACCAACCATCACTCATCGGAGCCTGGGATTCCAAAAACCCTCTGCCACTTGTCTTGCCTGAAGGAAAACTCTTCCTGAGGCTGAAAACATGAAGAGCAGAGCTGGGTATCCCTGGAGGCCTCGTGGATTACAACCTGGAATGGGCCCAGCCAGTCACAACACTAGGGCTGGGGCTCCCCGACATTGGGTTGAGGATTATCATCTGACTTGCCTCCTGGACATGTTAACAAGGTCCTCCACAGGCACGTGCCAGGGTGAGAGCACACTCAGGCTGCTGATAATCTGGATGGAAGACATTAGATAACCGAATTCTAAATTGCAATTGAAGATATGTATGCTCAAAACAATTTGTCATTCTAAAGAAAGCTTGGATATTACTTTGAATGGATTTCCTCCTCCCTTCTCCCCACTGTGTACAGGTGCCTTGGTGATTTGAACCACCTGCCCACTCTTTTTCTTTCTTTTTTAAAAAAATTGCTTTTCAATGTTTATTTCTTTTTGAGAGAGAGAGAGAGAGAGAGAGAGAGAGAGAGAGTCTCCATGAGTGGGGGGGCAGAGAGAGAGGGAGACACAGAATCTAAAGTAGGCTCCAGGCTCCGAGCTGTCAGCACAGAGCCTGATGCGTGGCTCAAACCCACGAATGGTGAAATCATGATGTGAACTGAGGTCAGATGCTTAACTGACTGAGCCACCCAGGTGCTCTCTACCCACTCTTCCTCAACCTACAATCAACCTCTAATGGTGAGAATTTCTTTTATAGATGATTAATGCAGATGATATCATTAAAGGTGTATTTTAAAAACCCGTTTCTAAAACCTTGGAGTAACCCATTTACTTAAGAGGGGCTCCTCCTCTTCGGTGGGGCCAGGGGTGGGGGGTGCAGAGTGTTTATCCCTACTTCTCCCGGGCACAGGCTAAATAGCCCTTCTCCCCACTGCCACCACCATTGAAAACATAAAAACACGCAAGAAACTTTGCCACACAGATTGTTTACAGGCTGAACAGATATTTTCTAATCCGCATCGATTAACCCTAGGGTTGTTATGAAAAGTTGCTTTTTCTGTTGTTGTTTTATGGCAAAAGTCTCTTACAAGCAATACCATAATCATGAAGACGTCAGAATAAACACTTCAAGTCCCTGTGTGGCCACTGTATTTCCAAGTGACATCCGAAGTAACAATTTTTCCACCTTGATGTCGGCATTGTAGAATTCTTCCACCTGCCTTACCGTATCTGATCCTTTGCAGTGGACGAGGTAAAGTGGCCCGGCTTTCATATCATCTCTTTACAGTGTGGAGGAGTGGTAGCCATGGACGTGTGTCTCCCAAACCCCCATCACAGAAGGGACCGGTTGAGGGCGTGTGGTGGGGTCAGCAGACAGCCTCTCACATCGGCTCTTCCAGAGTTGCCTCAGTGGCCAGGGGCTGCCTCACTTGAGTCACACCCTTCTCAAGGGCAACTGAGTCCTGAGGAGGTACGAAGGCCCAGCATTTCAGCCCACTGCAGGGTCCCCATGATAGGTAACGCTCACTCCAGAGCTCCCCACCAGGTCAGCCTAGGCTCTGTCACATCTGTGTCACACTGGAAACAGAATGTCTGAACGTGAGATACCAAGCGACCGTGAGTCTAGAGTTGCTCACCTGGAGCTGGACCCTGTCATATCCACCAAGGAATAAGGTCAGGTGGGCCCATCAATAAATAATTCGTTATAGAATCGAAGTGTTACATCCGGGAATGAGCACAGGCAGGAATAGGGGCCACATACAGGCAGAACAGAGAGCTCAGACCACTGTGGCACCTACTACCCTTGTGTCAATGCCCCTCACTCAGACCACATGCATGGCTATAGGGGCGTTCTTCACAACAACCTAAAGGAAGGTCAAAAAGCACAAGAATGCTTTATGGATGGATCGGCTTGGTATTTGTGTACAAGTTGAATGTTTGTGATGGTTGAACTATAGCCTTACTTAGGCCTGGCACTGAGAAGAGGCAAGAAGAGATTCTGGTAATGAGCAGAGCTTTGAGAAGTACACAAGGTCATCCACACGGTGTGAGAAGAGAAGTGGTCTGAGGTTAGAATACATATGGACTCACATACTGGAGGGTAATTTTCACAGGAATGATCTCTGATGTCTCACCTGGCCTTCCGAGTAAGGGAATGAGATTTCATTTTCCTTCCCTTGGGGGAGGCTCTGTTCCAGGATTGCCCTGGCCTCTCTCTGGGCTCCCTCACTCAGCTCAAAGGGTCTCTCATAGGTTTAGAAGGCCACTCTGTCCTTTGGTGAAGTTGATGGTCCAGGATGACAGAGAGGACACAGCACATGTAGAGAACATGTCAAAACCAAATAGCTCCTGAAACTTTATCCCCAGCTCTGGGTTATGGTCCCTCCTGGCACAGACTTCGGAGAAGCCTGCACAAGGCCATGTGATTTTCTGTACCAGGACCGGCTACTGATAACACAGGTGTAATGTAAATATACCTAGGCATATGTACAAAGTACACTTAAATTCGCATTTTAGAAATTTGGTCAAGTTTCAGGGGAGAAGAGAAGAAGGAGAGTCCTCAATTAGCCACTTACTTGGTGACATAAGTTAAACATTTCACAGTTTATCTGTAGTCAGATGGGGAGGATGAAAAACTAGGCTGGTAACTTTCAAGAAACTTATTTAAACAACAAGAGTATTTCTAGCCTAAAAAAGAGAACTTTTTCTCTTCTGATTCTGTAGCTGCCTCAAAATCCTCAAGTCATCAGGAAAACATAAGTCAAAACTGGCTGAGACCCAGAGGGTAATGCCCTTGTTGGCCAAAATTTCTGACAAAATTAAAGTGGCACATCCACGTGCAAGAACAATGATGACAGTCCTAGTAATACTAGTTAAGATAATAAAAGTAAAACTGTTATCTGTGGTTTTCAGCACCTTACTTTTAATAAGAAACACTTGGGGAATTTTAAAAATATGTAAACATCTGGGGTCTATTTCCTGAGACTCCGAGTCAGTCGTTTTGGGGAGGGAGCTAGGCATCATGCCTTTTTAAAAAGCTCTGAGGAGGTTTAACGTGCAGCCTGAATAGGGGACCACTGAAATAGACCTTGACCTAGTACCAGGTAATTTTTATTCTCACAGGAGAACATACATTTGACAGGAGGGGGACCTAAGGAGGCCTAAAACAATCATTGAAAAGAGCTCTCCAGGGGTACCTGGGTGGCTCAGTCGGTTAAGCGTCCCACTTCGGCTCAGGCCCTGGTCTTGCGGTTCTGGTTCGTGGGTTTGAGCCCTGCCTCAGGCTCCATGCTGACAGCTCAAAGGTGGGAGCCTGCTTCAGGTTCTGGGTCTCCCTCTCTCTGCCCCTCCCTCTCTCTCTCTCTCTCTCTCTCTCTGTCTCGAAAATAAATAAACATTAAAAAAAAAAGAGCTCTACAGAAATCAGGTAAATCAAGACCTATTTTTAGTGACAACCCATGTATCCCTATATTCAACAAAGACCCTGAGAAACGTTCAATATTATACAAAATCTACACGTCAGGCATTAATACTGAATTGATTATGGATATGAATTGATTATGTAAGGTTATTGTTTTACAATGTTTCTGATTTGAGTTCTGTAAATGGGAGGGTAAATCCCCCACTAGGAGTGCCAACTATTAAAAGAAAAAAAAGTCTGCTGTCCTGTTGCTCCTGTTCCAGAGGGTTTCTGAGACATCCCAAGGCTGCCGGTGGAGAACTACAGAAGCGGCAGCCCAGTAGGGGGATAAGTATAAGTCCAGAAGCTGGGCAACTTGGACCTTTGTCCTGTTTCAGACATGGCATTAGTGAGTTATTTAACTGAGACTCTTTTGCATCTGTAAAATGGAGACAATAGCGATTAATTTAAGTACTTGAAAGGCAGTTGTGAGGCGACATCAGATAAAAGCACTTTATAAACAGCTGAACATTTATATATAGTCTCATTGTTATTCATTGTGATTTTTATTATTACATTATTATCATTTCTTGTGCGACTTGACCGGCGGAGACTTAGTCTTATTTTATAAAAGGCCCATTTGGGAAATTACTCTTTTTTATTAAAATCTTCATTACTAAAGTCTTTTTATTTTGGTTATCATCCTATCTCCGTAGCAAAAAAACCCAAACAAACAAAAAAACAAGCGAAATGTCAAATAGGGACCCCAGCAAAATGGCCCTGAAAGACAAAATTATTGGAAAGGGTCTGTCTCACCTACACTACCCAACGGTACTTTTTGTGTCCCTGTTTCTACTCTCATACTATAAAATACCCACTCCAAGGCCCAAGGAAAAGCCAGTGATTTTCTCATTCGTGTTCCCAACAGAACCGTCCTCAGAGCATTGTCGTTGGTACTCGATGAGAGAATGAATATGAAAACATCGTTAACTGTGACACACTAGACACGTGTGGGTGAACGTGACATTCATGGTAGCTATAGAGATGATAGTGTTAATGACAGTGATACAGACCAGTTCGTTAACCTTGAACACACAGGTAAGGACATGAACCATTGGTCCTCCCTCGAGTAGGAGATGTACTGAAGGAGACAGGGCACCCTCTGGAAAAAGGGTAAATCATGTAGTCTGAAACCTAGGGCGGATTGGTTAGGAAGTCTTAGAGTTCTAGGCCTCCACCCTATGCCTCTCAAATCTGAGAAATGTCAAACAGCTTCCAGGTGATCTTCACTGGGTTTTCTTCCCCGCATGCTTCTTTCTAGATAGTTCATTTGAAGCTTTGTCATGCATGTCTCTCGTTCATCTAAGCCCCTCTTCCCACTCAACCTCAGTGGGCTCCACTCTATGGATCATAGGATCAGTGTCAACACTGGTTAAAAGTTGGAGCCCTGAAAGGAAGGGGCATGGCGATGAGGAAGGCCTGTGTTCTTGTCCCCAGGGACGTTTCATAAATCATGTGCTCTTACAGTCCGCTGCTCACTTTCTAATGGCTAAGCTCTCTTGCAACAGCTACGGAGAAGTTTCCACTCTGGTGGGGAAGGCAGACATAGGAAAGCATTATAAACTACCCCAGATTCTCAGAGCAGGTAGCTGTAATTTCATTTTGGTTGGAAGATAAAAAAGGCTTCATGGAGGAATGGCAGTGAAGACACATTAAAAAAATGAGATAAAAAAACTAAACAAATGTAAGAGCTGTAAAAACCTTCCAGAGATGTTCACTTTTTTTTTTTTCCTTCCCCGATGGGAGAAGGAAAGTATCATTATCGCTGTCTCAGTGCTTCTTCCACATCTTTTGGTCCCTTATTTTGGCACTTGAAAACTTCTTCCTCTGACGGTTGGGGACTTCTTCCCAGGGAGCCATGGCACCTGCCCATTCCTAGTCAATACGTCTTTGATCAAAACAACTATGTATAGGACAAACCCTCAGTTCTTCAGGATCAGGGTGGGAGGTCAGAGGTCAAAGATCCATAGATCTATTGCTCTCCCAAGCCCCGAGCTGTCTCATTGGGTTAGCAGAGAGCAGCAAACGGCCATGAAGCCCTGCCCATGGAGTCCTGTCAACCTCATGGAACTTGGTCAGGGTCCTAACTATGCTAGGCCCTGATGATGATGGCACCTCTCTTTTAAGGACCTGGGGTGATTGTTAGGATGTTTACAACTTGCTGTGGGTAATAACACCCCATCTGCCTTCATCACAAAACTTGAAACTCAGTCCTTTGGTCACTTTATCACTTTTATCAAAGTGTTTTTTTGTTTTCTGTTTTTTTTAATCTCTGGAAACTTTCCCAAACTCTGTTGAGTTCCTTCTTGCTAGCTTCATCTTGCCCTGTGTATTTTAGCCGTTAGTGTCTGGTACTTCTTTCCAGCAAGCTTTCTCAATGAGGGTTTTGGGGTGAAGAAGTAGACATTCTTCATATTGACCCTTTTTATAGGAAGATGAGGCAGGAGCCCAGGAATGTAAATAGCTGGGCCCAAGAGAATGTTATGTGTGTGAGCAGATCCAAGAGTGTCACAGACCACACTGGGTGGGGGGTGGAGCTCAATGAGAAACTGGGTGATGGCTTATCCTCTTCTTAACCCCGCTGCCTCCCTGCAGGATGAAATGATGGCTTCAAAGAGTCTCTCCCACAGGGTCAGTAAGGCCTCTTACAGCAGAGTGCTCTGGCTTTGCAGATACAGGCCTTCACATGAAACCATAAGGCACACAGTCACCAGAAATAAGTCAAAGATAAGCTCTCCTTTTCTTACGGGCGCTTGTGAAGGCAGACTGAGAAGGGGGGTGGGGGGAAAAGGGTGCGTAAGTGGGATCAGGGAAGTTGAGGGAAAGAAAGAGAATGTATCCAGGGTCTTTGGGCCCATTCACAGGAATGCTGCAAGGTAGATGGGGTGTCTGCAGGATCCTGAAATGAGCTTAGTGGACATTTGTTTATTCTACTTCAAAATTTCCTCATCCATATAGTAAGTTTCTTTAGAACTATCCTTTTACTGTGTGTTTTTTTTTTTTTAATGTATATATGTTTTTAAGTTAAAGGTGCGTGTGTACATTTTAAAAATTAAATTTTAAATTGCCCAGCAAAGTAATATGCACCTTTGCTAAGCCAGAAGATACCTCCTGGGTACCCTAGGGTGGACTAAATTTAGTATTACTATAATAAAGGTGAATAGCTGATAATGAATACTATGACATATGGAAAGTTGGATTTTCTTGTGAGATTCTGGAACATTCCATAAAAAAGACTACCTTGGTCCTAGCTTCCTAAAAGCCATTTGATAAAGGAGCTGGGCTGTTTTACTTTGGGTAGACTAAGGGTTGACCAGATTTCATGGAGGAATATAAAACAAAATATAAAAACTTCGCCTCACATTTGCTTAGGACAAATTAAGGGTAAATGAGCTGAAGCAGCAGCAGAGAGAATTTTGGTTAAAAACAAAAAGACAAAAAACAAAAACACCTCACTGATGTGAGAAAAAAGAAAAAGAAAAGAAAAGAAAAGAAATTGTGTCATATTGCCCTGGTGACTGGATCTAGACTCTGAGGGTCAATCTAGTGTTGAATAGGAAAAGTATCTGACCACAAAGGCATGGGTATAGTTAGGCGAATGGACTCAACACCATGAGATCCAGCTAATGTTCTGTTCTATGAAGCTTCTGTTTCTCCTTTCTGGTCTCATCAAGCCACAGTTGAAGTATCACCTTTTTGTAGGTAAATGCAGCATCTAACAGGACCTTACCAAGTTGTCCTCCTACACAAACCTCCCCACCACAAGTTCTGTTTGACTTAAGGCATCCTAGACCTTTCTCAAAGTAATAGGCACCAAGAGGACACTTCGTTTCCATAGACAGCAGAAACCCTTAGTGCCCTCCAAGTATTTTAAGAATGTCAGGAGTCTATCACCTGTCATGGGCTGAGACTTGGGAAAAGGAGGTCCTACCTGGCTATGTTGTTAACATAGCCCTGGCTATGTTCCCTGGCTGGGAAACCAGGGCAAGTGATCTAATATCTTGAGGTCTCATTCCATCACCTGGGTCACGAGGGACTTGACTAGATAATCTCTAAGCTCCTTCCCAGACCTGCATGTGTAATTCTATCGGAACGTGTGCTTTCCCTGGACTAACACCGACTGTGTGTCCACACAGTTATATCAACAAGAGTCATTGCCAGGAGTTTCACCAGCTCCTCCCCCCTTACCCTCTGGGAGATCTCTTCTCCCACATTTATTTCTGGGAATCCCCAGAGACCTCTTGCACATGCTCACTTGGCCACGTGCTTCCTCTTCTGTCCCGTAACCCTTCTAGATATTCATTGCCTAAGAAACCTCTTGAGGCCCCCTCACCACCACAGCTGCCAGTGCCCTCCTGACAGTGCCAATGTCTGTTCTGGCGCTGCCCTTAATCCCCAAAGTTACGCCGACCAATGAACGGTTACAGTCTCAGAAGACTTCGATATGCCTGAAACGCCATAGTATTAGCACAGAAGCAGACAGAATGTTCCCCCTTCCCACTTTCAGTTACCATTTGTTTCTCTGACATCAGAATTGGGCCTTTTACATCTCTTCTAGCTTTGAAAACTGCTGTGGTAGCTTGAGCTTGCAGCTTCTCTTACCCTGGGGCCAAGTGAATGGTCTGCTGGTGTCTGGGATACCCATCCCCCACTCCTGCCACATAAATCCCTTCTGGAGTGACTCTTGCCAACCTTTCCATCACACCCATCCAGACAGGTCTGAATCCCCGACATGGGTTACTCTTTAAGTTGAAATGAAGACCCTAATATGCTATGTATTTTATTTTATCCTTTTTTTTTTTTTTTTTTTTTTTTTTTAGAGGGAGAGAGCACAAGTGGGGGACGGGTAGAGGGAGAGAGAGAAAATCCCAAGCAGGCTCCACGCCCAGTGTAGAGCCTGAGGCAGGGCTCTATCTCATGACTGTGAGATCATGACCAGAGCTGAAATCCAGAGTCAAATACTTAATCAACTGAGCCACCCAGGTACCCCAATACTTGTTTTGTTTGTTTGTTTGTTTTAGAGAGAAAGAGAGAGAGCGAGCAAGCATGAATGGGGGAGAGGGGCAGAAGGAGAGAGAGAATACCAAAAAAGGTTCCACAATCAGCATAGAGCCCAATGTGGGGCTCGATCTCATGACTGCAAGATCAGGACCTGAGCCAAAATCAGGAGTCAGACGCTTGACCTACTGAGCCACCCAGGAGCCCCTCTGATATGCTATTTAAAGAAAAAAAAAAAAAAACAAGCAGGAAGTCCCTGGAATCTTGAACCATTCATCTTGAAGACTATTCATGGAAATAGGGAAATTAAACACAGCATCCTTGAATATATATCCTCTACACCTATTGTTGTCCTCATAATGACAATTTACCTCTGGGAGATGGAGAATGGGCACTCACTACTGCTCAGTACAATCATGTAATGCTGGATCAGGTACCAGGAGGAAACGAGAACAAAGCTATATTGTCAGGAAGCCTGAAGCTTGACCCAAACGAAGCAGAGCTCCAGAAAACTATTGTGGAAACTATTTCCCCCATAGCTGCCTGTGGTTGTTCAACCCAATCCTTAGCCAGACTGGACTCGGAGAGGAAAACTACTTATCATTTAGCAGAGAAGCCTCCATGTTGCTATCCCATTAAAGAGAAAAACACAAAGGGAAAAATGAGGATAGCGGTGTGAGCCACAACTCAAGAGAAGCCCACACTCCTGCCCACATTCTCTGCTCTCTCCTCGAGGTTGCTTTCCATGAGAAAACATTCATTCAATTTAAACACACACCATCCTTTTAAGGAGTCGTACCTGCTCACCTGCTCATTTGATTACCTGGGGGCCAATGGGGGTAGGAAATCTCAGAGGCAAAAGCGGGGCCAAGATAGTGAAACCAGCATCTTTAGTAGTGAATGGTTGGGTCAGAAAAATTGGAAGTCAGAATGGAATCTAAAATGGGCTCTGTCATCAATAATATCATTTAGCCATTCTGCTTCTCTTGATAATCACATGGACATCCCAAAGGAGATTTAAATGCCCTGCTAGAGGACACAGATCGTTTGGTGGATGTGTGTTTAAGCCACAGTTTGAGCGAGATTCAATTTCTCTAGGGTCTATCAGAGACTTTCTAGTTGTTTTTTGTCACTGCTGTTGTTGTTGTGTTCATAGATCAATTTCTTTTCTGAGAGTAGGAGAAGCTATAGAGAAAACCTGCAAAGGGAAAAAATGAAGATGTATCCCAGTATGGAATGAGAAGAGGGACAGGACTTCAACTAATGAGCTAGTTAGTTCATACATTTATCCATCCATTCATTCAACACATATTCATGGAACCCCTACTATGTGCTACGCCCTATAGCATTAGGCAGATATTGGGGAACAAAATTGAAAAGGTTGCTGCTTTTTTTGTAGCTTGTAGCCTGGTAAGGCAGACAGACTAATAGGACAAAAATAAATTATGTAACTGTAATTGTGGCAAGCGTTAGGAAGGAGAACAGGGTGCTATGAAAGCAAATAGCAGGGGTGGTGATGGGTCAGAAAAATTTCCATGAGGAAAGCTGAGCCCTGAAGGATTAGCCAGATGAAGGGGAGGGGAGGCTGGGGAAATGATCTCAGCAGGAAATAATAGAATGAGTGAAGGGAGAGGCAGGTGAAAAAGTGAATCTCAAAGAAAACGAAGCCATCTGTAAAAAGCAAATGAGCAAAACTCGATGAAGAGAAGGCAAAACAAAATGAAGCCAAACCACAGTGGGGGCGAAAATCTCCAAAAGGTGCCAGCTGTGGCACTGAGCGGGTGCAGGGCCACTGCCATCCATCCTGGCTTCTGTCCCTCTTACATTGATAGCAAAAGTTGCTGCATGGAAGCATAAGGTCAAATCCTTCACTACTGCATTCCAAAGACATTGTCCTAAGCCAGATGATTGCCATAAAGTCCTTATAAAATTAATATGGTTATCAAAAGGCAGAATGGCAAAAGTAGAAGTGGTGATCCAACGAAAATTACTGAGCACCTCCGATATGGCAGGCAATGTCTAGGCACTTGGTGTGTATTATCTCACTTAACATTCAAATTGCCCTGCATGGTGGAGGATAGTATACCCTTTAGAGTCTACGGAGGAACTGCAGCCCAGCGAAGCTAAGTGACTAGCTCAGCAAGTTAAAGATGGATATGGGCCAGCTCTAGCTGGTCTCTTGTGTCTGACCACGCTTCTCCTCGGCTTTGTGACCTCAGAAGAACCCATGGAGGTCATCTGGTTCCAGCTTGGTATTCTGTACAGGGGACTTGGAGCTCACAAAGATTAAGAGACTCATGTAAAGCCTTGAGATTAGTGGCAAATGCAGGGCTAGACCTCTGGCTCCCATTGGTAATCCATACATTTTCCCCATTTCTTACTGTTTTATAAGCAAAGTAAAAACATACACTAGTGAACTATCCGGAAGCCAAAACTACGCATAAATTCATCACAATTTTTCTTGACTCAACACCCTTTTCTTCCCTGCGAACTTTGGTGTTGAAATATGTAGTGGGGACTTTGTGCTAAAAAAAATAAAATAAAATAAAAATAAGACTACTAAGTGATACCTTTTGCAATGAAGCAATCATACTTTATTTTCAAATTTGGCTGTTTGTATTTTCAACTCTATTAAAACATAACGTGCTTGATTAAGCAACTGATTTGTACTCCTTATGACATTCTGACATTCTTCTATATTCTTCTAATAAAATGGGAAGTCTTAAAGAAAGTGTGTTTAATTGACTAGCTGCTCTAATGAAATCTCCTATCCAGAATAATATCTCAGTCCATACACTGGATCTGTGAAACGACACTGTGGAACAGGAAGATGGAAAATGGTAGCCATTGCTACCTGTGCTACGACAAGAGTTGCTTGTAATTAGTTGTGACTTTCAACATATTACTTCATTCTTCTGGCCTTGGATTATGCATCTGGGAAATGCAGGGATTCTACCTGATAGACTGCATGGTTCTTTTTAGATTTGAACTTCAACAAGATGATGGATCTTGGAGGCCTATTCACCACTAGCCAACCTTTTCCTCCTCAGCCATCCCCAGCCATCATTTTCACCTGCCCATCCCTGAACTTTGATTTCCAGCTCTTCCCTACGGTTTTTCACAAATACCTGGGGCGATCTTCTGACATTTTCAATTCCTGGGCCTGAGCGCCCCCTAGGCACACAGAGGTAAACTGTCAGGTCTGGAAGAAATCGGGCTCTGGGGAGCTGGCCTGTCACTAAGATTAGCACCAAATCCCTGTGCTTCCCTGTAATCCTCCAGGCAAGGACACTGGAGTTTTCCTGACTTGGGCAGGGAGGGGGATTGGAACAGGAGGGAGCGGGTGGCGAGCTCTGTCATCAGTCAGACACTGCAGTGCAGGGGCTCTGTGGCACTGTCCCCCTCCAGCAGGCGCATTCAGAATGGAAGGGGGTGAGCTAGAGGCCTAGCAGATGCCACCCTGTGGAAACAAATCAGCGGCCACACGGTGAGTGTGTCGGGGCTAAAGAACAGTCACTGGAAAAAATGGACTGTTCGACCAAATACATTCACAGAAAATCATCCAAAGGTTATTAATCATCAGTTATGTGTCTGGCTTACATTATCTTCCTATCCCTGTAAATATCGTGTGTGTATTTCAACAGATTTTATCCCTGTGTATATACGATTTTGCTGCTTTTTCCATTTCTGATACGCACCTTCTATACTCTTAGTCCACATAATATTTATTTTAAATCTTTTATGATATGGTATACTGTAGCGAGGCACTTTCTGAGAAGTAAGTGTCAATTTGCACACATGTGTATGCATGTGGTATATGTGTGCACTCTGTTCATGCACGCGCATGGTGTATGTGTTGTAAGAGTTGTGTGGTGTGTGTATGTGTGTGTACTGCGTGTGTGTGTATACGTGATGCGCGTTTATGTGGGTGGTACGGGGTGTATATTTGTGTGTATCTGTGTGTATATCTGTAACAGGCATATTTGTGTTTCTGCATGTGGAGTATGTGTTATGTGTGTCGTGCAGGCTGAAGTGCAGGGAGAGGGCACCGCCAGTAATGCCAAGGGGGCTTGCTTTGGAAGGCTGTGGCAGGCAGCGGGTGGCAGGACTCTGGCCTCTCCTTTGGCTGATGTATGTGTGGTGTATGTAGGTGTCTCTGTGTTTCGTATGTATCAGTGTGTTGGTCGTGTACATTTACATGTTCACACGTGTGTATGTGTGTTTTTACATCTGTTTATATTTGTATGTGTGAGTGTGTGTGGTGTACATTTGTGTATAAATATATCCGTATATTTATGGTGTGTGTATTTGTGTCTCTCTGCGTGTGTATCTATGTGTGTGGTGTGTGTGTGTGTGTGTGTGTGTGTGTGTTCAGCCCCGTGTGGTGGCTGCCCCCCTGTAGCTCTAGATCCTGGGCCCTTGTCTCAGGCCGTAGCCTCTCTGCCAGGAAGCAGAGCTCCCACACGGACTGGGTGTGGCATGTAGGGAAAGCGGGGGACGCGCTCCCCATGGAAGGTGTTTACAAGCCTGCACAGTCACCGGGCCTGGCTGTGTGGTGTGCCCAATGCTTCTGCAGAGAACGAGCATCTGGTTATCAGCAGAGACAGGACACTCAGGAAGTCCCTATCACAGGCACCAGAGTGCTTGACTTCATGGGGTGTGTTTTTTCTCTAAGATCATATTTTAATTCTCTGGTAGAAAAAAAAATGGGGGGGAGCATCTCTTGGGTGAATCAGTTCGTCATTTTCAGTAGACCTGTCATATCAACATCCGTTGATCCTCATCCAGAAGCAGGAAGTGGTGACATACACCGAATAGCCTTTCCCCAATATTCTGGCCCCAAAGCTCTGCTGGACTTGCACACACAGCTCTGCCTCCCCCCACACAGGTGGGCACACCTCCTCCGTGTCCCTCATCGTCGGCCTCCTGTCCTCTGGCTTGGGTCATGCCCAGAAGGTGAAGACACTAGGCCACAGCATTCTGGGTTTCATTTTCTGTTTAAACCCACAGTGAACTAACTCCCCTAACATGCGCAGAGTAGGTGTGGCCAGGAACCAGTTCAGGCGTGAAAGACAGGATGGTGAGTCGTGTAACACAGCGGTTAAGAACGTGGGCTCTGGCAAAAGATAGAACCCGTTCACCTCCCATCTTCACCTCTCACTCTGTGACCCAGGACAAGCAACTTCCTTAAGGTTCTGGTGTCTTGTCTGTGGGATAAGTACTTGTCCCCCTGGACTGCTCTCAGGTTGGCCTGGCATGAAGAACCTGGAACGTGACCATCTGTACCTGTTAGCTGCTGCCTGGATTGGCTCCCTGGGTCTTCATCCCAGTCTCCTAGGCGAGGAGGTCGGAAAGCTGAGCACCACGTTCTCCAGATGTTTTTGCATCGCGATTTCCAGGTGCAGACAGTCTTGAACTGAGTAGATGAATTCTGCATAAGAAGTGGAAGCGGAACCTGTTCCCTTTTTAGCCATTTTTGCTGGCGAGCAAAGTCGCGAAGATGTGAAGTTTCTGTGCAGTGGTGCTCTGGAGTCCATTTCTAGCTTCTGGGGGTACTGGGAGTCAGGCGGTAGCCCCAGCTTCTTATTCCAGCAGGGCTCCAAAGGTGCTCACTTGCCCATTGGGTCATTTCTATATTGTTTTGGGAGCCGTTTCTGGAGCCCCAGCCTAGACCCTGCTCCTTCAGCTATTCCACTAACTTTTAAGCATCTTATTCCTTGATTAAATACCTTCCTGCTTAGTATGAATAAGGCAATTTCTGTTTCCTGCATTAAATCCCGATGGATGCAATTATTATTACTTGTGTATAAAATGAAAGTAATAGCAGCCATCACATACTGGTTATACCATAAATTCAGATGTTTACAGATGTTATGTAATTCCAACCTCCCAGCAAAACCACACAGTCCATAAGAGGCCTAATGAAGGCAGGAATTGAGATCTTTCTGCCACCGGAGGCCAGGTACCCACTTACTATCCATACTGTTCCTTCTCTGGGGCAGCTCATAGTGCAGTGAGGATGGCGACTGTGCAGTGGGGGAAATCCTGGGAAGAGCTGTGGGCCCCAGGCTGTAGGAGCCAGAAGAGAAAATGTCTAACTCTGCCCAGGGCTTGGAACCCCAAGATAGCGTCTGCTCTCCACCTCTCATTCCTTGACATGTCGTGGGACCCTGTCTCAAAGATCTGGTGGCTTATTTCACAAGTAATCATAATTTAGAGGCCCCAAATCTGCATGTTTGCAAACACGACTGTCCGCCCTTTTATCTGGCTGAGTCATGGCAGGTCCTGGAACATGCGATTCCTTTGTGGGACTCATTACTGCGGGCCGCTTGAGGAGCTCGCTGAGCTGAAGATTCCGGCACCCTGGGGCAGAGGTGTGCACTCGTCTTCAGCAAGGCTCTCTCTTTGTTTCTCATGAGACTTCCATGCCTTAACAGGTTCCTGTTGAGAGGGCCTCAAGGTCAGAAAGTTTGCCTTCGTCAGGTCTGTACCACTGTCATCTAGCATGTTGCAGATGCTCAGTGAATGAATGAATGAATGAATGAAGCAGCACCAGCCTACAGCCCCTGCTCACCTCAAACAGAAGTGAGGAGCTGGCTCTGTTCTCTCCACTGGATGCTGGGGCAGGAAGTGCAAGCCATACCTGGTGCATCAATCCTGGAAGAAGTGGAAGCAGGATTCTGTTGAGTGGGTGGGAGCCGGATGTAGGGACTCTGACTTCTTGGCTCTCAGCCCCTCATTTCCAGGATTTACTACCACCCCTTAATTTCCAGGTTATGGGTCTTGTGAAATTATATCCATTGGGCAATTAGGAACTTAATCTGGAGCACATTTTCTAATTCCTAGCCCCTGGTAATGGGCTCCTCTCCCTCCACATTTAGTCCAACAGCCCCGGGCCACACCCTCAGCAGAGCCCTAGGCAGAAGTGCAAGGAATCGCAGGAGACTCAGGTCCCAGGACAACTCATAGTTGATGTGAGAGAGACAAAGACCACCACTGACGCACACACAAATAGCCCAGGTCACACAGGACCTGAAATACCATGGTATTATATAGGGACCACAGAAAGGAGGCTTGGGAATTGGGCAGCTTCTAGAAAATGAGATAAAAGCAGGTGGGGAAGCACTCTTAAAATAATATCACTGATTGCATGCATATAGTACTTGACAACTTTAAAAGCTTTCTCATGTATAGTACATCATTTCACATACTTCTCAAAGTAGTGGCCTTATAAAGTAGGCAGAGCAGACATTATTATGCAAGTTTAAGAAAATAAACCTGAAGCTTGGGGATGAGGTCTTCCAATCCCAAATCCAGTTCCCTGGTGAAAATCGGGACCAATATGATACACGGTTACACCAATATTTTTAAAGATTTGTAGTCCGCATTACTTGATTCAGCTCCCTCTCTCTGTATGCATCTCAGTCTCCCGAAAATGCTTCCTTGATTGGTTCTGGGAATCCCTAAAGGGCTCCTTACATGTGTTTAGGAAACAAGGCCACTCACAAAAGTTTCGCTCCTGGTGATTGCCCCAGTTTTGCTGGGCCTTATAAAGGCCACACCACCCTGGGCCGTGGCCTGGGACTCGCCAACACTACCACTGCCTCTCTGCATCTGACTCTTCCCGCGACTCTTAGGCCTGGCAGTTTCTGTTAGTATTTGTTTCAAGTCCACAGGCTGTCAAGGATATTTGGTGGGGAGTAGAGTTCAGTGGCTCCCTCCTTGTGGAATTACGCTTTGTCAGAGGCTTCTAAAGCAGTGTCATTATGACTGTCGTGTGATGCAGAAATTAACTTAATAGCCATGTCATTTTTATGTATCCGGGGTGGCCCTGGGAGAGATGCATTGAACAGCCGAGAAGTTCTTGTCAGCTCCACTTAGGATCTGCCCTACAAGGGCTTCATTACGAGCCTGTCAGTCAGTCTGAACTCAGGGAACACACGGAGTCAAGTGCATTTTTGGATAAATGCTTTGTTGTTCAAAACTGAGGGATCAAGCAGATTTGATGGCCCATTGTTTGTCAGTATCTAAGTACTCTTATTTGGAGAGAGGGGAGCCCTTGGCTTAGCCTCTGATATGTCAGGCTGTGTAGTTGCACTTCCTACCAATCCAGTGACAAACAAGGTGGCCACAATTCCTGCCCTCTTGGATCCTACATTCTGGAAGGTCAGGGTTATAGGGTCAGGTTCCTTCTTTATCTAAATGAGTTCTTTCCTGAGAGGCTTATCTGCATTTTTCACTCCCTTCCCACTTACCTCCCTACAACCTCCCTCCTACATTCTCGACTTGCAAGTGAAACTTTTTTTTTAATTAAATTTTTATTCTGAGATGATTGCAGATTCATGTGCAGTTGTAAGAAGAGATAGAGATCCTGTGTACCACTTACCCAGTTTCCTCCATGTTGCAAAACTACAGGACAATATCACAGCCAGGACACCGCCACTGCCACTGCCAAGATGCAGAACGTTCCCAAGCCCATCACTCAAAAATCTCTCACGTGGCCCTTTTTTTTTTTTTTAATTTTTTTTTTTCAACGTTTATTTATTTTTGGGACAGAGAGAGAGACAGAGCATGAACGGGGGAGAGGCAGAGAGAGAGGGAGACACAGAATCGGAAACAGGCTCCAGGCTCTGAGCCATCAGCCCAGAGCCCGACGCGGGGCTCGAACTCACGGACCGTGAGATCGTGACCTGGCTGAAGTCGGACGCCTAACCGACTGCGCCACCCAGGCACCCCTCACGTGGCCCCTTTATAGCCACCTCTACCTCCTTTCCACCTACTCCCATCTCTGATCCCTGACAACCATGAATTTGTTCTCTATTTTTATAATCTTGTCATTTCAAGAATATTCTAGAAGTTGAATCATACGGTGTGAGACTTTTTGGAATGGACTTTTTTACTCAGCATAATTCCTTGATTATCTGAAGTTGTATTCTTTATCAACAGTTTATTCCTTTTTAGGGCTGAGTAGTCTTCCACGATATGGATATGCCACTGTTTATTTAACCATGGACCTGCTGAAGGATATCTGGGTTGTTTCTAGTTTTTGACTATTATGAATAAAACTGCTGTTTTACAGGGCTTTCTACGAATGTAAGTTCTCATTTCTCTGGGACAAATGTCTACAGGTGCAATTGCTAGGTTGTATTGGAACCACACGTGTAGTATTATAAGAAATTGCCAAATAGTTTTTTAGAGTGTCTATACCATTGTACATGGCCACCAGCAATGTAGGAGTAATCCAGTTTCTCCACCCCTTCACCAGCAAGTAATCTTCTGACTGACGACCCCCTCAAATTGCCAGACTTGCCCAGATAGGTTGAGTTCACCAGGGAGCACAGTTTGAGGTTTTCATTTTGTTTTGTTTTCACAGCCGGCTTTTTAATCTTTGTGTAAATTTGACTTCTAGCCAGCCTTTCCCACCATTTCTCTGGACATGTGCAGACATGATGAAAGCCTCAGCATCGGTCAGCATTGGTCAGTGGAAACCTTTGGCTCAAGTCCCTCTGCATATAGAGAGATGTTTGGGAGGTTTTATCCCCACACCCCTTCTAAAGAACGGCCCCTCCCTATATCCCCTACTGTCAGGTAGTCCCCAGAGACCAGTTTGTACCCACCCACATGACATGAGGGAACCTCTGTAAGTTCAGTAGGCACAATCCCATCCTTTCTCTTGGTGTCTACTATGTATCGGCACTGTTCTAGGTGCTGCAGATGAAATATTGAACAATCAGGCAAGGCCCCTTGTCTTGTGAATCTTGTATGAAGGGAAAATAGACAATAAAGACACAAGACTATTTCAGATGGCAATAAATACTATGAAGAGTGTACACGGGGCAATATGACAGAGAATGAGTGCATAAGCAGCCCTCCAATGAGCTGAGCTTTTTCAGCGTCAGAATTCCTACAAGCTTCT
Organism: Prionailurus bengalensis; assembly: GCF_016509475.1. Classification (NCBI taxonomy): domain Eukaryota; kingdom Metazoa; phylum Chordata; class Mammalia; order Carnivora; family Felidae; genus Prionailurus; species Prionailurus bengalensis. The sequence goes on from NC_057360.1 coordinate 25,796,858, forward strand.
TTTTTTCAAAGCTAATTATTTCCATTTCTTTCACCATTTTTTGTGATGTTCTCACCATGTTTTCTGATCCCAAGATACTATGGTTGACCTTAACTATCAACAATTCCTTTTATTTGTTAAAGATTCTTTTATAATTTGGTTCTTTGAATTAAAAAAATTACTCCAGGGATACTACTCAGCGATCAAAAAGAATGAAATCTTGTCATTTGCAACAACATGGATGGAACTAGAGGGTATTATGCTAAGTGAAATAAGTCTGTCAGAGAAAGATATCCTATGATTTCACTCATGTGTGGAAGTTAAGAAGCAAAACAAATGAACATAGGGAAAGGGAAGGAAAAATAAGATACAAACAGAGGGAGACAAACCATAAGAGACTCTTAAATAAGGAAAACAAACTGAGGGTGGCTGGAGAGGTGGTGGGTGGGGAGATGGGCTAAATGGGTGATGGGCAATAAGGAGGCCACTTGTTGGGATGAGCACTGGGTGTTATATGTAAGTGATGAATCACTGGGTTCTACTCCTGAAACCAATACTACACTGTATGTTAGCTAACTTGAATTTAAAGAAAGAAATTTTTTTTAAAAAGGAGAAAAAAATAAAAAAATACTCCAACTATGGAATGTATGCTACAGATACAGTGAAAAGACTTTCTTCCTTAATTTGAACATCATGTTTCTATGACGATAGCCAAAAATGGCAGGCCTTTGGAAGCCTCTTTCTTGTCCATTCCTTATTCCCTGATCCTTTTCAAGTGAACACTATATAAAGTCAAACTTCTCCCATCTCGTACTAATTCCAATAAGTTTTGAAAGCAAGGTGTTTACATAAATATACATCCACCTTGCTGCCATCCACCGTCAGCCTGCCAGATATTTCTTCCACTTGAGTCTGCCATTTAATATATACATATCATTCATCCCTCCCACCTTCAGCTCATCTGTGAGTATATGGTAACATGCACTCTTAGAACAAATTTCATATCCAAGTGTTGAAAAGAACAGAACACTGAGGCATACCTGGTCTTTAGACTAACATAGTCCACTTAGCCTCTTGGGCTCAATTGCCCAGTGGGTTAGGAAGCCATCTTGGGTTTCCCCGTTTTGCCCATGAGAGTATGATGAGAGCTTTAGTAAAATGTTTTGCTCAAATCAAGCTATGTTACATTACCTGTTTGGTAATCTCATCAAAAAAGAAAGGAGAGTTTGATGAGACTTGTTCTTAATGATCCTGTGTTGGCTTCCAGATCTTTAGTCCTGTTTGTAATATTACACCATCTGCCTTAAGCAGTTAGCTCAGCCTTTTCTTGTTCTTCCTGCTCTGGACACAACTAAAACAAAAACCTTTGCTGTTCTTAGGCTTTTTGCACGTCTCTGCTTTTTCTGACAGTGGTCTTTTGGGACCTTTTGTTCCATCTTTTGCACTCATCCTTTTAAAGTCTGAGTGTCCTGAATGGCTAAGTTGTTAATTTCCATGTGCTATTTTCAGCATGTTGAGGCACTCATGAACAGTAGATTGGATGAATAAAAATATTTCTTATAGTCTTCCAAGCCCCTTTAGATGTTCTGCTTTGTGAAGTCACTGACCACAGGATTATTCTCTCTTTTCTGTTTATTTTATAAAACTCAGTTTCCAGAAGTTTAATGTATGTGTGGCTGATTGTTCCCAGAATTCTCTTTCTTAACTACTTCACCTTTAAAATGGCATAGTTATCTTTCACCAGGTGTCATATTGGCACACTTAGACTTCCAATATGCAGCTCTACTCGTACATACGTGATTTTTCCCAGATGGGACATGGTTTGTAGTTTATCTCCTCCAAAGACTATAAACCTGGGGGCAAGAACCACACTTCTTTGCCTTTTGTAGAATGAAGATAGTGAACCACAGCGTGTTAGAGCTGAAAGCAGACTTAGTGTATCTTTAGTCCAACGTTTTTTCTACAGATGAGGAAATGAGTTCCAGGAAGCTGTGGGGACTTACTCAAGATTATTAGCTAGTTAGAGGCCACGAGGTAGTAGACTCCACAGAAACTGCCTCCTCTCCCCATGCTTGTAGCAGTGACTGCCCTGAAGATAAATCTATTAAGGAGAACACTGCCTGCTTTATTCAGAGCAGTTTCATAGGAAGTGGCTCTCTGGGGGCGCCTGGGTAGCTCAGTCAGTTAAGTGTCCAACTTTGCTCAGGTCATGATCTCACATTTCGTGAGTTCGAGCCCTGCATCAGGCTCTGCTCGGAGCTTGGAGCCTGAATCCTGCTGCAGATTCTGTGTCTCCCTCTCTCTCTGTCCCTCACCTGCTCACACTCTGTCTCTCTCTCTCAAAAATAAACATTAAAAAAAAAAAAAAAAGGAAGTGGTTTTCTGAATTTCACAGTGATGACCAAACCTTTCATGCTAGCTTTCCACTGGTGGTCTGTCCTCACGGCTTGCCATTCAAAGCAGATACATATTTGGGGACATAAGAAAAATATATTTAATTGGATTCATGTATATTCTCCTTTTTTTCAAAATGACATCTTTTTCATGAAACAGAAATATTCACGTTGCCAAATTAAGGATATTTAAATGGGGGCAGAGAATTATGAAGAGAAAACCAATTTCCAACCACCATAAGAGATAAGGCAGTGCCTAAATTAAATATAACACTTGACCGGGACTTTCTGAACGTATGAAGAGTGAAAGAAATAAAAAGGAAGAAAGGAAGAGAGGGAGGAAAAAGATTGAAATACAATTATTCTTTTTATCTAAGAGGAGGTATTAAGTGATACAAAGTTCTCAATATCAACTTCACAGTCAATAAAGAAGTGAAATTTTTCACTTTTTTGATAAAAGCAAAAGAAAAAACTATGCTGAAGCATAAGTATAGTAAAATAAGTTCTTTGGGATGTTAAAAATATTTAGAAGTGTGTATAGATTTCATGCCTTGTAGCATCTATTAACCAGATGTTGAATGAATTTGATAACGAGGCTAGGTTTTTGACAGCAATTGGTGTTTGAGGTTAGACCTTTCGGAAGGTGTTCTACTCTGCTAATTAACATAATATTGTTTTGGAAACCAGATGAATGGGTGGGAAGGCCAACATTTGTTACCACAATAGCAAAACCTACCAATATTCTTACATAGAAGGAGGCCACACTTCTTCCAAATACAGGTGACCCACTAGAATTTGTGCTTAACAGAAACTCCAGGGGCACCTGGGTGGCTCAGTTGTTGAGCATCCGACTTTGGCTCAGGTCATGATCTCACGGTTTGTGAGTTTGAGCCCTGCGTCGGGCTCTGTGCTGACAGCTCAGAGCCTGGAGCCTGCTTCAGATTCTGTGTCTCCCTTTCTCTCTGCCCTTCCCCCCTTATGCTCTGTCTCTTTCTCTCTGTCAAAAATAAATAAACATTAAAAAAAAAATTAAACAGAAACTCCAAAATTCCACCAGCATGACTATTTCAAGTCAGATCATCATAGCCAGAATGAAACCTCATAAGACTGGGGTAGGACATCTAGTTCTAAGTAATGTGGCTCCTTCATTGGCCGCTGGAATGAATTAGCCACAAATAAACCCTTAGGAAACTGTATGATTCATTCACCATATGAAGTTAATGGATATCAACCAATTAAGTCTTGGAACCTGCCCCTCCAAGGACAATTACTGTTGTTTTGTTGTGGGTGATGTTTTGCTCCTTTTCCTGGTTAGTGTAATAAAACCATGCTGTCTGCATTAGCACTTGGGCTATCCTCTTCCAACTGTGGCCTGATATTTCTAGAAACTCTTCCTGCTTGCTTATTTTGGCAGTGGAGTTAGAATGCAGAATTCACAGTCTTATCCAGGGATCTGCAATGAATGCTTCTATGGCTTAGTTCGCAACCAGCGAATAGGAGGGATTAATTCTTCATATTAACTACACTCATAAAAGATTTTCAAAGAATGCTTTGATTGATTGCCTGATTGCATTAGTTGGGGGCCCCTCTCAGAAACTTCTGGTCCTGGGGGCTCTTTTACAATAGAAATCTCATCAGATCACCCTGCACTCAAAATCTCCTATTTTCCCATCACTTTTGGGTGGAATCTAAGGTCCTCAACATGGCCACTTCAGCCTGTGTGATCTGTCACTGCCTCCCTCTCCGGTCACCCTCTTTGCTTACCATATCCTTGGTATACTAGACTCTCTCGTCTTCTTTCTCTCCAGAGGACTTTACCCCAGCTGTTCCAGCTGACTAGAGTGCTCGACACCCAGATAATTCTTTCTTGTCCTCTAGGTGTGAGGTTAAATATTGCTTTCTAACCTCCTCCCATTCCAAATTGGACTCTCTAGGTATGCTCTCTCATAGTGTCTGCACTTTTCCTTTGTAGCATTTACCATCATTGTTAATTATGGCATTTATTTGAGTAATTATAGGTTACTAGTGGTTGGCAATTTCCAGGTCAGAGGCTGGTTTGTTTTGCTCAGTGCTGAATGCCCAGGTGATAGGAATTCAGTCAATATTTACAGAATGGATGAAGATTTATAGTGTTGTGACATTAGCTCCCATAATTGTGATTGCTCCACTGTGCATTGTGCTTAATACACACACACACACACACACACACACACACGTTTGTGTATATATGCATGTACTTATGTATACATAAAGGTTTTGTTTTATGAAGCTGGTTCTTAATCATCACTTTAAGATGAAAGTTGTAGCAAACACTCTTTCCTTTCCAGATTCCCTTTACTATGCTGTGTAGGCCAGCTGTGGCCAAATACCTTCTCCCTTGGATAGTGAAAGAGGTGCCGATAGGAGTCCAAGTATGAGATCCAAATATGAGTCCAAGCAGCAGGTTCAGGCCTGCTTAGCCCAGTCATTTGCTCTTTCTGGGGTCAGTTTCCTCACCATGAAGTGAAGGGCTCAGATGAGATAATAATTAACATCCTTTCTATTTTAATGCAGTATGATTCTAAAAGAGGAGAAGGGAAGGAAAGTTAACTTTTAATATCAGAGGCTAAAGTAGTTGAATTAGTTTGGCTGTGGGTGACAGAAAGCCATAAATAATGGTGACTTAAATAAATTTCAAGATTGTTTTTCTCTCAGGTGAAAGCCTAGAGATTGGCCATCTATGGCTATAATGGGGTACCAGGCTCCTTCTATCTCTTTGCTCTGCCCAGCATGGCTTCTATTGCCAAGGTAATTTCATGATCCAAGGTGGTGGCTGGCCATCTGCTTACACTCCATTGGTGGAACTTAGTCTTCTAGACTCACCTACCTGCAAGGGGATCTATCAAATGTAGTTTTTATTCTAGGTGACTGTGGGGCTCCCACTGCTAAGGAATAAGAAGAGAACACATATTAGATAAAATATATCAGGCTCTGCTACAGTGGGCTTCCCAAGAAGGGCTAATTAGGAAGATGTCCAAAAATTGCCGAGCACAAAATCACTACTTAAAATGGAATCAAGATAATTAGGAGTCTGCATGTTTTAGAGTTTGGCCAAAATGCAAGGCAGAACAATCATCGTTTCAGGGGAAGGCAAGGGCTTTGGCTTTACATGGAAGGGGATGGTATGGCCAATACAGGAAGAGAAAACAGGCTCTCTAGGACCTTCTGTAGACTTAGGAAGCAAGACAAGGAAGAACACTATGCTAGGAAACAAGGAACTCTGGCCATTTAGTAGAGACTGAGGGAAAATTAAAGTGGCCAAAGCTGCACTCCAGTGAAGACATGCACCTATAATTTGCTTTCTGGCCTATAGTTTCTAATCTGAGATTCCTCACATTATCATTTCTGTGTGTGATATTGCTGGTGATTCACAAAAGAGGAGAGATATGCAGGAAGTCAGAAGAGCAAGGCCTTTAGTCTCATGACTGCAGCCCAAAGAGGATGTCCCTGCCTTCCTTCCCCACTTTCCCCACGTTGTGAGAAAGGTGAGGGCGAGGGGGAGGCTGGTGGCCAGGGAAATCTGGGAGACAACAAGTGAAGCTTGAAGCAGGGAACAGAGGGTCTGAGGCTTACACCATTGCTCGCTTATTTCCGTGCTTTGGACCTGGCTACCCTACTCACATTTCTCTGCATTAGGAGTGAGGACACTTAAAGACCAGCACCTCAGGGAGAAGAAAGGGACTACAGCCACTTGAGACATTTCTCTCCACCCACAAATCTCTCCTGACCATGGTCATGACCTCATGGCTCTCTCTGAGTCCTTTGTCACTTGAGAGAATAAAAAGCAGAGAAAGAAAAAAGGAGAAGAAGACAAAGGAAGGTGAATATCTGAATTAGATAGGCAAGCTGCTGTAACAGTTTAACACAATAGAAATTTCTATCTCATCTAACAGGCTAATAAGTGGGGGTATGGGGGGGAGGGTTGGGGGAATCCAGGCAGTGATAGGCTCTGCCATCTTCACTTTAGGGCTTCCAGAACTGCCCTGGGCATCAACACCCATCTGGCAGACTGGGAAAGAGCATGAGAGACTGCCAAATGGGAGGCGTTTATCAGCCTGCCTGGAAGCAGCACACGTACATCACTCTTGCTCACATTCCATTATGGCCACTTCTCACTGGAGCGGCGTTGGAATATGTGGACTGTTTGCCCAGGAGAGAATGGGTTTGTGCTCAGCCAGTGGCCTCAGTCATAGTGGACCTGAGAGGGAAAGACAGGTAGAATGCTCTGGAGAGGACTGTGTTCATGCAGTAGTGAGAGTGCAAAGTTAATCTTGTCTCAAGAAGGCTTTCAGACCACAGACTAGATGAGAAAATGGAGGGCTAGAATGGCTGGTCTTCCCACTGGGACAGCACTATGGCTCTCATTTGTTTCCCTTTTGTCAATGTGAGGACACCAATGTTCAAATCAGAACCAATTATCTTAGAGAGTTACTGTGCTATGCTGGATGCCCAGTCCCTTGCTGCCAAGGGACTACCATGTGAATACCTCTGATCCTGGGGAACTCACTATCTTGTAAGGCAGTCCAAGCCATTAATTCATTGATGAAAATTTTTTTTGAGTGCATGACCTTTGCCAGGCACTAGGAATATGTGGTGACAAAAACACAGGGCAAATACTTAAGAGTTTCATATTTCAGAACAAATTTCCCTGCTATTTTTATTTGTTTGTTAAATAAGTCCACATACTTTGCTTCTGCTGATGGTACTTGTTGTTACTGTCCATTCCACAGATCACCCAGTTGTCTGGGTGAATTGCAAGCACAATATATCATAGTCCCTTCTCAGACCCCAATCAACCTCACCCTAATAATTCCTAGGAAAGTCCATTATAAATTCCCAAGGGGTAGTTAGAAACCACCTAAACAGTATTTTCCAAACCACCTTTTCCTTAGAGGACTTTTTTGGAGTCAGTCATTTGTCTATTTGCAAAATTGCTTCTCCTCTGCCTTTCCATGTTAGGTTTCTAAATTCTGCCTCTGGGTCCCTTTCAAAACCTGTAATTGGATCATTCTGGGGCTGACCTGCTATGTAGTGTCTCAGTGTCCTTGTCTATATTCATCTTGGAACAAACCCATCTTGGAACTCACTTTTCATTGCAAAACTTGTCTATGCTTCTTATTTCAAAACCACTGCATCTGAAAGCTGCCTCCTAGTTTGTGTTGCCAGTTCAAAATATTATTCGTGTCTAGAGACCAAAGTGCTTTCAAAATTGTTTTGGAAGATCCTCTAGAAGTTCAGTACAAAACCCTCAGGATCATCTTCCCTGACTATTTCCCCTCTCCACCAGCTCTCCTCCCTCTCTCTCACTTTGGAGTTTGAGGTCTGTCCACAGAGAATCTTCCCTATCTGCTCTCAGCCTCAACAGAATTAATATGTCAAACTCCACTGTAAAATTAACATTTGGGCATCAATAAGCAAAAGTTATTCCTAAATGTCCCTATTTTATCTTTTAGGTAAAGCCCATTGTGTTTTTAACCTCTAAGCAATTCCTTCGACTGGCCTGCCCTATTCTAACTAGTCTTGGAATGTTCTTTTAAAAAAAAAAAAATTAATGTTCATTTATTTTTGAGAATGAGAGAGAGAGAGAGAGAGAGAGAGAGAGAGACAGATGTATGAGTGGGGGAGGGGCAGAGAGAGAGACACACACACAGAATCTGAAGCAGGATCCAAGCTCTGAGCTGTCAGCACAGAGCCCGATGATGGGCTTGAACCCATGAGAAGTGCGATCATGACCTAAGCCAAAGTCGGACACTTAACCGACTGAGCCACCTAGGTACCCTGAAGCCCTGGAATGTTCTAATGATGTAAGGGGAAACCAAGCCATTGGTGACTGCCGGGTACCCGATGTATATTATCCCATTAAGTTGTCTCTACCCTCCTGGGAGACTGGCTCTACTATCCCAGTACTTCAGATGAGGAAATAAAGCAGAAAGAGGTTAACTAAGGTCTCCTCCATGCTGGCCAGTGGAATCCAAATTTGCATATGTCTGATTCCAAAGCTAAAGCTCTTTCTGCTGCTCTAAGGAGCTTCCTGTTTTCAAGGTTGAAACAAGTCAGGCATATAAACTTGGGCATATAAACTTGTCTTCTGAACCTCAGGTTCCTTCTGAAATGAAGAAGTAGGTTTAGATGAATGCCAAAGTCCCTCTGTCTCTAACATTCTCTCCCTTCCCATAGCTCTCGGCCTAGCTCATTCTGGGGGAAGAACTTACACCAATCTGAAGCAACAGCAACAGGGTAATATCAACAATATCTATTTATCAAGTGCCTACACCATACAAGGTGAATTATAACTTTACTTATTTTAATCCCTTTAACAAATCTATGAGTTCTTATTATCCCTATTCCATAGATGAGTAGACTGAGGATCAGAGAAGTTAGAAACATGACCAGAGTCACACAGCCAATAAGAAACAAACCCAGGGGTGTCCAATTTCCAAGCCCATGTTCATGGGTCCACCATACTATGTTTAGAGGAAGCAAGAAATGAGGCAGAGGGAAAATCTCTGTGAATAATGGTCCCTTAGGGCAAGAGAAACATGTACACCTGGCAGAATGATCTAGAGGTAAGTCAGTTGGGATGAGAAAGGATACTTGTAAGGACCAAGTAGTTAAAGCACCCCCCCTAGTCTTCCCAACTTTGCTTCCAACTCTTAGCAGACATGCTTCTTACTTCCAGGCACAGAGTGCTGCCCTGCTAGGAACTTAGCTTGGGGGAGCCTGGCTTGGTGCCCAGTGTTGCTCACGGAGCCACTTAGACCCTAAGTCACTAAGCCTTTTATCTCATTGCTTTTTTATCTCATCTTATTACTGGGTCCATGCTTTTCTGACCTCTCTGAACTTCAGCCAAAATTGCCAGACTCCCAGCTCAAGTCCTACCATGCCCAGTGCTTTTCTCGAGCTGCCTGAGTCTTAGTGTATAGTTGGTAAGGCTTGTAGGAGTATGAAATCAACATCAGCGAAAATGGAAAAGGACAATCAGTGGAAAAGAAAAATGGGTTTCTGAAGAGTAAGCAAGGGTCCTTTAGGGGTTACTCTTAGCTGGTCAGGTGACTGAGAAGGAGCAGCCAATTATGAGAGAGGGCCTGGGAACAGGATAAAGGCTGACATCTAGATAGTTTAACGTTCTACAGCCTCTGAGCAAGGAGAGCAAGTCAGGTTTTCCCAAGCAGGTGCGTGACCTGGTGGCATGCAGATGTGGGCTTTGGAGCCAGGTAGATCTGGATTCAAATACTCAGCTACTTTCCCTTTCTGGCCTCAACCTACGGCCCCAGTCAGTAAAATGAGAATGACTGGGACCTCACAGGATAGCTGTAAACATTAGAAACCATGTGCATGGTGCTTTAAGCACATAGAGAGACAGGAGGCACGTTCTATTATTATTATTAAGGAAATAGCGTGAGAAAGGCTTTTTCCTGCCATGAGCACACAAGCAATCATCGTCACCTTTCATGCTGTTTTGCTTGTCCAAAAATCGGGGCGTGACCCTTTGGTGAGTAAAAGCTGACAGTACTCAATTGGCCATTAAAATTTGGAATGAAGCAAGTCTCTGGAATTGAGAATTCTGGAGCCCACCACTTAAGAGTTTCAATAATGGGACCATACAGCTTTTTACAGGGGGAATGTTTGAAACTTGCCTTTTCACCACTTCAAAATAGACATGCAATGATTGCTTGCAGCTGACTGTCATTTAAGAAAATAAAGAATTAATACCCCCAAACCAATAAAGGGAAAGGACAAATCAGTCATAGCAAACCAAACAAAAAAACCAAAACCAAAACCATCACCTGTGAAGCAGGGCAGGCCTGTGAAATGGTGGAAGTGACTTGTTGGATGAGAAATAGACCCACCAGTCCTGTGGATGCCCAGGTGTCCCGGTTAACAGCTTTGTCCCTGAATTGTTTTCAATAGTGCCCCTTTAATTCTCAGAGATGTCCCAGTGTGGATAATAAATTCTCTGGTAACCTGGTCATATGGAATATCATTTGCACATTGATGTGGTGGGAGAGAGAAGCTATATATGGTATTTGTGCTTCAGAGCCCCAGATTCCCCCAGGCAGAAGACATTCAGAGAAGGAACTTCCAGAGCGTTGCTCTCTCAGCCAGGGCACTCTTCTTTTTCTGAAGCCCCTCTGTGTACTACTTAGGCTCACCTGCTGGCTCTGAAATGGAAGTGGAGACTGGAGCAAATAGGTGTGTGTGGGGATGAGGCAGGGAGCATAGAATCATAGGTTCATCGTCAGTAGTTTTATGCCATGGCGCCAAATGGGGGAAATGAACAGAATGACTGTGTTTGTCTGCTAGAGCTCCATTTGTCTTTCTGGAAGGCAGAAGTATTGCTTAGAGAGTGGACTCTGTTAGTCAGTGGCCTGGCTTGGCCTGAGTCAGTGTTCCCTTTGCGCACTATCTTGTTCCGGGGTTCCTGGGAAGTGCCCTAAAGGAGGTCACCAGTTTCTGACTCTTGCAGACTAGACCCTCTGAGTTTTTGATATCTGTCCAAACCCCACCAGAAGTGAGGATGTGTATACCTTTGGTCTGGTGGATGGTGCGGGTGTGCCTCCCTGATCTAGGAAATGCACAAAGGCAACTCCCCAACCCCAGCCCCCACCCAGCTGGCCCCCTGTGTTCTATTTTAAAAGCTTCAGGGTAGCCTGATCTGAGGTCTGCCTGGTCTGTCCATCCCATCCCCTCCTTGTTTACTGGAACATTGGGTCACTGCAGTGCAGCTGGAATGCAATCTCTGGGCAAATCAGCAAGGCCGAGGCGGGCCCTACAAGGCATCATGTCATTGCACTGTTTTTCCTCCCCTCCCAACGAGTTTTCTTGGAAGTTCTGAGGCTCAGTGTGTATCTCCAGAGATGCATTCCAAATTCTCAGCTGCTTCCAACTCAGCAAGTCTTACTGCCTCTCCTTTTAAAATCTACTCGCCTTGAAAGGTTAGAGATGAATAAGCTTACACAAAGGGGGGTATCCAAGACTCCATGTGTTTGCTGCTGTCTGCTGTCACGCGTAGTTCAGTCACAGTTTCCCCTCTTAAAAAGCAAAGAAGAGGGACGTCTGGGTGGTTCATTTGGTTGAGCGGCCAACTTGGGCTCAGGTCATGATCTTGTGGTCCGTGAGTTCGAGCCCCGCATCAGGCTCTGTGCTGACAGCTCAGAGCCTGGAACCTGCTTCAGATTCTGTCTCCCTCTCTCTCTCTGCTCCTCCCCAGCTCTCTCTCTCTCTAATTCTCTCTCAAAAAGAAACATTAAAAAAAGAATTAAAGTAAAAAAAGAAAAGAAAAAATGAAAAGCAGCGAGGAAAATAACCTCTTTGTGAGATGCCTTTGTGACTTGGTGTACTTGCTTCTAGTCTGTGCATCTGTCCCAGCCGAGGGCTCTGGGGGTGGCTTTGCTGTCCTTGTCCATCCTGAGTACAGATTTCAGTGATTCTCCACTATCCTGAATGCCAGGTGATCGATTTCATTTCCACTTCCTGTTTCCTTCCAGACTTCCTGGACCCTTATTTCTTCCCATCAGTCTTTTCTCCCCTCATCATGATCACTCCACCCCATTCTGGACTAGAGGAAATAATGGGGAGCTGTGGAGAAATAGCCAAACACATCAATGATGTAAAAATCATATTTGTCTCATTAAGACTGAGAAAAGTGTCTGTGCCTTTTCTTAGATTTGCTCTTGATTTTAAATGATATGTTTATTTTTTAGCACTGAGCCCTGGTTCTTAATGTGTTCTCTGCCCTGTAGCATCAGCCTCACCTGGGAACTTGTTGGAAATGCACATTTTCTGGTTCTAACCCAGATCTACTGAATCAGAAACTCTTGGGGTAAGGCACAACAATGTTTCAACAAACCTTCTAGGTGATTCTGATGTATGCAAAAGATTGTGGACACCTGAAGTAGAGGATTCTCCATGGGAAGGAGAGCTTGAGGTTTCTCTTTGCTCTCTGGATGTCAAAATCAATGTGAGAAGGACTTGCTGCTTAGGCCTGGCTCATTCCCTTGCCTTTCAAGCTGAGGCAGGTGTGGGAGTAGATGTGAGGAGAAGAAGGACCAGGCAGTCATGATGGCCCTAGTAGATGCCCTTGGTGAGCTGGCTTCATGGTCCACTTCTGGTCAGGGACCTGGAACTTCCTGATGTTCTTGTGTCCAGCACCTGCTAAGGGCATGAGGACACCTGAACTATATTATATAATGGTGTAGATTCCATCATGCAGCTCTTAGGGAACTCTCAGACAATTGAGTCAACCACTAGTTCTAGATGGTAATTGTGGAGTATATTGTTTCCATGTTTTTCTTAGAGTATATCAGGCAAATAACTAGAAACATGCTCTTCATCTTGCCTATGCTTTCCTTACCATCTGAAGAGCCCCCAAGATTATTAAGAGGTTTGGGATCTACGTGTCTAGATCTGTGATGTCCATTTTGGCAGCCCCTAACCACGTGTGGCTATTGAGCAGTTGAAATGTGGGTAGTCTGAACTGAGATGTGCCCTAAGTATAAATACATACCATGTTGCCAGGGCTTTGTGTGAAAAAAGTGTAATTATTTCATTAATAATTTTTATACTGACTTCATTTTGAAAGTGTGACATTTTAGATATATTGGGTTGCATAACATATATTATTAACATTAATTTTATGCATTTCTTTTTACTTTTTAAAATGTGGTGATTAGAAAACCTGAGATTACAAATGTGGCTCACATTTGTGGTTCATGTTATATTTCCATTGGACAGTGCTGGGGCTCTGGTAAAACACAAGGTTTTGGGTAACACTGGTGAATATGCCAGAAGCAAATACAAAAGAGCAGGTGTGAACTCTAGCATGTCTAGCATGTACAGCATGCCCAGGTCAGGCAGTAATAGCCTAAAAGCATGGCGGCTAATAGCCTAAAAGCATGGCAGCTAATACCCTGAACCTTGGAGCTAGACATACTAGGGTTGAATATAGACTCTGCCATGTGTTTGGTCAAGGAACTTAACCTCTCTGAACTTCAGTTTTCTCATCTGGAACATGGATCGTCTTGGTTCCTAACTCAAAGGGCTTTCGTGAGAGTTAAGACGATGAATGTAAAAGACTTACTGCTATTTCTGGCTCTTAGTAAGTACTCAATAAATGCTACCTCTCCTCAAGGAAGAAGAAATTCTTTTTTTTCAACTTTTTTTTTTTTTTTTTTAATTTATTTTTGGGACAGAGAGAGACAGAGCATGAACGGGGGAGGGGCAGAGAGAGAGGGAGACACAGAATAGGAAACAGGCTCCAGGCTCCGAGCCATCAGCCCAGAGCCTGACGCAGGGCTCAAACTCACGGACTGTGAGATCGTGACTTGGCTGACGTCGGACGCTTAACCGACTGCGCCACCCAGGCGCCCCAAGGAAGAAGAAATTCTAATGCTAGATTTGATTGTGGAATCTTCATTTCAGAGGGTCCTTAACATTGGGCATGGATTCTCCAACATCGGGAATGGTTTGTGGATCATCTTAACCCGAAGTATGAAGTGGCTATGCTACCTTTGCAGCTCTCCTTCACCTGGAAGCCCGAAACTAGCAATGGACCCCTGCCCACGTGTCCTATCATATCACTCAGAGTCCTAACAGTGAGGATTAGATTACATAGAGGACTGTCTCTGGACAGAGACCCCTGGCTTGTTACGCTTACAAAACTCAAGTGTTTGCATGGTATAGACTGGATGGACTCGGACAGTGACAAAAGGTAGTGTCCTTACTGAATGAGGGGAATGGAGTCTCCTCACTAGCAAATGTTCCAGGTGAGCACAGCTAGGGTTGGGCAGAGAGCTGGAAGGGAATGCTATGATCCTGGCTTTAAGATGACTGAGTAGCCCCTAGAGAAGAGTTTTAGCCCTTCTGTTCTTAAGATAGAACAGAACATTTAGTTTAAATTTTTCCAAAGAGTAGGAAATTCTCTTGCAAGTTTTTGTGGAGAGAGGGATGAAAGAGACTGGTCGTAAATGAGGTGAAAAGAAGGTGGAATAAGTAAACAAACATATGAGAAAAGGTGGTGCCTGGTTTCATTTTGAAAGACCCTAAGAGTGTCCCATGATAGTAGCATATCTCCAGGTGCAAAGTCTCTGACGCCATGATAAAACCTGCAAGTTTTATTTAAAAAAATTTTTTTTAAAATCTTTATTCATTTCTGAGAGAGAGGCAGAGCATGAGCAGGGGAGGGGCAGAGAGAGAGGGAGACACAGAATCTGAAGCAGGCTCCAGGCTGAGCTGTCAGCACAGAGCCCTACGTGGGGCTCATACTCACAGACCGTGAGATCATGACCTGAGCTGAAGTTGGAAGCCTAACCGACTGAGCCACCCAGGCACCCCAAACCTGCAACTTTTATTAGCCATATATGTATCCTTAGTTTCTTTCCATGGATTGTGCTCAAAACAACTACAAGAATGAAGAAGCAGAGATTATGCAAGGTGTTTCCATCCAGGATTTAGTGTCCTGGATACCTTTTCTGGGCAGTGTTCTACCTTGAAAAAAGTGGCAGGGTGGAGAGATGACGTACTTGACTGAGGAAGAGATTAAAGAGTCTTTGGTCTCTTTCTGAATCATACTACCTCATTTGTCATCATCACCATCCTCCTCCTCCTCCTCCTCCTCCTCCTCAAAACAGTGCTTCCTGCATTCCAGAAACTTTGCTAAGTGCTTTTCAAGGTAGATCTCACTTAAATCTCCTGATGGATCTATGAGGTAAATACCATTTGTAGGGATGAGGAAACTGAAGCTTACAGACATTAAGTAACTTGCTCGAAGTTACACATACCTCTATCACTGGGCTTGCTGGGATGGTCATGCTCAATAAACAGAAAGGCAAATTGAGACTACCTTACAATAGATCGCAAAGGGAATCCCTAGATCAGAAGTTCTTAACCCAAATCAACCCTGAAGTCCTTTTCATAAGAAATATTTTATAATGTCACATTTATTATCTCAAAATGAAATTTACAAATGATATGACCCCCCCTCAACACACAATCTTTAAAAATCAATGTTTGGGCAGAAAGAGACATGACATGAATGTATATTATAATAAAGTAGTATATATTACAATATGTAAAGCATAATGAAATCATCAGATGCTTGCACCTATATATTGAATCACAATGAAAACCTCAGCTACAAATGCTAATTACTCAAATACCACAAGTAGTGCTGACATTGGTGATATGATTATCTGACAGGGTAAACAATTCCTAGTAAAGCTTTAAACAGAATCAAGTATAATTCTACCTTGATTTACTTATTTTTAAACTTTATTTATTTAATGTTTATTTATTTTTGAGAGACAGAGACAGAGTGTGAGCAGGGGAGGGGCAGAGACAGAGGGAGACACAGAATCCGAAGCAGGTTCCAGGCTCTGAACTGTTAGCACAGGCCCAACGCGGGCCTCCAACTCACTGACCAAGAGATCATAACCTGAGATGAGGTCGGATGCTTAACCGACTGAGCCACCTGGGCTCCCCTACCTTGATTTATATACTGGTTACATTCTGGGAAAATTCAGTGTATATTAATTAAAAACATACAAAGAATACTGTGTTTATATGTATGATGGAGTCAAGTTCCAGATCACATAATTTTTTCAACTATATCCATATCCAGTAGGACATTCAAAAGGTAGGGCAATTTTTCATTGGGGAGAAATACCCTAGGCATTATAAGACATTACAGAAACATCTAACCCATATCCTTGCCAAGAAAATACCAGTAATACCTCTGTCCCAATTATTGGGCTACCAGGAGTATCTTGCAAATTTCTGAAACACCTTAGGACAAGTTCTCAACCTTGGCTGTGCATTAAATTTACCTGGGAGTTTAGTTCAAATACTGACACTTGGATAGCACCTGCACCATCTCTGATGTAATTGGTCAGGGTCACTGTCTGGTCATCAAGGTTTAAAAAAACAACAATTGATTGTATTAAATGGCCAAGGTGAGAATCACACCTTAGGGGTGGTTCTGCCCCCTTGAGTGTCATTGCCATTAGCTGAGTCACATCAGCAGGCCATTGACTTTAACAGGCTTTCTTTCTTTCTGCCTCATGGAGCTGTTTGCTGTTCAGATAGAGCCCAAGGGCCTCTTAACCTCAGGAACAACATCTCTAATTATAAAGTGGGGTGGCGATGTGTGGCTCTGGGCTCTGAAACGTCAAAAACCTACTTTCAGGAAGTGCCAGGAGTTGAGTAAGTGATTAATCGTTTATTTCCAAATATAGAACAAGCAGGAGAACATAATTTAACTAAATAAAAAACAAATAATCAGTAACTGATATTTAGGAAATAAACTTGTGCTATAGTGTGGTTAAGCTTCTTCTAGAACCCCTAGTCATCTCTCTTTAGGCTTGACTTGGCCTTTACCTTTATAAGAAAAATAAATCTATAGTCACTCTTCATGGTCTGTTGGGGCTATCTGCTGAACCCTTAAATCAGGAATGGTAGCTATAGTTGATCTCCAGCATTAACTCTAAATGACTGGATGTGTCTGCCTGAAGAGAGATTTGAAGCCCAGTCCAGGCTAACTGAAGAGGGTTATAGTGGGTTGGTTAGTGACACCTGTCATGGGCACTGGATTGGGGGAGGAAGGGAAGTGCCCCCATTCCTCCCATAAATAAAAATAACAAGTGAGCTGCTCAGTCGTGGTCAACTTTTGGAAGCTGATTGGATTCTATCATCATCATCACCATCGTCATCATTATCATCATTATCATCATCATCCAGTGAGTTTCTACTGAGGCATACTTATGCACTTCATAATTATTACCTCATCAACCCTTAAAACAACTCTACAAATTAGGCATTTGCATCAGAACCTGAGATCTTATAGCTGGTAGAAGGACTTAATCTTCAAATCTGGGATTGCCTAAAGTCTCACAGTACAATAAACAATATGCAATGAAATGTAGCTTCAGACCACCCCAGAAATCTCTAATATCCTTTATCACACATCCAAATCTTTAGGATTCTTATTCAGATGGGACAAGATTCAACAAATTCCAAATGGCAGCACACATTCTTGTTTCTCAGCATTTCCCCATCATTTCCTGGTATTGGACCCTGCCCATGCATTTAAATGGCAAACTTGAAAAATATAGTAAAGATGTTCTGGTTAATGAAATTTTCTCTGCTTTGTATTTTTCTTTGTTGAAAAATTTTCTGAAATGTGCATTTTCCTGTAACAGTTCAGTATAATAGAGGGAGTTCAATTCATTGACATAATTCAGCACAAAGAAGGGTGTTGGCACATAATAGACATTTATTAAATATTTAGAATGAATTAATCAATGCAATTAACACTTTTGGCAAAGAGCAATTTTTAAATTTTGTTGAAGTCCAGTTCATCAATTTTTCCTTTTATGGTTCATCCTTTTTGTGTTGACTCTAAGAAACTTCGGCTAATCTAAAGTCACAAAGATTTTCTCTCATGTTTCCTTTTAGAAGTTTTATGTTATATGTAAGTAAAGAATCACTAAATTCTATATCTGAAACTGATTTTACCATGTATGTTAACTAACTAGAATTTGAATAAAAGCTTGCAAAAAAAGAAGTTTTACAGTACTAGCTTTTGCATTCAGTCTACGATCCATTTAATTGACAATGGTTTTGATGATTAAGTTTCTTGTGGACCTCAGGGTTGGCTTTCTCAACACTCCTGTTCAGCACTGAAGATACAGGTGAAGCCATTTAAGAGTATGGATATAATGTTTTCTGTCTGGAAACATGGTCTAAAAGGTGTTCTCCCAGACAAAAATCTCTCCAGCAATGTCATATTTATTATTTCACTTCTTCACCAGGAAACAGAAAACTCTAGTGTGGCTTAGTGGTGTTATCTCATGTCCAAACCCGGTAAAGGAAGTATTGCTCAATACTTTCCATCCTCCATCCACTTAACCAGATAACAGTCCTGAACACCAATCTCTAAAGTAAACCCCTGCATTGTCTGCAAACTAATATTCAACTGGGGCTCAAGGAACAGACCACCAATAGGAGGCTGAGGCCTGTGGGTGGGAAAGGGAAAGAGGTTAAGAACCCACTTCTGGTTAACCTGTAGCTATTTCAATTTCATGCTATCCACATCCCCTGAGCAAGATCTCTCTGTTTAGGAACTTTGTTGGGGGAGTTGGAGGAGAGGGATGTAATGGGAAGGACTTTTCCTCTGAATTCCTACAGCTTTTAAGATTTTATTTCATAGCCAAAATGGCAACCAAAGTTTCTGTCTGCTTACAATTAAATTGCAAATTTACACTATATATATGTATAAATATATATTTACAAATTTATACCATATATATATATATATATACCACAAATCTACATACAAATTTACACCATCTGCCCCCCTTCCCATATATATATGGACTAAGAAAAAGGAAATGGACTTTGTTAGATGTTTTTAGATATATGGAAACACATTTTGCCTATCACAGTTGGGCTTGTGTCCTTTACTGTTTGTTTAACATGCTCATGCACAGAATCACTCTCCTGGCAGGAAGATCATCCCCTGACCTTTCAAATTCTACTTACCTATTATTGATCAGGACCCAGGACCCAATCCAAGTATTTTTCTATGTAATCAACTACTTAGGCCCACTTAGTAATTTCTCTTTTCCCTCGTCTTAAAAAAAATAATGCTAGTCTTTGAAATGGCCAGGAGCTAGTAGAGATACTGGGGAACACAGAAAAATGAGACACAACCCACACCTATGAGGGAGGTTACAACCCTAGTGAAGGGTTCAGACACACTAATAGCTAATTATAACACAGTGCCGTGATAAGAGATGTACATCAAGAGCTGTGGGAGCCCAAACGTTGGCCATTAATACAGACCAGGATAGTCCCGCATGCACTAGAGTCAAGGAAGAGTTTCTGGAGGAGGTAATGGCTTTTGTTTAGTTTTCAAATTAAATTCATATAGAATATCCTGGGATGGTTCCAGACAAAACTGTCAAAAGCACAGAGAGATGATAACGTGGGAAATACTGAGAACTATAGGGACTTGAGTGGCCCACAAACAGCCCCTTTAGCTCACTAATAATTAGATGCCCCTTTTAGTTGGTTTCCATTATTATTGTTATTATTATTATTTAGTTGGCTTCCTTTAATTTTGTTTAGAAAGAAGCCAGGAGCCCTCTGATGGCAGTATGTGATTGCTTTTCTCAATTGTCCCAAGCAAGTCAATTCCTTGGCCCCAACTCAGTTAAATAAAATTCTGCACTTAGACGGACATGCTCTCTTTAGAAAGCAATTTAGAAATCTTGTACTGTTACTTAAACATGGCCCTGGGGGATATCACTCCCCACCCTCAGCAGTTTGTCACAGGACCTCACAACCCCTCCCTGAGGGATTCTGACAATTCTGTTCTCCAGGCCTTGCTAGATTTCTAGTGATATGTTAGAGGTTGGCTCCCTGAGGGCCCCCTCTTAAGACAGCTCCAAGAGTGGCTGAAACACAGAATGTACGAGAGAAATGTGCTAGGTGGAGTTTGAGTGACTATAAAGATCTCTGAATACCAAAAGCAGACAGAGGGAGCCAGAGGAAGATTAGGCTGTTGACATCTAAACTGAGCCACATAAAGACTCATTATTCCTAACTGCTTTAAGGTACAAGCCAGTCTCTCCTACTGAATTACACAAACATTTTGTAAGGGCAAAACTGCCTGATATGTTCCTGGTGTCCTCTATGAGTCTAGACCCATGGTTGAGCACATAGAAAACTGTAAACATACATTGGTTGGTGGGTTCAAATGAACTACCGAGAGAGGCTGTGTAGATTTTTTGAAAGAGATCTTTTGTACTGCATAGAGTCAGATTCTTAAATGGCAGGAAGGAGTAGAGTCTTTATGTTTATTTGGGTCTCAGATCCTCTGCAATTCCTGCAGACCATTCTAAAACAGTCAATTCAGCTGTTTCTTTTTTACTTTTCTGCTCTCTCCCACTAGGAGGCAGCATTATTCCCTTTGCACTCTGGGATACGGATCCTCTGCCCAATAATACAAAACATGTGCAGGGGCGCCTGGGTGGCTCAGTCGGTTGAGTGTCCGACTTCAGCTCAGGTCATGATCTCGCAGGCTGTGAGTCGGAGACCCACATCAGGCTCGGTGCTAACACCTCAGAGCCTGGAGCCTGCTTCGGATTCTGTCTCCCTCTTTCTCTGTCCCTCCCTCACTCTTGCTCTGTCTGTCTCTCTCAAAAACAAATAAACATTAAAAAAATTTTAAATACACAACACATGCATAAATACATAATACATACCTCTACATTCTACTAATACGAACAGCTTGGACCTTGATTGGCTATGAAAATGCTGCCTAGTGCCTTGGCCAATTGGCACTAAAGCTGAAGACAGCAGGTTCTGGAAAATACAACTCTCTGACCTCTAGCTATCCCGAAGGAGCTGCCTCAATAAAAACAGCTTTCCGCGAAGCATCTGCATTGTAGATTGGTTCTGCAAGCAACACTTGGGAAGTTCAAAGATTGCAGAATCTTATATCGGGTAAAGAGAGTTTAGATGGAGTTGGGCTGTTTTTTCCCATTGAATTTTATGCAACCCTGGGTCCCTTGGGAGCTTCCACAGAAAATCAGTTCAGGGTGTGCTGGCCTTGGTGCTCTAGCTTTCTATTTCACAGTGGCTGCAATATAGTGGCACTCGTGCCTATGCTGGTGGTTTGAGGGTTTTCGCAAGCTCAACATTTAATGCCCCAGTAAGCAGCCAAAGTCGGCTCCAAGCATGTTTTTTCCACGATCCATGTTTCAAGGATTACTTGGGCAAGGGGTGACAGTAAAACTTAAGGAAAGCTATTTCTTCCAGTCACTGTTTTGTCAATATGTCACTTATGTGTTTTCTGGGTGTCTCAGGCTGTCCTGGAAAAGATTTGTCAATTGATTAGGCAGAAATTCTCCAAGCTGGTTACATCAGAGGAGTTCAGGCTGTTTCTGAGTCATAAGATGCAACTGTCAAGACCAAGGACATGGTCAGCCTCACTCAAGCATACAGCTCCTGTTAAAGTCAAGTCCTGGGCTGGCCTCCCTCTTTGACCTCTTCATGAAAGATTTGCTTTGACAGGTGACTTGGATAAAGACCAAGATTACTGGCTACTACATGCGTGTGGGAAGCAGAGACTGTGCAACATTTGAGGAGGAAATCCAGCTTTTCTTGCCTTGAGCTTTGCTGAAGTCTCTCCCGTGTTTGCAAAGGCAAAGTCAGCAAGGTTCTTTCAATAAACGTGTTGAGCCTGCTCTCTGGCCAAGGGCTGAGGATACCAGGGGGAGAGTGGAGTCTTGGCTCACACCTCTTACCTGCTGCAGATGGGTTTGCGCTGTGCATAGGTGGAGCCTTGTTTTCCATGTGACACATTTATGAGAACAAATAACAAGAAGAAAGGAAATATGACTTGCAAAAGGGAAATAAACATTAAAACAAAACAGAAACATTGACTCTGATTTTGGGAGCTGCTAGAATAGTGAAAGAAGAGTCACCCATGCATGTCCTAAAAGAGACACTTACAATAATATAGATAATGGCCCCCACATAATATTGGCATTTTTTTAGGTTTATTTTATTTTTTTTATTTTTAAATATGAAATTTATCGGCAAACTGGTTTCCATACAACACCCAGTGCTCATCCCAAAGGTGCCCTCCTCAATACCCATCACCCACCCTCCCCTCCTTCCCACCCCCCATCAACCCTCAGTTTGTTCTCAGTTTTTAAGTCTCTTATGTTTTGGCTCCCTCCCTCTCTAACCTCTTTTTTTTTTTTTCCCTTCCCCTCCCCCCGTCTTCTGTTAAGTTTCTCAGGATCCACGTAAGAGTGAAAACATATGGTATCTGTCTTTCTCTGTATGATTTATTTCACTTAGCATAACCCTCTCCAGTTCGATCCATGTTGCTACAAAAGGCCAGATTTCATTCTTTCTCCTTGCCATGTAGTATTCCATTGTGTATATAAACCACAATTTCTGTATCCATTCATCAGTTGATTGACATTTAGGCTCTTTCCATAATTTGGCTATTGTTGAGAGTGCTGCTATAAACATTGGGGTACAAGTGCCCCTATGCATCCTCAATGGGGAAAAACTGAGAGCTTTCTCCCTGATATCAGGAACACGACAGGGATGTCCACTCTCACCGCTGTTGTTTAACATACTATTGGCATTTAAAAAAATTACTATGAGCTGGGTGGAATTTAAAAGACAAGATGGGGTGCCTGGGTGGCTCAGTTGGTTAAGCGTCCAAGTCTTGATTTTGGCTCAGGTCATGATTTCACAGTTTGTGAGATCGAGCCCTGCATCTGGCTCAGCGCTGGGTGTGGAGCCTGCTTGGGATTCTCTCTCTCCCTCTCTCTCTGCCCCTCCTCTGCTTGCATGCTCTCTCTCTCTTTCTCAAGATAAACAAACACACTAACTAACTAACTAAATAAAAACAAGACAAATGGGCAAGGGGGAAAAAAGAGAGAGACATAAGCCAATAAACAAACCCTTAATTATTGAGAACAAACTGATGGTTGGGGTGGGGGAGGGGGAGGCCTGGGTGAAATAGGTGATGAGAATGAAGGAGGACAAAGGAGGCACTTGTCTTGATGATTGGGTGACGTATGGAAGTGTTGAATCACTATATTGTATACCTAAAATTAATAAAACACCGTATGTTAACATGTTTAAAAATAAAATTACCATGAGAAATTAGAAGGAGTTATTAGGAGCAGTTGAACTCTTTTCCTACAGAAAATTTGCAATACTAATGACAGAGAAAGCCTGGGGAATCACCTACTAGGAAGACAGTGCCTTCAGGCAAATTTTATTCATTTACTCAACAAATACTTATTGAGTACCTACCATGTGTTGTTAGGTTCTTGAGATACATCCATTGATACAAGAGAAGAAGATTCCTGTCTTTATATTCTAGGAAAGAAAG
Organism: Prionailurus bengalensis; assembly: GCF_016509475.1. Lineage (NCBI taxonomy): Eukaryota > Metazoa > Chordata > Mammalia > Carnivora > Felidae > Prionailurus > Prionailurus bengalensis. Next base: position 25,820,192 of record NC_057360.1, read on the forward strand.
CAGACAATAACCAAGAAAAGCACTTTTTTTTTTTTAACATAATATGTAGAAATTTAATCGTTTTTTGTTGATGGGACTGCTAGCAGCCAGAGGACATTTATATCTCTTGATCCTAAAGTCTCACTGAAACAATAGAATCAAACAGTGTTTTAGAATAATGATTGCCCCAAATATATACTGAAGACAAATTTAAAGTCAATGTGGGACAGCAGTATGTACTGGTAAATGTTTAACAACTGCTATCAGAGATAAATAATAAAAAATGAAGACCTCATTTGTAGCGTTTGCCCCCTTTTTTTTGTTTGTTTGTTCGTTTGTTTTTTGGTGGTGTAAATTACTCACTGTGGCCATTTTAAGTTACCTATGAGATGTTACTGAACAGAGTTGGGAAGAAATGCACACAATGACTCTTGGGCCAATGCAAGATGACTCTAGCACACCCCGATTGAGGGCTTATGGAATAATGAAACTTTCCACCTGGAAATGACCTAGGCAGTCTGTGGACAAATGCTTCTTGCTCATGGTGTGTTGCAATCAGTTCTGAGAGAGGTGTCACAAGTAAGTTGATACAAATACTGTTTCCTTAAATCACCTCACTTATTTAACAAAAGGTTTGGTGAAAAAAGAAATATTGAACGTACACAAAAATTATTTTATTTACTAATTAGAGCAAGATCTATCTTTCTTCACATTCACTGCTTAAAGATTCTTCTTACTTTGGGCCCTGGGCAGACATGCAGGGCATTATAGTGAGGAGCTGCTATGTGGGGGGAACTCTACTGCTTTTGCAGATTTAATACTGACCTTGAACTTGAAGTTTATTAAAGAATACTTGGGTTTTGTCTGCATTTCCTATTCGATTAAACAGATATTTTGTTTTCTTCTTAATTAAATTATGTATTGAGGATTGTTCAGCTGTTCCTGTTGAAAATCAGCCAGGAGATTTTTGTCACACCCATGTTTAGATTCTGAGACATAGTGCTTCAGAAATGGCAGTTACACCAGAATTACTCCGCCTAAACTTTTACTGCCATTTTTTTTTTAAGGAGTAATACATTTTTATTTTGTGCTGTATGGATCAAGTACATTACAGCACAGCTTTAATTTGTAATTTGTAATTAAATCATCAGCTCAGAGACCACATTATGAGTACTATTCTGGTTACTAATAGATATTTATTTGGTTGTAGAGTTTTTGCTGTGTCAATTTTCATTGCATTGTGACTCAACAACAAACTAAAATCCTACTCAGGTCTGGAGGTCACTTAGCTGTTGGCTTCACCAAAAAACGTGAAAGGGTACTCACTCCTCTGCCGACAAACTTTGGTTTACTTCTCCTAGGTGTGTCTGCCTGATCTTTTGTGCTTGGGGCCTGGGGCTGGAATGTGGGATGATAAATTCGAAACAAATTTAAGGAACCATATTAAGTTCAACTAAACACCACATGTGGTCGAACTTTGGAAATGTAGGGGAAAAAAGTGAAAATATGAAGACATGATACAATAACCAAGAAAACACAACCTTTGGCTCTTAGAATTAAAACGATGTCAGTAGGTTAGGTGCCAGCCTTTATAAGAGAGGCAATGTTGCTGTCTTTCAAGATGGAGGGAGGGGCCACAAGTCAAGGAATGTGGGCAGTGTTGAGGAACTGGGAAAGGCAAGGAAGCAGTCTCCCTGGAGCCTCTGGAAGGAATGCAGCCCTGGTGAACTTGACTTTAGCCTAGTGAGACCCAAATTGGGCTTCTAGCCTATGGAACTATAAGATAATAAATTTATGTTGTTAGAAACCACTAGATTTGTGGTCATTTGTTATAGCATAGTAGGAAATGGATGCACATGTGCTCTCCTACAGTCTTCAGTCTCTCTACAGTGATCATGTAGGTGGCTGTGAGACCAGCTTGGCTCATGGAGTGTGGGTGGATGTGATGCACACCCGATCTGGGCTTGGCTTCTAAACCCTTAATTCACTGTGCTGTTAATTTCTCTCTCTGCTGGTTAAACCCATGTGAAAGATCAGAGAGGATTCCAAGGAGGCTCTAGTGGACAACAGAGCTATGCTTGCAAAGAACCTTGAATCTGGAGTGGCCATTTGTAGAAGAGTTGCCTGAGGGTGCTGCCCCAACCAAATGCATGGGGATTGATCCCCTGAGTCCATTTCTCCTGCAGTAGAGCTTTTCCTATCCTAACTAATATCCCAACCACAGCTTCTGGAACAATTTTTTTTTTTTTAAGAATTAGATATTTAACTGGACTTCAAGCTGTATTACAAAGCTGTAATCATCAAGACAGTATGATACTGGCACAAAAACAGATACTCAGATCAATGGAACAGAATAGAGAACCCAGAAATGGACCCATAAACGTATGGCCAACTAATCTTTGGCAAAGCAGGAAAGAATATCCAATGGAATAAAGACAGTCTCTTCAGCAAGTGATGCTGGGAAAACTGGACAGTGACATGCAGAAAAATGAATCTGGACCACTTTCTTACACCATGCACAAAAATAAACTCAAAATGGATGAAAGACCTAAATGTAAGACAGGAAGCCATCAAAATCCTCAAGGAGAAAGCAGGCAAAAACCTTTTTGACCTCAGCTGCAGCAACTTCTTACTCAACACATCTCCAGAGGCAAGGGAAACAAAAGCAAAAATGAACTATTGAGACCTCATCAAAATAAAAAACTTCTGCATAGCGAAGAAATCAATCAGCAAAACTAAAAGGCAACCAACAGAATAGGAGAAGATATTTGCAAATGACATATCAGATAAAGGGTTAGTATCCAAAATCTATAAAGAACTTATCAAACTCAACACCCAAAAAACAAATAATCCTGTGAAGAAATGGGCAGAAGACATGAATAGACACTTCTCCAAAGAAGACATCCAGATGGCCAACTGACACATGAAAAAATGCTCAGCATCAGTCATCATCTGGGAAATACAAATCAAAACCACAATGGGATACCACCTCACACCTGTCAGAATGGCAAACATTAACAACTCAGGCAACAACAGATGTTGGCGAGGATGTGGAGAAAGAGGATCTCTTTTGCACTGCTGGTGGGAATGCAGACTGGTGCAGCCACTCTGGAAAACAGTATGGAGTTTCCTCAAAAAATTAAAAATAGAACTACCCTACAACCCAACAATTGCACTACTAGGTATTTATCCAAGGGATCCAGGTATGCTGTTTCAAAGGGACACATGCACCCCAATGTTTATAGCAGCACTATCAACAATAACCAAAGTATGGAAAGAGCCCAAATGTCCATCAGTGGATGAATGGATAAAGAAGATGTGGTATATACATACAATGGAGTATTACTCAGCAATCAAAAAGAGTGAAATTTCGCCATTTGCAACTATGTGGATGGAACAAGAGGGCATCATGCTAAGCAAAATTAGTCAGAGAAAGACAAGTATCATATGACTTAACTCATATGAGGACTTTAAGATATAAAACAGATGAACATAGGGGAGGGGAAGTAAAAATAATATAAAAACAGGGAGGGGGACAAAACATAAGAGACTCTTAAATACGGAGAACAAACAGAGGGTTACTGGAGGGATAATGGGAGGGGGGATGGGCTAAATGGGTAAGGGATATTAAGGAATCTACTCCTGAAATCATTGTTGCTCTATATACTAACCAACTTGGATGTAAATTTAAAAAATAAATTAAATAAAAATACCAATAAAATAAAAGAAAAGAATTTTAAGCAGGGGACAAAAAGAATTGGATATTTAAGTTAAAAACTATTCTAAATTTTTTTTTAACATTTATTTATTTTTTAGAGACAGAGAGACACAGAGCATAAGCAGGGTAGGGGCAGAGAGAGAGGGAGACACAGAATCCGAAGCAGGCTCCAGGCTTCGAGGCATAAGCACAGAGCCTGACACAGGGCTCGAACTCACGTTCCACGAGATCATGACCTGAGTTGAAGTCGGACACCTAACTGACTGAGCCACCCAGGCACCCCAGTTAAAAACTATTCTAAATGGGCAAAGTCAGAACTTTGTTGGACTTCCTTGGCCTTATTTTGTAATTTAGTGTTTTTAAAATCTCAGATTGCACACAGGCAGTGTTATAACAAAATTTCTATTCTTAGAATTTATGAAGGTCTTAAACCAGTTCCACTTTCCTGGCCACTGGGGCACTCACTGCTTCAGAGTGAAGACAAAGAGCTAATGGGTCTCTTACAGAGTCTATTGGCCCTTGCCTAAATATGTTCTCTATTCCCATAGTTTTCTACTTTTGCTCTGAGATTCCCTTTTCTTGGAATATTTACCCTATTTCCTCCTTCAAGTTCAGCTCAATTCCATTTCTTCTAAGAAGCCTTTCTAAATTCTTCAAGGATCTTCTTCCTCTATGATCCCATGTATTCTTTCATGTACTTATTACATTTGTATCTGACCCCTCCTCACAAGGACCCATACATGCACACAATGGAATGTAGCTTCTAGAAGGCAGGTACTATTCCTTATTGTTGTCCTCACCATAACATAGTACTTTGAATGCAATAAAAGTTCAATACATTTGTAAATTTTGGTAAAACCATGTTTGGCTGGTGGGAGAGTTTGTTTGTTTGTTTAACCAGACATGATCATGTGGTGCCTTCTCACTCCCCCATTTATATGAAACAAGGGTCCCCACAATATACCTTGTTCATACATTCAAAAAAAATTCTGAATGCCTACTCTAAACCAGGCACTGTGCAGAATGATGGGGCATTGTGTACCGTGTTTAACTATTGCATGTCACCAACTAGGACAGCTGCAAACCACATATGGAGTGTACCTACTATGTGACAGGCTTTGTGCAGATGACTCATGTCAGTATAAGCCTCTGGTCAAGACTTCGCTTTCCAGGACTTCTTCCTTTTCCAGAAAATATAGCCTCCCAGGATGGGGGCAGCTAATCACTCATTTGTTATTGTTTGTGTGCACATCAGAATTTTTTACTTTTAGGAACTGGCTGTTCATATCCTTTTGGTTAGATCTCTGTGTTCCTGTACCATTATTTATGTATGTAACTTAGAATCTATTTTAAAGAATTAAACTTAATTCAATGTTGACATCGTGCAAGAGATCTACCACACCCATTTTCTTTCCATTAAAATGCAAGAAGGAGTATGTAGAAACAATTTATTAAGGGGCCCTGGGGCTGATCCCAGCCCATTATTTCACCATTTTCTCAGAGCTCACTGAAAAGGATGGGGAAGAACAGGAAAGGGGAGACTTGTTCTTTCCGAATGATTGTTTGCCAAATCCACAGGGGCCCCTACCATCCTACACCCATAGGGGAACTAGCATTTGGAGGGTCATTGCAGGGCCAGAACTGGCTGAGCCAAACTGTGAATGAATGGGCCAGACTGGGAGGTGGAAGTTGGTCAACAACAGGGAAAGTGTGATAAACCATAATCCTTAGGACATGAGACTTTGAGAGCATGACCAGGGTCTGTCTCATGTACCCTAGTACCGGCACAATGACTTGGCTTAGAAACTGTTCCACAACGGTTAAATGGATGTTAAATGACTGATTGAATGAATGAATGAATGCCACCTTCTTGCTTCCTTCTCCAAGCAGTCTTCTTATAAAAGCATTTCGTTCATGTCTCTATAAATGGGGAATTTGGTGGTGCCTGCAGCCTGTTGCTCTGGAATCATTCTGTTTACTTATGAAGGCCCCAGCGGCTTGGGTGAAACGAACACAGGTTAGGGAAAGAGTGTAGAATGGGATCTTTCTATAGCCTTTTGAATAGGTTAGCGCTCCCCAGTCCCTACTGCCCTGTTGGGTTAGTTTCAGGCATCTAACAGGCATCATGTTAACAACATGATGAGAACAAGGATCAGCCATAGACAACAATGGTTAAATATTTTGCTTTCTGGAAGCAATTTGGTCTCCTTAAGAAGGGCAGGTGATATATTCTTTCCAGAAAAAAATAATTAATGAACTCTATTGAGGTGTAATTTTTTTATCTGAGAGAGAGAGAGAGAGAGAGAGAGAGAGCATGCACACGTGAGCAGGGCAGAGGTGGAGACAGGGAGACAGGATCTGAAGCAGTCTCCTTGCTGACAGCCCTATATAGGGCTTAAACTCATGAACCGAGATCATGACCTGAGCTGAAGTTGGATGTTTAACAGACGGAGCCACCCAGGTGTCCTGAGGTATAATTTGTATAAAACATCCATGTTGCTGCATATACCCATTGTTTTTTTTCTTTAAACCAAGTAAAACTTCATTGTATGGATACACCACAACTTGTTTTATCTATTAACCTGGTAGGTGGGCATTTGTATTGTTTCCAGGTTGTGACCATGATAAATAAAGTTGCATGATAAATCATAGTTGCATGATAAATAAAGTGTTCAAGCCTTTGTATGTTTGTTTTCTGAAATGGCGGTACCGTGTTGCATTCCCACCAGCAGCATATGACAGTTCCAGTTGCTTGACATGCTCACTAGCAGTTGGTATTTGTGGTAAATAGAAAACTAGTCTCCCAAAGATGAGCATGGCCTAATCCCCAAAACCTGTGACTTCTGTGAGAAAAGGGACGTTGTAGGTGTGATTAAGGATCTGGAGATGGGAAGACCATCCTGATTGTCTAAGTGAGCCAGTGTAATCACAAGGGCCCTTAATGTTTATTTATTTTTGAGAGAGAGACTGAGAGAGAGAGAGAGAGGGAGCAGGGAAGGGGAAGAGAGAGAGGGAGACAGCGGATTCTAAGCAGGATCTGTACTGTCAGTGCAGAGCCCGATTCAGGGCTTGAACTCACGACCCGTGAGATCATGATCTGAGTCAGAGTTGGACACTTAACCAATTGAGCCATTCGGGCGCCCCCAAGGGTTCTTAATATATACAAGACAGAGGCAGAAGTTTCAGAGAACGAAATGTGAGAAAGGGAACAGAGGTCAACGTGATGGGTTCACAGGCCAAGGAATGAGGGTTCCCTTTAAAGTTGGAAAAGCAAGGAACAGCTTCTCCGTAAAGCCTGCAGGAGTGCAGCTCTGTAGACACCTTTGATTCTAGCCCTGTAAGCCTCATTTCAGTGCCACCGACAGCCACTGTTCATTTGAGGAAGGATCTTTTCTACGGTCTTTTGGGAGCGGCAGAAATTGCAGGGACAGGCTTCTAAATGGTGAACACTCTCACTGACTAATGTGATTTTCAGGCTAATTTCTAAACTTCTCACTGCCTCTTTTTTTTTTTTTTTTTTTTTTTTTTTTTGAGAGAGAGAGTGTGAGAGCAGAGAGCATGAATGAGGAAGGGGCATAGGGAGAGAGAGAGAATCTTAAGCAGGCTCCACACTCATTACAGAGCCTGACGTGGGGCTCAATCTCACAACCATGAGATCATGACCTGAGCAGCAATCAGGAGTCAGATGCTTAACTGACTGAGCCACCCAGGCACCACATCAGCCTCACTTTTAAACTGCAGTTATAGAAACAACAGAATCATGTTGAGGGCTAACCTACTAGTGTCCATATTCTGGCTCCCCCATTTACTGTTTGTGTGATTTTGGACTAGTTGCTTAATTTCTCTTTCTCTGATTTCCTCACCTGTAAAAGGAGCATCAAGGACACTGACCCCAGGTGATTGTGATAAAGATTTAATGAACTAACACAGGTAAAGCTCATGAATGCTGACGAGCATATAGTAAGAGTTCAATGACTGGTATGTATGGTCATGGGACAATCATAAATATATCTTATTGCTACTTTAGCTTTAGTGAAAAGAAAAAAAATTGCTGCCTTCGTCAAAAATGCATTTCCATTCCTTTCCTTCATAAACAATGTTATGGTGTGAAAATAAAAGCTTCCGTGGGAGATTATCCAATTACTATTTTGTTTCCATGTCCAGATCCCATAGTTTTAGGTTAAATGGGGGAAATAAGTCATGAACTGGTAGTTATGGGAGGTGACCTAATAGCTTTGATTGCTTTGTCTTAAACACATGGTTTATCTCACTTATCAGTGATTGAACTGAGCCTTTAAACCAGGTCTGGTTTATATGTACACTCACTCGCCCCTCAGCTTCTTAGCACCAAACACTGTCAGGAACCTTTTCAACAGTGAGACCATAGTGCAGTTTGCTGCTTGACCCTGGGAAAGGGAGGAGAGGGTGATAAAAGGAGCTGGGGTGGGAATTTCAAAACCAAAGATTGCCTTTTTAACAGGTTTGACAACTCTTAGAAGGTTATGATTCTATCCTTATGGACAACAGCTCTCTGTGCCGCTATTATGGGACTCTCTTATCTTGTTTATCTTGATAGCTCTACCACCCAGCCCAGAGCCTGGTCAATGGTCAGTGTTCCATAGTGTTTGTTGAACTGCATTGAATACCAACCACCCTAGCCCTGGAAAGACCTCAAGGAATCTGAGTTGGAACAAAGCTCAGACATAATGGAGCCCCAAATCCTGCTGGATGCAGGAATTTCCTCCATAGTGAATCAGAGTGCAGTCGTTTGGAGCATAGGATCTGGAGACAGACTTCCTGGTTCTGAGTCCTAGCTCCATTATGTCAAATTCTATAAACATAGGCAGATTATTTAACTTTTGTGTGCCTCAGTACTTTATAGGGATATTGCAAGATTTTAACAAGATAATATATGTAGATGGCTAAAAACAATGGTTAGAACATGGGAAGTGCTTGATAAATGCTGACCGTTATTTTTAATTATTATTATTAATGACAGGAATATGTTGAGACAAACTTATCTTCCCATAATTTCCACTCATTGATATCAAATCTGTCTTTCCATGAAAACTTCCAGAGAGCCAAAGGCAGCTAGTGGGTGCCTCCAGAGGCTTCCCTAAAGTTGCATATCCATACTTCTCTCCAATCACGTTTTCTGATTCTATGGGGTCTGCATATTGTTTTCCAGTTCCTCGAAGGTTTCTAGTTGCCCATGGGCAATGCCCCAGTTGAACACAATTGTTTGGTTTGTTCTGTTCAGGAGGAGGGCAGTGTGGGCTTATTTATTCTCCATCTGGGCAAGTTCTTGGGTTTCTTTGAAGACATGGGGCTTGTGAACTGGTTGCCTGCTAGCTATCATCTCCTATTACACCACACACCCATTCACCCTGGATCTCAGCTCTTCTTCCTGAGGTTGGAGTGTTATGTTCTGTATGGCATAACTCCTCCTTCTCCCACCATGGCTGCTGTGACACTCCCAGAGGGAATGAAACTGGGTTCAGGCTATCTTGGGTTTCTTCCAGTGCCACAAAAGGCAACTTCCATATGTGAGGCAGGGTAAGAGCTGTGCACCAGCAGAGTAATCCAGGAAATCCCTTAGACTTTACATAGCAGCTTTCCACACAGGGAACCTAGGGAGACCTGCCCTGCCCACCCAGAAAAAGGGACCTTGGGTAAAGTGGTTGATACCCATTCAGAACCACTAGCCCCTAGGTCTAGACCCTCAGTGTTCATAGCTTCTATGAACTGCCTATTCCTTCCATCTTGCCTCCTTGTTGCTTATTCCTGTTTGTCTCTCCAACCTCAGCTCTCCCTAAATCCTAAAACACCTACACTCAATCATGTGCTTCTCTCCATATAGTCTAGGCTCTACTATTGACTCCCTTTCAGACATTCAGCACTTTCAATAATGTTGACATTCACTGAGCATTTGCTACTTACCAGGCTAAGTGCTTTATGTGCAATATGCCGTCTAAACCTCACAATGACCCTATGTGGTAGCTAATATAATTGGTCCCATTTCACAAGTACAGAAAATGGGGCTTGAGAGTTTTAATATCTTGTCCAAGATCAATCAGCTGGTAGTGGTGGAACTGAGGTGGGTATGCAGTATCTCCAACTCCAGTGTGTAGTGCCTCTCCCAACAGGAATCGTCTAGTAATTAATAATCCATTCCCACTGGGAAGGGACCCCTCTCCCCACAAAGAGAAGTTCATGGGAAGCCCGTGAGACATTATGCCTCCACTGCCAAGCACCTGGTGATTGGCCTGGACTCTGAGGCTGCTGTTGATCAACAGGGTCGGGAGTTGGAAGAAGAGTAGAATATGGAACTGGTGACAGCAAGACCAATCCGGAATCTTCCAGCAGCTCTCCATGTACCACCACATTTAATCATGATGACTCAGAAGATCATTGTGCTTCTTCTCTTCAGCCTTCTAAATCTCATGCAAAAAATGTTTTTGGGACAATGGTAGCCTGGAGCTATACAGGGAAGGGAGTTTGGTAAACACAGTTCCAGTTTAACCAAGGTGACATGCAACACCCTGTGCGGCAAACCCTGCAAACTTCTTCCCAGACACCACCCTCAAAAGTAGCAGGGTACAAGATCCACTGGGGAGCCCAGAGATTACCCAGGATTCTTTGAGTACTAATAATGCTTATGAAATTCAATCTTCCATTGCCTTCACTTGTAATTCAGACATTAGTACGCGACCAAAGATCATTTGCTTTCTTTTTCTTATGTCAGAAGATTAGAGGAGGGCTTACCATTTTATTTTTGACCATTGGTGTAAAATGAAAACATGAACAAACAAGTTAACTAAAAAAACAAGCAAACAAACTCATTATAGACAGGCAAGGTGATGAACTTTTCAAGCATTTGAGCATAAGACGACAATTAGTGCTGGGTATGGAATCCATTTAAAACAAAAGAAAGTAAAGCTTTAAAAAGTCTTTCAGCAGTTGTACTCCAAGAATTCCAGCAAAGACAGAACAGCCTCAAAGCACAGGATAAATCATCTCATTTGTCCACCAAGGCTATCCAACTAGTAAGAGCTGTACCTTCTTGCAGGGAGAATTCCTGATTCCCACTTACTGGTGGCAGTCATTACACCAGTAGATTCCTATTAGCTGCTCACCATCACAATCCATTTGTACAGACAAATGACCATGACCACTAGACAGTCTTGTCTTTCAGAAGGTCATTGACAAAGAAAGGTAGGGAAATGAGACAGTGACGCACGAGCCACTGCTGTGTTGCAATCTTCTGACAGACAAATCTTCTAAAGCCAAATAAGGCCTGTAGTGGGGTGGGGATGAGGGCACTTGGGTCTTCTGCCTGCCTCACTGTACACACAGACTTGCACTGAATCTATGCCTGAGCTCTGTATCTATCTGGTTTCACTGTCAGCAGGCTAATAAATTCTCTCCAGCAAGAATGGTACTTTTTCTCTGATGTGCAAATTCCCCCACATATTTAGAGGAGAAAAGCAGCTTTCCATGAGTGTACATGCGTACAGCAGAAGAGAAGCAGGTGCCCAGAGAAGAGCAGGTCAGCCCTCCGCCCTCGTGCACCATTCATCTGCTCATTAGACAATCGCTTCTCGAGCATCTACTCTGTGCCAAAAACCACACTAGGTGATATAGATGCCATGGAGAACAACATAGATGACTCATATCTTTTCTAGACAATGCCATTTTTAAATACGCTGCTGTATATTCTAGGAAAACTTGTGTATGTTAGAACTGTGTCTGAAATTGTGAGTTGGGAAAATGGAGTGACGTTCATGCTTCTCTATTTTCTTGTTTCATGTACCCTCATCCCCACCCCACTACAGGCCTTATTTGGCTTCAATACATTAGTCTGTCGGAAAATTGCAAAACAGCGGTGGCTCTTGTGTCACTGTCTATTTCCTTACATTTCTTTGTCATTGACCAAAAGACAAGACTGGGGACAGCCATCCCCCCAGTGGCAAAAAAGGCATAAACATCAGTCATAATACCAGGTGATAGAGCTCTCACATCTTTTTCACAGGCTCAAGCTGTAAGTCTCCTTGGCAAACACCATCCATTTATTTAAAAAGAAAAAAAAAGTAGCTTAAAAAATCCAAAAACAATAGAGATGGTTATGTGCATTCCGGTGGGACAGAAGCTCACAAAGCCTCTCAGAACCAGCAATTGTGCTGAATCTGAGTGATCATCATGTTGTTCTATTTTCAGTCAGACGTTTCCAGAACTCCAGGGACTTCACAGCAGAAGTTGCTGCATTTGGGCAGCGTCTGGGTGGCTCAGTAGGTTAAGTGCCCAACTTCGGCTCAGGTCATGATCTTGCAGTTTGTGAGTTCGAGCCCCGCATTGGGCTGTGTGCTGACAGCTCAGAGCCTGGATCCTGCTTCAGATTCTGTGTCTCCCTCTCTCTCTCTGCCCCTCCCCCACTCATGCTCTGTCTCTGTCTCCCTCTCTCAAAATTAAACATTAGAGAAAAAAAGTTGCTGCATGTGGGTCTTCCCTGAGGTTCCAGCAGACAACTCAGATGAATATTCAATGAAATGTTTTCCAGCCTCAACTGGACCCTCCGTGCAGCCGGGCCATCCGACATGGCCTCACAAACCAAGTGTCCCTCCTTTTCCCTGAGATGTCTGTTTCAGACCTTCTCCAATCTCCTCAAAACATTGAATCCTCAGTTTTCCCTTCCCTTCTCATTTAACAGAAGATGTGGAGAAGCAGTCAGATGAGAATTCCTTTAGCTTTCTGTCTATTTCTGTGCCTTCCATTTCCCCTCCTTTCTCTTCTAATGGAAGAAGCTTGCACACCCCCCATCTAAGGCTGGAGATGTGTCCCCCCATTCCCCCGTGCCTTTTGTTCAGAGGCCACGTGCTGATCAGCATCCTCTCTTCTGGTTTTCCACTAGTTTTTATACATACTCTAATGTCTCCCATTTATTAAAACAAGTCTCTGTCTGTCCTGCATAATCCTCCAACTCTGCCTTCTCTCTCTCCTGCTGTTGTTCATAGACGCACTTCTTGAAAATGTGTCTTTGTTTGCTGTGTACACACTCTCAGTTCCTTCTAACTCAGTCTGGTCTACTGCAGTCGGGCTTCTGCTTCCATTACCCCACTGAAACCGTTTGGGGGAAGATTTATGTTAATCACACAGGGGTGTAACTAATCTTCCCTTCCCCTGACAGCCTACTTCCCCTTCAAACCTGCTCTCTGGGGCTAGTTTTTCTTTACCCTTTGGATGAATACAGGCTAGCTCCATGTTTTTGTTTTTGTTTTTGTTTTTGTTTTTGTTTTTGTTTTCCTGACCATTCTTAAATAACAAGAAGCCCTCTGATCACTCTGAGTTTCACAAATAACCTCATTTCCAATATTAAAATGCCTGGTCCAACTTCTACTTAAGCTTAAATCATCTCCCCTCTCTGTGCTCAGGGAAGGTCCAGGCGTGAAGCTTGCATGGCTAAGGATGCTGTGGTTGGCTGCTCTTCGTACTCTGCTGACAATTTCCGACTCCCTCTTCCCCACTCCCAGACTTAAAGGCTGCAGTTTCTGATCCCTGGCAGATGGAAGTGGACAAAGTGGAGGTAAGGGTCAGGAAAGATCTTCCTCAGCTGGAACACCAGTGTTCTTCTCTGGATGCAGCAGGTATTTCAATCTGGCTCTCTCTCTTCGGGCACCCCATGGATTCTTTGAAGTCTTCATTGCAGGGATTTCTCTTGCAGTTCGTTGAATGGACAAATGGCTGGTCACTTCGAATCCTCCACCCTCCCTCCTCTCACCACTGTGAGGCTGCCCAGGTGGGGGTTTGAGAAACCCAGCAGCCTTTCTCCTATGGCCTGTATGTGGTTCAGGGATGCACTCATCAATCCTTGGCTCTCACAAATCCTAGGAGCACGGACTGTCAAACACAGTCACTCTCCTGTCTCTGCTCACAGACCAGGATGCTCCTAGCAAACACTTCCCACTTAAAATTTTTTTTTATTCTTTCTTTATTAATTTTGAAAGAGAGAAAGACAGAGTGTGAGTGGGGGAGGAACAGAGAGAGAGGGAGACACAGAATCCAAATTGGGATCCAAGCTCTGAGTTGTCAGCACAGAGCCCGGTGCGGGGCTTGAACTCATGAACCGCAAGATCAGGACCTGAGCCGAGGTCAGACGCCCAACTGATTGAGCCACCTAGGTGCCCCTAAGCACTTCCCATTTTAGATGCCTCAGGCATGTAACCGAGTTCTCTGTACCCTACCAGCTGCAGGGGACACATCCCAAGCTCTTCCGCAGTCCTCCTGAAGCTCCTCTCACTTGATTTGAGTAAAGAGAAAATACTTCCTTCCCCCTGCCTCCGCTATGCTTGTGACTTCAAATCCTGCCCCCCTCAGCATCTTTAAACCTCTTGGATAGGGTTGATGAGCTAATGGTCTGAAAGAATCAAATTTCCAGACACCTACTTTATAAGCACAATATAGACATTTAGCACTTCACTCTGAAAAATGAGTGTCCCACTTAGACACTCCCTTGCAAATGTATCTCAGCCTTTTTCTTAGTCCCCTATAACCAGCCCTTACTTCCCAAAATGCTTTGTTTCCATTAGCTTGAAAAACAAAACAATCTCCTGTCTTTCCACTTTTCTGGCTGCTCATCCTAATCTCCTCATTTTGCCTTTGTTTGATGCTCAGGGACCAGCACCACCACCTGCCCTGTTGCCCAAGCCTCTTGCAGGAATCATTTGCCACCCCCTCTCCCTAATCCTCCCCCATCCAGGTCATCACAAGTTGATCTGACATCTCAAACACCCAATTCTTTTCATCCCAACTGCCCCTCATCCAGACCATCATCATTTTCCTACAGATACAGCATCACTTCCCGCTGGTCTCTGTTCTCCTGGCTTATGCCCTTCCAAAGAATCTCCACGGTATTGGCTTTGGTGTAAAGGTCTTTTCACCATGCAAAGGTGATGGCCCTGCCCTTAGAACCCTTTCACAGCTTCCCATGCCTTCCAGATAAAGTTCAGTGCAGTCCTGGGGCTCACCTGGCCTTGAATGGCTTCACCTCAGTCTCTTTCTCATCACTTCCTATCATGGCGCTCTGTGCTCCGTGCTTCCCTCAGTTCTTGCCACTCACCAGCTTCTAGCCAGTTTGCTACCACTTTAATTTACAAAGATGCTCACCTCCCTCTCACCCTGTGGGCCTACACTCTCCTCTGCTTTTTCACTTCCTCCAGGAAGTCTTCTCCAAGCTCGCTATGCAGGTCAGTTCCTCCTGGTGTGTTCCTACCGCGACTGGACATCCCCCTACACAGCGCTTGTCATTTTTTATTGTAACTTTTTGTTGAATTGACTTCTCTGTCCGATGGTGCGCTTTGAGCAGGCAGGGACTTTACCTCCACTGCTAAATATAGAGCTCTAGTCATGGTGGGTAATCTGTACCTGATCGACTCAGTGTATGAACTAATAATGCAAGATCACAGAAAATTCTGGAAATGGAGGCAAGGATCAACACAATTCCATCAGTCTAAGAGGACCATTTTCATTTTTCTTATTTCTTTTTGTCCCTCACCCCCAAAAATTACACATCCTTTTAAAAGTTTGCAATTGTTAAAAACTAGAGTTCAAGTGAGAAAAATGTAAAGATCTTATTGGTTTTGTTCAACAATTCGTGCATCAGGCAGCATCCGGTCTAGTCGATAGAAAGGAGTTCAGAAGATGTTTACAAAGAAAAAGAAAGACTTGTACAGGCAGGAGGGAACAGGAACAAGGAAGTTATAGCAGGCAAAAGAAAACAACAAAACACATTGGTTGTTGCAAGGTTACTTTCCCTGTAGGGAATAGCAGGAGTTTATCTGGCAGATGACCTAACTGGTGCTGACCAGGAGATTCTTGATTGGCTTGCTGAACACTATTTCTGAGAGAGCTGAAACTGTAATTAAGTCTGGGTAACACGGGCTTAAGATAAGCATCTCCATTTGGGCCTGTTCTTGTTTTTAACACAGTCATGGTACACAACCCATTTTGCATCCTGTTTCTAAAATTAAGCACTTTTGGAAGTTTTAAATAATGAAACTTAAGCTTTGCAGCTCATCCTTGTCCTGGGAACAGTCCTGGCTCTCCGATGCCCGGGACAAAGGGAAGCCAGGAGAGGAGGAAAAGTATATGCGGACCACGTTGTTGCATTTACTTTAGGTCATGCTTGCCTTTTTGCAAACCCTAGGTAAGCAGGGTTGGGCTTCGTGTATGGCAGGCTTGGATTTATCCACAGTTTATGGCAAGAAATTAATCAGCAGATCAATGCAAGGGTTGTTTCAGCCTAGTAGCTGTAGCAGCTGCCCTTCTTTGAATCTCTTTTTCAACTCATCCAGATGACCAGTCGGTCCCAGTTAATTTTGTGCTACTTGGATTTCCCCAAGAATTTGTATTTAATCTCCTAAAGAGATTAATCTCTGTGGGCTTCTCAGGCCCGGAGTTCAAATCGTGATTCAGGGGTTCCTGGGTGGCTCAGTTAGCTAAACGTTCCACTTTTGATGTCAGCTCAGGTTGTGGCTCAGGTCATGATCTCACAGTTCATGAGACAGAGCCTGGGGTCAGGCTTTGAGCTGATAATCAAGGAGCCTGCTTGGGATTCTCTCTCCCTCTCTCTCTGCCCCTCCCTTGTTCATGCATGCTCGCATGCTCTCTCTCTCTCTCAAAATAAATAAACATTAAAAAAATTAAAAATTAAATAAAAATTAAATTATTAATTAAATAAAAATTAAAAAAATTCTGATGTAAATTTGAATTGGCATATACATGTAATTTTTTTCTTCATTGGTCATTTGCTTTTAAATATAGTTTATATTTATCTAATTTTTTTTAAAAATACAGGTAACACATTTTTGAGAAATTGATTCTGAGGTATTGTATATATTTAAAATGTTTTGACTGTATATGGCATTTTTTTCATTGTAATTTTAAATTTTTTACTGTTAGGACAAGGTATTTATACCTTGTATATTCATTTTCTGACTGATCATTTTCTGATGATCAAACTGACCACATGGTTTATATTATTTTCTTTTTCAGTAGATTCTCTCTGGTTTTTTATGTAGACAGCCATATCATCTGCAAATAGCTTTCATCCTCCTTTCTTTTACTCCTCTCTGCATTTTATTTCATTGGCTAAAATCTTGCTACTGTCAAAATAACATTAGGATAGTCACTGCCTTATGTTCTTTCTGGCCTTTAATGGAAAGATCCGTATTTTTTTTCAGTATTTTACATGGTGTCAGATCTGGGGGTCTATGTTAATGTTCTGTCACTTTAAAAATATATATATTTATTTATTTTGGGGAGAGTGCAAGCAGGGAAGGGGCACAGAGAGGGGGACAGAGGATCTGAAGTGGACCCTGCGCTGACAGTCTGACAGCAGAGAGCCCCATGCGGGGCTCGAACTCACAAACCTTGAGATCATGACCTGAGCTGAAATCAGACACTCAACCGACTGAGCCACCCAGGGGCCCCATGTTCTGTCACTTTTTGAAGTCGTTTTCCATATCTGATTTACTAAGAGTTTGGGGGAGGAATTTCGGTACATATTTCAATCAAATTCCTGTTGGCACCTGTCAGAATGACCATTTATATGGTCAGCTTTGCTTTGCTTTGCTTCTTACTATCAAATTACAGTCCTGCCCATACTTCTAATCCAAGACCTCCTTGGGACTTTTATTTCTTAAGTTTCTCAAGAATTTTTTTACATCTGAATTTTTTAGCACTGGTATTCACCATAATTTTTCCCCTTGTTCCCACCAAAGATAACATAAAATAAGCAGAAAGAAACGTAACTTGCCAGTGGACACCAACAAATTAAGTGCTCTGCAGCTGTAAGATTACAGCAGTCTAATTATCCTGAGAATAATTTTAAAAATCAGTAACTTGAGTAGGTTATTTTATTCCATGCATGGTCAGCCTTCTAGATATATTTTATTTCTTTTTGTCATTCAAAGGCATCTTAAAGGTTTAAAGTTGCTCTCCTTTCTCTAGCCTATGTTTCTTTATTTTTAAAAAATGTTTATTTATTTTTGAGAGGGGGAGCAGAGAGAGAGAGAGAGGGAGACACAGAATCTGAAGCTGTCAGCACAGAGACCGATGCGGGGCTCAAACTCACAAACTGTGAGATCATGACCCAAGCTGAAGTTGGACGCCCAACCGACTGAGCCACCCAGGTGCCCCTAACCTGTGTTTCTTTAAAAAAAAACCAAAAAAACTATAATTCCCATTGCAGTTACATTCAATATTTATTCAGCAAAACATTTTGAGCACCTGTTTATCATACTATGATGGATTCTGGGAAAACAGGTGACACTAACACAATCCTTGTTTCTCTAAATTTGTCCAGCACAGGGGGTAGATGGCCCACAGTGGGAGTTCAGGACACAGACAAGAAAATTGTGTCAAGTGGGTGTGGTAAGTTCTTCTATAAAGGTATAAAGAAGACATTTAGGAAGCATAGAGGAGCAAAGAATTCTGCCTTGGGGTGTCTGGCAGAGGGGTCAGGGACCACTTCCCTGGACGCTGCCATTCAGTTGAGTGGATATCACTTGAGATTATGTGTTTATCTGCCAATCCTCAACGCTGGAAGGGTAGCCATCTTTTTGCCCCTGAATCTCTGAAATAATCTTTCCCCATTGTTTTTTTTGTTTTTTTTTTTTTTTGTTTTTGTCTTTTGTTTTTTGTTTTTGTTTTTGTTTTTTTTATAAAGCCACCTTAGTTACCTCTTGAGTAGGCTGGCCATAAATCCCAGTTTCTCCAGGGTTGTCCTTTCATGCATCTATTGTCCCCAGGGAATTTCTACGTGTTCCCCTTCATTCTTAGAAGTGCCCCAGCTTGGACAACAAATGACAAGCATCCCATCTATTCCTCTTCTTCCCAGTCTTAATCATCCAAACTTCATGGAGGAGTGGGGTTTTAAAGGCAGATAATAATTATTATAAGCAATTTCACTATTATTCTAAATTAAATTAAGTTTCTATTCCTGTGAAGGTATTATATGTAACAAGTTTTAAAAGGCAGATAGAACTACAAGTCTTATGATAATAATAATAAAGAAACCCTTGCCTTAGTCCTCTGCACCCTTGTTTTTTGCCCCAGGGGCAATCTCTTCTAACTCTGCTATTTCTTCTTATATTTACCACTATTTTGCTAAATAATATGCCATTCCTTGATTTTACCATTTAATATCTTCTATTGACTTCTGTTACGGAATGAATCATGTCCCTCTAAAATGTATATGTTGAAGTTCCAACCACCAATGTGACTGTATTTGGAGATACAGCCTTTATTCAAATAACTCAGGTGCAATGAGGCCATGAGGGTGGGGCCTTATCCAGTGGGATTAGTGCCTTTGTAAGAGGAAGAAGAGACACCAGAGTGTCTCTGAAAGCATGCACAAAGGAAAGACCATGTGAGAACATGAAGACAAGCTGGCCATCTTCAAGCCAACCAGGAATGAAACTGGCCCTCACCTTGATCTGGGATTTCCCAGTCTTTGGAAATATGAGAAGTAACTATCTATTGTTTAAGCCGTCCAGGCTGTGGTAGAACCCTGAGCAGACTGAGACAACTTCCTACTATGAGAAAGAGACCTTAGTGTCTCCCCACCACCTCTTTCCACACAAACATAACTCACACACATCTCACATACATATGCCCATATACACACACACCTCACATAAACTTCACACACCTCACACATGCACACCCGCAATCACACACACCACATGTATTTATACACCACACATATCCACATACACCTCACATATGCACACACCCCTAACACACACACACACACACACATATACACGACACATACACCCCTCACATATACCTCACCACACACACACACGTACTTTCATAGCCTCTCACTTTTTACTTAGTGATGCCTTCTGTCCCGTTTCCTTTGTCCTTGATAATTTATGTGTAATGTGATTTTTAAATCTCTTCCTTGACATATTAGCAGTGTTTCTGGATGGCGATCACACGTTTTCAACCCACCATGCTTAACCAGAAGCTCTTATCTCTACCATCATCCTTGCCTCTTCCACTGGTCTACCCTCCACTCATGTGTTGTGCTAATTTGCTGAGGAATGGCCCTACAGAAGTCCTTGTGCCTCCTCCATCCTTGCAGGAAAGGCTTTATTAACAACCGTCAGCTGGCTTCCTCAGTCCTGGTGATTTTCAGACCTTGAACTTTGGTCAGTGTGTGTGGCCTGCTTAAGTTCTCCTTCAGGACTCCTTAAGCTCAGCTTCTGCAGATACCACTTTGTGATATGGATGCATTCCCTCTTTGAGAGTAATGCTTCTGAGAGGCAAGTAAAAGGGATTTTTAAAACTTCCACTGTATGGAAGCACTGCTCAAATATAAACATTATTATGATGAACAGTAACAAAAATTTAAAATACATAATCTTTTAGGGGCATCTGGGTGGCTCAGTCAGTTAAGCATCTGACTCTGGCTCAGGTCATGATCTCATGGTTCATGAGTTTGAGCCCTTCATTGGGCTCTGTGCTGAGAGCTCAGAGCCTGCAGCCTGCTTGGGATTCTGTGTCTCCGTCTCTCTCTGCCCCTCCCCTGCTTGCACTCTGTCTCTCCCTCTCTCAAAAATAAATAAATGTTTTAGAAAAAAATTTTTAAATGCATACACTTTTAAATTCTGTCATCAAGACACTACTCTCAGCATCTGTAATCATTGGATTTCAGACTGTATTTCCAACTAAAACACTCGGCCAGGGAAATGCTCTCCATCTTGGTAACCAGGATACAATGCAGAGAGGACTTGTTCCATGTGTTAAATGAACGGATCAGCAAATCCATCTAAGGGCCCTGATTCCTCCTAGCTCGCCCTTTCTCAGTCTGTGGTGGTCATATAAACTCAGAATAGCACCTTTATACATACTTTTACCTTTAGACATCTAAGAAGGCATTTCCAGTGGGACCACTAGGTTTCTTCTTAAGAAACTAAATGCCCTACAGACCCAGAATCTAATCCCAGCTTCAGAGATTTTCAATAGGTGTGGCATTACAGAATACTATTTTGCTGAATTACATCAGTGTTACATGGGTACAAATGACTTTTCTACCGAATTCATTAATTCATTCAGAAAGTACTTATTTAGTACTTCCTACACTGCTGACGCAAAAGGAGTGGATAAAAGTAATAGCTAACATTTATATAGTGCTTACTATACTCGATATTGTTATATGGATTAACTCATTTATTTCTCATACTGACCATATGAGAAATATAGTAGCATGATTCCCATTTTACAGATGAGAGAAAATTGAGACACAGAGCCGGTAGGACACTTGACTAGTCTACACTAGTGGTTCTCAACCAGGGGTGATCTTCCCTCCCTCCACCTCCAGGGGACATTCTGCAATGTCTAGAGGTATTTCCAATTCACACGACTGGTGGTGATGGAGAGCTATAAAACCTAGGGATTTTAGGTTTTAGTAGGATGTGCTGCTAACATCCTACAATACACAGAATGGACCCAAAACCAAGAATAATCCAATGCAAAATATCAATAATGCTGCTATCCAGAAACCTTGATCTATACCAGTTAGTATGTGGAATTCTCCTGGCAACCATTTTTTGGGCCAGTGATGGACACATGACTTCCTCTGGCCAGACTAAAGGAGAGGGCTTTGGGAAGAGGATACTTTTCATTCACCCTTTCCTGCTGGGTATGAACAAGAAGCGGATACATAGCCTGATGTCCAGTGGTGGTCGTCTTGTTCTCTTGAGAGGAACCAACATTCAAATTAAGCTGGTGCTGAACAGAAGGACAGAAGGACAGCTGAACAGCAGAACAGAAGGACAGAAATAACCTCTGTCCTTTAATGACATTACTGAGTACCAGTGGACCAGATGCCCCCTGCAACCCAAGATATCTCTGGACTTTAAGTTAAATGAGGCAATACATTCATATTGTTTAAGTGGGCATTTTTTGTTTCAGGCAGCTGTGTTATAGCCAACTCCCTTTGCTAATTATGGGCAATATTTTGAAAAGTTCCACAAAGTCTCTTTCACATGGTCGGATTGCTCATCAGAAATGTACACTTCTCCTTTCTAGCTGAACTTTGTCTTAGTTGGAGATTAGGACATACCTTTTTTTTTTTTTTTTTTTTTTAGACAGATTGAGAATGTGTGTGAGTTGGGGAGGGGCAGAGGGAGAGAGAGAATCTTAAGCAGGCTCTACTCCACACTCAGCATGGAGCCTGACACAGAACTTGATCCCATGACCCTGGGATCATGACCTGAGCTGAAATCAAGAGTCAGAAGCTCAATCAACTAAGCCACCAAGGTGCCCCCTAGGAGACACTTTCTTAAGCTTGGTTCTCCTGTCTGAACAAAACATAAACAAAGTAGAGATTTTTGTGGAGTCAGTCAACAAGCAGTTAGGATCCAGTGTCATGTGTCAATGAAGAAGAAAGAGAAAGCCAGAGACAGAAAGTGCAGTCTAGATAGAAACACGGAATATTGTCCACATGGAAAAAAAACAGTAATGAGTTGTTGAAGTCTGTGGTAAAGATGACCTGTTTATTGGAATTTAATAAATGGAAAGAATGAGCTGGAGTGATTTGAAGGAGGTAGACTAGGGAGTGAAGGCCATTCCCAGGCACCCCAGGTGACGTGGGATGATGTGTTGAGGGAATTGAATAAGGTGGCCTTTAAACATCATACCAGCCTCATAATCTGTCACGGAAACTAAAGAAAATGGTAACCTGCCCTGTATGGTATCTGTACTATATCCTACAGACTTTGATGGCAGCATTTTCCATCTTATATTCTGGAAGTCACAACCTGTTATTGCCCAAGCACCTGCATGAAGTAGCACAGAGGGACCCACCTCCTTTTATGTCATTAGGCACATCTGTGAGAAGGTGAGGAGAGAAGGGAGATAATAGCTTGACCTTAGCAGCCTGAGAACACCATAAACGAAGGACGTTGGATGGCTTTCTTAAGCATCTATACCACATTAGGGAGTGTTCTGGAGTCTGTGTAGATAGGCAGCATTTTTTTTTTTTTAATTTTTTTTTTTCAACGTTTATTTATTTTTGGGACAGCGAGAGACAGAGCATGAACGGGGGAGGGGCAGAGAGAGAGGGAGACACAGAATCAGAAACCGGCTCCAGGCTCCGAGCCATCAGCCCAGAGCCTGACGCGGGGCTCAAACTCACGGACCGCGAGATCGTGACCTGGCTGAAGTCGGACGCTTAACCGACTGCGCCACCCAGGCGCCCCAGCATTTTTTTTTTTAAAGGAAATCTTAGTTTAGTCTCTGAGCCCTGGAAAATGTAATCATTTCAACATAATCTGCCAAAAAAAAAAAAAAATAGATGTTTTTATGGTCCGCAGTACTCATCACATTATTTGTCTGTTCCCACATGATCTCAATGAATGTAAATTCCTTTCATCCTGAAGTGGCCAGTAAGAACACACTCTTCCAGTGAGGCTCCCTTCCTTCAGACCTTTCTGATTTGCACAGAAAAACAAAAAACAAAAAACAACAAAACCTAAAAACGTATAAGGCAGAGAAATCAGGCAAGAAATTCCAATATTCTGTTTCCCAGCTCCCTAGACAACACAGCAAGAAAGATGCAGCCAGAAGCAGGATGGGTAATTGGGTACCAGAGGTGCTGGAAAGTCCAGGAAACACCACTTGTGCTCTCAAACATTATCTGACTTTCACTTTCCTTCTGGAAAACATCTCACAATCTGCGGACTCCTCTCCTTACTGAAATGTTTAGCAAGACCCCAGAGTTTTCTGTTTCTGTCTTTTTCCTGATCACCCAAATTAGATTTGATTTGATAATTCTTTGTGGTGATATCCTAGAAGAGTGTGTTTTGCTAACACGTATATTCACCATTTCTGCTGAAGGGTAGACACATGATCCAAGCCACTCCTGCTGAGCCTTGCCTGTGGCTTGTGGCCCAGGCACACTCATTTCGCAATAGGTCCCTGTGTTGCCATATCAGGCTCTTTCCCTCTGAGAGTGAAGAGATACTGACCCGAGGTTTCCTTTTGCTAGCAGAGAGTCACCTGTGGTTAACCCCCTGGAGCAAGCAATTTAGTGTTAACCCAGTGGCTGCAGCAGCAAACACCCTCCAGAATTTTTTAAACTGCAGATCCAGGACCCATTAGAGGGTTGTGAAACAAATTTAATAGAGTACAACCAACATTTAAAAAATGCAACAGGGTAGAATGGAACTGAGAAGAAAGGAAGGTAAAATATTACAATGCCCTGCATGTAATAAGGGTAAGTTTTATTTGGTGAAACTGTTTTTTTCAGTTATATAAATTCAATAGCATGAATGCACACATTATGTCATGATATAAAATGCATTTCTTGGGGGACACCCGGGTGGCTCAGTCAGTTAAACGTCCGAATTCGGCTCAGGTCATGATGTCGCAGTATGTGATTTCAAGCCCCGCGTTGGGCTCTGTGCTGACATCTCAGAGCCTGGAGCTTGCTTCCAATTCTTTGTCTCTTTCTCTCTCTGCCCCTCCCTTGTTCACACACACACACACACACACACGCACACACACACAGTCTCTCTCTCTCAAAAAAATAAGCATTAAAAAAATTTTTTTAAATGCATTTCTTGGGGCCCCAGTGTGGCTCAGTCGGTTAAGCAAACGATTCTTGATTCCAGCTCAGCCCGCTGTCCAGCTCTGCAATGACAGTGAGGAGCCTACTTGGGATTCTCTCCCTCCCTCTCTCTCTGCCCCTCCCCCATTCATGCTTACTCTCTCTCTCTCAAAATAAATAAATACAATTTTTAAAAAATGTATGTCTTTTTAAAAAGACAGATTCTATTATGATCCTCATCGTTGGGATGAGCACAGGTTGAGTAACTTGTATAAAGTCATGTAGCCAATAGATGGTAGAGCCGGGATTCCAGCTCAGATGGTGGCAACCAGAGCCTGCACTCTTCAGCACTCTTCTGCACTGGCCGCATTTAATTTTTCAACTCAGAACCCTCACTTGTGATCAAGCGCAGTCTTGCAGACGGATGCCTCCAAAAGCTCTTACTGGGCCGATCTCTCTGGAGACTTATTGCAGACACATCAAGCTTAGAAGAAATGCTCAGAGGAAACACCGCAGGTCTCTTTCTTTATCATCTCATCCTGGAGGCGATGTCTAGTAAATGTAGCCTGAAAATAGCTTATTGAGGTATTAAAGCCACGAGAATGACTTCTTAAAGTCCACTAATTAACGTTGACTTTTTGAATACCTACTAGATGGCCAGCAACCATGCTGAATACTATGATGGATACAAAGAAATATGACACGATCCCTTTGTTAAAACCAGCCCCTATGAACCTATACGAGGTAGTATAAAAGTTTTCCACTACATTGGTATTGGGCAATGGATGGTCCACTCAGGGAATTTCTATTTTTTAACTTAAAAAAAAATTATTTATTTATTTTGAGAGAGAGAAAGTGCAAGTGGGGAGGGGCAGAGAGGGAGGGAGAGAGAGAATACCAAGTAGGATCCACACCGTCAGTGTAGAATCTGATGGGGGCTCGAATCCACGAACTGTGAGATCATGACCTGAGCTGAGGTCAGATGCTTACCCAGCTGAGCCACCCAGGCACCCCTCTGTATGTTAACTTTTGATATAAGATGCCAGCACATTTCCTCCACAAGTTACCACTCATCTTTGTCTCTAGAGAAGAGATTGGTCACTTCCTACTTCTTCCTCTCTATGTGCTCCTTGTCAATTTCATTAAGAATTAAAATATTCCTGGGGTGCCTGGGTGGCTCAGTTTATTGAGTGTCCGACTTTAGCTCAGGTCATGATCTCATGGTTCGTGGGTTTGAAGTCCTGCGTCAGGCTCTGTGCTGACAGCTCAGAGCCTGGAGACTGCTTCAGATTCTGTGTCTCCCTCTCTCTCTGCCCCTCTGCCACTCACACTCCATCTGTCTCTGTTTCTCAAAATGAATAAACATTAAAAAAATTTTAAAAAAGGAATTAAACTATTCCTTTGGAGATTCCCTTAATTTATTTGACTGAAATGGCAGGGCAGCCACGAACTGGATGAGGCTCAAAGCACAATATAGTCACTGCACACAAAACTAAAAACAACTCCACTTAAAACTAATTAGCACCAGGGGCACCTGGGTGGCGCAGTCGGTTAAGCGTCCGACTTCAGCCAGGTCACGATCTTGCGGTCCGTGAGTTCGAGCCCCGTGTCAGGCTCTGGGCTGATGGCTCAGAGCCTGGAGCCTGTTTCTGATTCTGTGTCTCCCTCTCTCTCTCTGCCCCTCCCCCGTTCATGCTCTGTCTCTCTCTGTCCCAAAAATAAATAAACGTTGAAAAAAAACATTAAAAAAAAAAAAAAAAACTAATCAGCACCAAAGAGGAAAACAAGGTCAACACAAACATTTCCTCCATTTCCACCAGGAGAGAAATTCCTTCCAGCTTTCTTGGTCATGCTCATTTCTGTTAATTTTCTGGTTCATTTCATGTGACTTCCCCTGTGTCTTATTTGTGTTGTTTGACTCAGAAATAGCAACCAGTTTCTCCATTTTAACGTAAATGAAGTGTTGCATGAGCTCTGCCTTTCTTGGAGACGCTGGCGTCACTTTCAGAGAGGGGATGCAGCACACATTTTGCTAAGAGGAGAACTAGAACCTTCTTCTTTTGCAAAGCTTTAGTGTCAGTTGAAAGATGCTGAAACTCAGCAGCTCCAAGTGGCCTGGACAGCACACATTTTTGGGGTTGAGAAAGACCTCTCTTCATACAAAGGTATGTTTTCTCCAGTATGTCTGCATTCAGGCCTGAATCTTGGCTTATATGCTTGCAAGTCTGTTTATCCCACAGCCTTGGGCTGCATGCCAATCTAGGTGAACCCTGAAAACAGTGTTTCTTCAGTGCGTGTTCAGCATCCATCCAAACCTGTGTAAACTAGGGTGCTCGTGAAAAGTGCAAATTTGGGAACTCCACTAAATCTTAAGGACTCTGAATCTCAGAGGTGGGACCCAGGAGTCGACTCTCTTTAACTTGCCAGGTGTCTTTCCCTTTTCTTTAATCTGCCAGCCCCTGCAGGGCAGTGGGACTTCAGCCAACTAGGACCTGGGAACAGTATCAGGCAGCAGAGCATCCCTTTCAGCAGGCGAGAGTGATGGCTAGGGAAGGGCCAGGAGGAAGCAGTGACCAGTGGCCTTTAGCTCTAAAAGAGCCTCGGGCAAATGCCAGAACTGGAAGCAAAGTCAGGATTAAACACACACACACACACACACACACACACACACAGCTTAATTATATCTCTTCTCAGAGATCCACTGGCTTTTATTTGCCAAACTTATTATGAACACCAGACTTCATCGTCCCATACCTCAACAGCCTCTTCAATACCTACCCGCCTCCCAGCCCCTCTTATCCAAACTATACTTTATCTAAAGAGATCAAATGGAAAGTTTAGTCCAGGAAGTGAAGGGATGTGGAGTTGCTGGGGAGCCACTGGTTGCCATAGGAACCGCGACTGCCGTAGGGTCTGAATGGTTTTCTGTTTGCCAATGTCCAGTTCTTTGGGGCAGGCCCTGGCATTGGCAGGGCCTGGGCACCGCATCCTGTGTCTCCCGTTTCCGGCATCCGGCCCGGTGGCATCCACCCCAGCAGGTCTCCTGGTAGCAGGCAGAGTGTCAGGGACTGAATGCTTCCTCCTGACCTCTTGTCCCGTTGCTGTCGCCCTCCCCAGTTGGGAAGTGAAGGGAAGCAGAGGGTGTTTCCCAACTCTTTGAAGAGAGAGTCCTTGTTTTCTCTTGCATTTTATTCTTTCTACCCTTGTCATCCAAACACGCCGCCTTGGCCATTTGCCTGTCTCCTGCTGGCCAGCTGTCCTTGCCATTCTCAGTTCTGAATTTCTATGTGTCTCCTAGGGAGTGCAGAGTTCATTCCCATCCAGTTTGGTCTACTGGGGGAGTCTCCATCTCCAGTTTGCTGCCTGAAGTTTTGTTCCCAGCACTGACTAGTAAGGTGCAATGATAGCCATCCAAATGGTCCAGGGAGACAATCAATGGCTTTAGCCTATTGGAAAGGTTTATTAGCCCCAAGTCAGGAATGACCAAGGCCTCTAGATGCTCAGCCCATGCTGTGGATAGAGTATAAGCCACCATGCCATAGGCCTCTGTGCTCACATACCAATTCCTCCAACTGCCAACTGTTTTCACATCCCTAGGCCTTTATGTGGCCTACTCCTGCTCGGCAAGTCCTCGCTGCCCAGTTTTACTTCAGCCAACCAAGCTCTGCTGTACTGGTCCTTGCTGGCCTCCCTAGCAGGATATCGTGCCTCTCTCCTCTTCTTATTCACCTTGTACCAGACACAGACGACTTGTCACAGTTACCAAAACAGGCTTGGTGGTTTTCTGCTTCAGGGCTTTTGCCCGTTCAGACCCCTCCTGTCTGGAATGCTCTCACCTGGTTTTCCCATGGTTAATTCCTACTTATTTCTTAGGTTTTATCTACTACCAGCTCCTCACAAGACCCTGCTTGATTCTTTTAATGTGCCTCCTCCTGTTCTCTATCTCAGCACACTTGTCCTTTCTTTCCGGCCTGTCACACTTTGTACTATTTGTTTCCCTTTTATTGCCTGACTTCCAGCTAAACTGTGAGGGCCAATGAATCAGGGACTTCCAATGTTTCCATCAGCTCTGAACTGGGAATGCCTTAACACACTTCTTGGTGCATAGTGCACTCATTAAATATTGAATAAATGGAAGAGTGGCTCATTTCTGCCCATCCTTCCAAATTCCACCTGGAAGTCAGTTGCTTCCTTGTGTAAATCTTTTTGACTACCTCCCACCCACCGCCCACAGGTTCACCTCAGGTCTGGGTATGGTATCTGCCCTGGGTGCTCTCCTGCCCCCCCTGGGGACCTCCTTCCTTAGGCTGCATTACAGTGCCTACTGGTATGTCCCTTTCTGCAGGTGGATGGTGATCTAGAAAACAGTCGAGGAGCTAGAAAAATATTGGACACACAGAGATTGCCTGACTTGACCAATGTTGGTTAAATGAATGAATGGTTAGGGGTCATTTCAGAGATGTACACAAAACTCAGTGTGGAGCTACTACCTGGTTCACAAAAAGACAAAGATACGTTTCAGAAAAAAAATCTTACACAGTTTGGCTCTCATGTTTCCTGTTCCTCATGTTACCTGGTGACATTCCAGTAATGTAGACAAACAATGATCTAGTAAGGTCTCAGAGATAAATTAACCAACAAGTCCCAACTCTTTCACAACTGAAATGATCCTATCATTTCAGGATCCTACAATGCTCATTTCCAAATATTGAAACCCTGGAGAGGGAGTTGAATTTCAGAAATCTCTTTGGGCCTCAGTTTTCTCATCCATAATGAGAAGGATAGAAAAGATCATGTCTAAAGAATCCTTAGCTCTAACATTTTGTGATTTAAGAAAAATCCACATTGACCTTTGAGTGCTTTGAAAAATTCTGTGGCTCTGGAGCTCACTGTGGGTGCTCTGAGGTCAAAGAGAATTGTGGCTGGGAACCTCAGCTTTGGGCATCTCAGGTTTGCTCCTCTCCCCAGAGAAGAAAAGAGTCACCTTCTTCTTCATATCATCAAATGGGTTGTGGCTCAAAAGATTATGGAAAAAGACCAGAATGTGGAGCCAAGTACATGAAGAGAAGAGAGGCTCTCAGGACATGAAGTGGTCCCCTTGGTCCAGCAAGGAGTGATGCTGAGGGGTCCAGAGGCCACTGTCTCACAGAGCACATGGCAGGAGTGTGGCTAGACAGAAGGGGAGGGCTTTGAAGGGTGGAGAATATGTGGACTAAGGTTAAAATGAGTTGAGATGAAGAAATATTGAGACAAAAGAAGAAGAGAAGAAGACTAACAGGCAGCCAGTAAGATGTAGCACAAAGATCATGGGCCCAAGAGTCGGAAGATTATTTAGCTCAGGTTGACCACTAACTAGCTGTAAGAACCTGAAAAAAGTCTCTTGACATCTCTGGGCTTCAGTTTCTGAATCTGTAAAAATGGAACTAATAACACCCTTCCCACAACTCAGGACTATTTTTCAACCTAAAATAAACTAATGGACATGAAAGTACTTGAAAAGAACTCTTAAAGAATGAATGAAAGCAGAAATGATTGGGTCAAAAGGGTTAAGAGCAGCTATGGAATAATACAGCATAAAGTGCTACCACATTAAAGAAATACTACCAGGAATTTATAACTCACAAGGAAATGGATCAAAGGGGTCAGGGAAAGGTTCCTCCCGCCTCCAAAGGCTTGGTCATATTTTTCCAATTGTTTAAAAGAGAAAAAATTAATAAATGTTATCTTTATTTTACCCAAAGGTGACCTACAGGAACTGTAAAGGGTTGGGCCAGGACAAGGGGTTGATGGATCAAAACATGCCTTTGATGAAGCTAAGTCCCAGGTAATTACTGTCCTGGAAAGTTTCCCTAGACTAAAGGTCATGGGCTAGAGTGTCCCTCCATCATCCACATACCCAGTCAGGGCAACAGAAAAACCAACCAACCCACCAACAAGACTTGAATCCAGAGCTTGAGAGGACAGGGGCGGTGGGGGGGTGGGTTGTGGGGTTGGCTGGTTCACAGCTCAAGTAATGGACTTTGAAAGAGGTGGAATAACCAGATAAGAATAGAACTCACTAGATAAGAAAAGAACTTTAAAGACAAAATTGTGACAAATATGAGTTGGCAGTTGCTATTATGTAAAATCATTTTAGTTAAGGCTCAAGTCACAATCCTTCCACAGGTAAATGGGTCAGACTTTAAAAGTTGGCCAAGTCCATCTTTGGAGTCCCTTCTTCCATGGGGGGCTACTTTTAACCCTGGCCTTCATCTAGTATCCTGCCACCTAGTATGTCCCACTTTGCTCCCGGCCCCTGTGCTAGGATTGTCTTTCTTTTCTGTTATTGCCTCCCCATCATTACCCCATGTTGTTGCCTGAACGCCCAGCTCCTCCACTGTCCAACCCCCCATCTCTGGATGGAGGCTTGCTAAGCCATCCAAGCCAAACACTACCCAAGCTTTGCTCATATGCAAATGGCCCAGAGGCAGAGGCAGCCAGGCCTCCAGGGCCAGCTCTTAAGCCTCCTTTCTGGGGTCTGTAAACCTTCTCCCTAATGAACCAGATAGCAAATACTTAGCCTTACCAGGACATATGCCCTCTGTTTCAACTATTCAACTCTGCTGTTGTACAAAAACAGCCATATACAATATGTAAACAAATGGCCATGGCTATGTTCCAACAAAATTTAATTTGTGGATCTGAAATTTAAATTTCATATCATTTTCATGTATCACTAAATATTACTCTTCTTTTGATTTTTAAAAAATAATTTAAGGGGTGCCTGAGTGGCTCAGTCGGTTAAGCATCCAACTTCAGCTGGGGTCATGATCTCGCGGTTTGTGAGTTCGAGTCCCACATTGGGCTCTGTGCTGACAGCTCAGAGCCTGGAGCCTGCTTCGGATTCTGTGTCTCCCCCTCTCTCTGCTCCTCCCATGCTCATGCTCTGTTTCTCTCTCAATAATAAACAAACGTTAAAAAAATTTTTTTTAAATAATTTAAACATGTAAGAACCATTCTTAGCTGGTAGACATGTGAGAACAGGCAACAGACCACATTTGGTCCATAGGCATAGTTTGTAGACCCCTGCTCTATATCTGCATTGTCACGGATGACTATGGAGTACTTGAGATGTGGCTGGTCTGAACTGAGATGTGCTGAAATATAAAATCACCCAGATTTCCAAAGATATATCTACATATATATATATATTGGTATGAAGTTTTGGAAATCTGGGTGATTTCCAAAGATATATCTACACATATCTCCAGATTTCCAAAGATATATCTACACACACACACACACACACATATATATATGTGTATATATATATGTGTATATATATATGTGTGTGTATATATATATATGTGTATATATATATATATATACACACACATATATATATATATATATATATATTCGTATGAAGTTTTGGAAATCTGGGTGATTTTATATTTCAGCACATCTCAGTTCAGACCAGCCACATCTCAAGTACTCCATAGTCATCTGTGACAATGCAGATATAGAGCAGGGGTCTACAAACTATATATATATCTACACATATATATATATACATATATATCAATAATTTTATATTGATTATAAGTTTAAATGATGGTATTTCAGATATATTGGGTTAAATAAGATTTATTATTAATTGTACCTGTTTCTTTTCACTTTTTGAAATATGGCTGCTAGAATAATCTACACTTACATATGTGGCTTGCATTATGTGTTTGTTGGACAGTGATGCTCTAGAGGTAATGCCTGGGCCTTTGCTGAATGAATCATCCATCACTAACAGAACACTGGTGCAGATAATCAGGCGCAGCTTTCGTACCTCATGCGTGATGACCTGAGAGGTGAAGTGCTTCCCCCAAATCTCACAGCTGGTTGCAAGAGGACCCTGGTCTTCTTGCGCTATCAGCCCATGGAAATACCATCCATTACACCATTTTGACCCAGGCGAGGGGTTCTGGTATTGAACAGAGGGCAGGGGGAGCCCTGCATTGGTCCCAAAACTCACAGAAAGTTAACCTCTTTCTATTCTGGTAGCCCCAGGGGTTGGGATAACTCCCTCTCAATCTTTCTCCTTTATCAGTTCTCCTCTTTCAAAGTCTGGTCCCAGGTCCACTGATCAGAATCCTAAAGGGAATTTTAAAAACATAGGTTATAGGCCTCACCCCCTAGAGATGCAAAATTAGTGGGTCTGAAGTATGATCTGTGAGTCTACATTTTGACAAGAAGCCCCTTCAGCGACTCTTTATGGACATTAACCTTTGAGTTTTGCTGCTCCTAGATTGAGTCCTGATCTATATGACAAAGAGAAAATTTCTTTTATATGGTAAAAAAATAGACGAGAAATTAAAATGGTCTGAAAGCCCTTATTTTCCAAGCACTATGATCTCCTGGAAAGAAAGCATTCACATAGGTAACATAATATGATTGCAGAAGTAACTGTTGAATGATCATTTTTTGTTTCTTCTTTGCACACACTCAGGTCCAAGAGGAGTCATTTTTTTTTAATCTATAAGACAGTTCTTAGGCTTTTTAATTCCTTGCAGATTGTGCCTTTCAATATTCTATACAACATCAGCTACTCACGGGTACGCAATATGTTTTGAATAATGTTTGTCAAAATATTCACAATGTGTGTGCAGGGAATGAAGGTTTATCAGAGTTGTTGCCTTGGTTGACAGTTCTGCATTTAGGCATGGGCTAGAAACGCAGGCTGACCCACTGCAGATTTTAAATACTGAGGGAAATGAATTAGGGAAATGACTCAGAATTTCTTTTGCCACAAAAGTATCTTTAATTTCAAGATCTTGCTGGGAGTAATGGCACAAGAAACAAATGATAATATCTCTATAAGATAGATCATTTGAAAGAGTGCCCAGTGCAATCTCCATCTTGTGTGTAGAGTATTTTCAGATTAAAGTTAAGCAAAGTAATGTACTTATGAGAGACATAGCCGTGCTCCATCTTGAGAGGACAAACACAGAGCTCCTAGTTCTGACCCAGGAAAGGGCCCATCCATTCCAAGAAGACTTCGATTCAAAGCACCACTGCAATTTTAAGTGACCAGTAAAGTGGTGGGAACTGTCAGACACAAACTATAAAATCTTGTCTTAGCCTGGTATAAATCCACCTGAATCTGGCACAAGGAATTCTCCTAGAAGTTAGAGTTACCTAATTCTGATAAAGAAATTAAAATGTTCCAGAAAAAGAGCAAAATTGCTGATTTATATATTCATCCATGCATTGAACAAACATGTGAGTGGGTAGTACAAGCTCCTAGGAAATAAACACAATCTCTGCCCTCAGGTGTGTATAATCTAGAAGGAGAATTACGAAATGCTTAGTGTAACTAAAAATCCCGTAAGGAACGTGCAAGGTACCATATGAAGAATCCAAAGGTATGTAGTCTTATGGTTATAGCATATGAGAGTGAAATCACTTCCATCTGGGGGACAGAAAAAAAAAAAACAAACCTGCTTCCAGGAGGGGGTAATCTTTGAACCAGTCACAAAGGCTGAATTATCTGAGGAGATAAGGAACAGGTGGATAAAAGGGATAAAAGGTGGGAAACTGCCTGGAGCGGTTCATTTGCCTGGAGCATAGGGTCAGGACGGGAGGTATGAAATGGCTGCCTTACAAAAACGCTGAAAACAGCATTTTGGCCTGAAAAGGTGAGGCCTTAAAACATGATACAATAAATCTGAAGAAAATTGAAAGTTTGTGCGAGGGGTAATTGGAATTCCCAGATCTTATAGTGTTGGTATTAAGGACTGCTCTTTAAAGACTGAAAAGGTAGCGTTCAAATTAAGAGGAAACATACAGTACATACTAGTGTGATTAGTACATTTTCTCAAGGGGCATCTGGGTGCTCAGTCAGTTAGGTGTCCGACTCTTGGTTTTGGCTCAGGTCATGATCTTGTAGTTAGTGAGTTCTAGCCTCACACTGGGCTCTGTGTTGAGAGTGAGGAGCCTGGTTGGGATTCTCTCTCTCCCTTTTTCTCTGTCCCTTCCCTGCTCACTTGCTTTCTCTCTCTCTCAAAATAAACTTAAAAAAAATTTACTTAATACATCGTGCTAGAAGATTTAGATTCAAGAGGAATTTAATTACCTTCTAGATAACAAGACTATGATGATTATTCAGAGAACTGAACAGTGTTTGAGGGGGACCAACCTCAGTCTCCATGTGGTTAGTGCCTTGGACAGAGTATGATTCTCCCCTAAAATGTCTCAGCCCTGGAGTGTAACTAGTTAAAAGCTTGGGTTTGGGTTACGGACAGATCCGGGTTCAAGTTCTTTTCTGTAGCATGCAAGATATGTGACTTGGGCAAAATTACTTTGTCTCTTTAAGTTCTAGATTCATCTGTAAATGGTAATGATGCCCATTCCACAGGATTTTTATCAGAACAGCCATATTAAAGAAGAAAATGCTTGACAAGTACTTAACAGGATCCCGGTGTTACCTGATTTAAATGTTGCCTGATTTAAATGGACCATGGGCCCAATTTGGGGTGACGTTTCTTAAGGTCTGAATTTAGGGCTTCAAAGGAAAAAAACATGTCCCGGTTTGCCTTCATAAGGGACCTGTTGCATGTATGCGTGTTGCATGTAATATGCTCAGCAACACACCCCAGGGCTGTCCCTCTGTGTAGCACTGAGGGTTGTGGATCACATGTGAATTTGATTTTAGGTATCTCAAGTCTTCAACTATTGAGCTCCATTAACCACACAAGACTAATCCTGTCTTGTGTCCAGGGCTGGGCTGAGACTTTGAGGTTTCTGAGAACAAGAGTTGAATAAATTAGCTATGAGAGTGTCGGGGCTAGGCTAAAACAACATGGCCTGAGTGAATGTGATATTGAGCCAAGACTGAAATAACAGGGAGCCATGGCTGGCCTGGGCAAAGAGAGAAAGATGAAATTGTTTGTAGGGGAAAAACACCAAGGCACACAGCTCTTGAGAGTCCAGGAAAACAGGGGGGTGATGGGTCAGTAAGAGAGACAGCCAAGACTGGAGGCCACAATGAACCTATCTGGAAACGCTGAATTCTGGAACCAAAAATTTACCCAGAGCTGGGCTGTGAGGAAAAGTTCTGAGTATCTCTAGAGAAATGTAGTGGACAGAGAGCAAAAAAGCTAACTACAGTGACTCAGTAGGGCTGGAGCCAGCTCTTTCCTCCCCTTATAAGAACTCTTTTGTCATGAGTTAGATAATGTCTGAGGAAATCTGTTGTAATGAAGCAATGGGACTCCCCAAGACAACATGACGGTGGGACCCTCCAGACTCTCCAGGGCCACTGTGAGCTCATTTCTCAGAACAGCATCCACCCTCCCGGATGAGTTTCCCTAGGAGGACCTCTGTCACCAGTCCCTGGAGAACACCTCCAGAGAGGCCTCCTTCCCTCCCCAGGTTCTTCCAGCAAAGAAGCTCCTTTCTCTTATTTTCCTCTAAAACCTAACAGTGTCCTTCTCAGAGGCTCCTCCCCCAGATTCCCCTGAGTTCACATATCTCAATTGTTTTGAAAAGAAACATTAACACTCAGGAACAGTCAAGACTTGAAAGAAATCAGATGGAGTCAAAGAATTGTGACCTTGGGTAGTGATAATAAGAACCACAGCTTTCAGGGTGCCAGGGTGGTTCAGTTGTTTAAGCATCTGACTTGATTTTGGCTCAGCTCATGATCTCATGGTCGTGAGGTTAAGCCCCACGTCAGACTCCACGCTGGGTGTGGAGCTTGCTTAGGGTTCCCTCTCCCCCTCCCCTGCTTGCTCATGCTCTCTCTCTCTCTCTCTCTCTCTCTCTCTCTCTCTCTCAAAAAAAAAATAAAATAAAATAAATAATAATCACAACTTTCAATCTTCCTAGAGGATTAGCCCTCAGGTCTCTGGAGCCCCTCACCAAGGCCATGGCACCAGTGAGGGTGAGAAGGGCTGATGACAGGTCTTTACATTCCTGTTGGCAGCCTGAGAGTGCATGGGAAGAAATACAAGCATTTCCTTGTTCTTGTATTTCTTTGCTGCATCCCTTACTGTTCTTCCACTCCCGCCTCTTGTCCCTGCCCATCTCCCTGCAACCAGCCCTCTGCCTTTGGAACTTTCTTCAACATCCAGAGAACTTCTGGAATGAAGTAGGAACGGGGGGGGGGGGGGGGGGGGGCGGTGTGAGACATCATCTTGAGATCTTCCCAGACCTGAGATGTCCTAGAAGTTTAATGAAATATTTAGGGTTTGGTGGAATTTGTTTTTCCTTTAAATATTTTCTTTTAAATACTTTCTTTTTGGCCACCAAAAAGAAAATTCAGGGGCACCTGGGTGGCGCAGTCGGTTAAGCGTCTGACTTCAGCCAGGTCATGATCTCGCGGTCTGTGAGTTCGAGCCCCGCGTCAGGCTCTGGGCTGATGGCTCAGAGCCTGGAGCCTGTTTCCAATTCTGTGTCTCCCTCTCTCTATGCCCCTCCCCCGTTCATGCTCTGTCTCTCTCTGTCCCAAAAATAAAATAAAAACGTTGAAAAAAAAAATTAAAAAAAAAAAAAAATTCAGACTCCTCTCTTATCTTTCTTCCTGCTCCTCTGTACCAAACATTCAATCACTGATACTCTCTGAGCACCTCCTAGGTGCTAGGCACTGTTCTAGGTTCTAGTGAGATGGAGAGAAATCAAGTTCTCACCTCTGAGGAACTTACAGTCAACCTTCCAATTACAGTTATCATTTATTTACACGTGGCTCAGAGACCTGTGTACTAATTCAGTTTCCCCCCCACACGGTACATAGGCCAACCAAAGTGATTTTGCTTGTACACAAAAGGAGGCAGGAAAGGCGGTGGCTGCAGTGGAAAGGGTAGGTTTGACCAGTGACTGGAAGAGGGGACAGGAGGGAGGGAGTGGAGAAGGGAGCAGTACTCCAGCAAAGGACAAGGCACTGTGGTTTCTTTTCAAGCTGTGGCTCCACTGGTGACTCCTGCACATACTGTTTCGCAAAGCTACATCCAAGGCTTCTTTGCTCACCAGCTCAATTTCTGGTAAGACTAGACCAGCAGAAACCTACAGGGGGCAGGACATCCCCCCCCCCCCCCCCCCCCGTGCCCTGCTCTGGGGCCCAGGCTCTGTGAATTAGCTAAGGCTGAGCTATAGTCAGATTACGTCCCATAGATGTAGGGAAGTGCAGAGATGCGGGGCCAGCCTTGGGTGCTGGGCACTGGATAGCAGACTTGAATTCCAGTCTTGAACCCACAATAACCATGCAGTAGTAAATCACTTGACCTCTCTGAGCCTCAGTATCTCAACTATAAAATAGAGACAGAGTACCTAAGCTACTGGGTTATTATAAGAATTCGATAATGTGATAACATAATTTTGCAGAGCATGTAGTTAATACTCAGGAAGTAGTAGCTGGTATGAAAGAGTAGTATGCCAAGGACCCAGGAATGTCTCTCTCTTTTTTTTTAATGTTTATTTACTTATTTTTGAGAGACAGAGCGTGAGGCGGGGGACCGGAAGAATGTGAGTGAAGGAGGGGCAGAAAGAGAGGGAGACAGAGAATCCCGAGCAGGTTCCTCGCGGTCAGTGCAGAGCCCAACACAGGGCTCAAACTCAAGAACTGTGAGATCAGGACCTGAGCCGAAATCAGGAGTCCAACCCTTAACCGACTGAGCCACCACCACACCCCTCAAGAATGTGTCTTTTAAGCTTACCCAAACATTAAACTAATTTCAAATATCAGAAAATATTTTCATCATCTGAACCACATGGTTATGCACTCATCTGAATAACTAGCTCCTTGTTTTGAATATTGTGATCATTGGAAAATGAAATATCTTTGTAAGTATTTTTCTAGACTGGAATTCAGCAGGAAGTAGATGAAGAACCCAATTTTCCATCACTTTGCAAACATTGCCAGGGAACTCTACATGTTCCAAGACTAGATTTTGGATTGCTTCAGAGGCTTTATTCAAAGACAAGTTTGTTGGGCTAAAGTCACTTTCACCATTTTGGTCAGGATTTGACTCTTAGTAACCAATCTTACCAGGGAAAAGAGTTAAATAATTTTTTTTCAGTCTTTCAGACGCTCTACTCTAGTGAGCAGGAATTTTAAATCCATGAATCCTGCTAATACTGCGACTACTAATTATTATAGCTCACATTCAGCAAGAGCTTACTAAGAGCTGGGCGGGCCTGTCATAACTGTTTTGCATGTGTTAACTCATGCCTGGTCAGAAACAAGTCTGAGACTGGTGCTATTATTAGCCTTTTTTTGACAAACAAGGAACCAGCACACAGATGTGGAGAAACTGACCCTTGGCCTCCTAAGTGGGAAGCTCCTAAGTGGGGAGCTGGGACTCATCCAAGCAGTCTGGCCACTGTGCCTAGATGTGCCACCTCAACGTCCTGGCAAACTGAGGACTGAGCCAAGTATATGTAAACCGTTTCATTCTTCCCACCTAGGAACTTCTTTTCATAAATTGATTACAATGACTATTATGTGCAGATATTAAAAATTCATAGCATTGTTTTGTTTCGTGGTTTTATGTCATTTCTCTATTTTTATACTTATTTTTAAAAAATGTTTATTTGGAGAGAGTGAGTGTGAGTGGGGCAGGTAGGGAGAGAGAGGGAGAGAGGGAGAGAGAGAGGGAGAATTCCAAGCAGGCTCCATGCTGTCAGTGCAGAGCCCCATTTGGGGCTTGATCCCATGACCTTGGGGTCATGACCTGAGCCAAAATCAGGAGTCGGATGCTCAACCAACTGAGCCACCTAGATGCCCCTCTACTTATCATTATTTTTTATGTACAGACATGATATTGATTTTGCACTGAAAGTGAAACTGTAAAGTTTTCCTCTGCAGCAAACTGGTTTCAGTAAGGAAATCATTCCGAGGGAGAGGGATGAAGCCTTCAGTAGTGTCTCTGGGGGGGCACATGGACATGGCGGGAATGGGGCGAGTGGGCCTCGGGCTTGCTGAGCACCACGCGAGCCCAGCAGCCATCTCTGGTCAGCGAGCTGGTGTTTCCCTGGACAAGGCCAAGTGGCACATGACACCAGGGTGAGGCTGGGGTACAGAGGCGAGCTCACCCCTCGCTGACCTCATGACCCTTTGGGAGGTCAGTCTCAAGCCTTCCGTTCTTAGTCACCTTGTTACCAGCTTTTGTGGAGACTGTGATGTGGCCAGAGAGGGTTCCGACCCCCTCTAGGGAGTAACATAGCTCATACTTTGTTAACTCTTCAATGTTTTTATTGAAAACATTTATTTCAATACTGCTGTGAAAGGGTGAGCATCGTTCGGGTATTGCCTGCCCCACAGCTGATTTCTTTTGTAATGCTGCCAAAAACAAGAAAGGGGAGAATGAGGCTGAAGAAGGGAACAGGTTCAATAGACTTTGTATTTAATTACTCTTTTAAACATTTAAACCTTGCCCTAACCATTGACATTTGTAGGGGCGCCTGGGTAGCTCAGAGGGTTGAGCATCTGACTTGATTTTGGCTCAGGTCATGACCTCCCGGTGGGTGAGTTTGAGTCCCATGTCCAGCTCTGAGCTGACAACATGAAGCCTGCTTGGGATTCATTCTCTCTCTCTCTCTCTCTCTCTCTCTCTCTCTCTCTCTCTCTCTCTCAATAAATAAATATTAAAAAAAGAAAGAAAATGCATTTTCTAAGACACTGAGAAAGGGAGCAGCAGTGTGGCCTGGAGAACCGGGTGTTTACTGCCTAGAAGAACCAGAAAGTCTTACAGGCCTGGCTGGCCTAAGAAGTGACAGCTCAGCACAGGGAAGGGGGGGAAAAAACCTCCGGCAGCCACCACCCCCCACCCTCTCCAGGAAGGCGGCAGCAAGGCAAGAACAAAACATTTTAAGAGATCTGGCCAGAACTGGTCTGCCTAATTCCCCTCCCAGCCTTCCTTCTCCACTCTCCCCAGAGGAGCAATCTTGCCTCCCTGTGGCAAGCCAGCCTGGGACTCCTCCTAGCTCTCCTCCTCGCTGCACCCACCCAGAGGCAGACCACGTGGGAAGGGAGGGTGAGGCCGAGCAAGAGAAAGACAACTCAGCTGGCTGAAAACAAGCAGAGGCAGGGAGGGAGACATACTGTTCCCTGCAATCTGATCACCTCCGTGCAAGCAGAGGCCCGGAGGCGAAGCTGATTCGGCCAGGCTGGAGAAGGCAGCGTGGGGCAGATTAGAAACACATTGTTGCAGAAGTGGCGGTGGGAGGGCCCAGAGGGTGCACCGGCAGCGAGGCTGGATGCTGGGCATGGGGCCGGGGCCAGCCCCCCGGTGGGGCAGAAGAAGGACTGCATATAATGCTCTGTTTGTGAGCTGAGATTCCAGCTCCTGGGGTGGCCCCTGGCAGCTGCCTAGGCCTCACAGTGAGAAATCTGGAACAACAAAACCCCTGGGACAAAGGGTCTCTGGCCAGAGGGGCCGAGGGCTTTATAGGGCCAATAGCACTTCGGTTAGGAGGGACATAGATCAGCCCCCTATAAGGCTGGAGCCAAGTTGTCAAATGGGACTCAGTGAGGAAAGAGAACTCACGTGTATTGGGCATCTACTGGGAACAGGGCACTATGCAAGCCTCTTTTCACATAGTCCATCGAGTTGGGGATCACAGTATGGAATTCTCACTGAATTGGAAACCCAGAAGCGAATGGCCTCCCCCCGCCCCCGCCCAGGTTATGACACCCAGAGTTGCCCAATTTCACATCAGTGTGGTTTTGTTTGAAATGGTAATTAGAGGTCAGCAGGGTATTTTGTCACTAGGAAACCGGTGGAACATGCACCCCTTTAGCTTTCAGCTCAGGCAAGAGTGTGAGGACCACACTAAGGTATATCTTCACGTCTCACCTCCGAACCACACCACCTATGGGACTGCTGGACCCTCAGCCCCTCACATTGTCTGTTCCCCTGCCGGCCCGCGCCAGGCTGTTCCCTCACAGCCTCTACTCTAGCGCCACCTGATGGCCTCAGGGCGAATCCATGGCTGATTTGGCTGGAATTTGCTTTATAGCTGCTAAATCAGTATCACCCAGCCCATCTTTGTGAGGCCCACCTGCCCTTCCGTTCTGCTATTTATCTGGGCATTATTATCACTCTTCCTGCTTCCACCATCTTTGCCAGTTCTCTGCTGCCTCATCTCACTAACTGGCCTCCGGTGTTATTTTCATGCCCCCACCCCCAAACCAAATCAAGGAGATCTTGCTTCCTTTGTTAGAATTTTGCCAATACGGCAACTTTTCCATTTGAATCTTTTTCAGTTTTCTAGAGGATCCCTCTCTCCCTCTCCCCATAAGGGTGTGGGGCATAGGATATGTTTCTGAGAGTTTGGTTTTCCTCTGTGAGAATGGCACAAAACTGTATCTCATTTGAATTTGTTCCTCTCACCAATATGCAGTCTTGTCCCCATCTGGGGACTGAGACTGGGGACAGCAGCTCTGTCCAGTCACAGGGTGAGTTCCCTGCCCACCTGGAAGCCCTCCTTGGGAATGTAGGTAAAGGACTTCACCCTGGTTTCGACCGGGAGCTCAGTCTTCTGGCGTCTGAATCTGAACCACAGAGCCTGACCAAGCACAATGGGAAAATCAGCCTTACCAGCAATGCATGTGGAGGCTAAACTTGAGTGAGAAGGGGTTTGTCCAGAGCAGAAGCTTCAGATGCACTTGGAAGAGTAAATGCCCGTTGCAAAACGGAAGGACGACCAAGGTCAGGACCAGACAGACAGGGTAAGTCCAAAGCCCTAGAGCAAAGTCAGAACCAGAGAGAGGAGAGGGGACA
The DNA here is from genome assembly GCF_016509475.1 of Prionailurus bengalensis. NCBI lineage: Eukaryota > Metazoa > Chordata > Mammalia > Carnivora > Felidae > Prionailurus > Prionailurus bengalensis. Next base: position 25,862,256 of record NC_057360.1, read on the forward strand.
TGGGGCTGGGTTTGGGGAGGCTGTGTGACATCTAGGGGAGATTATGAAGCAGCACAAAGCCTGGGTGTTGGGGCTCTTATCAGGGGCCTGTTACATGGCATGGGTTCGAGTGAGCAAGCTGAAACTTTGCAGAGCCAACTCAGATTCATGGAGCCACATGCACTCCCCTGATATCGGGTTCTTGTTTCTCTAAGGAGGCCTATCAAGACCTCCTGTAAATAGAGCCTCCTCAAGGGCACCCTCGTGACACAATGCCCACAGTGGATACAGAGCACAGGTATCTCTGGGGCCTTTGTCACACTGATATAGTAGATTGATCAATAGGGCCTTCAATATATAGGGCTTTATTTACAGGTTAATTTGTTTTGTAATCATTTATTCATTTTCACTCAACCAGCAATATTTAGTGTCTACTAATATGCTGGGTACAGTGTTGGTAACAGAGCAGCAAGACAAAGATAACCTCTGGACTATGGTAACTTACAGTTGTAGAGAGAGAACCACATATACTGTTCAACTAGGACATCATTATCTCTCAGTAGTTTTACAAAAACTCTTGTGTAGTACCCAGGGTAGACATCCCTATGATCACATAGCCAATGTGGCTGACTTTCTAGGACTCCGTTTTTTCTTCTGTGGAATGGTGTGTTGGGAGCATTAAAGCCAACACTGTCAGTAAAATGCTTAACATTGTGCCTGGCATATAGTCATTGTCCCATAAATGTTGGCTCTATGATGATTATGATCAAATTTATAGTTCAGAAAGGTAATATCATTGACCCATCTAGTAATGGAGAAAATGTGGGCTCAAAACCTGGATCTTCTGGGGGTGCCCGGGTGGCTCAGTCAGTTGAACTAAGTGTTGAACTCTTAGTTTCAGCTCAGGTCATGATCTCACAGTCTGTGAGTTTGAGCCCCACATTGGTCTCCACCCTGGCAGTGTGGAGCCTGCTTGAGATCCTCTCTCTCCCTCTCTCTACCCCTCCTCACTTGCATTCTCTCTCTCTCTCTCTCTCTCTCTCTCTCTCTCTCCTCTCTCTCTCCTTCTTTCTCTCTCTCAAAATAAATAAATAAAAACTTTTAAAAAATAAAAACAACAACAACAACCCTGGGTCTTCAGATTCAGAATTCAGTATCCTTCCACTCACTCTTTACTGCCTCTTAAGGTACTGTCTTAGAGACAGACACAACAGCTGGGTAGTTAAGTGCTTTTAGTTGCTTTCCACTGTCAGGTTGATATGAAAAAAGCATGGTTTAGGAGATAAGAGGCAAATGACTATTGTCTTACCAAACATCAGTTGCAGCTATGATTCTTCCTATGCACCAGAATTGCACCTGAATCAGAAATCACATAAAACATTTATAGGCATGAAAGGTAGCTGTGAATTCAATATACAGAAGGTGGATTCTCCTTAGTCCAGGCACTGAGGTGAGTGTCCATATGGAGGAGAAATACACCAGGTCAGTAGGGGCACAGCCCCCAAGAGATTCTTACTCAGTAAGTCCCTCTTGAGACACAGGAATCTGTGTTTTTCAGACTCTGATGATAAGCAGGTTTGAGAAGAACTGGGATAGATGTGTCCCAAGGGCCTCTGTGGTTCCATGGCCTGGCTTCTCCAGCAGAGGAGAGGTCGGGCAAACTCAAAACAGGGCTGGGAATGAGAGGCAACCTGACCACAGAGGACAGAAGTCAGCAAGAAGCTATGGATGCAGAGAAGTGACTTGAATTCCAGCCCCAGGGAAGGGCGTTGCCGGTCTGAGCCCTCCAGTGGCGCAGCCCTCCTTGGCCCGCTCGTGGCTGCTGGCGAAAGAGCAGTTCTCGTTAAAACAAGCAAAGAGTAGCGCGTGGATGGAGCTGATCTAGGTAAATCTCGTCAATAATTCGGCAAGATCAACTGTCTGAGGCAGCATGAACCAGCACATGGAGAGAGACAAGATGTCTTCATGGTCTGCTTGGCTAACGTCCAAAGTTCTGCTTCAGGCTCTTATTTACCTGCATTGTCTTTTCAGCCACATCTTTGGTCTGAGGGGGAGGCAGCACAAAGGTAACAGCACACACATTCCTCGAACTCACACAGGTAAATGGTGAGGTCCAGGCCCAGCCATGTGGTAACTTCACCCAGACCTAGGTCACAGGCTCCGGGTGAGTAGAAACGGGTAGGATTTCCACCTCAGAGAACTTCTCCAGGGTCTACCTCGTGACCTTGGCTATAAACCCTACTGCTTCTGTGCTGTTTTTCCCTGGATTTCTTCCCTGGATTCCCCTTGCCTAGGTCGTCTGCTTTGATGATGACTCTCTAGAATGTTCTCCCTGGATTTAGTTCTGTTTTCTCCTCCCCTTCATCCCCTCTGTGCATTTCATCCCTCTGTGAGATTTCTGGAGCCCCAGCTCCACTGGCTGCTAAGACACAACATCCCAGCCTGTGTCCAGCTCCTAAGGATCTGTTTGTCTAGAGTGGAGAGCAAGGATTGGGTGACACAGCCTAAGCAGGAATTGGATGTTTCTGCCCAAGGCAACATGGGACCTGAGAGCCAAGAAGGATAAGAACAAAGTAAAAGTTCGTTAGGAGCAGTCAAGGAAGGAACTGAGCCTTGGATTTTCAGTTTGCCTTCAAGGGCCAGTAGGCCTGAGTGTGTCAGACTGTCTTAAAGGGCCAGAAACAAGGAGAGTTGATGGTTCTCAGCTCTGGTTGCTCCTTAGAACCACCAGGAGTGCTCTTAAAATAAAATGCCAATGTACAGATCCCATCACAGAGCAATTAAAGCAGTCTCCAGGGAGGGTCCCGACGTGTGTGTACGCATGCGTATGTGTGTGTGTGGGGGGGGGGGGGGGCGGTGTGTAAAACCTTCTCTGAGATTTTGATGTGTAGCCAGGGTTGGAAACCATTGAGATGATGACAGAATTAGACCCATTTGCCTGACCTCCAGTATTTCTTGCCTGGGTCTTTCCCAGTGGCGTGGGTCTAGCTCCTGCCAGAAGCAGCTTGATGAGACAGAGAGCCAAGTCTTTGGAGTCATACATGAGCTCAGATCTTGGCCATATCATCTACTAGTTGTAATCTGGGCAGGTCTTAATGTTTATGAGATGTTTCGAGAAATAAATAAGATGGGATATTTAAGCACCCAACACTGGCAGTTTTTATGACATATGTCAGTTCCCTTCCCTGTCACCAGACGAAAAGGTCCCCTTGTAGACTCTTCCCTGGGTACTGAGACAATCCTAGAAGAAATGAAATCTGCATCGAAGATACTGCCCCATGTTCTTTAGGACATGAGTTCCCATGTGGTCCTAAAGTTTGTTGCTCTGTGAACCCTTCCTGGGACCTAATGTCCTAGGATACGAATACCTAGATTATTTTTAAGTTGCTTAAATTTTCTTCTTGTCACCCCCTACTCCACCCATTGTCCCAGTCCACATGCTTGGGATTTTTACCTGATCTCACTGTTGTTGGGTTCGCCCTAGTCCTTTTTCCCTTTAAAGAGACATAAAATGAGTGTCTAGCCCAGGACCAGGGCCTAGTCTTTACATCTCAGCCCCGGTTGGGTTTCTAGCCTATGTTGGCACATATTCCAACATCTTGGTATCATCTTCTGCCTACCTGGTACTCAGAGGCTCCCGGACTTTGAAGCTTTTCCATTCGTCTACCTGCTCAAGCAATGAGACAGAAATGGCTGTGCTTCCCACAACGCTACTCTGGGAGGAACCAGCCACCCTTCCACGACCAGCCTGACATCTTGGTGGGTCGTCCCTGCTGCTCCCTCTCTTTAACAGGGATCAGACCCCTGCTTGGTCTAAGTCAGACCTGTCCCCTCATGCCAGCCCTGAACTTCCCACTCCTTGCTCCTGGACTATCTCACGCCATCACACTATCTGTGTGTTGTAAGTACTTGGTGGCAAACTGTAGCTGTTGCAGGAGTTTGGACATAAAAGGTAAAGCAGTTGCATTGAAGTGAGGCTGTCCACCTAGAGGGGCTCTATAAAATCACTGTGGATACTTCTTACCACTTTGCGTGGAGTGACAAGGTGTGTTTAATGTGTTATAGGAATTACACTCATCTTTTCCAAAATCCAAATCCACTCTGAGTCTTCAGCAATGCTTCCAGCTCCTACACTAATTCAAGCAATTCAGCTATAGGGAACACGTAACATAAAGCCATAGCCTCTTTCTGGAATCTCTTCTGTAATTTTCTCACCAACGGCATTCTCGTGGATATCCTGAATTCCTTCTGTCCTTTTTCCATACCAACAAATTGACCAATATGCATCAGCTTGGGAGAGCATCTAGGGAAGGCTTCTCATGTGAAGACTCCAAGTAAAGGTGCTAGAGCAACCTACGGTGGCAGGTCAGCTTTTGACGTAGTTTAGGCTTATGGTGCTAAATCAGAATCTGAGACTGCATCTGAGATAACATCTCTACGGTGTAGGCCAGGGGCAGCAATCAGTCCTATCTCATGAGTCAATTCTGACCTATGTATAATGGCTTCCCAGAGCACTATGCTAAAAGTTAGGAGGCCCAGTCTGTGCTGAGTGAAAGAGAATGCAGCCATCGCTTAGTGATCTCTGCCATGGACAAGACAGCATAGTAGTTAACAGCACAGGTGTTGTAATCAGAGAGACAAAAGTTCAAGTTCCATCTCTACTACTTTTTAGCAGGGTGACTTTGGGCAAGTTATCTAATCACTTTCAGGCTTTATTTTCATCAATAAAATGCAGATAGATTATAGCACCTACTTCACAAGGTTGTTATGAGGATTAGTTGAGATAATTTGTGCCAAGTGCTTAGCAATGTATCTGCACGCAGTACTCAATAAATATTAGCTATTATTGTCATAAATATTATGGGCCCAGGTGTGGGGTGAGGCAGCTTGGGCTTAGCCTATCTGCTACCCAGGTTCAGTTTTACATAAATCCTTGTAGAGAACTGTGATTAAGACACCTTGTAAAGGAACTTAGTAGAGGTCATTGGAACTTCTTTGTTCCTATGACATCAGCGATAAGTTTTCAGTTGAGGTTGGTATTGAGCTTTATTCTATAGATACATTTTTTTTCTGCGTAAGTATTAAGTGGTACCTCAGGATCATCACAGACCCTCACTGTAGGTAATTGCGTCTCCTCTGGCCTACTAACTGGTTCCTAATTGTTTACAGGACAGAACAAAATTCTTTGTTGTCTTTGGTGTGGCTTAGAAAGATTTATTCCACCTAACTTCCCAGCCCCATTTTCTGCTTCTCTCCAATGAGTTCCCTGAGCTCCAACTGTGCTGAAACACTTATTTCCCAAATTCATTTTTCTTATCTACCTTTGTGTCTTTGCACATGCCGTTCCTGCCTAGGATGCCTTTTCCCACATTATCTGTCTACACATTATTCTCTGGAATAGTTTAGATAGGCTTAGAATAATTTCTTCCTTGATTATTTGGTAGACCTTTCCAGGGAAGGAATCTGGGACTTGGGTTTTTTTGTATTTTTTTTTTCCATTAGAGTCTTAATTTCTTTATTGGCTAACAATTGCTCAGGTTTTAGATATATCCTTAAACCAATTCTTATAAATTAAAGAATTTTTTTTGTTTTCTTTTTTAAATGAATCAACTTTGAATTCATTTAAATGAATCATCCACAATACCATCAAAATATTTGGGGGAAATTTTTCAAGAAAAATTGGAAAATTATGAGTGCAATAAAAATTTGTGTTTAACTTGGAAAGCCCGGGAAGAATGATTATTCTTTAGGTTTTTAAGTGGAAAATCATGAGCTTTCCATAATTAGGTGTTGACAAGTTCAGAAAAGCTTAAGGTCTGTAAAACTTCTCGGCCTACTAAGACTATGTAGTGTGGCAGATTGTTTATTTACCTGTTTCCTCACAATTAATAGAAATAGAATTTTAACTGGGCTATTTGGCCATTTAGCTAAAGACTACTTGACTTGCTCTTTAAAAAGTGAATTAAGTGTGTAGTTCCCCAGTATCTTTCCCTTTCATTGGCTAGGCTAGGTGACAGTGAGAAGTAGGTCGGCTCCTTTGGACCCAGTGAAGGAAGCCACTTGTTGAACATGACAGAGCTATCCCACTGATCCTGCACTACCAACTTCTGGACCATCACATGCAAAAGAAGTTAACTTTATCTTGTTTAAGCCATTGCACTTAAAAAAAAAAAATTAATGTTTATTCATTTTTGAGAGACACAGAGAGACAGAGCATGAACGGGGGAAGGGCAGAGAGAGAGAGGGAGATACAGAATCCGAAGCAGGATCCAGCTAACAACTTAGCTAATACAGCTAACAATGGGGGAACTGCAGACATTGGTTTAATGCCTCACAAATGCACTGTTTTCTGAGTCTTGTAACCATTATGATTTAGTCCTAACCCAATTAACCTAGGCCAATGGGCAATTATATCTGGCTGAAATACCTTGTCTATTCTACACAACTTAGTCTTCTCTTTTTCCCGTTAGAATGGAAGGTGTGTTTCGATCTTTCAATGGAATTAATGTAATGGCTCCATAATGAACATATTTTTTTAAGATAGTAAGCCAATGCATTTTTGTTTCAGAAAATGCTTAGTTCCTCATTTTCTATGGCTGTTCTGTACACTGAGACTGTGGTATATCATTCCCTCAGGAGGAGATTCAGATATAGACTAAAACAGTGCTTCATGAACTCTCTACGTTAAAGGGTCATTTAAAAGAAAATCTAATCCACCATTTTGTAAAATACAATCAGAGCATGAATTCCTACAAAAATTAAATTAGGAACAAACATAAACATAGCGGGCACAAGATTTCTGAATTCAACAGACATAAAACTTCTGTCAAATTTCTATAAAAGTTTCTCTAACAGCTCAAATCCTGTACTTAATTGGTACAGACAGGTAAAAAACAAAACAGATTAAAGTCAAGCACCAACACCGCATAGAAATGGCCTAGGACTAGAGAGTCATTGCCCTGCTTTACATTTCAAGTTAGACCTTTTTGAATCCATGGAAAAGTATTCTTTTGGAAAGTCATGATTTGTTGGAGATAAAGGATTTTTTGCATTTCCAAACTTTGCTTTCACATATGGAATGCAGAGCTAGAACTTGGAGGTCTGACTTTAGGATTTTACTGTAACCCATTGTGTTAAGAGAAGCAAGATGTGACTGAATTCCCATCCCAAGGCAAGAGAAAACCTCTTCCAGTCACTGGAGAGTAGGGCACTGACAGGGTGCAAGGGTTTCAATATGACAATCCTTGCTCTGTCTTTCAGGTTGAATCCCCTTGGGTCTATAGAAGCTACCAAATGTTTTGGGGGGAAGCCAAGAACTGCTTCCTTGGGTCTAGCCTGGGGACACTGCAGGTCTGTCACAAATGTTCTCATTCAGCATAGCTCCATGACCATAAGAGCAAGAAGCAAGACCTCTCTATGGTGGAGGGAGGTGTCTAGACAGATCGTTCCAATAGCACAATCCTGGAATTTGTAGGTGGTGTCAGCAGATCCAGGGGTTCTGACTTGCCCCATTGTGGGGGCACACATGTATAGAAAGGCATGTTGGATGGGAAGGAGCTTGTGGTCAGAGGAGGGTCCTTGTGGTCATCATCAATGATGAGGTCCCCAGTCATTGGCAGAGGTCCCCAGTCATATGGCACCATAAAAGGCCGGAATGCATCATCTAAGATCCTCAAAACCACAGCACAGGCAGTATTGCCCTGTTGATTTCATTCTAGGAATGTAAATCTCTGTCTTTCATGTGTGGCTGCCACTGTGGCTAAGCAAATGGACTTCAAACTTTGAAATATTTGGCAAATATTAGAGTTACGTTCAGCCAGGATGGTGAAAGCCCTTCTAATTGAAAACTGGGAGACAGTGAAGACAAGGGCTTTGGGTCACATTGAGCTGGCTCTATCCCTCGCTCTGCCTTTCACTTACTCTGCAACCTTGGGGACACCATCTCTCTCATAAGTTAAACAGAGATGGAACATCCACCATGCAGCACTGGAGTGAGGATTAGGGAGTATGTATGCAAATCACCTTAACCCCAGGTATGTGCTCAGTGTATAGAAGATAAACTGGAGAAATGGAAGCTGTCCTTATCTTGAGTTGGGATTTGCAAGCTGCTGAGAACCTGGCACTCTTCTCTTTCAGTTCTATTTTCTTCTAGGAAAAAAATAGAAAGGTTCTCAATGTATGTAGGTATGTATGTATGTATCCTAGAAGAATGACTGACACAAAACCCTTCCTAGGCCCGAGGCGGCAGTTTTCAGCAAAGCCTATTCCAACTTCAGAGGGAGGCTGTGCTCAGTTTTCCTGTTAATCAGCATTATCTGTCAAGAGACTCATACTGCTTGTGAAAGTCTACTTTCACTTATTTCTTTTGAGTAGTTTTATTTCAGTAAAGGGAATCCGTTAGTTAATGAAGAAGGTATCTTATATCACAGAAATCATGCAAGGGTCATTCATTCATTGACAGGGCCTTCCTGAGGTCTAAGTGTTCTTCTAGGTCTTTGTCCAAGCCTGTTTTTACTATCCCCAAGTTGGCTATTGCAGGAACCCCTGGCCCACAGCAGCACTTCCCAAGAGCAAGCATTCACACCCCAGACTGGGATTTAATAACTTTGGGTCACTGAATTCGTGTCAGCAGTGGACTGGATATGCCTGAAATTAAGAGGCGTCTTCATGCCGAGTGTTCCCTTGAGGCATCAGGTAGATGACCTGAGTCTACAGGCTCACCCATATAGCTGGCCTGGTGGTGGCTTTCAAAGCAGCATTTATAACCTTGAGAGGCAGGCATGTCGTTCAAGACACTGTGAGCCAGAATGACTGTAGGGGCCGCTAAACGATGTCCCAAGTTTCATAAAACCACTGAATTAGAGTTCAGTCATTCAGCTGCTCCATTTTCTGACCATCTCCTCGTGGAATTTAAACTCCGTTTAAACGCTGTGGCTACGGCATTATAGTTGACGGAGATGTTCTGCAATGTTAGCTAGAGGAAAGAAGAGAGACTATGGCCCAAACTGGCAGGAGCTCACTGTGGAGGCAGGAGGCAGCGCCTAGGACAGAAAAATCCAGGTTCTGTTAAATAGAAGCCTCCAAGAATCTTAACTTGCTCAATGGTCAGCTAGGAATGAAAGTAGCAAAACAAATTTGGGTCCAACTTCAAGGTTAACTAAATGAAAGGAAATAAGCACATTGATAAGAACATCTTACAAGCCAACTGGCAAGTTTTACAGACACTAGTTAGTAGTTTGGAAACATTATGGCAAGGTCAAGGGTGGGGCTAAACTCAGGCCTCCCCCTGGGTTACCCGGGAAGCTACTTTCCTAGCCAGATAGGAGACCAAGAGCTGAGGACAGAAGGTTGGCAGTACTCTAAATTAGACTGCATAGTTCAAATCACTTTCTAAAATAACCCCGTGTTTCCTTCTTCGTGTGAAATCATGCCCAGGCATGGCAACAAACACCAGGATTTTAGTGTTTGAGCAAACCTCAGAGGTCCCTGCTCTGACATGCTCTATTTCCAGTTGGGGTAAGTGATGCTTAGTTAAGGGATGTCACCAAAGCAATACAGCTATTGAGTGGCAAATCCAGGGTTGCTCAGACTGCCTGACCCCAGTCCAGTGCTTTTTCTAGCACACAGTCTGATTCCAAATGTCTGGTCTCTGGGAATTCTTGTTTCCTAATAGCACAGTGTCCCATGCATGCTTTTGTTAGAGATTCTATTTATAGCTAATAGCAGCAATTGTAGTAGCCCTTCTGGAGTTAAGATTGTCTCAGTAGTTTTTATTATTCAGGCTGAACACTGGCCATAAGAGAATAAAACAAATTTTCCACTTTCTTTTTTAGTAAAATGCCATTCCTAATGCAATCTTATTTCCTAAAGCTGCCTTGGAGAGTGATGGGTAACATTCAGGATATTTATTTATTCGATGTCAACAAGAAAATAGTTTTCTCATGCTCAAAGTCAAGGAGCTTACCACCTATTCCAGGAGCTAAAACTGGCCCACACAGAAAAGGAGTGATCCTATGAGGCAGAGCAAATCTATGAGCAAAAAAGGTAAGTTTTGTGATGTTCCTGAGGGAGGAGCTCAGTGAGGGTTGGAGGTGATGAGAGAAGATCTCATGTGGAAGAAAAGACACGTGTTAGTCTTTGGATAGAATGGGATAGATTTACGAATGGGGGATGCTGTGCCAAGGGAAGGTGACATGAAGACTGAGGGCAGAAATGAAGGAGTGAGTAAAGCATCTTCATGAATCACTGGCTGGCTGGGGATGGGAGAGGGTATAAAATGGCAAGGAACAAGACTTGATGATATAGCCCCCAAAAAGAAGGTTATAAATGAGTCACCATGGGCAACAGGGAGGCACAGAAAGATTTTGAGCCAAGAAGTGACATGAACGTAGTTCCAAGGGATGACTGGCATGCAGGACAAATTGGAGGACACATAGACTAGAATCAGAGGAACTAGGCATTTCATCAGTATGGCAAGATATAGCATGACATGTCAAGTCCTGAAACCAGGGTATACCAGTACAAATGGAAAGGGCATGACAGATAGGATAGACATTTCAAAGGAAATATTGAACACATGCCACCTGCTCATGTTTCCCTAAGAAGTCTTTGTTCTTTCCTCCAAGTGGTGAAATACCAAACAGATGTACTTATGGAATATTGTGATAAATAAATGCCTATCAGTACGTATAGGTCTCTCATGATATACTTGATTTTTCAAATATTTATTTGCTTTAGATGAGGCTTAAAATATTGGATGCATTTTGTAGGGTGAAATTATCAGAATAATTTCTGATTTTCAGATGACCTCTCAAAATACTTCTGAAATCTTTTAAGATCTGAATGTCACAACATGGCATATTAGTTCAGCTCTTTCAGATTACGAGAAATAGAGAGCTAGATTATCTTAAGTGATGGAGGTTTTCTGCTGGAATTCACAGGGAAATAAGGGGGTGGGACAGGTGCTCTGTAGTTCCAATCATTTTGGGTCTCACATACTAATTCAGTGCCATCATAATGGGATGCACGATAGATCTAGATTGGACTCAGGGGACCAGTAGAGCCATTGAATAGGATTCAAGTTATTGCAGTGGCTCCTGCGACCTGCTTTCTCTGTGAGCACTTCCCACGCTCTTCGAGAGAGGATGCGATTGCATTTTCTCTGACCAAAATGGTGGATGCCTGCTGGATAGAGTTTCTTCCCAAGGCACTATGCACGGGACTGTTCTGCATTGCAGTCATCCCACTCTTGATTGCCTTTGACTGGGGCTCCATTCCTGTTGTAATCAGCTAAGACAGGGTTGCTATCTCTCATAAGCAAATGATACAAACCATAGCCATTCAGGCAGAAAGAAAAGCCTGGGGTCAATTTCTCAGCAGGAGTCTAGGGCAGACACTCAAGGCTTCCTGTCTAGTTTGGATTAGGTAGACAATGACAGAGATCTGTGTATGGAAGCAGTGGGAGGGGTTATCTTTATCAGAGAAGCATATAATAGTTCCTGAGTTGCTAAATTTAGGAAGACAACTGGATCTTAAATGAGAAAGGTTTGTATATATTTTGGGCTTACTGCTAGCTTCTGCTTACATCAAAATGTTTTCTCCTCCTCTACTAATAAGACAGGAAATATGGTCAGACACAGCATACCTGGGGAATATCATAGCTTTCTGTATTTTATCATGGTCTTTATTGGGGATTAAATATCAGAGATGGTCAGCTGCTCTTTCTTATTTATAGTTTTTTCTGGAGCCAAGAATTTGTCTGAACTAATTTTTCCTAAGATTATTATCAGCAATTAACCAATTAATATTGGGTGAGTAACTACTTTGACTATCTGCTCCAAGATAACATCTCACGATTTATAGCTCTGACCTATTAGAGTAGTTTATGGAATGTTTTAGGTTGGGAAGGATTCTAAGGTTTTGACAGTTCTCAGAAGGAAGGAAGGCTGATACTGATTAGTGACAGTTCCATGAGTCAGGGAGGGAGGGAAAGTAACGACCATGTGATTTTGGCCAACCTGATACCAACCTGACACTCCTCATGGTATTGTTGGGAACACTCTCCTCTTTACCCCTATCCCAGTTCCCTGTTTCTAAACCTTGGAAGCTTCAGTGGGGCCTGACTTCTTTTGCTTGTTTAGCTCCACTCAAATCTATGTTATCAATGAGGCCTTTCTGAAACCTCTTTCTCCCTTTCTATTCCTCCAGACCTAACCTTGGTCCAGATCAGCCTTGCAGATGAGCAAAGCTGCTGTCTTTTAGGGGGAAGTGGCATATGGTCTAGGAGATGCCACTTATATATCCAGAAATTGTCCAACTTAGCAGACCCTCGGGCATCTTCCCACATTCAGCTTTAGTTCCTCTTTAGCCTTGCAGGCCTAAAACTCAATCATGTCAGTGCCGCAGATTGGACCCAGAAGGAAATGATTTATGCAAATCAAATTCATAGGGGGCTGATGTATACAGAATTATGGTTAAAAAAAATGTACTGGCTCTTACAGAAAATCGCAAAGTTCTCTGATTGCACATTTATTGCTGGGGAGAAATCTCCATGCAGTCCAGGATGTGATCAGGAGGCTTGGTGAACATGAAGTTGAGGAAGGGAACTAAGTGTATGGTCTAAAGGGAATGAAGCCCCGGTTGCCCATCTCCACATAGCAATGTGTCACCGCCATTTCCCCTGGACTGCTCCGCATACACACGGTCCAGGCTCCACTCCACAGGCTTTCATGCTGGCGATGGACCTTTGACGGCATGCTCTTTAACAACATGGATATCACCTTGGCTACTGTTAAGTTGCTCCATTCAGTTTGACCTGAACAACTTGTCTTTTAATATTGAGTGTTGATTTTATTAGTTGAACCCTGACAATTTCAGGGGGGTTCCCCACTTTCATGCCTACCTAGCCAATTCCCTAGCAGCTTACCAAGCTTCATTACCTCCAGATTCTAATAAATTCACTTGCCTAAAAAGATCTTTAATAATCTAACAATACCTCACATTTACCGACCCCCAGTTGACAGAGCCCTCCCATGGATAGTATGTCACAGAGTCCTTACGATGCGCTCGGGCAGCAGATCAAGCAGGGATTGCCATCGCCATTCCACACACTGGGGAGCTGAGATAGAACTCCCTCAAGTTCCTGCAGCTAACTAATCTGTCTCAGGGTCAGGCCTAGGGCCATGTTTTCTCTGCTATGCCCCTTTCCCTGTTCTTTTTCTACTAAAAATGCCGGTAAGATTTCCCAATCAATACTCAAAGCAGAGTGAAATTCCTAATATCGGGTTTTCAGGCTGCCCACCCCCCCCCCCAACCCCCTGTCTGGTTTCCTGCTCCCTACCCCCCAGGTTTTCATTCTGCTCGGTCACCTGAGCCCCGCTCCCATTTCCAGCTGCCCCTGCACTTCACCCCCGGCTCCAGCAGCTGCTGAGCAGACAGAGAATGAGTTCAGAGGGTGCTTTCAGATCCCACTCGAGTGCCCTTCCTCAGGCTATACAGGCTATCACTTTGGCAGGTCACCTTCTGCTGGCACTGGGCTCAGGACCCTGAGATGGCCAGGGGCGAGGGAGGGACAACCTGGCTGAGAACTGAGTATTTTCAATGCATATTTGATTCTCATTTCCATTCAGGGTTCCTCATTAGGCCACAGATGCAGCATGGACCTTCATTTTGAGTTGGCAAGGCCCAAAGCCCCATTAGTGGTAACGCGCACCAGCAGGACTCCAGGGAGAGGAAGAAGGCTGAAAGGACTGGGGTTTCTGGTCCAACTTTTTAAAGAAAAGAAAAGAATGAAAGACCCATAAAACTCAGAAACACTCTCTTCCCTTGGCTCATTCACATGGAAATGCAAGTCTGATGATCATGGACAGGGAGGTGATGGCCCTAGGAGCAGGGGTCGGAGTGACCTCCAGCTCTTCCGCTCCAGGCCCATGTGCCAGCAGGACTCACCTCCTGAGCCACCAATGCCAAATGGAAAATTTTTAATGTCGTGTCTTTGGACACTTGGCAGGACGAACCATGAGTGTTCCAATTACTACACTAATAAGCACTCAAGACCCCAAACAGCCCTTTCTTTCTGGTGCACGTACTCCCAAGTGTAAGGTGCTGGGAAAACTGCACATCAAGTACAAGAAGACCCTATGATTGCCGTATTCATGATATGCAGCAGAAAAAGGGTGGCCATAATGGCCCTGGCAGTGGCTGTCAAACCTTCCTCCGAAGGCTGTATATGCTAGGTATGAGGCCCAAGCCTAGTGGGCGGGTGTCTGGGTTAATGCAGGGAAAGGAAACCATGGATCTGGTTCCTTGAGAAACCTAGAGAAACAAATACTGAAACAAGATCTATGTTTTGCAACCTGATCTCTTGATGACAGGTGTAGAGAGCAGCACCACATTTGTTATAATCACTCTGTTGTTACTTAACCTGTAAGCACGCCTACCCTGGGCATAACACTGCAGACAATGCATGGGGAAATGCCAACCTTGGTTTCAGTGGCACAACCTTCACCTTCCTTCAGTGGATTCTCAGTGCACAGTCACTCAAGGAGGCAGGCAGGGTGGTGTTAATCCTCCCAACTTACAAATGAGGAAACTGAGTCTCTGCATGTAAATGATTTGCCTGTGATTAACAGAGTTAAGACTCAAACCCTGGACTTCTGGTCAACTTTTGTACTTTTTCCAGGAAACCACTTTCTAGAAAGATGTCAAGCTAACTTACGTGGTTAGGATTGGGAAGGGCGTCAACTTTGGGACTATGAATAGCTCTCAGTTTGAAGACCAGTTTTGTGACAGGTGTATCCTAAAGACCCACAATTACCAGACTTTCTTTAAAAGACCTGAGTTGAGGCTCTCATCACAAGGAAGTGCATAATAATTAATATAAGCTAACCAGGTATATTGTGCCCTTTGGTTTACAAAGTTGACTTCTCATATGTGGTTTTATGTTCTGCTCTCCAGGTTTCACACATCCCTTGTGGCTCACTGGCTCCTCCTTCCTTGATTGCTGACCTCTTTCTTTTCTTTCCTTGGGTTTATTGCCCTCTTCACCATGCTGTTTGTTGTTGGAGGCCAGAACATTCACATCCACTGGAGAAAAGAAAAGAGAGAAAGCCATTCAATGAAGCTGCAAGTACGTTGGTGTCCTATGAGCCCCAGAACTTCTTGTAATACCACATTTATGTACCTGGAGTACACTGATTCCTCAAGCCACGAAGGTGTTGTGCAGCCGCACCAGCCAGCATGTGGCCTCCATTTCCTGCAGGGCTGCGGAGGGAATAGAGGGGTTTGGAAGACAGAGATTGCTTCAGTTTACAAAAGAGAGGTGATATTCCCTAAGTTTCATGGCTCATCAATGGCAAAACAGGCTCATTTCTACTTCTATTATTCTCCTTTTGCCATAGTTTGTAAGACTGAAGGATTGAGAGGAATATCTGGCTCTTTTTAAATGGGAAAACAAGTCATACAAGCCTGCATTCCCTCCCCACAGAGTGTTGCTGAGGGCTACAAAGGTGAGCTGAAGGGGCCTTACTCAAGGGTTCTTGAGGGGAAGATCTTAGAGAAAAAGTTCAATCTACTCTCTTCTCCTGGACTATCTTTCCAATTGTTCTTTTGGATCTTTCCAACAGTTCCTTTAAGGTATGAGTAGGAAGTGGGAACTGTGGGAAATGCCAACAATGAGAAAGCCAACAAGTTACACAGCACATAACTGGCACCGTCATGTTCCTTTAACTCCCTATGGTGCCCTTCCTGCATTTAGTTTTCCAGTCTGTTGACCTTTGCTAGAGAATAAAAGTTATAAAGAGGTTGGGAATTGCATATGATTTGTCCTGAGTTCCATGAACTGTGTCCTCCATTCTACCCCCCCCATTCATCAGGACAGGCCCCACTGGGACATTAATAAACAGAGGGAGGAAAGCTGGTGAAGACCTGGGAGACATTTGAGCAGTGTCTGGAAGACAGGTGGGGACTGGCCTGGGTATGAGTCAGCAGGGGCACATTCCCTTTGTTGCTTGAGACTAGGTCAGCACTGCCGGCCTCTGCACCATTCATCAGTTGTCAAAATTATGAACATGATAGCTTCCTTAAGTGATGCACCTTCGCCCCCCAAAACTGGAAAGCATCATCCTTCAGCATGTTTTGCAATGGTACTTTACTACTAATAATATAAGTCATCGATTGGCTCATTTTTAAAATATCCCCAGGGGCGCCTGGGTGGCGCAGTCGGTTAAGCGTCCGACTTCAGCCAGGTCACGATCTTGCGGTCCGTGAGTTCAAGCCCCGCGTCGGGCTCTGGGCTGATGGCTCAGAGCCTGGAGCCTGTTTCCGATTCTGTGTCTCCCTCTCTCTCTGCCCCTCCCCCGTTCATGCTCTGTCTCTCTCTGTCCCAAAAATAAATAAAAACGTTGAAAAAAAAATAAAAAAAAAAAAATCCCCAAATTTCTTGTGCTAAGCATCTGCCCCAAATCAAACCAAAATCAAAAACAAGCTTATCGATTTTTTTCATCCCAATCTAAATGGATTCATTTATGAAAAATGGCCACTTGCACATTTGTTTCTTCATTCTACTTCGGAGCATTTTTGGCTTTCTACTACAATGTGGGTTTTTGTTTGTTTGCTTGTTTGTTTGTTTGTTTTGCTTTGCCACAAAGCACTTTGCTACATGGCTCTGTTTTCAATTCCTGATTTCAGCTGCTGGTAAGAACGAACCAAACAGGCAGCCAACCCGTCCATCTCTTCTACCTGCATGTCTGGACACTGGCCCTCCTCCCCTCGGCCTCCTCTGGTACCAAGTCTGCACTGTATTCCCAGCACAGAGCCTGCCCCCAGAAGGGGACCTCCTTCCACAGCACTCTTTCCCACAGTCCTTAATGTCTGTGCTCGGAGATAAAACAAGCCTTATGCTCCCTCCCCTCTGCACATACCTGCTTATCACTAGGTAAGGCAAACATCATTAGAACGTTTCAAAGTACTGCTAACAAAATGCCAGTGCAACCCAAATCACGTGGTTAAGAGTTTTGAGCACTCATCAGCCCTGGCATTGACAAGCCCTTGAGGGAGGCCAACAGCTTCAATGCAAAAGCTTGT
Organism: Prionailurus bengalensis; assembly: GCF_016509475.1. Taxonomy (NCBI): domain Eukaryota; kingdom Metazoa; phylum Chordata; class Mammalia; order Carnivora; family Felidae; genus Prionailurus; species Prionailurus bengalensis. The sequence continues at coordinate 25,879,317 of NC_057360.1, forward strand.
CGTTTTGCCTTGAACACCTTAAGTCAGGCTGGAGGTTGTAAACATCACAGGGCTGGGACTTTTGTTTGTTTTGTGCTCTAATGTATCCCCTGCCATACTGGGAACACAAACAGAACCCAAAAGAGTGCCAGGGACATGGTTGGTACTCAAGAAATGTTTTTGTTTTGTTCTGTTTTTGTTTTAGCTGAGTTAAAGTTTCCTTACACTGAACAGTCTGTTCTTGAACTTCATTATACATGCAGTCACTTAGTATGCACTCTTTTGTATCTATCAGGCTTTCAAACTAAACATGTTCAGGAGATTAATCCAGGTTTTACCATGTATTATTAGTTTTTCCCCTTTTTATTGCTGTGTAGTATGCCATAAGTATTCCATAATTTGTTTATCCATTCTCTTACTGATGGATATTTGGTTGTTTTCAGTTTGGGGCTGCTATGAATAAAGCTTCCAAAAACATTCTTGTACAAGTTTTTTGTGGACATGTGTTTTTATTTCTCTTGGGTAAATAAATACTCAGGAGTAAAATGGTTGCATCAGAGGGTAAGGGTAACTGTGTAAGATTCTGCCAAGCCAACAATAAGTATTTACTGAGCCCTTTGAAATATATCTAGATAAGTTGTTCTATCAATTTGAAATATCCTTTCCCTTTCTCCATCAATTATAATAAAACTCATTTCTCAGGATTTTCCCACATACAGATTTCTCTGATTGTCACAATATGCATATAACAAGACGAATGTTTGACAGATACTCAATCCATATCTATTAGGTTTCTTCTACCTTCTTGTTCCTCTGAGGCTATAGAGATGGGAATCGGGCCTTGTCCCCAGGAAGCTCACAGTCTGGTAGAAAGAGCTCTGATGGAGAAACGGGAGGTGTGTGTAGAATGCTCCAGGCCTGCAGAGAGGAAACGTAGGTACTGCAGCCTGAGAGGTCTTTCCAGGACTGGGCACTTCAGTTGACTCTAATCATTGGGGTGGCAAAAGCAGAGGACATTGTAGGCAAAGAAGACTGCTGATGCCAAGAGAGACAAAAAATCATGCTTCATTTGGGGACAAGAGTCCCAGAAGTTGGAGCACTGAGTGTGAATGTGGATCAGGGGAAGCACCAAGGAGAAGAAGAGGGCTGAGGGGATAGCCAGGACCTGGATCACAGAAAGTCTTGCCTGCCTTAGAAAGGCATCTGGATGACCTTCATGCTGAGAACAATGCAGAACCAGTGAATGGTCTTAAAACAGGGAGTGACACCAGAATGAACTACCCCTCCTGCTTTTGCACAGCGATTGACTTGACTCTTATCACACCACTCATTTGCGTCTTGCCACTGTGGTTTGCACATGTGCCTCTTCTTTAACTCGCCTACAAGGTAAGCCTTGTTGAATGTCTTATAGTGCCTGCCAGCAGGTGTGTATACAGTAGGCGCAAGTGCCTTGTGGGTGTTTAATACATAGGATTGATCCAGGAGTTCCCAGAGACTATTTTCACCCTGGGGACTCCCAGACTGAGAGTTAAGAAGGATGTTAATTTTCATTGGGGTATAGGTCCCGTTGAAACAGATCTTGGAGGAAAGATAAGAACATGGCAAAAAAAAAAAAAAATCACATGAAACTCAGTACTCAGTCTTTCCAGTCATGACCTTAACTTTCTCCCACCTAGAATCTCACTGAGGTATTTTGCAGCTGTTCTATAGCAAAAACCTGGTTGCTTTTCTGAAGCTTTCCAAAATTCCCATTTAGTGAACAGATGGCATTGTTTTCATATGAAGAGCAAAAGAATTTCATGTACTCAAACACTGAAAGCTTGCAAAAATACACAGAGCAGGGGCAGTAATTACAATGGGGAAAGGACATGACATGTCAACAGAGAGCTAGGCTCTGTACAAAGCAAGAATCCTATTGAATCCTTGGCCAGGAATGTGAATTTTGCAGGGAAATGTCAAAGTTGAGGGTGTGTATGCATTGATGTGCCATGAAAACAAGCACTGAGTCAGCCTAGGGTTCCTTTATAAGCATGACTCTACATATAAAGTTCTTATTGTGTACTTGACTGAGAATTCAGGATGAAAAGAGCCAGTCCCTGTCCTCAGGGGGCTATCAGCACAGTGATGGAGACCAACTCATAAAAGATCCACATAGAAAATGAGAACAGTGAGGAGAGTCCCCTATACCCACCTAGGGAGATCCAAAGGAAGATGGTATCTGAGCTGTCTTAAGAGTTGACTGGGAGCTGGCCAGGAGAAGTGCTAAGGATGCAAAGGACATGATAAAGGGCATTCCAGACTGAGAGGACAGTGGGAGCAAAGGTCTGGAGGCTCCAGGAGTGAAGTGAGCGCAGAGACATTCTATAAGCACTTCAGCATGGCTGGATGGGGTAGGGAGTGGCAAAAATTGAGGTAGAGATGCAAGCTGGGGATTAGAAGATAACTGAATACAAAGGAAATATCTGAGGGCAACATTGCACAAGTTCATGCAAATTACTTGCAAAACAAGGTGTTCCCTATCAGTAAAAGCTTCTCATAAGGTTGAGAGCATGGGCACTATTTGGTAACAGAATCACACTGCCAAGATCAACAGGCTACACAAGGAAAAATTAGTCATGCATTAATTTAATCTAAACGTGTATGCAGAACATGTGCTAGGTCCCAAGCACGGGAAGCCCCATAGTGAATACTCTATTCCTAACAAAATGACTAGCACTTGGCGCTCTGCCCAAAATGAGCGCTCCAGAGACAGTTGCTGAAGGAATGAATGAACGATCAATTTGGGCCCCTGCTCCAGAAGCTCACAGTCTCCTGGGAGAAGCAGAGAGGCAAGTGATGAGTATAATATCAAATCATTACAGTTCAGATAAAGCAGGGAATTTATCCTAAAACATGCCTGCAAGAACCAGTAAAGTCAAATATGTCAATGAAGAGACCCCTGGATGCAAGACAATAGGGACCAGTGGGAACTACAGCCAGTGGACAGTATGTGCTCCTTCTAAAGGGGATAGTTGCTACCCAACTCCAGGCAAATAAGGACCAAAAGATGCTGGAAATTTGTGTTTTTATTAAGTGAAATGGCACTGTCCACATCGGTTTCTCCCATGTGCCCAGGATCCTAGCATGATCAGCCCCGTACATCCACAGTAGTGATGGCAAAGAGAGAGAGAGGGACAGAGAGAGCCCGCGCGAGAGAGAGAGGGAGGGAGAGAGAGATTGGTTAGCAAGGCATAGGACCTGAAAAACTGCCTTTCTGGATAGACGTGAATGGGACACAGTGACCTGCATAATCAGAGCAGGACACCGTCACCTGCACAGCCAAGAAGGCACACAATGTCAGGCACTACCAGCAACCAGGACGCCTGCCTCCTGGTAGCCCATGGGACTCATGTGCGCCCGGTGAGGGCCTGACCTGAGATGGATGTCCGGCCTTCTGAGGCCAGGACCAGGCTCCAGTGCAGCTCCTCTCCTGGGGAAGGCCTGTGTGGCAATTGCTAATTCCCTGGCCACGGGGATCTGTTTGGGGCTGTTTGCTCAGCAGAAGGAAACAGAAGATTGCAGTGTGTCCGAATCCTGCTCCTCCTCCCCCACCACATAAAAGCTGCTGAACAAACAGAGAAATCAAAGATGATTATACACTGCTGGAAACCCACGTGCTTCCGCCTGGCTGCAACCCCTGCCAGACTGTTATGTAAGCCACGGCTCCCCTCAGGCCTGGAACCAAACAGAGATGCCACTGACTGCCTGTCCGGGACCTGTGCATTGCCCCCAGCTTTCCTCAGGTCCTGTCTCACTTGGAGCAGACCCGCCCCAGGGAGGGGAAGGCCCAGTCGCAAGCTGACAAGCTGCTTTTGCATTTATTTTGGGATTTCCCTCTCTCCCGTTCCAGCCAGTTCAGACGTATGGGTGGGTCAGCACTAGGAGTTTACTTTGGCCTGATTCCAAGTGACTAAGACATTTTATATTGGAAAACTCCATTTGACAATCTGGGGGAGGTGGGTGTTTTTCAGCCTCCAAAGTGAATAATTCACTTTGGCTACTTAGACACCAGAGCCGAACAAGCCTGAGGGGACCCTGTGGCCAGAAAGGGCCTGACCACACCGCTCTCATGACCAATACTTATTTCTATTTAAGGATTCGGGCAAGTCCCTCAGCCCTAACCCACCTAAATGGACTTGTAAGATCTTTTCCTTTGATGTGTCAGTGACTTGGGGAAATAACCTGAATTCTCAGGGCTCTACTTTTTTCTTTCTGTACCAGACGGTTAGGAACACTCGGTGGCAAGTGCACTAGAGCTTTTAAGTGTAAACTCTGACTTTTTAGCACAGTTATAATTATATCTTAAATGAGGTCCCAGCTGTGTAGTGTCAACAACGTTCAGGAGTTTATACCTTTCTATCTATTCACCGGGCTTCCCTTCTTGTCCCCTTCACAGCCTTAGCTGACCACACCCCAGCCAGGCTCAAATTTACAAGTAGAAGAAGCCTGAACTTTGGAGTCAGATAGAACTGTGTTGGAGATACAGCTTGGTCACACAGAGGCTGTGTGACCTTAAGCCATAGCCTAAACCTTGGTAAGTCCCTGGAATCTACTGGCTTCCCTTAATTTTCCTACATCATTTTAGGAAAGCACAAGACTTCCCAGGGGCTGATTCTGGCTTTGAAGAATGGCTGACCATGTCTACCTTTTGCTTGTTCTATCACAGAAAGGGTGAGGGAGTGGTTCCAGGATGCAGAACCCTTCATTGGTAGGTGAGATTGCCCTAGGAGTGAAAGGCTGAATTGGAATCTCGGGCTCAGTCCCCTCTCCTGGCCCTCAGTTCTTTCCCTGTTAATCCTGGAGGGAGCCCTTCACAAGCCAAGGGGTCTGGGTGGCTGTTGACTTTTTCTCACTCTTGATAGCCTTGGTGCTAGATTTTGTTCATAGATAGCTCCTTCCAGGAAGATGGAGAGCACATTTTTGCTACATATTTCTTGCATAGGCATTCTGATAAAGCACAAACCAAAGAAGGAATTGGGTTTCTAGATCCCAATCCATAGAAGGACTCGTCAATAGGTCCCTGAATCCTGGTAAGAGAAGGAACTTATGAGGGTACCCTACAAGCACCATAGCAGTGGCGAGGAAAACTAAATACCCTGAGAACTACTTTTACTAAGTACTGCATGTAACCACACTGTGAAAGTAATAAGTTGCCCTCAAATTGAACCAACCTGAGGTCTTAATCCTTTTCTTCAGGGAAGCTTTTTTTTTTTAATTTTTTTTTTTCAACGTTTATTTATTTTTGGGACAGAGAGAGACAGAGCATGAACGGGGGAGGGGCAGAGAGAGAGGGAGACACAGAATCGGAAACAGGCTCCAGGCTCTGAGCCATCAGCCCAGAGCCTGACGCGGGGCTCGAACTCCCGGACCGCGAGATCGTGACCTGGCTGAAGTCGGACGCTTAACCGACTGCGCCACCCAGGCGCCCCACTTCAGGGAAGCTTTTTGTTTCTCACTCTGCTTCAGGATGACCTTTGGCTAGGAAGTGACATGTGTGTCTGAAATCAGTAAAGCTTGGTTCCTTTCATATGGCCAAACCCTCCCAGTCTGGAGGGATAAATATCCCTGCTCCTGGAATCCAGTGGCCTCCGTGAAGGAGCTCATCTACCTCTGCTGGTTTTCTGGATAATAATTAAACTCATGTTGATGTGCCTTGTTACGTTGCTATCTAAAAAAAGAGAGTAGTGGTGTGGTTGGGATGGGGCCTTGGAAAGTGAGCCTTTTCAAGTATCTTTCTCCCTCTGCCCAGTTGTTGGCCTCCTCCTCCCTGGCCATACAACCTCAGACAAGAAGCGTCCTTCCTCGGATCCTTCTGATCTCCACCTGGAGAGTGGGGATGAGTATTGTGAAGTTGAATAATCTTGACCAAGGGAACTGGATTCTCCATAAAACATGCTTTCTGGTTATGGCAGGGCAGATAGCCCAGTGAAAGCTTGGAGTTTGCACCAATCATGCTCCCAAGTGGGATGTTTAGTACCAGAAAACACTTTCTTGAACCTACTAAGTAGTGGAGTAAAAAGACTAGCCAGCCTACTAACCTGTATTCATGAGGTTAGCCCTTTGGAAGCCTCCTCTTTAACCCCAGGCAGTATGACTGCAATTCAACAGCTTTTAAAGGATAGACAGAGGGGTCTGAGTCAGCAAAATGCAGTTCAATTCCCAAAGAAACAGATAAGAAAGTTAAAAAGTATGTGACACACATTTTTCGTCAGTCATGCTTTGTCTATAATTTTTTTTTTTAAAAAAGCATTAGGAATCACTGGTACACATATTGCAAGATTTAGACATACACAAACACTCCAGTGTACAATTTTGGAATTTCTGCACTAAACTTTAGTCATTAATAATCACTGCTCAGTGTAATCCAGGCCATAATCTTAAGTAGAATATATCACTTACTCCTGAAAGCTTCTAAGAGTAAAAAGTCTTCTGGAATATGTATGTGGCTTTGTAGGACAAGCTGTTTTTGCTTTTTTAAAAATAAACTTTATTTTTTACAACAGTTTTAGATTTGCAGAAATATTACAGAGACAGTGCAGAGTTCTCACATATATCTCATCCAGTTTCCCCTATGGATAACATCTTACATGAATATAGTACATTTGTTATGATTAATGAAGCAATATCGACACACTTATTAACTAATGTCCATACTTTAGAGAATGGAGGTTTTACAGAAATTGGCATTAAAATTTCTCAATGGTATCTTATTATTTTTTTAGTTTATTTATTTATTTTGAGAGAGAGAGAAAGAGGGATGCCACACTCTTGAGCAAGGGGAAGGGCAGAGAGAGAGAGGGAGACAGAGGATCCAAAGCAGGGTCCGCCCTGTCAACACAGAGACCCACAAGGGGCTCAGTTTCACAAACTGTGAGATCATGATCTGAGCCGAGATCAAGAGTAGGGTGCTCAATTGACTGAGCCACCAAGGTGCCCCCCTGAGAGGTATATTGACTCAGGCTTTCACATGGTGGGGAGAAGAAGTTCTTTGCTGACCTCGGATCTCCCCCATCACTTCTTGGAACATTCACTGGATGTTCACTGCTTTGCTGCCTTCATTCTGCAAAGAAAAAAATTGTTTCCTGGCCTAAGAAGATGGCCAGAATATGTGAAGCAACTCGCATCCACCTTGCTTTAGGTTGTTCTCAAAAGTATTTTTAAATAGTAGTGGAGAGAACTGGTGAGGGTTAGCAATTTTGGAATCAAACAGATGGGATCCCAGTTCTGCCATTTATAAGCTGTTACTTTATCAAGTCTCATTTTTCTCACCCATAAGAGAAATAATAGCACCATCTTCCTCATTGATTTGCTGTGAGGATTGAATAAAAACATTTCAAAAGCAGTCAGCACAGTGCCAGGCGTATAGTAATAGTTCAACAATGGCAGCTAAGCTTAAAAGGTGAGGCCTTTTTGAAACGTACCTGTGGTCAATAGACTTGTCAATGAATAATCTAGATAAATTTGATTAAAAGTAGCTTTTTCAACAAATATCCATTTCAATGGTCACTAGGAAGAAGGTAAATAGTTACAGACCCATAAACTTAATTACCCGAAGAATTCTCTTCAAACTGGAAAGAAAAAGGTATTCATAGGAACTGCTGATGTGAAAACATCAGCTTTCTCTGCATTACCATTCTGTTTGAAGGATTAAAACATCAGTAAATGTTTGAGGCAGTACAATCTCTATTGAAGGCATGGTTAAGGGAGAAATGACATCTTGGAGCTAATTAGGAATATTGTGCAGATCGGGCCCCTGTCTGCATCTCCGTTGCTACTCACCACATCCCATCTCGCCACCTCTACCAATGCCCCAGCCACGGGAGCGGCTGCAGTTCATCAAACGCACAGGCTCTCCTGCCTTCCACGCTCTGGCGTGCTCTACTCCTTCTGCCTGAGTGCACCCTACTCTTCACCTGCCTAACATGTTCCTCAAGATTCAGCTTAGATGTCCTCTCCTCTGGAAAGTCTTCTCTAGCCACTGCTGTTCCAGTTAGGCATGCTCCCCTAGGCTTCCAGGCTTGATTCTCAGAGAGGGAGCACCAAACCCACCTCATCCCTCCTGTCCCTCACTCTGTTGTGAGTACCATAGTAACTCAAATCTAGCACGGTACCTGGGACGGGATAAATGCTCAAAGAAACATTGGCTGCTACCTATTCTCTGATTATCTGCCTTCAATAGAGTGGCTAAGAATGGCCACGGAGAGGGAGTGTCCTATAGCCTGCCTTCTTAAACTCCCCCAGCATATCCACTCAGTCTTTCGGTGCCCTCTGTGATTAATTCAGTTGAGGAAACAAAAGTAAAGTAATTTCTTCGAGGTCACCTAGGTACCGAGTTTTGAAATCAGGCTCATCTGTCTGATTCCAGAGAATTTAACCACTGTTTTCCTCAGCTGACACCTGCTCACATTATAGGCTTGATTCCCAGAAGGATAGAGCCTCCCCATAACAGGCTGAGCTGACACACCCAGACCTATTTTACAGGCACACTTATCCCAGACTAGATCACATCAATGCCTTTTTATCTTTCAGGAAGTATTTACACCTCCTGATTCTCTTCTCTTTTTAATCTTTGGAATCCTCTACTACTGGGTATGAAGATGGCATTCCACGGTAGGTAATAAGGGATCTTCATACCTTACAGTATTAAAACCTATCCCACAGCAAGATCCACTCTGCATCCGAGGATTATTACAGAATTTCTGGTGGCAGGGATTGTGCCATGGGTCAAACTGTTCTACTATGGACTCCACTACTTCTTTAAATAGATAAGTTGGATAAGAGCTAAGCCAAGATAAGTAGGTCTTTGTTGGGGTTTGGGGGTTGTAAAATATATAAGATTATTCGTTGTAATACAGGTAGCTTCTCAGCACGAAATGTAGTCTTTATAAAATGATACAGGGCACTCATAACTATTTGGTTAAATTGCCAGCATTCATGATGTGTAAATCAAGGCAGCAATATACATACAGTTGCAGTACAGATTCCCATGTGAAGAGCCCTGGACCGGCAGGTAAATATTTCCCAGGCGTGACTCCAGATGCAGACCTGGGGGCAATGGCCATTCTGTCCTCAAGCTAAAGAGCACCTACGAATGGGTGAGCTGGTGCCTATATAGAGGAACATGCACCCTGATTCTGCTTAACACCCTGCACTTTGAGAAGATCTTGTTATTTCTGTCTCAGAGTAATCATCTTGGCTGACAACATTCTTTCTCTTCAGATTGGCAAGCTAGTACAGAGGTGAAATATAAGCTGATTCAGAAATGAAAACCCACCAAGCAGTAAGGAAAACAGAAAGAAGTAGAAGGCAGAGCCATATGTACCTTCTGGCTTCTGCCGGTTAGGCTCACCCCAAGTTAGCCTTGCTGTTCCCTTGCTGGGAGATTATTCTGTGGTTTTGGCACAAGACAGTGATCTGAGAGAGAAAGCAAAGTCTATGGATATGGTTGCCTTTTCTCCTCTAAGCCAACTAGTGCCTTGTTTTCCTGTGAGCCTGCCACTGTGGGAAAATTGGGCGAGTGTAAAGTTCCCCTCTTTGTCTCCAGCACACTTCATTTACCAGTGAGCCAAGCTGGGAACAGAGCCGCCTCTCACACAGCTCATGAATGACTCCGTTTTCTCAGGGCAGCCTCTGCCTGCCCATTGTCTAACTGTCATGCCCTCTTGTATAGGTGTTCCCTGCAGTCCCGGCTGTTATGTAACGCCTGTGCAGGGAACATTGCGTGAGAGCGAGAGATCAGAGACAGAGAGGAAAAACCCAGAGGGTAACTAAGACCAAAATGTCTTCCTGGGGAAGGAAAAACAAAACGCTAGCCATTTGTCAGCTCTTTTCCTCTGGCTTGTTTGCCTGAGTGATAAACTTTGATGCTGGCATACAAAACCCCATGGCTGGCTCAAGTGAACGCTTCTGTTTATATCCACAAGACTGGACATGCTGTACCCTCCCACCCACGTTGGTACAGCTGCCATCTAGGTCTTCCCACAAGACTGACAAGAAATCCTGCTCCCTCTCTCTTATAGCCTAGAAGGAAGGGACTTTCCCCTCCCCAGTCACCATACCCTATGCCTCCCTCTCCTGCAACATCAGTGGTCCAGAGAGAACCTCAACCCTGCTGACCCCCTTGAGCTTGCCTACTGAAATTTCTGGGTGCCCCTGACTTCATCAGAGTTCAGCGTAGAGAGGTAACCATACCTTGGTATCCACAAATGGAACCACTATCCCCTATAACTTGCATCACCTGGATGCCATGTTTAGTGCTTAAATGTTACCCACCCTCCCTTGGGGCACACTACTAATATTGTGGTGAAATGAAGGAAGGTGGAAGGGGTGCTTGTCATTCTTTCTCCACCTGCTCCTGCCTTGGCCCTGAGCTCGGGCTGCAGAATAGCACCCCCATGACCTCAAGGGACCTTATGACAAATAAAGGAGGATTCCATGGTCAGATATTTTGGGGGATCCTTGCATACTCTACCCACTCTCATAAAGTCACAAAACCTGTTATCATAAAAAATCCCTGAAATGTTTGCAGTGAAGGACCCTATACCTTTTCAGTGTAGTATTTCCCAAACTTACTTGGCCGTTCGTCTACAAGCTCTGAGAGACTTGGCCTGTGTTGTTCATGGTTGAATTTGTAGTTCACAGCCCTGTTGTGGGTGATCAATAAATGCATTAAATTGAAGTGAATTTAATTGACCCTTCTTTCTAAGACATATCCATATCCATCCTACAGAGCTCATGTACCGTGGAACACACTTTGGTGAATGCTGTCTATCCCATTCACTTGTTCTGTTCATTGCAGTGAAAAGAGAAGAACAAGAGCCACAGGTGGACCCAAGATGAAAACTTCCTAGTCCTCATGTAAGAATGGGCTATCAGAGGTTGCTCTGTCCATGGCCCTGTGAATGCATCCAGCCCACCCCGAACCATTGCACAGGAATGCACATTGCCTCTGCTCGCCCAGACCTTCTGACTTGTTCTCCACCCACTCTGTTTTGCTCACCCTGGTTCTTTGAACTCTGCTTTGGTGACTGCCTTACAGTGGGTTTCTGACTCTCTTTCTTATTATAAAACAACAACAACAACAAACAACAACAACATTAAAACAAAAACAAAACCTCATCTCTGTCTTACTGGCTGGGGCTTTGGAGTCTGAAAAACCTAGATTTGAGTCCATATTCTGCCATTGACCAGCCATGAGAGTTTAAAAAATTTCTTGTGCCTACCAGAGCCTCATTCTTCTCTCTTCACAATGAAGATACTAGCAGCACCTGCCTTACAGTTGTTTTGAGAACTAAATGAGCATGTAAAGCACAATGCCTGGCATTTAGCCAGTATTGGGTACATGGCTGCTATTATGTAACTGTTCTCCCCCCTCAGCTCTTAGCTGTGTGTGCTGACCCGGTTTGTATACATGCACACCTCCAAGTAAGCCTTCCTTTTCCCTCTACTGGGTCAGCCCCATAAGACCCAGCTGCCAGGAACTCTGGTGTGGGCATCCTCTACCTCTGGGGATTTCTCTCTTCTCATCTGTTTCCTCATTTCCACAGACTTCAGTAGCTCTTAGATTCACCCCTTCATCATCTCTTTTTAAAAAGAAAAAAAATTTTTTAACGCTTATTCATTTTTGAGAGACAGAGCGTGAGCAAGGGAGGGACAGAGAGAGAGGGAGACACAGAATCCAAAGCAGGCTTCAGGCTCTGAGCTGTCAGCACAGAGCCCAACATGAGGCTCGAACCCACAAACCGTGAGATCATGACCTGAGCTGAAGTCGAACACTTAACCAACTGAGCCACCCCTCTTCACCATTTCTTATGGCTCCTTGAGGCCCCACCAAGAGAGGGCAACCTTTCACTAGTAGAGTGTTTATACTTTACAAAAATCTTTCTAATACATTGTTGCACTTAATCCTCACAATTCTCTGTATGTTATCTCTCTACAGATGAGAAAAAAGTGACTCCATGACTTGTTACATAGCAATCAAACATTGGAGGCTAGATTTGAACCCAGGTCTGGCATTAGATGCAGTGCTCTTCCTTACTACCTCACCACAGCTGCCACCTCAGTAACTGTGGAACATAATGGGAGGTAGAAGCCTATCCTCCTGCTCCCTCAGGACCTTGTCATTGACACTCTCCTTTTACCTCCACTTCCATCCCAGGACATGGTCTTGAACAGCAGTAAAAGGACATGGAAAGAGAGAATATGAGAGGAAAGGAAGATATGAGGGAGGAAAGAAGAAGGTAGACTAACTGACCCTCCAACTGTATGTCCTGGATCCTGGCCTTGTTCCCTAACCAAAGTGTTCCCAGCCTCCTCTTTACAAGACACATAGAATGCCTATGCCTACATCCAGTAACAGTGAACAAAAATATCCAATGGAATACCCAGGAGAAAATTCTGATAAGCATACTTGGGAGTCCAGTATAAGGAATGCTACATTGTCAGTGAGTGAAATGTCTCAAAACCCTCCAGGAGGGCTGTTTTAGTCTTTGCTCTTTTGAAAAGAATAAATACACATACAGCAGACAGACACACACACACACACACATCTCTATAGTATTAAAATAAAGAAATGAATAAGTGGTGGTCTTCATTTTTGATTGTTTTTATATCCTACAACAAATATATGAAACCTAGTGACAAATCCTATGTCATCTAGGAACGTAGGATGCCTTTGTCATTATAAATGGTGAATCCTTAGATTTGAGTTCCTGTGAACGTACAAAGCCTGTCAAGAACAAGAGACATTCAAAAAACACAGTAATCCTAGACCAGCACCATGGACAGTCACCCATACCTTTCTTCTGATTACTGAGGCCTGATGCCCTAAAAGAAAAAGAAAGTGGCAAGTGAGAAAACAGGGACAGGTCTTCTTTCTCTATGGGAAGAATCATGCACTAGGAAAAGTAAAGCTCTCTGTTCTCCTGTACATCAGTGAACACTTTGTTGGAGAATTGGGACTGTGATAATACAACCAACACAGGAAAGGAATGGTAGTCTCTTGCTGTCTGTATGGAGGTATCAGGAATAGCTTGTCACATTTTTCTCTTCATTCTGGTTCACTTTAATTCTTCTTTCTTTCTCCAGCTTCCAAAGTGCTCTGACAAAGCATCTCCTGTGTTGTTCTCACACAGAGGCCTCAACACAAAGAGTTTAAAGCCTTCTGACTTGCCATTCCAACTGTGCCATTTGAGGGCACATCTAGAACCTCAAATTTTCATTTTCTCATAAAAAATGCATCAAATCAAAGCTCTGTGTCTAAACTTTGGTGACTAGGGGCGTTTGGCATATATATTCTGGCATATATATTTGGAGGGGTATGACAAACCCCTCCAAAACCTAGTGGCTTAAAACAATAACATTTATTTTGCTCATTTGTCTGCAATTTGAGCAAGATTTAGAGGCAAACTTTTGATTCACCCGTGTCAGCTAGGACTGCTCAAAGGATGGAAATTGAATGTACTTAGGGCTCACTCACTCACTCACTCACTTACACATCTGTTACTTGGGTGGGAAGACACAACGCTGGGGACAGAAAGACCTGGGGTCCCTTTATCTCCATGTGATAGCTGCACACAGCCTTTCCAGTATACAGCTAGGCTTCTCACACATCAATTCAGAGGTTCAAGATTACGGGTTTCCTTCTATAACCTAACCTCAGAACTTAGTGTAACTTCTACCATGTCATCCTTATTGAGGTAGTCACATGACCTACCCAGGGTTAAGGGGAGAGAACACAGACTTTGCTTCTTAATGGGGGAAATTGAAAGGTGCTAAAATAGCATAGAGGGTAAGAAATATGGCTGGGGTAATTTTTGGAAAGTTCAATCTTCCACAAGGAGTAAACCAGTAGAGGGAACATCAATCTGCCGGGTTACTAGTTTCTGAACTGCCATACACTGGGCTAATGACCTTTTCTATTGTCTTTTGAGGGTTATGAGTTAAAAGAATATAAAGCAATGAAACCAAATAGAAGCAAAGAAATTTTAAATGTCATCTACTCCTTTTTTGTTCTTGTTACCTCTTCAAACCACTGGTGACAGGCACTGACATTATTGTCAGTCAGAAAGGCAAGAGACACTGGGATTTTTATACCAAGTCAAGAAGGTTGACAGTGATCCCCAGAACTGATGACAGGGAGAATAAGACTAACTGTTGCTTCAGCAACTGGAATAATCAACAAGGGAATTTCTCCTTTCTGCTGCAAGAAGGGTTTTACTCTCAGGAATCAGAGGAATGGTTCCAGGACACAAATATAAGGAATTAGTTAAAATGTGGAATAAATGAAGACATAAAGCAATGTAGGTTCCAATGCCACTAATAAGAAAGGTAACACTTTAATAAATGTAAGTCTCTTCCTATGGGTAGGAGGATAGAAAAAACATCAAAATATGTGAGGGTTCTTTTTTTTTTTAACATTTATTTATTTTTGAGACAGAGAGAGACAGAGCATGAATGGGGGAGGGTCAGAGAGAGAGGGAGACACAGAATCTGAAACAGGCTCCAGGCTCTGAGCTGTCAGCGCAGAGCCCGACGCAGCGCTCAAACTCACAGACCGCGAGATCATGAAAATATGTGAGGGTTCTAAAAAGAGAAAATGAGAGCTCACTCTCAATATGCCCGTAGGGCTATATGAAAAATAAACTTTTCAAATAATAAAACAAGTTGAGATTAATGAAGTGGAAAATACAGCAGACATTTAAAATATAATATTGGGGCGCCTGGGTGGCGCAGTCGGTTAAGCGTCTGACTTCAGCCAGGTCACGATCTTGCGGTCCGTGAGTTCGAGCCCCGAGTCGGGCTCTGGGCTGATGGCTCAGAGCCTGGAACCTGCTTCCGATTCTGTGTCTCCCTCTCTCTCTGCCCCTCCCCCGTTCATGCTCTGTCTCTCTCTGTCCCAAAAATAAATAAAAAACATTGAAAAAAATTTTTTTAAATATAATATTAATGTTTATTAATAGTATTAAACATTAAGAGACAAAATAAAACTCAAGAAACAATACAACAAACCACCTAGTGCAATAACCAAGACACTTAGACAATGTGCATTCTGATTTTGATTAATCTTAAAGACTATTATGCAAATAAATTCTTCAAGATGAAGAACTGAGGACCTATTAAGGTTATTAAGGACCTAGTAAGTACTGTCACTACCTGAAGCACTTTTAAGTTTCTCACAGGTAAGTGAAAGTGAGATAAAAACACCATTCTTTCAGTATAGTAGATTATGTTTTATGTTTGAACTCTACCATGAAAGCACACTGGAGGGTCATTTGGAATAGCTTAGGGAAGCTAGAGAAGCCAATTCTTAAAGAAAGAGCACAAATTAAACTGGTGAAAAAGTGAGGCAAGGAAGAGAAATTCCGAAGGAATAACAGAAATGCTCAGAAGCATAATATATTAGGTAATTTTAGACCATGAAATTAAAAAAAAGGAACAGTGGGAATGAGGCTTGAGAGGTAGGCAGGGGCCTGGTTATAAAAAATTTTACAAACTGTGGCAAGGAGCAGAGATTGCCTGTGGATGATAGGAAAACACAGAGAGTTTTAAGCAATGCAATGTCAATGTTAGATCATTCTATGGAGGATGGTCCAGAGAGAATGGAAGTGAGATCAATTAAGAGGCCAGTAAAGACCTCCATGTGATAGCTGCACACAGCCTTTCCAGTATACAGCTAGGCTTCTCACACATCAATTCAGAGGTTCAAGATTACGGGTTTCCTTCTATAACCTAACCTCAGAACTTAGTGTAACTTCTACCATGTCATCCTTATTGAGGTAGTCACATGACCTACCCAGGGTTAAGGGGAGAGAACACAGACTTTGCTTCTTAATGGGGGAAATTGAAAGGTGCTAAAATAGCATAGAGGGAGATAAAAGAGAGAGAGAGAGAGAGAGAGAGAGAGAGAGAGAGAGAGAGAGAACTACTGGGCTATCTTGGAGGCCCGAGAAGTAAACTAGAAGACACAACTGCTTTACCTGGAAGTATTTGGTAACTTCTAAGAGGCTGGAGAGAAGCTAGGAGGCTGAACTAAGGGAATGGATTGCAGACTGGAACCTCCCAAGATGAAGAGGGTCAATGGTAAATCCTCTCACTGTTGATAGGCTAAAGAAAAAAGATGAATCAGAAGTAGATAAGCCAGCCATTTCAGCTTAGAATCATCCCAACTTCCTGGTGGAAGCAAATATAAATCCTCTCTCTAAAGTAAGAATACATTTTTTTTTTTAATGTTTATTTACTTTTGAAGGTGAGAGAGACAGAGCATGAGTCGGTGAGGGGCAGAGTGAGAGGGAGACACAGAATCTGAAGCTGTCAGCACACTCTGAGCTGTCAGCACAGAGCCTGACATGGGACTTGAACTCATGAGCCATAAGATCATGACCTGAGCAGAAGTCAGATGTTTAACCGGCTGAGCCACCCAGGTGCCCCAAGGAAGAATACATATCTACAAAAAATTTGCACACATAATTATTGACACATAAAAAATAGTCATGCTAAGCAAGAAAATATAAACAACAAAACTGCAAAAACAAAGGATAGTAGAAACAGATTCACCTTGAACCTAAATATTTGAATAATCACAAATTTTTAAAAAAGTCTGATATAGATATCTAGTATCAGTCAAGTTTCCAATCAGAAAAAAATGGCACAAATTATGATAATTTGGAAAAGAGTTTAATAAAGAAATAATTTGGGCACCTGGGTGGCTCAGTTTGTTGAGCTTCTGACTTCAGCCTAGGTCATGATTTCATCATTCCTGAGTTCAAGCCCCATGTTGGACTCTGTGCTGACAGCTCAGAGCCTGGAAACTGCTTCAAATTCTGCCTCTCTCTCTCTCTCTCTCTCTCTGCCCCTCCCCCACTCATACTCTGTCTCCCTGAAAAATAAATAAACATCAAAAAAATTTTTTTAAATAAATAATTTATAAAAGTGGGGGTGATGATAGAGATGATCCAGTACCCTAGGGCCATTAACAAGGAAGAGCCTTTACCACCTCTAGGCTTGAAGAGGTATTAGGAAAAAAGAGCCATCAGAACATTGGAGTTGAGCCTATGGTTAGGGGATGTGGACAGACAGCCCACAGTGACCCCACAGAGAGAGACCAGGTAAAATAATACCCAATCTTACTCTCCTTCTTCCCTCTGGTCTTCTGGTGTTTACCATTAGCCAAACACAGCTGGAAGACAGAGGACAAGAAAATCCATTAATATAACTCATGCAGATAAGGATTCTGGGGAGACAGCAGGCTTGAATAGAATGAAGATATAGCTGGAGAGGCAGACAGAAGATATATAACACATGCTGTTATTTTTTCAAGGAAATAAAAGAAACAATTGAGGATTTAGACAGAGACCTAGAAACAATATAAAAGAGACAAAAATAAATCCTAAAATAAAAATATATATAATGATCAAAATAAACATTTTAATTTTGAATTAGATTAACAAATGACTTTAGCTAATAAGACCCAACTGAAAAGAGAATTTATGAGTTGGGAGATGGGTCAGAAGACAATATATAGAATGAATATGGAGAGGAAAGTGATGGAAAATATACAAAAGATAGTAAGAGATATAGAAGATTCATTGAGGAGATGTAAATTACTTGTAACTAGAGTGTCAAATGGAAAGTAAAAGGAATAGAGGATATAAACAGTGTCTGAGGAGATAATGGTTGCGCATTTTTCAAAACTGTTGAAAGATAACAGTAAGACTTATAGCTGACTTCTCAACAAAACAATGGAAGCCTAGAGGCAGTGGAATGACATCTTTAAGGCTGAAATTTGAAAATATCTGCCCATCTAGAAAGTTAGATCCAGAAAAAAAATCTGTCAATAACAAATTTTCAAAAGTCTCATACAAACTGCATATAAGCAAAAACTAAGAGAATTGTCACCAGCAGGTTCACAGTTAAAGAAAATACTAGACTGTTCTTCAGACAAAAGGAATATAATTTCAGATGGAAAGCTGGAGATCAAAGAAAGAATGAAAAGCAATGAAAGAATAAATATGTGGTTAAATATAAATAAATATCAGCCATATAAAAGAACAATAACCAAGTATGGAAGGTATATAGAATACAGAGAATCAAAACATACAATAATAATGGTACATACTGTGGGAGAGATAATTAATGAAATTAACATGTATTGGAATTATTTTTTAATGTAATTTAAAGTAAATAAATGGGGAAAACAGAATGATACTCATCAATATAAAGGACACCAAAACAAGGAAAGAAAGAAGAAACAAAATATATGAGAGTTATAGGAAATGCTAAGTAAGATGGGAGATTTAAACCCAAACATATCATTAAATGTAAATGTGCTCCAGTTAAAAAAAAAAAAAAAAAAAGATTGCTAGACAGAATTTAGAAAAAAATAGTAACTATATCCTGCTCATAAGAGATACACATCTGAAACATAATGCTACAGAAAGATTGAAAGCGAAAGAGTAGAAAAAGTATACCAGGCAAATAAATAATAAATAAAATAAAGCTGAGAGAGCTACATCAACTACACAAAGTAAAACTTAAGACAAAAGGTACTATTGGCGATCAAGAGAGACTCCCTTCATTATGATAAAGTTGAATTCACCAGGAAAATGTAATAATTCTAATTTTGTATGTACTACTAACATACAAAATACAAAAACATCCCCAAAATATCCAAAGAAAACCAAATTCACTATGATAACAGGAAGACTTTTAACATAATTCTCACAGAAAATGCTATGGTAAGCAGACAAAACCCTAATTGTAAAGATTTAAATAATGTGATCAATATACTTGACCTAATGAACAAGACTGCAGGTGATAGATTATAGATAGATAGAATTTTTTCCAAACACAAAGAAAACTCACAAAAATTGATCATATGCTAGATTGCAAAGCAAGTCTTAATAAATTTCAAACAATTTAAGTAATTCAAAATGTTTTTCTGGAAAAAAAATGACAAAGAGATAACTAGAAAGTACTTACATGTTTGAAAATTCAATCAAAGAAGAAATCATGATAGAAAATAGAAATAAAATTATAAAAATATCATTCCCTCCAAATTGACCTATAGATTTAAGCAATTTCCCCACATCCAAAAAAAAAAAAAAAAAAAAAAACCAAACCCAGCTTTTTTTCTTTCTTTCTTTTGTGGATCTGACTCTAATATTTTACAAGGGCTAACCACAACCAAGACACTCCCGAAAAAGAAGAACAGGGGCACCTGGGTCGATCAGTCAGTTAAGCATCTGACTTCAGCCCAGGTCATGATCTCACGGTCCATGAGTTTGAGCCCCGTGTTGGGATCTGTGCTGACAGCTCAGAGCCTGGAACCTGCTTCAAATTTTGTGTCTCCCTCTTTCTCTGCCCCTTCCCCGCTCATACTCTCTATTTCAAAAATGAATAAATGTTAAAAAATTTTTTTAAAAGAACAAAGTCATGGGTTTGCTGTCTTAGATATAAAGACTCTAAAGCTACAGAAATTTAGATTGTAGAACTGGAAAAGGACAGCAACACAGACCAATTAAAATGAAGAAAAAGCCCATACATGAACACCTGATTTATTATGAAGATGACCCTGTGGAGCATTGAGGAAAGTCTGGTCTTTCCAACAAATGTGCTAAGACATTTTGCATGTCCACATGGACAACAACAACGAAAATTTAACCGTTGCCTAACACCATCATAAAAATTAATTTCTGGCATAAGTTAGATCTAGATATGAGTGGTAAAACAATAAACCCCCTAAAGACAATGTAGGAGAATATCCTTATGATGCTAGGATAAAGGAAAGACTTTTTAACCTGGACACAAATAAGTATCAAGGAAAGCATTGATAAATTAGACCACATTAAAATTAATAATGTCTGTTCATTGACAGACACCGTTAATAGGGTGAAAAGATAAGCCACACCGTCTAAGATGTTTGCAATACATATAACAGGCCATCTATTTGTATACGAATTAGGTGACACTCTATCACAAATCAGTAAGAAAGAACCTGATAGAAAAGTGGGATTTGAACAGTCACATCCTAAAAGAGAATATCCAAATGACAAATAAACATTGACTGACCACTACACATCCACCAGAATAGCTAAAATTAAAGAGATGGAGAATATTAAGTGTTGATGAGGATGTGAAGAAATAGAAACCCATACAGTGCTGGTGGGCGCATGCTACTTAGGACCATTGTTAGGTATTATCTGCATAAAGTACCTTATGACCTAGGAGTTCTGCTCCTAAGTTTATACCCACAGAAGATGTGCTCCAAAAGACAGGATGCTAATATTCATCAGCATTATTTACAACAAACCCAAACTGGAAACAATCCAGGAGTCCACCAATAATAGAATGGTGAATAAATTGGGTTCCATTGATACAATGAAGTACCATAAAAATGTGAACATGAAAAACTACAGTCACAAATAATATGAATAAAGCTTATGAACATAACATCAAGCCAAAGAAGTCAGGCACAAAAAGAACATTGTGTGAATCCATCCACATGAAGTTTAAAAAAAAGATTAAACTATAGTGTTTAGAGATTAATGCTAATCTCTATAAAACTATATTAAAAAACAAAAGGCAAGTGATCTCCATAAAAGTAATGATAGTTTTTTTCTTTGAAGAGAAGGAGGAGGAGGAAGAATCGAGAGGGTCACTCTTCTGGAGTTCTGGCAACTTCTATGTCTTGATTTTACATGGGTATTTGCTTTGTAAGAAATCATGGAGCTGAACACCTTTGTTTTGTGCACTCTTTGGTGGGACAGTTATAGTGCATATAAAAAAGGCTTTACACAAACTCATAGGCACACACACTTAACACAGTACATGTGTTAAGCTCCCAGCCTCACGCCTGGCACATAACAGATGTCCAAACGACATGTGATTACTTTTCTTCCCCCATTCCTTCTCTCTTTTCACTGACAGAAAAAGAAAAAAAAAAAGGAAATGTGAATTTTCGTAAACATCTCACTACCCAAGTACAAGCACCACCATTTTCTAGCTTTCTTACAACAATCTTAGTGCCATGGCAACTGCAATCATAGGTGGAGCCTGTGAAGAGGAGGGATGTGAACATGAGGGTCTGAACTTCATTACCTCCTCCCAACAAGAAAATCCTTGCTAATAACTGATATGCCGGAGCCCTGAGTTGAAAGTTCACATTAATAAATAATAGGACTGTCTGTTTTATATTTTATTTTCTTCTAGAAAACAAAGGAAAACCTTTGTTTAAAGGCTTACCTTCCTGCAGGTTGCAGTTAATCCTATAATCGCTGGGTGAATATTTATCGAGCCAGACATTCTTTTGTGCGTCAGAGAAGCAAGAGGCTGGCAGGAGAGGCATTGTCCTCTGCGCCATCACAATACCTGGGGAGGACAAGAACAGGGTTGGGTGGTGGGCACAAGTGGGGTTGTGGGCTGTAGGCAGCTGTCACTCCCTTGCTCCTGCCCCCACAGGCAGGCTTCAGCCTGCACCTGCTGAGAGGTGTGCATTCACCAGCCCACTTTCATTCCTCAGCTTTTTACCCATAGCTACTTGACTTGTTTAGAACTGGGGAAAGACTAATGACACTTGGGAAAAACACTTCAGCTCTATCAGGTGAGAAATCAAAGATGTCTGAAAATCAAGGAGGTGTCAGACACCATTTTTAAATTACCTTCCCTCAAGCCACATCCCCACCTCATACACCCCTACAACCAATTCACCTGAAAAATGCCAACCTTGGAAAGAGATGACAGAATGAGATTTTCAGGTCTAAAAATGATCCAAAGGACCAAACACTGAAATCACGAAGGACCACGGAAGTTTATTTTCAGCTGATGTTAAAATTCTTTCTTCTGACCTCAAGGGAATTGTGTCTGTAGCAGAGATTTGTTCTGTAAGGGGGACTGGAAGGAGGTGGGGGACAGGGGAAGGGAGTCAGGAGAGGGCATCTATACCTCACTTCTTTGGACCTATGCAATTAGGCAAGAGGCATTCATTCTGCTGGTTTGGTAGAAATGGGAATCTCCGAGGACAAGATTATTTATTAGTTAAGTCAGCAAGTAGTTATGAGGGCCTAGAGTCTACCTGTGCTGAGTTAGGTGCAGGACTTAGAATTGCCAACCAGAGAGACTGTTGCCCTCATCCCGCGGATATAAGACAGGAGGGCTCAAAAGCAGGCTCCAAGTGGGTCAGAGATGCCTATTTAGACACAGGCATTATAAAGTGACAATTCTCAAAAAAGAGGAAAGATAGCCAGAGAATTTGCAGGCCACAAAACAATGAATTCCTCCATTTCAAGTCTGCAGAAGTCTAGCAAGAGTGACAAGATGTGAAGAGGAGGGGAAGAGAATGTCCTACATGATTGCATCCACTGGTACATGATCAAGATGGGCCACAGAAAAAGAGAACTCAGGGACATTATTGAGGAGATTGGTCATTTACATAAATATATAAATTGTGTCAGGAACCAGGGATATTAACTCAAGGCCAGAACAATACCATCTTACAAAATAGCAAACAACGAAACAAAAAACCAATCAGAATAACATGTCAAATATGTTGTCTACCTTCTTCTAGGAGTCCAGAACTAGAAGGAAGAGCAAATAAAACATGATTGACTGACACTAGGTTGACCACCCAGAGGTCAGCCAAAAAAGGTACACACACTGCCAGTATGCTCGTGAGTGGAGAGGTAAAGGTCTGATGTTCCCATCTATCTGGGGCAGTAAGAGATCTGCCAAGGGATGAGGTATGCCTGCTGGTCTAGTCATGCCATGATTTTCAGAGTGGATTAGTGTGGAGGAAGCAGAGAGATCTGAAAGGGAAGGACTTTCTAGCTAGAGTCTGCTTTGCATTCCTCTGCATGACCCTTGGCAAGCTTCTTTCCTCAACGATTTCCTCATTTGCAAAACATCAAAAAACACTCATTATAGCAATTCCCATTACGTTACCTTCACCATGCTCACTGCCAAAATTAAATAGTGTAACACCAACATACTCTCTGTAATGTTCCCCTATGACACCATCTCAAATATTTATAAAGTGTTTCTCAGCCAAATTAGAGCAGGGAGCATTGGTCTTTAACATCCAGGGAGGGAGATGCAACTGTCTACTTCCATGAGATGAAGTCACAGTCCCTGCAGAGTTACTGTAGATGGCCCAAGGACACCGTGGGTAGAACTCTAGACAACTTGGAGAGATGAGCAAAGTGGACATCTCAGATCCAGGAGGAGTGTAATATACAGATGTGTCCTAGTCTTAGACTACTGTTCAGTGGGGTCACTCTCCAAGTATGTAAGTCTTTTTTTGACCACCAGACTGTAGGACAATTGAGGACAGAAACTTGTCATTCTTCTTTTTTCTCCCTAAGTATCTAGAACCAGGGCACAGTGTTCTTTAAATTCTTATTGACAGAACAGTTTCAGCAGACATCTGCCAAATGTTTATTGAATGAATCCTGCATGACAGGACTATGCTCCCATAAGCACAGGTTGTTAAAGGCCCAAGTAACTTCCAGGTAAGTGCCTACTGTTACACATTGTTGTCAACTACTTGTCAAAAATAGCCCATCAGATCAATATTTCTCCCTAAAATAGCTGCCATCTGGAAGTGAGAGGGTGGGGGCACACCATTCCCTGCCTTCATATGGGCCAGTGCCAGGCAAGTCCACAGCAGGGTTGGACCAGTCCTTGTCCAAGGGATCCAGGACCTGCTGTTGAAACAAGTTACTGCTACAAGTTTTAGGAGCCACTAGGGTCCCAAATTCCACTCAAAAGGCAAAGAAGGGAATTTAGCTTAAGAGTTTTCTGAGTTTGTTGTGAGCTGAATTGTTTTCTGAGACTCTGGTAATAGGATTAAGCAGAGAGGGTACAGTAGGAGAGAAGGGATGTAAAGAGAACAGGTAGGAGGGTCAAGCAAGGCCAGCGTTTTAGAGTGACCCCAAAACTGCATCAAGTATCTTCTCAGATGTTGTAAAGGTGGAAGTGGTTCTTACAAACTTTGTCCCTTTGATAAGATAAATGGAACAGAAAACTTGAGTTATCTTATCTTGCCTACTCTCAAGAAACAAATAAATGTTCTCTGGATGGCCTGTCTGGTTCTTGTTCTGCACATCCAGACATGTAGACACCTGAGAAGACCCAAGCAGGTTAAATGCAGATGAAAGTACATCTTCTGCAAGTACTTTCCAGGAAATCAGGCCTTCAGGGACAAGCTTCATGTCCTCTGAACCTTTCTCAATGTCCTAAAAGCTGAGGCCAGAGAAGGTTCTTGCTATATGGTCCCACAGGTTTCCTGGAAAGCTGTTCTCTTGCCTACAGAAAGTTGGCAGAATGGTTCGGTGGGTATATCCTCTCTGGCCTCCCACTCCTTCCTCCCCCTGATATCCTGGGGTCAAAGTGACCTTGAATCTGATGGCCACAGGGACACCAGTTTTTGCCACGACTTTTCTCTGACCGCACTGACACCTACCGTGAGAATTGAGACCTGCTCTGAAGCAGAATGAATTGTGACATTCACACAAGGTTGAATTTCTACATCCCAAATGCAAGGAGACAGATTTCTTGTGGAGCAATGACTAGAGCTTGCTGGATCAGATTGGCTTTGGAGAGAGCCAGGGCCAAGAGCCTGCTGAGGCAGAGTGTGAAGACTGGCTCCCCCGACACCAACCCGGAGGGATTTCATGGACCAGGGAAGCCTTCTTCCCATTGACAAAGGGGAGATTAGAAACTGCCCCTCAAGGGCACCTGGGTGGCTCAGTTGGTTAAGCATCTGACTCTTGGTTTTGGCTCAGGTCATGATCTCACAGTTGGTGAGCTCGAGCCCCTCATCAGGCTCTGCATTATGAGCACAGAGCCGGCTTGAAATTCTCTCTCTCCATCTCTCTCTGCCTCTGTCACATTTCTCTCTCTCTCTCTCTCTCAAAATAAATAAACTTAAAATAAGAAAAAAGATACTTCTGCAGAAGTTGTCTCAGAGGATGGATATCTTACTCACCATCATCAATAATCCATCTTTAGCAAAGGGGGCTACACTTCTTCCAAGATCTTCCCCAAGGCTACTTGGCATGGAAGCAAAATCATCAGTTAAGTAATACAGCAACTCTGCTGAATACCAGAGCTCAGAGTCACAAAGTCCCAGAGTTAGAAGAGGCCATAGAGGCTATCAATCCTTACCCCTCATGGATGTGAGTTACCACAACACCAAGCCAAAGAGCCATCTATTTTTTTTTTCTTCTAATAAAAGAACCATATTTCCCTTTTCTCTGGGCTATACATTCTCAGTTGCCTTAGTCATTCCTTCTAAGATATGACACCAGATGCAGGTATTTGGCCGGCCACTGTCCTGGGCATACAAAGATGAGTAAGACAGAGTAACCAGGTAGGCACATAAGCATAGTGTCCTGCATGCTAAGTGCTGCAGGAAGTGGAGGGAAGGGAAAGGGCTGCAGAGCAGGAAGGGCTTTCAGAATGCCTGATGCCTGAGCTGGACGCTTTGGAGGATGAAGGGAATTTACCACATGGACAAATGGGAAGGGAGGGCATTCTAGGCAGAGGAACTGGAACTGATTCATTTATCCCTCCATTCATTTGTTTGTTTAACCAGTATTTATTGAGTACTTGTTTTGTGGCAAGATCTTCCCTAAGCAGAAAAATAAGAATGCAATAAGCAACACTGGCCTTGCCCTCAGGTAGCTTAGGTCTGTAGGTGGTAACCATGACGTAGTAGGGAAAGGCAAGAACAAACAGGGGTAGAATAGGTGCTGTGAGAACCCACGGGAAGGCATGAAATCTATGAGAAAAAGCACTAAGCAAGAGCCAGCCTGGTAAGCTCTGGGTACATGGTGGCCAGAATATCAAGCCCACTGGGAAAGTAGAGTGAAATGCTACTACAGAGACAGGGTTAGGATCTGGAAAGTCTTGGGTTTTATTTCGTAGGCAATGGGAGAAAGAGTACCGAAGGCTGTAACTAAGTGAATGATGTGACCCTATTTATTTTCTTTTATTTTTAAAGTTTGCTTATTCATTTATTTTCAAGAGACAGAGTGATCAGGGGAGGGGCAGAGAGAGAATCCCAAGCAGACTCCATGCTGTCAGCACAGAGCCCAATGGGGGCTCAAACTCAAGACAGTGAGATCATGAGCTGAGCCGAAATCAAGAGTCGGATGCTTAATTGACTGAGCCACCTAGGCACCCCATGATCCTATTTATTTTCAAAAGAAACCACCCTGAAAACAGTGTGGAGAACCTGTGAAGAAAGCAAGACATGAATGCAGGAAAACAGTAGATTTCGTGGGTCCTGCTTTTCTCCTCTGTATGCATCCTACTATGTCAATTACCTTCTTCAAGTATGATACCAGAATGTAATAAAATCCTACAGGTGTGGATTAGCCAGCACAGAATGCTAATTAATTATTATAGATACCACTATTCTGTTATTGTTGCCTGGAATGACAATAGTGTTTGGTAATCTATCAGTATGGTGCTTCATACAGAGCTTAATTATCAACAGAAATTGTGAGGTCATTTTCTTATTTACTATGGCTAAACACTGGTTCCCCCTCTGATATTTATATATTCATTTCTTGCTACCAAAGTGCAGGAGTTTCCATTCATTCTGATTAAATGTCATTTGTTCACTCTGCCCATTCATCTAGCTCTGGGAGACCTTTTGGGTTCTGTCAATAGATTTCTATCTTGCCAAGCTTTGCAACAGCTTCCAAGTTAGACCATCATTGCAATAATGCTTTTATTTGAGTCCTTGATAACACCTGAACAGGCCAAGGGGAGAGAGGATAGAATATGCCATTTATAAATTTAAGGAATAAAACTGTGTTATAAGCCTCTATTTTGCCATCATGTCAAAAAATACATATATATTTTTTCCCATGTTGAAATCTGGGAAAACTATGGAACTGTCCAGGGACATTTTATAAAGAAAAGAATGTATTTCATCTGGCAAAACCAATCTTGAATCCTAATCAATACCATTTTCTTCTCCAAGGATTCACTGATGATACTTTTAACCAACTGTTTCAGTGGTCATCCCTCAGTCCTTATCTTCCTTTGATTTTCAGCTTGAGTTAACACAGTCGATCCCTCCCTCTTCCTTGAAACCTTGTCATCACTGGCCACCAGGACCTTCTCCTGGTTGTCCTCCAACCTCGCTAGTTACTTCCTTTTAGTCTTCCTGTGGTGCTTCCTCCTCGCCTTCTCTGTATCTCAACATTGAGGTGTTCTCCAGCTCAGTCCTTGGACTTCCTCTCTTTTCCAGTTAATTTAGTCCTTTGTTAATTTCAGTATTCGCAGGTAGGTACCTCTCCAACCATGGCCTCTTCTTTGATATCCAGACTCATGAATCCAACTAACTGCCATATGTCTCTTCTTGGATGCCTAATAAGCATCTCAATAGTAACATATCCCCAAACAAGTTCCTCATCAACCCCCTTCCCTAAGCCAGGTACTCCTGTAATTGTCCCGTTTCAGTTAATGCCACCCCATTATTCCAGCTGATCAGGCCAAAATCCTTGGAATTAAGGATTCTTTTTTTTTTTTTCCTCTCAAGTGTACTCAATCTATTAGCAAAATCCAAGTGTTTCTATCCAGAATTTGACAACTTCTTAAACCATATCTCAACACCTTCTTGGGCTAAGCCATCACCACTGCAGTTTGTTACACAGCTTATTACAAGAACCTTGTAACAGGCCTCCCTGCCTCCATGGTAGCCTCCTTTCGGTCTCTTACACCATGAAGCAAACTTTTACAATGTAAATCAGAGAGTGTCACTCTTCTGGTCAATAGCTGCCATCTCTCTAATTCCTGGTCCTTATGAGGGTCTGCAAAGCCCTGCCCAGCCTGCCCTCCTGCTATCTTTCTGACCTCATCCTCTACCACTAGTTCCCCAGGTCCCCAACCCCCTTATGCAGCCATGCTCGACTCCACACTGTGTCAGGAACCCATCAGATGCGTTTCCCTGCTGGGTTCTTGGCACTTGCATTTCCGTCTCCAGAGAGCCACACGTCTTCAGGTTTTACTAAAAGGTCTTCTTGTGTCAAAGACCTTACCTGACTCCCTCTTCCAAACTGAAATCTTCTCCCTCTACCATTGTGCATCTTCTTACCCTACTTCATTTTTCTCCATATCACCTGTCAGCAACCACTATGTATTTACTTATGTAAACTTACATATCTCCCCCTGATAGAGCTACTATCCTGAAGAAGGCATGGATTTCTGTTTATTTTGCCATCCTCTTCTCCCAGGGCCCAGCACAGAGCCTGGCACATGGTAGGTATGTAATATTTGCTCAATAGCTACATAGTTAGAGAGTTTGCCTCGCATGGACAGCATTGAGAAAATTCACTTCTTTGATTTTCTAAATTGGAATATATTTGTTGGAGCACCTGGGTGGCTCAGTAGGTTAAGCATCGAACTTCAGCTTAGGTCATGACCTCACAGTCCATGAGTTCGAGTCCCACATCAGGCTCTGTGCTGACAGCTCAGAGCCTGGAGCCTGCTTAGGATTCTGTCTCTCTCTCTCTCTTCTGCCCCTCCCCACTTTCATTCTGTCTCTCTCAAAAATAAACATTTAAAAAAAGGAATATATTTATCTTTGTCTTCTAGGCTTTTCTCTGATTACCACAGAGTTTTATAGACTACCAGATCAGCCATAAAATAGTAGTAGCCGCAGCATCTAACAGTTATTGAACACTTGAAGGTACACGGTTGAGTGCTAAGAATAGACTGAATCTTACTGAAACTTTTAACAGCCCTGTGAAGTAGCTATTATTGTTTTACCCATTGAACAGGTGGAAAAACTAAGACATAGACTGGTTCAGGTAATTTCCCCAAGGTCACACAGCTAGCAAGTGACCGAACCAAGATTCAAACCCAGGTAGTGTAGCTCCAGGGCCTGTGTTAACTATTATTCTGCATCTTCAGTCAAAAGATTTTTCAGAATTTTTTCAGAATTCTGGAATAGAATTCCTTTGGGCCAGGATGTGTCAACTAACTCGATGGGTAAGTTTCCCTCTTGCACACTCTTCATTCATTGGGGATTTCAATGTCTTCTCTTTTTTTGGCCTTAAAATGATTCACTTTGACAAAGACATTGGACATAAAGTAGAAATTGATGGACTGTTTTTTTAAATTTTCTGTCATTCAGTAACACCCTGCCATCCATCCCTAGGGACAGACCTAAGTCTCCTTTGTCCACTCAAAGCTTAAAAAAACTTTGCCAACATTTTTCAGTTATCCTGGATCAACATTTCTGACATGACTCTGACAGCTCCCTACCAGTCTTTTATATTTTTGTGTTGTTAGAGGTCAATAGCCACTCTTTCTGCCTTTTGTACATGCTCCTTTTTTTAAGGCTGAGCTCCACTGAGAGTTTCCTGGGTGGCCATTTTTGCCTATTTACTTACTCACCCACGTTTATTAAGGTGGCCTTTTTAGAGCCCTCCCACTCTCCTTCCATGCCTCAGGAGCAGCTGAGATCACAGTAGCAGAATTTCATTCTAGGATGCCTCCAGCTGGCATTCCCATTTGGTTGATTCTACCAGTCATTTTTCCAGTCCACAGTTTGGGGGGTGGGGTTGTCACTGGGAAGGGCTTTCCAGCGGAGGCTATGTTTCCCAGCCTCACTTAAGATGAGGAACCTTGTGGTGGAGTTCTGGTTAACAGCATGTGGTCAGAAGTGACGCATTCTGATTGCAGGCTAACCCTCACAAATCCCTCTTCCCGGCTCCCCACAGCCCCCCTTCCCCATCTGTGGGTTGCTGTCTCCACTCCAGCTACTGTTAGGAGCTGCCTGTTGAAGGGGAAGTGCCTCTGCCCGCCCAGGTGCCTGGGTGAGCCCTTGTGGGAGCAGGAAATAAACTTCTGCTGTGATAAGCCGCTGAGGTCGGAGCATCTGTAAACAAGAGCTACGGAGCATCTTCACTAGAACCTCGCACACATATGCTTTTCCAGGAGCCTAGTGAAATCTGTCCACAGCCTGGGGAACGTGCTGAGCCCTAGCACCGTTTCTGTCCTCGGCCATCACCACTTTCACCGGGACATGGGTATGTTCTCCCAACAAATCTCACTGCCACCATCCCGCCAGCCATCTGCTCTGTCATGCCCACCTCGCATGCCCTCTGCCAACCAGTAGAGAAAACTCAGCAGAATGAAAGGTAGAGAGGCAGCTCTTTAAACAAGTGGTTCGGGTGAAGGCCCACCCAGTACCTACTAAGAAAGCTAATAAGAGTAGGAAGAAAAGTAAAGATTCAGGGAGGAGGCCAGTGTTCTCCCTGTTGGGGGGCGGGGGGAGGGGCAGGAACAAGCTCCAGGCCATGTAAGAAACTCTTATTCGGCCCTGAGGTGCAGGCCAAGAAGCAGGCCTTGTCCATCCTGCAAGCCAGGCAGCAAGTAGCTGCTGGCAGCCTGGGCCCCTGGGTGGTTCGGTGTGTTCTTTGTGCAGCCTTTATGCCGCAGTGACAGCCCGAGTGTTCCCAGGACAGATGGGTGTTTGAGAGCCTAGCCCGGCGGCGGTAGGGAGAAGGCCAAACCAGAGAAACCCGTTCCTAGAAGGCCCAGTCCTGGTGCCCCAGAACCTCCTGGCAGAGGGCGCTCTGCGAGGGCGGTGTGGCCCCAGACCCTGAAGAGAGTGGAGCTACTGGTTGTTTGGCTTCAGATTTTTTTTTTTTCCCCTGCATAAAATAGGAATAAGTCAACAATATTGCCCTGTTTGGAAGTAATATTAAATATCAAACATAATTAGTATTAACGACTAAGACACTTATGAAGCATTTACTGAGTGCTAACCACTGTTTTAAGTGCTTTGCACAAATTAACTCAGTCCCCCGAACAAACCCTATGAGGTGGTGCTGTTCTAATCCCATTTTCTAGATGAGGGAACTGAGGTCCAGAGAAGTAAACTATATTGTCTGGTATCACACAGGCAGTGCCTGCCCGTGGCTGAGATTTAAACCCAGGAGTCTGGTGTGAGCCCAGGTTCTTAGCTACTGTGTCAGGCCTCCAGAAAAAACTGCTGGTTACTGCAAAGGAGGGCTTAGGGAGGAGACTATACCAAGTCGACAGACAGTGGACACCGACTACACCTTGCTCCCCATCGTCCTGCCTTGTTCCCATGCCTCTGCGGGACTGGGAAAGGGTAAATGGCCCCATTCAGTGTTTCAAGGAAGGAGGTGGCTTTTGTGTAGGGGCAAAACCCTGAATTAGCAATCAGGAGACCCATGTCTACCACTTAGCATTGTGGTCTTGGGCAAGTTACTTAAGTAACCTGAGTTTTAATTTCTGCATTTATTTATTTATTTATTTATTCAACGTTTATTTATTTTTGGGACAGAGAGAGACAGAGCATGAACGGGGGAGGGGCAGAGAGAGAGGGAGACACAGAAATCGGAAACAGGCTCCAGGCTCTGAGCCATCAGCCCAGAGCCTGACGCGGGGCTCGAACCCACAGACCGCGAGATCGTGACCTGGCTGAAGTCGGACGCTTAACCGACTGCGCCACCCAGGCGCCCCTTAATTTCTGCATTTATAAGAGGAAATCATGCCCTGTGGGGGGCTGTTATGAGGCCTAACCATGTAAAGGCCTATTACTATTCCTAGCATCTAGTGGCACTTCTATCAGCTAGTTGACTACAAATCTGAGCCAGGATTCAACTCTGGGCAGATGGGATATTGTGGGACAGGTCCGGGGTGCCTTTTGAGCAGGAGGAACTGGACAGAAACCCTGTTGCTTGGAGGGCTGATGTCCACACCACTGCACTTAGGCTGCCATCTGCTCCAATCCTCAAGAACAAAATTCTCACCTTTCCCGGCAGTCTAGAAGGGCAAGTTCACAGCACAAGGCCAGGAGGATACAGCCAACCTGAGGGCAGAGCTGGCCTCGCCAGCCCAGTGTTGAGGTGCAGAGCCAGCCTAGAAGCCCATTTCTCGGAGGGTAGTTGGGGGCACACGTGGGCTGCCTCAAACACACTGCCCTGGGTTAGTGAGTAATCGTGGCTGTAGGACCGATCCCTGCCTAGAGAGCTGTTCTTTCCCCACTGCCTCTGAGCACTCAGCACATTCAAACCCCCAAACTGATGCCGATGACGGTTTTGGTTTTGTGTGTTTGTGATTGTTGCCACGTCTGCCGCTTGCTACAGGGATAAGGGGTTGAACCATGAGCTTCTGGCCTAGACAGACAAGATGGGAATCTCGCCGGTCTTCGGGCCTCCACATGGGGTCTTCATGGATTCTGTGTTCACACGTCACTGGGGGTCTGATCCTATGGGTGATTTTGTCCCCACTCCTGCCGCCATCTGTTCAGTGACTATTACAGTTCTTAGGGTCCCCACTCTCTTGATGTGATTCATGATCAGCAGGCCCATGCAACCCCCTCCCCAAGCTAAGAAGTCCCATTAAGTGTATCTGCACTGGAGGGTGCTGTGTGTGCAGTGGAGAGCTCAGGGCTTAGAGGGGGCAGTGAGATTGGGCGTGACAGATGTCTGAGGTTCAGTCCTGTTAGCCAGGACTCATTTAAGCAAACACCTAGGACTCGATAGAGCAGAAAACCATGTATGTCTGCTCTGGCTGGCTTAGGACATTCCGTTTTTCCTTGCACAAGTCCGTTCCCATGTCAGGGGTGGTTCCTGCTGCTTCACATGGGCTCAGGGGATCAAGTGTAAGGTCCAGGTTCAGGATCTGGAACGTGTAGAACCAATGTGCTTCCCTGAGGGGATCTGGGCTTCCAGCAGAGAAGAAAGATGTATTTTTCTCATGTATGCCCCAGGATGGGGCTGCTCCTTCTAGGTCCTTTGATGATCAAAAGGCATTGATCTGCATGATGGGTTCAACATTCTGTCTTATGTGGTGTAGGGAAGGAAATCGAGAGAAAGAAGGGGGAGGATACCACATTCCAAGCAGTTTGGGGCCAAATATGAGGAACAGCTCACATTTTTTTTTTTCTGAGAGTTTCTCAAGCCTCTGTTAAATAGAATGGGTATCCCTTTTCTTTCATCCATCAGAGCATCCCACAAATATTGTCTCTGTGTGCTAAGGGCTTTCCAGGGCTGCAGGACCCTGGGGAAGCATATCTACATTCTGGGGCAGATGTCGGGGGAGGAAGAGGATCCCTCATTGGGGCTCCTATCCTGGGGTGTGTGGAAGGGGTGGGTCATTACACTGCACATATCGCTGCCTTACAGCAATGGCGGATGGGAATAGTGTACGGGCCCAGGTACGAAGGACGCACACACACTTCATCTAATGGGCATCTGCTGGGCACTTGGGATGAGCCAGGCTCTGTGCTGGAAATCAAAACTAAATAAGCCCCAGACTTGCTGTTGAGGAGGCCAGTCCAGGGGAGAAAGTGGTATCAGGCAGATGCACAGCTATAAGCAGACTGGTTCATCCTCCCAGCAGGCAGGAGAACCCAAGGATGGGCCTGTTGTTCTTGTAAGCTGAGCAACTCTGAGGATGTGACCTTCTGGTCCAGTATCTCTCCTGTCACTTTTGGAGAAGTGCCCAAGGGGCGGCTTGATCACCCAAATCAGCACCCCAAGTTCAGCAGCTGCTCTGTCATTAGAGTTACCTCTGGTACCACTGGGGTGCAGCATGGGCTGAGGGGTTTGTGCACCAACTCAAAAGGTGTCCACTGAGTGCTTACCAGGCACAAGCATTATAGTGGCTGTCCAAGACGGGTACCTAGGGCTCCCCACTGGGAGGACAGATCCATAAGTTACATGCTGTAGGACGAAGAGCCAAATTGGCGATGTGGATGCAGAGGAAGGAGAGTGTGTTTGGGATGAGCTAGGAGGGAAGTGTGGCTTATTTACAAAAAGGCATTAGTCAACATGAGGCGTTCAACACTGTCTTCCGTGGAGTTCACCTGGCACCACCCTGATCTTATTACCTCTTCCCTTCCTGGTTCCTACCTTATGAAAGGGTATAAGAAGATGCTGACGTCAGAAATGGCAAGTCAGGGCACACGCCAAGTTTCAGGACGCTTCTCCCGCTGCCCCTCCCACCAGCTTGCCGCAGCCTCTTCCTGCTGCCCCAGGGACAGGCCTAACCTTGGAAGACTGCAAGCAATGCCCCAGCTGTACATTTCCCTGGTCTGGGACTGCCACCTGGGGCAACGAGGGTGTTGTTTTTCTCCCATGGTTGCCCTTCTGGTTACCTGAGTGACTCATGGGAGGCGGCAGGCCAGCCTGGGGCAAAAGAGAAGGGCTGTGGCCCAAGGCCAGCTGGGGCTTAGTGCCAGGGATGTCCTGAGTGTCCAGACCTCATGAGATGCTACAAGGGAGGAGCTTGTTCCCACATGGGCATAATTGTTTTTTGGAAGTCAGCAATGTGGCTTGGTAAAGAATACAGTGAGGCTCTCAAGGAGGAAGAAAGGAAAGGTAGGGAGATACACATTTTTTGGCCAGAGTGCCATCAGATAGTAGAGAGCACATTCTCCTAGAAGGACGCAGGGCACACTCTGTCCTTGCGGTGCCTTTTCCCAATCAGCAGGGGCCAGTGTCCCAGGCAAGCCACGGTGGGTGTAGTGCTGGCGTGTCACCAACAGCTCTCCATCCTGTCCGTGACACCCACACCCACTCTCAGGACTGAGTGGGTGGCTGAGAGGGGTCTCCCTGGTGGAACCTTTCCTTGTCTTAGGCAGACTTAGAAGGAAGTGTGGTGAGTGTGGGTTATGCATCCAGAGCGGAGCTGAGAAGGCAGAGAACAAGGTTTCTACCCACATCGTGGACACCTCTGCTTTCTCCCTCTTACCTGTTGTCTCACCTTGGCTCTCATTAAGCAAAGACTCAAATTTTCACTTAAGAGGAGAAGCTGGTTAGAGGCCCAAAGTCTCACTGCATTTATGTTGGGGATAGAGGAGGAGAAGGTAGGGAGGTTCACGCGAGTGCAGAAGTCCTCAGGCTCCAGCCCACAAGGTGTACCTCTGAAGTACCGGAAGACATGGATTCCACCTCCCAGGCTATTCCCTCTTTGATTTTAGGATGTCACTTTGCTGGACTGGTCAGGCAATGGCTATATCACAACTCTGCTTCAAACACAAGGACTGTGTTTGGGAGCACTGTGCCCACTCTGACAGCATCTGCCTCTAGCCCTCTCTCTGGCTTTGTGCTTGCTATTCCTTTCTTGGTGTGAACTGCGTCCAGGAGACAAACCAATGCCTTACTGTCCATGCCCACCTTACTCCCTAGTCATACCACACACTCCAGAAA
The DNA here is from genome assembly GCF_016509475.1 of Prionailurus bengalensis. NCBI lineage: Eukaryota > Metazoa > Chordata > Mammalia > Carnivora > Felidae > Prionailurus > Prionailurus bengalensis. The sequence goes on from NC_057360.1 coordinate 25,914,536, forward strand.
GTTCTACTGGGACTGACCAAGAGTATCAACAAGATTGACTGTTGATCATGATTGGCCTGCCCCACCCATGAACCCCTTTCCACCCAGAATATCTCAGCATTGACTTGCCATTAAGAAGAAAGCTCTGAAAACATGCTGGTGACCTTTCACCTAATCATCTAAGCCATCCTTCAGGGCTCAGACCAATTTTTACTCCGTGACAAAGCCCTCCCTGTCAACTGCAACTTACCTCCATCTTCTTCCTTCACCTTCTGGACTCACAATATTTAACAACCACACCTCTCTTGTGTCTTCCTTCATCACTTCCTGCATGCTCCCTTTTGGCATGCCTATGTATGACCTTGCACCAGGGGCCAGGGGGCAGGTGTAGCATGGCACCTCTATATCTATCTACATCTATATCCTCTATATCTGTATCTATATATATCTATCTATCTATATATTTAAAAAAAATTTTTTTTAACGTTTATTTATTTTTGAAAGAGACAGAGACAGAATGTGAGTGGGTTAGGGGCAGAGAGAGAGGGAGACACAGAAACAGAAGCAGGCTCCAGGCTCTGAGCTGTCAGCACAGAGCCTGACACGGGGCTCGAACTCATGAGCTGTGAGATCATGACCTGAGCCGAAGTCGGATGCTCAACCGACTGAGCCACCCAGGTGCCCCTCTATCTATATATTTTATACATATACATGACCATCTCAGATCTCACAGGTGGCATCTGAAAAGTGATCTTTTGAAACATATAAGAGTTGGATGGAAAAGACTTTGTGGTAGACAAAGGCATCAAGACAGGAAATGGTGGGTGGATATGTGGGGAACCACCAGGATGGGTCCCAACCAGGCCAGGTCCTTCAAGTTGGCCCAGTCAGCACCTGGGCTTCACTCTTTCAGGCTTTACCCACTTTGGCAGCTTTCTGCCCAGGGCCATCGGTGGGCAGTGACTCAGAGATGCTGCAGGAGGGAGTAGAAACAACAATGTGGTCACCTACTGTAAAACCCAGTCAGCCACCCCAGCCCCGATTTTCCATGCATGGGTAACCCTGCTAACCCATGCCCCCGGTCAACACCAGGACGCCGTTCATGGGTCTCAGCTTCATGAGGTACTACTGAAAATACTGTCTGCCTGAGAGGTGAGAGAACTGGCCACTAAGCACCCCATGGCGGTCTTGTTTGCTTCTGCAGACTGGTCAACAAGCCCTGAAGTTGGGTTAAAGCTCAGTGGGTGGTGGGAGTGGGCTGTGCTGGGGAGCAGACCGGCCAAGGTTGAGAAAGAACAAAGAGAGAGGAGAGGGCCTAGGGGGAGCACGGAGCCTGTGCCTGGCAGCCACCTCCTGCTGGACCCCTGGAGGCACGCTGCTCAGCCCTCCCAGTTGAAGTGCTCTCTGGGGCAGAGGGGCGGGTGGTGGGCCCAGATGTACTGGGTTTTCCTAATGGATAAAGTCAATTTTGTGACTGAAAGGCTAACCATGGAATCTAACCACACAAATGAGAATTTGGCCTTCCCTCATCAAAACCACATGGGAATTCCCAGGAACTACCCAGGAGATTCTGATTCAGTGGCTCCAGTGAGGACTGTGAGTGAGTGAGTCAGTGATTGATTGATTGATTGATTGATTATTTATAACAAGAATGCAAGACCTCTAGAAGAAGGCCTGGAATTAGAAAAAATTAGATCCACAAATGGTTACAGATCTTTTCTGTGTGTAGAGCAGCTGGAATTCCGGCCTCTTCAGGCCAAATCACTCAAGGCTCAAATCACTCTGAGGCTGGCCTACAAAAGGCCTCCCCTGAAGTGCCCTGGAGAGCAAGAAAGAACCCTGAGCTCATCCTGTGGAAGGGAGTTCCTCATCCAAGGGGCAATGCTGCCACCTGCTGGCTAGTTCTAGAAACTTCTCCCATTTTCCAGGTGCCTGGTGTAAACAGGTGAGAAGCCAGGTGACATGGCCCTGCCCTCCCTCTTGTTCTGCCTTTGAAAATGTTCTATTTCTATTCTGAGAACTACAGCATCCCCAGATCTTGCACCTCTTCTGTCTCCTCTCATTTAAGCCCATGTTCCCTGGGAAGCCACTAGTCAAAGGCAGATCCTGTTAATCTGATACCTTGCCCTGAATTCCATTCACTTTAGCACACATTTGACATGAGCCAGGTGTGGGTTGGCCACACAGCGGAAAATAATGGAGGGCCTTTTGCAGAGGTGGTGATTCATGAAGATGGAGAATTCTTATCCAACGTGACGTCTGAGCTAAGTCCTAAGCATAAGCGAGAGTCAGCCAGGTGAAAAATAAAAAGGGAGATTCCAGGCAAAAACACTAGCACAATAGGATATTCTGGCCATTTGACTATAGAAACTCAATTGTTTTATTTTTAATCCACTTCTTTGCCCCAAAATGATGGAAGCACAAACATTGCCCCTCAATTTCTGGGCAGGTTTCGAGATTTAGAGAAAGGAAACAAGTTTTCCAGTTGCTAAAATTAGATTCTGGGTTTTAGAGGTCTCCAGGTCTGTTGTGACAGTACAAGAGGCAGGTCTAGGTTTGAGAGAAGAAGCCACATAACCAGGGAAGACAGCAGGCAGAGACACTTTCTCTCTACTAGAGAGTTCTCCTGGCCCGTGTGGGGAAGGGCTCTAAGTCACCACCCACAGCCTGGTCCTGCAGTGCCCCACAGGGGTATCCAGGCCCAGAGGGAAGTGGCCGCATACACTGCATTTTCAGCCTTGCAAAGAATCTCCAGGTTATGAGAATGGCAGCAAACCATCCCTGAGCCAGCAGACCTATTAGCCCCACGCTGAAAGAGCCCCAGATGTCTCCGTGCTAACCCTTGTTGCTAAATGCCCAGCCACCAGGCACCCTCAGCCCATGAAGGACTTGGGGACCTCGACATAGGCTCAGAAACAGAGAAATACAAATTTAAACCACAATGAGAAAATAAAGGAACTCAATGTTCTTGCATGCCCGCTGTGCAGCAGATTCATACTGGTCATAGGCACAGGAAATACCAGGACGTGGCATCAGAATAAAACGGAGAAGGTGTACCTATTGTAAAGCTGGTTGATGAAACTCTCTGGTTGGTGGGTAGGAGGCCAAGAGTCTAGGACATTCTGTAGCTATGGTGGTTCCAGGATCCTAGCCAAATGTTCTCTCCCAAATGGCATGAGGCCTTATTTGTGCCCTAGAAGGTTGTGGTTGTCTGCCTCCCGAGTGCCGCCTCTGCACTTATTCTGGGGCCAAACACAATGGAGGCCAAATTTGATCACATTCTACTTCTGCTCATAATCCTTCCGCAAAAGAAGTCTATACCTTCTAAAGTATATCCTTTTCAGTGCCCCCTCCCATACCCTCCAGGATCGAGCCCAAGCTCCTTAGCATGTTCTACAGACCCTGCTTGTCCCTCAGGCCCCCATTTGGCCATTTTCTGAATCCCCACTTCCACCAGAACGGCTGAGTTAAGGCCTCTGTCCTGTGCTCCCACATCTGGGTTGCTCCCATCATGGCCCTGAGTACACTCTCAAACTACCTGCTCACTTCTTCATTTGTCTCACCACACTTTGGGGTACCTGAGGACAGAAACTGTGTGTGGATCACAATCACTTCTACAGTGCCAGCACAGCACCCTCATTTCAAAGGGGGTATTCAGCAGGTTTTCTTAAAGGAGATCCTCTCAACATGAGACCTCAAGGATTGGGGTGCAATTTCAAGAAGAGAAAGCATGGCACCAAATGCAAAGGTCCTGGGGTTGGAAAGAATGTGGCATGTCTAAGAAACATGCTAAGGACACTGTGGCTGGGATGCAGAGAGGTAGGTGAGCAGGTGGCATGGAATTTGGTCTGTTAGGTTCTAAGCGATGTGGGAAGTCATTGAAATGTGTTAAGCGGATAGAAACATTATCCTATACCCACCACTTCTCTTTTTGCTTTCACCTAACACAGGCTCTCTTCTGAGAACGGTTCCTGGCAGCCTTCTCCAGTGGTGCTTAGTTTTCTCCACCACATCCCTCCTACCACTGGGTGGGGCACCCGCCTTGCCTTCCTCACTCCTTCTTGCTGTTGCAAGCTATTCTTCCTCAAAAGTTCCCAGCTGTGAAGATCAAGTCGTCAGTCTGCAACGCCCACCACCCCTCAAACCCCAGATGACTACCCTTCATTCCTTCTATGGCACTTAGCACCGGGCTCACTGTCACCATCTGTCATCAGTTTTGGGATTATAACTCCATGGAACTGGCTTCTTAGTTCCCTGGGTGTTTCTCCCTCAGTGATGTCCTCCCAATGGCATCTCAAAGACTCAAGAGCCTGACATCGAGAGTAACTGCATCCCTGTCAGAATCTCAGCTAGGTGCGTCTTCCTCTCTGACCAGCACCTATCTCCTCCTGAAATCCCATCACTGGCAATCCTTTATCTCAGTGAATGGCTGCCTCTCTTACCTTTAACTCATGCCCCACACCCCTCCTGTTCTCTCTCCCCACCTCACTTGGCTCAAATTCCATGGTTTATCACTTCAATTACTTCTTTCTTTCATATGCCCTCATCCCCAATACCCCTCTTTTGCTTCACTCTTTTGTTTGGCAAAACTCTGATCTAGTTAACTGCACCTCTGAGTCTACTCCATGCCTGTGCCCACAGAGTGGACCACAGCAGCAGGAAAGTGCACATCCTCACACTCTCCCTGACTGGCCATGACAGCTAACCTCAGGTGGGCCTATAATGCTGCCCGACAATCATGAACCCATGCACTGTCCCACATTCCTAGACAAATACTTTATACCTTCTTTTTATGCAGGTCCCCCACACCTCCTGCCCCACCTGCCATCTTAGCCAATGGCCTCACTTCCTATTGCACAGAGAAAAAGCAGCCCTAGAAAGAGCATTCCCTCAAGTTCCCACCTCTACATCTCCCCACACACCTCTGTCTGTGTCTATGTCCTTTAACGTTCCCCCTGTTCTTGTGGATGAGCTGCCCACTCATCTCAGAGGCTGACCCTTGCTTGGTCCTGGACCCCACCTCCTCTCACTTTCTCAACGACCAGAAGTTCCCTCTGCTCCTGCCTCAGGCTGTTCCCATGCTCAGCTCTCTCTACAGTGAAGCTCCTTGAATGGCCTGTCTATACTCATTAGCTACAATTCCTCTCCCGTCTGCAATCTACTCCAATCAACTTTTGAGGCCCATATGGCTAAATCAAATGGTAAAGTCACAGTCTTCATTTAACTTCATTTAATGGGCTCTCAGCAGCATTTGACATAATGGTAATTTCCTTCTCTTTGAACCATTTCTTCCCTTGCTCTCCAGAACCTCACATCTTTCTGGTTTATCCTCAAGGCCCTGTGTTCTCTGCTTTTCATCTCTTTTGCTTCTCATCTCCCCACTTCTCAGACTCTGTCCTTGGACTTCTTCCCTTTACTACTACTACCCTCTCTTGGTGACTCATATAATCATGTGGCTTTAAATGCAACCCATATGTTGATAACTCTTTAAATGTTATGTTCTACTAAGATCTCTATCTTGAATCAGATGCCTATATCCAATCCAGTGCTGATATCAATGATCTCTTATCTATCAGTTATCAATTATCTTTAGGCATTGCCCAAGCCTAAGCTCCTTTGATCCTTTCTTGTAAAATCTACTCCGAAACGCCTTCCCCATCTCAGTTAACCACAGCATCACCCTTCCAGTTGGTTGGGCCCCAAATCATAGGGTGTCCCTGATACCTCTTTTTCTCCTGCTTCCACATTCAACCTATAGCCACATCATGTTAGCTTGAACTTCAAAATATTTCTGGAATTTGACCATTTCTCACCATTCTGATCTAAACCACTGGATTACTGCAATGTCTCCTAACTGACCTTCTTGAGTTTACTGTTGCTCCCATGTGGTTAACACATTACTCACAGCAAAAGCCAGACTCCTTAAAATGCCCTGCAAGATCCTACACAATCTGGCCATGACTTCATCTCCTCCTTCCCGCCCCCCCCCCCCCCCCCCACCACGCTCACTCTATCCATCCACTCAGGCCTCCTTTCCCCCACAGTCTAGGCATGTTCCTGCCTCAGGGGCTTTGTACTGGTTTTTCCATCTCCTGCCTTCTCCCAGATGTCTGTACATCTTGCTCTCTCGCCTCCTTCAAGGTTTTGCACAAAAGTTATCTCTTTAGTGAGATCTAGCTCAGCCATGCAATTCAAATTGCAATCCCCACACCCTCACTTCCAAGCCCCTTAACACTATTCAATTATTCCCATAGCACTTATCAACATCTCACAGACCCTATCATCTGATTACTATGTTTATTTTGGGGGTTTGGGGTTTAAGATTAAAACGCAAAGTTTATTTCTCTCTCGTGCTACATGTTCTCTGAGGATCCGCACAGAGGCCATTCAGGGATCCAGGTTACTGGACGGTGGAGGTACCACCCTCTCAAATGTTGCTGGTTTGTCAAGAGAGAGAGAAGGGGGAGCTTGGAGTCTCATTGAGAAACACGCATGCCATGTCAGAAAGACACTCATACTTCATTGGCCAAAAGTAATCACGCGGTCCTGACTAACCACAAGGGGCCAGGGAATAAATCCTACAGTATGCTAAGATGGGGGAAACTGGAAATATTTGGTGGACAACATCACATGATTACTAAGCAGTCAATATTTATTACATGAACAAATGAATCAATTTGAGGGAATGAGCTAGAAGCTTTTGCCCTTGATGAAGCCTTTATTGGAAATTGAGGAAAGGGGAGGAATACGATATAGGAGTCAGTGACTAATCAGATGTGTAGAGTGTGAGAAAGTCTAGTCTGACTCCTAGGTTTTCAGTCTGGGTGAGTGGAAGAATAGTAATTGTGACTTTATTTTACAAAAAAAAAAAAAAGGTAGAGAAGATACAAATGTAGATGTGTTCCCATGTGTGTGCTAGGTAGGCTGTAAACGAGACACCTGCATCTTGCCGTCACTTGTTGCTAGATAAGATATGACATTTGGCACCAGGTCTTTTGCTTAGTAAAGTGTTTATTCTTTGTGGTCAGAGGACCTGGGGACCTGGCTGGGAATCATAGGTGCCCTGTGCTCTGAAAGCACTGCAACCTGTTATAGGGGCAGAGACCTGCAAAATGTGGGGAGCAAGGAGGGATTTAGGGAGATGCAAGGCACTTTGAATGTGTCGCCTCACAACGTGTCATCAGTGAAGTATTCTTATAGAATTTACCATTAAAGATACCCTACCCAGGATCATGCTCTTCCCAGAGCACCTGTACCTGGTGAGCCAGTGAGAAGGAGGTAGAAAGACCTGGCCTCTGGACATGGAATGTTACTTGTGTCCTGGTTTTTAAATACAAATTCAATTTCTTTAATCGACATAGGGCTATCACATTATCTATTTCTCCTTGACCAAACTTAGGTAGTACATTTCTTTCAAGGAATTTTTCTATTCTAACCCATCAAATGTGTTGTGATACAGCTGTTTATAATATTTCCTTATTATTAATCTTTTAATGTCTGTAGAATCTGTAGAGATGTCACGGCTCCCAACCCTGATATTAGTAGGTGGTGTTTTCTCTCTTTTTTTTTTTTTAACATGATCAGTCTGACTAGAGGGTTATCAATTTTATTGATCTTCTCAAAGAGCCACCTTTTGGTTTCACTAGTTTTTTTTTCTATTGCATTTATTTTCTCTCTTAGTTATTTCTGCCCTTATCTTTATCATTCCCTTTATTCTACTTTAGGTTTACGTTGATCTTCTTTTTTCTAGTTTCTTGAGGGGGAAACTGAGGTAGTCATTTTAGACCTTTCTTCTTTTATAATAGAGACCTTTGTGTAAGTGTAAGTTTCTAGTGGCTTGAATTTGTTTCTGTTTTGTTCACTGATAAAACTGTAATGTCAAAAACTGGAATTGGTACATAGTAGGTGCTAAATATTTGTCAAATTAATGAGTTAATGCCTCCTGTCTACCCCAAACCCTCTGAAGAGTTCCCATGTTATTCCAAAGAAAGCCAAGTCCTTACAGAATCCCTTCTCTGACCCCTGTTCTTGCTGTCCGTCCCCCCCCCCCCCCCCCAAGCTACATCCCCTTCTTTGCTGTCCCTCAGACAAGCCTGGCAGTATCTGAGCTCAGGGCTTTTGCATTTCCTGTTTTTCTGCCTGGAATCCTCACCCCCACCCCATTTCTCCAGGTAACAAATGATGTTTATCTTTGTGCCAAGAGTTTCTGCCATCTCTCATCCTCCCTTCCCCTGTGGCTCCTCCTGGATGAAGAAACTTGGCCGAAGAGCTGAATCCGGATACTTTGGGTTCTCATTTCCACAGCAGCCCTGCCTAGAATCCTCACTAGAATCCTGTGCCCTGAGCCCATGAGCCCCAACACCTTTGGGTGCCTCATCAAAATCAGGTTTGTTTCTGCAAGGCTGAGGACTGGAATTGGCCTAAGCACTTTCACCTCATGAGGCACAGCCACTAGGAGGTTGTTGATACAAGAGTTTAACTTTATTCATTTTACAAACAAGGACATAATTTGCCTCACTGTTTTCAAATATAATGGCATAAAACTGTGCAAAGTGTGTCTTTATATTTTTATAATCGCTTATAATTTTGTTTGTGTTTTTATCTCCATCCTCCACCCACACCCTCTGAGTAGGCTTGCCAGGGATTTTCGAGACCTTTCCACTGCTGGGGTATGGTGCAGGACCACTCCTCAGTTCGTTTTAGCCAGGAGACTCCACACGGAGGGAGTAATGTTGCATTCCAGGGGCCCTAAAAGGAATTTCTTTCCAGAATCTCGGCTGCACACCCAGGGCCAGAGCATGAAGAAGAGAGGTTCTGTCCAGTTACGCTCCGTGCTGCAGTTGAAAAAGGAAAGAGGAGGTGTGTTTTTTGTTTTGTTTTTTTTTCATGGAAACCTCAAACGCCTCTCCTGTGAATTACCTCTATGTTCAGGCAGCCGAGCTAGACAGCTGCGAGGAGAAGCATGTGTGTTTGGCGGGGGCCTTGGAAAGAAAAGGCCCCTTGTACCGTGGCCAGCGACTGGAGGTGGTGTGGCCAGGAGGACAGGGGAGTTGGGGAGCCCCGCAGCAGCTGCGCCAGAAGCCGGAATCCCAGTGGCAATGCTCAAGTGGGCCGGAGGGGGAGCCCGAGAGCCGAGACGCCCATCCCTGCGCAGAGGCGCGCAGGGAGGGCTGTGCCCCAGAACACAGGGCCCCAAGGAATATGGTGTGAAATTCCTGACAGTGTGAGGCCCCTTCCCTCCCCTTCTTTTCTTGGCATACTCAAACTCATCCTTCAAGGCCCAACTCAAAAGACGTTTCGTTTGGAAAGACTTCCCCAAAGCCCAGGCAAAGCCAATTCCCCCTCCTCCTCCTTGCAACACGCAGCATTGGCGGCCCAAGGTGCTCCGGGTTCTCCAGCAGGCTTCGCAGGGCTTCGCAGGACCTGGCCTGGTTCCCCTGCACCAGCCGGGCTCAGCGCCTGGCTCAGAGCAGCGCTTCTCGGTGTACCTGGGACTCATGCTTCAGGATCCTGCATGGGCTGGTCGCAGTGCGGACTCCGGGATCCTCCTGGACCTGAGGAACCCCTGGGGAGTGTGCCCCGGAATCATCATATTTAACTAGATGCCCCAGTTATTCTTCTGCACAGCAAGACTGGCACAAAGTACAGTGTTTTTAACCAAGAATCAAAGCAAACCAGACTAAGAAACACAGTTGCCATCACAACTCCGCATATACATAAAACTAAAACTAAAAAACAAAACAAAACAAAACAAAACTTGAAACTAAAGTTTTCCTTACGATGTGTCAGATATTCTGATATATTTTATATTCTACTCTGTTCTGTTTTACTCCATTCTATTCAAGCAAGCACGTTGGGTGTGACTCACTAAAGTGATTCCCTGGCCTGGTCACAAGTTTTGTCCCTCAGTTTGGAAAACATAGAGTGATGCTCACCAAATGTTTGATGAATGAATAAATGCAAGACGGAGCAACCAAGCAAATGCTTGTATCTCAGCAACTGTAAAACAGAGGGGCTGCGTTAGATAATTTCTAAGATCTTTTCATTCAAAATTCTGAGACCCGATGCCTTTTCTTCAATTTCCAACAGCTTCATCATGCCCTAGGGCTGGTGATCTTTACTTACAGAGATTCCCACTGATAGAAGAGCGCAGTGGGTTCTATTTCTGTGTGTTCATTAAGTAAGGACATGCAGTGCCTTCCCTTCTAGCGTCCCCAGGCTTGTTGTCTCCCAGCCTGGAAGGACCAGCAAAGGCAGGAGGCAAACCTAATAGTATAGGAGATTCCTGGAAGTCCTGTCTGTGGTGTTCTCTCCTTGTCTTCCACATGGTCCCAAGGTTAAGGTGGAATAGAAGAAATCTCTGTGGCCTGGAAGGGTGTGTTATCCCCAGGGCAAAGAAAATGTGCTACTATATCAATAGAGAGAGTGAATGTTTGAGTGTTTGGCCAGTTGTGTTCAGAGGGCCGTGAACCTCAGAGATTCCCATCCTGCGGCTGATATAGCTCATCCTCCTACAGTGTGGGCCAGGGGCTTTGGTGTTCATCTGGGAAGGCCACCACAGCACAGGGTGGGTCTTGAGGAGCCAGAAGGGGGCTGGTCTTCGTGGAGAGTCACCAAAGAGGTTCTGGTTCAGTGGTACCTGGTTATAGCTCATCTATAGGGTAAGGCCTCAGGAGAGCTGGAGGAGAGTTCTTGTGGAGACCAGAGGTGGGGTTCTCCACTGCTCGCTTTCTTTCTTTCTTTCTTTCTTTCTTTCTTTCTTTCTTTCTTTCTTTCAGATTATTTATTTTGAGAGTGCGGGGGAGGGGAAGAGAGAAAGGGAGAGAGAGAGAAGCCTAAGCAGGCTCCACAGTGTTGAGCTGAATGCAGGGCTCAGTCTCATGACCTGAGCCAAAACCAAGATTCAACACTTAGTCAACTGACCCATCCAGGCACCCCCTACTGCTTCCTGATGTTTGGATTATAGCAGAGGCTAGTTCCCATCTCCCAAAATTTTGTTATGATTATCTAATATTGGTAGAGTCCTTGCACTCTGCAAGCCACATCATCTCATTTAATCCCCACAACTCTGTAAGGTAGGTAACTATTATTAGCCTTAATTTACAGATCAAGAGGCTGAGACACAGAAAGGGTAAGTAACTGGCCCACACTCATGCAGCAAGTGGTAGAGGCAGGATTAACTAACCCACACAGCCTGACTCCAAAGCCTGCATGCTCGGTCACTACACTGTGCAGCCTTCACCAGAGGCAGGTGGAGTTGTCAGCCAAGGGTGGTGGTGTCCGCCTGGTGCTCTTCTGCAGGAGGTGCTGGCAAGCACTGGCATTCGGAGTCATCACCATGTCTTGTCATCCTGTCTGGAGCACGCACCTCTCACCGCATCATTGATTACATGTGTTGAGTGTAGCACATAATGAAGAGCCCAGGCTTATGCTCTTATGCCCAGGCTCACTGCTCTGGGGATGTCGTTGTAAGCCTGTTTGACTAGCCTGTCAGTGGGGATGCTTGGGACAAGGAGACCAAAGTGAGCCAGAAAGATGGTAGTTTTCTGGTGGCAGGTAAAGAAGGAAAAGCATTCTAGAGGAGCAGGGATGGTTAAAGACATCAAGCTCCCACCAGCTGTAGGATAAAAATAATAATACATCTTATTAAAAAACCACTCTATGGTTGACATTGGACTAAATCCTTTAGAAATATTGTTTTAGGGTATTTTCACAACAAGCCTGTCAATGAAGGTATTCTTATTCTACAGAGAACCCAAGACTCAAAGAAGGTAAGGAAACTGATCAAGGTCATCTAACAAATAGAATTGGGATTCGAAGCCAGATGTGTCTAATCTAAGATCATGTACCCAGTCCCTATCCCACCCACAATTCTGCTTCTCGCTTATATACTTTTACTCAACAAAGTTTCATGCCTGAGAGAAAAACAACGCTACTGTGCTTGGGACACTTAAGTGGTTCCATTAATCTTCCTCAAGGATGATGCAGGGCTGGTGCAAGAAAGCAGATTGGTGACAGCTGGTGGCAGAGCATGGGGAAACCCGCAGGGGAGAGGGTCCAGGCTTCAGAGTCTCATCTGCAGAACTTGGGAAGACTCTCGGGTCCTCTCAGAATTACTGTCTGACCCAGTGTCCAGACTCAGCCATGGTTCACCAGCTCAGCAAGGTGCCAAGCACCCTCCAGGTAGAGGGTCAGTCTCGTCCATTTTCTACCCATGTCACTCAGTTCCCTTCAGCCATCCATGTAGTTCAGACACTGCTGGGCCCCTACACGGTGCCTAGTGGGGGTCAGGTGCCTTCCTTTCTCTTCCTGCCTTGTGTTTTTCTCTTCATCTCTGCTTTATTCCCTTCCCAGATAAGCAGGAAGGGGGGGCCCTTATTTTCACCACTGCCAGTCAGGGCAGCTCTGGGACAATACCAGATTTTTAAGGTAGACTTTTTAATAACAAATAAGTAAAAATAATGTCTCCCTTGTTTCCACAACATAGGATTGAGCAGAATGATATAAATTCCAAAATTTCTTTAAAAGGTGAAGAAAAAACTGAGGGTTGATGGGGGGTGGGAGGGAGGAGAGGGTGGGTGATGGGTATTGAAGAGGGCACCTTTTGGGATGAGCACTGGGTGTTGTAAGGAAACCAATTTGACAATAAATTTCATAAAAAAAAAAAAAAAGGTGGGGAAAGATGTGGTCCTAGGGGAAAGTCCTTTCACTCCAATGCCTGTGGTCCTTACAGAGACTGTTGGGAAGACTGGATGAGACAGTGAATATACTTGTGCTATCAGAAGTGGAGGCATCCAGGAAACAAAAGGGATCTGAGCAGCAGGTTGACCAGTGGTCTAAGCAGGACCCAGAGTACAGTTCTGAGACCTGATCAGTGCCCTGTGCACAACTCATCAGGATGGCGAAGTCTCATATATAGAAAAAGTGTGCTCCAATTCAAAGCAGGATTTTTAAGATGGCTAAGGGGACATCTCAGGGTAGGTGATTCAGGGAGATATAAGGCACACATTATTTTTCTATGTAGGTAGCATCTGGGCCACTCCTTACCCCTTTCATTGCTAGGTGGCCTACATATTAGTGAGATGATAACACCAATGTGCCTTGAAAACCAAGGAGGAGACAAAGTGGGCAAGTTAACATGGAAGGAAGTCCCATGGTATATGGTAATTAATTATTTGTTACAGTTTCTAGAAATAAAGCATGATGAGAAACAGGCTGTTCAGGCTGGACACTAACAGGTAGGCATTCAATGGAACCATTGTCTCTTTAGGCAGCTGTACTGAGGGAAGAGATCTTCTGGGAGAGTGACTGCAGTGACCTCACATACACAGGTCACATGGCCTCGGGGTGGAGGGACTAAGTTTTCAGGAGGAAATGAGGGTGGAGCCAGGCAAAGGCCAACCATGCAGACTCTAAGGGGTCAGTGTGTGGGTCACTTGTCCTGTAGTGGTTAAGAATGTGACCCTAACAGCTCAGAATCGATCACAGCTCCACTGCGACCTTAGATAATGCACTAAGCTGTCTGTGCCTCAGTATCCTCAATCTGTAAATGGGAATACCATCGACAGGAGCCACTCCATCAAAATGTGGTGAAGATTAATGGAAACACCGCATGTGGTATGTTAGCATAGTGTTAGCACAAGGAAAGCTCAGTGAATGTACATCATCGCTGTGAAGCTGCCACGGGGAGGGACACATGCAGGCTGATCCCAGCCCCAGCTCTCACCACCACAGGCCCCTCCTGAGGAATTGAGCCATTTCCTTGTCAAAGGTGACCAAAGCCCAACACTATACAATATGGCCACCTGAGAAATTTTGAGCAACAGTGTTGGGATGCAGGTTGGTGGTAACAGAATCTGCTAAGTTGCTGTGGGAGACATTTTACTTTAAGGGTCTGTTTTCCCCCATCCTACACCATCCCTGCCGACACCAATGGTTCTCAACCTTTTTGGGACCATGGCCCCTTTGAGAAATATGTGATTGCTAAGGATCTTCTTGCTCAAACAGTGCATATCCACATAGCTGTAGCATTCTTCAGTTTATTTCAGGGGTATGGATATGAAGGTTTGAATCCTGTTCTAGACTTTGAGACTCAAAGACCTCGAGGCATCTCTGCTGTCTGCCTACTCCCTCTGAAGCCACGACTATAAAACTCCAAGGTGAAGATAGACCTGCTTTTCTGGATCATACTCTGAAAATTGCTGTTCAGAAAAATGGATGAGGTGTCAGTATTGCCGTCAGAGTTGCAGCCCTAACGAGGCCACTGGGATCAAAAGGAGCCCCTTGAGCCATGTCTTCCCTAGAAACAACAGCATCAGTAGTAACAATGAAGGCAGCTGACTTTTCTGGGCACAGCTATGTGTGAGATACTGAGCTAAACTCTTTACATGCATTAGCATATTTGATTCTCCAAGACCCCCATGATGAGGATGCCATTATCTGATGCCATCAAATGGGGATTCTCATTTTACAGATGAGAAGCTAAGGCACAGAGTGATTAAATAACCCACCCAAAGTCACACAGCTAGTGAGTGGTAAGGTAGGCCAGTCCCACAACCCTGCTGTCAACCAGTATACTTTTGGGCTACTCAGGGACATCATAGGTACCATACTCCCATCTCCTGTTTTAATGTCCTGAGCTTTCACCCTAGTAAAGACACATTAGACGTGAGTGGGTGCAAGTTCTGGAAAGAGTGACTCTCATATCCTGGGCCAACCTTTTTCTTCAAAATGAACCTGCATGGGAGCCAATGCTGAAGGATGGAGAGAGGTCCCAGGTGGGCCTGGTATCCATGAGAATAAGGAGAGAAAACAATCTCCCTGCATCCCACCCCGCCGTGAAATTGTCATGGGCATGTTTGAGCCGATGAGTACTTCAAAAAATTCTGGGAACACCCCTTTGTCAAACCACAGCCTTACAAAAGGCACGCACCAGAATAGGGGAGGTTGTGCACCCTGTCCTGCCTGCCGGGGAAGGAAAAAGTATGCTTTCCCCAGGAAGATCGCATGTGACAGTGGCCTATGGACATATCAGGGCAGGACTGAAGGATGGATTTCTTGCTCTGCTGGGGAGAAGGAATGGGAGTGAACAGGAAGGAAAGGCCACCTGCAGGAGGACTGAGCAACCTTTCTGAGGGAGGAGGGGAGAGGGAGGGAGGCTCTGGCAGGAGGGGAGGCGGGAGCAGAGGGAAGGCAGGACCTTTCAGGCAGTGAGAGAGGGCAGCCCCACTGTATTTCCCAGGCTGCTCTCTGGGATGCAGGCAGGAAGGTCGAGTGTATTACACTGGCCCCACCTCCTGAAGCTCTCTCTGCAGCTGCTGGACTGGACACAAAAGAGTGAGGGACGGAGACACCACCTCCGCTGATTTGTACCAAACTCTGGTTCCAGTGGCTGAGAGGCCACATGTGACAGAAGTCAGGGTGGGGGACCCACGCAGCTGTGTGCATTTCCCAGGTAAGCGACTATTTGTGTCAGAGCCAGAGGTAGAGAGCAAGGCCTGAAGGCAGAGGAGAAGGCGGGAGGTGGCTGCCCGGGGATGGACCTAGAACTATCGATAAGTTACCTTATTGATAAGTTACTATCTATAAGATTACCTAACTAATCTATAGAAGGCAAGTAGGAAGAGGGGCAGGGGCCAGCGCCAGAACAAGCCCTCAGGCCAGGCTTCTACAAGGTGTCCCTGTCTGAGGTAAGTAAGGCTTACATTTGGGCCACTTCTGGCCGGCAAGTGTGGTGGGAGTTCCAGGGCAGGGCTGTGCTCTGACAGCCTCTGGGGGTCAGCAGATCTGGAGAGCAGAGGCACCCGCCACACCATGGCATCAGTGTTCTTCCAGACCAGGAATGTTTGTGTAGGCTTTGCCAGAAAGCCCTCCCCTGGGCCCCTGCCTTCCTGTCGGTCTTCTTGGTGGTCAAGAGAGAAACTCTGGAAGCTACAGAAGGAAGAAAACAGGATATATTCCCTAGGGCTGTGGCTTCAGACAGGGGAGGGACTCCCCACCTGAAAAGACAATCTCCTGTCAGGCTTCTGAGAAGCTGTGAGCTGGTGGAGCGTGCCCTGAGGAGGCTCACCTGTGGCCCAGAAGAAGGGGAATGGGACACGTATGTAAAACAGGGTCTGTGTGCTGGAGGGGGGTTGGGGGCGGGCAAAGTAAGTGGTCTGCAAGCAATTCCGTGTGAACGTGCACAGAGTGTTGTCCCAGAGAAAGAAAGAAGCTTAAGAAGTCTATCTCAATCAAATCCAGCATCCCTTTGCTGTCCCTGCTGGTGGACCACCGTCCCTGATCGGGCATGCTGGCCTGTGCTGTGACCCTTCTATTGACTAGACACACACCCACACACCCACACACACACACCCACTCTTCTAAGAACCAGTGTGCTGAAAATACATCCAGCCTGGTTTCCTTTTGAGGGATATGCTAGCCATGACATGGTAATGCTCTGACTGGTAATGGGAATAGAGCAGAGAGGTCTGAGGGAGGGAGTGGTCCTTGGGCTTCAGGTCACAAAGGGACATTAGATGCTGAACCCCAGCCACCACTGCACCATGTGCTCCCTCCGTCTGTGGCTTCTGTTTCCAGGTACAAGGTGAGGGTTCCCCGGTTTGCTCCCCTCCTATAAGCGCGCGCGTGCACACACACACACACACACACACACAACTGGGATTATGATCAGGCAGGAGCTGGGGGAAGGACAGTTTGATGAGCTGGGGCTAGGACATGACTTTATTGTGTGAACCTTGACCACCAAACTATGACTGTCCATCTAGACACCTCCCAGAAGTCCCGCTTGGGTACAGAGGAGCTCATGGTACAAGGGACAATGCGCTAGTCATTGAATGCCAGCTGCGTGCAGGAGCTTCCCACAGACTACACAGTAGGGGTATTACCTTCCATCTTTCAGAGGAAGAAAAACAAGGCTCTGAGACCCTAATTGATGCACAAGCATATGCTTTTGAGTTTGATACACATCTGCTGAATGAATGACTACTCTTTGCTGGGGTAATAGAATGCCTCCTGCCATACGGGGAGCACACTGGAGCCACACCAAGTGCACAGATCACTCCTCTTATCCCACCCTAGACGTGGAAGGTGGAAGGTGGGAGGTGGGAGGTGGGAAGTGGGAGGTGGGCGGAGGAGGAAAGAAGGATCTTTCTGAAAGTAAATACTCAGTGACTAATACTCTTGACCACCCCAGGCAACAGTCTCCACAGCATGTGTCCTGGCCTCTCTCTGCGGAGGGCAATTTGGGTCAACACGAGCAGGGAGGAGCCCAGTGGTGGGGCCCTGGAGCCAAGGTTCCTTGGCCTGGAAAACACAAGGCGCTTTGATGCCTACAGAAAGCAGTGGCTCTCCCCCAGGACGCTGTGGCTGCTCTTGGGCAGGGCCCTGCCCCAGGGCAGGCCTCAGTCTGGAGGCCACATCTGGGAAGTAGGCCCTAAGGCTCAGGGTGTAACATGATGGCCTCAAGTTAAAGAGAAGCCTCAGGGCTGCTGTCTATGAGCAGTGTGGTCTTGGACAGGTAGGAAACCTCATTAACCCTCACTTTCCTGGTCTGTAAAATGGAAAGATTAACAGTAACAGCATTCCTCTTAAAGGCTGCTGGAAAGAATAAATGAAATCATGCTTATGAGGTGCTCAGCATTCTGTCTGGCTCATAATGTCTGCCCAGAAAGTGGAACTGCTATTATCCCCTCTGAGAGTCCCAGAAGGTTGCCTCCAGACAAAAGCAAACTCAGCCCTCTGGTCTGAAATTGCTCCTTGCCCCCGGGCCTGCAGGAGCCCGCTTCTCACTCCAGCGGCTCCTGTAAAATGTGTCACTCACACAAACAATCCTTAGTAAGCCAACCCCGGCAGGCTTTCTCTGTGTCTTCAAGCTAAAATAAAATCACTCAGAAAACAAAACTCAATGGCTTCCTTGTCTCATGCCTTGCTCTCAAAACTTAAGTCTATGCTTCTCAAATCGGGGTACATGCATCCCTGGGGGCATATGGGGTTTGCCAGAAACACATGAGGCCATGGGATAAATAAATATTGCATGTTTAAGGGGGAAAAGTTAAACATTTAAACCAAAGGTAACTTAAAACACGATCTTTGGGAAAAAAAAAGACAGTATTTAGTGGAAAAGAAAAAGAAACACAGGGTAAATGTGTGTATAAATACATATATGCATGTGTATATGATTTACTTAAATTAGAAATACGTAAATATAACATTGTATGTCAATTACACTTCAATAAAGCTATTTCCGTAAGAATACATAAAAATGAGATATGTTAAACAAAAAAATCAACATGACATAGAATGTAAATTCTCATGACTGTTTAAGATGAAGCAATGTATTTTTTTAAATATAATTTATCGTCAAGTTAGCTAACATACATTGTATACAGTGTGCTCTTGGTGTTGGGGGGTAGATTCCCGTGGTTCGTCGCTTACATACAACACTCAGGGCTAAGACATTTTAAGGATAGTTCAAGTTTCTACAAGCACCCCCCCTACCCAGGGTGCATATGTTCACTGCCTCCCCAGCAGCTAAGGGCTCTTTATTGCAAAGGCCTGAGAAGCTCTGTTTAAGCAGGGAGGAGCGGCTGGGTATCTTCTTGGGTACGTCCTGACCCACCTTCCTGACCCACCTGCATTCTCCCAGTGGCTGCTCCTTATCTTTGGAGGACATGGCCTCACAGCCCGGAGCCTGGGAGGTAGTCCGAGCTGACGCCACCGAGAGATGGCAGACTTGGACACGTGGCAGGGACATCAGGAGCCAGCCTGGTTTTCAGCTTCCCAGGTGGGCCAACAGTTTAAGAAGCCTGAGGAGGCCAAGACCTTGCTTCCTGCCCTGTCTTCTAGTCTTCCCCCATGCTCATAGAGAAGCCACCTGGCCAGCAGCTGGGGTTTGAGCCCCCTGGGCCCAGCTGGCACTGGGCAAATATCCTGCCCTTGCCACCCCTGACAACATGCTCTCCTGCGACTTCTGGCAAGTGGACCATTAAAGTGATTAAGGATGGCCGTGTGGGTTTTTCGGGAGTGCCCAGCTCCCCCTTGCCAGTGAGGAGCAACAATGTGCCAAGCACAGCTACCAGCTGGAAAGAGACCTGTAGGGAGAACCTCAGTCCCCGTGGCCATGAAGGTGATGAAGTACATTCTTTGTGATTTCTCTTCATACCTCCCTTTTTTGCAGGTATCCTGAGCCAAGCAAAGGTTCTGTCTAGGAGGAGCAGGAATAGAAGTGCCTGAACATCATGACACAGGTGGACCCCCAGGACAGGTGGGGCAAGGTGTCTCCTCTTTGCAGCGTGATCGGGGAGGCTCATGACCCCCGGATGCTGAACATGAGCTTAGAGAGTGAGGATGAGGACGGTGGGGAGGCAGGAGACAAAGGGAGCCCTAGGGGCCATGATCACCAGGCCTGTCCAAGAAGCAGCCCCCAAGTGACTCAAGACAATCCTGACTTGCCATGGGATCATCCATCCAGTGAGGAAGAGAGATTCTCTGGCTCCTTTAGTTCTGGGAGCCCGGGGAAGGAACCGATGGGGGTACCTCGGAAGAAGGCCAGCTGGGGGAGAGATGAGTCAAAGATCACCCGGACCCAGGACTCCTCTGGGGCAGGCGTAGCTCCGGGGACCGTCCCCAGTGACCCCTCACACAAGTTGTTAGGTCCAGCGCAACTGCTTAGGGACTCACTACCTTCAGGTGCTGACGGAGACTCCACGGAAAACCTGGACGCTGCCTTGGGTGTCCCATCCAGTTTCCCTGATACTGGAAGGTATTTCTGTGCACAGAGGGGTGTGGATACCCCAGACCACTCCTCCCTCGTGCGTTTCCCCAAGCCCAGTGGCAGCTGGGACCTCCCCACGCAGGAGACGCGCACACCAGCGCGGGGATCGGCCTCCCCAGCCGGCCTGGCAGCAGCGCTGAAGGCCAAAGCGCGGATGGGCAGGAAGGGCCAGAATCCCGAGGGCACGTGTGAGGGTGGGCAAAGGGAGTCGCACCCCTACAAGTGTCTGCGAGGAGGAAGGGCCTTCCAGAAGTCCGGCAGCCTGCTGAGCCCATCGCAGCCCCGAGGCACGAAGCCTTACGCCTGTGAGCTGTGCGGGAAGGCCTACTCCCACCGGGGCACGCTCCAGCAGCACAGGCGCCTGCACACGGGAGAGCGACCCTACCGGTGCCCCTTCTGCGACAAGGCCTACACCTGGTCCTCGGACCACCGCAAGCACATCCGCACCCACACAGGCGAGAAACCCTACCCCTGCCCGGACTGCGGGAAGGCCTTCGTGCGCTCCTCCGACCTGCGCAAACACCAGCGCAACATGCACAGCAACAACAAGCCCTTCCCGTGCGCGGAGTGCGGCCTGACCTTCAACAAGCCGCTGTCGCTGCTGCGCCACCAACGCACGCACCTGGGCGAGAAGCCCTTCCGCTGCCCGGCTTGCGACAGGGAGTTCGCGGTGGCCAGCCGAATGATGGAGCACCAGCGCGTGCATTCGGGCGAGCGGCCCTTCCCCTGCCCCACCTGCGGCAAGTGCTTCACCAAATCCTCCAACCTGATCGAGCACCAGACCCTGCACACCGGCCAGAGGCCCTTCAAGTGCGCGGATTGCGGCGTGGCCTTCGCGCAGCCTTCGCGCCTCGTGCGCCACCAGCGCATCCACACCGGGGAGAGGCCCTTTCCTTGCGCCCAGTGTGGCCAGGCCTTTGCCCGCTCCTCCACCCTGAAGCGGCACCAGCAGATTCACTCTGGGGAGAAGGGCTTCCTCTGCGCCGAGTGCGGCAGGGCCTTCCGCATTGCCTCCGAGCTGGCCCAGCACATTCGGGTGCACAACGGGGAGAGGCCCTATCAGTGTGAGGACTGCGGCCAGGCCTTCACCAGGTCCAATCATCTCCAGCGGCACCGAGCTAAGCACAGTGCCGCCAAGAAGGAGCCCATCCCCTCCTCCTCTGATGAGTGAGGGCTCTGTCAGCTAACTCTCAGGACGGTGAAGACACTGTCGACCTCATTACCTGGAACCCTCCTCCGTGGGCAAGCCTGTTCACATGGTATTGTCACCTCGCCCCACTGGTCAGCCATTTCTCCCAGCGGGTCGCCGGCTATGGGGCGATCCATTTGATTTGTATGTTTGGTCTCTTTGTGTAAAAACGAACAGGAGGGCTGGCATCCCTGTGTGTGGCTTCATGTCAGTCTTCTGAATCTCAGAGGTCATTTTCCACTGGAAAAGGATAAGAAAAAGTGGCAAGAGCTGGTCAAGAGTTGAGTTCCTTGGCTGAGGGATCTCGATGGATTGGGAATTATAGAATTCAATCGTGGGCACTGTGCAAGGCTCCAGAGATAAGTAAAGAAAAAGACTGTCGTGTCCTGCCCTGGAAGCCATATGCAAATACTAAGAAGGCATGAGGGTCTGGGCCTCTTGGGGAGAAAGGTACTTTTCAGTTTTTACTTCAATAAAGGAATCCCCAGACGTGGTCTCTGTGAGCAACTCTTCTCAAGCAGCAAAGCCTCCCTGGGGCTAGCTCAGACCCAGCCAGACAGCACATTATTTCACTTTCCTCCCAAATTACTTTACCCTTGGGCAATGAGTCTTGGCTTTGAAGTAGAGAAGGTCTCTATCTTAAAGAGAGGGGAGCTTATGTTCTGTGTTTTGGAACCAGTTATTCTGGTTCCAGAACAACCTTAGCATCTGAAAAACGTCCATTCCTCTTTAGGGTCAAACTCAGTAACTGGATCCAACCTGAGTCTCACCCACAAAATTCCCATGTGCCTCCTGTCTGGCCACCTCTTTTCCTGTTCCCACCCTGGGACCTTACCTCCTATGTAATAGAGAGTAATATGCCCATTTACAGACAGATATATAAAATTTCTCCATATGGGCCTGACCATAATTCAAGAAACCTTTTAGATTCATTGAAATCTTTGAGTATCATTAGCTCCAATTTGAAGTAAAAAAATAAAATACCTCTTGCCCAAGTGCCAAGTGTCTGTGTTTCAAAGTCATTAAGACCAGGTTTGGAAACCAAGATGACTCACAATTACTCTGTAATGAGGTTATTTGCAATTTGGATTACCAACAGCCATTCTCCATAATGTATTGATTTTCTGTAGTTTATTTTTATTTTTAAAACATTTTAAAATGTATGATTTATTTTTGGGAGAGAGAGAGAGAGTGAGGGAGGGACAGAGGGAGGAGGAGACACAGAATCTGAAGCAGACTACAGGCTCTGAGCTGTCAGCACAGAGCCCGATGTGGCACTCAAACCTGCAACCTGCAAGATCATGACCTGAGCTGAAGTCAGAGGCTTAACCAACTGAGCCACCCAGGTGCCCAATTTTCTACAGTTTAAGGTCAGTGATTCTTAGTTCTGGACCTCAACTGTGAAGAATCCATGACCTCACAGAGTTCCCTTGATGCCTAAGGGAAAAGAGCGCTTCTAATCTTACCAAAATTAAATAAGCTATTCCATAAGAATGTATAGTATATTCCTTTTGTAGCTATCATTAGCACTTTTTTTTAATTGCCACCAAAGGGTGCCAAATCTGAATTTCTCTTGTATTCCATCTTGACACACGGGAGCCAAAGAGAAGGGGTACATGTTGTCATGCCTTGTTTGACAAAGGTAACCTTGGTATAAGAGTTCTGACTGCATGTCTGGAGGTTTTGTGTTTCAATTCCCTTAGATACATCTGCATGTTCAAACAACAGAGTTGGCCTGGTTCCGGGTCTGACATGACAGCCAGTGGTTGAGTTATTAGTCCATTCCCATTATTTACCAGTGATATGACCTTGGCTTCAACTTCTGTATCTGGCTAATTAGGAAGGACAATAGTGGGGTAATGAAAGTTGGAGTTATCCTGCCAGGAAAGGAAATTAGGTTGAAGTCACAGGTATTAAATTGGTAGATAAGTCATAAAAATCAACCATAACCTCGTGATTATGAACAAAGTAAAGGCTAGTATATTTTTCCTGGGTAATCAATGAAATCTTTGAAGATTGAAGTTATTGCTTTTCTTTGTATTTTTTTTAAAGATAATTGTCAGTACAGTTTTAATAGTTAAAAGTTTTTAGTTTGCTTCTATAAATTTTTAAGGCATTTTCCCCCAGACCAGTTCATAGAATGGCTGTATAGAAATCACCTGGGCTGTTTGTTAACCATAGGACTTCCTAAATCGTAGCTTGGAATATTGGAACAGGTCTGTAGCACATCTTGGATTCTAATCTTTTAAGCTTCCTGTGTGTCCTGATGCACAGCCAAGTTGGGACCACTGGTATAATTAATGTGTTGGTAATAATTAAGTTTTATCATCTAGTAAGCAGACAATATGAAAATAAACAGGCAATCAGGATGAGATCACAACAGAACGAAACTAAAAATAGGTTCCAACTGCTAGAACTCCTCCTGACTTGGATATGGAAAACTCAAATTAGCAAGCAGGTTTTGATATGGTCCCCTAATCTCATTTCTGCAGATGAGAGGCAGTATCTAGGTATAGGCTTCTGGATGGGCACATCTTTGGGGAGATGGTGAACATCCTTTTTTAATATGCAGAGAAAAGCTAGATTAGCTTGTGCTGGGTATCTTTAGAGCTACATCCTGTGTTTCTGGAATATAAGGGAATATAATATACTGAACAGACTGAAGAGAAGTTCACTAATCCTTCAGTGCTATCATATAATCAAGTCACAATTTAAGGAAAAGTCTCCCAACCAGTGTTTTCTCGCACCAGCTGCAAGGGTCATGCTGAATAGGTATTGAAGGGGAAAGCAGGCCCGCTACTGTAGCCACAGGTCACTGGGCTGGGCAGTGGCACTCAAGTGGAAGGCAGCGATACAGGCAGTGGAGAAGCCAGTACAGAAGAGAGGCCAACCAGATGCAAAGTGGCTTGGCGCAAATTCTTCCCACTAGAGTCTGTCCTTCCAAAGTGGAGGCAGTTGGAAGAAGGAAGACCTATGGTTTACTTAAGAATGGATTTGGGAGAACCTGGGTTGGCAGCTAGTAATCATTATTTCCTTAGAAAAGGTGTCAATAACCTGGCCAGGAGAAAGGAATTTGAGTTAAAGGAGTGATGGTTCCTGGAAGGCCCACCAATGTTTTACCTCACTGACTAACAAAACATTCTGTGTCTATGCCATTCACAGAAAAATACACCAACAATGAATCTTGACACAGCATTTACTCAAAATTTTATAACCTAAATGCATACACATCAAAAAGCTATATTATCTCTGATATGAAGCCAACAGATCACACGGGAGTTCCAGCTAGGCCTTGACAATTCTTGCAGGGAAGAAAATCATTGTTTAATTGATAGAATACTTGAGCAGATGTCACTGTTAAACCCAGAAATAGGCTGTGAACCACAAATTCAAGGATCCATGAAAATATTGCCAAAGATGGAACAGCAATGTTTCATCAAGCCAGAAAAATGGTATCTTTTTAAAGTTGAGAGGGAAGCTCATCTTTAACATAAGTTGCCCTCTCTCCATTTTGCATAAAATTTTGCCAGAACAGTTAAAAATTTTCCACCATGGTACAATAATAATTTCCTATGTTTTCTTCTTAGCCAATTCCGCATCCTCAGTCAGAGTTGGCTCAGAGTTTCAATGTCTTAGGAGTGTCAGGCACTCAGTAGAATGGTTCAGTGAATAAATGGAGCCTCTGTAAAACCCAAGCTATAATTAAGATGTAAAGTAAAACATTTCTTCTGTAAAGGAAAGAGGATGTAGAGGAGGCTGAGGACAAGGAGGGAAGCAAGGATCTTCTGTGGTAGTTTAGGTGAAGTTAGGACAAGTGGGGGCTAGTAAATAAGATGAAGAGATGCCCAAGATTTCAGAGATGGAATCAATAAGGTTTGGTGACAGGAAAATAACAGCTACCATTCAGTGACACTTTTTAGAGGTCTGACACTACACCCATTATCCCAATTAGCCCTTACAACAATCTGTTATGTGAGAACCTTGAAAATATTCCCACATGAGGTAAATAACAGTGTTCTTTTCTAGGAAAGCCGGTAAGACTAATAGGTCTTGGCTATTGTCTATCAGTATGGTTAAGCAAGGGTCACTAAGGTTTATGTGCTCCTTCTCAGAAATAGGTTGCATATCTGCCACCAGGAGAATGTGCTGCAAATCCCCCATTTTTGGTTTAGAAACATGCTTGCTTACATTTTTATTTTCTACCATTGTGGTGGCTTAAAAAATATACCCACGTAAGTGTCCATCACAGAATGATTGGGTAAAGAAGATATGGTGGACACATACACACACACAATGGAAAACTATTTAGCCATGAGAAAGAAGGACGTCTCCCATTTGTGACAATACAGATAGACATGGACATTATATGTGCTAAGTGAGATAAGTCAGAGAGAAAGACAAATGCTATATGATAACACTTATATGTGGAATCTAAAAAAGTCAAACATATAGAAGCAGATAGAATAGTGGTTGCCAGATGCTGGGGGTGGGGGAATTGAGGAGATGTTGGTCAAAGGGTACATGCTTTCAGCTATAAGATGAACGAGGCGTGAGGATCTAATGTAAAACATGGTGACTGTAGTTGATAACATTGTACCATATAACTGAAATATTTTAAGAGAGTAGAACTTAAGTATTTTCACCAAAAATAAGAAAAGATGAATATGTGACATGATGGATGTGTTAACTAGAAAGAGAGAACCCTTTCACAGTGTATATGTATATCAAATCACCACAAGGCATACTTTATCTTAGAGTTTTATATGTCAACATACCTCAATAAAGCTGAAATAAAAAACCCAAAGAATTAAAAAATTAAATAAAAATAAAAAATATACCCACAAATTCTTTGATACCCTTCCTTTTAAGAAGTGAGCTTAATCTCTCTTCTTTTTTGTGTGGGCTGAACTCAGTGACTTGGTTCTAATCAATGGAATAAGGTGGAAGTGTTGGTGCACAACTTCTGAGGATAGATCATAAAAAGCATTGTGGCTTCCATAGCTCTCTCTCTCTCTCTCTCTCTCTCCCCCCACCCTTGCCCTCCGCCCCACTATTACTTGCTCTGAGGGAAGCCAGCTACCATGTCATGAGCAGCCTTATAAAGAGGGCTTGGTGGTAAAGAAATCTGGAGCAGCCACATTAGTGAGCCTAGAGGGGACCGTTTAGCCCCAGTCAAGAGTTCAGATGACTACAGACCTGGCTGACTACTTGACTGAGACCTCCTAAGAGACCTGAAGCCAGAACTATTTATCTAAGCGGCTCCCAAATTCCTGACCCTTGGAAACACTGTGAAATAATAAGTGCTTGTTATTTTAAGCTGCTAAGTTTGGTTGGTAATTTGTTAATTCAGCAATAACTAACAAACCATAATACAGAGAATAATTCACTCCTAATGAGTAAGAGAGCAGTCACTAGATGTCATCATGAGCCCTGATTTCTGCCCTAGAAAAATTGACAGATGGGTTGGAACACTTTTCCACTTCCTGTCACCACATTCCCCATGCCCACCCCTAGTCGGTGGTTACTATTGAGGCTGGCAGAGGCCCAGCTGGTATTCAGGAAACCCCTGTGTCATCTGCCCCATTGCCAAATGAGCCATCCTAACTCTAGGACCCAGCAAAAGGAAAACTCTGGGAAACGGGCAGAAACACTGTGGGTAATATCTAGACACCAGCACCACATTTGATATGGAATGATAAGAATCAAACCCTTTTTTAAAAATTATTTCTTATTTTTTAAAATTTACATCCAAATTACTTAGCATATACTGCAACAATGATTTCAGGAGTAGATTCCTTAGTGCCCCTTATCCATTTAGCCCATGTCCCCTCTCACAACCCCTCCAGTAACCCTCAGTTTGTTCTCCATATTTATGAGTCTCTTCTGTTTTGTCCCCCTCCCTGTTTTTATATTATTTTTGTTTCCCTTCCCTTATGTTCATCTGTTTTGTTTCTTAAAGTCCTCATATGAGTGAAGTCATATGATTTTTGTCTTTCTCTGACTAATTTCACTTAGCATAATACCCTCCAGTTCCAACCACGTAATTGCAAATGGCAAGATTTCATTCTTTTGGATTTATGAGTAATACTCCATTATATATATATATATATATATATATATATATATATACCACATCTTCTTTATCCATTCATCCATTGATGGACATTTGGGCTCTTTCCTTATTTTGGCTACTGTTGATAGTGCTGCTATAAACATGGGGGTGCATGTGTCCCTTTGAAACAGTACCCTTGTATCCCGTGGATAAATGCCTAGTAGTGCAATTGCTGGGTTGTAGGTGTTTTTAGTTCTATTTTTAGTTTCTTGAGGGACCTCCATACTGTTTCCCAGAGTGGCTACACTAGCTTGCATTCCTACCAACAATGCTTCTTTCTCCGCTTCCTCTTTCTCCACATCCTCGCCAACATCTGTTGTTGCCTGAGTAGTTGTTAATGTTAGCCACTCTGACAGGTGTAAGGTGGTATCTCATTGTGGTTTTGATTTGGATTTCCCTGATGATGAGTGATGTGGAGCATTTTTTCATGGTGTTGGTTGGCCATCTGGATATCTTCTTTGGAGAAGTGTCTATTCATGTCTTTTGCCCATGTCTTCACTGGATTATTTGTTTTTTGGGTGTTGAGTTTGATAAGTTCTTTATAGATTTTGGATACTAACCCTTTATCTGATATGTCATTTGCAAATATCTTCTTCCATTCTGTCGGTTGCCTTTTAGTTTTGCTGATTGTTTCCTTCACTGTGCAGAAGCTTTTTATTTTGATGAGATCCCAGTAGTTCATTTTTGCTTTTGTTTCCCTTGCCTCTGGAGACGTGTTGAGTAAGAAGTTGCTGTGGCCAAGATCAAAGAGGTTTTTGCCTGCTTTCTCCTCGAGGATTTTGATGGTTTCCTGTCTTACATTGAGGTCTTTCATCCATTTTGAGTTTATTTTTGTGTATGGTGTAAGAAAGTGGTCCAGGTTCATTCTTCTACATGTCGCTGTCCAGTTTTCCCAGCACCACTTGCTGAAGAGACTGTCTTTATTCCATTGGATATCTTTCCTGCTTTGTCAAAGATTAGTTGGCCATACATTTTTGGGTCCATTTCTGGGTTCTCTATTCTGTTCCATTGATCTGAGTGTCTGTTCTTGTGCCAGTACCATACTGTCTTGATGATTACAGCTTTGTAGTATAGCTTGAAGTCTGGGATTGTGATGCCTCCTGCTTTGGTTTTCTTTTTCAAGATTGCTTTGGCTATTCAGGGTCTTTTCTGATTCCATACAAATTTTCAGATTATTGTTCTAGCTCTGTGAAGAACCCTGGTGTTATTTTGATAGGGATTGCATTGAATATGTAGATTGCTTTGGGTAGTATTGACATTTTAACAATATTTGTTCTTCCTATCCAGGAGCATGGAATGTTTTTCCATTTTTTTTGTTTCTTCAATTTCTTTCATAAGCTTTCTATAGTTTTCAGCATATAATTTTACCTTCTTTGGTTAGATTTATTCCTAGGTATTTTATGTTTTTTTGTGCAACTGTAAATGGGATCCATTCCTTGATTTCTCTTTCTGTTGCTTCATTGTTGGTGTATAGGAATGCAACCGATTTCTGTGCGTTGATTTTATATCCTGCAACTTTGCTGAATTCATGAATCAATTCTAGAAGTTTTTTGGTGGAATCTTTTGGGTTTTCCATATAGAGTATCGTGTCATCTGTGAAGAGTGAACGTTTGACCTCCTCCTGGCTGATTTGGATGCCTTTTATTTCTTTGTGTTGTCTGATTGCAGAGGCTAAGACTTCCAATACTATGTTGAATAACAGTGGTGAGAGTGGACATCCCTGTCTTTTTCCTGACCCTAGGGGGAAAGCTCTCGGTTTTTCCCCGTTGAGGATGATATTAGTGTTGGGTTGTTCATATATGGCTTTTATGATCTCAAGGTATGCTCCTTCTATCCCTACTTTCTTGAGGGTTTTTATCAAGAAAGGATGCTGTATTTTGTCAAATGCTTTCTCTGCATCTATTGAGAGGATCATGTGGTTCTTGTCCTTTCTTTTATTGATGTGATGGATCATGTTAATTGTTTTGAGGATATTGAACCAGCTCCGCATCCCAGGTATAAATCCCACTTGGTCGTGGTGAATAATTTTTTTAATGTATTGTTGGAGTCAGTTGGCTAATATCTTGTTGAGGATTTTTGCATCCATGTTCATCAGGGAAATTGGTCTATAGTTCTCCTTTTAATGTGGTCTCTGTCTGGTTTTGGAATCAAGGTAATGCTGGCTTCATAGAAAGAGTTTGGAAGTTTTCCTTCCATTTCTAATTTTTGGAACAGCTTCAAGAGAATAGGTGTTAACTCTTCCTTAAATGTTTGGTAGAATTCCCCTGGAAATCCATCTAGCTCTGGACTCTTGTTTTTTTGGCAGATTTTTGATTACTAATTCGTTTTCCTTACTGGTTATCGGTCTGTTCAAACTTTCTATTCCTTCCTGTTTCAGTTTTGGTAGTGTATATGTTTCTAGGAATTTGTCCATTTCTTCCAGATTGCCCATCTTATTGGCATATAATTGCTAATTGCTCATAATAATCTCTTATTGTTGTTTTTATTTCTGCTGTGTTGGTTGTGATCTCTCCTCTGTCATTCTTGATTTTATTTAGGTGGGTCCTTTCCTTTTTCTTTTTGATCAAACTGGCTAGTGGCTTATCAATTTTGTTAATTCTTTCAAAGAACCAGCTTCTGGTTTCATTGATCTGTTCTACTTTTTTTTTGTTTTGATAGCATTAATTTCTGCTCTAATCTTTATTATTTCCTGTCTTCTGCTGGTTTGGGGTTTTATTTGCTGTTCTTTTTCCAGCTCCTTAAGGCATGAGGTTAGGTTGTGTAGCTGAGATTTTTCTTCATTAGGAAGGCCTGGATTGCTATATACTTTTCTCTTATGACCGCCTTTGCTGCGTCCCAGAGGTTTTGGGTTGTGGTGTTATCATTTTCACTGATTTCCATACACTTTTTAATTTCCTCTTTAACTGCTTGGTTATCCCATTCATTCCTTGGTAGGATGTTCTTCAGTCTCCAAGTGTTTGTTACCTTTCCAAATTTTTTCTTGGGGTTGATTTCGAGTTTCATAGCATTGTGGTCTGAAAATATGCATGGTATGATCTCAATCCTTTTGTACTTACTTAGGGCTGATTTGTGTCCCAGTATATGGTCTATTCTGGAGAACATTCCATGTGCACTAGAGAAGAATGTATATTCTGCTGCTTTAGGATGAAATGTTCTGAATATATCTGTTAAGTCCATCTGGTCCAGTGTGTCATTCAGAGCCATTGTTTCCTTGTTGATTTTTTGATTAGATGATCTGTCCATTGCTGTGAGTGGGGTGTTGAAGTCTCCTACTATTATGGTATTACTATCGATGAGTTTCTTTATGTTTGTGATTAATTGATTTATATATTTGGGTGCTGCTACATTTGGTGCATGAATGTTTACAATTGTTAGGTCTTCTTGGTGGATAGACCCCTTGATTATGATATAATGCCCTTCTGCATCTCTTGATACAGTCTTTATTTTAAAGTCTAAATTGTCTGATATAAGTATGGCTACTCCGGCTTTCTTTTGTTGACCATTAGCACGATAGATGGTTCCCCATCCCCTTATTTTCAATCTGAAGGTGTCTTTAGGTCTAAAGTGGGTCTCTTGTAAACAGCATATAGACGTATCTTGTTTTCTTATCCATTCAGTTACCCTATGTCTTTTGATTGGAGCATTGAATCCATTGACATTTAGAGTGAGTACTGAAAGATATGAATTTATTGCCATTATGATGCTTGTAGAGTTGGAGTTTCTGGTGGTGTTCTCTGGTCCTTTCTAATCTTTGTTGCTTTTGATATATATATCATTTATAATATATAACTTATATATATATAATTTATATAATATATAATATATACATATATATTATATATATATATATATTTCTTCCATCTTTTCTCCCCTCAGAGAGTCCCCCTTAAAATTTCTTGCAGGGCTGGTTTAGTGGTCACAAACTCCTTTAATTTTTGTTTGTCTGGGAAGCTTTTTATTTCTCCTTCTATTTTGAATGACAGCCTTGCTGGATAAAGAATTCTTGGCTGCATGTTTTTCTGATTCAGCACACTGAATATATCCTGCCACTCCTTTCTGGCCTGCCAAGTTTCTGTGGATAGGACTGCTGCAAACCTGATCTGTCTTCCCTTGTAGGTTAGGGACTTTTTTTTCCCTTGCTGCTTTCATGATTCTCTCCTTGCCTGAGTATTTTGTGAATTTGACTATGATATGCCTTGTTGACGGTTGGTTTTTGTTGAATCAATTGGGGTCCTCTGTGCTTCTTGGATTTTGATGTCTGTGTCTTTCCCAGGTTAGGAAAGTTTTGCGCTATGATTTGCTCATATAACCCTTCTACCCCTATTTATCTCTCTTCCTCTTATGGGACTCCTATGATTCTGATGTTCTTCCTTTTTAATGAGTCAGATTTCTCTAATTCTTAAATTGTACTCTTTTGCCTTAATCTCCCTCTTTTTTTCCTGCTTCATTATTCTCTATAAGTTTGTCCTCTATATCACTGATTCTCTGTTCTGCCTCACCCATCCTTGCTGCTGCTGCATCCATCCGTGATTGCAGCTCAGTTATGGCATTTTTAATTTTATTCTATTTTTTACTTCTTTTATCTCTGCAGAAAGGGATTCTAATCTATTTTTGACTCCAGCTAGTATTCTTATTATCGTGGTTCTAAATTCTGGTTCAGACATCTTGCTGTATCTGTGTTGGTTAAATCCCTGGCTGTCGTTTCTTCGTGCTCTTTCTTTTGGGGTGAATTCCTTCATTTTGTCATTTTGAAGGGAGAAAAGGAATTAATGAGGCAGAAAAATTAAAATTAAAAAAATAAAATTAAAAAATATTAAAATTAAAAAATTAAACACACACACACACAAAAATCGAATAAATGATGCTAAATCCTAGGTGTGTTTTGGTCTGGGCATTGAAAGTGGTTTGACAGATTAGAGAAAAAAAGGGGGGGAAGAAAAGAAAAAAAAAAGGAAATCATTTGAGAATTTGAAAAAATGAATACACTGAAGCAGACTAAAATGAGATGATGGGAGTAAAATAGAATTTGAAAAAATATACACAAAAGTAAAGAATATAGTAGAAAAAAATTAAAGAAAAATATCTTTAATAAAAATTAAAAATAAAAATGAATTTTTTCTCTTTATGTATTCAAGAAAAAAAAGAAATGAAAAAGAGAAAAAAGAAAAAGAAAAAAGAAAAAAAAGGAAATCGTTTGAAAATTTTAAAAAGTGAATACAGTGTAGTAGACTAAAATAAAATGATGGAAGTAAGATAGAATTTGAAAAAATTTACATGAAAGCAAAAAACAACCTAAAAAAGTAAAGAAAAATGTTTTTAATAGTTGAAAGTAAAAGTGAAGTTTTTCTCTTTCTGCATTCAAGGAAAAGCAAAGAAACAAAAAAGAGAGAAAAAGAAAAAAAGGAAATCGTTTGAAAATTTGAAAAGGGGAATACACTGAAGTAGGCTAAAATAAAATGATGGAAGTAAAATAGAATTTTAAAAAATTTACACAAAAGTAAAGAATATAGTAATACAAATTAAAGAAAATACTTTTAATAAAAATTGAAAATAAAAATGAATTTTTTCTCCTTCTGTATTCAAGAAAAAGAAAAGAAGTGTAAAAGGAAAAAAAGAAATAAAATTGAATAGATGGACCTGCTAACAGATTGAAGTAGGACTGAAATTACTTCATTTTCCCCTAGAAGTCAGACTATGAAGCGCTTTTTGGTCCATAAACTAAGCAGGCGGTGAGACTTGTGTTTTTGAAGATGGAGGTTGGCCCAGTTGGGCGGGGCTCAGTGTAACAGCTCAGCTCCCCACTAGATGGCACTACTAGCCTACTGGGGTGGATCGTTGTGGCACTCGTAAGTGCATATGCACCTGTGCAGGAGCGGTGAAAATGGCACCAGCCAGTTACCCAGGCTGTTCTCCCAAATCAGCAGTCACACACCCGTCCTGGGTCTTCAGCTCTCGTCCACCCCCCACTTCTTCACTCTCCGTGACCAGGCCCCAGGCAGCACCTCTCTTCCGAGTTCTGTCTCAGGTGCGGCTGTTTTCCCCGGCCCCTTACTTCTGAAGGACTGCGGCTTTGACCCCTGCCGCCCCTCTGCGGGAGGGTCTCACGGAGCAATGGCCAAATGCTGGCTGCACCCACAGATGCTTGCTGGACTCTGCTGCTGCTGCTGCCTCAAGACTGCGGCCGGGTGCCACCTGCCCCAGAAAACGTTCACAAGATAGTGTAGCAGCAGCGTTTCAGGGATTATGGAAAATCACAACACACATCTGGTATCACAGTTCACTCTTAATGACCTTGTTCCAGCACCAGTGAATGTGGCCATTTTCTGGGGTCTGCTGGGACCAGATGGCTTCAACAGTCTCTACCAAATGTCCTTCCAGCAGTGGAACCGCTTTTCCCCGTGTGGCCTGAGAACCTCCCGGACCCCTCTCTGCTTCTGGGGATTCGCCCTTCCCACCAGAGCACCGCCAGGTATCGAGCTGCAGACTTTGTGCTCCCCTTGTTTACAGTCTTATTGGAATTTAAACCCTCTCCTTTCTTCTTTCTCCCTTTTTAGCTTAGTCCCTGCGGCTGTTTCCAATTTTCCACTTTCTCTCCAGTTGCTTTTGGGGAGGGGCGCTTTTCCCGTATTCTCCCCCGCCCCCAGTCTCTGTCCTCTCTCCGCTCACAAAAACACCTCCCTTCCTGCTCCTTTTCGTTCCCCAAGTTCACCTCTCCACACCGTTTATCTGCTAAATTCTGTGGTTCAGGTTGTGCAGATTGTTGTGTTAATCCTCCAATCAGTTTTCTAGGTGTGTAGGATGGTTTAGTGTTGGTCTGGCTGTATTTCATGGATGCAAGACACACAAAACAATGAAACCCTTTTGATTACCTTTTTTGGGGGAATACTGCAATTCCTAATCCATGGAGAAAAATGAACTAAAACATGGTCTTCCCTAGTAAGTAGAGAAATCTCTAATTCTGTAGCATCTACAACGCAGTCCTAGGAAAGTAGTGTTGTTATCCCCACTTTTCAGATAAGAAAACAAAGTTGTGGAAAGCATAAGCAATGTATCCAAGATTCCCTAGCTAGTAAGCATAGAAGCAGAACATCTGTTCAGATCTGCCTAGCTGTACTGCCTCCACCTCAAAGTGGGGGCAGAGTGTGGAACTAAGGCCAAACCCAGCTTCCTCCCTTGGCTCACTGGGAAGTTAGTGCTCCTTCTGCTATAAATACTGTCTCTTCGCCTAAACCCTATTTGTTCCCACTGTCCTGCCCTCAGCCTTCTGCAGTTGGCAGTTCCCCATTTCTCCTTTTCACTCTCACCTTTGAATTCCTGTCTTTAAGGACCAAGGGGGCCAATGAGGGAGAGGAGTTGAATGAGAGGGTAATGTAGATGCATATGTGAGGCAACTGAAGCCCCTATTTGGTCCTCCTCAATTCACGTTCCTGAAAGGAAAATGGTAGGAAATAAATACATAGATACCTAGTTTTTCCATTTTGAGACTGCAAAAGGTGTATCCTAAAAAAAGGGACTTTAGGCATCAATGGAGGGGGATAGTTGGGAGAGGCACCTCCCTGATACTTCTGCAATCATAAGACGTACATCTGGAAACATATGTTTAATAATTCTCCATCAGCCTGGGATTTGTATAACTCTAAACAGACAACACAGAAATGCAGTCGGTATGCATCTATCTTCCCCCATATAATTAGGTCTACAATCATAACGCCTGGATGTCTGCATATGTGTGTGTGAGCCACTTGTATTAGTTTCCTCTGGCTATGTAACAAAGTACCACAACCTAAGTATCTCACAACAACAGAAATTTATTTTCTCAGTGTTTTGGAAGCCAGAAGTCTGCAATCAGTATCACTGGGCTAAAATCAAGATGTGGGCAGGGCCAAGCTCCCTCCAGAAGCTCTAGGGGAGACTCGGTTCCTTCTCTCTTCCGGCTTCTGGTGGCTGCCAGCATCCCTTGTCTTGTGGCTGTATCATTCCAGTCTCTTGTCTCCATGTTCGTACTGTCTTCTTTTCTGTCTGTGTCAAATCTCTCTGTGTCTGTCTCCTGTAAGGACACTATGATGGCATTTAGAGTTCTCCTACACAATCCAGGAAATCTCTCCATCTCAAAATCCTTTATTGCATCTGCCAACCCACCTGCCCCCTTTTTTAAGAGGTAACATTTACAGGTTCCAAGGATTAGCATCGGCAAGTACTGTCTCCAGACACTGCTGGTGGCTGTTGTTCAGTTTACCGTACTACTGTGAAACAAATAGTATCTGGACCCTCTTGCAACCATGAATATTAAATGATAATCACTTATGTCACTTCAGGTAGCTGAAAGCACAGTGGAAATAGAATTCATCCTGTCACTTAAGCAAAGAAAATTTGGAACTGCACTGGACCTTAGAAATCACTATTTTGCAAGCGAGGAAGCTGGAAATTGCACAGCCCCTAATGGCAGCCCAGAGCTCTTTCCATTCTACTAGATCTTCTTTTTCATTTTTATGTGATTTGATTTCTATCTGTTACACTTACTAAAGATCATCACTTTAATGGGATCTATTAATTTCAGAAATTATGGTAGACTTAATGCTTAGAACAGATATTACAATGGAAATGTTTATATTTTCTTTTTATCCTGATAAAATGACTTTAAGAGTACATTTAAAATTCTCACCTCAGAGCCATTTCTGTCTTCTAAGCCGTTCATAATTCCCCTTTCCATTTCAATGAAACTATTTACCTATGCTTTCAAGTTGTTCCATCACCATATTGCTTATTTTAGCTTGTTTTCTACCATCACCAGTTGTTAACTGCGTAAAGATGTAAAGCAAAAACAAGTTTGCAATTTTAGCATGCAAGTTTCATCAAAATTTCAAAAAATCTTAAAACATACATCATGCAAAAGAAGTTAATGCCAATACAATCATAAATGTAAAAGAAGACATTCATTAGAGGTATATTAAAGATGGTGCTTTCGTAATGATACATCAGTTTTGAGAGAATTCATAAAGAACAAAAGACAACGATGAAATCAGAGTGAATGAGGCTGAAAGTCACTCCATAAATTTTGTAAAGTAGTTCTGAACCTTTTCTTGAATCACAGGCTCCTTGAGAATCCAATAAGATATGAATCCTATCAAAATAATCCACATCACTGATGTTTTCCTTTGGACTTCAGGAGACCATAGACTTTGTAAAGCCCAACAACTGGCTTGAATTTAAGAATCTGTATTAGATTGATTCCATTTCCAAATGTGTGTCCAGCACCCTAACCCAGGAGCTTAAGTCAGTTACAATAGGAAAGGACCATAACAGACTTACAAAGTAAGCTCAACCAAATATTCTCTTTTTGATGATTTTTAAAAAGGAAAAAAAAAAAACAACAGAAGATGACTAAGACAACACATACTCCTAAGGGGTGAGTGGATTTCTTAAAATACATAAGTGAATCCACTACTTACTAATATGGGAAGTTCACTACTAATATGGGTCATATTCTCTCTCAAAAGGTAACATTACTCCTGGAATACATAAAATTTGTACCTGTAGTTTGAAGTTCATCCAAATAAATACTGTCAAAAATTTTAAGAAAATATTTTATTTTGGAAAAAAAATGCAACAATTAATGGCAAAAATAAACCAAATTACCAAGATACTCAAGGAAAGAGACTACATTTGCATCCCAAACAGCATGCAAACAAGCAGAGAGATTACTATAATGGAAAACTCCAATAAAGACTAGTCCTGAAAGTACCAAGCAAGACACCAAATTATGAAAAGGGCCAGGCTTCTTGATAAGGAGTCTGCTAACTGTAAAAACTCAATTCTCAGTCATTAATAACAGTGTTCTCTGCACCTGAAAATACCTACTTTACTCCTGCTAGAAATGACCATAGCATTTCCAAGGGGAAAATAAACCACATTCTTAGATTTATTTTGAGCCATCCATGAAGGGACAGAGTCTGGGAAAAAAATCTGGCCTAAGTTAGCGACCATATTAGAAACCTTGATTTAGTTAATAGATTTTAATGGAGATAAAAACAAAAGGTGATAATAAACTTATCTGTCCCTGCCACCAGGATTCCTCCACCTTAGGAAGCTGTTCCTGCCTCCTCAGAGCACTGACTCAGTGAAAGAATGGCCACAACAAGCACAGGAATATGGTTTCTCTCCACTAGGAATCCGCTGATGGGGCCGAAGGTATGCCAGCCTCGTGAAGGTCCCTCCACACTCATCACAGTAGAGGGGGTGCTCTCCAGAGTGTGTTTGCTGGTGTCTTTTTTTTTTTTTTAATGTTTATTCATTGATTTTTGGAGAGAGAGAGAGAGAGAGGGAGAGAGAAAATCCCAAGCAGACTCCACACTGTCGGTGCAGAGTCTGACGTGGGGCTTGCTCTCAACTGTCAGATTATGACCTGAACCAAAATCAAGAGTTGGACACTTAACTGACTGAGCTGCCCAGGTCCTCCTGTTGGTGACTTTTTAACCTGACCAAATGAACAAAGGCCATTCTTGGCACTTGTATGGCTTGACCTGTCGATGGATCATGTTTGGATAGAGGGTTTAGATATGCTTACATAGAGGGTTTGGTTTGCAAAATCACTGCAACAAACAGGAAAAATGTATAATTTGGAGTCCTCTTTTCCTGTATTTCACCCATCTGAACTGTGATGGTTCTGATGCAGTGTAGCAGGACTTTTTCAAGACACCATTTCCCACGGCCATATTAGCACACGCCATGTTGTGTACATTACACCATTGCCTCCACACATCTGTGAAGATGAAACCTTTATCACATTCAGGGCACTTATAGGCTGGTCCCTAGAATGAATCAACTTGTGCAGGTGTAGGTTGGCAGCCCGCGAGGGTTCCTGGCTACAAGAGGGGGCAGCAATAGGAATGTTCCACTACATGATTCTTTATGTGCTCCCAAAGTCCTGAAAAGATTTCCTGCAGTTCTTATGTTGCTAAGAGCAATATTTTCTAGAGATTGGTTCTAGGTTTTCATCAGATGAATCAATATGGATAATATTTTCATCATCCTCTGCAGGATTTTCTGAAGTTCTTCCGAGCGCCCAGAGGATGGTGGTTCTAAATCCCATGCTATAAGTCAGACTGGGAACCAGAAGTGACAGAGGCTCCTACAGTGGTTTCCCTTTGTGAGTGGTAGTCAGTTTCATCAGTTTCCTGAGTTCCACCGGAAGCACTTGCCTACCCGAGGGATCCGCAGAGAGACAGCCAATCTTGGAAAGTGGCAAAGACTCTGCTTGAACTTCCAGATGGAGGCTGGATTTCTGGTGCATCTTCTGCTGGCTCAGGAGGTATTCCTCTGAATATGATTTCTCTGTGTCCTGGGCATCTCTTAACTGCCATGCTACCTCCATACCCATCCTGGGGCCACTGGGCAGCTATTCTTGGCTTTTTATTGAAGTTCTGGTCCTCTGGTCTTATGTACTTTCTGAACAGATTTGATACAGCTTCATTTTATCTTTTAAAAATTCTAAGGCAAAAAAGGATAACTTTTATTCACAGAAATAGTTAAAATTTACTCTTGGAACTATAAAATTATTTCTGTTTTTCTAAACAGTTAAAATAGTTTCTAATTCTACAAAGAATTAGAAAAATGATTGCCTGACTTTCAGTCAAGATGGTTCTGTGAATTTACAGTTTAACCACCACTCCCAAAATACATGGCAACGCAATGATAAATAAAATATAAGAAAGGAAGAACAATTAAAATACAGCTGTGCTCAGAAGCTAGATTAAAATCCTCATGGACCATAACTGAATAGAAACAATGCAGTAATTGGGGCTAATAATGTACACCTGTTGGGTTCTGGGTCAGAGAATTGGCTGATGTGGCTGGGAGTCTAATTCTCAACTTATGTGTAAGTGAAGTAAATAGTGGAGCCGGGCTGGAAGAAAATGTGATCCCAACCTGTGAGATGGCTTATCTAAAGCTTCGTACCTAGAATAGCAGATAGAACCAGATACAGCCTCTCAACAAGGATGTAGTCAAGATAGAAATAAATAAATAATATAGAAAACAAACGACTAAAGGATCACAACCAGAAGCTAGTCCTTTGAATACACTAATCAAAAAGAGAAAACACTAGTAACTGATAAAGGGAAAAGGAGGGAGAACACAAAAATACTAGAAATTAAAAGGACAAAATTGTATTTACAGTAGAAAACTTGAAAACTAGAATAGAATAAACATTTCAATAAATTAAATTTGCCCACAAGTTTAAAAACTTAAATGAAATGGAAAACTTTCCATAAGACTATATATACATCATCAAAGTGGCATCAAAAAGCTAAAAATTTAAATAAGGCAATAACCAGTAAAAAAAAAAATCTATTGTTGAAAATATTCTTTTCCTCTAAACCTAAAAAAACAAAAAACCACAAACCTTAGGCTTATGTGGTTTTAAACTAAATTCACTGATGGGCATTAAGGAGGGCACTTGTTGGGATGAGCACTGGGTGTTGTATGTAAGCGATGAATCATGGGAATCTACCCCCAAAACCAAGAGCACACTGTATACACTGTATGTTAGCCAGCTTGACAATAAATTATATTTAAAAAAATTTAAAAATAAACAAAATTCACTGAATCTTCAAAGAACACAATCCTTTTCTAATATAAGCCACCCTAGAGAAGAACAAAGAGAGAAGGGAACTTTATAACAAGACTGGATTAGGACAACGAAAAGAAAATTATGGCCATATCTCACTTATAAATGTAAATACAAAAATCCTTAGTAAATATTAGCATATCAAATCCAGCATGAAAATGAAAATCCAAAAGTCAACAAATGAACAAACAAAACCAAATACATCATGCAAGTGGCATGACTTCATTATTTTTTATGGCTGAAAATATTTCATTATATCTATCTATCTATATATATATCTTCTTTATCCATTCATCAGTTGATGGACACCTGAGTTGCTTCTGTATCGTGGCTATTGTAAATAATGCTGCTATATACATAGGGGTCAACTTTTCCCTTTGAATGAGTGTTTTTGTATTCTCTAGGTAAATGCCAAATAGTGCAATTGCTAGGTCACAGGGTAGTTCTATTTCTAGCTTTTTGAGGAATCTCCACACTGTTTTCCAGAATGACTGCACCAGTTTGCATTTCCACCAATAGTTCATGTAGTTTCCTTTTTCTCCACATCCTCGCCAACGCCTGTTGTTTCTTGTGTTTTTGATTTTAGCCATTCTGACAGGTATTAGATGGTATCTCATTGTAGTTTTGATTTGTATTTCCCTGATGGCAAGTGACGATGCACTTGTCGTGACCAGCTCAGAGTGTTGAATGGAAGTGTGACATCACTATATTGTGCACCCGAAACTAGTATAACACTGTATGTTAACTAACTGGAATTAAAATAAAACTTAAAAAAATACAACAAAATCACACACGCACACACACAGAAACCAAACCCAAAAATAAAAAAACACATCATGACCGAGAAGGGCTTAACCCACCCCTCCCCCAAAAAAGATGTTTCAACATCAAGACATTTTATTGAAGTAATTAGCCACATTAACTGATTAAACTGAAAGAAATGTAGGATCATCTTAACAGATATGATGGAAAGCATATTCAATAAAATACACTAGAAATTCATGATAGAAGCTCTTAGAAACTATGAAGTAAAAAGATACTTTGAAATTCCTTGAAAATAGCTTAAGACAAGGACCAAAGTACTAAGTGCTTTATTTGGGAGATGACCCCAGGAAGCAGCGGTGAGGTTTCAGGCGAATGACACAAGCAAGGAAAGTAAGTCAATATAAGGGTGTGTTTTAAAGACTGCTGTTATAAGCAGCAAGGTCTCAATATTTATATCACTGAGGCCCCGAGGAGCATGAAAGGAGTGGTCCATCAGACAAAGGAAAGGCTAGGAGCTGGGGCATCTATCTATGAGCTGCCATTCACAATTGACTGAGGGGCGACCCCAGGAGCATTAACACTCCTAGCCCAGCACCAGTACAGCCCACAAGGACTGAGTGGGCTCCTGTGGTTTCTGGAAAGGCCCGCAGAGAGGCCATAAAGGGGAAAAAAGTCACTAGAGACACATGGCATACACTTGAAGTAAGATGCTTTTAGAATAAGTCAACTATGTTCATTATAGATGCAGCTAAAATTAGAGATGGAGGGGATGTGATACTAGACCAAAAACGTCTGCTACAGCTACCTAACAAAAACCTACAACTGACATCACAATGGTGAAACTCTCTAAAGTCAGGAACAAGACAAGGAGGCCTCTTCCTATGACTACTACTATTTAACACTGTACTTAGGACCTATCTGATCCTTTCAAAGACCCTATCTGATCATTTCAAAGGATCCTATCTGATCCTGTCAAAGAAAAAGAAAAAAAGAAGTGCAAAAATTTGAAAAGAAGGGACAAATTGTCTTTATTTGTAGATGATATATCTGTCTACAAAAAAAGTCTAAAAAATTGACAAACCATTGGAACTAAACACAAGATTAACCTATAAAAATTGATAATTTTTTAAAAAAATGCTTATTTATTTTAGAGACAGAGTGTGTGTGAATGAGTGGGGGAGGGGCAGAGAAAAAGGGAGACAGAAAATTCAAAATGGGATCTGCACTGAGAGCAGAGAGCCCAAAGGAGGGGTTTGAATTCATAAACTGTGAGATCATAACCTGAGCTGAATTTGGACACTTACCCAGTTGCACCACTCAGGTGCCTCCAAAATCAATAGATTTTTATACACCAGCAATAATCAATTTAAAATGTAACAAAAAATAGGTAACATTCACATTAGCAATAAAACCACTGTGATCTCTGGGAATAAAATCCAATAAAAGATTAGCAGGACTCATGGGGAAAATTATAAAATGTTATCAAGCAACATAATGTAGAACCTGACTGAAAACAAGATATATCAGATTCATGTTCATAGTTGGAAGAACTCAATATCATAAAGATTGCATTATCTATAACTTAATTCACAAAGTCAATGGGTTCCCAGTTAAAACCCCAATATGAATGTTATGGACTTTAAAGGCCCACAAACAATCAAAATAATTTTGATTTTGGGGTGGACAAAAAACCAGAAAGGGCAGCCTAACTAGTTAGTAAGACATGTGATACAATAAGTAATTTTGGAGTAATAAAGTCATTATATATTTATTATATTATATTGTGTTATATTTAACATAAATGTTAATAAAATGTTAAAAACTATAAGAAGTAACCATAAGCAATCTTTACAGCATAGGAGAGAATTTATTTTAACAAGAACCAAAGGAATTGTAAAGGAAAACATGGTAGAATTAGACTACGTTAAAATTTTAAAGATCTGCAAAGCAAAGCATAACTAAATATAAAAGACAAGTGACAGTTTGGAAGGACATCTATGACACATTACTCTCAAATAACATCTGAATCAAAGAAAAATAGACAAAAGATTATGAAAAACCAATTCGAAAAGAAGAAACTCAAATGGCCAGTAAACATAGGAAAAGATGCTCAGTGTCATGATCCATCAAGAAAATGCAAAATAAAATGCAATTCCATTTCATGTCCATTAGATTGGAAAACTTAAAAGAATTGACAATCTCCTGATGTGATTCACTGAGGACACAGCTTCACTTATGTCATATTCTCGCCAAAAATGTATAACCGAATCTCACATGCACAAACCATTAGGCAAATCTAAATTTAGAACAGGAAACAAAATAACTGGCCTATACTCTTCAAATTTGTCAATGTCATGAAAAAGAAAAAAAGTCTCAGAAGCTTTTTCAGATTAAAGGAGACTTAGACAAGACAACTAAATTCAACACGTGTCCTGGATCAGAAAAAATTGCTAGAAAGGATTTGATGGGAAAATTGGTGAAATTTTATAATTCTATACCAATGTTAAGTTTCCTGAATTTGATAATTGTACCATGGTTACAAAAGAAAATGCCTTTGTTTTGGGGAGTTACATATGGGAATACTTAAGACTGACAAGTCATAATATCTACAATATTCAAACGGTTCAGGAAAAAAATATGTAAATAAAATACAAATATATATGAAAGAAAAGAAAGGAAAGAGGAAAGCAGAGAAGGATGGAGAAAGAAAGCAAATGTAGCAAAAGTATTAATAGTTGGTGAATCTATGTGGAATTTACATAGGAGGTCGTTAAACCATTCTAGCAACTTATCTGCTGATTTGAAATCTTATCAAAATAAAATGTTTGAAACATATGTTTATATCAAGTGTTAGTAAGGATGTAGGAAAATGGAAATTTTCATATTCTGAAGAAATGCAAATTAGTATAGTTGTTTGGATACTACTACTACCAATAATAATGTGGCATTATATTGATATATGATAATATAATATGATGATAATATGATAGTAGTGTAAGTAAACTATACATATCTATATCCTAGAATCTAGCAATTCAAATGGAATGTGGGAAGAAAATAATAGAAGTTTGTATTTATTCATTTCATCTTGTAAGAAAAATTTTACATTTGATAATGGATGTTATATATTTGTGTAATAGAGCATTTATATAATTTATAAATAATATAGAAATACTGGGGTTAGGCAGTTAAATTCTTTTTTTTTTTTTTTGGCAGTTAAATTCTTATTGGTAGGGCAGTCTGGTCAGCAAAGTAGGAGACCACTGCATTCAAGAAATTCTAACATAAATGAGGATATATATATATACACACACACACACACACACACACATATATATATACATACATATGTATATATACACATGTATATATACACATATATATGTGTGTGTATGTATATACATATATATGTGTATATGTATGAATATTGGGGCACCTGGGTGGCTCAGTTGGTTGAGTGTCTGGCTGTTGATTTCTGTTCAGGTCATGAGCCCAGGGTCATGGGATTCAG
Source organism: Prionailurus bengalensis (assembly GCF_016509475.1). NCBI lineage: Eukaryota > Metazoa > Chordata > Mammalia > Carnivora > Felidae > Prionailurus > Prionailurus bengalensis. The sequence continues at coordinate 25,958,491 of NC_057360.1, forward strand.
CCCCAGGTTGGGCTCTGCACTGAGCGTAGAGCCTGCTTTAGATTTTCTTTCTCTCTCTCTGCCCCTCTTCCCTGCTCTCACTCTCTCTAAAATAAAAACAAAACAACTATATTTTTAAAAAGGAATATTAACTGCTACATGATTTGTAATAGCAAAAATATGGAAACATCCTAAATACCCATCAGTAAGAAAAAGATAGATGAATTGTGTTTAATAATATGATGGGATACTAAATAGCAGATAAAAATAAATGAAATAGAGTTTTAAATATTAACATGGATAAGTTTAGAAAATGTTGGGTGAAATAGCAAGTTGCAGAGCAATAAGGAAGTAACACTGTAAAACTATGTACTGTTCATAGGTATTTAAATCTATCCTTGAAAAACAAAAGCACTGACCAGTCAACAAATTCAGGGTAGCGCTTACCTCTGGGGAGGAATAAAGAATAGAGGACATCAGCATCAGAAAAGAGATTATATGGAGTTAAAATTTAATTTGTAAAGTTTTATTTCTTTATCTCCCACCCCCCACCCCCATAGAGATAAAGAAATCTAAAGAAAATATTACTGTTAATATTGGTTAATTCTGTGTGGCAGATACATAGGTGTTTGGTCTATTATTCTTTAAACTTTTCTGTATCTTTTGTTTTTTCAAAGAAGCAAAACAAACCTGAAGTTTTTAATTTTTCTGGTGGATTACAATTCCCATACATGAAGATTTTGAGAAGATTTGAGAAGACTCATTTCTTCGACTCATGCCAAAGCAACTCTAAATTGGAGCCCCTTAAATGAAATACTTCTCAATGGAAAACTCATGTTTCCTATTTTCATAATATATGCTCTTAATTTTATGGAAATGTCAGTATGGTAAGGAGCATGTAGAACTACAAGTGATGTCTTCTTGAACCCAAATATTCTGCAGTGATAAGTCATCAGTTATTATCTTGATTTATGCAGAGATAAAACTGAAGATTCTCTCAAAGTTTAAAAAGTATTTTAACAACACAAAATTTGCATATTGCTGAGTTACATACATTAAAGTCCATTACAACTTCTACATAAAATTACTAAGTTCTTGCTAATGGCTCCCTTAGTTTAATATTTTAAGTTGTGTCTAGATAATAGAAGAGCTTTAATTATTCAGGAACTTACTGATTCAGATTTCTCTAACATTTGGCTTCCTAATGGCATTTTTGTTTTGCACTTTGTATGCTACTTCACCTTCACTAGAGAGAAAGATGATAAAGCTTAAAATTGGTCTTAAATTTTATTATTTGTCTGGGTCATTAGTTATATTTGAGTGAGAAAAAAACTGGCACTATTGATTTAAATTTTTTTATTTTTAAAATCTTTTTTAACGTTTATTTATTATTAAGAGACAGAGAGAGACAAAGCATGAGCATGGGAGGGGCAGAGAGAGGAGGAGACACAGAATCCGAAGCAGGGTCCAGGCTCTGAGCTGTCAGCACAGAGCCCGATGCAGGGCTCAAACCCACCAGCGAGATCATGACCCGAGCCAAAGTCAGATGCCTAACTGACTGAGCCACCCAGGCACCCCTAGCACTATTGATTTAAAAGGCACTTGAGGTTACCCCCCAAATTTAATTGTAGGAACTTCCTGTGGCGTTCATCTGCATTAATAACAAGGAGATAGCTACCATATTATTACTGCCAAAAAGTCTGTAGGATAAACGTGTCCAAGGTCTACCCAATGATCCACTTATTTTAAGCAGTAATTTTGGCAGTCTCTAAACGCTGGAGTGTAGAGAGAATAAGGCATTAAGAATTTCTGTCTGAAGGAGTTGCTTAGGTTCTCCTTTTACCATATTTTTAATGCATGCTGGATCTGTAGTGTTGTCTCTTTTTTCATTTCTTATACTGGGCATTTGTTTTCTCTCTCTCTCTCTCTCTCTCTCTCTTTTTTTTTCCCTTAAAAACTCTCACTAGTGTCTTCTCAGTTTTACTAGTCTTTAATTTTTTTTGTTTGGTTGATTTGTGTTTTCTCACTAGTTTCTGCTCTTATTTTTGTTATTTTATTTCTTCTACTTTTCTTGTATTTTCTAGTCCTTTTCTAATTTCTCTAGATGAATAGAATGCTTGCTCACTAATATTCAGTCTTTCTTTCTAGTCCTTTTCTAATTTCTCTAGATGAATGGAAGGAATGCTTTCTCATTTAATATTTGGTCTTTCTTCTTTTCTACTATACGCCCTTAAGGCTATAAATTGTAAGGATTTCTTTGGCTAAATTGTATAAATTTTGAAATTAACATTTTCATATGGTTCAACTCCAAATATTTTCTAATTCTGTTAGGATTTCTTCTTTGATTATGGGTTATGAGGATATATAGTAAATTTACAAATATATGAGAATTTTCTGGTTATCTTTTATTATTGATTTATAGCTTAACTATATTGGGGTCAATAATGTATTCTATCTAGTCTGTATAATTTCATTCATTTGAACTTTGATGAGAATTGCTTTGTTGGTCCAGCTTGTAGTCAATTTTTGTAGATATTTTATGTATGCTTGAAAAGAAGGTATATTAAGTGCTTGAGTAGAGTGTCCTATATTTATTCATTTGGTCAAATATCCTGAGTATACTTTTCTGGTATTATATCCTCATTAAGTTTTTGTTTGCTTATTCTATAAATTACTAAAAGAGGTATATATAAAAAGCTCTCACTACAATTATGAACTTTTCTACCTCTCTGTGGTTTTGACCATTTTTACTTTATATATTTTTAGACCACATTATCTTCTCCAGTTAAAATGTGGTGGGGGATAAAAGAAGAATAATTGGTGCAATGGTAACTCCAGTTCTTTTTCAACGTTTATTTATTTTTGGGACAGAGAGAGACAGAGCATGAACGGGGGAGGGTCAGAGAGAGAGGGAGACACAGAATCGGAAACAGGCTCCAGGCTCTGAGCCATCAGCCCAGAGCCCGACGCAGGGCTCGAACTCACGGACCGCGAGATCGTGACCTGGCTGAAGTTGGACGCTTAACCGACTGCGCCACCCAGGCGCCCCTCCAGTTCTTTTTAATAAATCAGAAATGTTGCTGGAAAAATAATTCACATTGTAGGACATTTTCCTTGATGACATTTATTATGGGTTGTGTTTTGTCTCCCCAAAAGAGATAATGTTGGATTCCTATCCCCTGTACTGCAGAATATAGACTTACTTGGAGATAGGGTCTTTACATAGTCAACCAAGTTAAAATGAAGTTATTAGGATGGGTCCTAATCCAATACTATTGCTGTCCTTATAAAAAGGGGAAATTTGGACACAAATTTGTCCTTATAATAAGGGGAAATCTGGACACAGAGTCATACATGTATAGGGAGAAGGTGGCCATCTACAAGCCACTGAGAGAGACCTGGAACAGATTCTCTTTCACGTTCCTCAGAAGGACGAAACTTGCAGATACTTTGATCATAGATTTCTAGCTTCCAGAACTTTAGGTAAATAAATTTCTGTTATTTAAGTCACTCAATTTGTGGTATTTTCTTATGGCAGCCCTAGCAAACTAATGGAACATTATAACTTATAAGGCGATTTTGTTATTTAAAATGAAAGGTATGATTTAAGCAGAGGATGAAAACCTTTCTTCCCTTAAAAAGGTAAAATGAAGAAACTAATATTTTATTTAATAGAATATCCTTTTGTAGCTTAGTATTAAAGTTAATTTTTTTACCTGATATCAAGAGAGATTTTGGTAGGTCAGTCTTATTGAGCCAAAGAAAACAATTCCCCTGTCCTCAGAATTGCATTTTATGATTTCCTAATTAAGGATGAGAAAGACAATTCTCAAGTTTCCTTCAGGGAAGATCAGTGCAATAAATATAATTAACTCTAACAGGTTTAATAATAAGCCACCAAATCTCATGAGCGTAATAGATTCAACCAGGGAATTATTGTAATATAGACTCAGTGGAATAATCACAAATTCAACTTAGGAACATCACGAATTACAAATATAGTGCAGGTATATTAAACTTTCCTGAAATTCAAAGTTTAAAGTTTAATTTTCTTAACAGAGATCTTAAGCCATGTTATTTTTGAAGTTATTTATTATTGGAAAAAGAGGGGTGTGATAATATATGCCCTTGGCTGTCCTAAGATAATATCAGCAAGGATAACAATGTCTTCCTACAAGCTCTTTATACTACCCTGCTAGAGAGAAAATATGAAACTGAATAAAGCATAGAATACGAATATGGCCCGAGAGAACTTCTTAAAGGCCACTTGTAGAATTTTTCCATCACATACACAAGTTTTCTTGTTAGCAATGTGGTGGTCTCTCTAATTCTCAAAAGTACCCTGCTCTGATTTGTGAGTATTTTGAGGCTCTTGTCTCATATGTTCAGATCAGTGCCTGGGATATACATTGATGGATATTCAACTGATAAATGAGATAAACAGTGTAATTTCATTCCATCATTATCTGATCTCATAAACCCAGAGCAAGCTTATTCACATTAAGAAATATACCTACCATCTGCAAACTCTTGATGATGACACCCAAGCTGATATAATAGATATGTAGATAATTGGCCAGATCAATGAAATATGATTTAAAGTACTTAGGCTTAAGTATTTTCAAGTCAAAATTTTAATGAAGGGTCATTCTACTGTTTTTTAGTTTATAGATTCTTAGAAATGAAAGAAAAAACTCTTGGAAGTCATCTTTAATCAACTTAATGAAGGAAACTCATATGCATGCTCACCTAACCTCTTCCTAGATATTTCAAATGGTTTGAGTGATAGAAATATCACATATTCATTAGATAGTCTATCCTACCATCTGATTGTTCTAGTTATTAGAAATGCTTTCCTCAGAGTGAGCCCCAAATTGGCCTATAGTTATGTCTACTCTTAATTTTGCCTCAAGGAGATATAAGAAATTCATCTTAGAAATGACAACTCTTCAGATATCTAAAGAGAACAATTATGTTTCCACTAAATCTATTTCTAATTATAAAACAAACATACTTCTATATTTCAATAAATGCCAGGGATACAGTTAATTTTCAGTGATGGGGTTGGAGATAAGTAGGGGCTGGAGAGAATAATTTTATTATAGTTATAACCTCCAGTAACTTGTGTCTAAGCTAAGCTTCACATGCCAAGGCCAAGGAATATTTCAGCAACAAGGCACACAGAGAGTCAGTTGGGATGAAAGGAAGCTTCAGAGAACATATAGTAAAAAGGTCTTAGATAATTTGTTTCTTTGTTTTCCCAGATTCTGTTTTTTTTATTCTTCTTCATATTATTTTCAAGATTTGTGAAATAGTTGACATATAACTTTGGGTAAGTTTACGGTGTACAATGTGATGATTTGATATATGTATATATTGCCAAATTATTGCCACAATAAGGTTAATTAACCCACCTATTACCTCAAATAGTTACCTTTTTTGGTGTGTGTGGTAAGAACTTTTAACATTTGTTCTCTCAGCAACTTTCAAGCATACAATACAGTATTAACTATATTCACTATGCTATACATTAAATCTCCATTAGATGATTTTATAAATTGTTCACGTTGCCTGTAATCTCGTTCATAATTCTATTTCTGACCTTTTAAATTATAGGCAAGGAAGATCGTTATTAAGTAATTAAGAATAAAATGTGGTGAGATACCTTCATTCAGTCATGAATTCCTTCTCTCTGTGGTAAGCAGGATTTATACATTGCCTATCAATTCCATTCTACCCAAACTTGGTTTTATTAAGAATCCCCTGGATGGGGTGCCTGGGTGGCTCAGTCGGTTGAGAGTCCAATGTTGGCTCAGGTCATGATCTCACGCTCTGTGAGTTCAAGCCCCGCCTCGGGCTCTGTGCTAATGGCTCAGAGCCTGGAGCCTGCTTCAGATTCTGTGTCTCCCTCTCTCTCTGCCCCTCCCCTGCTCATGCTCTGTCTCTCTCTGTTTCAAAAATAAATAAAAACATTAAGAAAAAAATTATTTTAAAAGAATCCCCTGGATAAAAGGGTGTATATTAGTTCAATTAATTAATAATTTCTATAAAATAATATTTCAGTATTTTAAATTTTGGTGCCTATTCCTGAAAGATAAATACCTTGACAATGATAACTGGAATGATATTTATATGTGAATTTACTAAGTAGAAATCATCTTTCACTGTTCTAATTTCCATTAACAGCAACCTCTCTTTGTATGCACACAGTATTAATCTCTCAAATCTCCAGATTTTAGGAATGAACATTTTACATCCATATTATATAATAAAGATATAAACAGACTACTTTTATTTTTGCATCATGGGCATATGTTATCTTAGGGTACTAAGGCCACATAAAGGATGGGGACAGGGAAACAGTAGAAGGAAATTAAGGCCACATTTCAGGTCACATAAAAATAACCCTATATTTGGGACGCCTGGGTGGCTCAATCAGTTTAGTGACCGACTCTTGGTTTTGGCTCAGGTCATGATCCAGAGTCATGGGATAAAACTCCAAGTTGGGCTCCCTGCTGAGTGTGGAGCCTGCCTAAGATTTTTCTCTCTTGGGGTGCCTGGGTGGCTCAGGGGGTTAAGCATCTGACTTCAGCTCAGGTCATGATCTCATGGTTCATGAGTTTGAGCTCTGTGCTCCCTCTCTCTTAAAAATAAGTGAACATTAAAAAAAGAAAAAAGAAAGATTCTCTGGGATGCCTGGATGGCTCAGTTGGTTAAGCATCTGACTTCAGCTCGTGTCATGATCTCGCAGTCCATGAGTTCGAGCCCCAGGTCAGGCTCTGTGCTGACAGCTCAGGGCCTGGAGCCTGCTTCGGATTCTGTGTCTCCCTCTCTGCTCCTCACCTGCTCGTGCTCTATCTCTCTGTCTCTCAAAAATAAATAAACATTAAAACCTTTTTTTAATAAAAAAAGGATTCTCTCTCTCCCTATGCTCCTCTCCCCCCCCCAAGAATAATTTTTTTTAATAAAAAAAAATAACCCTATATTTTTTCTTATATTTCCCTTGTCTTTTGATGGTGGCTCAGCTTATCTACTGATGCTGTTTCTGCTCATTATTTTAGTCTGTCACATGTGTACAGCCACAAAGCATATAGTATAAACCATTATATTTCTCTCTTATTTGTGGTTATCCTTCTTTTACTAACCAGTCTCAGTCCCGGCCACCGTAAACCCACATAACTGTGTTGTGATTAGCATCAGAAAAATATATCCCAGCACCACCAATGTCTTTTGTAGAACATAGATTGCCAAAGTTTCAATTGTGTACAAATGATGATGATACTACTTGATGTGGTAGGGACATTCCCTCTGATGGATGATCATTACAAAAACAAAATTATCCAGAAAGCAAAGGCAGAGAAAGAATAATAAGGGCCCAGAAAAAAAATCCTCAAGTTATCAGATGCTTAAAGTTTTATGTTTCAGAACCCAGTTCCTTTTAAAGTATATCATTCCTAAGACCTAAAGAGGTATGTAAACATGACGTATCAGTTTGAGTTCTAGGAATATGTTTAAATCTCTCCTGAAATATATAAAGTTCATATACTTGAGAATAAAAATATATGCAACATTCAAAAGCACATACACACACCAAATCTGTGGGCTAAAAATTAACAGTGAAACCTTTGTTGGGTGATGGCCATGCTCTATGTCTTGATTGATATTTGGATTGCATAGGAATATTTGTTTCACAAAAATCACCGAGTGATACACTTCAATTTATACATTACATATAAATTTTACTTCAAAAGAAAAAAATCTTAAGAAAATATAACCCCAGTTAGTGATATACATGCTGTAGTGTTTAGGGGTGAAGTGCACTGATGCCTGCAGCTTACTTTAAAATACTTTAAAAAGTCATGTGGATTGTTGGGTGAATACATGATTAAGATATATGAATAAATCAAGTATTGTAGGGGTGCCTGGGTGGCTCATAGGTTGAGTGTCCGACTTCAGCTCAGGTCATGATCTCACAGTCTGTAGGTTTGAGCCCTGTGTCAAGCTCTGTGCTGACAGTTCAGAGCCTGGAGCTACTTCAGATTCTGTGTATTCCTCTCTTTCTGCCTCTCCTTCCCCTTGCTCATGCTCTGTCTCTCTCTCTCTCTTTCTCAAAAATAAACATTTTAAAAAATTTTAAAAAGCAAGTATTGTAAAATGTTAAAGCATATAGTACACATCAGTTTAAATCAAATAGTATTTTATTAACCACACAATACATATTAAGTTGTCAACTAGAAGTTTGGACACTTCTTTACTGTTTAGTGCACAAATGACGTTTATTTATAGACCCTATTTTGATTATCTCTAAACTTGTAAAATGTTGCCCATAATATGAAAGTTAGAAAAATAACTTTTAAGAGGTGCCTGGGTGGCTCAATTGGTTGAGCGTCCAACTTTGGCTCAGGTCATGATCTCGTTGTTCGTGGGTTCGAGCTCCACATTGGGCTCTGTGCTGACAGCTCAGAGCCTGGAGCCTGCTTCAGATTGTCTCCCTCTCCCTCTTCCCCTTCCCTGCTCACACTCTATCTCTCTGTCTCAAAAATTAAAAAAAAAAACATTAAAAAAAGGAAAAATAACTTTTAAGTGTTTTTTAATCTAAAAAATGTGAAGAAACTATAATTAAGTGGTTCCTCCCTTGGTTCGGACTATGTGGCAATAATGATCTCAAAATCTTAGTGGCTTATAACAAAGGTTTGTTTTTCATCTATAGTGGGGTCAGGATTGATTCAATATCTTCTTCACTGTAGAACCCATGATGAAAAAGCAGCCCTCATTTGAAACATAATAGTCTCATGTCAGAAGGAAAAAGAAACTGGTGGTGACTGACTGTGGAATGGCTATTAAAGTTTCCATTCAGAAGCAGGACTATCATTTCCAGTTATATTTCAATGATCAAAGAAAGTCACATGACCATACCTGCTACAATGAGCAGAGACATTTCATCCTCCCATAGGCAGGGGCCCATGGAAGAGGCAATGAATATTTTGAGCAAAGATACAGTCTATTGCAAAGTAATATAAGTTTAAAGTTTCATCAGAAATTTATGGAACTTCTGTGTGCTAGTACTTCTATAATTAAGGAAACATGTTCAAAAAATGTTTGCTGAGGAATGAATTTTTCTGTATTGTGTCTTTCAAAATTTATGAAAGAATCACAAATTATTTTATAGGGTCCAGGAAAAAAATGTAAATGACTAAAATAGCAGGGCGTGGAGTACATGCTTTATTATTATTATCATCTTGCATTCTAGCATGGCACATTGGTTACAAGTGTTGAGCTAATATTGATACATTATTATTAACTGAGGTCCATAGTTACATTAGCATTCATTTCTTTGTGTTGTACAGTCTCATGGGTTTTAACAAATGCATAATGTCATAGTATATCCAGTGCTTTAGTATCATACAGAATAGTTTCATTGACTTGAAAATCTCAGGCTCAATATATTTATCCCTGACGCCTCCCCCTGAATCTCTGGCAACCACTAATATTTTTACTGTCTCTATAGTTTTGCCTTTTCTAGACATCATACATTTGGAATCATACAGTATGTATGTAGCTTTTTCAAATTGGCTTCTTCCACTTAGCAATATGCATTTTTTTTTATTTTTTAAAATGTTTATTTATTTTTGAGAGAGAGAAAGAGACAGAGCGCGAACTGGGGAGGGACAGAGAGAGACGGAGACACAGAATCCAAATCCGGCTCCAGGCTCTGAGCTGTGAGCACAGAGCCCAAGGCGGGGCTGGAACTCAGGAGCCTCGACATCATGACCTGAGCTGAAGTCGGACACTTAACTGACCTAGCCACCCAGGCGCCCCTAGCAGTATGTCTCTAAGGCTCCTCCATGTCTTTTCTTGGCTTGATAGCTCATTTCCTTTTATCACTGAATAATATTCCATTGTATTGATTACCAGAGTTTGTTAATCAATTAACTTACTGAAGGACATTTTGCTTGATGCTGGTTTGGGGGTAATTATGAATAAATCTGCTATTAACATTTCTGTAGACATGAGTTTTCAACTCATTTGGGTAAATACCTATGAGAATGATCGCTGGATCATATGGTAAGATTGTGTTTGAGTATTTATTTTCTTTTCTCATAAATCTGCAGGTTGGCTTGGGTTTAGTTAATCTTACATGTATGTGGCTGGGCCAAGCTGAACTCACCTGGGTCCAGTTAGGTTTGGGTCCAAGCTAGGATAGGATTGGTCCCCTCCAGATATCTCTTTCTGGGATTAACAGCTATCCAGAACATGTTATTATGGCAACAGCGGAAACATAAGAGGTCAAGGTAAGCCACACGGACTTAAGGTCTCTGCTCATGTCATGATCATTAACAATCCATTGGCTAACAAATACATGGCCAAGACCAAAGCCAGTATGTCAGAGATGAATACTGTACTGATTTTGCTGGGAGACACTGCAAAGTTACTTTGTAGTGGAAAATCAGAAGGGAGTAAAGAATTGTGAACATTAGTTCCATTTATTACACTAGCCCATGTGGCTATAAGACCTAATTTCTTTGAGTCTCAGTTTCTTCATCTATAAAACATGAACAATTTCAAGTAAGCACACAGAGTTATTGATATGACATTGTACATACAAATATTTCTAAATTTTATAAAGCTCTATGCATGTCAGGCATTATTAGAGCAAAAGGGTTGTTGCTATTAAAATGATTGCTTTCAGGGATTAGAGGCACAGAAGTCAATTGGTTTAGTTAACAACAGCAACAACAAAAAAAGACTTTAGATATCTTTCAAAAATAATCACACTAATGTGGGTTTCCTTACTGGATATTCCAATTGACTGTTTAATAATATTTACACTAGAGATTAAAAAAGAAATGGAGACGAAAGGGGAAGGGAAATGTTAGAATTTTGCATTTTGAACACTAAGGATATTGAACTGGTATTATCTGCTCCTTACAATGTGGCATTTATTAACTTTAGTACATATTTTATCAATATTTTTTCCAATAGAAAGAATGATTTCACTGAACCATTCTCAACTACCTCCCCTTTCCTTTTCATCAATCTACTTGAGCTGGTATCAAGATCCTTTCAGTCTTTCCCAACCAGAGCATCCATCAAGATTCAGTCTCTAAACCAGTTTACTCACCTATATATCTACTCACCTATATATCTCTTAGTACAAACATCAATCTATTCATTTGTTTATCTATCCCTTCACTCCCACATGTATGTCCATCCTTCTAGCTATCCCTTCACCTGTACACCCATCCATCATCTGTCCATCCATTCGTCCATCCAATATCTACACAATATCCACTGCTACTGAGCCAAACATAGGAATATCAAGATAGAGATACTGCCCTAGCAATCCGGTACAGAAACTGGTAAGAAAAGTTACATCACAATGTGACAAGCACCATCAGAGATAAGTATCACAGAGCACTGTGGTGGTAGAGGAAACTCCTGTACTTGGAGAAAAGAGATACTGGAATTTTCTAGGTGAGCTGATATATTTGCTGAATTTTGAGGCAAAAATAGTGAAGGAGCAGTATAGGAAATAGAAGAAAATGAGATGAGTCTGGAGAAACTGTATAGTTTGGCCTGGCTAGAATGCAGAATGAATAAATCAGAGACGACTCTAACAAGGTGGACACAAATGAGATGGCAGATGGTCTTTCTTCAGTTCTGGTTTAAAATCTTACGAAGAAAGCTGCTGGATTTCTATCCACCCACATATTTTATTATCTTGGTTAGGTGTACTTTTTTTCAAAGGTACACTATTCTACTTTCCCCAATTTTCAACTGAGGATGTGGAGACCTCATCTCAGATATATTTTGACAATTTTAAAAGCATCTTAAACAGCAACCTAACTAATGCAAGAGGAGGCAGGTATCATTAGTTCTTTCAAAGAAAATAAAATGCTGGGTAATTGTTACTCATCTAATACTTCCTCTCCCACAACTTTTGCTTCTATATACTTTGCATTTATTAATAACAGTATTCGTGCATCTGCAAGGGTGAAAAAAATCACCCTAGTTCGAACTAATACTTGAAGAAATTATAATCAACTATACATCTCTAACTGGTAGCATTAACATCCAAGCTGTGGTGTATCATTCTTTGGCATCAGTGGACTGCTTCTAAGTTGTTTAGGAGGTTTCCTGAATAAATCAAGGACTAGATGATGTGGCAGGGTGGGATGAGGGAACAGAGAAAGAAAAGTTAAGTGTAATAATGGGGTCCTGGCTTCTGAAAGGTTTCTTTCTCCCTGCTCATGAAGAATTATCTTCCCTCCTGTCCCTGCGTTGACTCCACGAATTCGGCTTCCCAATTAACAACTTATTCTGCACCTGCCACCTGAGCCACCCAAGGAGGATGTCACTTAGCTACACTCCAGGTGCAGCCCCTGCCCGCCCCCGCAGGCTGGGCCTCTCTCATTCCAGCTCACTGGCTCTCTCTGCCCAGCAAGGACAGTCATTTCTACTCCGCCCATCCCCACGGAGCCAATAAACAGTGTTCTTGGCCCCGCCCCTGGTCCTGACAGATAAGCCTCCCAGCCAACCAGGCTTCGAATCTTCTTCCTCTAAGGCACGCCCACTCTCTCGTTCCCCTTCTTTCCCCAGCACTGAGACCCACCTACAGTCTGCAACAGAGAAAAGTGAGCTAGTGGAAAGTTACCTGCCCTTTCATCCAAGGAACATTTATTGAGCGCCTGTTGATGCCAAGTCTGAGTGGGGAGGGGGCTGGGTGTGAGTTGGGTGTGGGGAGATGGGGTGAGGAGTAGAGGGAACATGTTTTTCCCAACTTCAGTACTTAGAGCAAGAGGAGAGAAGTAAACAAGGGAGTAGCTGTTACATAAGGAAAGTGCTGGAGGCTCTCAGTAAATATCAAGTACAATAGAACCCCCTTACTTTTGGTTTCAGTTACCTGCTCTCAACCACAGTCCAGAGGCAGATGATCCACTTTCTGACCTATCATCAGAAGGGCATAGTAGCTTGATGCTAGGTCACAATGCCTAGCTCATTCACCTCACTTTGTGCATCACCACAGGAAGAAGGGTGAGTAGAGTGCAAAAAAATATTTTGAGAGTGAGAATAATATTCATATATTTTATTACGGTGTATTATTATAATTATTCTAATTTATTATGAGTTGTTAAATTCTTACTGTGACTAATTTATAAATTGAACTTTACAATAAGTATGCATGTATCGGGGGGAAAAAACAGTATATACAGGGTCCAGTACTACCTATGGCTTCAGGAATCCACCAGGAGTTTTGGAACGTATCCTGCAGAGATAAGGAGGGACTACTACAATCTTGCTAGACTAGTAAGTTAGGGAAGGTTCCTGTAGGAACCATCATTTGATGTGAGACCTGAAGAATGAAGGAGCTAGCTGGGCAAAAGGAGGTAAGGAACTGAGGAGAGAGAAGAGGGGACAGAGCTCCAGTAAGAGAAACAGTATGAGGGAATGCTTCTGTTGAGAAAGATCACAATAAGTTCCAAACACTCAAACACCAGTTTGGGAGGAACATGGGATAGTCCAGCAAAAAAAAAAAAAAAAAATCGAGGTGGACAGGAAACCAGAAATCAGTTTCTGGAGAACTCTATAAGACACGGACTACACTTTATCCTAACAAAAAGCTATCAAAGTTTTTTGAAGTAGCAAGGTGTCATGATTAGATCTAAAATTTACGAAGATCACTCTGATGATGGTGTGGAGAATGTATTGAAAGGCAAGACTAAAGGAAGGAAATCAGTTAGTAGGTTGGTGTTGATCCAGTAATGTGAACTAGGATGGTAGCAGTGGGGATGAAGAGATACAGATGGATTTGAGAGATACTTTGGACATAGAATTAACAAAACTTGGATGGAGTGGCAGGTAATTGAAGATGAAGAGTCAAGGATGACTGATTTGTGGCATCAGCAACTAGATGGATAGTGATCATAAAAGTTATCTCTTTCTCTCTTCTCCATGCCTTCACCACTTTTAAAGCCACTATCTATAGGTATTATCTACTCCCTTTAGTGATTCTCATTTGTGTAGAGACTTGATTGCCTTCCCAGATTATAAATTCCTTGAAGATATGGACACCATCTTTTTCAGGTTTTCTTTTGCTTAGACTGCATCACAAAGGATCCATTTGAATGGTCAAATGAATGAATGAACTCAAGGTTTTGAGCCTCAAAACCAGAAAAATCAAAGTTGCCAGGGCCCAAACTATAGATGAACTTGAAGCTCTGAAAATTAATAGGCTTGTGGACCAAGAAGAGTATCAGCCAAGGCCTGAACTTTGAGAAATATACAATTTACATAAAGGATTAGATTACTAAATATTTTAGGCTTTGTGAGCCTAACTCTGTCACAGCTACTCAACTCTCTAAAGTAACACAAAAGTAGCCATTGACCATACATAAACAAATAGACATGGCTGTCTTTCAATAAAACTTTATTTACAAACACATGGGCTCAAATTTGGGGCCCATGGCTCATAGTTTGCTGACCCCTTTTCTAGATCATAATTTGTAGATTTGAGTGCTGCTTTGGGATAAGGAGTTGGCTTTGTAGTACAAACAACCTTAGAAAAATCACAGAAGTGGCCTCAAGTCCCCTCCCCCTAAGTATCTTTGTGCCTGGTACAATGCCAAATATATAGTAAGTGTCTAGTAAATATTGAATCAAGGTCACCTGTGAATGCAATATTAAAGAATCACAGAACCTGGTAAGATCTCTCCACCAAAAGCTCTTGGCAAATAACAAGGAATCAAATGGTAACAACCAAAGTTATCATTTTGATATCTGGCTTTTATTCTTCTTTACTTTTCTCATATACTGTGTGTCAGATATTGTGCTAGGTTTTTTTAATATGTATATTCACACAGGATTCTCATAACAACCTTGAAAGGAGGTACTTTTATTCCCACCTAAAGAATGAAGATAATAAATGCTATGCTTTGCATTATGCTTCCTCCCCCCCCAATGATATGTTGAAGTCTTAACCCTTGTTACCTTAGAATATAATTTTATATTTGGAAATAGGGTTATTGCAGCTGTAATGATTTAGGTTAAGCTGAAGCCATACTGGAGTAGAGTGGGCTCCTAATGCAACATGACTGATGTCTTTATAAGAAGACAACTATGTGAAGACACAGAGATAAGGATAATGCCACATGAAGACAGACAATTGGAATGATGCTTCTACAAGCCAAGGGACACCTGGGGCTACTAGAAGTTAGAAGAAGGCTTGGAACAGATCTTTCCTCGGGGTCTTCAGGAAAGCTTGACCCTGCTGAAATCTTAGTTTGAACTTCTAGCCTCCAGAATTATGAGACAATAAATTTCTGTTCTTTTTATGCCACCGAATTTTTGGTATGTTCTTATGGCCTAGGAAACTAATATACTGAGACTTTTAAGGAAGTTTTCACTTGTCCAAGATCACCCAGATAGTCTGAGACAGAGTGAATATTCAAACCCATGGTTGCCTTTTTCCCAAATCCATGTTCTTTTGCTTATACTGAGATGAATCAATCTTTGATCCTACTTTATAATGATAAAATGATATAACATAAAATGTTGATATACACCAGAAAAGTGGCTCTCTCTTCTCACTCTACACTATTTCCTATGGATGATATCTGTCTGTCTGTCATTATCTATCTATCTATCTATCATCATCATCTATCTACTGATTGATTTCTCTACCAACACTATCTTTAAAAAGAATGTTTCTAATACTTTTATAATCACAAGCTATAAGTTCTACTTTTCACTCCCTTCTTGCCTCACCCTATTAATTTTTTGTACTATGTTTAAGTAAACCATCTTAATCTATTTGTGCATTTAAAAATTTTATCTATGCATATGTCTTTTAAAAAAGCTTCTCCAGCACATACCTTAATGAAGATTTTTATTATATAGTTAATAAATATCTCTAGGTGATATTTCCGGGAAATGAGGAAATGGAAGGTGAGAAAAAGTAAATATTTTGCACCTTTTAAAATATATTATCTCCAATCCCCATTCCAATCCCAAGAGGCAAGCGTTTTTAACTCTATTTTTGGAAGAAGAAATTCAGGCTCAGAGAAGGTTAAGAAACTAGTTTCAGATCAAAGCTAGTATGTGACAGAGCCAACATTCCTCCCAGGTCTGTCTGGCAGGCTGCAAAGACCACACTGTCCTCAGTTTATGTTAGCCACATGTATTATTCTCCCCTCTTTCCCTCGCCATCTTCATGACATTATTTCCAAACTAACACTACCTTTCCCCATTTCCTTCACAAAGATTCATTTTCCATATTCACTTATATCACTAAACCCTTGTCTCTCCTTGCTTAAATTGGCCAGGACTAATATTGTGAAGTATGTAGAAATCCTCTCAGGGATCTCCTTATCTTTTGATTGTTTGGCAAACGTTAGCAAGGCCTTGTTCAGTATCTTGGAAGTTGACAAACACACCCAGCATTTTCTCTTCTCTTACATTCTTAGAGACT
Source organism: Prionailurus bengalensis (assembly GCF_016509475.1). Lineage (NCBI taxonomy): Eukaryota > Metazoa > Chordata > Mammalia > Carnivora > Felidae > Prionailurus > Prionailurus bengalensis. The sequence goes on from NC_057360.1 coordinate 25,974,938, forward strand.
AAGGTGCTTTTCTCCTATATAAGAGGCCCACCCTCTGGTCCATTGGTCCCATCCCATTAGTCTCTTTAGGGATATTCCTGGGTCTCAGATCTGTATCTTAATCACCCCCTCCTCCCCTGCTGCTTTCTCTCTGCTTACTAATAGTCATTCTTAAAAAAAAAAAAAGTCCTTCCTTTATTCTGTCCACTCCTCAAGTCACCACCAAATGGCTCTCTTTCAATCTATTTCTTCCAGCCCTTAAAAGGAATGTGTAGTCTACAGTTTCGACTCCATTTCTTCTTCAACTAGCCCACATTGGTCATATTTTGCCCCCATCTTCCACTGAAGGTGCTCTAAGACTACATGAAAGCCTCTTAAATATCAAAGCCAATGCATGCTTTGAGGCCATTATCCTACTCCATTTTTCTGCTGCATTTAAAGTTTTTACTATCTCATTCTGCTTAAAACTCTTCCCTCTTTTGGTTTATGGAAGATTGCATCCACCTATGCTCCTCTTGATTTTCTTCTTCCTCTGCCTTCTAACACGGCCCGCACTGTTTGTCTCTCATTTCATGCTTTCCTGAGAATCCTTCCACTCCGATAGCTTCAACCAACACCTTTACTCAGAGCTGTTCATCCGAATTATATAGCTGATCCTGTCCTCACCCGACCTCCCCTTCAATATTTTCAAAGGACTTTTTCTTAACATGAGTTTTGAAGAAAAAGTAAAAATTTGCTATCAGACTCACAAAGTAGAGAGAGAGAGTATTCTGAGCAGGCAGATGCAAATCATATGCAAAAATAAAAAGATATGAAAGATTAGTGCAGATTGAGAGGGATGTAATCAGTGTAGTTGAGCTACAGTGTGAAGTGCAAGTGGTGGGCCAAAGGCAGATAGTCAGGGGTCAGATGATATTAGATTTTAGCCTGTGTATGCATGGTGCACCACTGTGGAATTTGACATGGAAAGTGACTACCATGATGGCTCTGAATTCTAGAAAGTTCACTTCGTTAGGAGGGTGAAGAAAGGCTGAGACTAGAGGCAGGAGACCAATGAGGTTGTATCAATAATCCAGGTGACAGATGATGATGGAGTGAACTAGGACAATAGAAATGGCTTGGAGAGTGGGGACAACAGGATGAAGAGAATCAAGAGAATTTCGTGATTAATCAAGTAAAAGTGTACATAAGAAGATGGACTCTAGGATGATGGGGTTTCTAGTTTGGGTAACTGGGTAGATGAAAAGCTATTCAGCATAATGGATGATAGGAAGTGAAGTAGATTTACTGGTCAACATTCATTCATTCACTCACCAAACAGATATTTCCTGAATGATTTCTATGTTGGGCACAAGTTTGAGATGCCTTAAAATATTCAGGTTTGAGATGTTTAGCAAACTTGTAGAGAAAGTCACCTAAAACTCAGAAGAGGCACCTAAAAGACGCCTAAAACTCTGCATTGTGTTGGTGTTATTAACAACATTGTGATATATATTCTTGTGGGCAAATTTTTGCCCAGAGGCTCAATTAACTATATTGTGCAGAAGGTATTAGTGAAATGAGAATTAGTTCAAATGTCTAATAATCCAATACCATGTTACTGATATTACTTTCTTAAATAATATCCTTTAAATTTGTGTTCTTGTACAATTAGCATAATTTTTTTTCCAAAAAGAACAAATGTGCAACTACATAATTGAGTAGTATATGGCTGGTTTATGAAAAACTGACATAGAATAAAAGGTTAAAAAATCCTCTTCATAAGCATTTTTATTACCCCTGAAGGAACTGCTACCTTCACCATCTTTCAGAGTGTACTTTGAATTTACAACATTTTATATATGTATAATACTTATTCATTGTTGATAGCTTTATGAATACTTACATTCCTTTTTGGGAAATGGGAAAAATTTACAAAGAACTTAAATATATGTGTACTTTTTGATCCAATAACCAACTTCTGGAAATTCAACTGTTCTAAATAATCCAAGCAATGAAAAAAACTATATGCATGATGATGTTTATCGCAAGTTTATTTTTATTTTTTGAAGCAAAGGAAGCAATCTTGACATCCAAGTTCATCTATATGTATTCATTAAAATTATGGTTAGGAAAATTATAGAAAGATATGGAAAATGTGTATTATAGAATGATAAGAGAGAAAAAGCAGAAAAATTTTTAAGTAGATTGTAATTACAATTATATAGGAATATATATATATGTATGTATATATAAATGAAAAATAATGGGAGTAAATGTGCCAAAATACCAACAATAGTTATATTTGAATGGGGAAATTAAGGATTATTGTTTTTAGTTTTCAAATTATCTATGTATCAGAGATTGATCATTTTTGTTTTCCCAGAAACCACTGGCCCCTTTTCTGGTAAAAGTGCCCTGACTTTCCCTAGGGAATTGATAGTTCCTTCTCTGAGTTCAGGTGGTTTTAGTGAGGTTGATGCCACCCCTGCCAGGCTCATTAGAGGCAATTAGGTCATTAGAGGCAATTAGAGCCAATTCTAGGAAGTTTATTGGAACTTTTGGAAATGATGCAGGTTCTTTCCACTGTGATTTGCTAAGAAGATAGGATATAAGTCTGGAGCTTCAGGCAGCACTACTGTCATCATGGGGGTAGAATCCATCTGTGAAAAGAGCCAAGACAGAGCAAAGCAGAGATGAGATGGAAGGAGACTGAAGCCTGGGAACATTGTTTGAGCCTCTGGAGGTAGTCATGTCTAATGTAAAACTACTCCTGGACTTTTCAATTACACGAGCTCACAATTTTTTTTTTTTTGTAAGCCAGATTTATTTTTTTGTCTTTTAGTTTACAACAGAAAGAGCCTTCAATCACTAATAATCAGATCATATTCATTTTATGTTTTTTTTATTAAATTTTTAAATGTTTATTTATTATTGAGAGAAAGACACAGAGTGTGAACAGAGGAGGGGTAGAGAGAGGGGGAGACACAGAATCTGAAGCAGGCTCCAGGCTCCCAGCTGTCAGCACAGAGTCCAACACGGGGCTCGAACTCACAGACCATGAGATCATGACCTGAGCCGAAGTTGGTCACCTAACCAACTGAGCCACCCAGGCGCCCCCCCCCCCTTTTTTAATTGTGTTTAAAAAATGTGTTTTTTAAAAAATCATATGCATCAATACACATTCCTGAAGCATTCTAAATAAGCATTCTGAAGTTTTAATTCATTTATTGAGCTGTACTAGAAGCATGGATGAAATATTGATATTAATTTCAAGATTCCAGAAAAAAGATCTTGACTTTGCCCAATCACATTGCCCTCCTAAAGTTACTAAAGTATTTAAACAGAGGGAAGAAATACAAATGGACTTATTAGAAATTGGGCTAGTGTTTGTAATTCCTGGCAATAGACATCTCTTTGTCTCTCTGGCACACTTCTCCTCCTAACAGCATCTCCTACTGTTTTTTTTGGAACTACTTCCCCTTCCAACTCTCCCAGGGGATCAGATTATCTAAATTAGGCCATTGGGGCCCTTTTGGGATTTTTTTGAATACAAATTAAGGAAAGAGATTCTTTTTTTTTTCTCCAGAGGGAAAGCTGAAAGATGCAGGTGTTCAGATTCTAGCTTACAGAAGATGCTGGTCTGAGAGAAAGAAGCCAATTTGCTGAGGAAAGCAGGGGAAAAAGACAGTCCAGAAGGCATATTTATCCAGTTATAGTCACCCCCAAGGATAAAATAGCTACATTCCTGCCCTTCCATAGTTTGATTGTATAAGGCAATAAATTCTTTTTCTTCCCCTAAGCTACTTTCCACTGGATTTACTCATTTGCATCAGAGAGTCCTGACTAAAATTATCTCCAGTGCCATGCCCTAATGACCTAGGTAGGGTCCTGTGGCCAAGCCTAAAGGCCGCTGTAGATCTGTCCTTTCCCTAAATCCAAATCTTGGGACTTGCCAACTTCTAGTCAATGGCATGTTGCTGGAGACAAAGCCACCAAGCCAAGGATATGCACTCAGGAATATGTCTGTCTTAGTGTTTTGGGGCTGCTATAACAGAATACTCTAGACTGAATGACAGCAGAAACTTATTTCTCACAGTTTGGGAAGGTTGGAAGTTCTAATATCAAGGTGCCAGCAGATCTGATGTCTGGTGAAGACCTGCTTCCTGGATTATAGATGGCCTTTTTTCACTGTGTCCTCCCATGTCACAAGGGAGCTCTCTGTTGTCTCTAAGAACACTAATCCCATTCATGAGGGGTCCACCCTCATGATCTTTCCCATGGCCTCACTTCCAAATACCCTTACATTGGGGATTAGATTTCAACATATGTATTTGGGGAGGGAGCATGAACATTCAATCTATATCAGTATGAACGACAAAGACAGAAGATAATGCAACATGACAGGACATATTTCCAATAGGGAAGCCCTCAGTCAATGTGCCCACTTAGTTGAATAGAAGGAGTGGGAGGGAGGGAGGGAGGGGGAGAGAGAGAGACAGAGAGAGAGGTTAAGACCAGTCAGCTGTGAAGAGGCAGATTCTTAGCTATAAAGAAGAAGAACTAGAGATACCAGAAGGCTGACTGTGGTTTAATTTACCCAACCATCTACATGGCACTAATAAATGGAACAACAACTAGGAAATATGGTTCAGTCAATGACTTGGAACCCGACTGGATTAACAATTCTTTCTCCTCTGGGAAAGGGAGAAAGGAAAAAAAAAGTGATAGAAGAGAGGAGACAAAGGTAGAGAATCTGATGGAGGTTGCCTTCCACCTAGTCATGTGGCTGTTAAGCACTTGAGATGTGGCTAATACAACTGAGGAATTGAAATTTTAAACTTGCTTAATTTTAATTTTAAAACTGCAGTAGTGTAAAATATTTCTCCATTAAGCACAGCTTTATTGTTTTGGTAGGATCATATTTCACTTTAACCACTGTGTTGTCTCAGATTTTATTACCATAGTATAGTGTGTGTGTTAGGCCTGTGTGTCATTTCTAGTATTACACATAAACACATCACTGATCTAATCAGTGTCAACCTACTGATTCCATTTGAATATTTTTTTCTAATTTTTTAAATGTTTTATTTATTTTTGAGAGAGAGAGAGAAAGAGAGAGAGAAAGCACAGGAGGGACAGAGAGAGAGAGAGGGAGACACAGAATCCAACGTTCCAGGCTCTGAGCTAGCTGTCAGCACAGAGCCCGACACGAGGCTGGAACCCACGAACCGCGAGATAGTGACCTGAGCCGAAGTCAGATGATTAACCGACGGAGCCACCCAGGCGCCCCTGAATGATATTTTTTCTAAGCACCAATGTAATGTAATGCATTTATCTGAATATTTTATGCAGGCAGTTTGGGTTATAGTGGTACCTATGTAAATTATAACTGGTAACTAAATTGAAACACATTATTGTAATTATAATACAATTCAATTATTTTTCCAGATTAAAAAAATAAGGATGGATGGATTTTTAAATTTAAAACACGGGCGTAATACTGATGTAGAATCAAATGACAATGCAAACGCTAGTGCTATGCCCAGAAAAGTAAAGAAAAAAGATAGATCGAAAGAAGGAAAGCTGCAAATTTCACACTGAATTGCAATTTGCTGTTACAAAAACCAAAAAAACCAAAAAACTATTTGTCACATAAAAAGCATTTTAAAGATAAGAAAATGGACATGGTCAACAAATAGTAAATTTGATCAATAGTCAAAAGAAGATCAATGAAGTTAATTGCCTGAAAACCATGATTAAATGACCAACAAAACATTCTTAAATGATTTTTAGCAAGATCTGAGTTTGTAACATTGTTCAGCTATAAAACAACTTGAATTCTTGTGTGCACCTGCACACATGAACACTTTTAGATGGAGAGATGGTATAAAAAGTTATGTGTTTTAGAAATCTTGTTAGAAAATTATGAAGAAAAGACTAAAACATGTATTTTACAAAAAGCGAAATATCTCTAGTTAAAGCCACCAAATAATTTGTCATAGCATACGAGAACTTTCTAACAACATCAAAGATCAACTGATTCAAATTTTAAAAATTGCTAATGAGAAACTCATTGTTTTGTTCCTTTTTAATATATATTGAAAATACTTGTGCCTAGTTTTCAGAAGCACAGTATGAAGTATCATGGATACAGTTAAAATTTTTCAGTATATATGTGCAAATGAACATGAATCATTGTTGGTTTATGAAATGGTGAAAGAAGTAGGAGACAATAAATTTAATAACTTTGTGTTCTTTTCATTTTGGTTGAATAGAAGAGTTTTATAAAGATTTATTGTGCGATTAACTAAATTTTTTGGAAACAGAAGTAATGCTTGCTAAATATTTAGTGATCAAAGATGAAAATGTCAGTGTGTTACTGACTTATGATTTCTCACTATCATGTTTCTCAAGGAACACCTAAATTTGAAGCTCTAAGGGGGGAGAAAAGTTATATGAGACCTATAAATCTGCAAGCATTTATGTTGAAATTGAACATTTTTGTGATATAAATCAATCCTAATAACTTGTATACTTTCTCTAATATGGACCAAAATGTATAAGGTTTTATTCATGACTGGCAGCATTACATAAATTAGATGGATAAACTGCAAGAAAATTTTGAATAACAGTTTAATATTTATAAATTTAGAGTTACTTTCAATTTATATAAAATCCTTTGGAATTTGATACTAATCGTACAAGAGTTAGTGAGTTTATTTAACTTGGACAAACATGATTTTGAACCTGAAATATATTTGTTTTAAAGTCAAAGAAATTCTTCTATAAAAGATGAACCAGTTTTAGAAATGTGAATGGAGATATTAAAGGGATTGATATTTTGACAGTTGACTCAGTTATTGCAAAACTCTTCAACATGTCTGGATAGAACAACTTGGGTATATAAATCTGCTTTTTTCATTGTAAATTTTATGAAACTCAACCACAGATCAAGTTATTTCTAAGGAAAATTTTGCATCTGCATTGAGATGTGGTATACCTGCAGAATACACATCAGATTTCAAAAACTTAGTATGACAAAAGGAATGGAAAATACTCAATAATTTCATATTGATTGCATATTGAAATGATAACATTAGAAATATATTAGATAAATAAAGCATTATTGAAATTAATTTATACCTCTTTTTACTTTTTTGATCTGACTACTAGAAAATTTAAAGTTTCATATGTGGATTGCATTAAACTCCTACTGGAAGCACTGGTCTAGAATGTGAAGCGTGTGGATGGATGACTGTCCCTTCCATGGTTGGCCAGCTCTTGGAGGATGGAAACCACAGATTGCTGATCATTTGCTTCCTGTACATTACTTTGATGTAAAGGTATTACATGAAAGAATACTTTTTATGTAGTAAATAATTAATAAATGTGCTTGCTAAATTTAATTTAATTTGGAATGAGACACTACTTTCTGAGAAGCTACTTTCATCTTGTGGATGTTAGTATTTATTATTTTTTTATTTTAGAGAGAGACAGAGGAGAGCATGAGCAGGGGAGAGGGGCAGAGGGAGTAGAGAGAATCTTAAGCAGGCTCCCTGCTCAGTGTGGAGCCTAACACCAGACTTGATCCCATGACCCTGGGATCATGACCTGAGCTGAAATCAAGAATCAGATACTCAACTGACTAAGTCTCCCAGTGCCCCTCATCTTGTGGAGTTTTAGAACATTACCAGCAATGACCACTCATCTTAGATTGTAGTTTTTCAACCACAGGGATGTAATATACTTCACATTTCTTACGTCTTCCATTAGGTGCCAGTTCTTTGAGGCATCTTTATTTGCTTCTGAGTTCACCACAGTGCCAAATACTTATAGGTACTGTAATTGTGCTCTTTCTGCACTGATTACTTCTGTTGGCACCAAGATAGAAATACAAAGGTAAAATATCAGGAAGAATTCTGAGGAAAAAGAGAAGAGAGAGTGGGGGACAAAGGAGATCTTAAGAAAGAAATGGCTGAAACTGTATTTCATGAAGCAAGCAATGGGGTGGAGAGCTGTCATAAATACCAAATACCACTAGGAGAGAGATCCCAACAGAGCAAGGTAAATACAAAGCCCAAGGGTCAGTCACTGCTGAAATAAATGAACAGGAAGTTAGGGCTTAGAAGCTAAGATGTAGAATGATCAATTCAATCAATGCCCAAGCACAGAAGTTATAGATACGTTTGAAGATCTGAGTCCAGAAGGCTTCTAGGAAGATGTTTTTGTTCACCCAGAATGAGCCTGGCATATAACAATTTTATCTATTCAAGCTCTTATTATTATTATTATTCTGCTTGATGGAAGGGGGGCCAGAGCTGGAATGTCTTATGTGATCACCCATTACATTACTCAAGGAAGCACAGGGAACAGAAGAGACTTCCCAGGAATAGGCTCCTTCCCCTAACTGGTTCTTCTTCACTGACAGAAAATAAAGAATTAGGGTGGATCTCTGTGGCTGTTTCAAGGCTTGAGGAATGTGTGAAGTATGCTCAGGTGCAGTGTGGGGTAGTGATTGTCAACACTTAGAAGGCTGCAGCACATACCCTAAGTATGCACGTGTCAGTTTATATGGGTCAGCCACAGATTCCAGCCTGAATTCAAGAGAATTGCCTGAGAATTCTCAGCCCTTGCGTTTCCTGACCTCTGGCACTCTTCACCAGGTCCAACCCCAACTTAATCACCTTGACCTCTATTTTATCTCTGTAGGCCTGTCTGTATATATATCCTATCTTATAATTTGGTCCTAGCTTGAGTCTGAATTTCTAGTTCATCCCTTTGGCTCCCAGCTTCCCCCCTTGCCTCCCACAGGAAATGCCCACTCTAGGCTCAGTCTTGAGGAATCTCATCTGGCCACAGCCACTCAGTTGGCTATATTGACAGTCAGGAGCTGGGGTGAGAAAGCCAACATTTTGTCTAAAATCTATACCTATGAGGGACTCTCCCTGGTTCTATAGCAATATGAACTTAGCCATTCATATGTCCTACTTTCAGTTTACAGAAAATAGGATACTATGAAAAAACATAATATTTCAGAAGCAACACCCCACACCATTGGTTCAATTACCAAAAGATATGAAGGAATGTTAACATTACCTATAAGCTTCATGGGCTTTTACTCACCATGCCACTTTCTCTCTGGGTGTACCAAATAAGTGTGCCACTTCTTAGGAAGTTGGTCTGGGCAATGGAAGACTTGCCACACAGACAAAAAAGAAAAAAAAGTATATTTCTAAAAAAAAAAAAAATATATATATATATGTATATATATGGAAAAGCTACTTGACATGCAGAAAATACATATATTTATAAAATTTATTATATGTATTATACACTTACATATATTATATACATATATACATATGTATATTATATACCTACACATATATTATATATATATACACATAGCAAAGCTACATACAGAGTTTATGCCAAGAGCCTTTGTCCCTACCAGAGGACATACTTACTTTCTGAAGCTGTGGCTGTTGCCCTTCACAACTACAGCATGTGAGCTTCCAGAAGGTTTCTTGTACCCTCAACTTTCCCCTGGGAAAATTAAGTTGTCTTCCTCATGAGAGTTAGTGGGAACATACCTAAGTGACTTAGCCTCCCTAAGCCATAGATTCTTCATCAGTATAATGGAGATAAGAGTACCTACTTGAGAACTGTGAGAATTAAGTGACCTAATGGACGTACAAAGGTTAGGATGTAGCTGGCACATAATGAGCACTCAGTCTAGGTTAGCTGTTGTTGCCCTGCTCCTTCAGGGTAAAATGCACAGGCCCTTTTCCTGTCAATACTTCTCAAGAAAGTGGTGGATGGTGTCTGCTCCCACATCCCCATGAGATATCCTCTACTGAGGTTTTGGAGCATAGTACATTCAGATTTTCTATTGGTGGCTTTTCTGTAAAGAGGCACTGGTGTTTGGTGAAGGGATATGTGAAGTGAACCCAAAGTGGAACTCCTGCCTCAGCCTAGAAGGAAAGTAGATACTCGTCCACTGATCAGTGGGGAGACTTGCATGTTTCTAGGGAAGTGAGGTTGGCATGTTATTGTTATAAAATCTTCCGAGTGGATCGGGATGGTATCTTGTGGAGAACAGGACTCTTCTAGTTGGGTGTTAGACCTCATTCTGACCCTAAAATACTTTACCTTAGAAAACACACTGATAACTGGCTGCCTTTTCTTTTCTTTTCTTTTTTTTTTTTTTTTTAATCATTTGAAAATTGGGCATTAAAATAGATAAGCTCAAAGTCCCTTTCAGGTCTAACATTCTAGAATTATGTAATTTGTGAATCACAATGGTTTAGGAAAAACATAAGGAAATAGGTCTCTCCTCCTTGTGGGATGCACTCATAATTTCTGAACATCTTATTAAAGATTAGAGGGGAAAAAACCTAACGGGCCCATCTGGCTATTTTAAGGGCCCATTAACATAACTTCATAAGACATTTTGTTACTGACTCTCATAATTCTGCAGCTCCAAGTTCAAGAAAGTTCTCATACTGTGCTGTGTTAACATTGAAAAGTGGGGGCGAAGGAGAAAAACGAGTATATGCCCACATCTCGGTACACTGTACCCAACTCTGCAGTCACCTTGCATGGTGTCTGGGCCAAAGATTGATGAGATGAATGTGACTCAGATGAATACCTTTCCAGCATGTATCCTGTGTAGCCCACTAGAGACTACCCAACTACCTATCAAGGATAGAGTAGATAAACAAATAGTGAACTATACATGATTAAATTCTATTAACGACAAAGAATGAACTACTGTGCATGTGACAATATGAATAAACATTACAAACATGGTATTGATCAGAAGTCATATACAAAAAGAATATATATAAAAGAATATATGCTGTATGATTCCATTCATAAAGTTTTGAAAAAGGAAAATGTTCATTTATGATATTAGATATTAGGATAGTAGTTACTTTTGAAGAAGAGGGTAGAGATTAGGAGGGGGAGGGAGGGAGGCTACTTAAGTATTTATAATATTCTATTTCTTTCTTTTTAAAGATCTTTTTTGTTGTTTATTTGTTTTGAGAGAGAGAGGAGGGGGGTGGAGAGAGAGAGAGAGAGAGAGAGAGAGAGAGAGAGAGAGAATCCCAACCAGGCTCTGCACTTTCAGTGCAGAAGCTGATATGGGGCTTGAACCCACAAACCATGAGCTCATGACATGAGCTGAAACACAGTGACACTTAACCAACTGAGCCACCCAGGTACTCCTAGAATACTCTATTTCTTGATTGGGGAAGTAGTTACATGGGTGTGTGTACTTCATGAAAATCCGTCAAGTTGTATACTTAAAATAGATAGTTTGTAACATTAAGGAACATTTTTAAGTTGGAGTTCCACCCACAACAAATGATAAGATACACTGAAGGAATGGAATACACACAATTTCTGTAACTTCCTGAGATTTATTTTGCATAGAATTTGCACGCTCTCTGAGACTAAAGTGATGGATGAGATTTTGGCAAAATTGAGAGGGAGCAGGAGGAATAGAGACAGAAGCCTGAGAAAAGCATAAAAGTGAGCAAATACACATCATGTTCAGTGACAAGTGAGAGGTGAAGTATCATGGGAAAGGTGGCTGAGAGGGACTTTGGGGCCATACTGTGGAAGGTTTTGAATAAAAGGCAGGGTTTGTTCTTCATCTCACAGGTCCTAGAAAGCCAGTGTGAGTTTTGAATAGGGAAGTAATATTCACTTACCCCAGTTCTTTATCATTTTAATAGGGTGAGGTGTGGGGAAGGTACCTGAACTTATTCAGAAATGTTTTTATCCTAGGCTGATGGGTACACATCCCCACCCCACCCCCACACACATGCACATACAATGTATTTATTTATAAAATGAATATTTCCCCCCACAACAATCCAAGGAAGGGGGTCATTCTTATCTCACAAATGAGGAAATTGATGCTTAGAAAAGCTAAGTAACTTGTGAGAGGACCACAGAAATGGCCTTCTGCCCACAGTGGGACAACTTTGTTTTTCTTGTTTTTTGTTTTGTTTTATTTTGTTTTGTTGTTGTTGTTGTTGTTTTTTGTTTTTTGTTGTTTTTTTTTTTAGAGTGATCCCAGGGAACAGAGCATAGAGGGACTCAGCAAGTGATTTATTCATTGGAAGTGGGAGGTGTGAATAGGGAGAGGAAACAAAGAAAGCTTCAGAAGCATTCTGCAGAGGCCACTTTGCAGGGCAAGTGGCTGGCATGGTTTCCATGGTAACAGGTACCCACCCTGCCACAAAACCTCAATCTCCTCTTGGCCAGAGAAACTGATTTGATGATTTCACTCAAGCTGTGGAGTCAGCCACTCAATCCTGTGTCAGCTCGGGGCACTGCCTCTAGAAAAATACTTTTTATTTTAGCAGGTCATTATTAATGATTATTCTTTCTTGTCTCAGAAGTGTTCTTCTCAGTGATATGCTGGGTGAATGAGTGCTTTTTGAAATTTTCCGTCTCCTTCATAGCTTTCAGATTTGGCTCTTGTGAAAGAGTTGAGAAGGTGGAAAATTCCCTTTACTCAAACTGAGGTCTGTATCACTGATTGTCTTTCTATATGTGAATCTATGATGTGCCATTTTCTCATTAACATCCAATAGTGGTTTTGAAGTCAGATGATGGTTTTGGTTCAGTTCTAGACCCACCCCTTCCTACTTCTATAATTTGAAGCAAGTTAATAAATCTCCCAGATTCTCAGTTTTCTTATCTTTCTTTATTATGGGATATGATACCAGTACTTGCTTCATAATGAGAAATTGGTTATAAAGTGCTTAACATACAGCCAGAAGCTAAATATATGATTATCAATCACATATCTAGACTGTTTTCTGGGGTTTCCATTACTTAACAGAGAATTTCTTCGTAATTTTTAACACCTATTATTCAAATGAGTTGGAAAATGGGGTGTTTCAAGCAATTGAATATTATGAGTAACTGAGTTGATGTACACACACACACACACACACACTCAACATACAAGACCTAGAATATTTAGGGAATAAGATTCACAATTGTATGCAAGAGGCAACAGTATTGCAAAGCACTTAAAATGCATAATTTGAATTCAATCGGCTAACTCCAGAGACCCTACTTTAAACTTCCAAAGATACGGACATAAATGGGTTCTGTGTGCACCCATTTTAGAAATACGTAAGCCGTGGCATTCCTTTTTATCTACAAGTTTATTACACCTGAAAACACAGACCCTCATTTTGTGGCCATGAGAAAATCACTTAACCTTTCAAGATGAATTTCTCCGAACTGTAAAATGGAGACAATCTTAATACCTCCTTTCTACAGTTATTCTGAAGTTTAAATGAGACTGTAAATGAAAAAGGACTTAGCATACCATATACACTCATTAAATATCAGCGTAATGTATTCTTTTAGTGCCCCACCTGGATCCTCTTTACAGGCAATGTGCCCACCCCCTAGCTGCCGCCTGTGTTGACTGATAATAATTCACAGCTGCCCCCACTCCTGAAAATAGCCCTCCTCAGCCAAACAGCAGTCTTCTTGCCCAGGAGGCAACACCCCCTACCGCCCAGGGCAGGTCTCAGCCAATGGCAACAGGCTTCATGGCATAAAAGGCTGGCCTCTTTGCCTCAAGTTGGGATTACTTTGTGGTGCAATTTCAGTCCCTCTGTAGAATTAAACTGAAACTAGTCTTCAGCAAACAAGAGGTACCAGTCTCTTGTTTAAGCTTTCTACCTCTGTCCTACTATGCTTTTACACCTCTTATCCTGAGAGCACTTTCCCAGTCACTTAAAAGAAACTTCATCTCAGTCCTGGCTACTCAGGAACCCAACTGAAGACAACTGACATCAGAAATGGTTTTAGGAAGCCAACCCCAGGAATGGAATTCTGGGGTTGGCTCCCTTGCTGGCTGGAGGGCAATGAGCACCCCACAGCTGAAGGTAGGTGAAGAATTGATCTTCCCTGTTATGCTACACAGTGTGATTGCTAAGATTTTCATCTGTAATGAGCTGGGATGGGACTCAGGTGGAAGGAGATGTGCTAATTGGTGCAATGTCTCTCCTCGAGAGGCATGAGAAAATAATGACCATAAGGTTTCTGGAACTGGATGGGTAGTTGAAGAAAGGAAATTACACACTCAGATTTATTGGTCAAAAATTTAAAGTAAAACATGAGTTAGAAGGCCTTAATTCCTGTAGTTGGGATGGAGTTGGGGCAAAAACAGCTGAAGATTGGGCACAGGACCTAATTGCAATAGTGCAAACTTTGAAAAGACTGAGTTTTCAGCCTCGGCAAGTTTTTTAAGCCCACAATGGGGACTTAATGGGGAGACAGTGTAATCCTGAGACTTGGGAGGGAGATGTCCTCGTAGATGCATTTTGAACTTTGATTCTTCTAAACACTTTGATTCTGCAGAAGCGGCCTATTTCTCATTATCAAAGATAGAGCCTCCTACCCCCACTTTGCTTGAAGACTACAAAGAGACTTCAAATAAGGCCTTATAAAATGGTGCAGGGTCCTTTTCAGGATATGCTCCCAATTACCCTCCTGGACATCAGACTCCTAACTAACATCAAATCTCAGCATAGCTTGGTCAGAAAAGTGCTGGGCTAGCCAAGGGAGAGATGATATTATATACTGAAAGGGCCTCAGGACCTAATGAAAATTTATTGGCGGAAGCTGGGAGAGTGTGTCTGAGAGAGGACCCTGAGGATGCTTGACCGAGGGGGAACAGAATATAAAATTGCTTGAGGGAAAGTTTGTGGATATGGGAGCACTTCATCACAGCCATAAATCAATACCCTATCAAGAGCCTAGAAGGTGACTCCAAATTGTTGTGTTATCTTTCAGAAGATTGGAAAAAGAAATGACCTCCACAAAGGGTAGTAAAAATGTAAGAACTGCTGTAGCAAATGATGGAGGAAAAATTGGAAAGCTCAGAGAAGGTGGGTATGTTGATTTGGATCTGCTCTATAAGATCAGAAAACCCACTAGCTGCCCAAATTCTCAGGAGGGACCAGAGGTCACTCCATTTAGTGAGGCAATAAGGAATATACTGGTGAGGGGGACGTCAATAAATTTGAGAATCTCAGTAGTAGCTGTCCTTTGTAGGTTAGAACTGATGGTCACATATCTGGACTCCCTCATAGCAATGGGATCGGATTCTGGAAAAAGCAGAGGCCAGATGGCAGCCCTTAACTGTTGGAAGCCAGGGTGACTATAATAAGCATAAGGTCAGAATGGTAGCCAGAGACTATAAGAGACTCACTTCAGATTTAAGGACACAGGCAGGCTCAAAGTGAAGGGATGGAAAAATATATTCCATGCAGGTATAAACTAAGAGAAAGAAGGGGTGGCTGTACTTATTTCATAAAAAATAGAATTTAAGTAAAAAATGCTAATAAGCAAAGAAGGTCATTATATAATGATAAAGGGGTCAACTCATCAAGAAGATAAAACAATTGCACCTTCCAATTGTGCAATAGAGTGGTATTAACTATAGTCACCATGTTTTACATTAGGTCCTTAGACTTTGTCTTATAGCTAAAATTTTGTGCCCTTTTACCAACCTTTCCCTATTTCCCCCCAGTTTCTAGCAACAACTTTTCTACTCTGTTTTAATGAGTTTGCTTTTTTTTTTTTTTTTTGCTCCATACCTAACTGATACCACTGGACATTTTTTCTCTGCCTTATTTCATTTAGCATAATACCCTCAAGTTCTATTTATGTTGGAAACATAATTGTTTCAAGTGGCAGGATTTCCTTCTTTCTCATGGCTGAATAATATTCCATTGTGTATGTATGTTGTGTGTATATACACACACTGAATCTTCTTTATTAATTTATCTACCAATGGATGCTTGGGTTGTTTCCATACCTTGACTATTGTGAATAATGCTGAAATGAACATGGGTACAAATATCTTTCATATCCTGCTTTCATTTCTTTTGAATATATATCCAGAAGAGGGATTGGTGAATCAAGATAGTGTTTTATTTTTAATTTTTGAGGAAACTTTTGTTGTTTATCATAGTGGCCGCACCAGTATGCATTCTTATCTGCTGTATACAAGGATTCTTTTTTCTCTACATCCTCAACATCACTTGTTATCTTCTGTCTTTTTGATGATAGCCATTCTAACAGATGGGAGGTGGTATCTCATTGTGATTTTGATTTGCTTTTCCCTGATGAATAGTGATGTTGAGCACCTTTCTATGTACCTGTTGGCCATTTATATGTCCTTATGAGAAAAATGTCTATTGAGATCCTCTGCCCATTTTTAAATTAAATATAATTTATTGTCAAATTGGTTTCCATACAACACCCATGCTCATCCCAACAGGTGCCCTCCTCAGTGCCCATCACCTACTTTCCCCTCTCCCCCACCCTCATCAACCCTCCGTTTATTCTCAGTATTTAAGAGTCTCTTATGGTTTGCCTCCCTCCCTCTGTGTAACTTCTTTTCCCCCCTTCCCCTCCCCCATGGTCTTCTGTTAAGTTTTTCAGGATCCACATATGAGTGAAAACATATTCTCTGTCCATTTTTTAAAATTGGATTGTTCAGTTTTGTTTTTTGCTTGTGCTATGAATTATATAAACTATTTATACATGTTTTTATATTAACCTCTTATATTTTATGTGATTTGCAAATATTTTCCCCAGTTCTGTAGGTTGCCTTTTCATTTTGCTGATGGCTTCCTTTGCAGTACAGAAGCTTTTGACTTTGTAGTCCCACTTGTCTATTTTTGCTTTTGTTGCATTTGCTTTGGGTGTCAAATCCAAAAAATCATCAGCAAGACTGAGGTCAAGGAACTTACTGCCTATGTTTTCTTCTGGGAGTTTTATGGTTCTAAATCTTACATTCAAGTCTTTGTTTTGAGTTAATTTTTGTGTATAATGTAAGATGGTGGTGCATGTGGCTGTCCAGTTTTCTCATCACCTTTTATTGAAGAGTCTTTAATTACCCCTTTGTATATCCTTGGCTCCTTTGTTGTAAATTAACTGACCATAAAAGTGTGGGTTTATTTCTGGGTTCCTTATTCCATTGATCTGTGTCTGTTTTTATGCTAACAATACCATAGTGTTTTGATTACTGTAGTTTTGTAATATAGCTTGAAATCAGAAAGTATGATGCTTGCAGCTTTGTTTTATTTTCTCAAGATTTCTTTATCTATTTGGGGTCTTTTGGGGTTCAGTAGTAATTTTAGGATTGTTCTATTTCTAATTCCATTGGAATTTTGATAGAATAGATTTACATATAAGAATTTGTGAAATATGAGACATTGGTGGACCATATGCAGACCACATTCTGTATAGTGGTGGTGTTGAGATGGGCTAACAATTGGTAGGGGTGCTGAGATGAATTAGCAACTAAACTGTTGGAGGGCAGGGATCTCTTCTATACATCCTGACCCTCCAGTGCTGCAACACAGGCACTAGTTAAATAAATATTGAACATATTTTATTATGGACTTACTAAAAATTAATCATCGTAAAACAACATGAAGTTAGGTGGTTATCAACTTTCTGTATCAAGATGTGCTTATGATTAATAAGGAAAAGATCAATAGATTTGATTGCATAAAGATTTTTTAAACTTTGATATATTAAAAAATAAACTAAAAGGCAAGTATCAAAGGGTTAATATAGCGAAGTCCTGCAAAGTATTAAGAACTAAGCATTAGATAAATAAGTGGTTTTTGGAGTGATAATTCACTAAAATGAAATCATTGTAAACAAATATATGGAAAGATATATACAAAGGCATTTACTTCCTCTAAGTTAGCAAAATAAAATTCCCATGGGAATCTGTAATGCTTGTGAACTATGGCTAGACAAGTATGGGCATGTATATCTGGGTGCATTATATAAATTGGTGTAATTGTGGAAGTCAGTTTTTGTAAAATCTACTAAGAGCCCTGAACATATAAATTAAGGTTTGGTCCCATTTTTACAGTTTTGGAAATAATTTTAAGGAAACATCCATCCTATGAAAATAATCCAAAATTTAAATTAAAATTTAGACATTAAGATATTCACAAGAGTCTTATAACAAGATTGGAAACAACATTAAAGTCGATAGTAAAAGAGTTAAGTAAGATATGGTATCCGTTCTGTAGAATATTTGTAACCATTCAGTGTAGTAGCTGTGAAGATAATCCAGTGTCATGGAAATAGAGTTATTGCATAATGAACCAAGCAGGCTCTGTGAGGTGCTTGCCAGTCATATTGTTCCTTTCTGTCAAACCAAATGCCAGCCATGCCTCCTTGGGCTTTTATTTTGCCCGCAAATTGTTGAATATTACAGCACTCCTGACCACAACTTTTTGCACAAAGGGTAAATGCCCATGTCAGTGGGCTCTTTTAATCTGGAGAATAACAGGTTTTAGTTTGTGGATGATTTCTGTTATTACTTCACAGAAAAAATTCCATTGCTTTTCTTTGTACTTTTTAAGGCATTCCTAATAATTGGATGTATGTTGGATAATAATTGGATAAGTGTTTTTGACATTTTAAACTTTTTATCTATGTCTCTTATTATTTATGTATGTATGTATTTATTTATTTATTATATATAATTTATTGTCAAATTGGTTTCCATACAACACCCAACTTTCTCTAAATTCATCCCAACAGGTGCCCTCCTCAATGCCCATCACCCACTTTCCCCTCTCCCCCACCCCCATCAACCCTGTTCGTTCTCAGTATTTAAGCGTCTCTTATGGTTTGCCTCCTTCCCTGTCTGTAATTTTTCCCCCTTCCCCCTCCCCCAAGGTCTTCTGCTAAGTTTCTCAGGATCCACATATGAGTGAAAACATATGGTATCTGTCTTTCTCTGCCTGACTTATTTCACTTAGCATAATACTCTCCAGTTCCATCCATGTTGCTACAAATGCCCAGATTTCATTCTTTCTCATTGCCAAGTTGTATTCCATTGTATATATAAACCACATCTTCTTTATCCATTTGTCCGTTGATAGACATTTAGGCTCTTTCCATAATTTGGCTATTGTTGAAAGTGCTGCTTATCTAGGTCTTTAAAAAAATAATTTCATGACAGAGTTCCTCAACTTTATCCTCTAAATTATCTAGAACTTTTCATTTCAGCTACCCTATTCTGAAAAGCTCTTTCTTGATAGTTCCTGTTGCAGGGATATTAGGCTCAACAAATATTCCACGTGCTTCTCTTTCCCAGCTTCACTTAGACTTGAACTAGTGTTCTGGCTAATGGTGTGTGAGCAGGGTGTCATAGGTCATTCCCAGACTGAGGCAGTTAAAAGCTACTGTGCCTCAGTCCATCCCTCTCCTCCTGATGTGGTGTTCTTATAAGCTACATGCGATGATGGTGGTGCCATAAAATGAAGGGAGACTGGATCTCTGAGTTGCAGATAAAGAACAACAACTTCTAAGTGCTTTGGACTTGGTATAATAAGTGAGTGATAAACTTGGTTGTCCTAAGTCCTTGAAAACTGAGCATGTGTTGCTACAGTAGAGCTTACTGCATTTTAACGAGTACAGTTCCCTTCCCACAGTACTCTCTCTTGTTTCATGAATGCAGGGGTGCTCTTGTTTTCTTCTCTCTCAGGATATTGTAAATAATTCTTCTGTTCTTTGTAGTGTTTTTTCCTTTTCTGACTCATTTTTCTCATTTGTTGTTCCTCTTTTTGATGTTAGAAGTTCTCTTAAATGCCTTATCATTTTTTGACCATTCAAATACAGGGGTGCTAGAGGGGTTACGGGAGGGGCGATGGGCTAAATGGGTAAGAGGCATTAAGGAATCTACTCCTGAAATCATTGTTGCCCTATATGCTAACTAACTTGGATGTAAATTTTAAAAACAAATTAATTAAAACAAGGTACTAAAAATTTGGTAAGAAGTTTTATATGCATGTATGGGTGTTATAGGCTGTTGGATTTCACCATGATAGAATTAGGAGCTAACTCTGCATTGAGAGAACCACATGTGTCCATATATGAAAATCTTTGGGGCTATTCAATATCCCAATGGAAGTATCTTCCAGTATTTTGTCTGGAAAGTGGGATGGTACACGTGTGTGTTCTATAAGCAAGACCAGGAAAGGAAATTGAGACTCCCGTTGTTCAAATGCAAACTTTCTCTAAATTTTCCTGTTTTCAGTGACTGGGGTTTCCATGTTTGGAATCCCTCCTATTCAGTTTTGCTAGAGCATCAACTTCTGATCTCTCTCAGAGGTTGGTTATCTGGCTATCTAGTTTTGGAAAGGGGACCTGGGAGGATCCAACTGCTCCTTCTATAGCTTCCAACCCAGCCCCTTATTTTCAGTCCTCTGCCTCACCTTCATCTTTAGTAACGCCTGGGTCTCCAAATGCTAAGCCTTTCTAGGAACCTACTAGGCAGGTTACCTTTTGCTCTGCAGGCATGTGGGCTGGCACTTACTCCACTCTGCAAAGTCTGTCGCTGCAACTCCATCTGGTATTTGGACTCAGGAGAAATGATCTCTTCCAAAACTGCCAAATCATATTATCTATAGTTTCCTTCTAAGTTCTCTTGTTCCTTGTGGATTTATATATTTTTATTCCTTCACTATGACTTTATTGTGTTAAGGGACAGAAGAGTTTTTGTTTAAGTAGATGGAGATATATTGCTTTTATAACAGAAGAATCTGAAATAATGAAAGGGAAATGCCAACACTCCCTCCCTCCCTCCAATATCTTCCAAGATCTCAGGGTTATGTAGGTGCTTGTGCAGTTCTTGGAATGTTAAGGTTTCGTAATTCAATTTCACAAAAATTTATTGATAAAAAAACTACACTGAAACCTTTTTCCAGAAGTGTTTCTTGGAAATTGGCACAAATAGTACAAGCAGAAATTAATATTTTAGCTTTTTATTGCTTTATTCTTTGCTTATTTCTCTAAGCAAAACTGCAAACATGAAAAAATGGACTTTTTTTGGAGAAAGAAATGGATATAAAAGTTATTTGGATTGACTGTATAACCTCAGACATATTTCATAAGTGTTGCTCATGTTTTTATTGTATGTTTTGTTGGTTTTTTTAAAGTTCCTGTTTCATCAGGTTAGTTTTCCTCCTCGTTTCCAACAGTGAGCTATCAGCTGCTTATTTCCCTGATTCATCCTCCCTCCCTTCCCCCTATAGTATATCACTGTAAAAATATAAAGTCTCTCTCCATCTTACACTTCTTGAGAATCCATCCTCAGGAAAAATCCAAAATTTAAGAATCATTAAGAGCTGCATGACAGTCTTATTTGTAACAACAAGAAAATGAAAATAGTCCCTGCCTCCACCACAATACACCCACACCCACCCATGCACAGCTCCTCCCCCCACACCTTCCCCAGTCAGATACTCTTCAAGACACAAGGAAGAGGCCAGCTGTAGAGAAGAGCACAGAGAGTTCATCTTTCATAACAGGAAGAAGGCAGCATGTATGGGTACAGATGGTTGAAGGTGGGTAGATGAGGTAGTGTGAGTTTGTGGAAACTCTTCTAATTTGCTCCAAATTTTGTCAGGAAAGTAAGAAGCAAGGTCCTCTCTTGAGAGTGAGTATGGGGGCAGAGGTGTTGGACATGTGAGGAGAAAGGAGAAGGTATGAACTGAATCCTCTCATAGGGTGGGAGGGGGAACATATTGGGGGAATCCAGGGTGGCTGCTGGGAAGCCTGAAGGACCCCCTTGAGGTTAGGGACACAAATCTAATGTAGATAAATCAACACCCTTGTGTGTGTGTTTCTAGCCACTTCCAGCTGCACTGAGTTCATAGGCCAGTGTGGCATTTCAAAATAATCAAATTTGAGTTTAGCCAAGTAAGTACAATGAGATGAGGGGTATAGGAAGTCACACACACACACACACACAGAAATTACTAAGGATTGACTATAGAATGCTAGCTGGCTAAGGAGGAAACGGGGTGGGGACATGAAGGGACGAGGGCAGTTAAAAGATAGCAGAATCACGGATTACAGGTCCAGGTGGGATCAGAGGAGCTTTTGCATCTGGGGCTCTAGAGGGAGCTAGCTGAAGGAGAGGGTGGCATGGGGTTGGTATGGTGGAATTGTTGCAATGATTTGTTATGACAAGGCTATGTGACGGACATATAACATGGGAGTGAGATCTTGAGGGAGGGTGGAGGACAAGATGATCAAAATAGAAGCATTTAGTGAACTGAGTGGCCAGGATGCATGAAGTTTCATTTTCTTGCGTGTTAAACTCAGCAAAAATTAAGACCAAAGTAACGCTGTAGAAAATGACAAGGAGCCCAACGTCATTAAGTTATAGCTATCGTGAGGGGTAGTGGGTGATATAGTCTGATGACATGTGATTCCACGCTGGAATATTTTGGGAGGAGAGAGGGAGAATGGTCTGAAAGTAGCAGTGAAGAACAAGGAGGACCTTATCCCGCATTCAAGTCCAGATGTCTGAGGGCTGTGGGAGGAAACACAGCCCCTCCTTTCCTGGACTTGTTTGTCCTTGTTGGGCGGGGTGGGGGGCGGGGAGCCAAGCTTTCTTTAGAGGAAGCATGTGACAGGACTGCTTAGAGAAGAGGATGGGGACATAGGGGTTTTTCGCTGATGATAGGCCATGAGTTTAAGAGTGCACAGCAGATAGTTTGGGGAATTTGGAAAGAGTGGGATCTGGGAAAAGAACTGGAGTTACAGAGTCATATAGGGATGAAAGATGGGAAATGAGAGGTGACCTGGGAGTCTGAGGCTTCTTGTGATGACTGACACCAGGGGGATTGAAGCCATAAGGAGACTGGTTTGGGTGGACCAAAAGCAGTTGTTTAATTTTTTTAAAAAACTTCAGTGAGATCTTTGACCTATTAAAAACTGTATATTTAAAATGTACATTTACCCCAGTTTTATTCAGGTAGGATTGACCTGTAGTTTTGTAAGTGTAAGGGGAGCAATGTGTTGATTTGATGCACTTATATATTGCAAAATGATTACCACCATCGTGTTAGCTAACACCTCCATCACCTCCCATAATTGCCATTTCTTTTTGACAGTGAGGACATTTAAGATCTATTCTCTTAGCGACTTTCAAATTAACTATAGTCACCATGCTGTACATTCAATCCCCAGAACTTGTTTTATTATTGGAGGTTTGTACCGTTTGTCCAAGGTCTCCTCATTTCCCTCATCCATAATGTTTTGACATATATAAACCTTGTGAAAAGATCACCACGATCAAGGTAAGTAACTTACCCATCACTTCTTCATAGTTATCATTTTGTGTGTGCGTGTGTAGTCCAAGGACTTAATCTAAGATCTCTCAATAGATTTCAAGCACACAATTCAGTTTTGTTGACTATCTGCCCCACGCTGTGCAGTAGCTCTCCAGAACTCATTCAACTTGCATAACTGAAACTTTGTACTCTTTGACTGTCTCCTCATTTTCTCTCCTCCTCCCACCCCCACTCTCTGCCAACCAGTATTCTGCTCTCTGCTGCGATAATTTTAATTATTTTAGATTCTGTATATAAGTGAGATCATGCACTATTTCTGGGCCTAGATTATTTCATTTAGTATAATGCCTGCGCGTTCCGTCCATGTTGTCACAAATGACGGGATCTCCTTTTTTTCTCGTGGCTGAATAATATTCCATTGTACATCTGTACTACATCTTTATTCATCTGTTGGTAGACATTTAGGTTGTTTCCATATCTGGCTATTGTGAATAATACTGCAATGAACACAGGGGTACATATATCTCTTTGAGGTCTGGATTTCATTTCCTTTGGATATGTGCTGAGAAATGGGATTGCTGGATCATGTGGTACTTCTATTTTTAATTTTGAGGAACCTCTACACTGTTTTTCCATCATGGCCATATCAATTTATTTTCCCACCAGTAGTACACAAGTTTCCCTTTCTTCACATTCTCACCAACCCTTTTTTTTTGGTAATAGACCTCCTGACGTGTGTGAGGTGATATCTCATTGTGGTTTTGATTTGCATTTCTCTGACCATTGGTGATGTTGAGCACCTTTTCATGTACTGTTGGCCATTGGTCTTCTTTTGAGAAATGTCTATTCAGATCCTTTGCCTATTTTTAAAAATCAGGTTATTTGGTTTTCTGCTATGAGTTGTGTGAGTTCCCTATATATTTTGGGTATGGATCTCTCAAGACAGATGTTGGTGACAGGTTGTGAATGTCAGTCTGTGAGCATTTGGGTATATGGAGGCACGAGTATCTGGGGCTCTATCTTGGTCCTCGTCTGTGGCCATTAGGACATCCAAAGTCCTAGTGCTAGTGCAGAGATAAATCTTATCCTTCTTAAGGAGAGATGGCCCTGCTTCAAAAGTGTGAGGTTTCCTCTCTTATCCTATTAATGGAGGGGGGAATATCTGGGGAAAGTGGGAATGAATTCAAGCATGCAATATCCCCTTGACATCCCAGGGAGGTGTGTTCCATTGCATTTTATATGCCTGGTGAAGATCCTGGCTTATAGTAAGTACTCTAAGAAATGCTTGCAGACCTAAGGAGGTAGGTGGCCAGAAAAAAATGGATGTAGTGCTTAGGAAAGTGCTTGCTCAGAAAAATAATTATTTTAAAGTCATCAGCATTTGGGTGGTGATTAATATATCCCAGGATGATAATATGGAATATGAATTTTTAAAGGGTGCAATGGAACTCTGGGTGGGAGAGGGGGACACAACCTTTTTTAAAAGGCCATAAAATAAAGACTCTGGAATAGTAGTGTAGCAGCTGGAGTTGGAAGTGATCCCTGTCTCCAAGAGAAGAGGGAGTGATCTTAGTGGCAAATGTCACTGAGAGAGTAAAAAGAGGCTGAACAGAGTTCTCTGGATCTGACCATTCTGAAGGTCCTTGGTGATCCAAGCAAGGGAACTTTCATGGAGGTCTGCGGCAGAGCCAGTGGGAAGGGACCTGGGGACTGGTTGGGCATTGAGGCAGTGGACGAAATTCAGATAATTATGTCAAGACGTTTACCTTGGAAAAGAAAAAATAGAGCAGTAGGAAACACAAGTCCTATGAAAGTAAGTTTTAAACATATTTATTCAATGATAAGGAGAGAATAAGAAGAACCAAAAATGAGGATTGGTGAAACAGCCTCAGAGAAAATAAGGAAATGTGGTATTATTTTTATATGCACTGGGTCATGTAAACCCAGCAACCTTACAAGAGTTGTATTTATGCCTCGGTTTACAGATGAGGAAGTTGACCTTGGCTCAGAGAGGTTAAGCAACTTGTTCAAAGCCACACAGCCAATGAAATTAGAGTCAAAATTCAAAAACCAATCTGTCACCTAAATTCCTCATTTTTTTACCACATCACACCATCTCTACATCTTTGAGATGAATGAGATTGAGGTAAAACAGGTAGAGCCACAGATATGTTTGTAGACTGGAGGCAAACCTGAAGAAATTTACACTTGAAGCACCACCCCCTCCCCCTCCCCCCCTGTTTAATCTTGACATCCATTCACTGAGATCCTCTCTGCCCCTCTAAACTGAGATAAGATTGGCTTAATATCATTGCAAACTTTGTGAAGGTCTTAAAGTCTGTCACTGATTTCTACAGATTCTCAGGGACTGGAATTTTCACAGGCTCCTTTGAGCCTCTATCCTGGCTTTCTCCGAATTGGTTCAATTGAGATCCTCTTGTGTCCTGTGGATTCGCTCCTGTCTATGCCTCAAATTCTACAAAACACTTGTATTTGTGGTAGACTTTATAGAGGCTTTTGATGGGGAGCAAAGGGGGAGGGGTATTTGTCCTGGCAACACAGACAACTTCCAGTTGAACACAGCTCACTCTTCTTAAAAGCCTTTTAGTTTTGCACACAGGGATTTTTCGCTGGCTTCTTCACCCAAGGATGTCAGCCCACTTTAGCTACCTTGTTGCCTCCTTTCTTTTTCTTCCTCTTTTACCTTTTCTCTTCATTCCCATTCTCCTGCGTTACCCTTGGGAATGCTTTTTTTTTTTTTTCTCATTCTGTTCTGCCAAGCAACTGTTCCAAGCTCCTACTCCCCTGTGCTGGTCTAAGCCTTCTTTCGTAAATCCAGGTTCAACAAGGTATGCATTCTGATTAACATGTGACAAAATCCAGCTGCCTGGTTTTAATTTTTATATGCCCTCTTTGCAGATGGAAGTAAGGCCATCTCCCAGAAGGGGGAGCTGGGTGGGGGAGAGTGTGAGTAAGAAAGGATTAGGAAGGGGGTGACAATGTCAGGTAGCCTCTGCAGGAAAAGAATGCCAGGGATACCCAAGGACTCAGCCCAAGCAGAGATCCTTGGCTTTTTCTCTAGTAATTGACCATCCAAGCAGAAAAAAGGTGACAAATGGCTGGAGGTCCTTGGGGTAGGAAGTTTGCAGAGTGATCACAGCATAAAGTCAAAGACAAAGTTGTGTAAAGTGCTGACAGACAGTCCCAGATGTGAGGGGCTGTGGGTCTGGGGGAGGGAGTTAGAAAGGGGGCTTTGGAGTTACAACTTAGCAGCTGGTTGTCCTTCCTGGCACTCTGGGACCTAGGACTTACACACCCAGTGTGTTGGTGCTACCTCTGGGCAGCGCCCGTCCAGTTCCCCATGGCATAAAGCAGCCCACCCCACCTGCCTCACAGAAATGGATGAGAAAGACTCAGTAGAAAATGGAATCCCCTGGGCAGGTGGATTTAGCAGGGCTCCCTGCCGCCCTTGACTTCAGGTGATTGTCCAGTCTTGGATGAAAAAAGATACCCAGTGACACAGTCACTGCTATTTCTCTCTCTCTCCTTCTCTACCCACCCACTCTTTGTAGAGAACAATGTTCTCTTGCCTGCTGCTACACATATGGGGGGAAGGGGTATGGGCATTTTGCTTCCCTCCCTTGCCTTGAAACTGACACATCGATACTCCTGAGATTCTCTCCAGTTTACATTTGCTCAGTTTTATCATCTGAGCCTATCGCTCATAAGTGATCCTCCTCACCTTCCTCCCCTCCCACAGTTTCCCCACATCTTTGTGTCCTTGTTTGCATTTTCAATAACTGCTCTTCCAACCAGATGTCATCTGGGTTAACACTGTATCAGAAGAAGCAGAAATGGTCTGTCTTAGTGCTCATTAAAGGGGAGCTGTTTGTTGTTCAAGAAATGTTCCACAAGCATAGGTGAGCCATCTGTCATCCATGTGTCCTGAAGCAGCAGCTTTTCTGCCAGCTTTTTTTCCCTTTGTAGCTTCTGCTCTAACCTGTATCACTAATAACGTGATTTCCAGCACTATTGTGCCTATAGTGCACGGTCAGGGGCCACCTTAAAGTTACAATAAATGTCCTTAGTCACGGGGCCATATGGAGACTAGGTGGGTGGTACCATTAGCTGTAAAGCTTGAGGCAGATTTAAAGTTGCCTTGCCCAGAAGAGAGAATCCCAAATCGGAGAAATGTTTTGATAAAATATACTGGAACAGATTTTAAGCTGTTCCACCATTAAACAAGAGTCTTCCTGTTCTCAATTCAAGTTTATTTCTCTCAGATGATTTCAGGCATGACTGTGATATGCAGCAGTTCCTAACAAGACCTGCATGACATTTGACAACACTTGACCATGGTTCTCCCCAGAACCAGGAGAGAGGTCCCTTAGCCCAGTGTTTAGGGGATTAGTTGGAAAAACAGTGGTAGTTTCCCGTCGATATTTCATTGTGAACTACATCTTTCTGAACTCACAAGTTAGAGCTTGCCTTAACTCCTTTGTTGTTTATCAGCCAATAAACTATAAATAATCCTTTGTTTGTGGGACATCCTGCTCAGCCTCCAAAGTGATGTCATCAGCTAATTAGGCAGCCTGTTTCTGTATCATATGGATTAAAATAAACCATGACTATAAGCAGATTGTAGACAGGACTCAGATCTCCTATTGCACCTAGCATATGTTTGGCAAGAAGTAGGCCCTCATGGCAGAAATGAACTGCATCTGGAACTGGAAGGAGCCTACAAGGTCACCCACAGAGTCCTGTAGTTCAGGATGCCTCCAGATGGGTTCCTTAGGGCTCAGTGAGATAGAGGTTAAAAGGGTTGAGGGAGGGGGAGAAGGAACATGAGAAGACAGAGGTACTAGGGCTGTTCCAGGGTCAAAGTAGTTTGGAAAATAATATGATCAATAAAGTTCTGTTTTTAGTTTACTTATTAGAGAGAGTGCGCATGTGCACGTGTAAGCATGAGTGGGGGAGGGACAGGGAGAGAGAGAATTCCAAGCAGGCTCCATGCTGTCAGCGCAGAGCCTGATCTCATGAACTGGGAGATCATGACCTGAGATCAAGAGTTGGACATTTAACCGACTGAGCCACCCAGGTGCCCTAGTAAAGTTTTTTTTTTTTTTATTACAGGACATGCTAAGTCTTTAAAGTGCTTCTGAGCCTTGTGAAAGACAAAAAGAAGGAATATAAGCGAGGTTGTGTATTCCTACTAGGGTGCTGTGTTATCAGTTTGGGAAAGGCTGAGCCGTCCCAACCCATTAATTGTGTAGATGAGAAAGACGAGGCCGAAGGAGGAAATGACATGCTTGGAAACATTTGCTTTATCATTTGTCACATGGGATTAGGACATAGACCTCTTTTTATTCTGGGTTTTTCACGGAGTGTGTGTGTGTGTGGGGGGGGTCACCACATAGTCCCCTGTGTCTAGGCAGTAGGGGAAAAAAAAAACGAAATAAATGAGACAATAGCATGAATCTGATGTCAAGTGCTTGTTTTCAGCTTGACATTTCGAAGATGGATGCGCTGTGACAGTCAAGACCCCAAACCTCCCCAGTTCCTGGGAGGAGGAACACATTTTTCCCTCATGAACTATGCAGTTCCCTAATTTCTGATCTGTGTAGAGAGATGTCATGCCTGGCTTTATATTTTATTCGTGTTAGTCCAACTGATTACTTCACTAAAGAAAAAAAAAAGGCAAACTATCCTTATGGAAAGAACCTTTACAGACAAATGCAAGGCCCTTTGCTGAAACTGGATAAAAAATAAAATGCCAAGAAGAACAGCGGAACGTGCACAGAACACTAGACAGAGAGGTATGCATGTGATGCAGGGGGGTGTCATCTGAATCATTTCCCTAAATTTAGCAATGCAGTTTAAAAAAATAAGCCTTTAAGATCTGCTTCCCAGAAATCTTGTTATTTCTTTGCATATGTCTTACGTAAGTCTGTGCCACAGGCCTGCAGAATAATTAGATGGGAAGGGCACAGCCTTATTTCGAAAGAACCACTAAGAGAAATCCAGCAGAGAATTTGAGAGCTAAGAAACTCCGGATAAATCCAACCTTTGCCTTTTCCGTGGGTGCAGCTGTGAGTGGTGCCATCTATTCAGAGTCTTGCCTGTTAAGTAGTTCCTACCTAGGTGTTGTGGGGTGATTCTAAGATTTATGAATTTCTCCCGCCTGAGTAAGGCTGTCATTGCTGCTGTTGTTTCTCAAAGCCTTTATCACGGTTCTTTAATTCCCGAGGGAGCATCTCTGCCACCCTCCCTCATTCTCTCCTGCCCTTTCACTCTCCCTTCCCATTTTTTTCTATCTCTAGCTTCACCCTATGAGTGGCTCCAGCAAGTCAGGCCTCCAGAACTTGTAGGAATCCATTGGTTTGGATTCCTCTTCCAGTTTACAGCTAGTAATTGCTTATGTGGTTTCTCTGAATTTCCTCTTAGCAAGTGGTACAGAGGGACAAGCATCCTGATGGTTGAGGCAGGGTTGTGCTGTATGCTGCACAGGTAATGACATTAAAAGCAGGTCACAGGAAAGTTGGAACAAATGCCCTGATGTCCTCCAGCCCCCCTCTGCCTGCCTCTCTGAGTTCCCTGTTTGGGGTCAGCTTTGAGCATCAGGAGCATGAAAGTGATCATGATGGTAAATGCTCCAGGAGCCTGTCAGGTGTCCTCTACTTGCCTGCACCCTCTCTCAGACCATGCCTCCCACCTGAGCCTCTCTTCCTCACCTCCCCATAACAAAACCTCTTTACAAATCTGTAGTCCTGTTGAACCCTCTTTTGTTTCCCCACTGAGCTGCTGGAGATGGTCATGAATGCCTGATGGCTGGTGCTCTGAGAAGAAGCTGATAAACAAATTCACAACAGACTGTTGATAACTGATAATGACTTCACACATTACTCTCTTAGGGTGCTTCACATCTTAATGGGAGAGAGCTCATGAATTCATAAAGTTACTGAAATTCCCACCGTGTGCCAAGCCTTATTCTAGGGATGAGTTCAGGCAAGGTTTCTGCTTACACGCTAGTGGGAGAGAGAGACAAGAAGTAAACAATCCAGCAAGACCACTAGTGTAGTGCTAAGTTCTATGAAGAAAAGAAACCGAGGTGACATGAAAGTTCTTGGTGAGCTGCAGCAAGCAGGGAAGTCTTCACTGAAAAGAGGACATTTGAGTCTTCCCTTGAAGGAAGAGAAGCAGCCAGGTCTGGAGAAGGGTGCTCCAGCCAGTGTGGCTGCGGTGTGGTGACAAAGGAGAAGATAAATCTGGAGAAGTATGCTGGGGTCGGGACCTCTTTGTAGCCCATAATAAGTTTGGATTTTATGTAACGGCAGTTGGATACCTTTGGAGGGTTTTAAGAAAGAAATGGACATGATCTAATGTAAGTCTTAAAAGACCATGTCCTACTTTAATAGAACGACTGTACATGCAGAGAAACTTTCAAGCTCATGAAGAACTAAGACATGGTGAGTTGAGAACTAGATTTGGGAAGTCTGGACTGTGGTTCTGACTCTGTTCAGAACAGCTGATCAAGCTACTTCAGTTTATTACCTTCAGGTTTTTCACATAGAAAATGATGAGGTTGGACAAATTAGTCCTCCCACATCTTTTCACGTCATAACTCATATAGAACATGATAGCTGTGCAGCACACCTAGAAACAAATGGGGACCTGCAAGGCTGCCCTGAGAGCTGAAGCACCCTCATGACACAAGGGAGGGGAGTTTCTAGACTAGATGATCTTGAAGGTCCCTCAGTTATACTATTTTAAGATTTGATGACATTTCCTCATTATGCCCCTCCATCCATACCACACAGGCAATGGTCTATTCTAACTAAATGCAAGGGCAGGACCAATCTAGGAGGTAATGATTAGTGTGGCCTATTATTTCACATTTGCCAAGAATCAAACCTCATCCTAAATAATCAAATGTTGTCATCTTGTCCATCCTGCTGCCAGCCATGTAAATTTCCCAGACACACTGGGTCTCCTGTCATCCTCCTCTGCCACTTGAGTGGTGAACTCCTTCCTGAAGTGGCCTTCCCAGCCTAACTGGTGGTGCTTCAGAGAGTTCTAGCTTTCTAGTTGGCAAATTGAGATTTTAAGCCAAATGATGAGACAATTTACCACGATGATTTATGGAGTCCTTTCCTTTTTTCCATACTCCAAAATAAATCTCTATAAAATAAAAAAGCAATGGCCATACTCTGATGAATAGATAAAACATGGAGACTGGAAGTATCTATACCAGAGGATCAAAAATTACTGTACTACAGGGGGTGCCTGGGTGGCTCAGTCAGTTAAGTGACTCTTGATTTTGGTTCAGATCATGATCTCACAGTTGTAAAATCGAGCCCCGAGTCAGGCTCCTCACTTGGCATGGAGCCTACTTGAGATTCTGTCTCTCCCCCTCTACCCCAGTCCCCCACTTGTCCTCTCTCTCAAAAAAAATAATAAAAATAGCATTTAAAAAATTATTACAATGAAAGGCAAATGTACAAAGAGAGCAAGACTTGCCCTCTACCCCCTAAGATCCGTTTGACTCATACATTCAGTAGAACAGATGCATTTGAATATACACATCCTTATTGTCCTGTGCCCTTTGATACCTGGCCTAGTGTGTACAAACTAAATTCTCTCTGCATTGCATTTATTCCATTTCTAATCTTAAAATCCCCTCTGTAACCTCTTCATTTTTTAACCTCTCTTATATCCTCCTTTATTCTGTGCCCTACCATGATGTCAGTCTCCTGATCTCCCTAATTCCATCAGCCCACTCCTCTATCTTCTCACTGTATACCATGAGTTTGCCAAGATCCCTTTGCCTTTGACCTTCTACTTTATCAGTTCTCAAACATAGTATCTCCCTGAATTCCCCAGAACTACTAGCATTACAAAACCCAGACAACAACAGATTGACTGTAAAAGGGTCAACCCTGTGGCCTTTGTCTGGTTAACATTGAACCCCACTCTGCTCATCACAGTCTCCTCCATAAGTATCCACAGCTCTGTAGAAGGCTGGCTTTTATGTTGTCTCATAGAGGTGGTCCTCATGGGGGAAAAAGTAATAAGACTGGAGAAAATAAGAATTAGAACATCTCACTCTTATATGGCTATATTCATTTTACAAGCTTATGTTTTTTTGCCTATATTTCCTTTTCTTCTCCTTTATTATTACAGTCATCCTCTCATATGACTGACTTCAACGAATAAACAGTTGTCTCTTTGTCCTGTCATTGAATAAACACTGTAATCCTTTGTTCACATGTCTTCTCCCTTTCTAGATTATGGACTTCTTTCAACACTAAAAATACTTCACTCTACTCTTTTCTTACTTGCATAGTTTCTGAAGAGAAGTATGATATAATTGCTAGCATTTTTCTTCCATAGTTAAGATGTATTTCCCCCTCTAACTTCCTTCAAGACTTACCTTTGTCTTTGACTTTTATGCAATCTGAATACAACTAGGTATTTTGTATAGAATTTTGGTATTTTTCCTGCTTGATGTTCTCTGAGCTGCTTGGAATTATAGTTTAGTATCAGTCATTAATTTTGGGAAATTATCTGCCTGATTATTTCAGCTATTCAATTCTTCCTTTCTCTTGTCTTCTGGTTTATTACTATTACGTATGTGTTGATGTATTTTATAGTTTTTACACAGTTCTTAGAAATCCTGTTTCTTTCTTTCTGTCTTTCTTTCTTGCTTGCTTGCTTGCTTTCTTGCTTTCTTGCTTTCCTTCTTCCTTCCTTCCTTCCTTCCTTCCTTCCTTTCTTTCTTTCTTTATCTTTTCTTCCCTGCTTTTCAGTTTGGGAAGTTTCTATTGACCTGTCATCAGAATCATTGGTTCTTTCTTTGGCCATGTCCAGTCTATTGATGAGATCACCAAAGGCATTCTTCATTATTTTACAATGCTAATTGTTTGTAGCATTTCCTTTTGATTATTCTTTAGAGTTTCCATCTCTCTGCTTACAGTATCCATCTTGCATGTTGTCTATTTTTTCCATTAGAGCCCTTAACATAATAATAGTTATTTTCTTTATTTTTTGAGAGAGAACATGAGTCGGGGAGGAACAGAGAGAGAGAGGGAGACACAGAATCTGAAGCAGACTCCAGGCTCTGAGTTGTCAGCACAAAGCCCAACGCGGGGCTCAAACCCACAAACCATGAGATCATGACCTGAGCTGAAGTTGGACGTTCAACCGACTGAGCCACCCAGGTGCCCTGATGATAGTTATTTTAAATTCCTAGTCTGATAATTTCAAAGTCTTTGCCATAATGGAGTCTAGTTTTGATGCCTGCTTTATGTCTTCATGCCAGAAGCCTAGGGGAATTTTTCTTGAGTCTTCATCTCGAAAACCTGGTGGGACTCCTGACTGTAATACTCATGAAAGTATGAGGACTCTCCCCTTAAGGCTGGGCCCCCAGAAGATTCATCTTTCAAGATAGTCCGTATTCTGTCTCCATCAACTAGGCAATTATTCTTAAGTGTTCCTAGCTGGTTCCTGCAGCAGCCTCTGTTCCAGGCAAATTGTGGCTCTTTGTATTTACTGGCATCTCCAGTTTTCAGGGTAGCAGTTTGCCTTGTGACCTCCATTCTGTCTTCAATCTAAAAAGAGTGATTGATTTTCAGTTCAGTTATTTTCTTCTTATGGGGACAAGAATGACAACTTCCAAGCTTTTTATATGTTAGACTGGCAACTATGGACTTCTTATTTATCTTTGAAGCCCTTTATAATGACATAGTAATCCAATATATTCATCAAGTACTTGCTGGGTCAAAGCCTATTCCCCTAAAAATACAAGGCTTGTTTCCAATTATATTGTAAGGAGCTTTATCCTTTGTTCCTGATTGTATTTTCTTTTGGTTGTTTTGTGTGTTTGTTTTTGGCAAGAATTAAGTATTTGTCCAAACCTTCTCACCCATGATCAGATTCAATCTTCTCAACTTTTTCCTTACTCACCTTGTTTTCACTAGGCACTGAATTTGGGGTTATTATCGACCCAACCCTATAGAATTCAGAGTTCTAAGTCCTAGCTTGAATCTGGCCATTATCCAGTATAAGCTCCCTGAGTTTCCTTATTCTCAATCTTAACATTTATTCACATCTTCCCTCAGCTAGGTAAATATATTGAGCAAGTTAATAACACTAAGAACTTTAGCAAAGTATTTGAGGGTTATCTCATTGGCTCCCCATAACAAACCATAAGGTGGATGTAATTAGGAAAATATGGAATTCTGGCTTAAAGATGACAAATTGCCTAATTCACAGAGCTAGTAAGAGACGTAGTTAGGAGATTTTTAATCTCCCCACTTCTTTGTCCAGTCTCAGGGCATCCATCCATCCATCCTACAAGCAAATACTGAACATCTATATGTTACAGGCATGGAACTAGGTGCCTTGTTAGATACAAAGATAAATCACATGTTCTTGTCCACAAGAATTACAATACTCTACTTGGAGGAATGGGTAGAAGATGAAGAAATGGCAGAAAGAGGAATAGAAAGGGTAAAAAGAGAAGCCATTAATCCACAGACATCTGTACAGTGCTTCCAATGCAAATAACTTCTATTTCTCCCCCTCAGTATTAGACAAATCTAAGACTTAACCCTGTAGTTCTTGAGAATTTCAACCGAAGTCAGAATATCAGAAGGTCTTCAAAAGCTGCTAATAAAAATATACCCCCACCTCAATGTGCTCCCCAACCTGGTCAAAGATAGAAAGCTGAAAGCTGGGAGGGTATGTCTTAGAGCTATAACACCATTGCTACCTCCTCCTACCTGCCATATCACGAGGAGGAGTCACTGGCCTGTGACCAACTCTGGAAAAGTAGCCTCTAAAAGTCTACTACCTGGACCTGTAGCAAACTTCGTATGTGGCAGACCAAATAAAACCATGAAAGATCTGCTTGTTTATGTGTTCATTCCAGGGATTACTATTAAATATTCTATCAGTATTCGTATAATATACATTAGTTTATATTCTGGTGTTCTACTTGATTATAACTTTTTATTTTTATTATTATTTAAGTTCAAGTTAGTTAACATAGAGTGTAATAAAGATTTCAGGAATATAGTGATTCATCACTTACATAGAACACCCAGTGCTCATCTTAAACAAGTGCTGTCCTTAATGCACATCACCCATTTAGCCCAGGCCCCCACCCAACACCCCTCCAGCAATCCTCAGTTTGTTCTCTGAATTTAATAAGAGTCTCTTATGGCTTTTCTCCCTCTCTGTTTTTATATTATTTTTGTTTCCCTTCCCTCTGTTCATCTATTTTTGACCACACCTTTTTAAAGCTTCATGGATGTCTGCTTCTGAGTTGCAATGATCCAAGTTTGGGTACCATCTACAGAGATGGAGATAAATGACAGGATGGGAGAGAGTAAATGAAACCTGAAAGGAAAGGAAACCATGACACCTTAGGGTAGGAAGGAACCTTAGATGTTATTTGGAGTCACACATCTCTGATGCTGAAGATTTGAGTGGGCCTAACAAGCTCTCATGAACTGTCAGGGCACTGGAACCTAGTTCCGCTCTGACAGTGTGATAATGAGTAGTGCACTTATTACACCATATTCCTAAAGTGGATAATAAGTGTAACAAGAAGTAGTAGTTGACTTTCTGAGAGACTAATCCCTCCTACCAGATGAGTGACACCCCAGGAACAGTTGTGACTCTTCATGGTCTTGCTACTGCTTAAAAAGGTAGACAAATGTAACCCCTGTCAACTAGTTAAGAAAAGAACATTTCTGTACAAAAACACACCTCACAGAGGTTACTAATATGACCTTCATTTTATAAGCCCAAATATTTTTTTTCCCTTTTATCATCCATGCAGAACTTCCTTTCTACATTCCTACCAGTAAAGTCCCTCTGCTTCTCCATACTTTCTAATTTTTCTCCAAAGACTTGGGGAAGACAGACCTTCTCTGATGCACCTGAGCTGTTTATATTTGGACTTGTTACCCAATCTCTCTAAAATTCAATTTTCTCTTCTGGAAAATGAGGATGATGATAAGTTGCTTTGTGGTAATTTCAAGGCTAAATGAGATAATATAGGTAAGGATTATAGCTCAGATCGTAATGAGAACATGATTACTAGATGCTATATTTAGCCATTGATGTTATTGTTTCCATTTTTTAAATTCATTTTTCCTATTCTCCCTGTTTCTTCCCACCCCCCCCACCTCTGAAAGCCATTTTTTAGTTTTCTCAGATTTTCTATTTAAGTAAGCCCCCTTTATAAAAGTCCAGAAATTTGCTCCTATATCAAAATTCTTTCAACCCATAGGTGGAAATATCTATGCTAAAGACAGAGATGTCATCATGTTTATTTTGCCTGGGAGGACCTGACACTTTGTTTTCAACTTATCCTAGTACGAGATCTATACATA
The DNA here is from genome assembly GCF_016509475.1 of Prionailurus bengalensis. Lineage (NCBI taxonomy): Eukaryota > Metazoa > Chordata > Mammalia > Carnivora > Felidae > Prionailurus > Prionailurus bengalensis. The sequence goes on from NC_057360.1 coordinate 26,011,470, forward strand.
GCAGCTTCAAGTAAAAATTGTTGCCCGAAGGCTAAGAGGCCTCTTGTTCTCTTTTACCCCAGACTACGTGGAGATTTGACCCCCGCTATTACAAAGTTACTTGTTGGCAAAGGCAATCTAGAAGGGGACTGGGAGGGCAGGGTCCATCCTCCCCAATTACGTATGCATGCTCTGTCTTCACACTCACAGTTCCCACCTGGCTTCTGGGGCCACACCCAGAAAGAATAGGACCGAGAAGGGGTTGGATACATTCTGCCAAACTAGGTTCTCAGATGGCCCCAAGGGTGCCTACTGAATTATGTATAACACTAGTCACTTAGAAATATATCTCATTAAATGAGATTTTTTTTAATGGGAAATAATTTATAAAGATAAAAATAACTCAGCCTTGCCACAAAAGTACAAAAATAAATTCTGTACCTTCTCTGCCTGATTCTGGGAGGAAGAAAGAGGAGGGGGGGTGGAGAGAGGGAGAGCGAGAGAAAGAAAGAGAATGAATGAATATGAGAGAATACATTCTGGCTGAAGCTAGGTAAGAACAGATACTTGACCAACCAGCAATGCTGCTCCGAGGCCCAGGAATCTTGGGCAGGATAATGGGCAGTAATAGAATTCTTAAAAATCTATAGTTTCGTTCAGAACTCATCAAGCCTTTCCCAACATGGTGCTCTGTTCTTGACAATGGTACACACCAGGGCAAGGAATCTACCCAGCCCTGGTTCCTCTTCCTCCCCAAGCCTTTTAATTACAGGGCTCTGAATACAGAAAATAGTAGAGAGTTCTCAGAAGATCTTTCTTTCATGCTTTGAAAATAGGTGGTATGTGTTATGGCTCTGATATGACCTTGGCTCCTCCCAGGCTCCCCCACGTCACCTGCTCCAATACCGCTGCTTCCCTGCTATTCCTCAAAGACCTTGGCCATGCTCCTGCTATAGGCCCTTTGCACTGGCTGTTCCCTCTGCTCTCCCTAAGGCTCTTCTCCAAGACCCACAGCTGCCCAGGGAACTTTGGTAGCATCTGTGGTACCAAAGATTTGTTCAGCTCGGATTACACTGAATAATGGTAGGCATACTTGTACTTTTAGAAAGTGAATCATGGAATCACAGATGAGGAATTGTTAAGCAGTTGTATAGTAGAATGACTTTTCCTCTATGCTTGTTTCTGTCCTCTGCCTGGAGTACAGCCATCTGCAGGGCTGGGAATACAGGAAGTAGGGACATTTCTTGCGTGCGTTGTATAAAACCCCATTATTTCTCAATCTTTGTGTCCTAGGCTCATAATGTATCAAGTTGGTAATTGTGAGCAGTTCTAGTAATACACAGTTCTATGCAATTTGTACATAGTTGTAAATCCAGATTTAATTTGTCACCAATTATTATGAGGCATTCTGCCCAAAGCTTAGATGTGCTTGCTCTGATTGCCGGCCTGCTTCCCCTAATCAGCTGAACTGAACTTGAGAAGTCTTCCAGCGCCATTTAGAGAAGGTAGAAGTATGTCCTGAGAGCTACGAAACACAGAAAGGGAGCTCCAGCCGCCACTGTAAGAACACCAGTGAGACAAGACAGATGGCATTCATGCCTTAGATCCAGAGTCACAAGACATGGCTCAAACCCAGACTCTTCCTCCTTGTCAGTTCTGTAAGTTTAGGAGTGTGCTTGAATATATGGTCAAGCTTTACCTCCTTTATCTCTTCAGTAAGACAGTATTGCTCATTCTTTACTCATAATAACAAAAACAGTTAACATTTATTGAGCGCTTACAATATACCAGACACTGCTAAAAGTTTGTAGATTTATGTTCACATATAAATATATATATAAACATACATACAAAAATAAAGCAATATCAATATTCTTCTTCCCAATTAATAACCTCCAAAAGTAAATGCTTATTTGACCTTTTCTGCAATAGATTAGTTATACCTATTCTGACCTTTTATAAATAGTATTCTACACAATGCATTTTTTGGCTCTCTTCATGAAACCTTATATCTGAGATTTACCCATGTCACATGTAGCAGTAATTTGTCCTTTTATTCCTGTATACTATTCCATTATATGAGTGAAATTTTTCTATTTAGTTATTGAAGGACATTTGGATTGTTTCCAGCTTCTGCTATCATGTATAGAGTTGCTATGATTCTTGTTCAGGTGTTTTGATGAGTATATTTCCATTTCTTTTGGGTATACATCTAGGATGAAAGGTGCTGGATCTTGGATTTATCATGTTTACCTTTAGCAGAGACTGCTGAATGGTTTTCCAACATAATTATACCAACTTGCACTCCCACCAGCAATATACGAGAGTGCCAGTTGCTTTGTATTCTCACCAACACTTGGCATTGTTAGTCTTTTTAATTTTAGCCATTCTTGTGGGGATACAGTGGCATTTTATTGTGGCTTTAATTTACATTTCCCTTATGTATAACACTGAACAACTTTTCACATGTTTATTGGCTAATTGGATAACAGCTCTTTGAAGTTCAGGTCTTTTGCTTCTTAAATTTTCTTGCCTTTATTGTTCTGTTAGTTTATAGGACTTCTTTATATTAGATCTGAGTCTGTTGTCAGATATATATTTCATAAATATCTTCCTGTGTTTTGACTTTTTATTCTAACTGTTATTTTTTAATTTTTTAATTTATTTTTGAGAGAGAGTGAGCGAGGAAGCAGGGGAGGGGCAGAGAGAGAAGGGGACAGAGGATCTGAAGTGGGCTCTGCACTGACAGCAGAGAGCCCGATGAGGGGCTCAAACTCATGAACTGAGATCATGACCTTAGCCAAAATCAAGTGTTGGACACTTAACCAACTAAGCCAAGAACTTCTAACAGTTCTTAATTAAAAAAAATTTTTTTTTAGTGTGTACTTATTCTTAAGAGAGAGAGAGAGCAAACATAAGAGAAAGGGACAGAGAGAGGAGATAGAATCCGAAGCAGGCTCCAGGCTTTGAGCTGTCCGCATAGAGTCTGACGTGGGGCTCGAACTCACGAACCATGAGACCATGACCTGAGCCAAAGTCAGACTCCCAACTGACTGAGCCACCCAGGTGCCCCCTAACAGTTCTTAATTTTAAAGAAGTCCAATTAATATATCCTTTCTTTCATGGCTATTAATTTGTGTCCTAAAAGTATTTACCTACCCCAAGATTTATGAAAGATTTATGTCTTCCTATGCTTTCTTCTAGAAATTTTATTGTTTTACATTTAAAAAACTTTTATGTATGGTGCAAGGTATGCAGCAAGACATTTTCATTTTTTTTTTTTCGTGCTGAAATCCAATCGATTTCATGACATTTATTAAAAGGACCACCCTTTCCCCACTAACTTGTAATGGCATCTTTGTCATAAATCAAGTGATAGTACTTATGTGGGCCTGTTCCTGTACTCTATTATGTTTCATTGTTCTGCTTGTTCTTTCATCAATACCATGTAGTGCTTATATTACTGTAACTTTAAAATAGGCCCTTAGGCTTCAGTCTTCTTCAGGATTTTCTTCGTTACTCTAGGACCTTTATATTTCCGTACAAATTATAAAATTATCAGTTTCTACCAAAAAAAAACCTGACAATTTTTAATACATAGATCACCTGGAGGCAAATTGACATCTTAACAATGTCAGCTGTTTCAATCCATGGTATATTTATGGTGGGTATATATGGGTATACCATATATAGATATTTAGCTATTTAATTCTATTTAGGTATTAATTTCTATCAGCAATGTCTTATAGTTTCCAGTGTCAGTATTTTAAGTGCTATAGTTAATCTTCTGAACAACTCTGAGATTGGCACTATTCCAATCTGTAGTCATAAAGAGAAAGGAACTAAGTCTCATAGAGGTTAAGTGGCTTGATCAAAGTCATGTAGCTGGGGAGCACTGTGTGGACAAAATATAATATTGCAAGAAAAACTTTAAAGGTTGTAGAGGGCTACCCAAAACAGCTATAATTATGGCTACATGCTCTTGAGCACATGGGCCCCAGTGCTGTCATATAAATATTTAGAGCCTTGTTTCTCTGAGAACCCAGAGTCCTTAACATCTTGGCTTTGTTGGTTGTCTTCTAGACTTTGAATCCCCTCTTCTGAATAAAATGTGGTAACTGAGGAAGAACTATTGGTGCAAGGACCATGTTTTTCTCATTCCTTGAGTCCTGCACTGTCTGGCAGGATGTTAAAGACTTGGTTTGTGCAGTAGATGTTTGCTGAAATGATGGTCCAGTCATGATAAATTTTGTTAACACTCATCATGCTTTCTCAGAATAATTCCTTTGTTAGAAAAGATCTCCATGGCTCTGCAGAAATTTAGGAAACCAGTAGCTTAAACCTAAAAGACAAACTCTGTTCTCTACTCCCAAGTTTAGAGGGGAGTCAGAGAAGAGGATGTGGTCAAATGAGCAAGCCTTATCTCCTGGAAGATCCTTTACTCTGACATATTTTTGAGTTACTGTAATGCCCCTGTTTGTGTTTTAGCAGTCCTGTTTAATCAGTTTATGCAATTTAGTTAACACTTGGTCATGGATCAGAAGGGAAATTATTTCAGGTCTTTGAACTAAAGACTGTTTTCTATGTTAAAATGTCCCAAACACAAAATTATGGAAGACCATTTGCTTTAGAAAATTGAACCATAAAACTCAGTGCTAGTGGTCCGTGGGTTCTTTGTGCCCTTGGGATGGGGTTGGGGGGAGTTGTATACCTTTACAAGAAGGTAGAGGGGTCAGGATTTGAAATTAAAAAAAAAAAAATTCCACCTAATCTCCATTACTCTAAAACTGAGAGTGCAAACTGCAAGATTCATGATCCTTACTATCCTGTCAAACTCATGTCAGCTAAACAAGAAAAATATATAGAACAGTTGTCACAGTGATTTTCATTGCTATTTACCCATGAGTTGACAAAATAGAACCTAACGATTGGAAACTTCTAAGATTCTAAGGGAACACATCATCTCTACAATCCTGATACGTGTGTGTATACATGTGCATGTATATTTCCGGCCATGCTTAAGACCAATAGATACCCCCTCAAGCATCTATTTACCTCATATATTGTCACAGGCAATCTTAGGCATTCATGTCTGCTAAAATGGACAAAATAATATTTAATGACGGGGATAGCAGAGAATTGTACAGAAAAACTTTGTAGGATTAAAAAGACAGCAAGATAAAAATGTAAACATAAAGAAATAACAGGTTTCTTTAATTTGGAGATTTTATTCATAAGAAAAATGTTTTAAGTGTTAGATATCAGCTTGGCTTTTGCTTTTCTTATTTAAGAGAATGTCAAGAAGTAGAAGGAAAATACCTCTTTATGTATAAATTATATTCTGAAGATGCATCCTTCCTAATAGATTCCTCTCTGAATTTTTCTCACCAGCCTTCTGAAGTTAATAGACTATTGACCTAGAGGAGCATAGAAGAGAATAATAATTACAGTAAAAATAATCGCATGGATAATCCACCTTGAATTTATATAAGGACTTTCTCATATCAAATGCCAGATGTTCCTCATATATCTTCACATTAATGTTCACATAAAATGTACGCAAGTTAGAAGCTGAAACAATTAGTGTTTTTACAGATGAGATTAGGTTCAAATAAATCAACTGACTTACTTAACATTCTACATAGTTTCTCTGGATGAAATAGGTCAGGTAATTCTCAATTCTCTCTTCAAACCTCTTTCAAATAGGTTATACTTTTCTCCACTAATATACTTTTATCCATCAATGATTTTTTTCTCCCCTAATATTATGTGAAATTAGGATACATGTCCTTTCATACTCTGTTCTCTTTATTACTGCAGGAGATCTGTAAATGTCTGCTGAACAAGTAATAGAAACTAAACTGTGCTACTGGCATTTAAGGTAGTTTTGAGTATTATAAATATTTGAGCAATGTAATCACTCAATTTTATTCTTGTTATATTAGCTCCAAATTTTTTATGGTGACCCTAAGAATTATTTTAAGATTCCAAGCCTCAAAATAGTTGTTTCCTATGTTAAACACTTAAAATGGCTTCTCAGGTCGAATTTGCAGGTATGTAAATTAACGAATCATTACAAAGAAAAGATACCTAACGGCCTCTGGGAGACTCAAAGGATGAACATACATTTGAGAATGAGGAATTGTAGGATTTTGATTATTTCAAATGATTCAACGGTCTCAATGTTGGGCACTATGAACTATATGAATGAAGGGAAAAAATTCACAAAGGGAGATTATGCTGAGATATGAATCCCAAAATGAGATTAAAAACAGACAAAAGAATGCTTGCAAAGAAGCTGCAATACAAATATCACAAATTAAAATTTACCATGACTGACCTAAAGAGCAGCATTGAAATTGTAGAAAATTGAAACAGTGGGGAAAAATTGGGAGGATCTTCTGAATTCAGATTAAAAGAACAAATAAAGGGGCGCCTGGGTGGCTCAATCGGTTAAGCGTCCGACTTCGGCTCAGGTCATGATCTCGCGGTCTGTGAGTTCAAGCCCCACGTCAGGCTCTGTGCTGACTGCTCAGAGCCTGGAGCCTGTTTCGGATTCTGTGTCTCCCTCTCTCTCTGACCCTCCCCCATTCATGCTCTGTCTCTCTCTGTCTCAAAAATAAATAAACGTTAAAAAATTAAAAAAAAAAGAACAAATAAAGGAAAATTGCTGACCAAGCAGATGATCTATATGGATGGTAGAAAATGGAGAGTATATGGATATAGTATGTATTCTTGAAATGAAAGATCAGAGTAAAAAAAAACCCAAAAAACAAAAAAACCCAAAACTAGTGCAATTGTCCAAGAAATTGGAGAAAGGCTTTTCCGTTATCTGAGGAAAAAATAAACTTGCTTACATGCAGCCTTTAGGAAAAATTAATAACTATAAGAGGAAACCCATACCTAGTTATAACCTAATCAACATTTTTAAAATTAAAGTTAATTCTGCAGGCATCAAAAAGCAGACTAACAGCAAATAATTTTTTTAAATCAGACCAGAGTTACATTTTCAGCAATGATAGACTAGGTTGTTTTCTCTCTTGATTAAAAACCAGTAAATCTAGAAATTTCATCTGTTTGAAAGCATTGGAGAGCTTCCAAAGCAGTGAGAATTTGTGAGGCTAAGATCCTGGGAGAAAGAGGAAGCAAAGGGGTTAAGTCCAACTTCTCAGGTGACGAAACAACAGCAGAGCTTAGAGGCAGCTGCTAAGGGAATATAAAGCTGGGCAGAGCTTTAGACCCTAGACCCATAGGTAAAGGAAGAAACACTGGCATTAGGAGCTCAAGCAGGAAGCGTCCAGGTGTTTAGCTAAGCTCTGAAGGGTTATCTCCTAAGAATAAGTAGGAATTAGGAATAGATCTCCCACAGGGACAGAAAGCTAGATATGAATCATCTAAGTATCTGGTGACATTAGGGTTGCTAGTGCTCCTAGCCTAGAGGCCTAGGAGATGAAAACACAAACTGTCTCTGAAGGAAGATAATCTAATACCCTCTATAGCTTCAACTATCTATGCAATTTTTTTCAATAACCATGTCTAGCACTCAAATATAACCAACTATGTAAAGACACAAGATCTGACTGAAGTCAAGAGGAAATAAAAACAGACCACTGAAACCAATCCATGTGAAACTGAGCTAAAGGAATTAAAATGGAAGTTATTATAAATTTTAAAACAGTTTTTATGACTATACTGAAGGAATACAACAGGAAGAATTTTGGCAGAAAATTAGAAACTACTTAAAAAATCAAATGGAAATTCCAGAGTTGAAAAACAAAACAACTGTAATTAAAATGATGAGGGGGTTTAGATACAAATGAAATGGAAGATAAGTAAAATAAGAAGAAAACAAGGTCAGAAACAATAAAAAAGAAAATACTAAAATCACCGAAAAAAAAAAATAGGAGGCACATCGGGTGAAAAGCTCTAACATCCTTGAAATTTTAATCCAAGGAGAAGGGAGGGAGAATGGGGATAGAAAGAATATTTGCAGAGATAATGGCTGGTCATTTTCTAAAACTGAGGAAATATCTTGAGCAATACATTGAAAAAGTATTGTGAACTTGAAGCTAGGTAAATACAAAGAAAATCACACCCAGGAAGTTGATTAAGAAAGAAAAAATCATGCAAGGAACCAGTTTGGGGAAAATGCAGGCTGGATCATAGCAAAGGAAAAGCAAGGGAAGGAGTAGTAGATTTTTATTTATTACACAAAGATGGAAAACTGTAGTGTGACTAGAGCATCATGAGTAAATCATTGTAAATGGAAGTTTGGAATATTTTGAACATGTGATAAAGCACTAGTCATTACATAGAAAATAGCATTTCAAATCAGAAAATAGGGAATTTATGAAACATGTCCAAACTTACTAGGTATCAAAAATGCAAATTAAAACAATAAGATTTCATTTTCGCCCATCACATCTACAGTATCAAAAATGTTAAAACCAATTTTGGCAAGGACATAGGGGAACGGAAATATACACTATCGTTTCTGGTCAGGACTATAAATTCAGACAAGTCTTCTAGATGGCAATTTGGCAACGTGTATTGAGAGCTTTAAATATTTAACTCTTTGGTCACCAATCCTAAAGGAGTTTTCTATTTGAAGAAAATGTTTATATAAGTCTAAGAAAGTATATACCAGCTCCTAAATGAAACCTTAAAAAAAGATATCCAAAATTGTAAACGTCAATATCCAACTGGTTGTTTATGACATATTTCCTAAATGTTAAGACATTCTTACTTTTCCAAATTAAGTACGTGCTGCAGTTGATATTAAAAGACTACCTATATTGGGGTGCCTGGGTGGCTCAGTCGGTTAGGCGTCCGACTTTGGCGCAGGTCATGATCTCACGGTTCGTGGGTTCGAGCCCCACATCTGGCTCTGTGCTGACAGCTGAGAGCCTGGAGCCTGCTTTGGATTCTCTGTCTCCCTCTCGCTCAGCCCCTCCCCCGCTCATGCGCGGTCTCTCTCTCTCTCTCTCCTTCAAAAATAAACATTAAAAAACATTTTTTTTTTTCAAAGACTACCTATAGCTGTCAGAAGAGTAAGTTAGGAGATGGTTGTCATTGCTTTTTTGTATATGCAGACTGAACTACAGATTCTAATAACTTCATGCCGATTTGTTATTTTACTTATTTGCGCTGGTACAACACTCACCGTTGCATTGGTGTAACACTGACAAATCCCTTGTACTTTTCCTTTATTCAGAATGCCACTTTATTGAGGCAGGGTTTGGAACACACTCCCGAAAATCTGTCCTCTTGAATATTTCAAACTGAAGGAAGTTGGGCAAGTGCAGAAAGGACTTCCTCTGAAACAGGTCACAAGACCCTCATTTGAGGTGCCCTCCCTATACCTGGAGGAAAGGAAGATCTTTACTTTCCAAGACACAGGGATTCAGAGAAGAATGAACAAACAGTGAGGCCTTACTGTTTCCCCCTGTTTCCCACACTTAGTTCATACCTTTTTTTTTCTTTTGTCCAACCATGTTTTTCCATGACTTTCTAGTCTTCATCATACCTAGCATTAAAAAAACCCACAAAAACATGGGCGCCTGGGTCGCTCAGGTGGTTAAGTGTCGACTTTGGCTCAGGCCATGATCTCGAGGTTTGTGAATTCAAGCCCCGCATCAGGCTCTGAGCTGACAGCTGCAAGAGCCTGCTTCAGATTCTGTCTCCCTCTCTCTCTACCCCTCCCCTGCTCATGCTATGTCTCTCTCTCTCTCTCTCTCTCTCTCTCTCTCTCAAAAATAAACAAACATTTAACAAATTAAAAAAAAAAACCACAAAAGCTAAAACAACCTAGCATAAAAACAGTTTAACCACTTTGAGTTTTCTTTCCTTATGAAAGCTCCTGTGTCATGTAAAACTAATACTAAATCAATTTGTGTGCTTTTTGACTTGTTAATCTGACTTTTGTTACAGGGACCCTAGCCAAGAACTTAGAAGGGTAGAGAAAAAATATTTTTCCTCCTCTGTAGTTACATAGAATGTCCTAAAAAGATATCTACATAATTACAGCATTGAAATAAAAAGCTGTCTTGTAAATAGAAGATTGCATATCGTATGGTAGGCAATGCAATAAAAATAGATACTGCCAAATCCCTCGAACTAAACAGAATGTTTAAAACCAGAAGAGTTAGGTATCAGCCATTTTATGTGTCTAGAAGAACTATCACTGAGGGTCTGTCAAATAATTTTTCAAAACAATAAAAATTTCCAAGTGGGAAATGTACGTACAACTCTGGCATTTCTTGTGCTTTGAAATTATGCTATTAATTTTAACGATGCCAAAAATATCAGTGTTATGAACACTTCTTTAAAAAAGCGCAAAATTAGAATTTTATGTATGATTGCTAATGGACAAAATGTTTAATCTTCAAACCATAGATGAAAAGACTTAGATTAAAACTTTGATTTTAATGAAACATTATATAGACAAGTATTTTATTGTCTGCTAGTTAAAATGAACAAATAAAAACAAATAACTTTTATATCATTGAATGTTTTTTTCCCCTAAAATCTGTACATGTCAAGGTCGATGTTATCTTAGAAATGGAAAACAATATCACAGACATAAAATAATCAGAAATTATTAATATCAAAACAGGTACGTTTATTGCTGGTCAGTATTTATGTGTTCTTTTATTTTGCTTTGCCTAATAAAACAGAGTTAACTATCACATTTTTCCTTTGTAATAGTAAATTCCAGAAAGCAGTGGAACACAGTCTAGAAAATTGTGTAACCTAAGAATTCTGTACACAGCGATGCTTTCTTTCCACGTATGTTAGCAATACAAATATATTCTTTCATATTTAGGGATCCAGAAAACGTCCTACTAATGTATATTTCTTTTAATAGATTCATAAAGATTTGACCCAAATGAATGAGGGAACAAAGTTAAAGATAAGGGATGTCAGTACATGAATGCAACAGCGATGACTGCTTAATCCAGTTAAAATAGAGCTGTCTAGATACTTTGATCAAAAAACAATTTATGAATATTTAAAATGATTATGAAAATATTAATATAGAAAATACTAACACTATAGGTAAAAAAAAAAAAAAATCCCAGATTATTGTCACAAAGATCCAGAATTTGTGGTGAGTGAGAAGTAGAGAAAAATGGTGTCAAGCAAGGGGAGTTTAAAAATATTGTTGAATTCTTCACTCTAGCTCTAAATAAATATAAATGAACAGAATGCTTTTGACAAATGTTTAAGGAACCCAATGACATGCTTCAAAAACTCTAAATCATAAATGCAGAAAAAATGGTTTATCAAAGAGATAAAAACCAAGAAATAACAAAAAAACATTTTTAAAAGTATAGAGCACCACCAAAAACTAATTTCTAAAAATGAGTTCTTTTAATCAAATTTTTTTTAAATTTTTAAAAAAATTTTTTTTTTCAACGTTTATTTATTTTTGGGACAGAGAGGAACAGAGCATGAACGGGGGAGGGGCAGAGAGAGAGGGAGACACAGAAGCGGAAACAGGCTCCAGGCTCCGAGCCATCAGCCCAGAGCCTGACGCGGGGCTCGAACCCACAGACCGTGAGATCGTGACCTGGCTGAAGTCGGACGCTTAACCGACTGCGCCACCCAGGCGCCCCTAATCAAATTTAATTAACCATATTTTCAATTTATAGAAATGTCAATTAGGTTAATTTCTATGTTAAAAGCATTCAGATTGAATTTTTCAAAACCTAAATGTATGCTATTTATCAGACTTATTTAAAGAAAGGGGCAATAAAATGTATAAGCAAACATGACAAAAATATTTTTGCAAATACAAAAACAATGTCCATATCAGTGATAGTATGTCGATGAACATTATCAGATAAACTTACTTTCTTACAAACCTTTTTACAAAGAACCATTTTATTAACAAGGATGTAATGTTCAGTAAAACTGAAACTATCATAAACCTTTAAGTACCACGTAATACTACCTTGATATAATTAAGGGAAATTTGTTAGAAATACAAGAAACGAACACAATAGTATTAAAAGATTTTAATATATTTTGAATTTTTAAAGGCCAAACAAGTAAATAATAGCAGGGATATAATTAAATAAAAATATATACATTATGTATCGGAGATCTCTAGAGAAAACTAACCATCATGTCTTAGAAAAGAACATATTTTTTTCTTTAATTCATAGACTATTTCATTGATCACATACTAAAAGCTGCAAAGAAATAATAAATTCTAAAATTTGGCCACTATTTAAAATGCAGTGGGCTCCACATCATTAGTCATTAGGGAAATGCTAGTCAAAACCACAATGCGATACCCTTCACACCTACTAGGATTACTAAAATTAAGAAAAAAAAAAGGATATTGGCAAGGACGTGGAAAAATTGTTGGTAGGATTGTAAAATGATTCAGCCACTTTAGAACACACAGTTTGGCAGGTAAAATGTTAAACATAGAATTACCATATATCCCAGAAATTCCACTCCTAAGTATTTACCAAAGAAGAATAAAAAACCCTATCCACATAAAAACTTGGACACAAAGGTTTATAGCAGGATTCTTAATAATAAACAGAAAGTGGAAACAACCCAAATGTCCATCAGCTAATGAATAGGTAAAATGTGTGTCCAGACAGTGGAATATTAGCCATAAAAAGGAATAAAATACTGATCCGTACTACACCATGGATAAACCTTGAGAGTATTATGCTAAGGGAAAGAAACCAGACACACAAGGCCACAGGTGATAGGATTCCATTTATATGAAGTGTCCTGAATAAGAGAGTCTATAGAGACAAAGCAGACTAGAGGTTGTTAGGATTGGAGGCCAGGAGGCAGGGATGGGGGTGGGGTGCTGGGAAGTGAAGGCTAATAGATATAACTTTTTGGGGGGGTGATAAAAATGTTCTAAAATTAGGGGTGATAATTATACAACTTTGAATATACCAAATTCACTGAACTGTGGATTTTTTTGAATTGTAGATTTTAAAAAGGTGAAATTTGTGGTATGTGAATTATATTTCAGTAAAGTGGTTTTAAAAATGCAATGAAACTAGAAATTAACAATGAAGTACTTAAAAAGTTTTAAAAGCCCTTAACTTTTGGATCACAGAAAAGATTAAAGCTCCAATCATAGATTTAGAGTTTCCCTAAAAATAAAACATTACCTATAAAATCTACGGGATACAGCTAAAGCTGCACTTAAAGGTAACATTTATAATGTGAAATTATCTTTAACTTTTATTTTTTACAATAATTCAAGGAAAACAAAAATTAATGAACCAGAAAACAAAAAGCAGTGGAATTGATAAATCCAATAATCAGATCTTTGGAAGGTCAGTAGCATCAACAAACATTTTGAAAAACATTTTAATTCCAGGCTAGTCTCCTATGGTTACCCCAGGAGGGAGACCACACTTTTTATATTGGTTGAGACATGATATAAATGAGACATGTATAAATCACACTTTAAAAGGTCATGAAAAAAATAGGGGCATCTGGGTGGCTAAGTCGGTTGAGCATCTGACTGTAGATTTTGGCTCAGGTCATGGTCTCACGGCTTGTGGGATCAAGCCTGGTGTGGAACTCTGTGCTGAGTGTGGAGCCTGCTAAGGGTTCTGTCTCTCCCTCTGTCGCTGCCCCTCCCCCACTTTCAAAATATAAAGGGTTATGAAAGTTTGCTTCTTTAATTGTAAAGTAATGAAAATAGAGACATAATTGATTTCTCCGTAGTTCCAGCAGGGGTTCTGCATGAAGAGAAACACTGGAAAGATCTTTCTTTTCTCTTAGATTAGGATGAGAGCCCAAAGCCTTCTTTCTAGCTCCTAGGCTACGTTCACATTCAAGTGGTTCTAACCACTGTCAGGGTGAACAGTGTCACAGATGTCTCTAAAAACCTAATGAAAGCTAAGTACCTCCTCCCCAGGGGGGGGAAAAAAATACCCAGCTCCCTTGATGTCCTGTGTCAGTGAGTCATGAATGTCCACTGAGTACCATTCAGTGCAGAAATGATGACAGTGACAGTTTAACAGTGCAACTAAGCCTCAAAAGCAGTGGTTCTCACACTTTTTAGTCTTAGTGCCCCATTCGCTCATAAAATATAGAGGACCCCAAAGTGCTTTTGTTCATGTGGGTGTGTAATATTCTTTTAATATTTATAATATTCAAAATTAAAACAGAAATTAAACAAATGTATTCATTTAAACTAACAGTAAACCCATTACATGTTAACATAAAAACATTATTTTAAGAAAAATAACCATTTTCTAAAAAATGGCATTTTTGTAATTTTGTGAATCGCTAATATCTGGCTTAATGACTCATTTCTCCTATCTGCCTTTCCTTCGGTCTGTTGCTTTGTCATGGGTTGTGTAAATCCTGAAAATGCCTAGTATACACTTGAAAGAATGAGAATAAAATGACAGATACTGTTTCAGTATTACAAAAATTTGACATTGCAGAACCCCAAGCAGAAAGGCTCTTGTGAACCCCCACGGGGTGGGGGTAGGGGGGCCCCTGGACCACATTTTGAATACTACTCAAAAAAATTGATATTCAAGAAATTCCATAGAATAGTAACACTTTAAAAGCTTGACAGATGTAGAAACAATATATATTTTTTTCCAAATGGCTTTGGGAAAAATGTTTCTACAGTACAGGGCTTCTGAGACTTCATGTTCAGGGTTAGTGGGAAAAATGGGCACAGGAGTATAGAGGACTGTTGCATTACATGAGATGGCCACTGGATGGCACTGCTGTTCCACTCACAGGTGACCTGAGCTTCTGCATTAGGAAATGGCCCCTAGCTTGTGGAAGCCTAAATTCCCTGGAAAGCTGGAGGACTTACACAGTACTTTCTCTTTGCTTAAAAAAAAATTGTTTTTAATAACGTAGTGATTAACAGTTGCCACAATATAAACCCAGCTGTTCTTAGTTCAAGGGACATTTTTCACTTCCCCAAACTAGGGGCTTTCAATTTACCAAAATGAACAGTGAGGTTTTGGAAGCACTCAAAATCTGGAAATCTGGTGGGTTCAGAATGTGCAGATGAGAGTCCTTGCCTCAGAGACCCCACTTAGTATGTAAGGAAAGGTGATAGAAACCAAAGTGTTCTCAGCCAATATCCCCAGGTCTGGCTATTCAGTTTTATAACAGTTCAAAGTTAATGGGACTAGCTGGGTATGTCTGCAGTGAGGAGGGAGGGATATGTTGCAAAAGCGATCGTCCTGAGGGGACAGTGGCTCCATGGGGTAAGGGGGTCCCTAACTGTCAGTAGGGATTTGTGCAAATGAAAGAATAGCCAGATGGCAGTTTAGGAGTAATGTGTGTCGTGGTCCATGGCAGCGTACCTGCACAGAGTGAGCCTGACTCTATCCCTCTTGGTTCTGTCCCTAAGCTGCCTAGCTGTGAATGTGGCTGGGTCCAGAACCTCAACATTCTGAGGGAACAGAATGTCCCAGTGTGAAGGTTTGACAAAGGTCAGTGCTTGAGACATTTTGGCCACCAGAAGTTCATTTAGCAAGGCTAGAATGTAGGATCTGTGGGGTGTTGAGGGGAGAGTGAAAGCTGGTGAGGTCGGTAGTAGGAAAGTTGAGGAATTTGGATTTTTTTTGAGGGGGGCAGTGGGGAGCTATTGAGGTGTTTTAAGTAGGTGCCCTACTGTGTGTAATATACTGCATGGGGTGCTATAAAACAGAGAGGCAAATGACAAGGTGGTCAGTGGCTATTAAAGGGACAAGATATATAAAAGGGACAAGATACATCTAGCACTTCTATATGCTAGTCATTAATACTCACTCAAGCCTCTTCACTACCCAAAAGGTACAAAGTATTATCACCCTTTCTCTATAGAGGGGGGGAAAAGTAAGGCACATAGAGGTTAAGGGATTTACCCAGTAGCACATAGTTGCTAAGTGGCAGAGTGAGTATTTGAACCTGGTTAATGTAGTTCCAGATACTGTTTGCATTATACTTTCTCACCAATAAAAGGAAAAAAAATGGCCCTAAAATGCTATAGCTACTCTGATAGACATCAGCTGGGTACAGTGGCAGCCCAAAGTGGGGTGGGTTGTTAAATTCTACCAGGATTAGAGTAGAAGGGGAAAGATGTGGTGGGAAATTTATAGAGGACTTGAACTGCATGTGACTGTTGAGTTTGTGTTGAAGGAGCATATGAGGGGGGACCAGGCAAAGGGGTGGGCAGAGCAAACAGAAGCAGCAAGGCCATATCTGCAAAGATATGGAGGAAATCTGTGTCAGAACTGCAAGGAGTAGCCTTTGTCCAGAGTCTGAAGAGCCTGTGGCCACAAGTAAAGCTGGACAGGTAACTGGTGGGTAGGTAATAATGGGACCATATACCCATGTGGAAGACTTGATACTTGTTCCTATTAAGCTTAGATGGTTCGATTCAGTTCATTATTCAAATATGCCAAAGTAATTTAGGAGACTGAATTTCCATCCCAACTCCCCATCAAGCTTCTCAGGTTCTGACATGCAAGAACTTAATGAAAATGCCACCATTCAATTCATGGTTAAAAATATTGGGACGGAAATCACTTTGGGCTGAGTCCTTGAGCAAATGACATACATCACCGCGTGTGGTCAAAACAGCTATCTAGTAGTCCTACTGTTCTGTCTTCTAGCCTGTATATCTTCGTCTTGTGCACAGGGGTAGCAGGGAGACAAATATTTAATGGAAATTAAGAGAACTCTGTGTGCTCAGCTTTTTCTTGGTATCTCCATCTCATAACCATGCTGGATAAAAATGAGAGATCATTGTAGTCTGACTCCTTCATGAACTCCTATAGATTTCTTCATTATTATCCTTTTCTTCTGTAAAACCATTCATTTGAAAGTCCATTCTAGAATTTAGCCTAGCCTATAAGCCATTACTCAATAGCACCAAACTCTTTCTTCTTTCTGGAGGGCAGACCAACATTTGTCCATTTCAAGGGCCTCAGCAGCTCTGCCACTGTCCATGGTTTAGCCATCTAATTTCAGATTTCTCCCAGCACCTGGGGAAGTGATCTGTCTGGGCTCAAGTCATACAAGGTCCTTCATGACCTGGGTTTTGCTTACCTCTCCCCTGTCTTCTATGACACACCTGTGCTCCAGGGAAATTCTCAGTATATAACACACTGTGTCACACATCTGTGTATTTATACATATTATTTCCTCTACCTTAGAAACCATTTCATCCTTCTCTCCACCCAGGGCAATATATATATTTTTAAATTTATTCTAAGTTATACATATTCTAAAAAGTCAGTTGTAAACTTCATGAAAAATACAGTTCCCTGAACTTGTCCTTTACCCTGCTTTATTCTTCCTGGATGCAACTGTTTTCGGTTGCTCTTTGGGCATTTACTTCTATATTGCTAAATAGCACCTTTCTAATACTAACTTCTTGATGTTCAGTTTCAGGAATTACCTGTTGCATTCTCACTATGGAAGATGAGGTTTAGCTCTCCTTAGCACCTCCTTCGCCCACCTCTGTGATTTTCCTCTCCTCAGTCTCCCAATAGATTTATATCAGCATTTTTAGTTAGATCAGTATTCAGTGTTTATGTAATTATGACTGTATTCACAGCATGCCTGTGTAGGAAAGCATGATTTCATTTCCTTTCTTGTACAACTTTCCATTTTCCCTTCTTCATTTGCATAGTTCTCTGTTCACCTACCACTAATTCCTACCTAGACATCTTCCCTATGTGTAAGTTTCCTCTCCATGTATTTGCTCACATCACATATTTTGTCAAGTTCATCTTGAATGTTTCCTCCCCCATCTCTACTCTACCCTGCCGAGTAGCTGTCTTCCTAAATTCTCTTCCTCATCATCCTAGAATTCTTTCCTTCTCTCCTGTGCTGGACCTCTTGTTTCCTGGAAACCACGTTGTCTTGTTTTAATTACTCCTTCTCTTTGCCAGACCACATCCTGAAGTAGCTTCCTAAGAAAGTATGTATGGGAAATGAAGTTTTTCAAAGCATGCGTGCACATGAATGTATTGATTCTTGCATTTGATTGATAGTTTGGCCATGCATAGAATTCTGGGTTAGAAATTATTTTCCTTAAGAATTTCGAAGGCCCTGCGTTTTCTAGCTTCCACTGCTATTGCCAATGGATTAGTGGTACGTGGAGGTAAGAAAACTAGGCAAGCCTGATGCCATTCTGGTTCTTGATCCTTTGTGACCTCCTAAAAGCATTTAGGATCTTCTGTGTCCCTGGGATTCTGAAATTTTACAGTGATGTGCTTTGTTGTGAGTCTGTTTGCTTCCATTGTACTGGCCACTGGAGTACTCTTACAATCTAGAAGTTAATGTCCTTCAGGTTTGGGCAATTTTCTTTTCTTGCTTAGCTTTCTGATAACTTCTGTTTTTGCCATTTTCTATTTTTGGAATTCCTTAGTATTTCTGGACTGCTTTTCTAATTTCATTCTTTTTTCACCCCTATATTATATCTCTCTGTATTTTTGTTTCATTCTCTGGGAGATTTTTAAAACTTATCTTCCAAATATTTGTTGAGTTTTCATGCTTTTTATATCTAAAAGGACTTTATTGGTCTTCTGATGGCACCCCTCTTGAGAGCATCCTGTTTTTTTACCAGTAAAAAATTCTTTCTCTTCTAAGCATATTGAAATACGTATATATGTATGTATGATAGTACTTATTCCATATTTTATATATTATATGTTATATTTTTATAGGTTTCTTTTCCCTGAATTATCTTGGCTTTCTTCTAAATTCCTTTTATTTTCCTGTTTGTTTTTGCCTTTGATATGAGAGGCTTTTCTCAAACTTCTGGAAATTTTGGGCTGTCCCCTCTAGTTTAAGAATGGTGGCCTGAAAAATCCATGCTTGTGGGTGGGGGTCTGTTGACTAAAAACAGCTTCACTATTAGGTGACCTGGCTAACCTCTCCCACTGTGGAAGGCTTTCAAGTCTTGTCTCTTGGACTACTCAGTTGTTTTGTTTTGTTTTGTTTTGTTTTGTTTTCAGAATAAATGCTTTCACTCTCTAACTAGGGGGAATGGGCCTGGTGCTGATGTTCTTATTTGCAGGATGCAGAAGTCTCTTATGGTTCTGTGAGCAGACTTCCACTGAATCCCCTGTTTTCTGGATAGCACATCTCCCCTCAGTTGCACCTGATGTCTACAATCCAGCATCCCTCCAGTTCACCTTCTTCAGTCTCCTGCCATGGTGGAGTGGGGGAGCCATCTGCATATGGAAGGGAGAGGGTGAAGTGGGAGGAAGGCACCTTGGGATCTTAACGCTTCTTAGACCAACTTTCAGAACTTCTGCTTTTGGCTTCACCTTAAGCTTCACCTTCATTGTTAGTGGTATCTAGTACCTTAAGATTTGAGCCTTCTCAGCCAATCTGCTGAGTCTGTTATCAAATTCCCATCTGCTTTTTCACATCAGAATAATATGTTTGGTGTTATTTCTTTTCCTATTCTCTTTGTCCTTAAGGATTATTCCATAAAAAATTCCTTGTTGTATGGTTTCAGGAAATAGTGGAGATAATGTGTGTTCAGTCTACCAGTTTTGAAGGAAACACACAAGCATTTTTCAAATCCTTGTACAACATGACCTCCTATTAGGATATTCCCTAACTAACTGCCCCCATACCGACAGAACCAATAGCTTCCTTCTGTATCTGAAGCTTGTAGACACTTATTTTCTTGTGTATATAACATGATACATGAGAAGTTTGGATCTTCTTACTGGATTAGAAACTGCTTGAGTGAAGGAGTCCTATTATCTATTTTTACATCCTCAGGTTCTAACACAGAACCAGGTATCTCGATGCTCAATGAATGCATGTTGAATTCATGAGCAGAAATTAGATGGTGTTTTTTAATAAGTGAATTCCCCTGCAGAGACAGAAATAGCCCCGCCTCCTGACAGCAGAAATCCCCTAAATGAGAGTATTTTCCTAAATCCTATTCCATCATTCCTGGGAATGGTGAGCAATAGAATGGCAGACCTAACCTTTCCTAAAGAATTTCCTTCAAATCCGGGACATGTAGTGGGCTTGGTCACCTCAAGAACAGGGCAGCAGAATCTGGAACTAAGGGTGGCCTTGGGATGGGATAAATTTGATTGGTTTTGTCAACAAGTCAGGGTAAACATGGTATCATGGTTCTTGAAAGGTGAGTGTTTATGATTCCTTCTCTTGTATAAGGGGGATGATGTCTGAAAGAAGCTGAGTGTTGCATCCTTTCAAACCTCCTTGAATGTTCTTTGGCCCTAGAACATCCTCATATAGCTTATTCTAATGAAGGCAATGCCACCCAAAGCCAGGCTGGGTTGAGGACCCTCCAGTGGCATAGAGAGAATTTCATGACAGACAAAGTTCTTGGGTTCAGGTCTCCCTGCGGGGAATCTAGCTAATTGTGATAGTGTAAGACACTCTTCTCGTACTGAGTTAGTCATTCAGTCTGCTGCTTTCCTACTAGGGCAGAGATTAAGAAACATAACTCTTACTGGCAACCAAGAAGCTGCAATAATGAATTGGAGCTGTGATCTTTGGGTTGGAGAATCTAGATTGTGGAAAGGCTTGGGATAGAGGCCTGAACCACTAGAAGGCCCACTAAGTTAGGGAGGTCAAGCAAGTGAGGCTGGGAGTGGCATGCATTCAGGCAATGGGAGCAGACAGTGCCAGGCTCTGCAGCAGAATCAGAGCTAAGAGGTACCACAGTCCCTCATGGGGCCAGTTATGTGCATCTAATCTGATAGGTGAAATGCAGATGGGATGAGATGGAGTTTAAAGGAGCTGGTCTGAGCCAAACCCCCAAGCCTTGCAGTAGTTCTCTCTGCTCAGCTATTCTGGCTTCAGAAGTATTGTTTCTTTAGATTTTAGGCTCCGGTTAGCAGCTTATATGCCTCCTTCAGTATGACACTTCACTCTGCATGACAACTCACCACTCAGCGTGGTGACAATGTTTAGGCAGAACCTGTCCAGGGCAGGAGAGAGAATGTGCGAGAGAACAAGTGAAGGAAAAAAAAAGATACCATTTTCTTCAGAGTGGGTGGGGGATTATACATCCGTCTGGAGAAATGAACCTGCCAGGAATCTGTTGGCCTATTTGGGTCATTGACATGACGGGAAGTGCTGACACAGGATAGGGCAGCCTTGTGAGCCTGAATGATTGACCGTTTTGACACCATCAGATATGCACATGCTGGAAGGAACTAGACTCTCACAGCCAGAACAGCAACACTGGGAGGGAAAAAAATTGCAGCTCTGGAACAGACAGGTACAAATCCTCCCTCTTTCTTTGCTTATTTTTCTTCTTATAATAGATTTAAGCAATAAATGAAATTTGGACATGGATCTGGATGTTACTGAATCACAAATACATGAGCCGCCCTTATAAAACCTGGAGAATCTTAGAGAAAAGTTCAGATGAGACCCTGAATTTTCCAAGTGGCCTAGGATACAGTCTGAGCTTTTATACTCCTTTTTGTGAAGAACGCCTCCCAAAGGTTGTGGATGAGAACATGAGTGCAAAAGTCAGGCATATTAGACTCAAGCCCCAACTCTGCCTCCTCTTAACTGTGATCTTGCGCAGCTAAACCTCTTGAGGCTTTAGTTAACACACCTAGAAAATAGGAAAAATAGGAATTATTATCTCATAGGCTGGCAATGAATGTTACTGAAGAACATGTGAACATCAAGGTCCACATGGAACCTGGCATATAAGTGGCCAACATGTACTACAAAGAATGTTGGTTTTATTACCACTCATGACTAGAGGGCAGCCATGGGCTGTCCATGTGCAATCTACCTCATGGTCAGCCAGCATGGAGCATTCCTTGGTTACTCGGAGGAGATTATCTAAATTTGGCCAAGAAATAAGTCTCCTCAAAGACCATGGGGGAGTAAGAACTGCCTCGTAAAATTGTAAGCATCTCAAGAGAAAATAGCTCTGTGAAAGCATTTCATGAATGCTAATACTAGTTACTAGTAATATTTTCTGGGAAGTAGTGCAATGTTATACACAGAACATAGACTTCAGGCTCAGACAAACATGGGTACCAATTCCAGTTCTATTTGACTTTGGACATGTTCTTTGGCTCCTTGAGGCACCAGGAGGTCGTCTCCATCTGTTAAAATGGTACCATTAATACTTACCTTGCAGGTTGTTGCCAGGATTAAAGGTAGCAAATTATATGAAAATGTCTTGCCAACGCCCTGTGCATAGAAGGCATTCCTCGATGAATTTTAGCTTCTTTCCTTCCTGTAGTTCCTCTTCTATTGCCTATTCAAGAATCTATGATGCATAATTCAGAACCCAGATGCCAGGGCAGAAAAAAACATTGAGATGACAGAATCAAGATTAAATAACATCTCAATAGTTTGGAACACTGAGGCTGAAACATTAAGCTAAAATTAACAAGGATTTATGTAAAAACTGGCATTTTTGAAAAGTTTTATTTTATTTATTTTAAGAGAGTGTGTGTGTGCGTGTGCAAGTGGGTGAGGGGCAGAGAGAGGGAGAGAGCATCCCAAGCAGGCTCCATGCTGTCAGCAGGGAGCCCAACCTGGGGCTCAAACTCAAAAACTGCGCAATCATGACCTGAGCTGAAATCAAGGGTCAGATGCTCAACCAGGTGAGCCACCCAGGCATCCCTAAAGCTGGCATTTTGTTTCAATATCCACTTAGTACAAAAGTATATGATGGAATTGTGTGTCTATGCATGTGTGCGTATGCACATAAGGGTGTCTGTGTGAGCACAGTTCAGGCTTCAGTGACTAAAGCACCATGTACCTGCTACTGAAATCCATAGTTGCATTGTGGCCAGCTCTGGTTAGACCATCCCTAGAGCATTGTGCCCCATTTGGGAGCCACGCTTCTTAAAAAGGAACCCTGACACACGAGAGCCTCTCCAGGGACATTGCCAGAGGGGTGAGTGCCCTGGGGAGTGGCTCAAGGAGTCAGGTCGGGGAACTGCATTAAGAAAAATAGAAGACTATGGAGAAACGTGACAGCGATTTCTTTATTCAGTTTAAAAATAGTTTTATGAAAGAGAACGTGGATAGGCATTGTGTCATAACAGAAAACATAAAGTTGGAAGTTTTAAGGAGATGACTTTGACTCCTAAAATTTTATTTTTTCATGCATTAATTCACTTATCCAACAAACATTGAACTGACTGTGCACTGAATGTTAGACATGTTTTCTTGTAGGGAGTGGTATGCTGATACATGTTTAACAACCAGCTCTCCAGAAAAAAAAAATCCTCATTTATAGCATCTGCCAACCTCTGTGGTATGGATAACTTCCACCATGGCTGATTACGAGTTATCAGCATAAATGTGGAATTGGGAAGACATGTGCTCAGTTGGCTCTCTCTCACTGGGGCAAGCTGGCTTCAGCACATGCCTACTATATGTTCCGAGGATACAAAGTTCAAATGCACAGGCCTGCATTTAAGAGATCTACAGTTGGAAGAAACCACTCCAATTCAGCTTTGACCTTGAAGTGCACCTGGTTCTGAAAGAGGTCCCAAACCTGACTTGGAGGAGGTGACTAATTGTGTTGGCCGGCGGGGGTGGGGGGGTGGGGGGGTGGGGAGCCGAGGGAAGTGCTGACCAAAGGAACAGCAGCTATAAACAAGCAGACTCTGAGGGGAGATGATAAATACGAAGTTGTGCAAAGTGGTCTATTTTTTTTTAATGTTTACTTATTTTTGAGAGAGACACACACAGAGTACAAGCTAGGAGGGGAAGAGAGAGAGGGAGACACAGAATCCAAAGCAGAATCCAGGCTCCAAGCTGTCAGCACAGACTCTGATGTGGGGCTCAAACTCACAAACTACGAGATAATGACCCAAGCCAAAGTCAGAGGCTTAACCAACTGAGCCATCCAGGCACCCCTAATTTTCATTTTTGTTTTGTTATCCTTTTTTTAAAGTTTATTTATTTTGAGAGAGAGAGAGACAAAGAGAGAAAGAGTGCTTGGGGGAGAGGAGATGGGGCAGAAAGAAAGGGGGCGGGGAGAGACTCCCGAGCAGGCTCTGCGCTGACAGTGCAACTCCTGATGCTGGGCTCAAACCATTGAACCATGAGATCAGGACCTGAGCTGAGATCAAGAGTTGGATGCTTAACCAACTGAGCCACTCAGGCGCCCCAATTATCATTCTTTAATTGAAGTATAGTTGACATACAATGTTATATTAGTTTCAGGTGTACAACATAGAGATTCAACAATCCTATGCTCACCATGGTAAGTGTAGTCACCGTCTGTCACCATATGAAATTATTACAATGTTATTGACTATACTCCCTATGTTGTACTTCCCATCTCTGTGACTTATTTATTTTATAACCGGAAGTTTATACCTCTTAAACCTCTTCACCTATTTAGTCCATCCCCCAGCCCCTTCCTCTGGCAACCACTAGTTTATGTCTCTGTATTTTGACTCTATTTCTGGTTTTTTTAAATTCTGTTTTGCTGTTTAGATTCCATATGTAAGTGAAATTATGTAATATTTATCTTTGAGGTATTTCACTTGGCATAATACATTCTAGCTCCATCCGTGTTGTTACAAATGGCAAGACCTCATTCTTTTTTATGGCTGGGTAATATTCCATTGTGTGTGTGTGTGTGTGTGTGTGTGTGTGTGTGTGTACACACACACTATCTTCTTTATCCACTCATCTATTGGTGGACACTTGAGCTGATCCCATATCTTGGCTATCATAAATAATGCTGAAATAAATCAAGGGTGCGTATCTTTTCCAGTAGTGTTTTTATTTTCTTTGAGTAAATAGCCCATAGTGGAATTGCTGGATCGTATGGTATTTCTGTTTTTAATTATTGAGTGTTTGCACCAGTTTACGTTCCCATTAACAGTGCATGAGGTTCCCTTTTCTCTGCATCCTTGCCAACACTTATTTCATGTCTTTTTAATGCTTGCTTTTCTGACAGGTGTGACATGATCTCATTGGGGTTTTGATTTGGATTTCTGTGGTAGTTAGTGATGTCAAGTATATTTTCATGTGCTTATTGGCTATCTGTATGTTTTCTTTGGAAAAAAGTCTATTCTTGTCCTCCCATTACTTACGTGGATCATTTGGAGGGTTTTTTTGGTGTTGATTTGTGTAAGTTCTTTATGTATTTTGGATATTAACCCTATATCATGTATATCATTTGTAAATACCTTCTCCCATTGCATAGGTTGCCTTTTTGTTTTGTTGATGGTTTCCTTCACTGTGCAGAAGCTTTCTATTTTGGGATAGTCCCAATAGCTTATTTTTGTTTTTGTTTCTCTTGCCTGATAAGACATATTTAGAAAAATGTTGCTAAGGCAGAAGTCTAAGAGATTACTGCTTCTGTTTTCTTCCAGGAGTTTTATGGTTTCAGGTCTCACGTCTACTTCTTTAATACATTTTGAGTTAATCTTTGTGTATAGTGTAAGAAAGTGGTCCTCTTTTATTTTTTTGCATATAGCTCTCCAGTTTTCCCAAAAGCATTGTTTTTAAATTTTAAATTTAATTTGTTTTTATTAGAGAGCAAGAGTGAGAGATCACAGGAGCAGGGGAGAGGTGCAGAGGGGGAAAAAGAGGGGTGCAGAGAGAGAGAGAAAGAGAGAGAGAGAGAGAGAGAGAAAGAGAGAGAGAAGGAGAAAGAATCTCAAGCAGGCTCCACACCCAGCATGGATCCTGACCTAAGGCTTGATCCCATAAGCCTGGGATTGTGACCTGAGCCGAAACCAAGAGTCAGACGCTCAACCGACTGACCCACCCAGTTGCACTCCCACACCCCCCCCACCATAGCATTTATTGAAAAAACTATCTTTTACCAACAGTCTATTCTTGCCTCCTTTGTCCTAGATTAACTCACCATATAAGCATAGGTTTATTTCTGGTGCTCTATCCTATCCTATGCTATTGATCTATGTGTCTATTTTTTGGCCCAGTACCATATTGGTTTGATATTTTATAGTATAACTTGAAATCTGGGACTGTGATACCTCCAGCTTTGTTCTTCTTTCTTGAGATTGTTTGGCTATTTGGGGTCTTTTGTGGTTCTATACAAATTTTAGGATTATTTCTTCAAGCCCTATGAAAAATACTATGGGTATTTTGATAAGGATTGTATTGAATCTATACATTGTTTTGAGTAGTATGGACACGTTAACAATGTTAATTCTTTCAAACCATGAGCATGGTATATCTTTTTGTTGGTGTAGTGTTCAAATTTATTTTGTGAATATTTTATAGTTTTCTGACTACAGGTCTTTCACCTTCTTAGTTAAATTTATTCCTAGGTATTTTAGAGGATAAGTTTCACTCAGGAAGGCTGACACTGGAGATATGTGGCAGTCAGAACACGATAATGGATTTTAGCCTAATTTTGAAGGCAATAAGGAATAGATGGAAGGTTTTTAACAGAGGAGTGATGTAATTATATTTGCATCTTAGAAAGTTCCATTTGTGGAAAGGATAGAAAAATGGATTGCATTAGTTCAAGACTGGAGGTAGAGATATCAATTAGAAACCTCCCTGGGTCACTGACAAAAATTGATAATGGAGTGAAGGTAGTGACATTGGCAAATAGAAAGAAGGGTACATATTTAAATAATGTCAAAAACATTAGAATGGATGGGACAAGATGACAAGGGGAGAGAAAAACAGGGCATGGTTGTGATGGATCTATAAAGTAAGGGGAAGGGTGAGTTAGGGAGGATGTGCAGGATCTTGGGTCAATGGTAGTGACATCCCTCTAGTTAGGAGCTAGTTCTTCCAAGAACTAACTTGGAGAGCTTTTTAAAATGCAAATTCCTGGACTTGATCCTTGGATATCCTGATTTAGTAGGTGGAGTTGGGCCCATACATCTACATTTTCAAAGCACTCCATGGGATTCTATTGAACCAAGCTTTTATTCATTCCCTTGACTAATAATTATTCTTGCCAGGCATCATTCTAGACACTGGAGATGCTGAAGTAGATGAGACAAATTTCCTGTCTTTGTCGAGCCTTTAAGTGGGAGAGACCAAAAAATAAAATTAGCAATGTTTAGCTATATAGTCTATGAAGAAAACACAGGATCAGGGGATGGCATTTAAGCGAAGGTGGGGATAGGATTGCTATTTTAGTTAAGGTAGTTGGAGAACCTTCTCTGAAAAGGTGACATTTTGGCCAGAACATAAAAATAAGTGAAAAATGTAGAGAAACACTGAGTTACAAAATATAGAAAAAGAGGTAATGTAAAATTGGCAGAGATTAAGGAATGGTAATTCTGTTTTGGACATGAGTTAAAACTCTGTGTTAGGCTATCCAATGGAATGGAGCTATGCAATAAGCCACTAATATATCAGAGATCATGGAACAGATCTGGGCTCAGGATACAGATTCGGGAGACATCAGGTAATGGATGGTGGTTGGAGCCATGAGAGTGTGTGGAATGAGAATGGAACCCAGGGAAAAACCTTCTTTTAAAGCAGGTAAAGAAGGGAGTCTGGGAAGGAAAATGAATGGGAATAGTCCTACAGGCAGTAGAGCCAGGGAAGAAGACAGTTTCAAGGAAGGAGATCCAGACAGGTTCACAAGCTGCCCAGATGTCAAGTGAAATAGGGTCAGAAATGTATCAATTGTATTTGGCAACGGAAGATCATTTTCTATACTGAGAGCAATTTCAGAAGATAGTGGAATGGGGACAGGGTGAGTATAATAAATGGAGGAGGTGAAAAGTGGAGATAGTTGAGGTAAAACCATTCATTCAAAAGGTTGGTCAAGGGAAGAAAGGTCCTAGAATGGTGAATGAAGGGTTAGGGTTGCGGGGTGATTTTTATAACTTTTTTACATGTTTATTTATTTTTGAAAGAGAGACAGAGCGTGAGTGGGCGGGGGGGGGGGGGAGGCAGAGACAGAGGGAGACACAGAATCCAAAGACATGGGGCTTGGACTCATGAACCACAAGATCATGACCTGAGCCCAAGTCAGACACTTAATCGACTGAGCTACCCAGGTGCCGCAGGGATGATTTTTAAGATTGAGAGATTTGGATATGTATATGTGTTAGGAAGAAAGAGCCAATAAAGAGAGGATAGGGCAAGGGAGTAATTAAGACACTGATGAAAGAGGCTGACTGAGATCTTTTCCCCTGCGACTAGAAGAAGAAAGGGTGCTTGTGTGGATAAGCTTCTTGGTAGGTTTGAGAGAGAATGGATTTCCAACCTAACAACTACTATTCTTCTGTGAAGTGGAACTTAAAGCTGGTTTGCAAAGACTGGGGTGGGCAGGTGGTGTAGGCAGAGTTGGGGAAAGTGGCAAAGGGATGTAAAATGTCCTTGGAAATGGGTTAGTGAGGTGACAGGACCACCATGTGGTGGTTGGGTCATAGCTAGTGGTTTGAGGACCACTAGTCTGCCCACGCATGTGTGTTTATCCAACAGCACTTAGTGTCCAAGAAGGAGGGAATTGGATAGATCTGGTGTTGGGATTCTTCCCTATGAGTTTAGAAAGAAGGGAGAGAAAATTAGCACTATCAAAGGAGGTTATCAATGCTTCTGGAAGGACTGTTCCTGGAAGAAATGCCTGTAATGAATCTCTGAGGGACAGGGCCAAGGAATTTGCATTTTCACAAGCTTCCTGGATGACTTTAATGGATGCAAAAGTTTAAAAAGCACTGC
This sequence comes from Prionailurus bengalensis, assembly GCF_016509475.1. Taxonomy (NCBI): domain Eukaryota; kingdom Metazoa; phylum Chordata; class Mammalia; order Carnivora; family Felidae; genus Prionailurus; species Prionailurus bengalensis. The sequence continues at coordinate 26,040,072 of NC_057360.1, forward strand.
TTCCTGAGTCCTACAATCCCTTGTCAGCATCTCAAGCCCCATCAAAACACCCCCAAATGGAGAAATAGTTTGGCAACAGATCATGCTGCAGAGGGCAAGCTGCCTCATTTGTGTCCTGTCTACAATGTACACAAGTCAGACCCTCCACTTCTCCTAGCACTGCCCAGACGCCAGGAGTGCATCTGTGTCGATATCAGATCAATAGCAAGAGGCCAGGCCCCTCTGGACCCCTGCCTTACCAGGCCTCCCCAACAGGCTGCAGAACCCTCAACTGGCCCCAGCAGGATCCCTGGAGAGCTGTGAGGGCTCCTGCTGCCCATCCCTCTGCAGGGGAAGCCTGTCCTTTTGCTGGCTCTACTGTATATTCACCTGGAGCTCCTGTCGTATCCCACTTCCCCAAGCTCCCTGCCGCCCCTTCACGGAAGAGAGAGCGGGAATTTAAGAGCCAGAATTAATTAGGCAAATGTCAGGCGGGCATGAGTCACAGCAGCCCAAAGTATTTTAGTCGATTACAAATGGGAGCCCTCACAGCAAGGAGGACTCGGCGGCACTGTCAGCCGCCCCCACAGGCGCTGATTTAGGAGCCGCGCTAGGGGGCGTCTCTCATTGACCCGGCAAGCTCCAGCCAGGACTCTGCAAGGGTGTGGGCGTGGGCAGGGGGTGTGTGCGTGTGTGTGACCCTAACCTAATCCTTGTCAGAGCCTGTTTGGATAATTGGACACTGAAATAAGCAGCCCAGCCAAAGTAGAAGCTTGTGTAGGCAATAAATTGGAAGCAGTTTCAGTGACGAGAAGGGGCATAGCTAAAGAGAACATTTTCAGAGGCTTTAAGGGAACCAACCACCGGCCCATCCTGAATGTCGTCTTCAATTTTTTTCCAGACTCAATGGGCCAGATTCTCATCCTGTTATTCTCTAAGCCAGGGCAGCATCAGGGAAGTGGTTGCAATTTCTTGTGGGATACCCTGCCTTACCAGAAAAGTGGAGTCCTTTTTCCCTAGAAATTTCCCTTTCCTCTCCCCTGCTCCCCGACTGACCCCTAGACCAGGTTATGATTCTCAAATAAATATAAAACCTAGGAGGAGTCTTTGGGAGCCATTTCTGCACCTTTTAATGACTTTCATTCATTTCTTCAGCAAAAGTATAAAAAATGGTGTTATGCTCCTTACTGTTAGTAAATAAATTTGGTGTGAATCCTGCTCTTGGTAGTTTTAATCTATGAAGAGAGGACATGCACATCCTGAACTATAGCAAAAAGTGGAGAGTAATGAAAGTACCGTGAGACATGCAGGAGAGGGGGAAAAAGGCAATGAATATTGGAAGAAGTGGAGATTATGTCAAATTGGGAAGTCAGGGAGGGCTTCCAGGGAGAGGTGGCATTTGGAGCATTTGGGTTTGTAAGCATGGCCGTTCAGGTAGAGAGGCTAGACCTCTTCCCTCAGCTCAGGGTGAGTGAGTGGCGGAGTAGGATCAGTGGTAGACCTCAGTTCTGAATCTCACTCTAGTGATGTTAGCCATTAGGTGGTAGGTTTTCTCCATCAGGCAATTTAACCTAACAGAATTTATGAAGTATTTGACACGCAGTACCAAGCTCAGTGCGATGAGTTATCTTTCCTCAAAGAACTAACAAGAGCAACGGTAAGTCCAGGCCGGCTAAAGCTTCTCCGTCTTTCCCCTACTAGTAATGGCATCACCTTTCCCCAGCCATAAAAGCAAGGCTTTGGAGTCATTCTTGACTCCTCTCTTCCTCCTCACTCCCCACATCTTATTGATCACCAATTCTTGTTGGTTCTGCCTCATTAAAAATTCGGTCAATACGTATTTATTGGACATCTCTGTTAAGTTCTGGGAAACAAAGATGAATAAGGCACGATCTCGGGAAATCCATGATTAATGATGGAAGCAGACTTGTAAAGCAAAACATGATGTAATGTGATACACACAAATATGCTATGAGCACTGTGGGAGCATAAAAGAGGGCAGGGACTCAGCCTGGTGGGGGTTCAGAGTGGACACAAGCAAACAGTTTTCTAGTTAATGCCTCCCCTCCGTCCCCAGTGCCACATGTCCCATCAGAATAAGCATTTGACGTCTGGACCTTCGCAAAAAAAAACTTCCCAATGGTCTCCTTGTCTCCAAACTAGCTCTCTGATTGTATATTCCCATTCTACTGGAAATGCAGATCCATTTACATACACACTTCACGGCTCATCAGTGGTTTGCTGTGGTTTATGATAAAACCCAAACTTCAGATATGGCATACAAGTCTAGTAAAAATGGTTCCTGCTTAACTTTTCTAATCCTTTACAAGACACTAATTCTTCCTCCCCTATAAAAGCCCTATTTACTTATTTGTAATTACCTTTGCACATGTTATTCCCCATGTATCCTATCCCTACATATCTCCCTGAGGAAACACTACTTTTCTTTCCACACTCCATAAAAGCTCATCTTCTGAACCCTTCCCTGTGGTTCTCAGGCACAATTACTGGTTCCATCTTTCCCTGGTACTTGGAACATCCTTCATTACCCTCATGTCTTTGTTTTGGACTGCAATAGTCTGACACCTGTGTGCATCACCAGACAGGGGACATCCTACAGACAAAGGCTGTGTTTTACACTTCATAGCTGTGCTTCCCAGAACAGTGTCTGACACTGATAAAACAATGGACAAATGCTTGTCACATAAATATAAATAAACAACCTAAAAGAGGTGTGTTCTCAGAGATGGTAGCTTTAAAGTAACCACCTAGAAATTGGAAAGGAAATCCTGTTGAAAGCAGCTGGGCATAAAAGTATATAAAAGTGATTTGATCTTGATATTGCCTCTTAATTTTTAGTCAAAGATGTTTCCTTTATCTAAAATTAACATCCAGCATATTACAACTTGGAATACCTACTTAGAGCCAAACAGGTAGTTGGGACTCCTAATGCCTCAGAAGGTCCCCAGAGGTATGCTATAGCACATCCTCTCTCTTCCTGTTTAGGAACTTTCACCAATAGCTTTGTGATTTGAGTAAGTTAACCTCCTGGAGCCTCAATGTCCCTATCTCTGGATAGGAATACTATCTGCCTATCTGCCTGAGCTGAATAGTGACCTCCAAAAAATGTGTCTACTTGGATCTAACCAAGTGCTAGAATCCATGCTTGGAATCTCACCATATGACTTTATTTGGATAAGGGTCTTTGCAGATGTAATTAAGGCCAGGGTCTTGAGATCATCCTGGATTAAGATGGGCCCTAAATGCAGTGGTGGTTATCCTATAAGAAAGAGATAGAAATGGATACACGGAAGAGAGATCCAGACAGAAAGGCCATGTGAAGACAGAGGCAGAGATTAAGTGATACGTGTATCAGCCAGGAAATGCCAGGGATTACGGGCAGCCACCAGGAGTGAGGAGAAAAGCAAGGAATAGATTCCCCCTGACAGTATCCAGAAGGAACCAACCCTGCTGACCACTTGATTTCAGACTTCTAGAACCGTGAAATAATCAATTTCTGTTGTTTGCAGACAGTTTGGTAACTTGCTACGGCATCCTGAGAAACTAACACGCCGTCTGACCTAACCCACTGGGGTTTTGAGAAGGTCAAATGAGACAGTGTCTGTCGAGGTGCTTGGTGAAGCTCTGCGAAAGTTCTGGGTCACAGATCTGCGGGTGGAAGGGCAGAGTTGTGAGTCCAGCATTGTCTGATAGGCTGGCTCATTCCTCAGATTGAAGGGAGCCTGTCCTCAGCCTGAGGTGACCCACCATCTGAGATTCTACTGGCTCACAGGGAAAATCTTGCCCAGCTGGGCCTCTGGTACTATCTTGAGTAAATCCTACTCATCAAAGGGTCTTAAGAGGCCCAGGTCACAGGTGCAGATTCTAATCCATCAGTTTACTTCTTCGGGATGTTTCTTACATAGTCCATTTCTGGCTCTTGAGCCTAAGTTAAATTTATTGAGTTTGTATCATTTTTATTTCCTGGCTGCTAAGCTGTGCCCATCTGAGCACTTTGGTCTGAGGTGGAAGAGAACCTGGCTGCCTCCATCCCCTGGGCTGATTAAGTTTTCTTATTATATATAGCATGCCACACTCGGGGAGTAGACGGGCCCTCTGTAAACCAGTGTAGTGATTACCTTGCCTCCAGAACCCTCCAGAAATCTGTTTCAGTACAACTCTGTACCTAGGCTCAAGGGTCAGATTGGAGAGAAGCACTAGGTCTGTTCACCCAAAAAAAGTAATATTTCTCTACCTTAATCCTCCCAGGGCCAGGTGCCTGGCAACTAGGGACTACCCCCATAGTTTAGAGCCTGCCAAAATTATTCAGACTAGCCAACCCTAAACTGTTTACTGTGTTCAGTCTTACCTTTCCTACAGAAACCTCAACAAAGACTGTGGCCTAAGTTTTCCCTCACTCATGTCTTCTGCCACCTGACCAAAAACCTGACTTCCCCTGTGATCCTGCATGGTATGCAGTAACCCCCTTTCTAGGACTTATGAGTATAGTAATCTTTCTTTTCCTGGGCCTCTCCAGTGTCTTTCTCTTGTGGCTTCCTCTGACAACCATCATATATAAAAGCACAGAACCAGCATAAACCCAGTCATCCAAACTGAGGCCCGCTGAATAGAAGTTGGGACAAGATACAGTTGGCCTCAGGAACTTGGCACAGGAAATCCAGGGATAGAAAGGGAGCTGGTACAGAAGGAACACCCAGTGGCCCTGTGGTGAGCACTGATTCTATGCCAAGGTTGCTAAACAGGTGATTTGGGACTCAAAGCAAAAGATCGGTGACTGTGGTCATTTGGGAGCAATGTCATGAATGGTGATAGTCTTTAAGCCAGATGGAGGATGTAGGTAAAACTGACAGTGTTTAAGCAGTCAGCCCTCCCGCATGCTGATAGTTTCTTACCCAAATGATGTTTACCCTCAGCATAAATTGGTCTGGGGACAAAGAGGACACAGGGAGGAATATTAGGAGGAATGTGCGTTGGTCCAGGCCAGACATGATGGTGGCTTGAACTATGATAATAGCAGTGCAGGCAGGATAGAGAGATCTGGAATATTCTTTGGAGTAGACTGTAAGATTTGCTAGAGGATTGGTTATGGGGTATGAAAGCAAAAGGTGCAGCAAGAATGACCCTAACGATTTTGGTGTAAGCGCATGCATGAATGGTGGGGCTATTTATTGGGACAGGGAACCCTGGGGTTCCGTCTAGGGAGGATTGACCTCTAGGGAAGAGACTCAAGAGTTTGGGTTTGAACATGTTAAATTTGAGATGCCTATTAGACATCCGTGGAAAGGAACAATAGTCATTGGGTATACAGGTCTAGATGTTTGGGAGACACTGGGGACCAACCTAAACACTTGGGAGTCCTTGGTATGTAGTTGGGACTGGATGAAATCACTTAGGAAGTAAGGGTAGGTAGAAAAGAGATCCAAGGACAAGAGCTCTTCTTCAGATATAGAAATCTGGAAGACCAGAAGGAACCAGTAGAAATGTGTTAACACCTGACCTCTTCCTTTTAACATCACCTGTCTGACCCCTATAGGCATTTGGGTGGTACAAGCTCTGGAGTTAGACATACCTATGTTAGAGAGCCCACTCCATCATTAATCAGCGTGAACTCTTTGGCAATTTTTTAGCCTCTCTTCAATTTTTCTTTCTTTCTTTCTTTCTTTCTTTCTTTCTTTCTTTCTTTCTTTCTTTCTTTCTTTCTTTCTTTCTTTCTTTCTTTCTTTCTTTCTTTCTTCTCTTTCTTCTCTTTCTTTATTTCTCTTTTTCTTTCTTCTCTTTCTTTCTCTTTTTCTTTCTTCTCTTTCTTTCTTTCTTTCTTTGTAAAGTAGGGACAATCTTCTATAAGGTTTTATGAACATTAAAGGTGAAAATGCATGTAAGTGGCTCAACATTTGGTACATAGTAAGCTCATTTAAGCTCTCATTAAATTTTAACCCTTGTTGATAATACTGTAAAAAAAAGCTTTATAAGTCATAATATGCTAAGGGATTACTGCTACTACCAGTATTATTTTATAGTTTCTCAAATATATTTTTTGATTCCATGATAATTGAGGTAACTTAGTAATACATGGGACATCTTATGTCAGAGAATCTGAAGATGCTCTCTCAGTGACTTTGAGAAAGCCCATTTAAATTGTGCCTGGATACTTCTGTTTCTCCAATAAAACAATAATTTCAGATGCTTGATGAAGACAAGAGAAAGCTGTGGTAGCCAGGAAAGATTTACCATAAACAGTTTTTGAGCATCCAGCCAAGATAAGGTTTCAAACTCTTTAATGATGAGCTCTCTGGAACAAAACATTCTGGAAGAAAGGTTTGCTGAGGTACCTTACAGTCAGGTGTGGAGTTCCTTGGAGACTATCCTCCCTTTCCAAGGATTTTATGGAAACCTTGAGGATTCTTGAGGAACATTGGCTTCTCTCCCTTGTACCTATGGAAACATGAACTGCAGCAGAAGTGAGCTGATTTGGGTGAATAGCTCCGTGGCTGCTTCTCAGTAATTGGAGTGTAAAGAGCTTGATTAGGGATCTGGAAAACTCACAAAGAACAGGCATCCTGGCCCAAGTCAGATGCCTCAATTCCCTCCTGGTGTTGCACTTGAACTCTATCAGAAGGTAAGACATGACTCATGACTGGAAGGTAGGTCTCTAATTTTCTACCAGGATGGCAACTAGAAGTGAAAACATGCCTCTTAGTATCTGCCAGAGCCTCAAACAAATTTTTGTTTTCACAGGATGAAGGGAGTAATTGGATATTATTTCATATCCAGTCTGGTTAGCCTATCAGGGCAGCATATAGGGGAAGTCAGACAGTGTTGGAGTCTCTGGGAGCAGGAAGGAGCAGACACCAAGTGCTTAAGACCAAGCTCTTTGAGGGCGAGAACTCTATGTTGCAAAATCAAGATGGTTCTAAATTAACCCAGAATTTTTTAAATGTTTATTTGGGGTGGGGGGCAGAGAGAGACAGACAGACAGACAGTGCATGAGCCAGAAGAGGGGCAGAGAGAGAGGGAGACACAGAATCTGAAGCAGGCTTCAGGCTCTGAGATGTCAGCACAGAGCCTGACAAGGGGCTCAAACTCATGAACTGTGAGATCATGACCTGAGCCAACGTCAGACGCTTAACTGACTGAGTCACCCAGGTGCCCCAACCCAGAATTTTAATTTACATCATCCGTTGGGTATTAACCAGCTATTATAATGACCAATTGTCAAGTTGTTTAATAATTGAGTTAATTATAGGAGAGTGTTTTTCAATCCTGGCTGAACATTAGAACCACATAGAGAGGTTTTGAAAAATATTGCTAACCAGGCCACACCTTCAAAGATTCTGATTTAATTGGTTTGCTGCAGGGTCCAAATATTGGTATGTTTTAAAAGCTCCCCTTGGTGATTTTAATTTTCAGCTGGGAATTAGTACTATTAGTATGAGGAATACCTGGCCTGAGCCTCATTGTAACTATTAAGGTGACTGGCATAGACTGGCTGCTCTTAGGTTTGATTGATTTCTCAGCTGTTGAGCTACAACTGGTTGAGCCAATTGGCTATTCACACATGACCCTAGGGATCCATAACCCCATTTTTGACAGTTTAGAAATGTAAAATTCTTTCTTCAAAGAGGAGATTGTTTGATCCAGGGAAACCAACCTCACACCCAAAGATGTGTGAGTTCAAAATCCACTGCTGAATTGGGATACTTTAATTTCTAGATGCAAATCAGACAAAATGGATCACTCCCAGGATGATTCAGAGCATCTCAGTCTGGCAAAAGCCACTTAAGTCAGGACCCTGTCAGAAAAGAACCCAGCAGCTCTCTTCTTTATAGTTTTATTTCTTCTTTTAGTGTTTGTTTATTTTTGAGAGAGAGAGAGAAAGAGAGAGAGAGAGAGAATGGGGGGAGGGGCAGAGAGAGAGGGAGACAAAGAATCCAAAGCAGGCTCTAGGCTCTGAGCTGTCAGCACAGAGCCCGAAGTGGGGCTCGAACCCACGAACTATGGGATCATGACCTGAACCGGTCAGATGCTTAACCGACTGAGCCACCCAGGCATCCCATCAGCTCCCTTCCTTAATAACCACATTTTCTAGTTTCTGTATTTCATGCTTTGACATCTTGGGGCCTTTCTGACCCTGGAGGGACTGCCCTTCCCAGGGTTAGCCAATTCTTAGACACAGTGAAGCACTGGCCTACAAGCATGGCTTTCATCAGCAAATACACCAATCAGAGGCCATGCCTCCAACGCACATCTTCTGTGTGTCTTTCACTCTCTGGGCCATTGTTCCCCTGCGACAATCACCACAGGGCCAGGTGCCAGACAACTAAGGACAGCCTATGCTCCAGAGCCTGCTGAAATTATTCAAACTAGCTAATGCTAAGTCTGCTTTCCTTGACTAACCCATTTCCCCCCATGGAAATCACAATAAAGGCTATTGCTCATGTGTTTCTTGCTACATTTGCCTCTTCACTGACCTTGGTCCTTCTCTATGGTTCAGCATGCCCTCTCCTCTTGGGATTCATTAGTATTAAGGGACTGTCTTTGTAATGGCAATTGTCTGCAGTCTGTTGTCCTTGGCATACCTGAATAATAATAATAAAACCTACATTAAAATTTTTTTTAACCCTTTATTTATTATTGAGAGAGCTTAAGCATGAGCATGGGAGGGTCAGAGAGAGGGAGACACAGAATTTGAAGCAGGCTCCGGGTTCTGAGCTGTCAGCACAGACCCTGACGCAGGGCTCAAACTCACAAACCGCGAGATCATGACCTGAGCCAAAGTTGGATGCTCAACCGACTGATCCACCCAGGCGCCCCTAAAATCTACATTTTAAAACACCTTCCTGGGTTTGCAGAAAGAAGAAAACCAGGAGTCCAGCTATGGGCAACTAGGAAGGAATTGACTTCCTTGTCTCTATCTGGGGAAGGGGCAGCAAATGTTGAAACTTGCTTTGAGTGTGCATGAGTTTAAAAGCCTGAAAAGCATTCCAACAGTCAGAAATTAATCTGTGAATGTTTATCTACCAGAAATCTGCCTTTTCTTACAGAAGCCTCAGCTGCTCCCTTTGGGTTGAAGTAAGTCAGTGGTGCAATCTCATGGGTCAAGGAGCCAACTATTCATGCTAAAGGCAGTGTGCCAGGACAAGATGTCCAATAAGTACAGAACACTAGCCATAGAAAAGCCCTCCTTAGATGAGTTTGTGGCACCTGGAGCAAATTTTCTTTGCTAATTTTAGTGACCATTAAGAGAAACTTTGGGATACTCTCCTCCTTTTATTACACATCGAAAGGACTAACATCCACCTGGTGGGGTATATGGGACAGGAGAATTGGGTTATACTACTAGGAGTCTTCTCAGGTTCTCTTTGGGGTCAACAGAAGGTTAGAGTGGCTTAAAGGCTGATCAGATGTAATACCTTAGCATTGGAGTCATGTGGAAATGCTACCCTGTTCTTTGCTCACTGTGTCTCTGGATTGCCACCTCTAGCCCCTTGATACCTGCAGCTGTGGTTTCACACATACTAGATTTGAAAAAATGAGGGTCTTGGTCCAATTTGGTCATAGCTCTGATTCAAATGATGTGCTGAGAGGTTTCCCATCTTGACTTCTAGATCTTCTCCTTACTTAACAAGTCTGGTTCTGGGTCTCAAACACTGGGCCGCCATAGCTTCAGTACCTGGGTTCCTATTGAGATCAACTTGACTTCTCTGTACCTCATTTTCATCATCCATTAAATAGTGAATATATTTACCTACATATATTGAATGAGTTTATACTCATTCAATGAGTTTATACATATACATATGAGTTTATACATAAAGACTAACAATACTGCTTGGTACTTAGTAAGCACTCAATAAATATTAGCTCCTGCTAACCACTAAGAAAATCACAAGTTGCTGAGATGTAACTCATTTGATTTTGTGAGGAGCAAACTATCTTGATCCTCCTGTGAAAGGTGGAAGTGGTCAGTGGTATTTAATTGTAGAGGTACTAAGGAGTAAATAATCTACCAGTTTAGGAGCATAGAAAAAATGACATCATTCGAGCTTATCTTGCCTCCTAGAAACCTGGGCCTCCACCCTGCCTAGAGACTGTTCCCACTCTTTCAGAGGGAGCCAGGTTCTGGAAGCTCAGGAATCTCCAAGGCTGTGACCCTAGCAACTGGTAGAACAGAAAGACAAAGACTTCTTTATCAGACAGAACCAGGCTCAAAATCCATTCTGAGATGTAGTAACTCAGGATTTTATCTGGAAAGTGTTTTTCCTTCCTTTGCCTGGTTAACTTCTTTACCCTTCAGAATCTGATTCAAGGTCACTCCCTATGAGAAACCCTCTACAGCTGGTTCAGGCCAAATTCACTACTCCTTTCTTTAGTCTTCTATTATAACATTGCACTGCCAACCAGATTGAATGAGACAGTTGAAGTAAAGCGAGGTATTGTAATTGTGCTGTTCACATGTCTGCCCACAAGGATTGGACCACTTTGATCATGAGCGCCTCAAAGTCAGCAGACTGTGTCTCATTCATCTTTGTCCCCAGTGACCATCAGGGTGCTAACACATAGAAGCTGCTCAGTAATTGTTAGGGTAACTGAGGAAATTAAGGATATTCCTTTAAGTATCAATTTAAAAGTAGGTGAATGGATGCCTACTTCACAGCATTATTGTTTGTTTGGATGAGGTGAGATGCTACCTATAATTTGTGCAGGTTAATCGTAGCTCAGATTCCTCCCAGTGCTCATAGTCTACACATGTAAGCCTTCAATCAATGTTTATTTCTTTCCTACTCTCAGGACTCCATGGAAGTGACTTTCTGATGAGGGTATCAAAGTCTTCTTTTCAGGGCACCTTGGAAGCTGCTCAGCTTGGGAAGTCTGCACTTCAGTGACCAGAAGCCCAACCTGGCATCTTTCCATCAGTCTTCTAAGTCTGCAAAGACTTGCCTTCTTTCACCCAGGGCATCTTTCTGAGACTGTAGCTGCACATTCTCCAGAATTATTACATGGAAATTTGTCTTGTGGTTTCTTGACAGGGATTCTCTCAGGGCCTAAAAAATCATCTCTTCCAAAAAGCTGAGTCCCCAGACTGCCTCCCCAAATTCAGTTAAATATTTTGGTGGAAACCTCACTGTAGCTATTTTAGTCTGTCAGAAATATGGGTATTATCCTTTTCCTTTACCACCTACCTTTTCTTATCAGATAGTTTCTGTGATCTATTCAACCTGGCCACCCATAATCCGATAAGACAGAGGGTATATAAATCCTGGCTGTGGGTAATTCTTCTCAGTCAGACATCCTTTCACCCCAGGAAGAAAAATAGGTTCGTGTGACAGATGGTATTCTGTGGGGGAAAAAATTGACACAACTATGCCCCTGAGCATTTTTGGAAATCAAGGACAATCAGATGACTCCGAAAAGGAATGTATGATCCCTTTATGGACTGCTACACTATGACCTTTGGGGAAATCCAAGGCCTCAACCTCCATGCCCGGAGACCACAGCTGGAGAAGTGCTCTGACTGCAGTTTCATGCGGGCTAACAGCAGGTCACAGATGGTATTGCTGATTTGCAGCTGTACCACAGATAGGAGGCTGCAGTGAGTACTATAAGGTGCTGCAAGACACTGAGTGTGCCCCCAGCTTTTGAGTTTGCCTCTGGGCTCCAGAGAAGGGCAGACGATTGATTGTAATACAGCCAGGCAACCCAGGCACCTGCCAAGCATCTGGGTGTACCCAAGTGGGGGCTTGCTGCCAGCTGGTCATGTTGCCAGGAGTCCAGTGAAAATGACATCCAATGATCCCATGTTGCAGGTGCAGCACACAGCTCCTGATTGTCCAGCATGTGTTCAGTAACATGTGCTAATATCACCTAACTTCCTTGGTTCTACAAAGGCAGTAGAGCATCTGCTACTCCAGGAACCCAACATATCCTACTCCTAACACTGCCCAGTGTCCCTGAGATGGACTTCTCGGGGTCATTTACAGTCATCAACACAGAGTTTAAGTCAACTCTGGCTGAATGCTTTTGGGAATACCAAAAGGGCCATATTTTGGAAGTAAGTATTGTGAATCCAAACTATTGTCAAGAAGAAAACAGAAGAGCCAACTAAAAAATAATAATAGAGCCAACTGGGTGTGACAACACTAGCCAGAAATGTTGTTTAGAAACATTTTTATCTTCTCTGGAAAGTGCTTAAATAGCTCTCTGTGTGTGTATATGTGTCACCCACAGAATAAAAGCATTGTAATAACCCCTTTAGAGCAGGTTTGCTAGCTATAGCCAAATCACTGGTTAATTTTAGTAAATCCTTTCTCCTCCCTTATTTCTCCCTTCTCCTTATTCTCCTAAGTTTGCTACTTACATATTTCTAAAGGTTCAAACATGGCCTCCAAAAGCCTGACCCATAAAATAATAGATTGAAGTTCACCAACATATTTTTTAAATGCTCCTTGAAAGACACTGTTAGGCAATAAAAAAGCCACACATGGGGAAAATATATTTACAAGGTACATACCTGATAAAGGATTTGTACTTAGGATATGTAAAAAAAAATCTCAAAACAATTTTTAAAACACCAAATACTAAAAAAGAGCAAAGTACTTGTACAGACACTTCACCAGAGAAGATATACAGCTGGAACTTAAGCCCATGAAAAATGTTCAATATCATTAGTCATTAGTAAAATGCACATTAAAACAAATGAAATGCCACTAAACATATTTCAGAATGGCTAAAAGACTCAGAAAAAGAATGAGCATACCACATGTTGGCAAAGATATGGTGGAGGAACTAGAACTCTGGTATACTGTTGGTGGGAATGTAGAATGATATAATCTTGTAAAACAATATAGCAGCTTCTGAAAAAGTTAAATGTATACCTACCATATGATCCTGCTAGTCTACTCCTAGGTATTTGCCCCAGAAATAAAAACCTATGCCAATCCTAAAACTAGTTCACTGTTCATGTGTGATTAACTAACAGTATCCCCAAACTAGAAACAACCCAAATGTCAATCAACAGGTGATGGGATGAACAAACTGTAGCATATCTGGACAAAGGACTGCTACCCAGCAATAAAAATAAATGAACCACTAATACACTTAGCAACATGGATGAATATCAAAATAACTATGCTGAGCTGTAGAAACCAAGAAAAAAGTAGTACACACTGTGTAATTCTTTTTGTGTAAAGCTCTACAAAACGTGAAATAATGTGTAGTGACAGAAGCAGATCCATGCTTTCTTGGGGATAAAGATGGGGAGAAGGGCATAAGGGAGGGATTGCAAAGAGGCAGGAGGAAACTTTTGGGAGTGAATCCTATGTTCACCATCTTGATGGTAGTGATGGCTTGATGTAGTTAGTGATAGTGTTTAAAATGTTAGAACATCAAATTTCATGCTATAAAGGCATGTAAATTTCCAGATATGCACTTTGTAGTGTGTTAATTATACCTCAATAAAGCTGTTACAATTGGCTGGGAGTCGCATCCCATGGTATACTTTGTGTATGCATAATTAGAAATTGTGATGGTCAGTATATTATCACTGTATATAGGCTCATGGAGTTCGGGATTTATGGAGCTTCATGTGGGGATATCACCTACATTCTGAAACTTTAGCTTGGGATTGTTTTTGAGGTGAAAGAGACATCTGTGGAATCATCAACTGACTGCCGAGGTCATCTTGCCATACATCCAGTGTAGTTCTTTGCTAAGTGCACATGGGCTCAAGGTTAAAGTCAAGAAGATTCTTGTCCCTAGAGGAACTTGAGTCTAGTGGAAAAAGTAAGTCAGCTTCAGCATATAATGATTCTACATGAAAATTATATAGTAGGCTTATATCTCAGTTCAAATATGTGATCTGATTTGGAATTACTTTATTACTATCAAAGGGGATGATAATACTTATTCTGCCCCTTGTGGAGGGGCTATATGCAACTAACTGGATGATTGTGAGAAAATGTTTGATAACTATTCCAATGTCAGATGTTGGTAGATGCACACAAGGAGAAGCATAAGGTGAAGATTTGTATGATTAGGGATTGGTGAGCCTAGAGCCTCCTTGAAGAATTAGGGAACATAGAAGGAGAAAAAAGCTCCAGAAAGCACATTATCTGGAAAATTATACTAGCTAACAGCAGAAAATCTGGGCCCAACTTATCACTATGGAACATAATCATTTGAGATCAAATAATAGTAGATACTTGTCACTTGACTGTGCAGAAGCCATCCCCTCTTCCTGAAGTACTTGCATTTTCTTTAGGGGAACTAGTTCTCCCTTCTAATTGACAGATATTCTTGGTGGAAAGGAATCCAGTCACCTGCATCTTGAACTCAATCCTAAGGGGCTGAACTTGTTGACCATTGTTTCTTTCCAACAGCCTTCATTTATCATGAGACCAGCATCTCACTTTCTCCTTGGAACTAGTCCTTCTTCAGACATGCATGTGGTTATAGGAAATAATCACCTCCACAGTCTTTGGTGATTGCTTTGTAAGTGGGTGTTGGCTCAAGCCAAGCCTATCAGGGTCCTTCCCTGGCCTTCTTTGAACTAGCACTAAAATAAGGCAGACCTTTTCTAGAGTTAAAAGCTACGAGGATTAGTGCACTGTGTGGCATCGGTGCTGTCATGTGGAGGAAGCTGAGCTGTAGTAAAAGAGGAGAGAGAGAGGGAGCGAGAAAGCGAGAGAGAGAGAGCGCGCGCGCGAGAGAGCGCCTAATGGCATTCCTGGACCTCCCTGGCTGATGCATCCCTGCCCCTGCTCTGGTTTGGTTATTCAACTCTTCTTTTGCCTTCAGATTTATTTTTATATTCTTTTTTTTTTAAATCACTCTCCTAGCCAGTTTGAATTGATGTCACTTGCAACAAATTTCTCTACCTAATTAAAAAAGAGAAAGAGAATATGGATTTTGAAGATTCAATTAGCTATTCACTGAGTCTACTATTTGCCTACTATTTGCCTACTGTTTGCCTACTGCCTTCACATAAATCTAATGAAATCTTAGAATGGTGGAATCATTTCTCTCATTTTGAAGATGAGGAAACAAACTGAGAATGGTTAATAGAGCCAGTAACAGGTAATAGGGCTAATAACAATGTGGTTCAAGACTCAAGTCTGTCAATTCCAAAGACATCCACCCCTTTCCCACTATACATATCACCCTCCTGTAAACCAAGCTCTTCCAGACCAAATATTATTTTTCCTGGTATTTTTCAGCACCTTGAAAATTTCTTATCACCTAATGGCCATCTTCTATATATCTGTTGAATGAGTAAAGTGTTAAGTTTCATTAGAATAGTTCTGAATTCAAAGAACAAGGATATGACCAAGCAAGGCTTGGTAGTCTCTGCAAATAAGATATTTTACATTATTGACGTATTACTCAAAATGAATCTAAAATTAAGTTTCCCAGAACCTAGTAATATTTTAAATACAGAGAACTTGTTCCCTAAAGAAACCTATTACAGATGTTTTTAAACAATAATCATGTTCCCTTTTTAAACATCTGCGTAAATCTAAACTTTCCCATAATAGGTTTATTTAAAGTGAGAGTAGTGGACCAGTAGCCTCTGGGCTAAATTTGGACTTCAGATCTGTTTTGTTTAGTTGGAACAGTGTTCAAAAATTGAAATAATTGCCAACACTTATAAGCAGGAGTATTTATGTAAAAATTTGTAGTTTGGGAGTGTTTTTTAAAATGGGTAGTATGACTAATAATGAAGCAACAGAAAGACAAATAAAGAAACTGATCCCATTCACAATTGCACCAAGAAACATAAAATACCTAGGAATAAATCTAACCAAACATGTACAAGATCTGTATGCTGAAAACTATAGAAAGCTTATGAAGGAAATTGAAGAAGATATAAAGAAATGGAAAAGCATTCCGTGCTCATGGGTTGGAAGAATAAATATTGTCAAAATGTCAATACTACCCAAAGCTATCTACACATTCAATGCAATCTCAATTAAAATTGCACCAGCATTCTTCTCGAAACTAGAACAAGCAATCCTAAAATTCATATGGAACCACAAAAGGCCCCGAACAGCCAAAGTAATTTTGAAGAAGAAGACCAAAGCAGGAGGCATCACAATCCCAGACTTTAGCCTCTACTACAAAGCTGTCATCATCAAGACAGCATGGTATTGGCACCAAAACAGACACATAGACCAATGGAATAGAATAGAAACCCCAGAACTAGACCCACAAACGTATGGCCAACTCATCTTTGACAAAGCAGGAAAGAACATCCAATGGAAAAAAGACAGCCTCTTTAACAAATGGTGCTGGGAGAACTGGACAGCAACATGCAGAAGGTTGAAGCTAGACCACTTTCTCACACCATTCACAAAAATAAACTCAAAATGGATAAAGGACCTGAATGTGAGACAGGAAACTATCAAAACCCTAGAGGAGAAAACAGGAAAAGACCTCTCTGACCTCAGCTGTAGCGATTTCTTACTTGACACATCCCCAAAGGCAAGGGAATTAAAAGCAAAAATGAACTATTGGGACCTCATCAAGATAAAAAGCTTCTGCACAGCAAAGGAAACAACCAACAAACCTAAAAGGCAACCAACGGAATGGGAAAAGATATTTGCAAATGACATATCAGACAAAGGGCTAGTATGCAAAATCTATAAAGAGCTCACCAAACTCCACACCTGAAAAACAAATAATCCAGTGAAGAAATGGGCAGAAAACATGAATAGACACTTCTCTAAAGAAGACATTCGGATGGCCAACAGGCACATGGAACGATGCTCAACGTCGCTCCTCATCAGGGAAATACAAATCAAAACCACACTCAGATATCACCTCATGCCAGTCAGAGTGGCCAAAATGAACAAATCAGGAGGCTGTAGATGCTGGAGAGGAAGTGGAGAAACAGGAACCCTCTTGCACTGTTGGTGGGAATGCGAACTGGTGCAGCCACTCTGGAAAACAGTGTGGAGGTTCCTCAAAAAATTAAAAATAGACCTACCCTATGACCCAGAAATAGCACTGCTAGGAATTTACCCATGGGATACAGGAGTACTGATGCATAGGGGCACTTGTACCCCAATGTTTATAGCAGCACTCTCAACAATAGCCAAATTATGGAAAGAGCCTAAATGTCCATCAACTGATGAATGGATAAAGAAATTGTGGTTTATATACACAATGGAGTACTACATGGCAATGAGAAAGAATGAAATATGGCCCTTTGTAGCAACATGGATGGAACTGGAGAGTGTGATGCTAAGTGAAATAAGCCATACAGAGAAAGACAGATACCATATGTTTTCACTCTTATGTGGATCCTGAGAAACTTAACAGGAACCCATGGGGGAGGGGAAGGAAAAAAAAAAGAGAGAGAGGTTAGAGTGGGAGAGAGCCAAAGCATAAGAGACTCAAAAAATGAGAACAAACTCAGGGATGATGGGGGGTGGGTGATGGGTATTGAAGAGGGCATCTTTTGGGATAAGCACTGGGTGTTGTATGGAAACCAATTTGACAATAAATTTCATATATTAAAAAAAATGGGTAGTGTGGTAACACTGGGCCAATGTCAGCATGTGGCAGTAATCAGCTGTATGAAGGAATGACTGTCCCCTTTGGTCAGAACAAGACCCATAGTCCTCACCTGTTGCCTCACTATAGTTACCTTCCTGTGTGTGTTTGCATTAGCAACCTCTGGTTTGAGATGTGGTATCTCTCTCAGGTCAGATAGAGCATGGGAACAGCACATACAGAAAGTGGAAGGATTCTACTCCACTGCTTTCCCAAAGAACCCCCCAATTCAGGGGCTAGCAAAACGATTTTTAAAAGACATATGTTTCTTTCCTGACTATTAGAAATCTCTACTTGGTATGTGCTAGTAAGTTACTTTTTACACTGTTTCCCTTGATAAGGAGAAACTTGGCTTTCTTACTGGCATATGTACCATCAGTGGACTCATCCTTTAAACTCTTTTCCAGTGCAACATTGAAGTACAAATCAGAGTGCAAAACCAAGAGCTTGGAACTCTGGCAATTAGCAAGCTCATTTGTTGGCTTGGCAAAGGAAAGAATGCTGATGTAGAAGAAAAAAATACTTTGTCACTTTTATGGTGTCTGGATTGTCCTTTTGTTTCATTGCCTTATTTTGGTTTTGGTTTCTTGTGATGTAAACCTGATGGAGTTACAACAAAGGATGAGAATATATTTTTTTACTGAAATCCCCTTCATCTCACTAATGAATTACCTCCTTTAGACTGCAATGTCTATCTACACACCATATAAGATGAAACATAAGTGTTATGTGCGCAGGGTCAGAACTAGAATAATCAAGTTCTTACATGAAAGCTAGGGTCTCATTTTGGAAGTTATTAAACTCTTCTAATGTCTCAGCCTTCTTAAGAGAAAACTCAGAAGTTAAATGTGTAAACTGTGATATCATGCTGCCTAGATTTGCATCCTGGCTCTATTGCTGTGTGTCCTTGAGTAAGTAATTAACTTCTCTATGTCTCAGTTTTCTCAACTTTTATATAAGGATAATGACTACAGCATCTGCTTCATATAATCATTGGGAATGTTGTCAAAGTAACTTTCAAAAAGTTAATATAATTCTTATGTGTAATTCTCCATAGATATATATACAGTAAGGATTGTATCAAAGGTTTATTTGACTTGTTAATGATGGAACCAGGAGAATCACAAAACTGGCTTAAAGGAGGATAAAAGATACAAATATATACTCACTGGAAAAGATGCTACATTAAAATTGCAACATTTGATGTAAAACTGGTTAATGTCCTACAAGTGAAAGAACGATGATTTGTGGTATCATCTTTTCTATATGGCAAAAATAATTTCCATCATGTCAATTTTCTAATTTTTAAAAAATGTTTATTTTTGAGAGACAGAGATAGAGCATGAGTGGGGGAGGGGCAGAGAGAGACAGACAGAATCCAAAGCAGACTCTGGGCTCTGATCTGTCAGCACAGAGCCAGACGTGGGGCCTCAAACCCACGATCACGAGATCATGACCTGAGCCGAAGTCAGATGCTTAACCTACTGAACCACCCAGGTGCCCCTATCATGTCAATTTTCTGACAGCTGAAAGCACCTGGGACCTGAACAATAGTAAATAGGAAGTCAAAGTTACTTCCCCTTGAGAATCCTAGGACCTTTAGACAAGTTAAACATTACTATGTAGACTTTGAAAAGTCCTGGTGTGGTCTTTCTGCCTTATGTTCAAGTTGTAGATTAGTTTACTTAAAGGGTTTAAAGGCAGTAAGGCTCATAAAGCCCTTGTAATGGTGCCTGTAAGTGTTCAGTGAATGTTAGGTGTTTTCATGATTACTTGTAAAATGGGGAAAATTAAGGTTTTTTATCCCATGTGGTTCTTATGATAATTAAATAAGATCATATAAACTCAGCACCATGCCTTACACATAGTGAGCACTCAACAAATATAATCTGTTGTTATTGATTGCTAGGATGCCAGAAACTATAGAGTCATGTTCTACAATATTGAGAATCCATGACAGGAACTTTGCAGGTGATCACCAATTCTGTGAGTTTTGCCCTTATTAACATTAAAAGAGTACATAACATTCAAGTAGTTTCAATACCAATGCTATCAATTCTTATTGAGTGGCCTTAATTTGTTCTAAGTTATATGAGGAACACCTGAAACCTTTCAGGAACACTCTTTTCAGAACAGTCTGCCAATCAGCCAGTCAGGTCCACAGAATCACACTGACCAGTCTGGCTTTTGCGGTCTTCATGGAATACATTTCCACAGTGAGCAAATGTATTATCTGCTTTGTTGTTAACAGTGTTGAGTAAGGGTGTCCATTTCCAAGTCTACTGTGCATTAGATGTGACAGACTGCTCACCTCAAAATGCCCTGTGAATGAGGTCTATGAGTTTACTACATTTGGGCTATACCCATTCTTTTCTTTTTTTAATGCCTATTCTCTTTTCTTTCTTTTTTTTAAATTTTATTTATTTTTGAGAGAGAATGCATGAGTGGGGGAGGGACAGAGAGAGAGAGGGGAACAGAGGATCTGAAGCGGGCTCTGCACTGACAACAGCAAACCCATTGTGGGGCTCAAACTCGGGAAATGAACTGTGAGATCATGACCTGAGCTAAAGTTGGAAGCTCAACCTACTATGCTACCCAGGCACCCTGGGACTATACCCATTCTTTGTGATGCTTTCTTCTCTAGAGAATAACAAAGGCCCGTAAAGCATTTTGGGCACCGTCAGCCTGGAGCCTGATAAAGGGCTTGAACTCACAAACCATGAGATCAGGACCTTAGCCAGAATCAAGTCAGACTCTTAACCAACTGAGCTACCCAGGCGCCCCTATTTTTTTTTTAATTCACACTAAAATATTATGGAACACTTAGTGCAGTATTCTACCATCTGGTATCATTTAACTTACTCTAAGGACCAAGATCATGCTTTGAGTGAACTGTTTCACACTCAGCACAGTTAAAGGGATGAACATACTATCTGGGAGGAAAAACTTTTCCTCTACCCTCTGAGGTTTAGGTATGTGAGTTAAACTAACAGAAAATAGGTTAATAGGAGGAAAGGCACACAGTTTTCATTAATATTTTTGTGTACAGGTGTTCATAGAAAAGTGAAGCTCAAAGAAGTGATAGACTCAGAGGCTCACATACCATTTTTGTTTTGTTTTGTTGTTTTTTTGTTTAATTTTATTTTTTATTTTTTAAAATTTACATCCAAATTAGTTAGCATGTAGTGCAACAATGATGTCAGGAGTAGATGCCTTAGTGTCCCTTACCCATTTAGCCCATCCTCCCTCCCACAACCCCTCCCTTAACCCTCAGTTTGTTCTCCATATTTATGAGTCTCTTCTGTTTTGTCCTCCTCCCTGCTTTTATATTATTTTTGTTTCCCTTCCTTATGTTCATCTGTTTTGTCTCTTAAAGTCTTCTATGACTGAAGTCATATGATTTTTGTTTTTCTCTAATTTCACTTAGCGTAATACCCTCCAGTTCCATCCACGTAGTGGAAATGGCAAGATTTCATTCTTTTTGATTGCTGAGTAATACTCCATTGTATATATATACCACATATTCTTTATCCATTCATCTATCGATGGACATTTGGGCTCTTTCCATACGTTGGCTATTGCTGATAGTGCTGCTATAAACATGGGGGTGCATGTGTCCCTTCGAAACAGCACACCTGTATCCTGTGGATAAATGCCTAGTAGTGCAATTGCTGGGTCATAGGGTAGTTCTATTTTTAATTTTTTGAGGAACCTCCATACTGTTTTCCAGAGTGGCTGCAGCAGCTTACATTCCCATCACATACCATTTTTACAAAGAAAGGGATTTGGGCTCTAAGTAATGATAAATCATGAGGAGGTGACTAGGAAATAGATGGGAGAACAAATGGAAGAGACTGTTTATGCAAATTCATCTAAATGACAGCTCTCCATCTTTGGTAATAAGTACCCTTGTCTTCCCAGGAGGCGGGGGACACTGTCCTCAGAGAGAAATTCATGTCCTGCTTTTAAGAAGATAAGGGGAGGGCAGAAAACTCCTCCTGCATCTGGTGAATTTCAGTGGCCCTGAGCTCAAAATACTCCTTATGCCAAAGTGGGATAATATGGGTGACATATTCTGGATCCTTTTTAATACCCATGGTGCATGCAAACATTGAATCTTAGAAGCATTCAAAAAAGAAAAGAAAGAAGAAATAGGCCATAGGAACCTCTTCAAGCAAATTTACATAAGCTGGTTTACAGCTATCAAGGATCATAAAACTTGGGAGTCTCACACCTATTTAGAAACTCTGGAAGGTAATTAAATACCCTTGTACCTAATCTACTTTCCCAAAGGAAAATGGAGAAGAAAAATTGCTCAAGGTGGAAAAATCCTTCTCACTGTGCCACCTTAGGATTCTAAGAAATTGGGAAAAATTGAACATCAGTAGTTAATTATTTCAAAACTATGTGACATTAACAGGACTAAGAAAATTACTCAGGTTTTTATTAAATAGAAGCCTCAGTCAATTGCTAAAGTACTTGATCAATCAGCAAATGTATTTGAGGTCTGCTGCTTTCCATCACTCTCTTAGGTATTCCGTATTTTAGGTTAAGATACTAAAGTACCCAACTGTAGAGAAACTCAGAATTAGAAGGAATCATCTGTTTGAAGACAATGTTCATGCTATGCTGAGCCTATAATAAACTCCTCACTTCACATGTGTAGAGGTAGACTCTTCCTCTACCCTCTTATGTAATGTCCCTGAGGCCTGTGAATTAAACTAACAAAAGATAGATTAAAAGGAGAAAAAGTGTACAAATTTTATTTGTTAATATTTTTATGTGGCATGAGGACTTCATGAAAAAAAAAGAAAAGCATTTAGGACTGGAGCAGTTACACCTGGGGTGTTATGTACCATTTTAACAAAGAGTGATAAATTATGAAAACATAATAAGACAAAGGAAAATGGTGTTTGGGCTAGTGGTGATAAACTATGAGAATGTGATAGGAAATATATGGGGGAAACTAATAGAAGATAGGGGTTATTTTAATAAGGTTTGTTGGTAGACTAATCTTGGTGTTGACTTCCCACATCTGGTGATAAGAATATTCTTTTCTTCCTGGCACAGGAAGGGTACCTTTCTACTGAGAAACTTATTACCTGCTTTTAGGAGAAAGGAGGATGTCAGAGAGCTCTTTATGCATTTACTGTTTCTCAATTGCCTCCAGCTCACACTAATCAGTATACCAGAGTGACATATTTTGGGGTAGTATGTTCTGATTCCTTCACATTGTTTCAAGTTCTATCTTTCTAGTCACCTGTAGGTGACTGACTCCAACTTATCTAAGCCCGGTGTCTAGAAGCTATCACAGTGCGGAAGTTGTGCCACGATCAGTGCAGCTCAGACTACTGACTCATCCTTAGCTTTCTGTCACATGATTCTGAAACTCTCTGTCCATGTGCTATTGCTAAGCTCCTCCTCAATCCTTGCTTATGTAGATGTGTTGTTTGTTTTGGAACTAAGAACCAACTCTAGCCCTTAGATGGGTGTTCTTGAGTGTAGATGCTTTATTGTTGATTCATTCAAACAATTTTTATGAGCTCCTGGTCTTCTGGGAATATAAATTGTGAATATGGTGGACACAGTGCTTGGCCTCACAAATATTTTATTCTGATAAGGAACAGAAACAATGCAATGGGTACAATTGGGTGAGAAAAGTTATCTAACAGGAAATATAGGATCCTATGGAAGAATCTCTAACCTAGGTTTGGGGTATCAAGAATGATTTCATGAGGAAATCATGTTAGCTGAAGAGTGACTGATATGTAGGAGTTGGTCAAATAAAAAGAGAGGAAGAATAATCTCCCAAAGAAAAGAGCTTGAGCAAAGAAGAGCGGAGCTACATGGAGATTTTGAAGCATTGGATCAGGTTAAGACTGTAGGATCAGGGAGAAGCAATGGAGAACAATAAGTCAGTAGCGGTAAGCCAAGTTGGAACTTGAACTTAATCCTAAAAGAAATAAGGAGCTCTTAAATGATATAAGGAGACAAGTGGAATCAGACCTTTACTCTAGAAAGAACACTCTGGTTACAAATCGAGGAATGGACTGAAGAGAGACACAATATTGAAGGCAGGGAAAACAGTTAGGTTGTTGTAGTATTCTGGGTAAGTGGTGATAGTTCTTTGAACCAGGGTAGCAGCAGTGTATCTAGAAAGAAGTGGATTGATGCAAAACTTAGTTACAGGTAGAAAGGACAGAACCTATTGCAAGATTAGCCCTAGGGGGCGATGAGGGAGTTGGTAAAAATGATACCTGGGATTTTGCCTTGATTCCTGGATGAACACCTGTCATATTCACTGAGAGAATCTACATAGAAGAGCAGGTGCTTTTTAGTTTTTGTTTGTTTGCTTGGGAACAGGGTATGTAATAAGTTCTGTTTTGCACCTGATGAGTTTGGGTTGATACTAGAGATGTCAAATATGCAGTTGAATATGTGAATGTCAGTCTGAATGGCAGATCCAAGCTGGAGTCAAAGATTTGGGAATCATCAATGTGGTGATGGGAAGTGGATACTAACGGGGCGGGGGCAAGAGATTCAGGAGTAAGACAAGAAGAGGATATAAGAAATGCAACCATTTAACTTTTGCAAGAGGAAGAGAACTCCACGGTGGAAAAAGAAAGGGAATTCGCAGAGTTAGCAAAGAAGTTTCAAGGAGGAGAGAATTACTGTAACTATTATACACTGTTGGTGGGAATGTAAATTGATACAGCCACTGTGCAAAACAGTATGGAGATTCCTTAAAAGTTAAAAATAGAAATTCCATATGATCCAGTAATTCCACTATTGGGTATTTACCCAAATAAAATGAAACTAATTCAAAAAGATCTATGCATCCCTATGTTTATTGCAGTATTACCTATAATAGCTAAGATATGGAAGTAGCCTAAGTCCAAATATCCTTTGATTGGTGAATGGATAAAGAAAATGTAGTATATATTTATACACACACATATGTAGTGTAATATTACACAGCCATATAAAGCATGAGATCATGGTATTTGAGACAATATGGATGGACTTAGAGGGTATTATGCTAAATGAAATAAGTAAGACTGAGAATATCAAATATCCTATGATTCCATTTATAAGTGAAACAACAACAACAAAAAGAATAAACAAAAAGCAGAATCAATCCCCCCCCCAAGAAAAAGGAGGGAGTCATCAATTGTATAAAATGCTGCTGAGGTCATCCAATGAATTTCTTTCATTATAATTGTTACCCAAACTTCAGTAAGTATGTCACTACATTAAATTCATTCAAACAAATACTTATTGACTCCCTATATATGCGAGATATGCTTATGGGTACTGTGGCTATAGCAAGTAATAAAACAGACAAAGACTGTGGATAAAGCAGAATAAAATGTTCAAGAAGACTGAGATGACAAAGTACTGTCTTTCTGTAATTTGGAAATAAAATTGAGTGTTTGCACTCATGAACATGGTAAATCTCCATTTAGTTAGGTCTCTAATTTCTCAATGAGTAATGTTTTCTATTTTTTAATATCGCACATGTTTTGTAACAAAAGTTATCTGTTAGCATGTTATATTTTTGTACTATTACCATGTTTTTTAAAATTTCAGTTTTCAATTGTTGGGTGACGGTATATAGAAATAAAGTTCATTTTTACATATTGATTTCTGTCCTGCCACATTGCTAAATTTGCTTATTAATTCTAGCAAGAATTCTTAATTCTTAATATTAATATTTATTCTTAATATTAATATTCTTAATATTCTTAATATTAATTCTTAATATTTCATAAATTTCATGGGTCTTTTTACATAGATGGTCATGTTGTCTCTGAACAGGAAGAGTTTTACTCTTCTTTTCTAACCTGGATACCTTCAATTTGTTTTTATTACCTTCCTAAACTAGTTTGAACCTCCAGTACAATGTTGACTAGAAATGATGATAGCAGACATCATTGTCTTGGGGAGTAAAACATTTATTATTTCACTATCAGGTGTAGATTTTTTGTAGATGCCTTTTATTGATTTAAGAAACAGTTTTCTTCCTTGTTTGCTGATTGTTTTTATGAAAAATGAATAGTGGATTTTATCAATAATTTTTCTGCATTTATTGAAAAAAATCATACAGGTTCTCTTTTTAGTTCTTTAATATGACAGACAGTGAAATATACTGACTAATTTTGAAATGTTAAAACAACCTTTCATCCTTGGGAAACCCCAACTGATTTTATGATGTATTTTTGTATTTTGTAGGATTTTATTTGCTAAAATTCAGTTTAGAATTTTTGCATTTATGTTTACAAAGCATATTGATTTGTAGTTTTCTCTTCTTGTATTATCTTTATCTGGTTTTAATCTAGATATTGATGGTCTTGTAGAATGAATTGAGAAATATTCCCTCTTTGCAATTTTCTGAAAGAGTTTGTGTATCATTAGTATTATTTCTTCCTTAAATGTTTAATACAACTCATAAGTGAAGCCATTTGTCCTTAGAGCTTTCTCCCCCTACCACCTTTATTGAGGTATGATTGACAAATAAAAATTATATATATTTAAGGCACATAACTTAATGATTTGATATACATACATATAATAAATAATAATCACAATCTAATTTCATATCCATCACCTCACATAGTTATTTTCTTTTTTTCTTGTGATGAGAACACTTAAGATCTACCCTCTTAGCAACTATCAAGTATACAATACAGTATTATTAACTATAGTCACATTGCATACATTAGATCTCCAGAGCTTATTCATCTTGTATAAGTGAAACTGTAACTTTTGATCAACATCTTCCCATTTTCACCTCCTTGCAGTTCCTGGAAACCACCATTCTACTCTCTACTTCTATGAGTTCAAGTATTTTAGGTTCCATATATAAGAAAGATACAATGCAAATTTGTTTCTGACTTATTTCACTTAGCATAATGTCCTCCAGGTTCATCATGTTATCACAAATGGCATGATTTATTAAAGGCTGAATACTGCATGTGGGGTGTGTGTGTGTGTGTGTGTGTGTGTGTGTGTTAGGTAGGTAGGTAGATGATAGATAGATAGATAGATAGATAGATAGATAGATAGATAGATAGATAGATAGATAACTACATTTTCTTTATCCATTTATCCATTGAGGAACATTTAGGTTGTTTGCATATCTTGGCTATTGTGAATAATGCTGAAATCAATATGGGAGTACAGATATTGCTTCAAGATTCTCATTTCATTTCCTTGGATACATACCCAGAGGTGGTGGGGTTATTGGATCATAAGATAGTTCTATTTTTAATTTTTTGGAAATTTCTCAAAAATGTCCATCCTGTTTTCTATAATGGCTATACCAGTTTATAATCCTATCCCAATTTAAAGTGTATAAGGGTTGCCTTTTTGTCTATATCTACACCAACAATTGTTACATAATAGATGTGAAATGATACCTCATTGTGGTTCTGATCTGCCTTTCCCTGATGATTAGTGAGTTGAACACCTTTCTATATTCCTGTTGACCATTTGTATTTCTTCTTTTGAGAGGTCTACTTGTGTTCTTTGCCCATTTTAAATTGGATTATTTAGTTTTGGCTAGTAAGTTATAGGAGTTCCTTATATATTTTGGATTTTGGATATTAATCCCTTATCAGCTACATGGTTTATGACTATTTTCTACCATTCTGTGGGTTGGCTTTTCATTCTGTTTATTATTTGCTTTGCTGTACAGAAGCTTTTTAGTTTGATGAAATCCCAACTCCATTTATCTATTTTTGCCTTTGTTGCCTGTGCTTATGGTGTTATATCAGAAAAATAATAATTGTTTATCCCAATATCAAGAAGCTTTTCCCCTATCTTTTCTTCCACTAGTTTTATGCTTTAAGGTTTTATGTAAATCTTTACATCACTTTAAATTCTTTTTACATATGTGTAAAAAGTATCCAATTTCATTCTGCATGTGGATATCCAGTTTTCTCAATATCACTAATTGAAGAAACTATCCTTTCCCCCATTGTGTGTTTTGGCACACTTGTCAAAGATCAGTGGACTGTAGATGCATGAATTTATTTATGGACTCTATTTTGTTCCCATTGGTCTACATGCCTGGTTTTTTTTCAATATATGAAGTTTATTGTCAAATTGGTTTCCATACAACATCCAGTGCTCATCCCAAAAGGTGCCCTCCTCACTACCCATCACCCACCCTCCCCTCCCTCCCACCCCCCATCAACCCTCAGTTTGTTCTCAGTTTTTAAGAGTCTCTTATGCTTTGGCTCTCTCCCACTCTAACCTCTTTTTTTTTTTTTTCCTTCCCCTCCCCCATGGGTTCCTGTTAAGTTTCTCAGGATCCACATAAGAGTGAAAACATATGGTATCTGTCTTTCTCTGTATGGCTTATTTCACTTAGCATCACACTCTCCAGTTCCATCCACGTTGCTACAAAGGGCCATATTTCATTCTTTCTCCTTGCCACGTAGTACTCCATTGTGTATATAAACCACAATTTCTTTATCCGTTCATCAGTTGATGGACATTTAGGCTCTTTCCATAATTTGGCTATTGTTGAGAGTGCTGCTATAAACATTGGGGTACAAGTGCCCCTATGCATCAGTACTCCTGTATCCCTTGGGTAAATTCCTAGCAGTGCTACTGCTGGGTCATAGGGTAGGTCTATTTTTAATTTTTTGAGGAACCTCCACACTGTTTTCCAGAGTGTACATGCCTGTTTTTATGCCAGTACCTCAGTGTTCTGATTACTGCAACTTTGTGATATATTACAAAATTGGAAGTGTTACACCTCCCACTTTGTTCTTCTTGCTCAAAGGAGCTTTGTCTATTTGTTTATCTTTTATAATTCCAAGGGATTTTTTAGGATTGTTTTTCTATATCTGTGAATAAAGTTATTGGTACTTTGATAGGGATTATGTTGAATCTATAGATCATTTTGGGTAGAATGGACATTTAAACAATATTAATTCCTTCACCCATAAACACAGGGTGCTTTTCCATTTATCAGTGTCATCTTTAATTTCCTTCATCAATGTTTTATAATTTTCAAGGTACATGTCTTTCAACTTTTGGCAAAGTTTAACCCAAAATATTTTATTCTTTATATTGCTATTGTAAATGGAGTTATTTTCTTTTGTGAGAGTTCATTGTTTGTATACAGAAATATGATTGATATTTGTTGATTTTATATCCTGAAACTTTATTGAATTCATGGATTATTTTCTAACAGTTTTTATTATTGTTATTGAATCTTTATAGTTTTCTATGTATGTGATCACTTTACTACTTTCTTTCCAATTTGGAAGACTTTCATTTCTTTTCCTTATTTAATTGCTGTGGCTAGGATTTCCAGTACTATGATAAAAAGAAGTGGTGAGAGTGTCTTTGCCTTGCACTCAATCTTGAAGGGAAAGCATTTAGTCTTTTTCCATTATGATGTTAGCTTGGGCTCATTAGATGTGGCTTTTATTATGTTGGGTTAAATTTCTTCTATACAGTTATGTTTGTTGAGAGTTTTAATCATAAGTGGGTGTTGAACTATTTTGCTAACATGATGTATCACATTGATTTGCATATGTTGAACCATTCTGGCATCTCAGGGATAAATCCCTCTTGGTCATGGTGTATGATTCTTTTAATGTGTTTGTCCAATTTGGTTTTCTGGTATTTTATTGAGGATTTTTGCCTCTGTGATCCTTAGGGATATTGGCCTATTTCTTTTCTTGTAGTGTCTTTGTCTGGTTTTAGTATTAGGATGATTCTGGCCTCATAACATGAAGTTTGGAAGTGCTTTCTCTTTTTCTAGTTTTTGGAAGAATTAAAGAAGAATTGGTATTAGTCCTTCTTTGAATATTTGTAGAATTCACCTGTGAAGCTATGTGGTCCTGGGTGATTCTTTGTTGGTAAGTCGTTGATTACTGATTCAATCTTTTTATTTGATATAGATCTTTAAGGCTTTCTATCTCTTCTTGATTTAGTTTTGGTAGGTTGTGAGTTTCTAGGAATTTATCAATTTCTTCTAGGTTATCCAAGTTGTTGAAGTATAATTACTCGTAATAGCCTTTATGATTCTTTTTACTTTTGGTATGTCTAGTGTAATGTCTCCTCTCTCATTTCTGATTATACTTATTTGAATCTTCTATTTTATTTTGCTTAAGAGTTTATCAATTTTATTTTTTCAAAAAAGCGACTGTTAATTCTATTTTTCCTCAATTTGACTTAGTTCAACTCTAGTTTTTATTATTTTCTTTTTTTCAAATATTGGGGTTATTTGTTCTTCTGTTTCTCTTTTCTTGAGGTGTATAGGTAGGTTGTTTATTTGAGACATTTTTAAATTAGACATTTATCACTATGAACTTCCCTCTTAGTACTGCTTTTTCTGTATCCCTGTAAGTTTTCATGTGTTATACTTTCATTTTCTTATGTTTTGAGATACTTTAAAATTCTCTTTTGACTTTCTCTTTGGCTCAATGGTTGTTCAAGAGTGTGTTGTTTAGTTTTCATTTATTTGTGAATTTCCCAATTTTCTTATTATTGATTCCTATTCTTTCCATTGTGGTTGGAAAAGATACTTGGAATGATTTCAATCTTTTAAAAAGTTTTTTAAGACTTGTTTTGTGACCTAATATGTGATATATCCTGGAGAGTATTCCATGTATGCTTAGGAAGAATGTGTATTCTTCTACTGTTGGGTAGAAAGTTCTGTATTTATCTGTTAGATCCATTTGGTCTATAGTGTTGTTCAGATCAGTTGTTCCTTTATAGAATCTTTTGTCTGGTTGTTCTGTCCATTATTTTAAGTGGGATATTGAAGTTCCATACTCTTATTGTATTGCTATCATTACCTCCCTTCAGATATGTCAATATTTGCTTTATATATTTGTTTGCTTTATATAGTTATGTTGTTTTCTCTGATGTGTGCTTATATATTTAAAATTGTTATTTATTCCTGCTGAATTGATCCTCTTAGCATTAGACAAAGAATTAACATTTAGACTTAAACCATATTTTGCCTGATATAAGTACAACCGTCCCTGTTTTGTTTTGGTTACCACTTGCATGAAATGTCTTTTTCTATCACTTTACTTTCAGCCTATGTGTGTCTGTAAGTCTAAATTGAGACTCATGTAGGAAGCATATTGCTAGATCTTGCTTTTTATTATCCATTTGACCCTCTATTCCTCTTAATTTGTAAGTTTAACCCATTTACATTTAGAGTAATTGTTGATAGGTAAGGACTTGCTATTGTCATTTTATTGTTTTTTGTTTTGTAGTTGTTTTGTCCCTCTCTTCTCTTGCTGTCTTTTATTGTTATTTGATAAATTTTTGTAGTGATTTGATTCTTTTTATCTTTTTTTCATACTTATTACATCTTTTTTTTCTTTGTGGTTAACTCAAGTCTTGCATCAAATATCTTGTAGTTATAACCTATTTAAAGATAACAACTTGACTTCAATCATAATAAATATTTTACAATTTTTATTCCTTCCTTTATGCTTTGTGTCCTCATAGTTAAAGTTTGGTTCTTTTTATATTAGGTATCCATTAACAAAGTTTTATCTCTTAACCTTTATATCAGACTTAAAGTAATTTTTCTTATTGAAGTATAAATGACATACAACTTTAGACTACTTGCAGGTTTACAACATATTGACTCGACAGTTCTATGTTACTTAATGCTCACCATAACAAGTGTAGTCACCATCTATCACCATACATTGTTATTATAATATTACTGACTATATTCCCTATGCTGTACTTTTCATCTCCATGACTTATTTATTTTATAGCTAAAAGTTTGTGTCTCTTAATCTCCCATACCCACTGACCCACCCACCTCCCCTCTGGCAAGCACCAGTTTGTTCTTTGTATTTAAGAGTCTGTTCAGTCTTTTTGCTTTGTTTTGTTTTGTTTTTGTTTTTTTAGATTCCACATGTAAGTGAAATCCTATGGTATTTGTCTTTAACTTATTTCACTTAGCATAATACCCTCTAGGTCCATCCACGTTTCTCTAAATGGTAAGATCTCATTTTTTTTTATGGCTGAGGAATATTCTATTGTATATATACACCACATCCTCTTAATCCATTCATTTCTGGATAAACACTTGGGTTGCTTCCATATCTGGGATACTGTAAATAGTGCTGCAGTAAACATAGGGATGCATATCTCTTTTTGAATTCACATTTTCATTTTCTTTGGGTCAATATCCAATATTGGAATTACTGAATGGTATTGTATTTCAATTTTTAATTGCTTGAGCGAACACTCCATATTGTTTTCCACAGTGGTTGCACCAATTTGCATTTTCATCAACAGTGAACAAAGGTATATTTCCTCCACATCTTCACCAACACTTGATCCTTCTTGTCTTTGGTTTAAGGCAAAATCTCACTGTGAGAATCATTTGCATTTCCCTGATGATTAGTGATGCTGAGCATCATTTTATGTGTATGTTTGACATCTATATGTGTTCTTTGGAAAAATAAAATTCCTTTGTCCATTTTTCCTATAATCAGTTCTTCTGTCAGTTTTTAAATCAGATTGTCTCTGGTGGTTTTTTTTTTTTTTGGTGGTGTATAAATTCTTTATATAGTTTGTATTTTAACCTCTTATCATATACCATTTATAAATAACTTCTTGCACTCACAAGGTTGCCTTTTTGTTTTGTTGATGGTTTCCTTCACTGTGCAAAAGGTTTTTATTTTGGTGTAGCTCCAATAGTTTGTTTTTGCTTTTGTTTCCCTTTCCTGAGGAGACATATCCATAAATAAGTTGCTAAAGCTGTTATGCAAGAAATTACTGCTTATGTTTTCTTTTAGGAGTTTTATGGTTTCAGGCCTCACTTTTAGGTCTTTAGTACATATTTTAGTTAATTTTTGTATCTGGTGTAAGAAAGTGGCCCAGTTTCATTCTTTGCATGCAACTGTCTAGTTTTCCCAGCATCATTTATTGAAGAGATTGTCTCTTCCTCACTGTATATTCTTGACTCCTTTTGTCATAGATTAATTTATCATATAAGTGTGGGTATTTCTGGTCTTTCTATCCTATTCTATTCATCTGTATGTCTATTTTTGAGCCAATACAATACTGTCTTGATTACTATAGCTTAGTGGTATATCTTGAAATCTAGGGTTGTGATACCTCCGGGTTTGTTGTTTTTTCTCAATGGTGCTTTGGCTATTTTAGATCTTTTGTGGTTCCATACAAATTTGAGGATTATTCTAGTTATGTGAAAAATACCATTGGTATTTTGATAGGTATTGAATTGAATCTGTAGATTGCTTTAGATAGTATGGAGATAACAATATTAATTCTCAAACCATGATCATGGTATATCTTTCCATTTGTTTGTGTAGTGTTTTTTTCATAAATGTTTTATAGTTTTCAGAGTATAGTTTGTCCACTTCCTTGATTTAACTTATCCCTAGGTGTTTTATTCTTTTTGGTGCAGTTGTAAATGGAATTCTTAATTTATCTTTCTACTACTTCATTATTAGTGTATAGGAACACAACAGATTTCTGTGTATTACTGATTCAATTTCATTACTAGTAATTTGTCCATTTAAATTTTCTTATTTCTTCCTGATTCAGTTTTGGAAGACTGTATGTTTCTGGGATTTTATCTATTTCTTCTGCATTGTCCAATTTATTGGTATTTAATTTTCACAATATTCTCTTATAATTCTTTGTATTTCTGTGGTGTCAGTTATTTCTCCTTCATTTCTGATTTCATGGAGTCTTTTTTTCCTGATGAGTTTAGTTAAAGGTTTATCAATTTTGTTTTCTCTTTTTGAAGAACCAACTACTGTTTTCTTTGTCTCTATTTCATTTATTTTCACTCTAACCTTTATTATTTCCTTTCCTCTACTAACTTTCGACCTTTTTTTTTCCTTTTTCTAGCTCCTTTAGAAGTAAGGTTGGGTTTGTTTATATGAGATTTTTATTGCTTCTATGAGGTAGGACTGTATCATATAAACTTCTTAGAACTGCTTTTCTGCATCCTAAAGATTTTTACCCACTGTGTTTCCAGTTTAATTTGTTTCCATGAATGTTTTATTTCCTCTTTGATTTCTTTGATGCATTTATTGTTTAGTTGCATGTTGTTTTAACCTTCTTGTATTTGTGGCTTTTTTTTTTTTTACCAGTTTTTTTCTTGTAACTGAATTCTAGTTTTGAACTCTTGTGATTGGAAAAGATGCTTAATATGATTTCAGTTTTCTTTAGTTTATTGAGACTTCTTTTGTGGCCTAACATGTGATCTGTCCTGGAGAATGTTCCCTGTGCACTTATTCTGCTGTTTTTGGATGGGATGTTCTGTATGTATCTGTTAAGTCCCTCAGTTCTAGTGTGTCATTCAAGCCATTGTTTCCTTGTTGATTTTCTGTATGGATGAAATCTCCATTAATGTAAATGGGGTATTAAAGTCTCATGCTATTATTGTATTACTGTCAATTTCTCCCTTTATGTATGTTAATATTTACTTTATCTTTTAGGTGTTACCATGCTGGATGCATAGATCCTTACAGTTGTTATATCCTCTTGTTGTATTATTGCCTTCGTTATTATGTAGGTCCCTTCTTTGTCTCTTGCTACAGTATTTCTTTTAAAGCCCATTTTGTTTGACATAAGTATTGGTGCCCCAGTTTTTTTTTTGTTTTTGTTTTTGTTTGCATTTGCCTGGTATATGTTTTCCATTCCTTCACTTTTAGTCTGTATATGTGTGTGGTCTGAAGTGAGTCTGTTGAATGCAACATGTAGATGGGTCTTTTTTTAATCCATTCAGTCACCCTATCCTTTTGATTGGAGCACGTAGACCATTTACACTTAAAGTAAAAATTGACAAGTATGTACTTTTTGCCATTTTGTTAATTGTTTTCTGGTGGTTTTTGTAGTTCTCCTCTGTTTCTTTCTCCTTTATTTGCTCTCTTCCTTTGTGGTTTGATGACTTTAAGTGTTATGCTTGGATTCCTTTCTCTTTATTTTATTTTTTGGTATCTATTATAGATTTTTGATTCATGGTGTATATATAACATCTTATTTGTATAGCAGTCTATATTAATGGTCACTTAAGTTTGAACACATTCCAAAAGCACTAAATTTTTACTCCCCTTTTCATATTTTACATGATCTTACATTTTACATCTTTTAATACTTTTACTAATTTTTGTAGATATAACTGATTTTACAACATTTGTATTCTGACTTCCAAACTGGCTTTATAACTGATTAATCTACTGTATTTACTATATGGTTACTTTTGCCTGTGGAATTTTTTCCTTTTATAATTTTCTTCTAGTCATGGCTTTTTTTTTTTAAACACCTAGATAATTCCCTTTAACATTTCTTAAAAGGCTGGTTTAGTGGTGTTAACTTTAACTTTTGTTTGTCTGGGAAACGATTTCTCTTTCTATTCTGAATGATAACCTTGCCAGGCAGAGTATTCTTGGTTGTAGGTTTTTTCTTTTCATCACTTTGAAGATACTATGTTAATCCCTTCTGGTGCACAAAGTTTCTGCTGAAAAATCGGCTGATAGCCTATGGGGTTTTCCTTATATGAAACTGTGTTGTTTTTCTGCTTTTAAAATTCTGTCTTTAACATTAATTTTTGCCATTTTAATTATTATATGCCTTGGTGTGGACCTCCTTGTGTTCATCTTGTTAGGGACTCTGTTTGTTTCCTGGACCTGGATGTCTGTTTCCTTCCCCAGATTAGGGAAGATTTTTAGCTACTATTCTTTCAAATAAGTTTTCTGTCCCCTTCTCTGTCTCTGGTTTGTTTTTTTTTTAGGTTTATTTGTTTGTTTGTTTGTTTGTTTAGAGAAAGCATGAGTAGGGAAAGGGCAGAGAGAGAGGTAGAGAATCTCAAGCAGGCTTCACACTCAGTGTGGAGCCCAATGCAGAGCTCAAATCCTTGAACTGTGAGATCATGACCTGAGCCGAAGTTGGATGCTTAACTGACTGAACCACCCAGGCACCCCTATCTCTTCTTATTCTGGAATTCCTGTAATATGAAAATTATTATGCTTGTTGATGTCACAAGTTCTCTTAATCTATTCTCATTTTTTTAATATTTTTTTTCTTTTTGCTGTTTAGATTGGTTGCTTTCCATTAGCCTGTCTTCCAGAATTCTGATCTGTTCTTCTGCATCTTCTACTCTGCTACTGATACCCTCTAGTGTATATTTTATTTCAGTTAATGAGTCTTCAGCTCTGACTAGTTCTTTTTTGTATTTTTTTTAAATCTCTGTTGAAGTTCTCACTGAGTTTATCCACTGTTTTCTCATGTCCACTGAGTATCTTTATGAGCAGTACTTTGAATTCTTTATCATGTATATTGCTTATCTCCATTTAATTTAGCTTTTTTTTACTGTGATTTTGTCTTGTTCTTTTACTTGGGTGGAGCACATCCCTGTTTCTTCTCTTTGTCTAACTCTCTGTGTTTGTTTTTACATATTAGGGAAATCAGCTATGTCTTCTGGTCTTGAAAGTAATGGTCTTGTGTAGAAGTCCTATGGTGCCCTATAGTGCAGTCTCCCCTGGTCACCAGAACCAGGTGTTACAGGATGTCCCCTGTGTGGACTGTGTGCACCCTCCTGTTTTGACTAATCTGCAGTTGTCTTCAGCCAAGCTAGCTCTAATGACCCACTTTGCCTGCTGTGGTTGCACTGGGCAAGGGCTCCTCCTGTACTGTCGAGAAGCCTGTCTATGGCCACCATAAGCTTGTTGGTGGATGGGCTGTCAGTCATCTTAGCTGTCTGCAATTACCCTCTCTGCTGTAGCTGCTGGCACATGGCAGAGTTTGTTCCCTGCACAGCCAGCTAAGAAGTCTGGCTGCAGGATCTGCAGGTGAGATGACATGTGGGGTTAATTCCCCCCTTCCCCAGGGCAGTAGTCACTTTGGAGTGGCACTGTTTCCAGCTCGGGCTACCTGATGGGTGTGGTAGGGCAGAAGTTGCTTTGGAAAGACATATGCTGAAGTGAGCTGGTTGGATGTGGCAGGTCTTCAGGAGAATGCCAGGACAGGACATTCAGTGTTTGCAGAATAGATGGAAAGTGTTAGCACTGGCTCCCACAAGCATCTGACTATATAGGCTGGGGGAGGAAAGACAAATGGCATCCACCAGCACTTTTATTCCTGGAGAAATCTCCTGTAGATTCCTGCCTCTTTGATTAGTTCTAAGGTAGGTCAATAGCTCTTCTTTACATATACCCCAGATGATTTTCAAAGTGCTGCCCCTGTTCTATGTCTCCAAGCAAGTTATTTAGTATTTTGGCTCCTTCAGGGCCAGAACTCAATTTCCTATTGTTCTCCAGATCTAATGGGGCTAAAACTGTAGATTTTTAAAACTTCCAGTGTTAAGCCCTGCTGGCTTTCAAATCCAAATGTTATGGGGACTCATCTTCCCAGTGGGGATCCCCAGTGCCAGGGCTGCCCCACATAGGGTCTGATCTTCCCACTTCTCCATTCTTGTCCTGTCTCTCCCATTTGTGGTGGGTCATGCTGGAAGTTTGGCTCCCAAACACATCTCCAGCCCTCCTTCTCCTTTCTATGTGGCCGCCTCTCTATGATGAGCTGTGTAAGGTCTGTTCTGCCGGTCTTTGGGTCATTTTCAGAGTTAGATAGATGCATAGATGTAGCTGTTAACTTGACGTGTCTGTGGGGAAGGTGCACTTAGAATTCTCCTACTCTGCCATCTTTCCTGAGTGCCTGGCTAAAAGTAGTTTATATATCACCATTATAGTGTTATATTATCCTGTTTGTTTAAATATTTACCTTTACCAATGAAATGTATGCTTTCGTATGTTTTTGTGTTGCTTTTTAGATTGAAGAATTTTCTTAAGCAGCTTTTGTAAGACAGGTTTAGTAGATAAGAAATTCCCTTAGTTTTTGTTTGGGAAAGACTTTATCTCTTCCTCATTTTTGAAGGATAATTTTGCCAAGTATAGTATTCTTTTTTTATTTTAAAAATTTGTAATGTGTATTTTTGAGAGAGAGACAGAGATACAGTGGGATCAGGGGAGGAGGGGCAGAAAGTGAGGGAGAAAGAATCTGAAGCAGGCTGTAGGCTCCAAGCTGTCAGCACAGAGCCTGACATGGGGCTTGAACTCACAAAGTGTGATTATAACCTGAGCTGAAGTCAGATGCTTAACCAACTGAGCCACCCAGGTGCCCCACTGAGTATAGTATTCTTGATTAGGAGGATTTTGTTTTGTTTTTTGTTTTTTGTTTTTTGTCACTCTATCCTGGCCTGCGAGATTTCTGCTGTAGATCATGTGTCTTTTATTAATTTCGCTTTTTAAAAAAATATATAATTTATTATCAAATTGGCTAACATATAGTGTGTAAGGTGTGCTCTTAGTTTTTGGGGTATATTCCATGCTTCATCACTCATATACAACAGATTTTCTCTCTATGACTGGTTTGAAATTTTATTATGATGTGCCTTGGTGTAATTCTATCAATGTTTCTTATGCATAGGGTTTGTTGAATTTTTTAGATCTGTTTTTATTATATTCATCAAATTTTGGAACATTTCAGTCATTATTTCTTCAAATATTTATTCTAATACTCTTCTGCACTCTGGGTTCTTTAATTAAACTTATATTAGATTACTTGAAAGTATCCCACAGCTCACTGGTGTTTTGTTCATTTTTTAAAAACTATCCTTTTCTTGTTTCATTTTGAATAGTTTTTATTGCTTTGTTTTCATAGTTTGCAAATCTTTGGTTTGCCATGTCTAACCTATTGTTCCCAACCAGTGAATTTTTATCTCAGACATTGTAGTTTTTATTTCTATAAGTTTGTCTTAGGTCTTTTTTAGATATTCCATGTCTCTACTTACTTTTAAATTATATAGAATACAGCATAAAACTGTTTCAATGTCTTTGGTAATTCTAGTATCAGTTCAGGGTTATTTTCTTTCTTTCTTTTTTTCCCTCCTGAATCAAGCTCAGCGTATTAACAAAAGTGATTTCTTTTTACTTTTTTCTTTTTTTTAATTTGCCTCTAGCTGACACATAATGTTACATTAATTTCAGGTATATAACATAGTGATTCAACTTCTCTATATATTATGCTATGCTCACTCCAAGTGTACCTAGCATCTGTCATGCAACAATATTACAATATCATTGGCCATATTAGTTCTGGGTTATTTTCCGTGATTTTACTTTTCTCATTATGGATTGCATTTTCTTCTTTTATGGCCAGTAATTTTTTTTTGTAAACACTCAACATTGTGAATTTTACCATGTTGAAAGCTAAATATATATATATTTTTTGAAAGCTAAATATTTTTGTATTCTTACAAATATTCTTGAGCTTAGTTCTGGGACCAAGTTAAATTATTTGGAAACACTAATTCTTTGCTGTTTTAAGATTAGTTAGGCAGGACTGAACAGTTATCAGTTCAGGGGTACTTATTCCCACCACTGAAGCAAAAACCTTTTGTTGAATCTACACATTGCCTCTTGAATCTTGAGGTTTTCCATTCAAAGTGTTGAGAATAGACACTGTTATTGACCCTGTGTGACTGCTGGACATTATTATCTTCAATCCTTTCAGATGGTTCCCACCAGTCTTCATTTTCTTACACATCTGCATTGATCAATACTCATATGAATACTGGAGATCTGCAGAAATCTAAAGTGTGCTCTCTCTCTCTGTAGCTTTTTTCTCTGTTACTCTGTCCTGAGAATTCTACCGACTTAATTTTGCCAC
Source organism: Prionailurus bengalensis (assembly GCF_016509475.1). Lineage (NCBI taxonomy): Eukaryota > Metazoa > Chordata > Mammalia > Carnivora > Felidae > Prionailurus > Prionailurus bengalensis. The sequence continues at coordinate 26,079,321 of NC_057360.1, forward strand.
AGTCTCACCTTCTTCCTTCCAGCTCAAGTAGTCAGCTAGGCTCTGCCTTGCACAAACCTAGCAATTTTCTCAAGGCTTGCAAGCTGGGGTAATCATAAGACTTTTTTTTCTTTCCTGTGACTCAGAGTTCACTGTCCTTTGTTTTCTTATGTCCAGTGTCTTAGAAACCATTGTTTTATATGTTTTGCCCATTTTTTGGCAGTTTTCAGTGGGAAAATAAACATAGTTTACGTTATTCCCTCTTAGCCAGAAGTAGAAGTCCCAGTGATTCTCTCTCAGAAAGTATTGGATTGGGCTCAACAAATGACTCTGAGAAGCTTGAGAGCCACTGCTCAAGACTAAAGGATAACCTCAGGAAAAATGATGTCCTTAGGGAAGTCTTGTTTTCTTTCCTCCATAATCCTCCATAACCCCAAATTAGGGAATATTTCCTTCCTGATGCTATGGTCCTTTATTTAGCCTAGAGTACAGCCAATCATATATTCTCCTTCAAGGTTAAGATTCCAGGAAATGCTTTCTGTAACTGTCTGTTCTGTCTCTAACTCTAAATTTCCCTCTCTCTCTCCCTCATACATAGTTACTAGTAAACCTCACCAATAACCTTTGGAGGAAGATAGGTTGATTATATGTTTTATTTTGCAGACTGAAAAGTTGAAGCCCACGGGCCAGTAAAAGGCATAGGGCCTCCCCTCAACCAGAGGTAGATCTAACAGGGAAACCTCTGTGTTCCCTGCAGAGTCCATAGATTTTAACAGAGAGAAAGGCAACCCTTGGGGAAGGACTCAAAACTACCAACCTGCAGCTTGAAACCTGGAGACTGAATTCCCTTGTAATTTTTCCCAGGCAAGTGCTATTGCAAATGCTATTCTTGTCCTCAGGACTCTAATTTGGGATGAAAACACAACAGCTTGTCTATCTCAACACTCTAGTTATCACTTCCCCACCTAGAATTTCAGCTAAAGATTTTTTTTCAGCTTCACTGAACTTGTGGGGAAAAGGGCTAAACAAAAATAACTTTGAAATCCTCTCCTTGCCTCATGGCTCCAGATTCAGGAGCATCCACTGGAGAAAACTTCACTCACTCAGGTTGCAAAGGCAAGTAGAAAAGGTACATTATCCCCACTTTATAAACAAGGAAATGAAGTCCCTAATGAATTCAGTGACTGTGGGCCTGTGCAGATATAGCTCTATGTTAAGGAGAACTAAGTGAGTGCTCAGGACCTCGAAGACACAAAACTTTTGTCTCTGGTTTCACAATAGACTACACAACGAGGTAAAACAAACACCCCTTCCTGGGCATCTCAGGACTATAGTGTAACTGCTAGAGTGGTTGCCAAACTTTGCCACCTAATGAAAGGTACTCACTGACCGACCAGAGCACTTGCAGTACAGTCAAGTTGAGGCAAATAGAACATAGCAATGCTTAGAATAATAGCCAATCACAGAGTTGCTGGATGTGTTGTTGTTTTCAAGCCATCAGAACTTTGACAGTTAAACTGAATCTAGTTGTTTTATATATAATTCCATATGTAAAAAAATATAGGTCATTATGTAAATGTATGTAAATAATATAATTATATGTGAAAAATCAAAAATGTCTATGAGTAGGGAAAAAAAATGTGCCAAGGGCAGAAAATTTGAGTCAAGTTAAAATACAAAGAAGGAATGTTTTCAGAAGATGGTTTTGCCTCTTGTATGACTGAGTACTGCCTGGGCTTTACTACCACTACTTAACTACTGCTTCTTGTTGCCAATACCCATGTAACTAGAAAATGTAGAAACGGAATTGCCGGGGTTCTTGCTACTTAGTTGGGCGGCTGACAAATACACATTGAGTAAATGAAAGAAGAAATGAAACCCCTTCTATTTTTTTATTTTTTTAAATTTTTAATTATTTATTTATTTTTTCAATATATGAAATTTATTGTCAGATTGGTTTCCATAAAACACCCAGTGCTCATCCCAAGAGGTGCCCTCTTCACTACCCATCACCCACCCTCACCTCCCTCCCACCCCCCGTCAACCCTCAGTTTGTTCTCAGTTTTTAAGAGTCTCTTATGCTTTGGCTCTCTCCCACTCTAACCTCTTTTTCTTTTTTTTTTCTACCCTTCCCCCATGGGTTTCTGTTAAGTTTCTCAGGATCTACATAAGAGTGAAAACATATGGTATCTGTCTTTCTCTGTATGGCTTATTTCACTTAGCATCACACTCTCCATTTCCATCCACGTTGCTACAAAGGGCCATATTTCATTCTTTCTCATTGCCCCGTAGTACTCCATTGTGTATATAAACCACAATTTCTTTATCCATTCATCAGTTGATGGACATTTAGGCTCTTTCCACAATTTGGTTATTGTTGAGAGTGCTGCTATAAACAGTGCCCCTATGCATCAGTACTCCTGTATCCCTTGGGTAAATTCCTAGCAGTGCTACTGCTGGGTCATAGGGTAGGTCTATTTTTAATTTTCTGAGGAACCTCCACACTGTTTTCCAGAGTGGCTGCACCAGTTTGCATTCCCACCAACAGTGCAAGAGGGTTCCTGTTTCTCCACAGCCTCTCCAGCATCTATAGTCTCCTGATTTGTTCATTTTGGCCACTCTGACTGGCATGAGGTGATATCTGAGTGTGGTTTTGATTTATATTTCCCTGATGAGGAGCAACGTTGAGCATCTTTTCATGTGCCTGTTGGCCATCTGGATGTCTTCTTTAGAGAAGTGTCCATTCATGCTTGAAATGAAACTCCTTCTAGCCTACTCAGCCCTCCTTGATCCGGCCTCCGCCTACCTTTTTGTTTTCCTACCTGTCATCCTTCTTGTTGTTCACTACTGTCTAGTTTCTCTGACCCTCTTGATCTTTCTAAAGTATGACTGCACATTCTTGCCTTAAGGTCTTTGCACAAGGTGTTTCCTTTGCCTGATCAGCTCTTCTCCAGATTTCAACATGGTGGACTCTTTCTTATTGACTTTTCCTGACTTCCTAGTCTAATTAGTCACCCTATCTTATTACTCTTCTTATATTCACCTTATAATTATCATCAACTGGTATTTGTGGGCTTTTGTCTAGCTCCTTCACTAAAGTGCAACCTATTTTAATGATTAGCATGTACACAGACCATTCACTCTTGCTCCAATCAAGGCAACTTACATATAATATGTTTGGTCCTAACAATGACCCTGCAAGTTTAGTTTACTGTTATTGCCTTCATTTTACAGGTGATGAAACTGAGTCAGAGTCTGCAATGAAATTGAGGCAGGGAGAGAGATGAAATAAACTGTTGGTAACTGGCAGTGTAGGGCTTCAAACCCAGGCAGTCTGATTCCAGAATGCATGTTCTTAACTGCTCCCTATGGCCCCTCCAGCAGGGAGGTGGGGACTGTGTTAGTCAAGGTCCTCCAAAAGCTGACACCAAGATGGGATTACACTTGCAAGAGGTTTATTGGGGAAACACTAGTAAAGGAGTATGGGAAAGGAACCAGAGGAAGCTGGAAGAGAGGTTAGACTATGGTGCAGTTTTGACTCTTGTGAAGGAGAGATGGAAAAAGGGAGGAAGTAAGGAAAGAAGGAAGACCATAGATGGCAGCACAGTTTGAAGAAAATTTCATGAAGCTCAGTCAGAATCATCTGTCAGAGGAGTCTTATGTCTTCTAGGACCTGGTTTGCTCTAGTGCCTTTGCTAAGTTTAGTCATTATCTGGAAACAGCCTGTGGGAAGTATAGCCCAGGCAGGAATATGGTGATAGATTTCAGAGCACAGCAGATGGTGCTGGCAGTTAATGGCATTCCCTCAGTAGGAGTTCTGTGATGTGCATTTTCATGGTGGCCACAGGGATATTGTTTTGTTCACTACCATATCTCTGACACCTAGGCCAATGTCTAGCATATGGCAGATGCTCTATAAATGTTTGTCAACTAAATGAATTGCTCCTTAGAACATATAAGTTACTTAAGAGTTGTTTGTTGAATATGAGCAAGTAAAAGGATAAGTGAACATAAAACAAATAGAGGCAAGTTTCCTAACTGTTTTACAATTTGCCCACCACCATTATTGCTCTGGTGAAAAGCAAGCATGGGAGAAGTCAAAGTGGGGTCACAGGAGACAAAGTTTATCTACTTCACCTTTTCTTCTGGGTAATTCTGTGTTTAGGCAATGATTTACAAAGACAAGTGTATTCTCCAGGGAAAAGAATGATCCTTGGCTGTTGTTTGGGCAGATGCACTTATAGATGCTTCAGACCTGCACATTTCAAGCACTTAATCCACATGAAATAATGATGGTTCACTCTCTTGAACCCATTCCAAGCTGGCTAGATATATAACATGGTGTTATGTATAACAGAACTTCAGACCGGCTCTCAGGCTCATGATTTCCTTTTTTTTTTTTTCCTTTTCTTTTCTTTCCCTATTTCTCTCACTTTCCTTCCCTCCTTCCCTCCCTTCTTTACTTTGCTTAAAACAACAAAACTAAATAGTTTTACAGTTCTGAAGGCTGGAAACCAGGTGTGTCAGCGGGGCCATGCTCCCTCCTAGGACTGTAGGGGAGAATCCTTTCTTGCCTTTTCTAGCTTTTGGGGCCTCCCAGAAATCCATGGTGCTCCTTAGCTCATACTGCAGCACCTCGTCTCTCCATCATCATGTTTTTGTTCCCCATTGGTCTTCACCCTATGTAACCAAATTCTCCTCTTCTCTATTTTTATTTTTTTTTAATTTTTTTATACCGTTTTATTTATTTTTGAGACAGAGAGAGACAGAGCATGAATGGGGCAGGGGCAGAGAGAGAGGGAGACACAGAATTGGAAGCAGTCTCCAGGCTCTGAGCCATCAGCCCAGAGCCCGACGCAGGGCTCGAACTCAGGGACCGCGAGATCGTGACCTGAGCTGAAGTCGGACGCTTAACCGACTGAGCCACCCAGGCGCCCCTCTATTTTTATTTTTAATTCTGGTAAAATATATAAAACATGAAATTTATCACTTTAACCATTTTTTAAGAATATGATTCAGTGGCATTAAGTGCATTCACACTGTTGTACAACCATCACCACATTAATTGCCAGAGCTCTTTCCATCTTGCATCGCTGAAACTCTGTACCCATTAAATACTAACTCCCCATCCCCCTCCTCCCTCAGCCCCTGGCAGCCATCTTCTACCTTCTGTCTGTAGGACATTCCATTCCTACCATTCTTCCTTCTCTCTGTAGGAACGTGACCACTCTAGCTGTCTCATGTGAGTGGAATCATACAGTACTTGCCCTTTGGTCACTGGCTTATTTCACTTGCTATGATATCTTCAAAGCTTATCCATGTTAGAGCATGTGTCAAAATCTCCTTCCTTTTCAAAGCTAATAACATTCCATTGTATGTTGTATTAGTTTTCTGGGGCTGCCGTTATAAAATAGTACAGACTAGGTGGGTTAGACAACAGAAATTTATCTTCTCATGGATCTGGAAGTCAGAAATCTAAGATTAAAGTGTCAGCAGGTTTGGAGTCTTCTCAAGGCCCATCTCCTTGGCTTGTAGATGGCCTTGTATAGTCATTGTGTCCTCATATAGTCTCATGGTATCCTCATATGGTCATCCCTCCATCAGTGTTGTCATGGCGCTAATCTCTTTTCATAAGAGCATCAGTTATATGGGATTAGGTCCTATCCATATGACCTCAGTTTACCTTAATCACCTCTTTAAAGGCCCTGTCTCCATGTAGTCACATTCTGAGGTAGTAGGGGGTTAGGATTCAACACATGACTTTTGGGTGGGTAGGGCACAATTCAGCCCATAACACCCATGGTACAGTTATCAAAATCAGGAAGTTAATAATGATACAATTTTATTTGGTATTCTATATACCTTGTTCACATGTTGCCAGTTATCATAGGTATGTCATCTCCCAATTGAGGATCCAATCCAGGATCACACATTGCATTTAGTTATCTTGTCTCTTAGTCTGGAACAGTTCTTCCATTTTTCTGTCTTTCATGACCTTAACATTTTGAAGAGTACTGTTCAGTTACTTTAGACAATGTCCCTTAACTTGTAGGATGTTTCCCTGTGGTTAAATTCAGTTTATTCATATTTTTAAGAATGACATAGACATGATGTTTTGTCCCTCTCGGTGCATCATATCAAGAGGCATACAATGTTTATTTGTCCCATTGCTGGTGATGTTATCTTTGGTAAGGGCGGTATCTGTCAGGCTCTCCACTGTATTTTTTCCTTTGTAATAAATAAGTATCTTATGGGGAGATACTTTGAGACAGTGTATCTTTTTTCTCATACTTTTGTCTAATTTTAGCTTCCATTGATGATTCTTGCCTAACAACTATGACTTTGATGTTTGTTAAATGATGATTTTCTATTTCTAATATTCCTTCTCCATTTATTAATTCTAGTCTAATTCAAGGAAGAGATTTCCTTCCCCCCACTTTTGTGTAACTGTTCAATTATTTATTTATTTTAAAAATGTTTTTATTTTTGAGACAGAGAGAACATGAGCAGGAGAGGGGTAGAGAGAGAGGGAGACACAGAATCTGAAGTAGGCTCCAGGCTCCGAGCTGTCAGCACAGAGCCCGACGTGGGGCTCACACTCACGGACTGTGAGATCATGACCTGAACTGAAGTCGGACGCCCAACCGACTGAGCCACCCAAGTGCCCCTCAATTATTTATTTATATCTGTGTGGACTCTGGATTTTATTTTTTATCTATGACTTATAACCCAACATTATAATCAATTATTTTTATGCTCAAATTGTTCAGGATTTGGTCATTGGGAGCTCATTTTGCTGGCTGCAAAGGTGTCCTTTTGATATGAGTATTTTTCTCCTTTTATGTTTTGAGCATTTTCTAAATCCTAACCTCACAAGATGTTCCAAGCTCATCTTGTACTTTTCCTACCCTAGCCTGAAATGTGCCCTTTCTTTGAGGATCCCTGGTTCTTTTTTTGAGAATGGTATTTTATTAAGACAGTTACTTTTTCTAGAGAGAATGGGCACAAGTTGTGCTCATTGATCTAAGAGTATAATTGCTTTTTAGGCATTCTCAGTAGAGCTATGAACTGTATGTATGAATGTATACACACACCTAGAGGTATTTGTATATCTATCTGTATACATTTTTTAATCCTTGAGCTTATACTGATGCTGCCCATATAAATCCAAGCCCACAAGACTTACTCTAGCCTTCTTCCTTTCCTGATTCACAACCCCTTTCTGACAAAGAGCAACCTAACTCCCATTATCCGCAATATATTTGTTGTCTCACAGAATACACATAAAGGAGTTTCAGAATAACTAACCCATAACCTGTGGGAAATAAACCTAGTAATGAAAGTACAATGTTTATATACAGTTTTTCTTTCTTTATTTTTATCCTTAGAGTATGTAGTCAAAGTTTTCCAAAATTACTTTGATGAGTTATTCACCACCACTACCTCTTCAGTGTGGTTATGTTATTGATAATAGAATTTGATTTTATGTCCCATTTGGGGTCGTCTTCCCCACCATCCATTTTAATCATACACCTATCCTTTAAGTATGTGAGATACTATCCTTATTCTAAGACAAAACTGTAATTTCTTTTTTAATCAAGAAGTGTCACTCCCCTGTCTCTTGTACCACATTTCCATTTTTTACCCTGTTTCAACCTACTATCTCAAATCTTAGTAGTTTAGGGTTTATTCTATTTTCTTTTTTTCATAAATGAGCACATTTATATATATTTTTGTATTTTCCCTCTTACACTTTAAGCATAGTACAGACACTCTTATGAAGGCTGCTTCTATTCTCCTAACATTATACCCTAAAAATGAGTCTGTATCAGTTCATAGATAACTTCTTCATTCTTTTTATAGCTACATAGTATTGCATTGTGTGGATGTACCATAGTTTATTCAATCACTTTGCTAGATCTAAATTGTTTCTAATACTGTGCAATTATAATTCTGTATGTGTATTTTTACACTGCGGAGTGTATCTTTGGTATAAACTCCTCCAACTGCTTCTAATAATTGTCTTGACTCTTTTGCTGGGTCAATAAGTAAGCACATATATATTTTTATTATATAAGCCTAAATTCCCCTCTAAAAAAAATTATACTAGTGTATATTCCCATCAACAGTGTATGAGAGTACCTGTTTCTACATAGCATCAACTAACAAAATGTGGGGTTTTGTGTTGTTTATTTGATTTTTGTTTATTTTTTATCTTTTACCCTTCTAATGGATAAGAGATAGTATCTCAGTATAGTTTAATTTGCATTAACTTATTTTGATAAAATCTAATTGAGATTGAATGTCTTTTCATATGCTTAAGGGCCATTTTAAATATATTTTTGTGAATTGTCTAATTTTACCTGGCCTGTCTTTTTTATCAGATTTTGGGGCCTCTATTCTTAATTATTATGAATTGTTTACATATTAGGGATATTAGCTTTTGTTTGTGATATGTCTTGTAAACATTTTCTCCTGGTTTACCAGTTTCCATAACTTAGGGTATGGTGGCTCTTGCCATACAGTTTCTATTTTTTTGTACTCAAATTTATCAGAAAGATAGATGATTTAAAAACTATGTCCTATAAGATGGTTGAGTTTCCAGTAAAGGGCTTAAGATAGAATATGATCACTAATTTTTATACATTTGAATGACTATTGTGTGAAAGAGGGGTAGACTTATTTAGTGTTTCTCTAAGGTAAAGAATTCGGTTAAATGACTTGAATTTAAATTAAGTTTAAATTAAATTTAAATGACTTGAATTTAAAGGAAGCAACAGGGGCTCATGGGTGGCTCGGTCAGTTAAGCGGCCAACTTTGGCTCAGGTAATGATCTCAGAGTTAGTGGGTTCGAGTCCTGCATCAAGCTCTGTGCTGACAGCTCAAAGCCTGGAGCCTGCTTTGGATTCTGTGTCTCCCTCTCTCTTGGCCCCTCCCCTGCTCGTGTTCTCTCTCTCTCTCTCTCAAAAATAAATAAAACATTAAAAAAATTTTAAAGGAAGCATTTTTTGCCATTAATGCAACAAAGGTCTTCCTAGTGATGCATGGACCTTGGTTTCCTAAGTGGCTTATTCTGTATCACTAGAAGGTTAAAGGTTCTAGTCATGGTGTGTGTTATTCCAAAGGTCTAATATTAGCATTTGGTAAAAAAGTGAGATGCTAAGTTAAGCTGGAGTAGAGAATCAAAAATGGATTTTCCAAGACAGGAGTGCATTAAAGGAAATTTAACGTGGAGTGACTGAGCCAAACTAAGTTTGGAAAACCAAGGAAGTCAGCAAGATTTACACAAAGTTAATCAGAATGGGTCAACAAAAGAGGGGCTGGGCCAGTTTTGAAAATGTGGGTTAGTATCCTTGATGATTTTTATGAGTTCTTACTGCATGTTCAAGGTAAATTGAGTCAACATAAACTGTATCAATAGATACCGTTATTAATTTGCATGTTCTGTAAATATTTATTGAGCTTTGGCCCTGACATCGCCTAGTTGTCCCAAATATAGCAGAACAAAAAAGATATTTTTCTGATTTTATAAGGCACATGGTCCTGGCAGTTGTTACTTGCCAGCTGTGACTGTGCTTACTGGAACTTTGTTCTGAGCCAAATTATTCTACCTCGCACCTAAGAATATCAGGAAATGTCATCTCTCTGAAATTCAAGCAACTTATTTGGCCAGGCTGAACTGAACAAATTATACTGCCCATGCCTTTCATTTCAGATTCTTAAAACATTTTATACAGTGTAATCATCATGACTGTCCTATGAGAAGCGTTTCAGTACCCCATGATGATTTCAGAGGGACAAATAGAGACTTGGTGAGTCAGCAAAGGTCGAAAGCAGGTCCAAAGACCTAACAATCTCAGAATCTTCATTCAATGACTAGACCACACAGCATGGAAATTGGGCATCTTTGTGCTTTTTTTGCCCTAACAACATACAGAGACATCCATGAAATTCATGGAATACTGAAAAATTGCTTGAGATGTCAGGCTAAGGTTTACCCTAAATATCTGCTTTTCTTTCAAGCCTTGATTTTAAGCTAGCGGACTTCTGGGACATGGAATAATTGGACGTCATGGATCCTTTGAACCTCAGAGCTGGAAGGGTCCTTACAGTCCATCTACCCAATCTCCTATACTACAATGACTTAGAGAGGTTAGGAGGACTTCCCAAAACCGCAGACGGTTAACTTTCTTTTGGGGTCTTCTACACTGTTGTTCCTGTGTACCTTATCTTTATCTCAGACTATTTCCCCTATTCTCTATACTCTAGCTGGTCTGAACTTCCTTTAATTCCTCATAGGTATGATACTCTCTTTTACGTCTAAGCCTTTGCACATGCTTTTCCCACTGTTTGGATTAATTCTCCGTTATCTTTGTCTGGAGAACTCTCACTTAATTTTCTTTCTGAGCTTATCCCCTTGAGTGAGTAAAAGCCTTCTATGTTCCCATGGAACCCTTTTTATCACCCTTGGAAATGCTCATCACACTTGCAATTACATGTTTAATGCTTATATTCCCCAATAAATTAGTAAGATATTTTTGTCTTATTTCCTACTATAGCTCCAAATGCCAACCAATCATTTTTGGACGCAGTGGTTGCTCTCTATATATTTATTAGGTTAAATGGAAACCAGGACCCAAATTTAGTTTTTCTGGTTCCTGGTGTGGCACTATTTCACACTATGGTCTTGCGTCCTGGTTGAACATTATTTTCCTATGAAGGTGTTAGTGGATATTGACAAAGATCAAGTATTTTCTCTGAGGATCATCTGATTACTTGTGGTGTTTATATTAAAATTTTTTTTGATGTTTATTTATTTTTGAGAGAGAGAGAATGACAGAGTGTGGGCGGGGGGAGGGGCAGACAGAGAGGGAGACAGAGAATGGGAAGCAGGCTCCAGGCTCCAGGCTCCGAGCTGTCAAGCCCCGATCTGGGGCTTGAATCCACAAACTGCAAGATCATGACCTGAGCCGAAGTTGGACACTTAACCAACTGAGTCACCCAGGCACCAATGATTACTTGTGGTATTTCAAAAGTACCTGATGAACGAGGGATATCTGAAAGATTAGAGTGACCCAAAGTTAGATAGATGCAACCTCACATGTGATAGCGATGTCAGCAGGGCAATTTTTCAGTTAATAGGACAAAAATATACATTTGGTTTGGTCAAATTCTGTATCATGGCAAATGTGAGATGGCATTCAATGGCATTATAGTTTGCCGTTATAGCCAGGGGTTCTTGTGAATTTAAGAATACATAGGGAAATTCAAACAAAGTTTAATTTATTTATGGGCATAATAAATAAGTCAAATATTCTTACCTAACACTAACAAATGTTTAAACTGGACAATGAAATTTTAAGTAGCAGATTTATTATTATATTTTTCTATTTGGTTCTCCTTTATATTAAGGTCATAAATAATGTAAGTTAATAAGAATGTATCTTGGGGATTATTTTGTTCATGCAGGCATTTTATTTATTTTTTATGTATGCATTTTTAAAGTAGAGTGAACCAAGGTCCTGAATAATTAAGGGACTTTGCATATGGCCACATAGTGGTCGAATCATGCTGTTTGTCTTTAGCCTCAAAATGCTACCAGTATGATGTGTTTGTGTGTAGGAATGTGCAGAAGGGCAAAATCTTAAAAAGGGACTATAACATTTAGACACATATAGACACATACTCATACATGAAAAACAAATAGACAATATCTGTGGCTCCAGAATAACATGGGCCATTTGACCTTGTCAGAATCATCAGAGAAAACGCGAGTGTGCTAAATGATGCTTTGTTACCCATTAGGTTCTTTTGGAGAAATGTTCAAGTAACCAAATCAAGAAAGATAACCAGTTCAGGTTGGAAATTATGGTGGATTCTGTTTTCTTTAGGAAAAACAATCCACTTCATTTCCTTCTGAAAATTTTCACAAAATGCTCTGGTTAACCTGATTCTGCTCGGTTGGAGTTTTATGACTCCCACAGGAATCTTTCAGTCACACTGGCAGCCATTGGCCCTAATAATAATTTGGACAATATTCAATAGTTCCAAAAGCATTTTTACAGGCATCCTAGGACTACATTGATTAGGAATTTGTTTCAACAAGCCCTGAGGTTTACCTTTGATTTACAAACTCTCCCTTCATAGAGAGCACAATTCAAGAGTGCTCATAAGATTTCTGAAGGGATATCAGTGTAGAAGTCAGGATAATCTGTTGGCTTATTTTCATAGCACTTTGCAAATCCATAATCAGGTAAACGATACAAATATTTTTCAGTGTTGAGGAAGATAGCATTGTTATTAAAGTAGCAAAGACTCCCATTGTCTCCAACTTTCTGCTATAGACATAAGTAGGACTGTTGTACCCATTGGCCACTTAATTGATTACTTTCAGGAATCTATTATTTCAATTGACACTTGAACCTATGAAATTTGTCCTAATCCTTAGAATCACTATTTGGGCCTCCAGAGCCTTGATCTCATTTAGGGAATGACTGTCAAGTTCACTGCAGAAGGGCTAGACTAGCACTGTTGAATAGAATCTTCTTCGATGAAAGAAATATTTCATATCTGTTCTATTCAGTATGGTAGCCACCAAGTATAGGACTATTGCGCACTTGAAATATAATGTGACTGAGAAGCTGAATTCTTTTCTTTTTAATTTTTTTAATGTTTTATTTATTTTTGATACAGAGAGATACAGCATGAGCAGGGAAGGGGCAGAGAGAGAGGGAGACACAGAATGTGAAGCAGGCTCCAGGCTCTGAGCTGTCAGCACAGAGCCCGACGCGGGGCTCGAACCCACAAACTGTGAGATCATGACCTGACCTGAAGTCGGACGCTTAACCGACTGAGCCACCCAGGTGCCCCGTCTTTTTTAATTTAAGTTTAGTGGTCCTATTATCAGACAGCACAGAGGCTATGCAGGATCACTTCTATCGACATCCCACTGGCCAGAACCCATTCTTATTGTTTCAACCTAATTGCAAACTGTACTGGGAAATGTAGTCTTCCATGGGCTCAAGATGAGGAAAATAGAATTGGTGAACATCTAGCAAGCCTGTTTCATAGATTGTCCATCTGGTCATAAAGGTCTTTTTTTACTCTTGTTTCACACATAACACATACTCACCACTCAAGGGTCCACTTAGTTCCTGCACCTTGCTTAAAGTTCAGGAACCCTGGTGTCATGCAGTCGTCTTCCTCAAGTCCAGATGCAGCTTTTATTAGCTTGGCAACTGATAAAATAAATAGAAATTTATATGCTTCTCTTTGTCTGTCCCCCTTACACCAATATAAACCAATGGAACAGGGCTGGGATAACTACAGTAAATACTCCATCAGAAACAGGAAGAGTAGAGACGCTGTACTTGTCTGGAGAAATTCTGGAATTCAGTTTAGGCAGGTGTTATAAATGCATCCATGCATGAGGTGGGTGATTCTTTGATTATACCCTGATTCTGGGAACAGTTCTCTTGTTCATTGTTCTTTGTGGCTCCTGGTTCCTCCAGGGGTGGCTCCTCCTGGAGGAACCAGGAGCCACCCCACCCCCTACCCCGCAGTGCATAATTTTTCTTAACCACATATGAAATGCTCTTTGGGGGAATTGTGCAGATTTTGAAGCTTGCCTGGCTCATGGAAATTTTAAGAATTGTTCTAAGTTTTGAACAGTCAAAGCCTTTTTTTAGTCCAGATTCATGGTTTCTTAGGCAATCTAATCCCCTCAAAAATGTAGTGGGCTTCTAATCTATTTTCAGTCTATTTTGTATGCCAGTAACCATACCCACTTTCTTCTAACACTTTAGAGTTAGAAGCAGTCCGATTTTACAATCCTGAAAAATTCCTGGACTCTCTATTCGTTTCATTTCTGCTTACAAGCAAGCTGATTCTCTTAGGAATTCATCTCTTTCTTTTAATACCTTGTAAAATGCAGCCAATAGTAGGCAACACATGCTAGTAGCATCCTGCCTTCTGAATTCTTCCCCTAAAGCTCCAAGGTCATTAGACATGTGATCTGACATCCAGGTCACAATATGGTATTTCAAGTTCTAATGTTTCACCAAATGTATGGAACTGCTTAACATGTATTTTGATTTTCTTTTTTTTAGCCTCCAACATTGGTTTGCTTGCCACTCAGTGCTGATTTTTTAGGCACTGGCACAAATTCTAGGCTTTTGCTTTCAGCAGCATCTCAATTCAGGATACCAATTTCTATGTTGGAGAAATTTATACTCCCTGCTCTAACCATAGCTCGCAAGGCTCAGTGGCTTAGCACCACAAAGGTTCATTTCTTGCTTACACCTTATCCAGTGCTGGTTAAAGGCTTTGCTTGGGGCTGTCTGCTTGGCAGTGACTCCAGGTCTCAGTTTTTTTTGTAACCTGTGAAATTGTCATTTAAACATGTGGCTTCTGGGGTGTCTGGTGGCTCAGTTGGTGAATCATCCAACTCTTGATTTCAACTCAGGTCATGATCTCATGGTTCTTGAGTTTGAGCCCCATGTAAGGCTCCATGCAGAGTGTGGAGCCTAGTTGGGATTCTCTTTCCCTCTGCCCCATTTCCTCTGCTCATGCATTCTCTCAAAATACATATATACATACATACATACATACATACATACATACATACATACATAAAACACATACAACATGTGGCTTCCAAAAGCACCATTAAAAAGAGAGAAGGGGTAATTGTGCAGAAAATTTTTATGGTCAGTACTGAAAGTGATGTGTATCACTTCTAACCCACATCCCAGTAGGCAGAATGTGGTGCCCTCAATCTGATTTCAAAGGAGACTGAGAAATGTAGCATTTCTTTGTGCACAAGAAATTGGATTGACAAGCATCTAGCCTCCTTCTGCCACACTAAGGATGTTCCAGGTTTGTGCGTGCGTGTGTGTGTGTGTGTGTTTACATTTATTTATTTTTGAGAGACAGAGAACAAGTGGGGGAAGGACAGACATAGAAGGAGACAGAGAATCTGAAGCAGGCTCCAGGCTCTGAGCTGTCAGCACAGAGCCTGATGCGGGGCTCGAACCCACAAACTGTGAGATCATAACCTGAGCCAAAGTTGGATACTCAACCAACTGAGCCACCCAGGCGCCCCAGGATGTTCCAGGTTCTTTATCATTGTTATCTCATTCCTCACAGCAGCCCTATGTGGAAGGTATCATTATCCCCATCTTATAGACAGAGACTGGAAAGAGTTTACACTCTTAGTCACTCCTTATCATGTTACCCAAAATTGAGTTCTCTTCACGAGGTAGCATCAAGGAAGTTGAACAACTGGCTACCATTTAACCAGGTGATCTCACTTCAGTCCAGATTTCAGTCATCACTTCTGAGCACTAGAAAGTGATTTTGGCTTGCTGAGAGTGAATTGGTTACTCAAAGTAGCTTTACATTAGCTAAACTCACAGGAATTGCTGTGTATGTCACTTTAATAATTTACTAACTTATGAAAAGAAATAATAATTGTCATGTTGGCTAGAATTTCATGTAGGTGTGATGTACTCTGTAAAAAAGTTTTTTTTTTCTTTGAGAGAGCACAGGTATGGAAGGGGCAGAGAGAAGGGGGAAAGAGAGAGAATCCCAAGCAGGCTCCGCACTGTCAGTGCAGAGACCGATGTGGGGCTTGAACTCATGAGCCAGGGGATAATGACCTGACCTAAAACCAAGAGTTGGCCACTTAATTGACTGAGCCACCCAGGTATCCCAATATACTCTTTTTTAAAAGTCTGGTGACATTCAGGGATGGATGAGAGGGGTGGGATATCAGGAGTCACCTGAAGGGCATTTCAGCCCATACATGCCTACTTGCCTTCTCCATCGTGGTGTCCCCAAAACCTGTAGAAAGTACACTAGGCGATTCTCAGGTAACCACCCTATCTTCCACTCTCTCCTCTTGAACCACATCCACCATAAAGAAGCAGAGCTCTCTGGAAAGGTAAATGCTCCAGGAATAGGCAAACAGAATAAAGGCATTTATTTAGATGAGGTTCTGCTCCCCAGATAAGAAGGCTTAAAATCCTTTAGTGCACTATAGAGAGGACCTTACCAGTAAGGACTTAAAAGTTCTGCCAACATTGGCCTCTTGCTGTATACTTTCTGCTGTATACTTTTTATGTAGTTTAAGTTTAATCCCTCTGAATTACCTTTTTCTAAGTTTCCTTTGCTAATCAACCCCACCCTATTACATGCTTTCTTGAGTTGTACTCATATATTCATTTGGGTTACAGTCAAAGTTTACTGTCTTTTAAGATGCTTTTGCATATCTCTCTTGTAACCTATTATGTGCTGAGTCATAATTCTGTAAGGCAAATCTACTGCCTTCCTAAATTCTGGATAGTGTCTTATTTTTGCCTCTAAGTATCCACTGTAAATTATAAAAAAAATAAAGTATGGCATAGAAGAAGTAAACAACTTCCTTCTGCTTTGAGGTTTCTCCTTATTTCTTCTCCCTTAATGCTGTATTAATCAATTATCAGACTTAGAAAGACCCAAGAGGAATAGACTCTTTTAAGGGAAGGATGACAGATTTGTGGTGTTAGCATAGTCACTTGCCTCTCCTGTGTCTGTGGCCAGTGTCAGTTCTGGATCTTGGCTGAGTTAGTCATCTGAACTTTGCAACCGACACGAAACATTCCTATCCCTTTTTAAGTTTTGTCACTGGTGAAGACATAAATTCTCGACATATTTTAAGACTATCAGAGTCATAATTTTGTTTGGATATTACTTGATTAAAATATAGAGAAACTGAGTAAAGAGTGAAAAAGAAATCTCTGAATTCCAGGGGATGTTGAGATTGCTCTGTGGGGGACACCAGTGTCCTGGGTGGAAAGTAAAACTTACGTGATCCTCAAGAGCTCTTCCAACCCTGACATTTTGGAGCTTAATGGCTCTTCTTAGGTTCCTCAGCCACTTTTTCTTGGAGTAACTGTATGTCTAGTAGCTTCTCCAGACTATGTTTTTGCCACTGGCCTCTCCCCACCTTCCACTGAAATTCCTTTCCCATTGAGAACTAGCTCTCAATTGAAATCTGTGTATAGCATCTTAATAAATGTCCCAGGTGGAGCAGCACCCTGGATTTTAGGATTTTTTTTTCATTTTATTGTTATTCTCTTAGTGCTTCCATAGGAGATGCTAGCTTTCTGAGTTGCCTGTGTAAAATGAATAATGGGCCAAGGGATAAGGAGGGTTATCATTCAAGGCCATCTTCTGTTCACTTAGACCACATAAGAATGGCTGTGGTAAGGCCTCAAGGGAGCCTGAATGGGCTTTGTTAAAGCATTCCCTCTCACTGCCCTGTGCTTAGCCAATCCTGGGAACTCAGGGGCATAGGGAGGCTGGTTGGCATTGGCTTATGCAAGCCAATTGTTTGCTTCTTTGGTTTTGAGTGTAGTTGACACACAATGTTGCATTAGTTTCAGGTGTATAAGGTAGTGATTCAGCCTCTCTATATGTTGTGCTGTGCTCACCACAAGGGGGGCTACCACCTGTCACCATGCATACAATATTGCTGACTATATTCCCTATGCTCTTTTATTCCCATGACTTACTCCATTCCATACCTGGAAGCCTCAATCTCCCACTCCCCTTTACCTATTTGCCCATCTCCTCCCCATCCCCCCGCCCTTTCTTTCTGGTAACCATCAGTTCTCTGTATTTATAGGTCTAATTCTGCTTTTTGTTTATTCATTTGTTTTTTCAGATGCCATATATGAGTGAAATCATATGGTATTTGTCTTTGTCAGTCTGACTTATTTACCCTTGAGGTCTCTCCATGTTGTCACAAATGACAAACCAATTGTTCGTATCTCTTCCCAAGCCCCATATTCAGTAACTTCATATTGGTAGCTTAAAAACAGATATAATGGGAGTATTTGTACCATGGAAATTGGCAAATGCTACAAATTAAAGTTTTTTTTTTTCTTGAAGTGTCAGTTGCTAGACATTTAGCAGCAAACTATTGTCCAAAGTTATGGTCATAGCAATGTGTTAGCTCAATGAGGTCAAAGGATACTGAAATAGGGATCTAGTCACCTGTATATTTCACAGAAAACTGAAAAGAGCTTCTTAATTCAAGCCTGTTGCATTATAAGTGTATAATAATAATCATATTGTGAATAGAAGCAAGGTCTAAATACAACACTTATATATCATCTTTCCATATTCCTATGACCTATGTTTTTAAAAAATTTTAATGTTTGAGATTTTATGGGCTTTTAACACTGATTAAGTAATTTATGAAACTTCTTTATTTTTCATGGACATTCAAATAAAATGTCATTAAGACTAATGGATGTTTAGGCTTCTCAAATTTCTGAAATGATGCTTTAAATTGCTTTTTTTCTCTAAATAAAATGTAATACAAGGGAGCTTCCGTACCAAAGTTGATATCCATTGATTGTTAGCAGAAGATTGGCACTCCAATTTTCATTAGAGAATTGGAGACTACATCTGCAACAATTGAGAAATAGTGGAAAAATTGCAAAAATTATTTTTTAAGACAGAGAAATGTGGAAGCAATAGGACCAGACAAACTAGATAAAAGATTCTTGAGAAGGGAAGACCTATTCCTATGTGAGCTGATAATGGCATCATTTTGTTGCCTGAGGGTAGTTTACAAATCAGGAAAAGGACTGGATATTAGCTTGGGCCCAGGCAGAGGCTGGATACTGGGGAAAACTGAAATTAGCAGTCTTTGGTTTTCAGCATGTTAACTCTGTGTGCTTTGGTTGGCTGCCTTTGCATTTATCCTGTTTGGAGTTTGATTCTCGACCATGATCTCCTCAGTTATTATTTCTGCCCCAATCTCTCCCTCTCCTTCTGGGATTTATAGACATATTGTAAGTTTGTTTTTAAACTGTATTCTATACATCAATTACTCTCTTCTCTGTTTTTAAAAACTTCTTCCTTATTATGCTTTTTCTTGAGTATTTTCTCCTGATATTTCTTTGCTTCACCAATTCTGCCTTCTCCTCTGTCCAGTCTGCTGTTGAAACTGTCGGGTGAGTTTTTAATTTCAGTGAAGCTGAGGAGAAAAGCAGAAGAAAATCTTTCACAGTTTGCTGGTAAAATACATAGAACAAAATTTACAATGTTAGCCACTTTTTAAGTATACAGTCAGTGGGATTAAGTACATTCTTATTATTGTGCAAACATCAACATCATCAATCCAGAACTCTTCTTACCCTGCAAAATTGAAATTCTATTTGCATTAAACAAGAACTCCTGATTACCTCTTCCCCCTGCCCCCAGCCTCAGCAACCACCATTCTACTTTCTGTCTCTGATTATGATGACTCTAAGTACCTCATGTAAGTGGAATCATACAGTACTTATTTTTTTGTGACTGGCTTATTTCACTTAGGATAATGTACTCAAGGTTCATTCATGTGGTATTATATGTCAGAATTTATTTCCTTTGTAAGGCTGGAGATATCTATACATATCTACATAGATATATGTAGATCTCTCCCCCCCACCCCATTTTGCTTATCCATTCATCTGTCCGTGGACACTTGCTTCCAATTTTTAGCTATTGTGAGTACTGCTGTGAACATAACACACAAATATCTCTGAGACCCTGATTTTAATTCTTTTGAGTAAATACCCAAAATTAGGATTGCTGAATCATATGGTAATTCTATTTTTAATTTTTTGAGGGTCCACTATACTGTTTCCCACAGTGACTGTACCATTTTACATTCCAATGAACAGTTCACCCAGGGTTCCAGTTTTTCCACAACCTTGCTATCACTTCTTTCTGTTTTTTTATTCCATTTTTTTTTTGTTTCAAGTTTTTATTTAAATTACAGTTACTTGGGGTGCTTGGGTGGCTCAGTCAGTTAAGCGTCTGACTCTTGGTTTCAGCTAAGGTCATGATCCCAGAGTCATGGGATTGAGCCCACGTCGGACTCCATGCTGACCATGGAACCTGCTTAAGATTCTCTCTCTCTCCCTTTGCCCCCCTCCCCTGTGCTCTCTTTCTCATCAGTCAATCCAGTTAGTTAACATATAGTGTCAGATTAGTTTCAGGAATAGAATTTGGTGATTCATAGAGCACCTGGGTGGCTCAGTCGGTTGAGTGTCCAACTTTGGCTCAGGTCATGATCTCACAATTTGTGGTTTTGAGCCCCACATCGGGCTCTGTGCTGACAGCCCGGAGCCTGGAGCCTGGAGCCTGCTTTGGATTCTGTGTCTCCCTCTCTATCTGCCCCCTCTCCTGCTCACACTCTGTCTCTCTCTGTCTCTCAACAATAAATAAATGTTAAAAAAATTTAAAAAAGGGGCGCCTGGGTGGCGCAGTCGGTTAAGCGTCTGACTTCAACCAGGTCACGATCTCGTGGTCCGTGGGTTCGAGCCCCGCATCGGGCTCTGGGCTGATGGCTCAGAGCCTGGAGCCTGTTTCCGATTCTGTGTCTCCCTCTCTCTCTGCCCCTCCCCCGTTCATGCTCTGTCTCTCTCTGTTCCAAAAATAAATTTTAAAACGTTGAAAAAAATTAAAAAAAATAAATAAAAAGAAAAGAAAAAAATTAAAAAAAAAAGAATTTAGTAATTCACCAATTACATATGACACCCAGTGCTCATCACAAGTGCCCTTCTTAACACCCATCACCCATTTAAACCATCTCCCCACCCACTTCCTCTCTAACAATCCTGTTTGTTTTCTGTAATTATAAGTATGGT
This sequence comes from Prionailurus bengalensis, assembly GCF_016509475.1. Classification (NCBI taxonomy): domain Eukaryota; kingdom Metazoa; phylum Chordata; class Mammalia; order Carnivora; family Felidae; genus Prionailurus; species Prionailurus bengalensis. Next base: position 26,099,987 of record NC_057360.1, read on the forward strand.
TTACCTCTCTTCCCTTCCCCCCTCCCAGTTCCATGTACTATATATTTTTTTATTGTTTGTTTATCTTTGAGACAGAGACACAGAGACAGAGCATGAGCAGGGGAGGGGCAGAGAGAGAGGGAGATACAGAATTCGAAGCAGGATCCAGGCTCTGAGCTGTCAACGCAGAGCCCCACACGGGGCTCAAACTCACAAGCCACAAGCCACTTTGACCTCAAAGTTGGATGCTTAACAGACTGAGCCACCCAGGTGCCCCATCTATTTTGTTTCTTAAATTCCACAAATGAGTGAAACCATAGGTATATTTCTTTCTCTGACTGATTACACTTAGCATAATATAATCTGGCTCCATCAACATCACTGCAAATGGCAAGATTTAATTCTTTTTTATAACTAATCTTCCCTTGTGTGTGTGCGTGTGTACGCACATACATACCACAACTTCTTTATCCATTCATCAGTTGGTGGACATTTGGGCTCTTTCCATAGTTTGGCTATTACCGATAATGGTGCTATAAACATCAGGGTGCATGTGTCCCTTCAAATCAGTATTTTTGTATCCTTTGGGTAAATACCTAGTAGTGCAGTTGCTAAGTCATAGGGTAGTTCTATTTTTAACTTTTTGAGGAACCTCCATACTGCTTTCCAGAGTGGCTGCACCAGTCTTCATTCCCACCATCAGTGCAAGAGGGTTCCCCGTTCTCTGCATCCTCACCAACATCTGTTGTTTCCTTCATTGTCAATTGTAGCCATTCTGACAGGTATGAGATAATATCTCATTGTGGTTTTGATTTGTGTTTTCCTAATGATGAGTGATGTTGAGCATCTTCTCATGTGTCTATTAGCCATCTAGATGTCGTCTTTGGAAAAATGTCTATTCATGTCTTCTGCTCATTTCATAACTGGATTATTTTTGGAGCGGGGGGAGGTACTGAGATTGATAGGTTTTTTATATATTTTGGATACTGAGCCTTTATCAGATACGTCATTTGCAAATATCTTCTCCCATTCTGAAGGTTACCTTTTATTTTTGGTGATTGTTTCCTTTGCTGTGCAGAAGATTTTTATCTTGATGAGGTTCCAATAGTTCATTTTTGCTTTTATTTCCCTTGCCTCCAGAGACATGTCTAGAAAGAAATTGCTGTGGCCAATGTCAAAGAGGTTAGGCCCTATGTCCTGCTATAGGATTTTGATGGTTTCCTCTCTCACATTTAGGTCTTTCATCCATTTTGAATTTATTTTTGTGTATGGTGTAAGAGAGTGGTCCAGGTTCATTCTTCTGCATGTTGCTGTTCAGTTTACGCACCACCATTTGTTGAAGAGACTGTCTTTTTTTCCCCTGGATATTCTTTTCTGCTTTGACCATATAGTTGTAGGTCAATTTCTGGGTTTTCTATTCTGTTCCATTGATCTATGGGTCTATTTTTGTACCAGTACCATACTCTCTTGATGACTACAGGGTTGTAATATAACTTGAAGTCCAGAATTGTAATGCCTCCAGCTTTGGCTTTCTTTTTCAGGATTGCTTTGGCTATTTGGGGTCTTTTGTGGTTCCGTGTGAGTTTTAATATTGTTTTTTATAGCTCTGTAAAAAACGTGGTAGTATTTTGATAGGGATTGCATTAAATGTGTCGATTTTTTTGGGTAGTATTGACATTTTAACAATAGGTTTCTTCCAATCCATGAGAATAGAATGGTTTTCCATTTCTTGGTGACATCTTCAATTTCTTTTATAAGTGTTCTATAGTTATCAGAGAACAGATCTTTTTACCTCTTGGTTAGGTTTATTCCTTAGGTCTAATTGTTTTTGATGCAATGGTAAATGGGATCAATTCCTTGACTTCTCTTTCTGCTGCTTTATCATTTGGTGTATAGAAATGCAACAGATTTCTATATGTTGATTTTTTTTTATCCTGTGACTTTACTGAACTTGTGTACCAGTTCTAGAAAATTTCTTGTGAAGTCTTTTGGGTTTCCTACATACAGTATCATATTTTCTGTGAATAGTAAAAGTTTAACTTCTTCCTTGCTGTTTTGGATGCCTTTTATTTCTTTTTGTTGCCTTATTGCTGTGGTTAGGACTTACAGTACTATGTTAAATAACAGTGGTGAGAGTAGACATCTCCATATTATTCCTGATCATAGAGGAAAAGCTCTCAGTTTTTCCCCATTAAGGATGATATTACCTGTGGGTCTTTTTTATATGGTGTTTGTGATGTTGTGTTATGTTCCCTCTATCCCTACTTTGTTGAAGGTCTTTATCAAGAATGGATGCTGTACTTTGGTCAAATATTTATTCTGCATCTATTGAGAGGATCATATGATTCTTATCCTTTCTTTTATTAATGTGGTATATCATGTTGATTGATTTGTGAACATTGAACCACCTCTATAGCCCAGGCATAAATCCCACTTGATCATGGTGAATAATTCTTTTAATGTACTGTTGGATTTGCTTTTCTAAGATCTTCTTGAGAATTTTTGCATTTATGTTCATAAGGAATATTGGCCTGTAATTTTCTTTTTTAGAGGAGTCTGGTTTTCGAATCAAGGTAACACTGGCTTCATAGAGTGAGTTTGGAAGTTTTCTTTCCATTTCAATTTTTTGGAACAGTTTGAGAATAATGGTTATTAACTCCTCTTTAAATGTTTGGTAGAATTCCCCTGGGAAGCCATTTGGCCCTGGACTTGTGTTTGTTGGGAGATATTTGATTAATGATTTGATTTCTTTGCTGGCTATCAGTCTGTTTGAGTTTTCTATTTATTCCTATTTCAGTTTTGGTAGTTCATGTATTTCAAGGGATTTATTCATTTCTTCTGGATTCCCCAGTTTGTTGGCATATAATTTTTGGTAATATTCTCTTGTAATTATTTGTATTTCTGTGGTGTTGGTTGTGATCTTACCTTTCCCATTCATGATTTTATTTATTTGTGTCCTTTCTCTTTTCTTTTTGATAAGTATGCCTAGGGATTTATCAGTTTTATTAATTCTTTCAAAGAACCAGCTCCTGGTTTCATCGATCTGCTCTGTTCTTTTTTGTTTGTTTCTATATCATTTATTTCTGCTCTAATCTTTATTATTTCCTTTCTTCTGCTGAGTGTAGGCTTCAATTATTGTTCTTTTCTAGCTTTTTGAGGTGTAAGGTTAGGTTGTGTATTTGAAATTCCTCTTGTTCCTTGAGGTTTGTATTTCTATAAGGTTTATATTTCTATAGGTTATATTTCTATATACTTCCCCTTATGACTGCTTGTTCTACATCTCAAAGGTTTGGGACCATTGTGTTTTCATTTTTATTTCCATGTACTTTTTAAATTCTTTTATTTTCCTGACTGACCCATTCATTCTTTAGTCAGATGTTTTTTAACTTCTGTGTATTTGTGGCTTTTCCAAATTTTTTTCTTGTGATTGACTTTAAGTTTCATAGAGTTGTGGTCTGAAAATGTGCATGGTATGATTTCAGTCTTTTTGTACTTGTTGAGACCTGATTTGTGACCCAGTATGCAATCTCTTCTGGAGAATGTCCTATGTGCCCTCAAAAAGAGTGTGTGTGGGGGGGGGGGAAAGGGGGTGCCTGGGAGACTCTGTTGGTTAAGAAGCCAACTCTTGATTTCAGCTTAGATCATGATCTCACAGTTGTGGGACTGTTGGGCCCCATGTTGGGCTCAGTGTTAACAGTGCAGAGCCTGCTTAGGATTCTCTCTCTCCTCTCTCTTCCCCTCCCCCACTTATGTTCTCCCTCTCTCTCTCTTTCAAAATAAATAAACATGAAAAAATTTTTAATAAAAAAATATATTTCTTTGTTTGATTTTCTGCTTAGATGATCTATCCATTGCTGCAAGTGGGGTGTTAAATTCCCCTACTATTACTGTATTATTATCAATAAAATTTTTTGTTATTGTTTTATATGTTTGGGTGCTTCAAGTTGAGGGCCTAAATATTTACAATTATTGGATTTTCTTGTTTAATAGGCCCCTTTATTATGATACAGTACCCTTCTTCATCTTTGGTTACAGTCTGTGGTTTAAAAGTCTGCTTTGTCTGATATAAGTATGGCTCCTCTGGCTTTCTTTGATGTCCATTAGCGTGATAAATCGTTCTCCATCCCCTCCCTTTCAATCTGCAGGTGTCTTTAGGTCTAAAATGGGTCTCTTGTACCCTGCATATAGATGGGTCTTGTTTTTTTTATGCATTCGGACACCCTATGTTTTTTGATCGGAGCAGTTAGACCATTTACATTCAGAGGGATTATTGATAGATAGGAATTTAGTGCCATCGTATTGCTTAGTAAGTCGTTTCTGGAGGTTTTCTCTGTTCTTTTCTAGTCATTGTCACTTTTGGTCTTTTTTTGCACTCAAAGAGTCCTCTTTAATATGTCTTGCAGGGCTGGTTTAGTGGCTATGAACTCCTTTAGTTTTTGTTTGTCCGGGAAACTCTTTATCTCTCCTTCTATTCTGAATGAGAGCCTTGCTGGATAGAGTATGTTGGCTGCATATTTTTCCCATTCAGCACATTGAATATTATCATGCCACTCCCTTCTGGCCTGCCAACTTTCTGCGGAGAGATCTGCTGCTAACCTGACTTGTCTTCCCTTGTAAATTAGGGACTTCTTTTCTCTTGCTGCTTTTAGAATTTTTTCCCTTATCTCTGTATTTTGCAAATTTAATTATGATCTACTTTGGTGTTGGCTTGACCCCCCCCTCTTTTTTTTTTTAAATGGGATTTCTCTGGTCCTGGATTTGGCTGTCTATTTCCTTTCCTAGATTAGGGAAGTTTTCAGCTATAATTTCTTCAAGTAAACTTTCTTCTCCCTTCTCTTTTTCTGGGATTGTTTTGATACAAATGTTATTATACTTTTGTATCACTAAGTTCCCCAAGTCTACCTCTATAACCTAATATTTTTTCCCTCTTCTTTTCAGCTTCATTATTTTACATAATTTTATTCTCTATGTCACTTAATCCTTCCTCCGTGTCTTCCAATCCTTGTGGTCATTACATTCAGTTAAGTTTTGCATCTCAGTTATAATATTTTTTTTTTATCTCCACCTGACTAGTTTTTAGGTCTTTTATCTCTGCAATAAGGGATTCCCTGCTTCTATGCTTTTCTCAAACCCAGCTTGTATCCTTATGGCTGTTGTTTTAATTTGGGATCAGGCATATTATTTACATCTGTTTCACCTAGATCCCTGGCCGTGACCTTTTTTTGTTCTCTTTTAGGGTGAAATTCCTGTGTCTTGGCATTTTGTCTAGGTCTCTGTCTCCTCTGTGTTAGGAAAGCCTGTTATGTTTTCTCCTAGAGTAAGCAGTTTTCTGCTCCTAAAGTAAGTGGCTTTATTAAGAAGAGGTCATATACTGTCCAGGGCTCAGAGCTTCAGAAAATGTTTCTGGTGCATGCTGTGTGCACTGTGCTGCTGCGTTTTGGCTGCTCTTTCCCTCAGGTCAGTCCTCTGCAGAGTTTCTCCATGCCTGCAGTGGGGAATGTTTGGACCTTGGCCAGAGTTTGGCAAGTTTTAACTAGCTGTGCTCCAGTCTGTTAAAAGAGACCTCATGGTATTTTCACCAGAGCTGAAACTTTGCAGTGCTCTATGGTCAGTAGACTTGGTGTGTGGGGGCGGTTTGTGCTGGTCCTCTGGGAGGGTGGGCCTGCTGCTCAGGTTCTTAGGCGCAGTTGCGCTAGTAAAACAGCACCTGCGGCACAAAGAGGGGGGCGGGGCTTGTTATACGTGGTTTAGGCCACCACTGTTGGCATTGCTCTGCTTACTGAAGTTAGTTTATGCTGAGGTGCATGGGAGAGAAATGGCACCAGAGTTCTCCTTCATCCCCAGAGAGAGGAGGTTGTGCCTGTCACTGTCTGGATAGCCCTCACAGAACAGTGAACAATCTCCGCTCCATCCCTCAGATCCCTGCCTGCACCCTGTGTCTGGGCTGTGTGCCCACCTGGTGAATGCAGTGTACCTGTGTTTTTTCCCAGGCAGGCCGACTGAGTTTTAAAACTTCAAACGTGGGGCACCTGGGTGGCTCAGTCAGTGGAGCATCTGACTCTTGATTTTGGCTCAGGTCATGATCTCATGTTTTGTGGGATCTAGCCCTGCATTGGACTCTGTGCTGACAACAAGAGCCTGCTTAGGATTTTCTCTCTCCCTCTCTCTCTCTGCCCCTCCTCTCCTTCTCAAATAAATGAACATTAAAAAAATAATAAAACCTCCAACTTTAGGGACCTGGCATGGTGTGGACCTATGCTGGTCCTCTGGGGGAGAGTCTTGCCACATGGGGCTGATGCAGGTTTGTGCCAGAAGGGCAGTCTCACCAGAATGCAGGAAATTGGAGTTTGAAATAAAGTGCAGCAAAAAGCCGTGTCCAGTTTAGCCACCCTCAGCAGGTGTCCCTGTGCCTATGCTGAGAGGCAGGGGAGAGTAATGGCACCTGCCAGCTCTTTTGTCCCCAGAGAGGCAATGCCATATCTCCCAGATGTGCTCCAAGAAGGGGGAACGATCCCTTCCAGTACAACAGGGGATCTTCAGATCTCACCTTCCACTGTCTGTTCTCCTTCTCCACAGGAGCTCTGTAGCACCTGTCAGCCTCCACACAGGCCACAATGTGGACCTCCAAAACTTAGAAGTCTTTGAGCTACACTGGTTGTAAAAACTCATGACAATCAGCCCCTCCTGTTTTCCCAGTCAATGACATTGGGGAAATGTTTTCTTTGTGTGATCCCCTGTGTGCTCTCCCTCTCCTCTCCTCTCCTCTCCTCTCCTCTCCTCTCCTCTCCTCTCCTCTCCTCTCCTCTCCTCTCCTCTCCTCTCCCCTCCCCTCCCCTCCCCTCCCCTCCCCTCCTCCCCTCCCCTCCCCTCCCCTCCCCTCCCCTCCCCTCCTCCCCTCCCCTCCTCCCCTCCCCTCCCCTCCCCTCCTCCCCTCCCCTCCTCTCCATGATCAGGGCTCCTTCCCTTTTGCAGCACCCCATGATCCTTTTCTCCCCTAAATCATGTCTCCTCACCTCCTATCTTCCATGATGTGGCCTCTTCTCTCCTTCTAGTTGTGCCATTTGTGCTTTCTGTCCTCAGATTGATTTCTTGGGTGTTCAGAATGATTTGATATTTATCTAGCTGTATTCAAGGGCAAGCCCAGGGTCCTTCTACTTCCCTGCCATCTTAGCTCCCTGTTTCTTCTAATATATATTAGTCATCCTAATGGGTATGAGATGCTACCTCATTGTAGTTTTGATTTGCATTTCCCTAATGATTAGTGATATTTAGCATCCTTAATTATGCTTATTGTCTTTTTGTATACCTTCTTGAGTTAAATGTCTATTCAAGTTCTTTGCTTATTTTTTAATTGGGTTGTTTGATTTTTGTCCTTGGGGTTTAGAAATTATCTATTCTGGATATTAATCTCTTATCAGATACATAATTTGCAAATATTTTTCCCATTTTATGGATTGCCTGTTTACTCTATTGATAGTGTCTTTTGATGTACAAATTTTAAAAATTTTTATCAAGTTCAATTTGTCTATTTTTTTCTTTTGTTGCCTGTGCCTTTGTTGCCATATACAAAAATCATTGCCAAATCTAATGTCATGAATCTTTTGTCCTACAGATTATTCTAAGAGTTTGATAGTTTAGGGTCTATATTTTGGTCATGAATCCACTTTAAGTTAACTTTTGTATATGATCTTAGTTCAAGATTCAGTTCCATTATTTTGATTGTGGATATCTACTTCTTCCAGAACCATTTGTTGAAAAGATGGCCTTTTCTCCATTGAATGGTCTTGGCACCCTTGTTGAAAATCGTTTGACTGTATATGCAAGGATCGATTTCCTGACTCTTTGTTCCATTGATCTATATGCCTGAATTCATGCAAGTACCACAGTTTTGCTTCCTGTAGCTTTGTAGTAAGTTTTGAAGCAGGAAGTGTGAATCTTTATCTTTGTTCTTTTTCCGGCTTGTTTTAGTGATTTGAGATCACTTTAATTTATATATAAATTTTATGACAGATTTTTCTATTTATGCAGAAGAAAAAAAAAGGGAATTGGGGATTACATTAAATGTTTAGGTCATTTGGGTCATATTGGCATCTTAACAATATTAAGTTTTCTAATCTATGAACATAAAATGTCTGTACATTTATTTATGTCGTCTTTATTTTCTTTCGGAAATGTCGTTTTCATCATACAAGTCTTTTGCCACCTTAGTTAATTCCCAAGGATATTTTTGGAAGCTATTGTAAATGGAATTGTTTTCCTAATTTCTTTTCTCAGGTTGTCCATTGTTAGTGTGTAGAAATGCAACTGATTTTTGTTTATTGACTTTGTGTCCTGCTACTTTGCTGAATTTGTTTATTAATTCTAACAGGTTTTTTTTTGTGTGTGGAATTTTTAGCTTTTTACATATAAGATCATATAATCTGCCAACAGAGATCATTTACTTTCCAATTTTAGTGCATTTAACTTCCTTTCTTCACCTAATTATTCTGGCTAGAATTTCCAGTATTGTGTTGAACGGAAGTGGGGAAAGTGGGCATCTTTACTTTGTTTGATCTTACAGAAAAAGCTTTCAGGCTTTTTTTTTTTTTTTTTTTTTTTTTTTTTTTTTACCATCAAATATATTTGCTGTGGGCTTTTTATACATAGCTTTTATTATATTGAGATAGTTTTCTTCTGTTCCAAGTATGTTGAATGTTTTTCTTTTTTTTTCTTGTTTTTTAAATGTTTTTCTTTTTTTTTTCTTTTTTTTTTTTATATATGAAATTTATTGTCAAATCGGTTTCCATACAACACCCAGTGGTCATCCCAAAAGGTGCCCTCCTCAATACCCATCACCCACTCTCTCCTCCCTCCCACCCCCCAACAACCCTCAGTTTGTTCTCAGTTTTTAACAGTCTCTTATGCTTTGGCTGTCTCCCACTCTAACCTCTTTTTTAATCGTGAAAGAGTATTGAATTTTGCTAAATGCTTTTTCTGCATCAATTGAAATGATCATGTAGTCTTTTCCCCCTTCATTATGTTAATGTGGTATAGTATACTGATAAATTTTTTTTTTTTTGGAGGGGGGGGAGAGAGAGCGAAAGTGTGTGTGTGTGTGTGTTTGTGGGGTGTGTTCACGCACATGAATGGGGAAGGGGCAGAGCGAGAGGGAGACAATCTCAAACAAACTCCACACAAAGCACTCAGTGCAACTCCAGCCTTGATCTTATGACAATGAGATCATGACCTGAGCTGAAATCAAGAGTTAGATGCTTAACTGAGGTACCCAGGCGCTACTACTGATAAATTTTCTTATGTTTGAACCATCCTTGCGTTTTAGGAATAAATCCCACTTGGTCGTGATATACAATGTTTTTAATATGCTGCTGAATTTGGTTTGCTTAGTATTTTATTGAGGACTTTTACATCAATTTTCATAATAAATATTGGTCTGTAGTTTTGTTTTTGTTTTTGTTTTTGTTTTCCTTATAACGTGTGTCTGATTTTGCTACAAGGTTAATTCTTGCCTCAGAGGATGAGTTAGTGTTCCATCCTCTTCAATTTGGGGGAATGGGTGTTTGAGAAGGATTGGTGTTAACTTTTCTTTAATAACTTGGTAGAATTCACCAATGAATCCATTAGTCCAGAATTCTTTCATTGTTGTTGGGAGATTTTTATTACTGAGCCAATACCCTTAGTAGTTATAAGTCTATTTATATTTTCTATTTCTTCATGGTCTATTCTTGGTAGATTATGTGTTTCTATGAATTTTTCCATTTCATGTAGTTGTCCAATTTGTTGGCATATATTTGCTCACAGTATACTGTCTTATAATTCTTTTTATTTCTACAGAATTGTGGTAATATACCACGTTAATTTCTGCTTTTAGTAATTTGAGTTTTTTTTCCTTACATCTAGCTAATGTTTGTTAATTTTTTTTTTAATGTTTATTTATTTTTATTTTATTTTTGGGACAGAGAGAGACAGAGCATGAATGGGGGAGGGGCAGAGAGAGAGGGAGACACAGAATCGGAAACAGGCTCCAGGCTCGGAGCCATCAGCCCAGAGCCTGACGCGGGGCTCGAACTCAGGGACCGCGTGATCGTGACCTGGCTGAAGTCGGACGCTTAACCGACTGCGCCACCCAGGCGCCCCTAATTTGTTGTTAATTTTGTTGCTCTTTTTGAAGAGCCAACTTTTGGTTCCATTAATTTTTCTCTACTATTTTTTTATTACTTAGTTCCTCTCCTAATGTTTATTATGTCTGCCTTCTGCTAGCTGAGGGTTTAGTCTTTGTCTTTTTCAAGTTCCTTAGGTTGTGAAATTAGTTGTTTGACATCTTTATTATTTTCTAATGCAAGTATTATAGATATAAATTTCCCCTTTAACACGGCTTTCACTATGCTGTGTAAATTTGGGTATGCTATGCCTTTGTTTCTATTCATCTCTAAGTACTTTCTAATTTCTCTTGTGATTTCTTCTTTCACTCATTGGTTGTTTAAGAATGTATTGTTAATTTCCACAAATATGTGACTTTTCTAGTTTTTTTGTTGTTATTGATTTCTAACTTCATTCTCTTGTGGTCAGAGAACATATTTTGTATGCTATCCTTTAAAATCTATTGAGACTTAATTTGTGGCCTAACCTATGGTCTATCCTGGAAAATATCCCATATGTACTTGAGAAGAATGAGTATTCTGTTGGGTAGAGTGTTTTGTGTGTGTCTATTAGATCTAGTTAATTTATTGTGTTGTCAACTCCTCTCTTTCCTTACTTATCTCTATCTTGTTGTTATATACATTATTGAGACCAGGGTATTGAACTTGTCAGCTATTACTATATAACTATTTTTCCCTTTCATCCTGCTAATTTTTTCATTATATGGTTTGATAATCTGTTATTGGATAAGTAAGTGTTTGTAATCATATCTTTTTGCAGCCTTGAATTTTTTATTAATATATAATATCTTTCTTTATCTTTTATATAGTTTTTAAATTTAGAGTCTATTTTATATGATATTCATAGAGCCACTCCTCTCTTTTAGTTACTATTAACATGGAATTATTTTCCTAGCTTTTCACTTTCAATCTATTTGTATCTTTGGATCTAAAGCAAGTCTCTTCCAGACAACACATACTTGAATCATGTTGTTGTTGTTGTTGTTGTTGTTGTTGTTGTTGTTGTTTAATCCATTCTTCCAATCTCTGTCTTTTGATATGAGAGTTTAATCCACTTACATTCAAAGTAACCACTGCTGATACAAAATCAGTGTACAGAAATCAGTTGCATTCTTCTACACTAATAATGAAGCAACAGAAAGACAAATAAAGAAACTGATCCCATTCACAACTGCACCAAGAAGCATAAAATACCTAGGAATAAATCTAACCAAACATGTACAAGATCTGTATGCTGAAAACTATAGAAAGCTTATGAAGGAAATTGAAGAAGATCTAAAGAAATGGGAAAACATTCCGTGCTCATGGGTTGGAAGAATACATATTGTTAAAATGTCAATACTACCCAAAGCTATCTACACATTCAATGCAATCCCAATCAAAATTGCACCAGCATTCTTCTCAAAACTAGAACAAGCAATCCTAAAATTCATATGGAACCACAAAAGGCCCCGAACAGCCAAAGTAATTTTGAAGAAGAAGACCAAAGCAGGAGGCATCACAATCCCAGACTTTAGCCTCTACTACAAAGCTGTCATCATCAAGACAGCATGGTATTGGCACAAAAACAGACACATAGACCAATGGAATAGAATAGAAACCCCAGAACTAGACCCACAAACGCATGGCCAACTAATCTTTGACAAAGCAGGAAAGAATATCCAATGGAAAAAAGACAATCTCTTTAACAAATGGTGCTGGGAGAACTGGACAGCAACATGCAGAAGAATGAAACTAGACCACTTTCTCACACCATTCACAAAAATTAACTCAAAATGGATAAAGGACTTGAATGTGAGACAGGAAACCATCAAAACACTAGAGGAGAAAGCAGGAAAAGACCTCTCTGACCTCAGCTGTAGCGATTTCTTACTTGACACATCCCCAAAGGCAAGGGAATTAAAAGCAAAAATGAACTATTGGGACCTCATGAAGATAAAAAGCTTCTGCACAGCAAAGGAAACAACCAACAAAACTAAAAGGCAACCAACGGAATGGGAAAAGATATTTGCAAATGACATATCAGACAAAGGGCTAGTATCCAAAATCTATAAAGAGCTCACCAAACTCCACACCTGAAAAACAAATATTCCAGTGAAGAAATGGGCAGAAAACATGAATAGACACTTCTCTAAAGAAGACATTCGGATGGCCAACAGGCACATGAAAAGATGCTCAACGTTGCTCCTCATCAGGGAAATACAAATCAAAACCACACTCAGATATCACCTCACGCCAGTCAGAGTGGCCAAAATGAACAAATCAGGAGACTATAGATGCTGGAGAGGAAGTGGAGAAACAGGAACCCTCTTGCACTGTTGGTGGGAATGCAAACTGGTGCAGCCACTCTGGAAAACAGTGTGGAGGTTCCTCAGAAAATTAAAAATAGACCTACCCTATGACCCAGCAATAGCACTGCTAGGAATTTACCCAAGGGATACAGGAATACTGATGCATAGGGGCACTTGTACCCCAATGTTTATAGCAGTACTCTCAACAATAACCAAATTGTGGAAAGAGCCTAAATGTCCATCAACTGATGAATGGATAAAGAAATTGTGGTTTATATACACAATGGAGTACTATGTGGCAATGAGAAAGAATGAAATATGGCCCTTTGTAGCAACATGGATGGAACTGGAGAGTGTGATGCTAAGTGAAATAAGCCATACAGAGAGAGACAGATACCGTATGTTTTCACTCTTATGTGGATCCTGAGAAACTTAACAGAAACCCATGGGGGAGGGGAAGGAAAAAAAAAGAAAAAAAAGAGGTTAGAGTGGGAGAGAGAGCCAAAGCATAAGAGACTGTTAAAAACTGAGAACAAACTGAGGGTTGATGGGGGGTGGGAGGGAGGGGAGGGTGGGTGATGGGTATTGGAGAGGGCATCTTTTGGGATGAGCACTGGGTGTTGTATGGAAACCAATTTGACAATAAATTTCATATATTAAAAAAAACAAAGTAATTACTGCTAAGGAGTGATTGACTTCTGTCATTTTGATTTTTTTTTTTTCTATATGCCTATAGCTTTTTGGTCTTTTGTTTATGGCATTACTGTGATCATTCGTGTTGACTTTTTTTTCCCCCTTTAGTAGTGGAACATTTGAATTCCTATCTGATTTTCTTTTATGTATATTCTTAGTATCTGTTCATTTCAAACCATAAGATCCCATTTAGGATTTTTAGTAAGAAAGGATATTATCATAATAAACTCCTTCGTTTTTTGTTTATCTGAAATAGCTTAAATTTCCCCTTGCTTTTGAAGGACAGTTTTGCCAGATAATAGGATTCTTGGTTGATATTTTTTCCTTTTAGCATATTCTATCAGCCCACTCCACTGTCTTCTGGCCTCCAAAGTTTCAGATGGGAACTATGCTAATAATCTTATTGAGGATCCCTTATATGTCACAAGTTGTTTCTTTCTTGCTGTTTTCAAAATTCTGTCTTTGACTTTTGACATTTTGATTATAATATGTCTCAGTATTATATAAATAAATAAGCTCAGCATGAGTCTGAGTTCATCCTAGTTGGAGTTTGTTGAGCTTCTTGATGTTTACATTCATGTCTTTCATCAAATTTGGGAAGTTTTCAGCCACTACTTTTTCAAATATTCTCTGTGCTCATTTCTCTCTCTCTTCTTCTGGGACTCCCACAAGGTGTATGTTGGTCCTCTTGGTATCCCACAGGTTCCTTACGCTCTGAATACTTTTTTTCTCCAATCTGTTTTCTTTCTGTTCCTCAGGCTCAATAATTTCATTATTCTATTATCAAATTTGCTGATTCTTTTTACTCTCTGTTCATATCTGCCTTTGAATCCCTCTAGTAAATTTTTTGAGTTACTGTACTTCTCAGTTCCAAAACTTCTTAGGTTTAATTTTTTAAGGTTTTCTTTTTCTTGATATTTACATTTTGTTCATCGCTTTCTTGATTTTTATCCTTGTCTTCATTTAATTCTTTGAGCATCTTTAAGACCACTATTTTGAAGTCTTTATCTAGTAGATCTATCATCAGTTCTTTTTCAGGGACACTTTGTGGTCGTTTACTTTTTCCTTTAAATGAGCCATGTTTTCCTGTTTCTTTGTATGCCTGGATTTTTAGTTGGAAACTGGGCACTTGAATCTAATAATGTGGTAATATGGTAACTCTGAAAATTTGATTTTCACCCTTCCCCAGGGTTTCCTGGTTTTTGTTGGTTTGTTTTTACATTGTTTTGGTTTTCTTTTCTTTTTTTATTGTTGTAGGCTATCTCTGTGCTAAGGATCACCTTAGGTGTAAATTTAACTTCTTCCTAGGTCTTTTCTGAAGCTGTACATTTCCCTGAGCATGTACAGTGACTTTCTAATTTCCTCCATATATGTGGTTGCTTGTAAATGTCCTAGTCTTCAATTTCTAGCTCCCAAAAAGTGAATAATGAAATACAGTGGTTCTGACTCTTTACAAATTATTCTGGCTCTTTAAATGCCATAGACGCCACTTTAGTCAGAGGGACATGGGCTTGCAGAAATTGGGGGAGATACGACATTAGCTGCTACTTCTTTATTTGCACCTCTGTGATCAGAATCTGCAGTCAGAGCACAGATCCCTAATATTTGGAGGACAGGGTTCTTCTTACCTGCCTTTTCCCCGTGTAAGCTGCAGCAGGAAAACATGCATAGCTACTTGCCATAATGGGACTGCGGGGGTGGGAATGCATAGCTACTTCTGTGCTAAGAGCTGAAGTTGACTGAAATTAACTGCAATTTATCAGAGTCTTTCCTGGAAGTTACAAGCCTTCAGTCTATACTGCAGAGTTATTAAGTAGTTACATCACACAGATTCTACCAGTGTAATTGTTGTCTAGGTGAGAAGACTATTTCTGGTGCTTCCTACTGTGCCATTTTCTCAGAATCCTCCATTGATTGAATTTTGCATGTCAGGCCAACCTTGCATTTCTGGAAAACCCCTATTTGGTTATCTGATATTATTGTTTTATATTTTATCAAATTTGATTTGTTAAAATTTTGTTTAGGACATTTGCAACTATGTTTATGAGGGATATTGATTGGTAATTTACTTCTTATAATGTTTTTTATCTCGTTTTGGTATCAGTTTAATGATGAACTCATAGATGAACCCATAGTACCTTGGGAGTACTCTGAAGGTTTTTTAGCAATTAAATTTTTTTTGAGAGAGAGAGAGAGAGAGAGAGCGAGCGCATAAGTGGGGGAGGGGCAGAGAGAGAGGGACACAGAATCTGAAGCAGGCTCCAGGCTCTGAACAGTCAGCACAGAGCCTGAGTTGGGGCTTGAACTCATGAACCATGAGATCATGACCTGAGCTGAAGTCAGATGCTAACTGACTGAGGCACCCAGGCACCCATATAAGTTTTTATAATGGTTATTTTTGACAGAGACAGAGACCATGGGTGAGGGAAGGGCAGAGAGGGAGAGAGAGGGAGACTGAGGACCCAAAGCAGGCTCTGCTCTAGATCATGAACTGAGCCAAAGTCAAATGCTTAACCGACTGAGCTACCCAGATGCCCCTTAACTATAAATTGTATCTAAGCTGTCAAATGTATTGGCATAAATTTATTTATAATATTTAGTTAGTAGCCTTTTAATATTTATAATTCATATTAATCCCCACTCTAGCTAGATATTTATCACTTGATCTCAAAGAATCAGCTTTTGGTTGTGTTGATTTTTCTCTATTTTCCTGTTCTCTATTTCTTTGATTTATACTCTGACACTTATTATTATTACCTTTATTCTACTTCCTTTGAGTTTAACTGGCTCTTCTTCCTCTAGTTGCCTAAAGTGGAAGCTGAGGTCATTTATATGAGTACTGTCTTCTCTTCTAATATTGGCATTAATTCTATAAAATTGTGACATCCCATAAATTTTTATATGTAGTGTTTTCATTTTCATTAAGCTTGAAATATTTTTAAATTTCCTTTTTGATTTATTCTTTGACCTATGTGTAATTTAGATGTGTGTTAGTTTCCAATTACTTTGGAAATTTACAGGGATATTTAAAATCAAATTTTAATTTAAATCCATATTAATCAGGGGTGCCTAGGTGGTTCAGTCGGTTAAACTTCCGACTCTTGATTTCTGCTCAGGTCATGATCTCATGGTTCGTGACTTTGAATCCCATGTCGGACTCCACGCTGGTAGTGTGGAGCCTGCTTGGGTTTCTCTCTCCCTCTCTCTTTGCCCCTCCTCCACTCATGCTCACGCTCTCTTTCTCTCTCTCCAAATAAATACACTTACAATCCACAGTAATCAGACAACACACTCTGTATAACTTGAATACTTTTCAATTTCTTGAGATATGTTTTATGGTCTACAATATGGTTTACCAATATTGTTTGTGCATTTGAAAATAATGTGTATTCTATTGCATAGAATTCTCTATGGTCTTAACTAGATCAAATTAAATGAGAGTGTTATTCAAGTATGCTATATCATTACTTATTTCCTGTTTAGTTGTTTATCAAGTATTGTGAGAAGGGTAATGAAATGTCCAACAGTAACTGTGAATGTTTATTTATACTTCTAGTTGTCAGTTTTTGCCTCATGTTTTTTTTGCAACTCTGTTATATAGTGCCTAAATTTCTATGATAGTTATTTCTACTGCATTAATTGACTCCTTTATTGTTATGAAATAACTATCTTTATACATAATAATAATGTTTTCTCTGCAACCTATTTTGTTAATAATAGTACAGCCACTTCAGCTTTTTATTTTTTTACTATTGTTAGCGTTGTAATACTCTGGTTTCTCTTCAAACTGTATGACTCTTTCACCTTTTACTATTGTTAGCATTGTGTATTTTTCACACTTTTAATCTATTTGTGCCTTTGTATTTGAATTGTATTTCTTATAGGTAGCAAAGAATTGAATCTTGCTTTTTTTTAGGTCAATTTGACATTTTTTGCCTTTTAACTGGGATATTGATAGACTGTTTATCATCTTGTAATTGTTTTTTGTTTCTCCAATGTAGCTTTCATTCCCTTCTCCTTTTTTCTTAGCTTCTTTTGGATTTAGTGAGCACTTTTTATAATTCCATTTTATCTCATTTTTTTTTTTGTCCTATCCAATGTAACTCTTTGTTTTACCATTTTGGGGATTTCTTTGGAGTTTATAGTATACATATTTAACTTATGACTTATCAGTTGCCTATTTTCAAGTGATATTATACCGCTTTTCATAAAATACAAGAGACTTCCAGTGGCATACTTTGACTTCCCCTCTTCTGATATTTGCCCTATTGGTGTCACATATTTTACTTTCACAGATGTTGTAAACCACAGAATACATTATTTAAACATTATATTTAAAAGTATTTAAGTAATAAAAATATTTGGTATTTACTCATGTAGTTATTTACATTGCTCCTTATTACTCTGTGTAGATTCATATTTCCATCTGGTGTCTTTTTCCTCCTTTAACATTTCTTTTTGAAGGTCTCTTCAGCTTTTGTATTTAAAAGAAACTTTATTTCACCTTTATTTTTAAGAGGTATTTCCCTGGGTATAGAATTCTAGGTTGAATTTTTAAGTTTAGTACTTAAAAATGTTGTTCAAATATTTTCTTTCTTGCATTGCTTCTGATAAGAAATCAACTTTTATCCTTTTTTTGTTCTTCTGTGTATTGGTTTTTATTTGCTTCTGTGCACTTACAATATTTTCACTTACGATAACCTTGGTGACTTAAAACAGCACAAATTTATTATCTTAATAATAAATTGAGTGGTGGAATTATCTCATCGTTCTGGAAAAACCTTGAAGTCTGAAATAGGTCTCACTGGGCTAAAATCAAGATGTTGGCAAGACTGCATTCCTTTCTAGAGGCTACAGGAGATAATGCATTTTCTTGCCTTTTCCAGCTTCTAGAGACCTCTAGCATTCCTTGGCTTCATGGCCCATTTCCCCCACGTTTAAAGACAGCAAAATCAGAACAAGTCCTTCTCACACCTTCATCTCTCTGGTTCCCTCTTCTGTCTCCCTTTCCCTCTTTCAAGGACTTTTGTGATTACACTGGGCCCATTCACATAATCCAGGATAATCTTCCTGTCTTCCGATTGCCTGATTAGCAAACTGTATTACATCTTTTACATTAATTCCTTTTGCTATGTGACCTTACATATTTATAGATTCCAAGGATTACTACATGAACATCTTTGGGAGGCTGTTGTTCTACCTTCCACACTCTGCATATATCATGTCTTTTTTCTTTGGATGCTTTTAAGATTTTCTTATATCACTGGTTTTGAGCAATTTGACTTTGATATGCCTTAGTTTTAGTCCTTTTTTTCTCTCACAGGAATCACTGTTCACTACCTCTCGGGATCAATGTTGGAAGTTGGAAGAGGGTCAATAATGTATCCTCCAGAATGAGGAGGCACTTAAATACAAAACAAACAGAAAACAAAGCAAGACACTGCATATCGTTTATACAGAGTTTCATTCAGAGTAACCTACTGTCAGGGCACGTGGGCACTTGGGGCTGATTCAGGGTACTATGCAGGTACTCCCCACCACTCTCCAGATTTAATTCCCAGCTTTTATAAAGTGAGGGGCATGGTAGTGAGCCCCCAGGGTAGTTATCTAAAGTGGCACCATCTGTGGTCCAGAGGGGAGCACACAATGGAGGGCCAAAGGTGGAATTAGTGTTGTCAGCATTTCTATAATCACTCTCCTTTATTGGCTGATATTCAGTGTCTTCAAACCATTGTTTCATATATTTGAATTTTTAAAAATTGTTTCGGATAAGAGGTTAAATATGGTCCCTATTATTCCATGTTGGATTGAAGCAAAAGTCCCTATGGCCTCATTTTTGAGAGTAGAATTATTTTACATTGAAGGGAAGGGGAGAGAAATTTATTCATCATCAATTCATCCACTAAATAAATATTTATTGAGAATCTATTATGTGTCAGATACTATTTGGCACTTTCACTCTCTTGGGTTTGTGTCTCTCTTTGGCATTTTATACCTTGTTACTTTTTGCTGTGTCTTAGAATTATGTATTTAATGTCCATATCTCATCTGATTTGTGAGCTTTTAAAATTTAAAGTCCTTGTCCTATAGGGGTGCCTGGGTGGCTCAGTTGGTTAAGAATCCAACTTTGTCTCAGGTCACGACCTCACGGTTCTTGAGTTTGAGCCCACATCAGCTTTCTGTGTCAGCACGGAGCCCACTTCAGATCCTCTGTTCCTCTCTCTCTCTGCCTCTCCCCCTCTTGTGTTCATTCTCTCTCTCTCTCTCTCTCTCTCTCTCTCAGAAATAAATAAATAAATAAATAAATAAATAAATAAATAAATAAATATTTTTAAAAAGTCCTTGCCTTATGTAACATCTACATATCCCTCACGGCACTTACCACAGTTTCTGGAGTCTAGAAAATTCTCAATTAAAGTTTTCCATTTGGAAATGAACTTTTCAATACACACATGCATTTGTGTTTTTGAGTATATAGACCTATACCCTGTATGTGTGTTCCTTACCACCTTGCAGCTTTCACAGAGAAAACAGTTTTGAGGAGACAACATAGTGCTTTCTAAAACTCATCCTTTCACAGCTGTAACAGCTGCTACTCTGCAAGTGTGATCAAGGGAAGAGCTCCCCAAGAGGCCCTGGTTGTTGAATTGGGAAGGAAAGTGTTTTGTTTCCCATGAATATGAATACTTATAAGAGGAAAATGCTGGGAGTGATGATGCTAATAATTTATATCTACTAGACATAATCCTTCCTGTGGATGTACTAGGGCTTCAGCTTCTGAGAAATAGAAAGGGTGATCCAGAAATATACAGATAGTATCTCTTTCTCCCACTAGCTTTCAGCTCAGTCTAAATGGTAACAAATGAGGGCTTTTATTTTATAATTTTTAAAAATTTACAGTCTAATTAGTTAACATACAGTGCAATATTGGTTTCAGGAGTAGAATTCTGTGATTTATCACCTACATATAACACCCAGTGCTCATCAAAACAAGTGCCCTCCTTGATACCCATCATCCATCTAGCCCATCTCCCACCCACCTCACAAATGAAGGCTTGTAAAGGAAAGTTTGCAGCAGAGGTTATTTTCAGCTTTATTTAGACGCTATTGATGTATCTATTTTGTTATTTTATAAATTTTACCAGGACTGGGAATTAACTTTTGGGATCTGTCTTTATATACTATTCTGCAGACATTCAGGGTTGTATCAATGGATCTTTGTTCTCCTAATCTTTCAGGCTTACGGGGAAGGCTAATCAGTCTTCAGGATGAAAGAACTTTGGATAACACCCGAATAGGTTTATCACTTGTAAGTAATCTTGAATCTATGGAGTTATAGGCCTATATCAAAACCTTCCTCAAGGCATGAAACCCCTTTTGCTTATTAGTTCAGCCTAATTACTTTTAGAATCTGCAGTATTTCTCTAGAAGCCAATGAAAGGAAATTCAATATTCCCTTTTTATACTTTGAAAACAATACTGAAGATGATCAAAGTCAGATTTGGGTTAAAAGATGAGGGACCCAAACTCACACTTTGAAAACTCACTTTTTCACCTCCTCTTTGCCTATTCTTTCTCTATTTACACTTTATGTGAAGTTTCTATTTACATGAATGAGTCAAGATGAAAAATTTAGCTTATATCTAGAAACTGGTTAAGTAAAAGGTCTCTGGGCTTCTCTTTAAAGCCATGATGAACTAAAAAGGACTAGGGCAAACATCCCATCATTAAATATGTGTCTTAGCACATCCAGGTTGTTATAACAAATTGCCATAGACTGTGTGGCTTATAAACAATAGGAGTTTATTTCTCATCATTCTAGAGTCTTCAAAGTTCAAGATCAAGGCGCCTGCAGATTTGGTGTCTGGGGAGAGCCCACTTCCCGGTTCACTGATGGCCATCTTTTCACTGTATCCTCACATGGTAGAAGGGGCCAAGAAGTTCTTTTTTTAGGGCATTAATTCTATTTATGAGAATCAACTCTCATGACATAATCACCTCCCAAAGGCCCCACCTCCAAATACTATCACATTGTGCATTATATTTCAACATATGAATTGGAGGGGAGGGTGGCAGTGGTGGGATACAAATAGTCAATAGCAATATGAAACAACTATTTTCAGTCATTGTAAAATGGGCAGCATATGTTTGTGCCTCCTAATCACCTCGGGGTTTGTGAACCCCATAATCACCTTGGATTTCTGCCTATAGGCAATTTCTGGATGGTGTGCATAAGCGGAGGTGGGGTCAACCTAAGCAGGGCCCAGTGATCTTAGCGAATTCAGAAGATGGAAATTTCTTATCTAGAAATGTTCTCATTTCAGATAGACTTCTGACCTAGAAAATTAAAGTTCAAGGAAGTTAAGGTTGTTGGATGTTTAGTGTAGAATTTCAAAAATACGTGATGTGAGTTGGGGGAGAAAAACCCTCCAGAAACCTGAAAAAAAGGATCCTCGTGAGTCTTTGCTTAGTACTAGGCTGCACATTCATAAAGGAAAACTTTACAATGCCAGGCACAGATTACCCAGAGAACTGTAATCAAAATAATCCCTAGAAGCTTACACAGGTTAGTGTGATGTTTAAGCTGTGAAGAGGTATTCAAATTATGACTAGTTAGATAGGAGAGCCATTAGTTATCATACCGGGCCATTCATCGGAGACCCCACAGCTCAGCACTGGGCTGTACCACATAGGGTAAAGTCAAGCTGTTACACCCCTACCGTAGGGCTGTGCTATCACAGGGTGAGCACTCTAGACCTGCTCTTAAAAAGTTCAGACAGGTCTCAAAAGGATCAAACATCTGCAAATTACTTAACTGCCTGCCCAACACTCTTTAAAGAAAGACCATGCAATGTAGACACTCAACAACATAATATTCACAAAGGCCATCATTCAATAAAAATTACTAGGCATTCCAAGAAAAAGGAAAATATGACTCATAATTAGTGCAAAAATCAGTCAATAGGAACAGATGCAGAAATGGCAGAAATGATAGAATTAGAAACAAGGATGTTAAAATAGTTACTGTAACTATGTTCAAATATTTAAAGTAAACGAACATAATGAGGCAATCAATGGTGATATAAAAATAACCAAATGGAGCTTCAGATGAAAAACTAAAATATTTGAAATTAAAGTCTCACTGAATAGGATTAACAACAGGTTAGACACAGCAGAGGAAAAGATCAATGATCCCAAAGATATAGGAAGGTAACCTATTCATAAAATGAAGCACAGAGGAGGAAAAAATACTAAGGTGTAAGTCAGAGCCCTAGTGACTTATAGATATTAACAAGTAGTCTAACATAGGTACAAATGGGAGAGGAGTAGGAGTGGAGGAAGGGTAGAAAAATATTTGAAAAAATAGTAAATATTTTCCAAATTTGATGAAAAGTTTTTAAACCCACAGATGAAAAAATCAATTAACCCCAGGTAAGATAAATACACATACCCATACACACAGGTATGTACACACACCACACTGAGGCATAGTATAAGCACAGTTTATAAAAACTAACGGTACAAAGTGAGGCCTAACAAGAGCCAAAGGGGAAAAAAAAGACATTATGTACAGAGGGAGACAGAGAAGGATTTCTACAGTCTTCTCACTGAAAACTATATAATCCAGAAGACAATAAAATAGCAGTTTCAAGGGTATAAAAGAAAAATAAAACAACCTATTATTCTGTACCCAGTGAATATATCTTTAAAACATCAAGGTAAAATTTAAAAAATTTTTAGATAAACAAAACCTAAGAGACTTAATTAGTAGCAGACCTGTGCTACAGGAATTGCTCTAGGAAGTTCTTCAGGCAGAAGGAAAACAATAGATTGAAGCACATTTGGTACAAAAGAACAACAGGCCCAGGAAGAGTAAACATGGGGGTAGATATGAAATGCTTTGTTTTCATTTTCAACATTCTTTGAAACATAATTGACTGCTGGGACATCTGGGTAGCTCAGCCTGTTAACCATCTGACTCTTGATTTCGGCATAGGTCACGATCCTAGGATCATGGGATTGAGCCCCATGTAGGCCTCCACACAGAGTGTGGAGCCTGCTTAAGATTCTCTCCCTCCCTCTCCTTCTGTTCCTCTCCCACTCCCACTCATTCATTTATTCATTCTCTCTCTCTCTCTCTCTCAAAAAGAAATATACTTGCTTAAAATCAGTTAGGATATTTTGTGGAGGTTATCACATATGTATGTAGAAGTAAAATAAGTGGAAAAAATAGCATAAGATTGGGAAAGAAAAATAGGTTTATACTATTGAATAGGCTTTATACTACATATAACATAGAATAAAATTAGAGATGGATTGTGAAAGTTAAAGATGTATTTTGTCAATTTTAGAGCAACCACTAAAAACTTAAAACTTATAGCTAATATACCAAGAATAGAAGTTAAACAGAATAGAAATGTACTTAATCCCCAAAGGCAGAAAATTCCCATATAATTAACATGCAGTGTTGTTAGTTTCAGGTGTACAATATAGTGATTCAACACTTCCATACAACATCCGGTGCTCATCACAAGTGACCTCCTTCATCCCCACCACCTATTTCACCCATTCCCCCCACCTCCCCTTGGTAACCATTAGTTTGTTTTCTATAGTTAAGAGCCTGTTTCTTGATTTGTCTCCCTCTTTTTTCCCCTTTAAATATTTGTTTTGTTTCTTAAATTCCATATATGAGTGAAATCATATGGTATTTGTCTTTCTCTGACTGACTTACTTTGCTTAGCATAATACGGTCTAGTTCCATCTATGTATTACAAATGTATAATTTCATTTTTTATGGATAAGTAATCCATTATATATATTACATATGTACTTACATTATATATACGCATACATTACATATATATGATACATACACATATACATACTTACATTATATATATGCATATATTACATACATTATGTATATATACATGCATACATACACATACACACACCACTTATTTACCAATTCATTGACCGATAGACACTTAGGCTGCTTCCATATCTTTACTGTTATAAATAATGCTTCTATAACATAGGGGTGCATGATCCTTTTGAATTAGTGTTTTGTATTCTTTGGGTAAACACCAGTAGTGTGATTTCTGGATAATAAGGTAGTTCTATTTTCAATTTCTTGAGAAACCTCCATACTGTTTTCTACAGTGGCTTGCTTTCCCACCAACGGTGCAAGAGGGTCCCTTTTTCTCCAGTCCTTGCCAGCACCCGTTGTTTCTTATATTGTTGATTTTAATCATTTCCTAACAGGTGTGAGGAGATAATCTCATTATAGTTTTGATGTGATTTTCCCTGATGATGAGTGATATTGAATATCCTTTCATGTGTCTGTTAACCATCTGTCTTCTTTAGGAAAATGTCTGTTCATATCTTCTGCCCATTTTTAAATTGGATTATTTGGGTTATTTTAATTGGATTCTTGGGTTTTTGGTATTGAGTTGTACCAATTATTTATATATTTTGGATACACCCTTTATCAGATATGTCACTTGCAAATATCTTCTCCCATTCTGTAGGTTGTCTTTTAGTTTTGTTGATGGTTTCCTTCTCTGTGTACAAGCTCTTTATTTTGATGTAGTCCCAATATTTTGTTTCCCTTGCCTCAGGAGACATAACTAGAAAAAAATTGCTATGGCCAATGTCAGAGAAGTTACCACCTGTGATCTCTTCCAGACTTTTTATACTTTCATGTCTAACATCTAGTTCTTTAATCCATATTGAGTTTATCTTTGTGTATGGTGTAAGAAAGTGGTCCAATTTCATTATTTTGCATGTTGCTATCCAGCTTTCCCAACACCATGGGCACATCCTTGCCTCCTTTGTTGAAGATTAATTGGCAGTATAACTGTGGGTTTATTTCTGGGTTTTCTATCCTGTTCTATTCCATTGATCGATGTGTCTCTTTTGTGCCAGTACCATGCCATTTTGATTCCTATGGCTTTGTAATATAACTTGAAGCCCAGAATAGTGATGCCTCCAGCTTTGCTTTTCTTTTTCAAAATTGCTTTGATTATTCAGGCACCTCAAGGAGCTAAAAAAGAACAATAAATGAAGCCTACAGCCAACAAAAGAAGGGAAATAATAAATATTAGAGCAGAAATAAATGATATAGAAACAAACAAAAAGAACAATAGAACAGGTCAATGAAACCAGGAGTGGCTCTTTGAAAGATTTAATAAAACTGGTAAGTCCCTTAGCCAGAATTATCAAAAAGAAAAGATAACACAGATAAATAAAATCCTGAATGAGAAATGAGAGTTCACAGCCAACACCACAGAAATACAAATAATTAGAAGGAAATATTATGAAAAATTATATGCCAAAATACTAGGCAATCTGGAAGAAATTGATAAATTCCTAGAAACATATGAACTGCCAAAACTGAAACAGAAAGATATACAAAATTTGAACAGACCCATAACCAGCAAAGAAATTGAAGCAGTAATCAAAAATCTCCCAACAAACAAAAGTCCAGGGCCATATGGTTTCCCAGGGGAATTCTACCAGACACTTAAAAGAGAGTTAATACCAATTCTTCTCAAACAGTTCCAAAGAATGGAAGTGGAAGGAAAACTTCTAAACTCCTTGTATGAGGCCAGCATTATCCTGATTCCAAAACCGAAGACCCCACTAAAAAGGAGAATTACAGGTCAATATTCCTGATGAGGATGAATGAAAAAATTCTCAACAAGATCCTAACAAATTGAACCCAAAAGTACATTAAAGGAATTATTCACCATGATCAATTGGGATTTATTCCTGGGCAGCAGGAGTAGTTTAATATTTGCAAATCAATCAATACGATACACCACATTAAAAAGAATAAAGGCTAAGAACCATACGACCCTGTCAATAGATGCAGAAAAAGCATTTGACAAAATACAGCATTCATTCTTGATAAAAACCCTCAACAAAGTAGGGATATATGGAAGATAACTCAACATAATAAAGGACATATATGAAAGACCCACAGCTAATATGCTGAAAAACTGAGAGCTTTTCCCCTAAAGTCAGGAAAATTCCAAGGATGTCCACTCTCACCACTGTTATTAACATAGTACTGGAAGTCTTAGCCTCAGTAATCAGACAACAAAGAGAAATAAAAGTCATCCAAATCGTCAAGGAAAAAGTCAAACTTCACTATTTGTAGACAACATGATACTCTATGTAGAAAACCTGAAAGACTGTAACAAAAAATTGCTAGAACTAATACATGAATTCAACAAAGTTTCAGGCTAAAAAAATTCAACGTGCAGAAATCTGTTGCATTTCTATACACCAATAATGAGGCATCAGAAAGAGAAATCAAGGAATCAATCCCATTTGCAATTGCACCAAAAACAGATACCTAGGAATAAACCTAACCAAAGAGGTAAAAGATCTGTACTCTGAAAACTGTAGAATACTTATGAAAGAACTTGAAGAGGACACAAGGAAATGGAAAAGCATTCCATGCTCATGAATGGGAAGAACACACATTGTTAAAATATCTATATTACCCAAAGCAATCTACACATTTAATGCAACCCCCATCAAAATACCAACAACATTTTTCACAGAGGTAGAACAAACAATCCTAAAATTTGTATGGAACCACAAAAGACCCTGAATAGCCAAAGTAATCCTGAAAAAGAAAAACAAAACTGGAGGCATCAACAATTCTGGATTTCAATCTATATTAGAAAGCCATAGTCATCAAGACAATATGGTACTTGCACAAAAACAGACACACATAGATCAATGGAACAGAATAGAAAACCCAGAAATGGGCCCACAACCATATGGTCACTAGTGTTTTGCAAAGCAGCAAAGAATATCCAATGGAAAAAAGACAGTCTCTTCAACAAATGGTGTTGGGAAAACTGGACAGCAACATGCAAAAGAATGCAACTGGACCACTTTTTTTACACCATACACAAAAATAAATTAAAAATGGATGAAATACCTAAATGTGAGACAGGAAATCATCAAAATCCTAGAGGAGAACACAGCAAACTCTTTGCCCTCCACTGTAGCAACTTCTTACTAGACATATCTCCAGAGACAGGGAAACAAAAGCAAAAATGAACTATTGGGACTTCATCAAGATAAAACCTTCTGCACAGCAAAGGAAACAATCAACAGAACTTAAAGGCAGTCTAAAGAATGGGAGAAGATATTTGCAAATGTCATATCTGATAAAGGTTCAGTATACAAAATATATGAAGAATTTATCAATCTCAACACCCAAGACACAAATAGTCCAGTTAAGAAATGGGCAGAAGACATGAATAGACATTTTTCCAAAGAAGACCTACAAATGTCTAACAGACACCTGAAGAGATGCTCAACATCACTCATCATCAAGGGAATACAAATCAAAATTACAATGAGATACCACTTCACACCTGTTAGAATGGCTAAAATTAACAATACAGGAAATAATAGGTGTTGATGAGGATGTAGAAAAGGGGAACCCTCTTACACTGTTGGTGGGAATGCAAACTGGTGCAGCCACTCTGGAAAATAGTATGAAGGTTCCTCATAAAGTTAAGAATAGAACTACCCTATGACCCACCAATTGCACTACCAGGTATTTACCCAAAGGATACAAAAATACTAATTCAAGGGGCACCTGGGTAGTTCAGTCGGTTGAGTTGTCTAACTTTAGCTCAGGTCATGATCTCACAATTCATGTGTTCGAGCCCCACATCTGGCTGGCTGCTGTCAGCGCAGAGCTTGCTTTGGATCCTCTGTCCCCCTTTATGTGCTCCTCCCCTGCTCATGCTCTCTCTCTCTCTCAAAAATTAATAAACATTAAAAAAATACTAATTCAAAGAAACACATGCACCCGATGTTTATAGCAGCATTATCAACGATAGCCAAATTATGGAAAGAGCTAAAATGTCCATTGACTGATGAATGGATAAAAAAGACGTAGTCTGTATCTATACATGTGTCTATATTTATATCTATATCTATACACACAATGGAATATTACTCAGACATCAAAAAGAATGAAATTTTGCCATTTGCAATGACCAGGATGGAGCTAGAGTATATTAAGTAAAATAAGCCAGAGAAAGACAAAAACTACATGATTTCACTCATATATGGAATTTAAGAAACATGACAGGTGAACAAACATATGGGAGTGGGGAAAAAAGAAGGAAACAAACCATGAGAGGTTTTTAAAGGTAGAGAATAAACTTAAGGTTGATGGAGGAAAGTGGGTGGGGGATGGGCTAGATGAGGGATGGTTATTAAGGAGGGCACTTGTGATGAGCACTGTGTGTTGTATGTAAGTGATGAATCACTGAATCCTGCTTCTGAAGCCAATATTGTACTGTATGTTAATTAACTAGCATGTAATTAAATTTTTTTTATGTTTGTTTATTTTTTTTTTTTTTAGTATTTTTTTTTCAACATTTATTTATTTTTGGGACAGAGAGAGACAGAGCATGAACAGGGGAGGGGCAGAGAGAGAGGGAGACACAGAATCGGAAACAGGCTCCAGGCTCTGAGCCATCAGCCCAGAGCCTGACGCGGGGCTCGAACTCACGGACCGCGAGATCGTGACCTGGCTGAAGTCGGACGCTTAACCGACTGCGCCACCCAGGCGCCCCTATGTTTGTTTATTTTTGAGTGACAGAGCGAGCACGCACATGAGCAGGGGAAAGGCAGAGAGAGAGAGAGAGGCAGACACAGAATCCAAAACAGGCTTCAGACTCTGAGCTGTCAGCACAGAGTCCAACACGGGGCCTGAACCCACCAACAGTGAGATCATGACATGAACCAAAATCAGATGCTTAACTGACTGAGTCACCCAGGCACCCCATAACTAGCATGTAGTTTTTAAACCAAAGTATAAGGAGAAAAAAAAAAACTTTTATGGCCTTAGATCTTACATTTAGGTCTTAAATCTATTTTGAGTTTATTTTTGTATATGGTGTAAGAAGAAAGTGGTCCAGTTTCATTCTTTTGTACGTAGCTGTCCAGTTTTCCTAACACCATTTGTTGAAGACACTATCTTTTTCCCATTGTATATTCTTGCCTCTTTTGTTGTAGATTGACCATGTAAGTATGGGTTTATTTCTGGCTTCTCTATTCTGTTCCATTGACTTATGTGTCATTTTTGTGCCAGTACCATACTCTTTTGAGTACTGTAATTTTGGACTTATCTTGAAATCTGGCATTTTGTTTGTTTATCCAGCTTTGTTCTTTCCCAAGATTGCTTTGAATATTTGAAAACTTTTGTGGTTCCATACACATTTTAGGATTATTGTTCTAGTTCTGTAAAAAAATACTACTGGTATTTTGATAGGGATTGCATTGACTCTGTATATTGCCTTGGGTAATATGAACATTTTAACAATGTTAATTGTTCCAAACCGTGAGTGTGGTATATTCTCCCATTTATTTGTGTTATCTTTAATTTCTTTCATTGATGTCTTATAGTTTTCAGAATACAGGTCTTATACCTCCTTGGTTAAAATTATTCCTGGGTATTTTATTCTTTTATGCAATTGTAAATAGGATTGTTTTCTTAATTTCTCTTTCTGATAGTTTATTATTAGTGTATTGAAATGCAAGACATCTGTATATTGATTGTGTATTCTGCAACTTTATTGAATTCATTTATATTAATAGCTTTTTTGGTGAAGTATTTAGGGTTTTCTTATAGAAGATCATGTCATCTGTAAATAGTGAGTTTTACTTCTTGTTTACCAGTCTCCTCCCTTCCTCCCTCCCTCCTTTCCTTCCTTCCTCTCCTCCCCTCCCCCTCTCTTTCTCTCTCCATCTGATTGCTCTGGCTAGGACTTCCAGTACTACGTTGAATAAAAATGATGAGAGGAACATCTTGGTCTTCCTGATTTTAGAGGAAGAGCTTTCTGTTTTTTAACATTGAGTGTTATCTTAGCTGTGGGTTTGTCGTATATGGCCTTTATTAAGTTATGTTCTCTCTAAACCCACTTTCTTGAGAGTTTATTATAAGCAAAGATTGAATTTTGTAAAATGCTTTTTCTGCATCTATTGGGATGATCATATGGTTTCTATTCTTCATTTTGCTAATATGGTGCATTACCTTAATTGATTTGCTGATGTCAAACCATCCCTGTATCCCTGGAATAAATCTCCTTTTTCGTGATGAATGACCATTTATAGTATTGTTGAATTTGATTTACTAACATTTAATCAAGAATTTTTGCATTTATCTTCATCAGAGATATTGGCTGTGGTTTTCATTTTTGTATTTCATTTTCATTATTTGGTTTTGGTATCAGAGTAATGCTGGCTGTATAGAATGATTTTGGAAGTTTTCCTTTCTGTATTTTTTGGAATAGTTTGAGAAGAATAGGTATTAACTTTTCTTGAAAGGTTTTGTAGAATTCACCTGTGAAGGCTTCTGATCCTGGATTTTTGTTTCTTAAGAGTATTATTATTATTATTATTGATTCAATTTAATTACTAGTAACTGATCTGATCAAGTTTTCTGTTTCCTCCCAATTCAATTTTGGAAGATTGTATGTTTCTAGGAATTTATCCATTTATTCTAAGTTGTCCAATCTGTTGGTATATAATTCATTGCAGTAGTAGTCTCTTATAATACAAAGAGTAGTCTCTTTGTGTTTCTGTGGTATAAGTTTTAACTTCTCCTGTTTCATTTTATTTTTTTAAATATGAAATTTATTGTCAAATTGTTTTCCATACAACACCCAGTGCTCATCCCAACAGGTGGCCTCCTCAATTACCCCTCACCCACCCTCCTCTCCCTCCCACCCCCCATCAACCCTCAGTTTGTTCTCAGTTTTTAAGAGTCCCTTATGTTTTGGCTCCCTCCCTCTCTAACCTTTTTTTTTCCTTCCCATCCCCCATGGTCTTCTGTTAAGTTTCTCAGGATCCACATAAGAGTGAAAACATATGGTATGTCTTTCTCTGTATGACTTATCTCACTTAGCATAACACTCTCCAGTTCCATCCATGTTGCTACAAAAGGCATGTTTTATTCTTTCTCATTGCCAAGTAGTATCCCATTGTGTATATAAACCACAACTTCTTTATCCATTCATCCTGTTTCATTTCTAATTTTATGTGTTTGAGTCTCCTCTTTTTTAACCTGATGGGTCTGGCTAAAGTTTTATCAGTTTTGTTTATTTTTCCAAAACCAGCTTTAGTTTCATTGATATTTTCTACTCCTTTGTCTCAATTTAACTTATTTCTGCTCTGATTTTTATTTCCTTCCTTCTAATTTTGAGCTTTGTTTTGCCTTTTTTTCTAGTTAATTTAGGTGTAAGGTTAGGTTATTTATTTGAGATTTTTTCTTGTTTCTTGAGAGGCCTATATCATTATAAACTTCTCTTTTTGAACTGTTTTTGCTGTGTCCCAAAGATTTTGAACCATTTTCCCCCATTTGCATGTGTCTTCAGGTATTTTTTTATTTTTTCTTTGGTAGCATATAGTTCAGTCTCCATGTGTTTGTGTTTTTTCCAGTTTTTTTCCCCCTTGTAATTGACTTCTAGTATCTTACCATTGTGGTCAGAAAAGATGCTTGATATGATTTAAGTCTTCTTGAATTTGTTGAGATTTGTCTTATGGCCTAACATGTGATCTATCCTGGAGAACATTCCATGTGCACTTGAAAAGGATATGTATTCTGGTGTGTGTGGATGGAATGTCTTGTATATATCTGTTAAGTCCATATGGTCTAATGTGTCATTCAAAACCATTGCTTCTTTATTGATTTTCTGTCTTGGTAATATATCTATTGATGTAAGTGGGGTGTTAATGTCCCCTATTATTATTGTATTATTGTCAATTCTCCCTTTATGTCTATTAATATTTGCTTTATCTATTAGGTGCTCCTATATTGGATACATAGATATTTACAGTCTTATATCCTTTTGTTGAATTGATCCCTTTATCACTATGTAGTCCTCTTCTTTGTTACAGTCTTTGTTTTAAGGTCTATTTTGTCTGATAGAAGTATTGGTACTCCAGGGTGTTTTTTTTTTTTCACTTCCATTTACATGAAAAATCTTTTTCCATTTCTTTACTTTCAGTCTGTATGTGTCTCTAGGTCTGAAGTGAGTCTCTCATAGACAGCATATAAATGGACTTTATTTTTATCCATTTGATCACCCAATATCTTTTGATTGGAGCATGAAAAATTTTTTATAGTTCTTCTGTTTCTTTCTTTTACTCTCTTTGTAATTGATGGCTTTCTTTAGTTTTATTCTTAGTTCCTTTCTCTTTATTTTATTGGATATCTATTTAGGCTTTTGGTTGCCATAAAATTAATTGATAACATCCTAGGTATATAGCACTCTATATTAAGTTAATGGTTGTTTAAATTCAAACACACACATTCTGAAAGCTCTACATTTTTACTTCTTCCTCTCCACATTTTCTATATGTAATGTCATGTTTTACATATTTTTATGTAGTATGTTTGCTTTTATGAATGAAGTTTATTCCTTTCATAATTTTCTTCTAGTTAATGCCTTTCCTTTCCCACTTAAAAAAGTTCCTTTAACATTTCTTGTAAGGCCAGTTTAATGGTTATGAACTTTTTAAACTTTTGTTTTCTAGGAAATTCTTTAATCTATCCTTTTTTCAAAATTATAGGCTTGCTGAGTAGTTTTCTTGGCTGTAGGGTTTTTTTTTTTCCTCTCAGCACTTTGAATATATCATGCCACTCCCTTCTAGCCTGCAAAGTTTGTTCTGAAAAATCAGCTATTAGTCTCCTGTGATTTCCCTTCTATATAACAAGTTGCTTTTCTCTTGCTGCTTTTAACATTTTATCTTTATTTTTTGATATATTAATTATTATGTGTCTTGGTGTAGACCTCCTTTAGTTCACCTTGTGTACAACTCTCTGTGTTTCCTGAACTTGGATGTCTGTTTCCTTTCCCAGGGTAGGGAAGTTTTCAGCTATTATTTATTCAAATAAGTTTTCTGTCCTTTCCTCTCTCTCCTCTTCTTCTGGGACCTCTATAATGTGAATGCTATTATGCTTGACATTGTTGCAGAGGTCTCCTATCCTGTCCTCATATTTTTACTATTCTTTTCACTTTCTGCTGTTCACCTTGGGTGCTTTCTCATACCAAGTCTTCCAGATCATGGATTCATTCTTTTGCATCCCCTAATCTGCTGTTGATTCCCTCTAGTGTACTTTTATTTCACTTATTCATTTATTTCACTCTTCAACTCTGATTGGTTCTTTTTTTATATTTCCTATCTCTTTGTTGAAGTTTCACTAAGTTCATATACTCTTAACTCTGTTGAACATCTTTATAACCATTACTTTATATTTTTTAATATTTATTTATTTTTGAGAGAGAGAGGAGAGAGAGAGAGGCAGTGCATGAGCAGGCGAGGGACAGAAAGAGAGGGAGACCCAGAATCTGAAGCAGGCACCAGGCTCCGAGCTGTCAGCACAGAGCCCGAACTGTGGGGCTTGAACTCAGGAACCGTGAGATCATGACCTGAGCTGAAGTCAGATGCTTAACTGACTGAGCCACCCAGGTGCCCTTATAACCATTACTTTAAACTCTTTTCCAGGTAGGTTGCTTATCCCCACTTAACTTAGTTCTTTTTTTTCTGAACTTTTGTCTTGTTCTTTCTTTTGGAACATATTCCTTCTTCCCCTCACATTGTTTGACTTCTGTGTTGTTTCTATGAATTAGGCAAAACAACTGCCTCTCCAAGTCTTGAAGGAGTGTCCTTGTGTAGGAATGTCTGCTGTGTAGACTGAATGTTTCTGGCAGCTTTGCTGGCTTGCTGGAGCAATATGGGCTAAGGGGTTTCTTGGTGTGTGCCAGGCCAGGAGTAGCCTTGGTTGGACAGCTGAAACTATAGCAGGTAAAGTGGGGAGGTGAACTTTTATGGGTGTACAGCTGGAGTGGTGTGGTCTAGGAGCCCTCTTAGAGCTCCTGGTGTTGCTGGAGACCTGTTAGAGCACCTGGACCCTGCTGTTATCTGAGCTACCTATATTGATGGTTGGGAGGGAACACAAACAGTGGTGCTTGCCAGCATCTCCCAAGCCACAGAGAGTTCCGGCAGTTCCGCCACTATTTGGCATATGCTTTAGGGTTAGTAAATGGATTTCCTTCAGTTACAGTCAAGGTGCCCTTTAAATCACTGGATTTTTTGCTTGTTTTTGTTTGTTGTACCCCAGGTCAGGAAATCTGATTATGGGCTCCTCAGTGCTATCCTCTCTACTGCATTTCATAGCATCACTGGTGGGGTTCCCATTGTGACTGTGTCTCCTTCTCTCCCAACATTCTCTATATGGTCCCTCTATCCTTTATTGTGCAGAAGCTACTCAATCAGTTCACCTTCAGGAGGAATTGCTGTATATGTATGTGGTGTAGATTCAGTGTGTCTGTGGGAGTAAATGAAGTCAGGGATTTCCTATGCCACCATCTTTGACCCCTCCTTCTTTTTTGTCTATGTGTTCATTAGGTAAGACTAGACCATCTAATTTTTTCCTCCAAATAAAATATCCAATAACCAATAATATCACAGATTTAATTCTAACCACAGACTTTCAATACATACTAAACTGCTAGCAGATTAGATGTTTAAATACAAAATCTCACAATCCATACAATCATAAAGCATTACCCTTGTAGAAGGTCAGTGTGTGTGTGTGTGTGTGTGTGTGTGTGTGTGATTAACTTATATACAATAATCAGGTTAGCAAGCACTCCTGTAGAACCAGGTTCTACATCCAAACACTTTGTATATTAATCTAATTATTATAAGAATCATATGAGGTATGAACAATTATTGTCCTAATTTTACAGATGGAACTGACTCTTCCAAGGTCAGTAAATGGTGGATCCAGTATTTGAACTCAACTAATTTGGCTCTAAGTCCTTGTTATTAGCCTGTATACAAAACTGTGAAATATGTGGCATATTAACATTGTACAATAGGGTCACTTATTGTCTAAGAAGTGCATTGCTCTTTTTTTCATCATTCCTTCCTATTGAGTTCTTATAGTATCTAGTACCTCACTGGAATGTCAAGTATCACTGCATATGGTGGATGTCTTATAAATGAGCAACAATAATTAGAAAATAAGTTGATTAGAATAATATTTAAAATTTTTGTTTTTGGTTGCGGTGTGGAAGTCTTTCTCTGTTCCTTGGATGGGTCTATTTTCACAAATGCTTTTTCAGTCTTGGAAATCAAGTTTTCAAGTGAGAGGTGTCCCTTCCCTTAACCAGTTCTAGTGATAGATGCTGGTGTGTGGGAGGGGGGTGGGACTCAGGAAGTGGGTTCAGTTCTGCATGACATACATCATACCTGGAGGAGAACAAAGAGTTTGGAAAAGGGACACCTAAATAAATTCGAGATATTTAGCCTGAGTAAGTCCTTATTACTATCTTCAAATATTTAAAAAACTGTCTTTTGGAAAAGAAATTAGACTTCAGTAGCTCCAGAGGACAGGTCTGTTGCAATAGATGAAAGTGACACCCAGAGGGAATGAAACAGCACAAAATGGGGCCCATACCAAATTGCCATCTTTTTAGCCAGAACAACCTTAAAATACTACTTTCAAAATCTTACACTTTTATATTTAAAGACTGGTTTTACATGGTATGGGCAAACCAGAGATGAGGCACACTGACACAAAATACTCGGGGTCCAATTCCACAAGGTACAAATTTGGGAGCCTGAATTAAGATGTTTTTTGCATGTGTCTAATCCCAGGAATATTTATAATTAACATCCTTTATCCTGGCTGAGTCAGTGTGAGGTCTGAGAACGTTGTATATAAGAGCAGGCTGGTTCAAAGCAGCTAATGCTTCTAAGAAACTCCTCAAGAAGGAAAACAAAACATACCTCTTTTCTTTGAAGCTGACATCAGCTACTCACAGAGAAGAAATGCCAACCACTGGAAATATGGCTATATCTAGTGAGTCTCAGTTTTCCTTTTTGTCAGATATTTTCTCAGATGATATATTCTAGAAGGACAATGTAAACAGACTTTTGCAAGAAAAAAGAACCATAGAGCCCCCCAATGCTTTAAATGAAAATAGCTTTCAACTAGGTAGGGAGTGTGTTTTTTTAGGTTTTATTTTAGATCAGGCTCTAACTAGCATATTGTGTAGCCTCACACAGCACAGATTTCTTATCAATAAAATGAGGGGCTGGAATTAAATCCCTGTTTCTCAAACATGGCTTCTTGGACCACTTGTAGTCTGAATCATCCAGAGTGAATATAAACTTGCAAAACATGGAACTCTACTCCAGACCTACTGAATTAGTATTTGTGGAGGTAGAACTCAGGAATCTGTATTTTCAAAAACTAACCCAGTGGATTTGGATGCACACTGGATTAGATAGTCACTAATAGTCCTTCAGTCTTGCATTTTCTCATGTAATAATTTGTATCCTCTGTGAAGAACCTGAAGTATCTGTCAAGTTAAGATTTGGTAGAGATCTTACCCTTTATGAAGAGGCCTATGGTGACCAAGGGCTGGTTTTCCAAGGACTTGGGGGATTCCCAGAATGCAAGCCTTTCAGGCAAATTGAACAAGTTGGTCACCCCATGAGGACCCAGCTATAATGGTTATTTATTTCACTGCAGCAACCCACCAGTCTGCAAAGATATCAGGAACCTCTCTGTGCCAGCCACAAGTACACACCTAGCTGCTAGTATAATTTCCTGGCACTCTGTTAGCAAGTGGTCAAAGGAAACTTTGTGCCCCATTGGTCTGAAAATCTGTTTAGAAACCACTGCCTACTCTGTAGTCCATTGGCAGGGCTTCCAGTTAAGATGGGGGAGGGGTTCTTCATTCTCAGGGGAGTTGGCAGGAAGAATTCCATCAGCCATCTGTACAGCTTAAAGATGAACAAACGTGAGTCATCTCTGCTTCATCAGTGCACACCACCCATGGGGAGTTCGACCTCCGCCTATTTCTAGAGAGGCATTTAACGAAGACTGACCTAATTCAAGCAAAAATAGGTCTCGATTAGTGTGTGACTAACCTGGTGATTTTTCTAATTGCAAAAGAACCTTTCTGCCATGTTTGATGATTAGATTGTGGTGCTTGGTAATGATAAATTTACACTTTGGTTGTGTTAATACTTCTCCTTAATCTTCTTTCTCTTCCTCCGTCTTCTATCTGTCCTTTGTCTCTAAGAAATTTCTGCCGCTGATGACCAGTCATGGTGCCTGAAAACCCTCTCTTCATCCATCTTTCTGGCAAAGCAGCTGCCATTTGGAACTCTGATTACTGGCCAAGGTTAAAGCCACCACCTCTCAGCTCAGATCTGAGCAGTAGCTGCTTGTGTTTCATGGAGTCTGGCTCAGGGTGCAAAGGCTACAGCACAGTGTGTCTCAGTGGGGAGCCAAGTGGCCCACCCAGTTCCTGGGACCCCTTGTTAGGTCATCTGCCTCCCCTTAGTACCTATCTGGGAAGGGCTTACCAATCTCCCCAAGAAATACTTTGACCCCTCCAAGGTGAGTTGTTTTGAATTCAATCTAAGAAGTAAGAAATTATTTAAAACTTCATGGACTATTCCCAGTACAATCTATTTATGAAGACCCTGTCTTCCATTTGTACTAAAAATCCCACAGTGCAAACCAAAGGAAAAGGTCTATACTTATACAAGTGATTAAGAAAAAAACACATAGATTCCAAATACCTGGAAAAGAAGAAAGGTGAATATGTCTGGGGCAGAAATATAACAGGGAAATAAGGAGTCCCTGACAGAGGGATTTAATCCTGAAAGTGAGGTTTTCAATTATAAAGTGAGCAAGACGGGGACCTCTGCAACAGGTTTGCTTCTCCAGAGACAAACATTTGAGGTGCATTTCACTTTTTGCTTAAGATGTACTCCTGGAAGTTATGAATCAATTTATTGTAAAACTCAGTCATATTTTTAAACACACAAAGGGACAACTATTGGGATTTAATGAAGCAAAGAATGATTTGACAACAAAACAAGCTTGTCCTCTAGTTGTGATTCTGACAGAATCAGACAGAATCAGACACAATTCTGACAGAATTTCTTTTGGAAAATGAGATGCTGGTATGACTTCTTTTGGTCCTTATCTTGCCCTATAAGAAATATTCTAAAGAAGCTGAATATATGAGTGACACAGCTGCATGTGCTGTTAAGAGAAACATGGAAATTATCCTACTGAGAGTCCCTTGGGTCTCTTTGAGCAGCGGACTAGATGGGAGGACCAGAAGACTCCACGGTGCTGGTCAAGGCCACCACCTTCCATGAGGAGGTACAGATATGTGGAGCCGCCACTGCTCAAATAGATGAAGGATAACCCTCTGTGGCTGAAAAATCCCCCCCCCCCCCCAGATGTCTACATCCTAACCCCTGGAACTTGTGAATATCACCTTTCATGGCAAAAGGGACTTTGTGGATGTGATTAAATAATCTTGAGATGAAGAAATCTGACCTGGATGATCTGAGGGAGCTGATGTAATCACAATATTTCTTATATTTCACAATATTTCACAATATTTCTGAGTCTCTCAGAGAAGGCAATGAGGTTCTAGAAGCAGAGGTTGGAGTGATGCATTTTGAAAATGGAGGAAGGGGCCAAGAGCCAGGGGATAGAGATGACCATTAGAAGCTGAAAAAGGCAGGGAAAGGAACTCTCCTTCAGAGACTCCAGAAGGAACCAGCCAGGTCAACACTTTGACCTAAGCCTACTGAAAGGGACTTTGGATTTCTGACCTCCAGAACTATAAGAAAGTAGTAAGAATTGTTTTAATCCACTCGTTGGTGTTTTTTTTTTTTTTTAATAATTTGTTGCAGGAGCAAAGGGACTTAATATGCCATCTCAACTAACTGGCTCCCTCATTTATTGGAAATCACAGATTTATATGTCAGTGTGATACACCAACCAATCATCAAATCCTGTCTATTCCTTCCGTAAATAGACTTCTCAATTGTGTCCACCTTTTTCCATCTCTGCTGTCACTATTCTATCCCAGGCCCCTCTTACCTGCTCTACTACAATGGATTTTTCCCCCTTTGAGTACCAGTCTTCTCATTTCAGCTAAAGTGTTTTTGTTTTGTTTTTACAAATCAGACCATGTTATTCCTCTGCTTCTTTTACCTCTGGGGCTGCTCACTGCTGTCAGGATAAAGCTTGGGTGATACACAGGGTCACAGGTCAGAGGGCTCCCTACTTTGTGGCATAGTGGCAACCAGGAGTCTGGGCACTGTTGGGTTCTGTGGCACTAGACTTGGGGATTTACTTAGGCTGGGGAGGGGCTGAGGTTGAGAGTGATAAATGTGAATTGTTCTCCCGGCCTGAGGGTTCTGCTCTTCACAAGCTCCGTCACCATGGTAAGACTTCAAGATTGATGAGGCAAGCCAGCCGAGACGCACCCTGACACTTCTCCAGATTAACCTACACTGAGAACAGCTTTGTTGTCATGTCTGTGAGTAGAACCTGGAGGAGATAGTTCAGCCTCCATTGAGTCTGAAGTGACCCTCCCTCCCTCACATTATCATTTTCAGCTGTGCACCTGCATTGCTATTGGAGCAGGTAGGGTACGGTGGCCAGAAGCTTATATTGTTGGATGCCTCAGAATATTATTTCTCTGTGGTGTATATGGACTATGCTGACATTCTTCTTTATCCTTTAGGTAAACAAAGCTGTTTTGGCTTACCCATGTTATGTCTACCTCTAGTCTTTTCATGATGTGATACTTGTCATTACCATTTGCCAACACAGTGGATGCCTGAAGGTTAAACTCTGAACATGGTTTATGAGCTCCCCCATTATGTTCCAGCCTTATCCCTTAGTATATCCTCTCAAACTTCACCCTTGAAATGCAGCAAGCTATTTTCTCTCACATCTCTACCTGACATTCCCTTTTCCCTCCTTGTGGCCCAGCTAACCCCAGCCATTCTTTAGGCCTCAGCTCAAATACCAGTTCTCTTAGGAAGCCTTTTGTGACTCCCCAAGTCATTCCTCGGGGCTGTCATAGTACCATCAAAGTTCCCCACCCTAACAAAAATCACACAATTATGTAATGGTTTGTTTGTTGATAGAACTTCCATTAGGCTGTGGACAACTCAAGATCACTATTTCACCTGGCTTGTTCATTATTGAAACTCTAGTACTTGGCGCCATAGTATGTGATTAATAAATACATTTAATGGATGAGTAAATACATTCATAATGATAACAATGGGTTCATTGAATGTCTACAATATGATAGGTACCATGCTAAGTACTCAGTGTGTGTGTGTAATCTCTTATCCTAAATACAACTACATGCAGTTGGTCTCATTATCCTAATTCTACATTTGAAAACAAAACAAACAAACAAAAAAAAAACACAAAAAACCAAGGGTGAGAAGTCAAGTAACATGGCCATGGCTGGGATCACACTATTCGGTGCACAACTGGAATGTGGACCCAGGTCTACCTAATACTTTATGTATGCATTTACCAAGTTGTATTTTGTGAGACAACCTTTTCCCCTCTCACCACCCTCCCAGCCATCCACACTATATTTCTATCCAAGTCAAGCCATCTGATCTGGAGGCAGAGGAAAGCAGTGTTTCTAACATGCCTTGGGACTGGGCCTGGATTCCACACTGTTATTTTCAGGCCTGATAGTTTGATCTGTCACAGCTCTTCCTTTGATTTTCTTTGGTGCAAGTAGCTTTTCTTGTGCCTGGTATTTCATTAATATCTCCTGGGACTGTTTCAGGGTTTGTAAAAAGGCTCTGGGGTGGGTCTGGGGGATGTGAAGACTCAGATTTCTTTGTACCCTTTACAAGGGAGAGGGTTCATAGTGTCTATTAATTCTAGACACATGAGCAAAGGGCCTCCTGGGGTATTTCTGTTATTTTCTTCTCCTCTTGTTTTTTAAAAGGTCGTGCTAGGGTTTCTGGGGGCTACCTCAGGAGCTTTCTGTGGCTGACTAGATTCATAGGAGACATCCTTGTCCTCTGGAAAACACATATTAGAGTTTTCTAAGTCTTAAATCCCTCACATATGAAATAGACTAGGACAGAATTGATACAGAGGCCCTTTCCTGCTCTAACATTCTGGGTTCTATGGTCCCTGTATGTTACAGGATCATTGAAATACCAGAAGATGGAGACTATAGTTATTATTTTTTATGAGCACATGTAGTCTTGTATGCAGAAGCTGAGGCCAGAGATCTGGAAACAGTGCCCTGAGGCTTGTGAGTTGCCATCCTGGATGGACTCATAATGGTTGGCTTCAGTCTTCTGCTGTGCTGCCTGGTATCCTGAATACTCCCCCAGGAATCACCTTCACAGTATTGTGCAATATATTTATGTCCCGAGCTGATGACTTATGAACTAATGGTTCTTTACTGATCACATAGGAATGGTCTTTTAAAAGGATTGATCTTATTTTTTTCCTTTTTAAAAAAAACATGCTGTAGTTTAGAACTTTATTTTATCTTCTCCATAAACCTCAGCATGTTTATCTTTTGTATAGTTATTTTTTGATTTCCAAGTAATGTAGTCTTCAGGGAGGTATACTACTGTTTACAGATTAAGTTTGGACTTGTTATATATTTTAATCTCTGTGTTCAACGTGGGGCTCGAACTCACGACCTTGAGATCAAGAGTCCCATGTTCTACCAACTGAGCCAGCCAGGCACCCCCGTGGAGTCATAATCAGGCCATTGATGCTGAATATATGATTCCCTTCCATGTGCTGTTAATTTGGGAGTTGCTTGATATTTCAAATTGTCTTGAATATTGCTATGTTTATATGTGTACAGTATTTTAATGTTGCCATTAACTTTATTGCTACTTTTACAATTAGTATCTCCCACTAATGTCTCCCCCATTTTGTTATTAAATGAATACGGAAATTAGAAGTGAAGAATAAGCAAATTAGAGCTTGTTGCTGAGAAAAGAGAGGAGGCATTATTTAAAAATAGATATATAATAATGACTTGCTTGCTTTTCAAAGCTAATTTATTCCCTTTTGGACTGTGTCTCCGAAGCATTCAGTTTCTTGGGTTTGGGGAATGTACTTGTAAGTGACAACAGTGATGACTACAATGGTGGTACCTGACTTGTACCGAGTGCCTCTTATGGGAACACACTGATTGTTCTCTTTATATGCGAAAACACATTCACTGTGTACTATAACCCTTTCAGGTCTTGTGATAATTGTTCCCATTGTAAAGATGAAGAAAGTGACTTTAAGGTTAAATGGCTTGCTCAAGGGCACACAGTTCAGGAATGGTGGTACAGATTGGAATTCGGGTGGATCTGACCCCAGAACTTGCATTTGTCTTTCTGCTTTTTGTTGCCTATTATGTTTATGGTGTTCTAAAGCTATATGCACTTGTGACTAGTCCCAACATTTTGTGTTTTAAGTATCTAAGGAACTGAAATCTTGGTCTCTGGTTTGCAAACTTTCCTAGTTTATTAGCAAAAGAACATGGTATACAAGTAAAGGCAAGTTTTATAATATCCCAGAGGCAAAACTTAGGTTAAGGGACAAGTTGTGTTAGGGTAACCAATAGATGCTCAGAGGCATAATACAGGAACACCAGAGAGAAGTTCAGAGGAGGGTCTATTTTCCTTTATATGTGTTTCCTAGTGCCATTAGCCTGGGAAATACTATGGACCTAAGGATACTATGGATTAGAAAGAAACCAAAAACAAACCCCTCATCAATCAATGTAAAAATTTCTTACAAACTAGCCTTTGCCCAAACCAACTAGTCATCCCATAGAAGTGTGTAATTAGGTAAAATTGTTCTTCAAATTCTGTCTTTCCAACTTCAGTGGAGGTAGAAGCCATGGGAAAGAAATTATGACTGGAAAATAAACTCTGAGAGTTGAACAAGATCTTTGAGATTTCCAATCCAGACTCCAAGGGTTCTGACTACTTGGCCACCCAACATATTTTTTGATGGTTTTAATCATAAGAAAACTCTTTAAAAAATCATGTACGTTAGGACTTGAGAAGTCATCTTTGATAGAACTGCAGAGATAGAGGACTCATTCTAGAAGTTGGTTTCCATTAAATTGATAGAATTTATTCAAACAATAAACCCAACACTAGGTGCTGGGATGCTTCCCTAGGGACCTGAGGACTGCTGCTTTCCCTTACTCAGGAGCTATTATGACTAAATGAGGAGTAATACAGGCAGAGGGAAAGAATAGGCAGTATCTCCTCCAAGTCTTGGGGTGTCTTCTCCTTCCTGAACCTGGCAGCTAAGTGAGTGTCCTCTCTTGGAGAGGAGGCTGGTTGTAGCTCTTTTACTTACAAAGCCTTGTGTTCCATAGATTCCCTGTCTAATTTAAAACTACTTACCTAGAGATAGTATTTTTCTGGCCAGAAAATAACGTGTTCAGGGAACCAGTTTGTCACCTATTTTTGTTGTTGTTGTTTGTTTCCTCCAAGACAATACTTTTAACAAAAGAAAATCTTTCAGGGCCAGGGTAAAACTTTGAGAAATTCTAGAATTCCTCCTAATTAGCTGGGCCGACCAGATGTCAGCCAACTGCACTGCATAACCTGCTGCCACTTACCCCGAGAGTTCTGGCGAGGTTTCACTCCTGTGACCTCCCTTTTTAGGGAGCAAAGAAACAAGAGTGAGGGCAATCAGGCCGATTAATTCTTTACAACAAGGTTTTATTTATTCTTTTCTTTGACCCCCCCCAAAAAACATTAAATTTGTTCATCTTTCTTTTATTTTTAATAATTTTCCTTTTGGATCCAAACGAGCATTTATATTACAGGATATCCACCTGGTCAACATGCAGTGCTGAACTCTGGCTTTAGGAAAGATGCACCGATACTCTAGGCGGGCCAGCACTGGCTGCCATTCACCCACCATTACTGAAGGGGTGTCAGGCTGGCACACCGCAGTGGATGCTGCCCATAAGGAAGTGTCTCTAGTGTCTTGACTCACGTATGTTTTGTAATGCAGGTGGCAGCGTTTTAACAGCCTAAGACAAAGCACCCAATTTTTCTCTTGATCCTGTCTTACATGCTCATCTTCTAAGAGCAAATCAAGGCGGGAATGGCCTGACCTTAAGTCCCAAAGGACAGAGGGCATGGCCTGGACACCTGGTTGTCTACTTTTCTGTAACGCTATCCTTTGAGGCTGGTACCGGTGCACCCTTCGCAGTTTGAAATCTGTTCCTGATAAAGCTCATCCCCTGTCCCACTCACCATCCCTCTCCCCTCCCGTGGCACTTGTACCACTAGGAAGATCAGTAAAATCTCTCCACTATTGGCACTACTATAATGAAGAGTTGCTAAAGTCACAGAGATGGTCTTCGGGCTGCTTTAAAGCAAGAACCTCTTTCTCTCCATCTCCCAGTTCTGGAAAAGTTCTCTATTAATCCTTTGAGGGCTTCAAATCCACTACCTTTGGTGAGTTTAGCAGAGAGAACTTCTCTGAATCCAGTATCGTGCTAACAAGTTTACCAGTGATCTAGTATAAGAGACGATCTCAGGTCACACACTTCTGTTCCTGGGACTAGCTGGTATTTTCCATCTCAACCTTCTCTTTGTTCTATAGCTTGTCTTCCTAGCCTCTGCCCACATTGCCCCAGCTACAAAATGCCAACTATACTTGATGCATTAGATTTTTCTCCTCCATTGGGTTTTTCTGGACGAGTTTCAAATTTGGGACTCAATTTGAGTGGAGTTGGACTGTTCTCTAATATCACCGAGTGGGAGGTTCCTCTGCAAGTGCAGCACTTACGGTGGCTTTGTATAAATTTTGGCTTGTTCACAAAACACCAGGATAGAAAAACACTGGTTGAAGTTTGGCCTGCAGGCTAAGTATATATCCCCATTGATAGGCATTAAA
This sequence comes from Prionailurus bengalensis, assembly GCF_016509475.1. Lineage (NCBI taxonomy): Eukaryota > Metazoa > Chordata > Mammalia > Carnivora > Felidae > Prionailurus > Prionailurus bengalensis. Next base: position 26,144,926 of record NC_057360.1, read on the forward strand.
ATTCAATGCCTATGTTTTTACTATATCTGCTGAGATCTGCTTAATGTGGTAGAACACCATATCAAATGTAGCTAAGACCAGAACTACTGTATACTTTAATTGGCAGTTAGATTACATTGTTTAGCCCTCATTTCATTTTACCTTTATTTTTTAAATTGATTAATGGCACCTTGAGATTCTGGAGTGTGTTTTTCCTGCTCATCCCTTATACAGACTTCTAACAGACTTGCTTTGAGCAGTGGGTTTCCTATGTGGTACAGACTAGTGCTAAAAGAAATCAGAGTACTGGAAAGAAAACTGAGTCACCAAATAAGGTCAAATTTGGATTTGGCAGCTTTGTTTTAGTGTCCTTTCAGTTTTGGGGCCCACCTCTGAGTGAACCGAAGAGGAAACAGTAGTAGTTGGTATAGATGCTACCGATCTGTTTCCAGAATACAGAGAGAATCCCTTACCTCTGACAAACTGGCAGAACAAAGAGAGAAAAGACTCCTGTGTCAATGTTGGGTTAGAGAAGAGGACTTTGTGAGGATCCTAAGCATTAGAGAATGGTTATTTGATCTAGGACTGGCTTAAGTGTCCACAAAAAGAAGATACCAGGAAGGTCTGACCATGAAAACTCAATTTCTTTCCTGCGTTAGAAACAAAAACAAAAGTCAACTTTTTTTTTCTTAGCTAAAAAAAAAAAAAAAAGAAGGAAAATGGGAAGAAGAGATGGTGAAAATAAAGCAAATCTGGGATTCAGGTTCCAGTAAACATGAAGTTTCTTCCAAAAAACTGAATGCTTATAGCAATGCCAAGAATTTCATAGGTCCTTAGTGGGATATAAGGACAGAAGATTTTTCTAAGTTGATTTGTGGAGGCTAAGAACTTTAAATGATGTGATAGTAATTTACTTACAAACACTATGACACACCCATTAATTAGCCAAGCTTTAGTATTTCAATTTTCCTAGTGAGGGAAATAAAGCATGTAGACGCAATACCCTTGCTGAAGGCACTAGTACGGAAGGCTGAAATAGAATTATTTTTGACCCCCAATAATTTTCATTTCCAGATTACCATACTCCTAAACATTTTATCTTCTCAAGACCTAAATTTCCTACTTACTGATTAAAGATGTACTAGGGAAAAAAAAATCTACATCCATTCTATTCTTTCCTTGGCTCTCACTGAAGTTTTCAGGAAACTTTACATTAATGTAGGTTACATTTTATGTCCCTAGAAACAAGAGACAGAGACTGACTTAGAAGGAGAAGAAAGATAAAAGAAACAGAGAAGAGGGAACTGGTACTATATAACCTCAGATTTTTGGTTTAAATATATTAAGTTTGATGGAAATTAATTAGAAGCTGATTCAGAAACACTGCAGAGCACATATTTATCCTTCATTGTTATTCTAGAGCAGGTTACAAAAAATCCAAACAAAAAGATACCAAATAAAAATAAACATAGATCCCCTTACCATTTTTAAAATCAGATTTGCTCAACTCTTTCATACCCCCAGAAATAAGAATTCAAGCCTCAATAATGTATTTACATAGTAGCATGGCTTATTATAAAATCGTTTGCATTTAGGTCAAGATACTAGTGTCCCTTTCTCCCCATTTTTAGCACGAGGGAAGGGAGCAGAAGGAAGAAGTCTACAAAAATAGAAGGGCAGTTTGGAGGCACCCCAGCTCTCCATTAGACTCTGTGTGAGTCTCATTCATATTTCTCCACCAACTGGCTTGAGTTTTGTTAAGCGAAGCTTTCCAGGCCCTTTGGGTAGGCTGGGACAATCTATGGATCTGTTATCTTTGGCTTGGAGTGATTTCTCCAGGATGCCTAAGCATCAGAGGATCAAAGCAGGAAGGATTTAAGGGAAGAAAAAGATGGCCATCAGAAACCAAAGATAGTTCAGTTTTTTATCCAATCCCCCATGTGGTACGTCTGTGTTCTTCTGACTGAATGAGGGTCAGTCAGCACATGATGGCTGACAGATCACCTCAGCTGTCATTAGCTAAGCCTGCTACTGCAACCAGCAGAGAAGCCATCAGCTGGGGCTCCGTTGGGATAAATGGCTACAATATACTGGGTGGTCTGCCGAAGAGAAAACTAAAGACAGAAAGAGCTGCAAATACAGGCAGCACTCATTAACGTGGCGTCTCTTCTGATCCTGTCATGCAAAGGTTAGGTCCTAAGTCCTGAGTTAATTCTGTTTGGCTTTTATTAAATTAAGAGTCTCAGTATGGAGATAGATTTATCCAAACCTAGACCTGATTCCTTGTGGGGCTCTTGTCTGGAATTAAAACATGACACCCAACTAGCCACTTGCAGGGGGACCACTTCTCTCTTTTATCTTGCCTTACAATGACCTCACCTAAACCTCTCAGACAACGCTCAAGGCCTGGGAATCTAGGGAGGAAGAATGGACAGGAAGGGAGAATCTGGTGAGGAAGAGGCTACCCCAAGGCATGGAAATGCCTCTCCTCACCATGATCTTTGTGCACATTGGCACCATGCCTTTGAAGGTCTCACATCGTAACAAACATGAAACTGATTAAAAAAAAAAAAGGTGAAAATTCCTTAACCTTCCAGTTTCACAAAGTTCCTCCAAGGTAGAGGACTATCTGCTCCCTGCCTGTTACACATATACCTTTTCTTTACATGACCTCATAATATTTATTATAGCTTAGCTGAGAAATGAATCTCCATGTACCCTTGGCTCAACCTACTAAAGACAAACTCTGTCCAAAAATGAGACATCCAGAACAGGCTTTAGAAATAGGATGTAATGAAAAATTGAGAACTTTCTTTAAAAAAAATCAAAATTATTAAATTTTGTTCTATTATGCCAGGAGAGACCTAATTTGCCTGCAGTAGGCTTTCATTGAGTATGCAGACATTTCATATCCCCATCATGCCCCAATAGTACTGCACCTTATACTGTTTCAGATCACCTTGTGAGTATCACCTGGTGAGTCCCCAACCATTTTCATGAGATCAAAGCATTCCCCCACAGCAGAGGCAGGCACGTCAACAAACAAGCCTGGACTAGGTGAATTTAACCATCTCAGAAGTTGGGTCAATGCTAACATGCAGCAGAGCAAGGGCTGGGATAGAAGAATAGAAGGCAGGAGACACTCAGGCTCATCACAAAGGTTGTAGGAGAGGTGGATGTGTGTATGGAAAGAAGATGCCGGCTGAATGGTGGGATATGGGGTTGTCTTTTTGTGGTCCCAGAGTCAAGAGAGTACAAAATCCAGAACATCTGGATTTCAGCTTCAGAGAAATGTCCGTGATTTCAGTACCCTGTAGGGACAGTGAGTAGTGAGCAGAAGTGAAGCCCAGAATAAAAATTGATTCCTCAGCTAGAAGAAGGGACAGATCCACATTGGGCAGTTGTGTTCATGGCTTATGTTGACCCTGGGGGGGACATTCAAGGGTACACCCTCTTTATAGTGGAGGTAATTCTATCCTGACCCTGGTTCACAGAGCCTCTTGACCTAGAGCTCTACTCCTCTGTCTGAAGGCCGGCTGGCATTCTGACCTCATGGGGATTGAGAGAGGGAGACATGTGAGTTACTAGAAGTCTGCCTGGAGCTGTGAGTGAAGAGAGGAGTATCTAAACACAGACATAGACTATCTCTCCACCTTGGTTTCTTTTCCTTCTTTTTTTCCCCCTTCCTCTCTCCCTCACTCCTTCTTTGTTTTGAGAGGATGCTGAAGACTAATATTAGCAAGGGAAACTGGATATATAAAGATTCTTCTGAGGGGACCTGCAGTACTAAGTCTGATAACACTGAGTGTCCGAAACACTGATAGTGTTCCCAGTTTGTTTGGCATTTCTTGAGATGCTTTCATACTTTTTTAATCCAAAGAGAAGCACATGTTTTGAGATCTCAAGGGGCTGCTTTACAAGGGAAAGAGAAGAGGCAGAATCTGATAAGTAGGAAGGGATGTCCTGGTCAACTATTAGAGGGAAAGTGAGAGTTCATACTTATCAACAGGCAGAAGGAAATGGTTAGAAGAAGATTATGATAATGAGTTCTGTGACTTAACTGAAGACTGTCTTTTATTTTCTGGTCTTAATGGAAAGATAAATGCAGGCTAAGGGAGAAGAAACCCAATTTCTTGGTCAGGCGAAACTGGTCTAGAAAAACGCAGGTGGTTGGTCGGGAGACTGCGTCTGCAGGGCTTTACAGCACTTCGTTTAAGACTCAAATTCTTGTGTATATAGGGGTTTAAGGAGTTCAGGTGTCCAGGAAGGTTTCCTGGCATGGTAAATTTAGTGTTCGTAATGTGGTTTACAGGCAAATTCCATTTCTGGTAATTGCTCTGCCAGCCCAAATTTCTCCTGCTGTTGAAATGGCTTAAGATATCGCTTCAATTCCTTTTCTCAAAACACAATGCAATAGACTTGCTGACTCAGAACGGCTGTCCTGTTGTGGGCCTGTCCCCAGGGAAAGCTGCATTTCTGAGGTGGAAGAAAGCAATTTTGTGCACAGAAAGCAGCCCACAGCAGCACTTTGGCATGAAATGATGCTGAGCAGAGGAAACCTTTACCACACTATGAGGCCCAGCGCCTCAGTCTTGTGTAAAGCGCACGCCTGTTAGGGTCGGGGCGTTCCACGGTCATGTTCACATTGCTAGCTACTCCCGAGTACACAAGTGCTCAGCGGGAGACGAAAATGAAAGTGAGCGGAAGGTCTGAGGGGAGGCAGCTTATGTTCTGCCTCACTGGTCTCCTGCCCTGGGAGTCCTTTGATTGGAGGGGCTGACCATGGGTCATGAAGCTGCATCAATACCTAGAAGAGAAGGCAGAGCCATGACAAATGATCCTGCAGCCACGTGATTGTATTTGGCTTTTTGGGGTTGATGCAACTACTCCTTAGTTCCATTTCAACCAAAACAAACAAAAAGCTTCATAAGTAAAAAGAGTCTCCTTCTAAGAAAAACAACAGCGCCTAACTTCTCCTACCCAAGAGGTGGAGTCTGTTTTGGCTGGAGGAGGATAAAAAAGAGTGTTTATCCACTGTGATGTCAGGCCAGGGGAGGGTCCTGCGAGGAAAGCCCCATCTGCTCCTGGTGGAGCAGGGAAAGCCCTGCCTGGCGCCCTTCTCCGGGGATCCTTCTCCTTACTGTGATGAGCCCAGGGAGGAAGTGAAGGGGACGGTGCATTCCACCAGATAAAGAGAGTGATGTGCTTCCCTGAATGGACAGTTGAAACAAGAGAAGCACGGATTAGCCAAGAAAGGCTCTCTTTTTCGTAACGCTTGTGAGATTGGGGAGTTAAGAAGGACACAGTGGCCTGAGGCTGTCTTCTGCCCAGCTCTTACTCTGGGGAGGGGTAAAGCCCAGTCTCATCACATGATGTGATGAGGCCCTGTCAGAGCCTGCTTTGCTAGGAGGAGCAGCCCAGGTCTAAGCTGAGGTATATTTACTGATCACCTTCCAAGAATCATGCCAAACTGACCCTTAAGTACAAGCTGGCTGAGGAAGCTGCCAGACCAAGAGCCCCTCCTCCCAGGAGGTCCTCAGCAAACTCACACTGATGCTCCCATGGAAGCTTCTCATTTCAATCTGCCTTTCCTCTCTCTCTAGAAGCCTCTACCAGGTGATGTAGGGCCCACCTTGGGTTTATGCGTGCTGCCTGGTCAGGTACTGGCAGAGAGGCCTGCGGGCTCCTGGGCCAGAGTCTAGGTTGACATTTGGCTATATGTGCTGATACAACTGTAGGACTGTTCCACGTTCTTCTAGACTGGTTGGAAAACAGACTGTGCCTTAAATGGCCCCCACCCCCCTCAGGGATCCCTTATGACCAGCATTTGCAGGGCTAAGGCCTGGCAGAGCACGGGGCGCCAGCAGGAAGGCTGAACCTCTGCTCACACCAGCTGGTGCGCTGGCCAGAGGGGTTAAATGCTTTTAAAATATCACCCTTCCTGGAGCGTCAGGGACCTCTGTGGAGCCTGAGGGACCTCCCTGGCCTACCCTAATGCAGCACCTACTGAGTGGGTGATAGGCTTCCAAGAGACAGGACTGTTGCCCCCAACACCACCCATTCATCATCTCTCTGAGCCTCTCCCCTGTGGTCTGGGCTGCTGGACTATGGCTTTGCTCACCCAGACCAGCCCTTGCTGCTGCTGCCATGGCACCCTGACCCCTTGTTCCACTTCAGCTTTTCCCTCCCTCCTTGCCTCCTATCCTTGGCATCCAAGGCTCCTAAACTTAGCCTGTGCTTCTTTGGGGGAAGCAAGCCAGAGGGTAATGCATGAGATGCCGTTGCGGTTGCCCTGATGGCAGTGGTGCTGGCCAGGGAGCAAGAGCTGGTGAGGGAGGAGGTTCCTCTCCTGTGGCCTCCATGACTCCCCAGTTAAGAGCCAGAAAAATCTTCCAGGCTTTTCAGGGCAAGGGGTGTAGACACAGGCCAGCTCCATCCCTCCACGGCTTAGAGAAAAGTGGGAAGGGGCAAGGGGAAGCAAAGCCATCCTCACGTCCCTTCTGCCGTGGGAATAACCCTCTGTGTTCTTGTATTTCCTTTCCCCAGCAAAGAGGCAAAACTATGGCAGTGCCCATCTTGCAAAGGGAAGTAAAGCAATCGGGCGCGTTCGACTGGTTTTCCTTGGGTCCTTTCCTTCGTCTTGTCCAATAATGCATGGTGTCCTTCTCTCTTCCTCCTCCCTCTTCCTCCCCCCCGGGCAGCACTGGCTTCCCAATTCGGTCCTGGTTTTCTCCGTGTGAGAGAAGAGCATGCATCGGAGGGGGGAGCAGCCTCTAGCACTTGTCGTCCTCTTCCGTGTCACTCAGGAGGTCGCTGACAGCCCCACACATCACACCCGGCCCGGGCCCCCCGCGCCTCCGCCGTCGATAGTGCCCATTGGGCATCTGCCAGCTGTGCCGCAGCGGTGGGGCCGAGCCGATGGTGTTGGAGCGGCCCAGGCTGGTGGCCACAGCTGCTTCGAAGGTGAGCGTCTCCTCCTCGCCACAGTCCGAGGCGTGGGAGTCTTCGTGCAGGGCCAGGTAGGGCTCGGAGATGTAGCGCTGTGGGGAGGCGTGCTGACCCTGCTGTACGTGCCGGGAGCTGGAAGACTCCGCCAGGCCGGCCTCAGGGCTCTCCAGGGCTTGGGAGGCCAGCGGAGAGCCACCCTCACTTCCATCAGCCGGCGGAGACATGCTCCCGGTGTGTCGAATCAGGGAGCTGTAGGAAAGGAGGGGCCGAGGCTTTGGTGGCACGGGCGGGAGCTGCCGGCGACTTCGTCTCGGAGTGCTGGTGTCAGAGATGGAGGGGATGGAGCTCTCACTCAGGGAACCCGTGCCCTGTGCAGTGGGACAGACATGGCATGTTAGACGGGGCTGGGCCTGATCCCTACTTGCGGCCCTGTTACAGCCCCTAACCCTTCTGACAGAGAGCCTGTGGAGTCTGGACTCTGGGGGAGGGAGGGCTGAGTTGGGGTCCCAACTGCAAGTCCCCTCCCCTAGGAATGCAGGGATTAACTGAGACTGAGGAGTCTCTGCCACATAGGCCAGGGCAGGTCCATTTAAACTGCAGCTGAGGCCTGAGACTCTGCACTTCTAACAAGCTCCCAGGTGCCGGACCATGCGACAAACACTTCAAGTAGCGAAGATCTGGAAGCTCTATATATGTTACAAGTGGCTCACCAAAGAAAGCCTTGGGACTTTTCAGAAAGACCACTTACAGGAAAGGTGAATGAATGCTCTAGGGCTGGTGTCTGGGAAATCCTTCTTGGGAAGTGGATCTGAAGGAATGGCAAACACCTTCCCTCCTCTTCACTTTTGCCTTCGAGTCTTCAGTGGCTTGCTGACGTTAACTCATCCACATGACCAGCTGCTTCCTCAGACCTTACGTGACCTGCTCACCTATTTATTCCCAAGGGTCCCTGAGCCCAGTGCCAGTAAACAGACCTTCTGGAAGGTGTTTCTCAAGGTATGTGTGACCCATGAGCCACCTGCTCAGAAACTCTTGGGGAAGAAGGGGTCCTTTCAACTGCAGACTTCTGGGTTTCCCTTTCTAGCTGGTCTCACTACTGAAGTAGAATGCTTTAGGCCCCAAGGCTATTCTTTGGTGATTATGTTCTGCACTGAAATTTGAAAGCCACTACTCTAGAAGAAAGTTCTCCACTGCCTCTAAAAGTCTCTATTAGCCCCTCCTCCTCCCCTCTGCTCACTGCTGTTGACTGGATCTCCCATCTGGGCTCTGACACCCATTGTAGGGCTGGGAGGAGGAGAGCAGGGCTAGAGCATGTTTTCACATAGCTCGGGTAGTTGTTTTTTAGGCAAAGGATGGTGTTTCAACAATAGTCTGGAAGAAGAAGGTGGTCTTCTTGCGATGGCTGGAAGCTAGGTCAGTAAGGTTGAACTGATCCAACTTATAAATCCTGTGCTGAGGGATGAATCACCATTCTAACTAATACTTAGGATCATGTAACTGGTCAAAGAAATTTTTCTGGCTAAAGGCGATCTTTTCCTCCTAAATCTGGCTGAGACATTCATGCACGTATTTGTTGGGACTTTGTACCTCTGGGTTCTGAGGACTGAGATGGAATGACTTCTCAATACCATTGTCTTTCTTGGGGGAACTATCTGGTTTTCTGTGAATTCCTATCCTTTGTAAGTACACAAGCATGAGTAGCTAACTTCTGCGCACAATGGACATAGTTTCCTGTGAAACCAAGGTCTGTGTGGGTGCCCATATTTTGCACCTAATGTTAACAGACCACTCCTCCCTATCTTTCTAGAGGCTCCACTTCCTCTCCATGCTCACCTGTCTGTTGGGGGTCTGTGACCTGCCCTCGCTGGGAGACCTGGACTCATGGCGCTCGGGGGACTCCCAGTCAGCCTGGGTCCCTCGCTCCTCTGAGTTGCAGCGGGAGACATCGGGAGAGAGAAGATGCTTTCGCTCTTTTGAACGTCCCCGCTCTCTGCCCCCTGAGCGGTGGGTGTCAGACTTGTGGCCTGGGAGAGAAGACAAAAGCATCTGATCACAACTCTACCCATACTGGCCTCTGAACATAAAGAGATGTCATATAGCCTGGGACTGAGCCCCTAAAGAACCCCAGCTTCTCCAGGCATGTCAGAGGCAGGAGGGAAAGGTTGGAAAACTACCCTTTGTGAAGAGGTAAGTGTGCAGACACACAGGCCAAAGGATGCAATTGGTTCTCTTCTGCTTCTGTTAACCCTAGACACAATTAAGATAGAATCTTTGCCAACACCCTGGCCCAGGAATTCTCTACGTCCTAAACATGGGTGTGTAACTTTTGGGGGGCAAGATGGCACCAGTAGAAGGGATGGAGGTCAAAGGGTTTCAGTCCCATTGAGGGCTTTTAGTCCCATTTCTGTGAATTACTGGCCCTATGCTACAGGCACGTCACTGCTTTTTAATATCTGTTTCCTCATCTAGCAAAACAGCGTTTGAAGTAGACTAATGATTTGCTAATGATTGTTATCAGTATGACCCTTTTCCTAAAAAAACAAAAACAAAAACAAAAACAAAAACAAAACACAAAATGAAACTCAAATACCTAAAACAGTTCCAGGTAACACTATCGAAGTTGAAGCAGAGTTGGAGGTGAGAGCCCAGACCCTGCCAGGAATATATCAGAGGCCCCCTAGCAAACCCCAGGGGTTTTGCAGAAGGCCATTTGAAAATCTGTTTTTTTTATTATTTAAATATAACTGAAATACAAGGTTAAATTAGTTCCAGGTATACAACATAATTGCTTCAATAACGCTATACATTTTAATGATTTCTATAGCCCTACTCTGAAAGAAAGAAATTTCAGCCTTTAGGATGAATATAGAGGACTTCATTTTGGGATAAGTCACAAAGGGAAGCCACTTCTGGTCATGAGTGTTCTTCCTTCCCTCACTCTCCTCAACCTGCATCCTTATCTGAATCCTGTTCCAGTGATTTTCAGTTCTTGCCAGAATTGGTCGTCAGGGTGGGAGCCTGAAAAGAGGTGAACAGTGAAGACCCCTTCACCTGAGTCAGAATTCAGGCGATGAGCTGACAGTCTCAGGGAGGAGTGGTAACTCCGGCGACGTGACTTGTAGGTGTTTTCACTGCTTCTCTCCATAGAGAATTCCTCCAACCATGAGGAATTTGAACGCTTATCCCGAATGGTGGAAAATGAGCGTCTCATGGAGCTAGGGTCTGTCACCACCTGGAAACGTGAACCCCCCCCCAGAGGAACACAAAATCCGGATTAATTACTGGAAGGTTCTAAAATTAGGGAAGAAGTGAGATAGAAATTATTGAACATTGCAAAGCATAACTTCCCTTGAATCCCTCTTGCTCAGACCTGAGCTGAAGGAGGCTGTTCCAGAAAGTGTCTTATGCTATATTAACACAGATACTGAGACTTAACTAGGGTCTTTTCTTCGTGCTCAGGAAAGCAAGCAGCTGAGTATACAGGGTAAGCTTCCCATACAGCCATTTACCAGAAGAACTCAGCCAGGACCTGCAGTGAACCTTGGAATATGTGAAGGCAATTGTCAAAAAAAAGTCTGCACCACACAAGAAGCACAGCTTTGCCTTTTATTGTTTCCCCTCGCCAGAGAAGGAAGGCCCTGCCATGTAGCCTGGGAGCTTAGGAGAGCCTGTCACTGGGCAGCATCTAAGATTGAACTGCTCTCTATCATGGGTTCCATCCTAGTCCCACCTTAAACTCTGGCATTTTTGATTTGCCACAGATGTTAAAACAGATCCACAAAAACTTCTTGTCTCTGTCAAAACTTGATGTGAGACAGACAGACAGAAAAAAAGAAGCCAGGAAAACAGACAAATGAGGCGTGGCCTGCACTGGTTAGGACAGACGGTCCTGACACAGAGCTGTGTGTGTACATAATTGCATATGTGCTGGGGGAACCAGGAAAGGAGAAAAGGAAAAATACGCAGGGAAAATCCTGTAAAACATTTCTTGCATGGCTGGTTGAGTCTTGAGAATGTTGATCCCATCCGGAAGGAGTTATACCATTTTGCTGGCTAGACTGTTATGGTTAGGGCTTCCTTGAAAACACACTGTGGAGGAGTAGGCTCTATTAAAGATGGCCCATGAGCCAGATTTTTCTTGTAGGGAAGGGGTGGGGGCAAGTCAAGAGCTCACCTGATAATATCAGATGTTTTTTCATAACCCACCAATTCAATACAGCCCAGGATGCCACTGCATAGGGTAGGTGGTGATAGCTTTTTACCTGGGGATCCACAGTCAGGCGTGGCATAGAGGATGCCCTCCCAGATCCCGTATGCTCCTGGGTGTCCGAAGGAAGGTAGATGCCATGGTTAGAGGACTGCACGCTTTTTAATTCACTAACCTCTGGCTCCTGGAAATAAACACACAGCCACGCTTGTGGGACTTGGTTCCATCTCATTGCTTCTCACCTCCAGTGGATGATTCTGCCTCCTCCATAACAAAAATGGCTTTTAGAAGACAGACTTGCATCTTTATGATCTCAGCTGTATGTGTATATATGTGTCCATTTATGTATGCACATGTGGTATACCAGATGTCCCAAACAGAAAGCTCTACCTGGGATTAAAAGGTAAAGATTACCTTTCCTAGTCTAGTATTTATCACTTTTATTTACTACTAAGCAATGTTTCAGATTGTATAGCTCTGTAAAGTATTATGAGTCATAATACTTCTTAGATATGTGAAGTCTACTTTTTGAGAGTTGGTAGCGTTGGTTTCCTCAGATTAAAAGAATAAGCCTATTTATCAACTAAATAGAAACTACTGGGGCGCCTGGGTGGCTCAGTCAGTTAAGCGTCCAACTCTTGGTTTTGGCTCAGGTCATGATCTCACGGTTTGTGAGTTTGAGCCCCGCTTCAGGCTCTGAGCTGTTGGTAGGGAGCCTGCTTCAGATTCCCTTTCTCTCTCAAAATAAATAGATAAAATTAAGAAAAATAAATAGAAATTCCTACTCTAAGGAAAGTCACCAATTTCTGGTGTCAAATATATCATCTCAAACCTTAAGACATGATTTTGTGAGCTGAGAGCTTTCCTAAGATTGAAACCATTTGAAAAATGTGGTAGGTGATGCTGTCAGGGATGCTCTAAACTAGCAGAGTCCAATATAATCCGAACTACTATGTAATTTTAAATTTCCTAGTAACTACATTTAAAAGAGTAGTTTTATCAAACTGTTTTATTTAATCCAATATATCCAAATATTCTCATGTCAACATGTAATCAATCTAAAAAATGAAGATATTTCACATTTTTTTTTTTTTTGCACCAAGTCTACCTATCGCACATCTCAGTCTGGACTAGTACATTTCAAATGTTCAACTGCCACATGTGGGTAGTAGCTGTTATATGGGCTGTGCCACTCTAGAGAATTAGAGATTTCCAATCCACCCTTCTAAGTCTCTGTGCAACTTTTTTTGTTATTTTCCTGGCTAAAGAATGTTAGTTTGGCAAATGTACGTGATCTATACAGATAGCTACTGTCATTGCATAAAGGGTAGGGCTGCCTTGGAAATGTTTACATGGCCACCAAAGAGACCTAGAAATATCCTGGACATCTGGAGATTATAAACCAGAAAAAAAAAGCTATTTTATATTTAGGAAATTATACCTTAACAACCTAGTTGTCTGAATAGGGCACTGCTGAAGGAAGCATGCCCAAGACCCTGTGGCTGGGTGGTTACTGGGGTGAATGGGAAGACTGCCTTCCTAGGACATGTGATACGTGCACTTGAGGGAATTATAGTGTTTGTAGTACATGCTTTATAAAGCACACAGGTCCGACTTGAAACAGACGTGGTAACAACACTACAGGCTGTGGGGTGTGAGAGGTAGTGTAAGACACACGCACAAATCATGGCCACGCCTCTGGACGTGGAGCAGGGGGCCCCAAGGGATGGGCAGAAGTACACAGTGGTGAGAGTATAGCACGGGCTGACACCTGAACTGAATTACAGACACCAGTACTGACAATGAGATGAACACATATCCAAAAAGTCCTGGCACTATGGCTCAGCCCTGGGGAACCCACAGAAATAATGATGTAATAAAGAAAGCCTCCCTGTGAAAGAAAGGACATTATTGAGATTTTCCCAGCCAGACGCATCATGAGGCAGACAAGCTGTAGAATGCTGAGAGGCACTTTTAAGAATCAAACTATCTGTACCAATTAGTCCATGGTACTAAATTCCTCACAAAGAAAGGCAGGAAATTCGTTCAAGGCTTCCTGCCTACCTTACCAAGAACACCTAAGGCACTCATACCATGCGAGGGTCTGGTCTAGCTGTCTCCCAAACACAGCAACGCAGAATTCCCTGTCTCTGCAGTCACTGGAGACAGAATCACCCATTTGAGCTACCAAAGGGTTTTGCCCTGCTCTGAGGGTACTCATGCCAGCAGACATGCACTCCATAAACAGATCAGTCCCACATTTCACCCACATCATCCATCTAGGATGGCTCTGAGGTGCACGGTAGCAGTGGAGAGGGGTCAGGAGAGAAGGGGAGAGAAAAAACAGATGAATTATAATCAAAATGGCATAGAACTTACTATAAGCTGTCTATATGGATTTTTGCAAATGTTGGGTTTTGTCTTTTTCTTCCCAGGCCAATGAACACTTGGGGTTTAATTCTAAGCCCAGGAAGGAACCTGATCTGATGACTCCTGAACTAAGGATAATGGTAAAGTCTATTATCATTGGAAATCACATGTTAGCTTTGTATTAGCAAAATCTAAAGGTCAGTGTGCCCCCTCTTCTCCAAGCTTAAACTTGATGCAAGAGGTTTCTCAGGAATTTTATCATTTATGCTAATAAAAAACTATAGGCTTGGGGCACCTGGGTGGCTCATGTGGTTAAGCATCCGACTTTGGCTCAGGTCATGACCTCACACATGAGGGTTAGAGCCCCGCATCAGGCTCTGCTGACAGCTCAGAGCCTGAAGCCTGCTTTGGATTCTGTGTCTCCATCTCTCTTGTCCTTACCCCATTTTCGCTCTGTCTCTCAAACATTAAAACAAAAACAAAACTCTAGGCTTATGGGAAGGATTTTAGGGACCTCTTAGAATGTACTTGGCTGGTAGAATTGTGACCCAAAGGGACACACAGAAAAGAGGTAAGAGATTGTTCTGTAACTCTTGGCTGACAGCCAGTCACTCACACGTGCTCCCCTGAGTGATCCAGGAGCAGGGCGTCTCCCAAGGGCTGGCGTAGGATATTCCTGTGTTCCCAGAAGCAGTACCTGGCTACACTAAGCTGTCCATTTGGTGCCACTCATTCTGACGGTCCATCCTAAGGCCCCATATCCAAGGCAAGATTTTGACTCTTGCTTCTACATTTGCTGCTTACAGGCATAAGTTAAGAAGGTTTGGCCTGAAGCAGTGTAAGTTCCTGCAGTAGGTAAGGGGACTCTGGGATTGTAAAAATCTGCAGAGGAAGCATTTGTCACAGAACATCAGAAATTCAGCTATGAAAGGAGAGACAGCAGGAAACTCCTGGGGTAACTAACTGGCAGGACTACTGGAAAGGGTTTTCCTGATAAACCATAGCTATGAAATACAATTTGGAAATGAGAATGGGAGGGATCAGGAAACCAAGGAAAGATTTTTGAGGTCATGTAACTCATTCATTCACCAGAGACTGCTGTTCCTGAAACTGTCCATCATCGGCTGGGTCCATACAAGCCAACTGGAATATTTCCTGGGGGGAGAGCGGACTCATCGAAGGGTATCCACTACGGCCACTCCTGAAAAGCAATGGCAAAGTAGGAGGTAATGTGTACATGAGAGAAAAAGAGAGAAAGCCATGTCATAGGCACCACTATTAATTCCCACCCCAGACAAGACTTCCTTCCCACCAAGGGTAACACCCTTTAATACTGGCTGGCTTGTAAGCCTGGTAACTGACAGGCAGCTGGACCCTAGAATTAAAAAGTAAAAAAAAAAAAAAAAAAAAAAAAAAAAAAAAAAAGCAAAAGCATTGGAAAGGAGAAACCACTGTTTTCAACCTGTGTTGGGAACCATTCAGTATTCTGCTGGTGACTGGTGTATCTGTGACAAATGACATTATTTGTCACACTCAGCCATATGGAAGACCAATGCTGGATTGAAACCTGTTTCTGCTCAGTTTCTCCCTTCAGCAGAAAAAAATGCCATAGTTTAAACAGAGAACAATTTGTTTAAATATTAAGCAGTCATGGTCTTTTAAAAAATTTCCTCCAGTTTCAGTAGAAATATGGTTTTATTGTGCCAACATCCCTGGCCAAACTAAACAATTCAATGCTATGAACACTTATTGAAGGACGACTGTGCCAGACATAGTATCTGTTGGTTTATGAACGTGTGGAGTGATCTCAGAGGTGCTGGTGAGGAGGTGGTAACTTCTGGGTTGATGGCTATGTAGGGGGATGCTTGAGTGGTGATGAGGTAAGAGGCCTCTGAATGAAAGGTATGGACAGCTGTCCCTCTGTGCCTGATATTAAACCACTGTTGGGTACCTGTGGACACTCTTAGCCAATGGGATCCACGGGGCAGGTTAGGAGAAAAAGAGATAGCCAGTCTTTCCTGAGAAGATAGCTGCTATAAAATAACAGGTGCCCTCTGACCTACTCAAGGATGCAGAGTGGGCTTCCTGATCGTGGGAAGAAGGTCAGGGTCTGGGCCGCAGCTCTCAGTAATGGTGGAGCTGGCAGGGGGAGACGGGTCTACCATCTTACGCTCGAGGAACAGCCCTTTCATGGTTGAGTCTACTGTACTCATGAATGCATCCACTGGAAAATTTGAGGCATAAACAAGGGGTTCCAGTTACTTAAAAATAATCCATAGGCACAATCTTACCTTGACTTGGATCACAAGGAGAGATCTGAAGAGCAGAGAGTCTCCCCACCCCCCCCCCCCCCCGGCTGGCCCCTTGCTGCTGGGAGGAAGTTTGCTGAATTTTCACAACTGATACAGAGTGATCTGATATTTAAATGACCTGCTTACATGTTACTCATCTTACTAAGTGTGTCTTTTCCTGAGAACCACTAGGAGTAGGATAGGCACTGCTGTATGAGGAATCACAGAATCCCTAATAGGTAGAGAGGACCCTTGGAATCACCGAGCAACCTCAGAGTTGACTAACTTCAACCGAGAGTTGGCTTCCTACTTTAAAAACCTTGTCTGTCTTCTCATCGTTAGGATAAAGTCTGGAACATGGCTGCTCATGATCTAGTTCCTATTTTTCCAGCTTCCTCTTGCCCTTCACCCCCCCCTCCTGAATTTCATTCTCTTAAGTTCACTGAATGTGCCCACCCGGCTTCTTTCTGCCTCAAAATGTTAATACAGGCTGTTCCCAGAGAACAGAATGCTTCTCTCCAACTCCTCTGCCCTCCACAAACTGTTCATGTTACTTTGAGTTCATCCTTCAAAATTCACTTTGTTAAGTAAATACTCTCTGATCTCTCCCTCTGCCGGAACTGGCAGGTCCCCTTTTCACATGGACTCAGATTCTGCCACACTGTTTTCTTCCTATACAAATGACTGAAAATGACAGCTTTTCTTCTTTCCAATAATTGTGTTTCATGACTGGCTTCCCTCCAGGTGTAAGCTCAGTAAGGGCAGAAGTTACGGAGGGACCAATGTCCCCCTCTCAGGACATGTGCCAACATCGATCCCAAAGGCTCATGCCAGAAACTTGGGGGTCATCTTTTATTTTTCCCCTCTCCTTTACTCCCTGAGGCAAATCAATCACCAACTCCTATCCAGTCTCCCTACTGATAATATTTCAAGTCTTTGCATCTCTCCCCATCTCCCTCTTGTTAGTCTAAGGAACAGTCATTAATAATTTACACAATTGCAGTCACATACCAAAAGCAGTACTGTCTCTCAAACTCCTCCCCTCTGATCCAAGCCCACACTGGATTCAAGAATGATCTTTGAAAAGTTCAAGTCTGATCATGTCACACTGATGAGTAAAACCCCACTCCCATATCCCATTTATAATGCTCCCACGTGCTGGCCCCAGTGGAGTTCGTCACCTGCTGCCTCACTGAGCTCTCTGTGCTCCAGCCAGCCATCAGGCTCCTGAAGCTTATCACCTTCTCCCTTCTCTTGAAGAACATGCCTCTGAGTCTCACTTAAACATTACTTCCGCAGAGAGACTTCCCTGACCCCCTGACCAGGTGTGCTGCTTCCCTCCTGTGGTATTCCAATAGGTGACGCTTCTCCATTTGAACTTTCATCACTTTTGTAAATTTCTTTTTCAGGATTTGTCTCCATGGGGACCGTGATAATGTTGACTGCTAAATACTTAGTGCCTGAGCCAGCTTTTCCATCATATTGGGTTTTAATAAATATTGGTCAAATCAATGAGTAAATGAATCAATAAACACAGAGAGAAGTTGGACTGATGCCATGTGGGAGTTATGTAGAGCAAAATGTTTCGGTGAGAGAGGTCTAGGTAGAGGGGTGGCCTCCTTTCTAAGCCAAGGACTCTTGAAAAATGCTGCACACCCTTCCACTGGGAAGGTTCCACTGCTCCAGGCATACCTCCTTCCCGCACAGATCAAAGATAAACATCTGCCGGTTTTGTGTAGACAGGAGAATCCATACCTTGCTACCTCATCACATCAAATATTTGTAAAAATGAGCAATTGCCTGGTCATGGTGTTTGTCCTTTGCTTCTCTTGTAAATGTGTTGGATTATGACCTCTGAAATCAATGTTTTTCAAAAACAGGCATCCAACACCACAGGCAGAAAGGAACTCATGGTGAGAGACTCCAAATGGCTTTCATTCCCCTGATGATTCCTAAAGTTGTGATATTTAGTGACTATTGGCTCCATGAGAACCAGGGCTGGGTTAAACCCAACAACAAAACCTCATTTACATGGGGTAGAGGAATTTCTGCCCTTTGGGTACTCGTACATGCTTGTTGAGGAGAGAAAAACCATGTTATAATGAGATAGGGATGGTATAATAAAGCATTTATGACTAACAAGTAGGGGCTAAGGCTTGCAACTCAGAAGAGTTGACAAATTCCTTAATTGAGGTTTTGTTTCTGCTTCCAATATACACATTTTTTTGTGTGTGTGCCTGATCTAAGGTTGCTTTTGTTCATTACAGATAGCACCGTAGTGGGAATACTCTAGAGGTTAGGAATAACAAACTTAAATTCCAGTTCAGCTTCGGCAACTAATTTAATGTCCAATTTCTTATTTGTTTGAATGATGACACTAACTTATGCCCTTTTTCCTTTGTCCATTCCCAGTGCTGTCTCTTAAGCTTTCCACAATACCAAATATGCATTGTCTGCCTTTTATTACCCCTGCTGAATAACCATTTTAAAATAAAAATTGTAATGGGGCACCTGGGTGGCTCAGTCGGTCAGGTGTCCAACTTCCTTTGTGAGTTTGGGCCCCACATCGGGCTCAGCGCTGACAGCTTGGATCCTGCTTCAGATTCTGTGTCTCCCTCTCTGCCCCTCCCCCACTTGCACTCTGTCTCTTTCTATCAAAATTAAACGTTAAAAAAATTAAATACATAAATAAAAATAAAAAATGTCTTCACCTCAGAGAAAGGGTCATTTGGCTCAGACTATTATTTCTGGGGCATTTCTGGGCCTGCACAATGGCATGGGTGACAGGATGCAAACAGGGCAGCTGTGGACCCATTGGTTATACTCACAAGCCTGAGACAGGGTCCTGCTGGAGATAAGGCAGGGCTTTGGCATTAGCAATGATCTCCTGAGGCAGAGATGAAGGCTCCATGCGCTGGAACATGGGTGCGTTTTTCTGTGTTAAAAGTAGGAAGGAGGAAAAAGGAACTCATATGACCCTGGGGTGTGTTGGTGGAGTGGGGAATACAATTTACTTGGGTAAGATAGGAACATGCCTGATACTCTGATCCACTGGGTTTCTAATCCCCACAACTAGAAAGTTCCTGGACGCTGCACCCCTACCTCTGCTTCTAAGCACTTGCAGGGCACTGTGCCCCAGCTATGCACAGGCCCGTCCCTATAGGGAGTCATGTGACTCCTCACGGCCCACCCACCTCCCATACTGTCAGTGACCCTCACCTGTTCCTCCAGCTGCTGCCTCTGCTTCTTCACCTTACTCTGTTTATAGTAGTCCATGATCATCATTGCTGCATAGATTTTGCCCACAGTCAGGTCAGAGGCTAAAAACACAAATGTGGCATGGAAGGGAACAGGGAGAAGACAGGTGGCAGAGAGTGAGGATACCTCACAAGCTTCCCCATTCTTTGAACCAGGTTTGCTCCCTCAGCCATCCACCTAGCCAGTATTTATTGAGAGCTCCACATGCACAAGACCCTGAGGATACAAAGTGACTAGGTTGCATATCTATCTTTGGGAGCTTCCATAGCCACCCAGTGAGAGTAGGCGTACTGATGAGAAACCACATGTGAGTAAGCATCACCTCCACTGGTCTAGATTTCCATGTCTAAGTAATGGCACCCTATTCCCACCTGCATGAGGGTTTGCTGAACAGTATTATGGGTAGGGAGAGAGCTATGCACCCAAGAAGTTTCACCCACGACTACAGTGACCTATCTTGAGAAAATGTTTTCAATTCATGCCAAAGGGATTAAGGAGTGGGAGATTTGGGTTTCCTAAGAATAAAAGAGCAACCTTCCCTTATCTCCTTGATCCCTCAGTGTTCTAAAAGATGTGGCCTTGGTATGCTGAGCTCAAAGTGACAACGATACCCAGGAGGAGACCCACACCTTTGGGCATGGGCACGAGCAGATCTAGCATCTTCTGGGATAGGTGAGGCCAGATGGCCAGGGTCTCCTTTTGTAGTTCTGAGTCTAGCTGCTGTCTGTCTGCACCACCTAGAATAAAATAAACTTCAATAAATAAAAAAGACATACAAATAACCAGTACCCAGGGAACAGGTGGGGGGAGGAGCTGAATCAGCATGGCACCTCATAGTCCCAGAGGAGATCTTGGCACTTCGTGACAGTGGATCTTGTAATACCACATCTTTCTGCTGAAGAAGCAGAACACATTTTGGCTCCCGTTTTTAGTGACTCAGGGATATCCTGCCACAAGATCTGAGGCCCCAAGACCAAGATCAGCTTCCTCATTCATTTGAAATACCTCCCAGGAGCTTAATATATCAGAGGGAAAGATGAAAAGAGCCAGAAGGAGCCTCCCCTGACTCATTATACATACATCAATTCTTCCGGCAACTCTGACTCCATAGTCTGAGTGACCTGATTTTAAGAAGGATTTGGATCAGGCAAGAGCAGGAAGGCTAGATGCCCATCTGGAAGTAATAAACCTCTTTTCTCCTAAATCGCTGAACCGGAAATCAAGAAGAGCAAAGAACGGCCCTGATGGTATCTGCCACAAACCTTCCAGAGTATTAGAGATACCACATAAGAAACAAAAAGAACAAAATTAAAACTCATTTGTTCAATAAACAAATATTTCTAAGATGCCTACTATGTGCCATTCACTGAAGACCACATCCTGGTAAAGCTGAAAGGAGGCTTAGAGATTGTCAGACCAGTCATTTATTTTCCAGGAGGAAATGGCAGGCATTATAGTGATTGGGTCAGAGGTGAAAGTAGGACCCTGATAGTTGATTTTCAGATCACGACATTGTCAGATGGATGCAATGTTCAAACAGCTCTGTCCTGTGCCACCTTGGGTGAGTCGTTCCAGGGTCCCATTTTCCTTTCCTGGCTTACCTTTGGCGATTTTGATGTCCAGTGCTGTCCGTATCAGAGCCATGAGTGTGGAGGTGAAGTGGACTGTCATGTCCTCAGCTACTGGCATATTCATCAGGACCAACCTCTGTGCGAAAGAGAGAAAAGAAAGAGCAGGAGGGAAAAAAATATCGAAAGAAACCTTGGTGAGAAGAGAAGAAAAGTGTGGAGGTCAATGCTGAGACAAAAAAGAAGGGCAAGGATTCCCCATCCCCGGTCCCACCTCCTCTCCCTGCTTCTCACTTATGGCTCATTTGCTGCTGTTTAGTACCCCCCCCCCCCGCCCCCGGAGAATGTTGCCAAATTCCAAAAGAAGGAAGACTAATCATTCTTGAGGACTCCTCCATGGTCCTAAGAATGTCTTTAATAGGGATGGAAAGTGATTTCTAAAAGAAGTGGCTCAGAGAAAGGAGTCAGCTCTGGGAGGTGGCTCCATTCCCTGATGCAAGGCTGCTCTCTCTTTCCCCTTGTCCCATGGATACCCCCAAAACTCACATGGAAAGGTAGTGATGGGAGAGATTTTGCTTTGCTTATCTGTTGAAATATGCATCCTGATGCCCCCCTTTTTGAGTCTTTAAAAGGTGAAATTTGCCAGCACGTGATTGAACATGCATAAGTCCAACTTATCCAAAGGTGGATGAGGTGGAGCAGGATGGAAGAGGAGGAGAGTGCAAACAGGGTACAGGGGAAGAAAGCTGGGAACAGCAGAGGAGAGAGAATGAGAGAAGGGTGACCAAGGCAGGAGCAGAGTGGGCAGGCCTTGTTCCCCTCACCCAAAAGAAGGGATCAAACTGAAATGGCCAAATCCACTTTCCAGAGAGTATATTGCTTTTGGAATCCTTTAACTTTTCCTCCAGTCCCCACGCCCCTTCAACCCGCCAAGCTTCATCCCCGACATTCAAAAAACTCAAGGCCACATTCTACCACCTGGTACTTTGGGATGTGGCCATCATGAGCAAAAAGGATGCCAGCCCATAAGCTGCACATGAAGAGCCATGTACTGGGCCCTCAAGGGCCCTGTTCCAAGGAGATGCTCTCTGGAGCTGTACAAGTTGGAGGCGGCAGCAGCAGCAGCAGGTCCTCTGGCAGAACCACCAGCCTAGCAGGGAGGGACATGTCTCTTCCCAAGGCAGGATCTCTAATGCTCCAGTGGAACATCTGGCCTAATGTGATTCTATAGACATGGTGTCTTAGAGTGTAAAGTCAGTTTCTTGTTTGTATCTGAGTTCCATCTCTCTCCCACTTCCTTAAGCTTCTAGAGAAGTGGCCACATTGCTGTGGTATATTCCTAGATGAAAGAGCTCCAGAGTTCTGGGTCAGTCTAAACACCAAACAGTAACTATTACTAATGGGTGGAGAAAAAAAAATCAGGCCCCAAAGCTCTGAGTACCCTAATGGCGGGTGACTTCCAATGTATGCTGCTGCTCTGAGCAAGCCATGGGGAATCCACCCATAACTCCAGGGCCAGCCCCCAAATCAGTCATGCCAATAATGCAAATCTAATGCTGAGTGCAACTTGTGCCCAATGTCACCTTTTCCCTTGTACTGACAAGAGAACCGGGCAGCTGGGCTGGTGGGGGAAGGGGCCTGGATCCTTCATCATGTATCCTAGAAGTCGCGTTCTTCTTTTTTTCTAATACCTAGAAGGAACCATGCCACAGTTCCTTCCTATATCAAAGAAGAAGACATTCATTAAGGGTTTGCCTCTCTCCTAAAAATTTGAACCATGTTTAGACAAATTTCTGCATCATTTCCTCAGCTTATCTGATTGGAGGTTTTTTCTAGGCTCTGATAGCAGTTTTGCTGTTCGCTTCCTTCTTGCCCATATATGCTATCCTGCAGGCCACCACTCTGCCTCCTCTGAGCAAACACGCTACTTAACACTTCCTTTCTAGTCATCTGCTCACAAGAAGCCACACGCTTGGAGACACGCAGAAGAACACACAACAAGCCCCACGGTGAAGACTCCTGCCAATCATTCCTCATATTGTTTCGGGACTCCATACTTCCAGGAACCTTCCTTGCCCTTTGACCTCATCATTCCTTTTCCCCTTGGTTCCCTCCTCCGCCTCCCCGGCCCAGCTTCCTCCCCATGTTCTGGCCTCCCTCCTGTTGGTCTCTAGCCCAGAACAAAGGAAGGGGTGGTCTACCTTATATGCCACTTTGGAGGGACATCTCTTGCCGAGGCCTAGCGGTGGTGACATGAGAGTCAGCATTTCATACATCTCAGTGTAATGGATGCGGCCACTGCTCATGGAGGGGTGGTAAGTGGAGACGGGGTGGGGGGGCAGGGCAGGGAAGGAAGTGAGGAGAAGGATGCAGACCAGGAGGAAAGGAGAACAGGCATTCCCAGAGAGCCAAAACAAAACAAACAAAATAATACAGAGAACAGGAGAAGAGAAACAAAACAAAATGGACAAACAGAAAAAGAATAGGAAACCTGTTAATCGAGGCAAATCATACACGGGACTCCATCCTGGTGCGGATTTATATCACGCCCCACACAGACCCGGGAACGTTGGTGGCAACCTCTGGTCCCCCTGACTCTGCTGCGTAGTCATGGGGACGCGTTTTCTCCTCGTGGTCGATTGTCACCTACTTCGCTACTCACTCTATCCATCCTCCATACAACACAAGCCTGTTTTCAATTCCCAGGGCTGTGTGCGAGCGGTATAAAACGGATAGACGGTGCTCCAGCCACGGGTTAGGATTTCTGGCCCCGGCTGGGAGGGGGCCCCGACCTGCATGTCAGGCCCTTCTCCTCCTCTGAACCCACAGGCGGAACATCGTGTATCCCCCTCTGTGGTGTGTGTGCGAAAGGAGGCGGCAACTTGCACTGAAAGTGGCGCGCTACTTTTCGGAGCCGGCCGGTTGCTTCCACCTGGCTCTGCTGGGAAGAGTGCTCTCTACTCCAGGCATGCCCCAGGGCAATGGCATGCTGGGGACAGAAGAGACCAAACCAGGAGGAGGAAGAGCATCTCGCATGCCATGCTGCCCTCCCGGCTCTCCCCACATGCGGCTGCAGGTTTCACCGGGGCGGAGTTTAAAGAGTCTCAGCAGAGGCAGCTGTTTGGCCTCCTGAGTACAGGAATCACTGTGTCACCACCCCACGCCAGCTCCTTCCCATTGCCCCGGCTGGCATCTTCCTGGGCCTAAGTCTTCTGCCAGCTGCCGGACCGAGCTACGCCCAGAGAGCCCACCCTTCTCTCCTGCGGCACCAGGAGATGCTTCCTTAGCTAGCGGGTTTGGCCTCGGACGGTGGCTTGGCAGAGCCGCTCCTGTTCCAGTTCCCAGGGTCTGGCAGAGTTGAAGAGGGGGTCCTATGTGCCCCTGAGCAATGTCCTTGGTCTCACAAACAAGCAGTGATGTCGCAGTTATGACAGGCCCCCTCGATCCCATCAACGCTACACATAAGACCCCTAAGGCAAGAAATCTGCTCGGGAGCCTCCGCTGCCCTACAGAGACCTTCGCAGACCCCCTGAGCTACTGCATTCTTCTAGACACCCCAAGTCTACCCTCTCTTACCACTCTCACCTCCTGCCCTGATTCATTATAGTTTCTCCCCTCCTTTCTGTCCTCAGGCTTTTACAATCCTTTCTGACCAAACTATCCAGGGGCTGGAGAATGGGCGGAGGTAGGGACAACTAGAATCACATTTTGCTACATTGCACATGGGAGGATGCTGCTGCTTTTCACCAAAAGGAGGTTCTCTGTTCTCCAGTGAAGACGTCTGCATTCTCTGGAGGACGGGGAGGTCCTTCTGGTGAAATCTACAGATTAAGATGGAGTGGGGAGAGGGAGAGAGACAGAGTGTGTGTGTGTGTGTGTGTGTGTGTGTGTGTGTGTGTGTGTTTGTGTGTGCGTACACATGACTGAGTGTGTGCATGTGCAGAAAAGTGAGAGAGGTCAAATCGGCCTTCCATATCAAGTCCTTTTTTCTGCCTTCCCCCCAAAATGTGCCCTTCTTCCTTCTGTAACAGCTGCTGGTTCTGGGAGTGTTTGGACCTCTTTAAACTCAAAGGAAAGCAACATGAAGGTTCCCTCATGTGGCGCAGCGGTGGTGGAGCAGAACGGAGAGGTGGGTTCGAAGTGGCACCCCACCGCCGGTCATGGCTGGGGACTGGGAGGCAAACCTTGCAAGCCACCCTGTAGGGGCAGTTCTCTCCCAGGCCCAGAGGCGGCGAGATCACCCGCACTAATTTGTACATATCCTTATACGGGATCCTGCCGCTGTAAAGGAAGCACAGGTGGGTTAATAGGACACTCAGAGAAGGGTGGGGAAGACAGGACAGTTTAGCCATGATGTTGAGGGCTGGAAGAGGGAGAGCAGCTTTTTCCCTCCGGCCTGGTAAAACCCAACCAGGAGAGACTGAGAGCAGTGAGCCTCAGAGAACCATCACCTTGCTGAACTGCACTGCCCCCAATTTTCTAAGGAAATCAGAACCCGTCCAGTGCCCAGAGGGGCTGCTGCATGACCAAGAGCACCCCGAGACACCTATCTGGCCCACACTTCGTCAGATGCAGAAAATGGACTCTGGCTCGAGCCAGGCCTTGAAGAGCACAGCCTGAGAGTTCACACAAATGCCTCTGACAGCTGTCAAGAGCAGATGCCAGGCTGCCGTGAAGTGGACTGCCCAACTGTTTGCTTTTCGCAGACATTGATTACAGTCGGTTACTCAGACCCGCTTGTCAGGGGCAGTGGGAAGTCAGCATCTTTCCGCAGACTGTGAGAGACAAATTTCCCATTAGGCTAATTAGCAAGGAGCTCAGTTGGCACAAGGGAATTTGCAAAGGGCTTTGCTTCTCTTGGTGGCAGATTGTTCCCGAGTTCAGCTTGGGCGAGCTCTGCTCCCTCGGTGGGAGCCCGCCTGGATCTGTGCTGGGAGAGCAGCCTGGGAGGGAGCTGTGGACACTCTCCTTCTGGCTCTGCTCCTGCCAGCCAGCCCACAGGCAGCCTGGTCAGATCCAGCCAGGATTCCAGGAACAAGGTGACCTATCTCACCAACCTTCTTTCACAAGGGCCTGCTAGAGAGTCCTGGCTTTCCGTGAGAAGGACAGAATCAACAACTGATTCCTTTTCAGCAGCTAAAGCATCTGCTCTTTCAGAGACCAGAACAAGGAAGCAACATCCCAGTATGGACCATGGTTTCCACTGGAAATTATAAACACACATGTCCACCTCTGAGCATCCAGTCCTTGCCAGCTGCCACGTGAGGCTTTGCCCCAGCTTTACTCTTTCCAGCCTTTTTTTGATTTTGGTGTTAATTCCTCCTCTTTTTCTAAATAACAGCTCATCGGTACTTCAAGTCTCTTGATTCTTGAGAGGAAGTTCATTTAACCATTTGCTCTTTGTTTCTTACTGAGATTGGGATGCGGGTGGGTTGGTACTGCCTATAGGCTGGTGTTCCCTGCATCCTGTATGAGTCTTCTTTTTGAACACATTGGCTCACATTATCCCTGTTAGTTCTTTCCCCTGCATCTCAAAAAGAAGGCCAAGGAAACTCTAACCAGAACATGACGCTGTGAATTTCAAAGCAGAAGAGATTCTCCATTCTATTTTTGCTCTCTCACAGCTCCTATATCTGAGTCTCATGGTTTTTTTGTTTGTTTGTTTGTTTGTTTGTTTTAGTCCTCATGGAATCATTTCTTCCCAGCAGCCAGAATGAGTCGGGAGAAACACATTTAATGCACATAGTATTTGGGTCCCAAGATATTATGAAAGCACAGGAAGCTGTGGTTTCAGAGAGCTAAAGACACCTGACTGAGGCCAGGTGAGCAATGAACTTCTCTGCTAGCAGTTCTCCTCTCAGGTTGAGTGAAGACATCCCTTCTCAGGCTCCCAATCCCATGGCCATCCATGCTTTCCAAACCAATTTTCCATAGCTTCTGGTTGTTTTCCTGTATAGTTATTGTCAGTTATAACAACAGTTACATACATGATTTCATATCATCCTACTACCACCCTTCAAAGCAGGCAGGTATCAACACCATTTACAGATGAGGAAGCTCAGAGTAGTTAAGTGACTTGTCCAAGGCCACAGGGCTGATTTGATGCAAGCCCTGGCTACATTCCCTCTAGCACAGCACCCATGGCTTTCTAAGCAGCGCATCTACCAGAAAGTAGATCCAGAGAGGAAAAGCCATTGCTCAGCCATCGTAATAGGAATGGATTTAGAGAACTCTGTGCCCTAAGTCATTAATAATTACTGAGGGGAAGAGGAATTCTGATTCACTCTTCTGACATTTGACCCAAGTTCAACAGCCTCACAGGAGGGAAGATTTTAGGATGAGTCTCAGATTATGAAGGGGCTCCAGGTGGAAGCAACGTGGGCCATTCCTGTGAAGGATGGCATTTCTTGTAGTATTTTCAGAGGGGGACCAGAATGGGTAGATTGGTGAGATAAGATCCTAGAACTAAAATGACATGGGACAGAAAAGTTCCTGTGAAGGAAGTGCTTATAGAACAGTCACCCTGTCCTCAACCGTGAGGGGCCAAAATGCTGTTTCTGTCCTCTAAAGCAGGGATCGGCAAACTTATTTGGTAAAGGATCAGGTAATGCTTTGTATTTTGAGGGTCACACTGTCTTTGTCACAACTACACAACTCTTCCTTATGGTGTGAAAGCTGCCACAGACTATACATAAATGAGTGGATGGCTGTGTTCTAATAAGCTTTACTCACACAAACAGGCAGTGGACCATGTTTAGCCTTGAAGCTGAAGTTTGCCAACCCCTGCTCGGAAGCCCAGGAGGCACAACATCTGAGAAATACTGGACGGTGAAAGAAATTGGGGGATGTTATTCATGCAAATTCCTGCCATTTAATTCAATTCTGTATATAAAAATCCTTAAGTGTTTAGGGGATCAGTTGGAAGATCAGCCTGCTGAGTTTTCTACATAATTTTAGTCAATCTCAAACCATGTCTTTCGAGAGGGATGACGGAGATAAAATGTTAATGTCACTTACTGTGATGGCCAGATGTTCTGGCCCAGAAGACCCCTGTTAACCCACCCCTCTCCCCGCCCCAATGACTCAAAGGAGTCCACTAACCACTGGTAGGGAAGAAAAAGAAAAAGATTACTGGAAGCCCCTCTGGTGATTGAAACCAAGCACTCTGAGGTGCAGACTGTGTGATGAGATTGGCAAAGAAAAGGAAGGCCTGTCACAGAAGGAATGAGAGGGAAAAGGAAGATAAAGAAGCTATGTTTTTGTTGGCTGGCTGGATACCAGAGCCAATCTGAGGGCCTGAGCTCTTCCCCAGGCCAGGACTGAGAGGAATCTCCTCTCCTTCTGTAACAGGCAGTCCTTTAGGTGGCTCTGGTTCCAACCCCTTCCTTGGGAACCCCACAGGCCCTTGATATGGGCCCCACTGGGATGGTCGAGAGGCCTACGCACCATGCAGCTCTGTCATATTCTGCCCAGACGCGGACAAACTCGTCCAAGTGGTGAGGCCCTAGGATGGATGAGTCCCGAGTCAGGTACTCAAAGTTGTCCATGATGACGGCCACAAACAGGTTGAGCATCTGGAGGGCATGGGGTAGAAGAGGAGTTAGGTAGTGCAAACAAACCTAACACAGTAAAACAGGTTTCAAGGCCAATAAAGAATTCAAAAGTGTGTGAGGCCGAAGTTCCTAACTAAAGCCCTATTCATCTTGTTGAATGCCACGTGTTTTCATCAGAATTTCCACACATTTCACTGTGTATTATTTCACTCTTCAATGCCACTTTATATTTGGAAAGAACCCCACAAAAAGAGTCACTTCATTATCTGTTCAATTAATTTGTTATTGCAGCAGAGGGAGCAGTAAGAGCGACAACATTCTCGAAGTCAAGGCCTGACACCAATCCTCCCTTCTAGCCTCCCCCACCCCCAACCCTGCTCCACAAAAGGAGCCAACAGAAGAACTAGTAAGATGCCTTAGAGCTGACTGCGTGGCTTACTGTGTGAAGACCTGGAAGCCGTTCATGACCTGAAGTGGCTTCCAAGACCCCGTTGTCTCACTTATTTGCACAACATTTGCACAGCATTTATTGTGCACCCATTGTGCTGCAGAGATCCAGGTGCTAAGGATGGGAAGTAAGAAAGTTTTGTCCAGAGATACATTCCTATGCCTAGCACATTGCTTAAAACAGAGCAGACCTTCACCTGTTCCTTGAATATTCTTAAAGACTTAGTATTTAGCACAGACTGTGATGTATGAGGAACACACAAATGGTGTAAAATTTTTTATGAGCCATTTAAGAAGCATACACAGACAGGTTACAACGGGACCAGAAAGGGGTATGAATGTGAATTTTGTATCATTTCCAGTTCATGAAATATTATCCATCTTTTATTTTTTCCTTAACCATTTAAGAATGTAAAGGGGTGCCTGGGTGGCGCAGTCGGTTAAGCGTCCGACTTCAGCCAGGTCACGATCTCGCGGTCCGTGAGTTCGAGCCCCGCGTCAGGCTCTGGGCTGATGGCTCAGAGCCTGGAGCCTGTTTCCGATTCTGTGTCTCCCTCTCTCTCTGCCCCTCCCCCGTTCATGCTCTGTCTCTCTCTGTCCCCAAAATAAATAAACGTTGAAAAAAAAAATTAAAAAAAAAAAAAAAGAATGTAAAAACCACTAGCTCATGGGCCATACAGAAAGAGGTGGCAAGCCGGATATGATCCACGGGCTATAGTTCCCCCCATTTCTGGTCTCAATTTTGCAGTAGGCAACAGAATCCACTGAAGGGATTTGAACTAGGATAAAGACCTAGATATATTTTATCCAGAAGGAGCCCCTGGAAGCAGGGGAGAGTTTTGTGGTGCTTCTGAACCAAGGCAGTAGCAGGAGAGTAGTATAGATAGGAGAATTGAAGGACATGGTATTGATAGAACTAGACCACCTGAATAGCACTGTTTTATTGTTTCTTGGCTGCCTAGAACTCATTTACTATACATCTGGTCTCTTGAGGACCACCCCCCCCCGCATCCCCCCAGCCGCCTATACCCAGTTAATATGGTTCAGTGGGGTACCACCTATGACCCAGGTCTCAATCAGTCACTGAACCCCATTTTCCTGGGCCACAGTGATTGGTGATCCAATCAAGGCCAATAAAATGGTATTGAACCTTCTGGGCAATAGACTTGTTCTTCCCTGTGAGTCTTGAATGTATGAGGACTGGGGTCTAGAGCTGCTGCTACAGCCATCTTGGAGCCAGAGGCTGGGGGTGTTTGGAAAAGAGCTCACAGGGAGGAGCCTGGAGGAAGAGATCCATAAATAAAGAAACTTGGTCCTGGTGATGTCATCTGAGGGCCAGATCAAGCCTGCTAATGCCTCTCCTGCCCCAAGACTCTTCATTTACATATGCCTGTAAAATCCCTTTTTGCTTAGGCCAGATGTAGCCTCGTGTCCTGTCTTTCACAGTGAAAGAGTCCTGCCTGAGAGACAGAACTGCCTGAGGGGACAAGAGGATTGGATGTCTGTTGATTCCCAGGCAAAATGGCCAGGTGGATGGAGGTGACAGATATGCAGACGGCATACAAGATAAGGAGAAAGTCTGGAGACAGGACATGGTTGGAGTCTTCTCCGCAATACAGACTGCTGGCTGTTTCCTAACAACCAGTCTCATTCCAGCTTGCCTTCCTCTGTTTTCCTATGTCCCACTGCCTAGAATACAAGCGGATGCCTAGCCGTGTAGCCCCTGGAGGTGATGTCTGGGGTGCTCACCACTCTGTGGGATGACCGAAACAAGCCTGTACTGCCTTCCTCCAGACTTCACTGGTGTGCAAGAGAAACAAACATCTCTTTTGGTTAAGTCACTGTTATTCGGGGAGTTCTGTCTCATGAAACCTGAGCCTAATCACAGGCTGGGCCTTTCTTTCTGTCACTGAGATTGGAGCCGCCGTGAATACATATACTCAATCACTGCCTGGGTTCTAAAGGGGTTTCCACATAGCCACACGTTTGTTTTACACTCCTTTCAAGGTACTTATTATTAATGTTAATAAAACAGTATTATCTTTGCTTCATATTTGTGTAGTCTTTTATAGCATGGTGTGCACACTCATACCTATTATTTGCTTTAATGCTCATCTCACCTTGTGAGGCAGGCTTAATTATCATCAGCCCTTCGAGGGCACATGTGCCTCCAAGGACACATTTGTATTCTCACCTCCAAGCACACAGCCTGGCTCATCACAGCAGATCAGTAAGTCTAGAGTGGTTGGTTTGAGTTAAGAAGCTGTGTGACTTGCCCCAGGTCACAAAGTCGGTCTCATGCAGGGCTGAGATTTGAAAGCAGATCATCTCATCCTGAATATAGCCTCTTTAAAAATAACATTAATGTGAATTATGCAGCACCCTCCATCTCAAAATTCTGAGTACCTTTATAGTCTCTAATTAATTTTCCAGTTATATCTTGGTTTCTTTTAAATATTTATTATTAAACACTTACACCATGTAGGATAAAGCTGAGCTGTCCACATGCCCTTCTACCTGCTCCGTATCACCCCTACAGCAGCCCCGTCAACAAGCACTCATACCCCCGTATGCCTTTCTCCCTTGGACTCCAGCCGACAGAGTGACTATAACCCACTCACAGTTTCTCCCCAGGGCCTCTAAGACACTGTTTTGTGTTCTTTTTCATTGAAAACCTTTCACACCCCCAAGAAGAGAGTGTATTCAAACAAATCCCCGCTCACCATGAAAATAATACCCTTATATCGACTCATTTTCCCTCCCATTTACAGAAGCTACAAAAGGGAAAGTGTCTTGGCCATTCTAGAACAGCAACAAAGCCAAGACACAAGGCAGGCTACCCAAGTCTCTAGCTGGCTCACTCTCTGCTACGTTAACCTGCTGACCACCCTCCAAAGTCTGCCTGAAAGCTGCTTTTCCACACCAGAGAGCTAGACATGTGGCAAATCTCCTCATGATCACTTTAGGGAGGTAGAAACACTTGGCCATGAGATAATTCACTTGCTGCACGGCTGTGAAATTAACCACTTTTCAGTGGTATTGCCTTAGTTTTAGACTTGTTCAGCGAGTGACATTAGCAGCGAAGCCAAGCTGAGGGGTGTCAGGGTGGCCAGAAACATCAGACTGACACTTTAACCTATCTGGTAGCACCTTGTCCATGACTGTGCAGGGCAGGGATGTCTGGATGCTGGTGTGCTAACTCATGCTTTCTTCCAAAAAGAATTAAGAAGGCCATCTAGGGCTTCTCACCATTTTCAAAGTGGGTATGCTTCACCTATATCACTTAATATTTACTAATGCCCAAAACAGTCCATTTCCTTTCATGCCTCTCAAGCTGGCCAACTGTCATCAAACAAAATGACAGAAGAGAGATCACATCTATTACATCGTATATTGTCATCACTCTACCTTATTAATGCTACCACTTTGTACTTCCAAGGTACCTTTTCTCTTTTGAAAGTCTCCAAAAGAGAGATAAGATATTCTTAGTCCTCCCTGTAAGATACTATACCTGAAGTATAGAGAAGACAGATTTACTACAGGTCACAACAGATTCAACATGAAGCTCAATACTCTATTCCCTAAACTCCACTCCACTTGTTGTTCCTTCTCACAGTAATCCTTCCCTAGAAGCAGCAAGAACTGTCCAGTGTCAGCCATGGGAAGTCACCCACCCAGGAGTTGGCTAAGGATCCTGGCCTTTAAAAGTTCCTTGGGAGGGGACCTGGGTGGCTCGGTTGGTTGATCATGGGACTCTTGATCTCGGCTCAGGTCATGATCTCGTGGTTCATGAGTTCGAGCCACGCATCGGGTTCTGTACTTGATGGTGTGGAGCCTGCTTGGGATTCTCTCTCTCTCCTCTCTCTCTCTCTGCTCCTCCCTGCTCTCTCTCTCTTTCAAAATAAATAAGAGTTTCTTGGAGGATGGGGCGGGATAGGGTAGAGTAGGCCACATCTCAAGCCAAGAGCACAGGGTTTGCTCACCAAGAAGGAGCAGAAGAAGATGAAGGAGACAAAGTAAACATAGGCCAGATCGGTGCCACAGCGCTCATTCTCATTCTGCCCTGATGGCGCAGTGGTGTCGGGCTCACAGCCTTTCTCCCCGAGGCACGACAGCATTATCTCCTGCCAGGCCTCACCTGTGGCACTCCTGAGCCCAAAAGAGATTTTGGTTAGTAGCATCAGGTCTGCGTGTCTCATCCTCTCCTTGGCCCTCTTCCCCAACTCACCCACCCCTTTCTCTTCTCTGCAGGTTCCTTTTGTGACCAGTTAGTGTCCCTCCAGTACTTTCTATCCAGAGAAGAGGGCCCAGGAGGTCTCTCTTGGGCTCTGTCACCTCACCCACTGCTTCTCTGTCTTTTCAGGAGTCTCTGCTGACAGTGGTAGAGATAGTGATGGGACTCTCTAGGGCCACATAAACCTGGCCATCCAGAGTTTCGGCCCTTAAATGGAATTTGGTCCGCAGGAAACTGTCTCCACCCTCCCTACTCAGAGTCCTGGCATGCGTGTTCTGAACTTGCAATTTACAAACTAACCTCTGAGTCAAAGATGTCAAGGAAACTTTCTCTTGTCATCAGAGCATTTTTTCAGAGGCACTGAACCTCCCTACCCCTGCCTCTAGTCTATTGTACATCCTGATAGGATCAGAACACGCAGAACAAGGAGACAAATAGGAGGAGGAGGCAGAGTAACTCCGTCTCCCTCGACAAGACAGTCGCAGTATAAGAGTTTTGCATCCAGATACCTGAAGAGTAACATGAGGGACCCGAAGAAACTCCGGAAGTTGTTGTGTCGGTTGATGTGACTCTCCTCATCTAATTTTATGTTTCCGAATACCTTGAAGAGAAAAACAAAAAACAAAGAGCATGACTTGAGCTGTGTGATGTGTCCTGCATATGAATATTAGATGCACCTCATCTAATGGGGTTGGCAAATCTATATGCATGGCCTTTCCCAATGGTCCAATCCTGAAGCAGACAACTCAAACCCAGATAGGCTGATGGATCCCATGCTCCTGGCCTGACATGAACAAGTAATTATATTCTTCTGCAGCAGAGAGGACCAAAGACCATAGAAGGCAAGATCTTTTTGAAGTCATTCTGCCTGTATGTAGTTCCTCCCACACCTAATTTGGTCTTTTTATTTCCATGGTACCTGTCACCATGGTACTCAAGCAGTCTATCAAAGACATACCCCATAACAGAAGTGCAGGGAAGGAGCTACCCCTGTCTTTCTGTCTCAGGTAGTAATGATTGGAATATGTGTATTTGTAGAACATGTGATTGACAGCTTGGGCAGGTGCGGCCCTGGAATTTGCAAGTGGTTTGGGTCACAGAGGGGCACCTCTATCTTCCTTGGATATGTTTCCATCCAGAGAGTCCAATTTCAGAAAGTCAAAACATCTATAATCTAGAGTCCATGACAATGAATGCACACAAAGCAAAGTCCAGACCAATAGGATGAAGAAAGTCAGAAAAACTGGATACTTAGAAAAGGAGAAAGAATGGGCAGACCTGGCTATAGAATGAATTTGCTAATCTGCTTTCGGTCTTTGAGCCCAGAATGTGGTCACCATGCAAATTCACATGAAAGAAAAAAAAGAAGGGAAAACTCAGAGATCTTTATCCACAGACAGTGAATAATGTTGAACTCTGAGACCCTAAGTCTCTTCGGATGAGAGGGGTACCCTTCCACATGGACTTTCCTCCCAACCATGTTTCAGGTATCAGGATCTATTCCTACAAGTCAATGATGGTACAACCGAAGGCTTACAGGTCACTTTTCCAGCCCTTTGAGACACTTTCCAGACTATATTTAACATACTTCAGTTTATCTAATATATGCTAAATGGAACACATTTCCCCCCCGGACAGTTTTTAGAATGTGCAGTTGAGGAACAATCTCTGCCCCCAGCTATTTTACTCAAGTCACTCCCACTGACACCTGCTTTGGGGATTTGTTCTCCACACTGTTTTTCAAGACCCAAATACTACTTGTCTCTCAGGGAGAATGGAAGTGGCAAGGTAGGCAGCACAGGGGAAGAAAGGAAGGAGGAAGATAACAGGGTGGAGGGCCCACAAACAGACAGACAGTAGAACTGAAAAAGTCCCCAACAACCACATTTAGTTCCAGGCACCCCGGGAGGAAACTGTCATACATCCTTATACCTGTGTTCACATCACCTTCTCTCCTTTTCACTCTCTTGGCCCAACATCTGCAATTTATCATATCACATCCACACAACTTACAATGTTTTTTTCTACCTCTGACAGTCCTGAAACCACCATTAATTGTCCTCATTATGATTTTCTCAAACACCTTATCCAGCTATCAACTAGTGGGAGGGCATGCTGTGATTTTGCATGAGGTATGTGTGTAACAGTCAAAGAAACTGAAGCTGTTTTGAATCGACTATAGTTCTCAAGCCAAAAATGTATAAATACATATTTATTGTGAAGGCAGTTTTTAAAATCCCACCTTATATTTATTTATTCATTGTTTATTTTTTAGCTTTTCACTTAGTCCTTGTCCCAGACCAAATTTCCTACACCAAAAGGGCATGAAAGAAAAAGAAGAGATACTGAGACCCACCAGAATGCTTAACAGAAGTACAAGCTTAAATCTACTTTCACTTGGAATCACAGAACTTTAGAACATAAAATGACCTGTGAAGACATCTATCCAACTCGTCTATGGTTCCGGTGAGGATGTTAAGGCCCAGAGAGGTTCGGTGACTTGACCAAGTTTGTAGAGCTGGTCAGTGGAGGAGCTGAGGCGGAAAGCCTCACCTCCTAATGATCTGTGCCCCTGGACTGTTTCCCATACCCAGCAAGTTACTCCTTCCTTCCCTCTTCAGATTCCTCTGCAAAATTCTCTTCTTCCAAGATGACTGTGAAAGTTCAGAATAATGGTTCTTCTCACAGATTCATCCTGCTCCTATTTATTTTTCCAATACTGGTCTTCTGCCTTTATGTCTTTCTGTTTGGATGGATCCCTCTACTTTGTTGTGACTATACCAGATACAATTTCTCTAGCCACAAGCTACGTATCTGCATTGTGCACAGTGTGGGGTTTCTATCATGCACCAGGAGGAGGATGGCTCTCTAAAGGCAAGTCACAGTGGGAAAGCCATTTGTGTCCCTGTGTAATGGAAACAGTGCTCCTATTTTGGGGGAAGAAGTCTAAGGGCAATAAGATATTAGACATCGCAGTTATTGTAAATATCACAATTTCATGACTGAACAGCTCCCACCTCCCACCAACGGGTCAAATAAATACTTGTATTTGCTTGTTGGTGGGAGGAGAGAGAACATGTAGTACACTAAGAATATGGGTTGTACAGCAGACAGAGCTGAGATTTAATTAAACTCAGCTCTCCCACTTACTGGGACCTTGAGTATGTTATAAGTTACTTAACCATGTTAAGCGTCAATGGAGACAATGAAACCCACCCATAAACATTTTCACATCACTTTCAAATACGTTAGTCACGTATTGTGCATGTGCCTGCAGACAGGGAGGAAGAATGGGGTTAGAACATTTTGGAGAGTGTTTGGCACACCCAGGAATTCAAGTATTGGTAAACGGCATTATCATCATTATCAGCAATAATGCTAATAGTTTAGTACTAGAGATGGTGTTATTCTAGTTTATTTTGACTGAAGATGAAAGGAAGTAAGGGCTATTTTAATCATGCACAAAAATTTAAGTTTCATTTGGCTGTTCAAGAACATTTAAATTCTAGAATCAAATATTTGAGAGTTAGAAGGGACTTAATAGACATCATCAAGCTGATCGTAAATTTCCATAGGGATTCTGCTTACAGCACAGCTCTGACGCCATCATGGCATTTCTCCTGAAATATCTTCATTAAAGGAGAACTCACTACTTCTCAACCAAGTCTCACGCTTTTTGATACTTGACATTCTATTGTATTTTGGGAGAACAAAAATCTCTCCAGTAATACAGTTAGGAGATGAACAAAATTAAGAAGTGCATGCAAGAGAGAGGAGCATAAAGAAGAGACATTTCAGAGATGCTTTGGCAAAAGGCTGCTGACACAGCAAGCATGGGAGATGTGTGCAGTGGCTCCAGATGGCAGGCACTGTTGAGAAGGCAGCTGGCAGTCCAAAGGCAGCCAGACTGCCTGACTGCAGGAGACTGCCACTTGGCTGAATTTCCATGCTAGGGTTTAGTCTCAACATCTCCAAGTCAGAAAGTTAGCCCCCCTGAAACAATCAGACAGTCCAGTGTATCTAACTGGATATGTTCATGGGATGTGTCACTGACTGTTTATAGTAGGAGTCTACCTGCCACAAATGACAGTCACTTTAGGAAGATCTTATGACATCTTCTGCTCAGTGGACCTCTGGCTACCTGCATAAATATCCAGGATGGAAACATGGCCCTTGGGTGTCCCTAGGATTAGGCAGGCTGCTAGGATCCCTTTGAGTTGTTCCCAGTGGTAGGTCTTAGGGTGTAAATCTCAGCCATTCAAGACTTAACTCAGATATATTTTGTGCTGTTGTGTATGAGGGAACGACCATCTGACCTTCTTTTAGGTCTAGCTCAAATATGGGAGATGCTGAGAAATGGATCATCATGAGCCTCACCCCCTCCTTGGTCTTATGTGAGACCTCTCTGGCTAAGAACAGTGGTGTCATTTTTGCTTTAGCCCTACTGTTGTGTTCACAGAAGTCCCACTACTTGTAAGTCAGCACCATGATCTGATAACCTCAGATGAAACCCCTGTACCAGATTTGTACTGCAAATACCTTGGTAACCTGAGTGGGGAACCGTGCATATGTAAAATTCCCAAGGTGACATTGCAATAAGATCTTGGGAGCATGCCCATAGGCATAAAGGGGTTCGAAACACCCTCCACCTTGGATGCTAAGGCTGGTGAGCCAGTGACAATCTGTCACTGTCCCCAACCAGGCCCCAATATACCAGCTCACCTGCATCCCAATGATGGCATAGATGAAGAAAAGCATGGCAATCAAAAGGCAGACGTAGGGGAGGGCCTGGAGAGAAAGCAGAGATAGGACCATGAATTCAAAGGGAGGCAGCTCACAGGCTCCACACCCACAGTTACAGGCAGTACTAGAACTCTTGCCCTGAAGCTGATTTTAATGGAGGGCTGGGACTCCCTATTCCCTGGGGCTCTTCTGATTTGGAGTGCCACACTTCCGCAGATGTCCATGTCCTCTGACAAATATGTAAGCTATTGTCCATAGACAGACTTGTCATTTACTTTCTGTCAAGAATGTTCATTCACCCAGAAGTGTGGCCCAGATCTCTAAGGAGAGCTAGAGAAACTTCCTGGGCTTGAGATTCATCCCACTTTGCATGCAGAATATTAATAACCGGGGCAATTGTGATGCAAATTACACAGAAAGCACCTAGATTGGGTCCTCAAATACCTATGTTACCCCTTCCCACTCCCTCACTCAATGCCAAGCCCAAAATAGAGAATCTGGAAGCAAAGAAGCCGGCTAGGGGTCTCAGTTGTTCGTCAGTTCCTAGAAGACCCCTTCATCTTCCGATGAAACTCTTTTTCCAATGTTTAAGCCTCCTGGCACTTCATTACATATCATGCAAAATTCCAAAAAGCCCTTTAAGTGTTAGCCATTGCAAAACCCTGCCATGAAGCCATGCGGCACAAAATTCCATATCATGTAAGCTAACTGCCACTGTGGGATGATAACATTTCAATTGTAGGGGTGAAGGGGGCAAGTGAAAGAGATGCGAGGTAGGGAACTGCCTACCTACAGAGAACTGGCTGGGGGAGGATGTAGGGCAATTTCCTTTGGGGGCCAGGGAGGGCTCTATGATTTGGGGGTGATCTCCATGCTGACATGGAAGCCTCTCTCCTTTACCATTCAGGAAGCTTCCTGGAGGACCGTGCAGCTTGCAGTCTCCATTCTATCCTGAGTGTGTGCAATGCGCCTCCCAGGAGACTAGTTGAAGGCTTTCAGACTGCAGGGGCAGGGCAGGGCTTATCAACAGAGCTAACTAAATGAAGAGCCTTGGGAGACTTTTAGAATAGACTTTAGAATAAAGGATAAAATTAAAATGCGACCAAGTTGCCTACAGAATCCCCTCTCCAGTGAGGTGCTGACTCCCAGGATCTATAAGGGAAATGGCTGCCTTTCAAGGGGCCGTGTGAAGACTCCGTCTGCTGAAAGGAGAGGGCTGGGAGGCAGGTTTCTTACCACTTGAGGTGCCGCTACCTTCTATCACCTTCTGCTTACTTTCTGCCCTTATTCTACCTTCTACACTCCAAGGTCTCCAGTGCCTAGCTCATCTCTACCACACCCCGCCAGCTTTTGGGAAAAGATCAAATATTTATTCTGATCTCCTTTCTTATCATGTTATAAATTCTAACTCAAAATAAGGATAAAGAGGGAAGAACAAAGTAGGAGTCATTGGTTGGAGAACTGAGCTATGGTCACGGCTGGTGGTGGGGGGGGAGGGCGTGGCTACGCCATGGCTCCCGGGGGGCAGTTTATAATTGTGTGGCTCCTTGCTGTGTATTTGCAGAGGGAGTCTTTGTTAAGCCAACTTTCAGAAAACAATTTCTATACTGTGTCCTGGGACTGTTCCAAAAAGGAAACACCTATCCATCACAGTGTCACCTAGAGGCTGATTCACCTTGTCTTCACTGTTCTATATTCACTGCAATAAGCCAACCATTTGACCATGAATTTTTGACATGCTTTTCTTTGCCCTCAACAGTATGCAGTTTTACAGAGAACTGGCGAGCATGATAATGTGACAGGCTGACACATATTTCTTGAGAGACTCACTAACTGTAACTTATTCGAAAGGTCTCTAACAAAAAGGTTTTAAAGAGTGGCGTGTGTATCAGATTCTAAATCCAAATTGACCTGAGACTCGGTAAATTCTTGCTAAGGTTTTAGATTTCTCCTCTGTCATGTGGCTTTGGAAAAATTCTTTCCATTGAGGTGAGAATAGATGAGAAACCCCATTGAGAGGGTTATGACACCAAACAATTACTATGGATATGATAAAAATGTCAAGGTTGCTGGTAGGAGCCTGAACATCCTTACAACTCTTCTCATATATCAAACCCGCAGGATCTCAATGGAGAATAAGTCAGTAATGATGGTGTAGGGTGCACACTTTTCCAAATGATGAAGAAGAAATCACTGAATTCACTGGCTTAACCTCTTTAGTTCAATTAAAATAAACAATTAAAATAAAGGAGGCAATTTAGTAAATTCATGATTTCTCATCTTTGAATCAATTTCATCAAATTTATTTTTAAAGCACATTCATTGAAAAGCTTTTTTTTTGAGAGAGAGAGAGAAAGCGAACGAGCATGTGTGAGCAGAGGAAGGGCAGAGGGAGAGGGAAAGAAAGAATCTTAAGCAGGCTTCATGGCCAGCATGGAGCCTGACTCGGGACCCAACCTGGGGCTTAATCTCATGACCATAAGATCACAACCTCAGCCAAAATCAAGAGTCGGACACTTAACCAGCTGAGCCACCCAGGTGCTCCCAAAAGCTTTAAGAGGAAATAGTAGGCATTTGGGCAGCACTTAGACTCCCAAAGCCTTAAAAACAAACTATGATATCTGCTACAGCCTGAAGACATTTAAATATGTTTGGAAAACTTCTTTTATAGGAAGTTTCTGTCATTAAAGTGGGTTTCAGGTATCTTTAAAACTTACATTTATTACACATACACCTCTGTGTAGCCCCATGAGACCATTCAAAGAAGCTCACCACATTAACCTTGCCCAAGCATCCTATTAGATAGTAAGACACAGAGGTGACCATTAGCATGCCATACATTCAGGGGTTCAGGAAACACACACTGATGAAGACATGGATGGGACTTATGAATTATCTTGCAGAACTTTTTATCTTTAATTTTTTTTTAATGTTTATTTATTTTTGAGGGAGAGGGAGAGACAGAGCGTGAACAGGGGAGGCGTAAAGAGATAGGGAGACAGAATCAGAAGCAGGCTCCTGGCTCCGAGCGGTCAGTGCAGAGCCCGACACAGGGCTCCAACTCACAAGCCACAAGATCGTGACCTGAGCTGAAGTCGGACACTTAACCGACTGAGCCGCCCAGGCGCCCCACGTTGAAAAACTTTTAATGTGACCTACAGCCATTGGCAAGTCCCTCAAAATGCAGAAGATGCATTACTACAGGTGTCTGGCTCTCTACTTGGACAGGATCGCTGGAGGAGCTTTGGAATACCTCGAGAGGGAGCACACCTGATAAAACAGGCTTCAGCGAACAAAGAAGGGAACTGAGTTATAATGTGGAGGTGTTTTTCTAGAATGAGATTCTCTCCAGTTAAACACAAGCTGCCTGCTGCCTGGCTGAGCTGCATTATAACTAAGAACTGCTGTATCTATTTAATGCTTCTGACAAACACTCATTCCTCGAGGTGAAGGGACCAGTGTAATGACACTGTGTGGCCCGGCTGTGCTGTCTGATAAGAAAGAGAGGAGGATCTGGTGCTGCTTACCTTAAAGGACTGTACAAAAGTCCAAAGTAAAATACGGATGGTGTAGCCCTGACGTAGAAGCTTGATAAGACGAGCAGCTCGGAAGAGCTTCAGAAAGCTCATATTGAAGCCACTGGTGTTCACCAGCTGGTGGACCAAAAGGAAGCATATAATTAATGACATTATGGTCATTTAGCAAAAACTAAGCACTAGTATTTGCATATGTATCCCTCATTCAGATCATGGAATTGGACACAGATTCTGTCTTGTTTTCAACCCCATCGTCAACTGATGGGCCAGTGAGGACCATCTCTCTAAGCCTTCCCAGGCCTGCACTCTATTCCCAGGTAGAAGGGTATGGGTAGGACCCCAGAAGAGTGCCCTGCATATATCATACAAAACTAGCCTCCCTAGTCTTCTAAGCAGGCCTAGTGATCCTAACTGCACTTAGATGCCCAAGAACATACCTAATAACCCCTCCAGGACATATGGTGGCCATGTCAACATTCAAAGAGAGTTATGATGAACCCTCCAAGTCTTCTTTAGGATAAACAGTTTTAGGGTAACAATTCAGGTCTAACAACCTTGATGGCAAAGATACTATGCCTCTCTTGTGCCTCCTAAAAAATCTAGCAGGACACTGTACACGAGCCCTCTTCTGGTATGGTCTATTGCACTCACCCCATTAGGTAGCTGCTTTTTGAATCACGCAAATGAAACAGAACCTTCCATGAGATCCAGTCAGTGCCCTCCAATGTTTGCATTTTCTGGTGGATGCTCAGGAATGAGGAAATGAACTCCCAACACCAAGAGGGCTACACATTTGGCTGGACGAGTTAAAAATGGGCTGTACGCACAGAAGGATTTTTTTTTTTTTTTTTTTTTGCTATTCCAGGGCCAAGCTTAAAGACAAGGATGTATGAGCCACTCACCTTGCTGTCTGTCAGAATGATTTCTGTGATACTGCCAATCACGGTGATAAAGTCAAAGATATTCCAGGTATCTCGAAAATAGTTCTGCCATGTGAATTCGGTCATGGAAGCATCAGAAAAAGGAAGAAAAGAAATGGTGAAGAGACACCTTTCATTACATAAGTTTGTAACTTGGAATTAAAACTTGTCAGTTCATGTACAAGGTCATCCTAACTTTGACTTCAGTTTCCTATGTCTAATCGGAAATGCTATTTCTCCTTTACTGATTTGGGCATTTCTCATTTGGGAAGCAGTCTCATCACTACTTGAAGACCTTGTTTTTGAATCTGTCACTAAAAAGCTACATAAAAATATGTAAGAAAGAGATTTGTGGCCAAGAACATTATAAAGTCCAAAAAAAGGCAAGATCATTGTCACCCATAAGGCAATAAAATTATTTACAATATCACTCTAAGGCTTTCTACAACTTTAAGTCATCTATATTATACCATGTGATTCTATAAATATACAGTTCTGACTTTCAACTATTAATAAAAATCACAGAGATGTTCTAAGTGATTAAAGGTCAAAGATGTGCCAAAAATCTCCTCCTAACTCCACGGGGCAATAGGACAAACAAGACTTCATCTTTCCCCTCTTTCTCTGCTTTATTACAACTTTTGAGTAATAAAATGAGTGTATTGAAGGAAATGGAGTAGAAATAAAGGACCTGGAAGATGCACCAGCCATGTAACACTCTGCTTAACAGAGAGAGGAGGCTTTCCTCCTATCTCCAGTGCTCAGGTGAACACAGACCTTGGACTACATTCCTTAAAAGAAACAGAATACTTGGGTTTCCAAAGTCACTGGCTTGTCCTTGGGCAGCACCTCCCATAGGAGACTCTCAGAGCACAGCTAAAGTTAACTCCCCTACCCTCACAATGAGCATTAGTGAATTTTATGACATGTGCCAGATATGGGGTAGTCCCTTGGCATTCTTTCAGTTCATTTGTGTCTCCCACAGATCCTACAGGTATGTCAAGATCAATATCCTATGTTCATAAAACACTCAGTGGCAGGAGTGGCAAGAAGAATCAGCAG
The DNA here is from genome assembly GCF_016509475.1 of Prionailurus bengalensis. Classification (NCBI taxonomy): domain Eukaryota; kingdom Metazoa; phylum Chordata; class Mammalia; order Carnivora; family Felidae; genus Prionailurus; species Prionailurus bengalensis. The sequence continues at coordinate 26,188,042 of NC_057360.1, forward strand.
AGACATGCAGTTGGGAGAGCAAAGGAGTGTGGTAAGAGCAAAGCTACCTTTAATGAGCACCTTCTCAGGACTAGAACCTAAGGACCTTGGGTACATTGCCTAACTGGGTATACACAACAAAGTATATAAACCTCTAAGATAGCTATTGTGATCCTCATTTTGAAAGACAAAACTAAGGCTTAGAGAGGCTCATCTGCTGGGCATGTAGAGAAACAGGCTACACAGCCTCACAAACTCACTTTCCATGAAGAGTACCTACTTCCTCAGGAATTGAACTAAGTTGAGTCTCCGAGTTCATAATTTCTCAGGGCTCTACTATTCCCAACCTGGAGTGAGCTTCTTGATCTTAGGCCCTCATACAGTAGAGAGAACACGACTCTAGGTCTTAGAGGACAGAAGCTCTGGATTCCAGGTGAAGGAGCTTTAGTGTAGTGCAGACTAGTAGATTCTTGTGGACAGATCATGGGCTTTCAAGTCAGATTAGACCAGGATCTGAATGCTGGCTCTGCCTTTTAGTAACCTTGGGCAAAGTACTGAATCTTCACGAGCCCTAACCCATCCATACAAGAAACTGTATCACCTATCTAAAAGAGCTGTTATAAGGCTAAAATGAGTACTTAATATGGCAAACAATATATGTTCATTCTCTCCCTCTTTTTTCTTCTTCCTTTTTTATTCCCATCCTACTTTCCAATTCTAGTGCCTTTTATTGGGTCATCTTCTTTTTAAGTTTATTTATTTTTCATTTTGAGAGAGAGAGAGAGAGAGAGAGAGAGAGAGAATATGAGAATGAGAGGTGCAGGGGACAGAGAGAAAGGGAGAGAGAATCCCAAGCGGGCTCTGCACTGCTTTGAGCCAAACATGGGACTCAAACCCACAAACCATGAGATCATGACCTGAGCCAAAATCAAGAGTCAGATGCTTACATGACTGACCCACCCAGATGCCCCTATTGTGTCATCTTTAAAAAAGCTATACCATTTTTCTGAACTTCAATTTCCTCATTTAAATGAACAACATCAACAATGATAATGATGGCATCTGCCATGTGTATTTCAGAGTCACTGAGAAGATCTAACAAAATAGTATACATTAGGATATTCTGGAAACCTAGAGTACTATATCAGTGTAAAGACTTGTTTGGACCTAATGTGCCTTTTAACGGGTGAAAATGCCTCTAGACCTTGAATAAAAATATGGAGGTGAGGGTGGGAAGGAGGCAGACTCTGGGGCCAGTCTAGTTAAGCTTGTAAGTATGTATTCAGCATTCACCATAATTAACACACAGTTGGGGACTTAAGTCACAGACAATGTCAATGGTACATGCAAGTAATCAAGATGCATAGAAAAACTTTCCCTGTTGTGGCACCAGCTTCTCCCTCACTCTGCTCACCCTGCTCACGGCTAGACTGTATTATAAAGACATCTTTGTTGGTGGCAGTTTCTTTTTACTTTTTTATTTCCTCAAGTCTCAAAATACTCAAAGGGGAGTCAAGCAAACAACAATAGAGCCACCTGCAATGGGTTCTCTTCAACTCCCCTCCCCAAACCATCAAGTTAATGACTTTTCAAAGACCCATCAGGAGACCAAAAGCAGCCCCTACAATCAACACTCACAATTATCAGGCCCAGCCCAGAGTCCCTGCTAAAACCACTACCAGACAAGCCCTTTTTCAGATAATATGCAAAGTTTCTTTCCTTGCAGGGAAAGCCACATACACACACAATTTGAAATGGTAGCTCACACACTAAATAAGTGTGAAACAGCTGTCAAGTGGGTTTATCTGCATCCCACTGATCTCACTGTAAACGCTGAAGCAAGGAGGGGGGGTGCAGAGAGAATTATTTTGTTTATAGGACACTGCAGCAAAGGGCTAGGTTTGCTTAACACTGTTGAGAGCAGATGCAAGAATGTGCCAAGCAATTATAATTAATAGTTGAAGAAAAGTAAAAGACTCATACAAGAAAAACTCATCCCAATCCCCCTCAAACCTAATTCCAGTATACCTACCTATCAACCTCTCTCTCCCTCCCTCTCTCTCCCTCCACCCCCCCTCTTTCACACACACACACACACACACACACACACACACACACACACATGCACTTTAAAGGTCATTAGCCTTTGTAAACTTAAGCAATGAACATTTATTTTTGTAGGCAGAAATTACGCTTCATGTAACTAACGGGAGGAGGACAATTAGGTAAAATCTAGTATCTGCTATGTTTGAGGCTAAGAGGGACAGGTATTTTCCCATATGAATTATAAAATCTCATACCTTTTACCAATAAACAAACACTCGAGGCTTATTAGTCCAATCTTTGGTTCCTATCAACAAATAAATTGTAGTTCTAGTAAGACCCAATGACTGTCACCCCTAAACCACTGACAGAACCTGAAAGGACCAGAACTGATGGATAGATGAGTTTGGAGCTGGGGATCCTTTGCCCTTTCTCCTAACACCCTCACACATCCTCTTGTCTTTATGGCAGTTTATTGAGAGTTGAAACAGGCCCACAATTAGGTCAGGTGAACCATTTTTGGAAAGTGGTAACCACCCCCCTTCCAACAAAGGCTGGGAATGCATCCAAAACGAAGGGAAGACAAGTGTGATGCTGGGATAAATGCCATGACATACCAAGAAGCCAAACGCGATGATCTTTAGGACACATTCCAGAGAAAACACCATGGTGAAGGCAATATTCAGGTACTTCAGGGCCAGTTCATAGGTACAGGGAGCAGAGTAGTACTGCCAAGAAGAGAAAAGAGGAGAAAAAGAATCAAACCCTTAAGGTGAGGGGGTTATTCTTTGTCACTGAGGCTGGCCATCTCTCATCCCTGCCCTTGGGGGACACTCTGGTGTGTGGTGTCAGAGGAGAGACGTGCATCGAGTGCTGGAGAGAAGGATGATGGATCCCATGTAGCAGAACAAAACAAAACAGAGGAGAGCACAGACCATGCCTAGCTGTGGCTACTTATTAGCAAAATAGCCAATCTTCCTAGAGATGAAGGTGGGCAGGATAGAAACATTTTCTGGAGTTAATTACTTTACCAGTTTTTATTAAATAAGATCAAACCTCTTCCAACACTCCTTTGGAACCCCATGATCACCTAAATCACACATTTCCACTCTTGTCTGAATCTGACTGAATCTGACTGCCATCAGCATCTCTGGTCCTGGGAGCTACTGTACTTCTTTGCTACAGTGTGTCTCACTGCATTTTGCTCCAAAGATCCAGAAGCTGGGCTGTTGAATGCGACAAGATCAAAAAGAGATTCCACAGTGTTAAAGGAGGTAAGGAGGCAACAGACTTGAATGCTGGAGTGTCTGCCCAGTGTCTCGAGTGCACATGTAATTGCTCTGTGAGGGAATGGGCCCCAAGGCTCAGTCTCCTGAATGCCTGCAAGCCACCACCCCCTCACCTTCATCATCAGCACGACGGTGTTCAAGGCGATCATGGCCATAATGGTGTACTCAAAGGACGGCGACACCACGAAGTGCCAGACGCGGTACTGGAAGGTATGCCTGTTCTGCGGCATGTAGCGGGTGAGAGGTTTGGCACTGATGGCGAAGTCGATGCACGCCCTCTGAAGGAAAGTCACAGCTATTAGCTCAAGCTCAAGTTCCCTAAACCTTGCACATTGGTGGGCTCTCTGTTAGGTGGCTAGAAAAACAGGACAGTGTATGAAAACAAAGATAGGGCTAGACAAGCAAAAGGAAAGACGGCAACAGGGATTATGTAGACAAAACTACAAGTGCATGGTCACTTTAACTGTACACAGCACTGGGATATCATATGGGATATGGACTTTATGGTTCCTAGTAATGTCCTTTTACACAGCCTGTGGCTGAGATGATTAGGCAGGAAGCCTTACCTGATGCTCTCGGTCAGAAGTAAAACTCTATCTCCCTAGGCATTCCTGGAGCACTTTATTTGTATTTCTCTCATAGTCTCTAACAGTCTCTGGTTCCTTTCCATTACAAAAATAATGAGCTCGACAATGTGCCAGAACTATGCTTGTTACTGGAAAAGCAGCAATAAGCAAGTCATATTCCCTATCCTTATAGCAAATACATGCCACAGAGGGACAGAGCCAGGTACGCAAATGTCTTAATGTTGTAAATTTGGCACACATCTTTTACTACCACCTCTACACTACTCACGGCATAAGGGTAGGGACTACATCTTAAACCTTCCAGTTCTCTGTGCCTCATGCCTAAGTCTTAAAAGAGCTGATTCTTAAAATAATGTTTACTTAATGACTGAATAACTAATCTTTCCCATCTCTTTGTCCTTTTTCATAAAGTCAAGAAAATTCAGTCTTCCTTCCTACCACTGCTGTCCAAGAGCCCTTTCTGGAGCCCCTGCTGTCCCATGCTCTAGACCACTTATTTTTACCTCGTTCTTCTCCAGGCTGCACTCCTCCATCATCTTGTCTCCTTGCTCCTGGAAGGTGATGATGATGAGAGCCACAAAGATATTGACAAAGAAGAAAGGGAAGACCACAAAGTAGACCACGTAAAAGATGGACATCTCCATGCGGTTGCTGCGGCTTGGTCCTCGGTCTTCCTCTGTCACATCGACAGAATGCTGTAAGACTCTGTAGGGACAGAATGAGGGGGCTTGGATGGTGGATGGAAATCTTGGCAGTGGCTCTGACTCAAGGCTTCATTAGGAGATGTGCCACCTATTATATTTTCTTATATGACTTCTTTGACTTTGCAGATCCACCATAATTTTAGGGTCCATAATCAAGGTGGTGAAGATCCAGTGACCCCAGATCCACTGCTTTTTCTATGCCCTGTTCCATCATGCATCCAACTGCTAAACAACAGAGTGACATTAGTTTATAGCTTAGGTTGTCATATTCAATACCAAGAGACCCCTGGACTTCCTGGCATACTGCCAACTAGAGTATGCTGCCACCAGAAAGTGGGGTCTTAATAATTGCCAAGTCTCTGAAAAATCAGACATTAGCAGCCTAAGAAACTGCATTCTGTTGTCTTCTTCATAGAGGTGTGACCACAGAAAGTGTCTCTGAGTCTTCCAACTCATTCTTAACCCTCAATCCCAAGGTGAAGGGCCAACGTGGAGGATAAATGTATTCAAAACAGTCCCCAGGGAATTCTTCTAAGGGGTGGAGAGCCATTCAAAACTCATTTGCTCTACAAGAGTCAGATGACTCCACTCAACTCAATTGGCTAAAACAAGAAGAGTTTCAAACATCTCTGACTTTGTTATCTCCCTCTTGATTTCTGCTTTAAGTTTTTTCATTCCTCCTCTCTTCCAGCTCTCACCCACTCATAACCACTTACTTTCCCTGGTATAATAACAAAGGGTTAGCCTCATTCATCTTGACTAAGCTTCTCAAGGCAAACACGTGGCCCTATCCCAGCTCACAGACAAGCATGCCAACTCAAACCCATCACTCACTGAGGCCATCCTTCCCCTGTGGAGACAGTGAAGAGGGTCAGCAGGGCCCAGATAATGTTGTCGTAGTGGAATTCATGGCGCTTCCATTCCCGGCCTTTCACCTCCATCTTGTTTTTTTCATGATCTACATAGTTGCCTCTAAAACCAGAGTACAAATGAAACAGGGCCTCTTCACTACAGCTCGTGGGAGAGTAAGGAAATTCTACAAACTTCAATCATGTGGCTAAGTCATAATCAGGATACAAATGCAAGGAAGAAAGCAGTGTATTATTAAAGGCAGTCTATCATTGCAGAATAAAAGTGGTATTAGGTGCCCAGTAGGCATGGAAGATGAAATCCTAATCCTTTTACTAGTCACCGTGCAACCTTGAGCAGTTTAAACTTCCTGAGCCTCAGCTTTCACATCTAGAGTACGTAAATGAAACCTATCTCAAAAGGTCACTGTAAAGATTGATAATGAAAAACAGTATGTAAAATGCCATGTACTGTGTGTGACACAAAAGTTTAGCAGTTTCCTATTTTGCCTTTTTTCCTAAGAGAAGAAATGAGAGATGGGTAAGAGAGAAAGAGAAGACCTATCTATGGAGGGTTAAGTGGGCATCACTGGAACATGCTTTAGCAGAAAGTGAGTGGCTTGTGCTGGCTGCACGTACATGCACTCCTTCTCTGTGTCCTTGGAACTGTCCGTGCAATAAAAGAACTTTCCCTTGAAGAGCTGAACTGCGATGACAGCGAAGATGAACATGAAGAGCTTGTAGACAATGAGTATGTTGAAGACATTCTTCAAGGAAGTCACCACGCAATCAAAGACAGCCTGCAAAGAGAAGTAAAGAGCACTGTATGTCCCTGGAATGGCCTGTGCATTTGCCTAGAGCGGAGCTAGGGCCACATCACCACCAGCCAGCCCCACTGAGAAGGTGCCTCAGGAGATATCACCTTACTAAGAAGTAACCTCATGGGATTCAGAGGTGGCTTCCAAACTGGTCATGACTGCCAGGACCTACCACCTGGAAGGGCACATGTGCTCTGAAACTGAAAGTAAACCCCAAAGCAGTAGAGGCCAAAAGGCACCAGGCAGTGGTGGAAGTCCTTTGTGGGATCCCAATAGGTGTACTCCAGTTAGTGGGAGGCACAGAAATCTATCGCAGAAAGGATCTCTGAGCGCATTTAGCCCATTTTAGCCATTACATGGCTTGTCCCTAACCTTACATCTATTTGGTGGCCTTCTTAGATTCGGTTTATATATTGCATGCATATGGTTTTCTCTTTACCTTTCTAAATGGATCAGAGAGCGCAGTAAATTACACCTTTATTTTAGTGATAATTTGAATTAATCCATACATTCGATCAAAATATGTTCAATACTTCACATGTAAATGTTCTCTAGCTTAAAGCCAGCTGTATTGGGGATGAAGAGTCAACAGGTGATGTAGGAAGGGATGGAGAGCAGCCTTCCCATAGAGAAGGGAGGACTGGGTGGACAGAATCAGACTGGTGCTTCGGTCACAAGCCTGGATGTCACTGTGCAGAATCCATTCTAGGCCCTGAGCTGTGGGAAGTTACACAGGAATTCGACACATTTCAAGCCATTTTTAGGTTATTTTCTAGGTTTTTAGGTTTAGCTCACTGGAGAGTTGAGCCCCATGGTGGGACTGCATTTGTGCAGTTGCCACATTGGTACAGTTGTTTCTTCACAGCGCTGGGTGACTATCGCTGGTTTAATTAGTTCAACACTGCGGGGTATGTGAGCGGCACGCAGCCTTGTAGAATCATCAGAGCCACCTACACTTCCCCCAGGTGATGGAGCTGCAGAGAAAGCAAGAAGCCAGCACTTCCTAATTAAGTGGAATTAGCCAAGGCTGGGGTCGCATTCTCCAGCCTATTAACTAATCTCATTATGTGGTCTGCAATCTCCTTAGGACCCCAACATAGCTCAGAAAAGAAGAGACCGTTGGAGCCTGGGCTGCAGCTAACAACATTGGTTAAGGCCTCAGCCCCCTGGCGGTATTGTTGGGGTGGAGCAGAAAGGAATGAATATTTATGGACATGGACCAAGGCCTGGAACAATGCTGGGTCTATTACCAAGTACAAGGTTGTAGTGAACAGTGTGCATAGCCCCTGAAGACCATGCTCAGGCCTGGTGCTGTGGCTCACTCTGGCTGGCCGTGTGGCCTGGGCATCAGGGAGTGGACCTCAGGGCTGTGAACCAGGCATCCTGGCCTCCTCCCTCAGGGTGGCTAACTCTCACTCACAGGAATTCAGGAGGAAAAACTTTTTCCCCAGTGAGGCTTCAGCTTCTGTTCACAGCAGTATATGTGTGGGGGGAGGACGGTTCAATGTGTTAGCCAACTGGACTGGAATGGTAAAGCACACCCTGAGGGCAGGAAGGCTCAGTCAGGGAAGAAGCCCCAGGAGGGTTGAGCAGGGAGACACTGGTTAGAAAGGAGGAGAATCAAGGTAATATACCTATGGAAGTGCAGGCCCTGGAAACAGGAAGAACTTAATCCATGTTAGCTCCTCCCCATTCTCTGCTTCTGCCAAAAATGACTATGTTCTTGGGCAAGTTGCTGACCTATCTGTGCCTTAAAAATATGAAGGGGCAGGGCTAGTAAATCCTTTCTTTCTCTAGAATTGCCCATCCCTGGTTACTCAGCATGACCTGCTGTTCGGCCAACAACACAGTTAGAAGACTTCTACTTCCATTTTGGTGTTCTGGGTCCACCTTAATGACACAGGGTGCTTTCTGGGTGACATGCCACAGCCAGAGTATGTATAAAATTCCACCTGGGTCTGGACCCAAGAGGCCAAAGCCCCCTCATAGATTTCTTGGCATGTTGGTTATTTTTCTTTTAAACAAAGACCTTTCACTCAGGCCGATGAAAGGACCCCAGTCCCTGTGTGAGCCAAAGGACTATTCTCAGAAATAATTCTCTGAAAGCAGGCTGACCACGGCTAAAGACAAGATGGGAGAAGGGGACTCGGAAAACCTTACCTTGAGCTTGGGCAAGCGCTTGATGGTCTTCAGCGGTCTCAGAACTCGGAGCACCCTCAGAGATTTGATGGTCTTGATGTCCCGCCCCTTGTTAGTTCTGCAGGGGAGAGGCCCCCAGGGATCAGAAGACAGGGGGAGAAATGAAAGTGGCATTCACACTACCGCATTAACAACAACAAGGTAAAAGGGGGGATAGTGAGGCAAGAGGCCAGATATTGGGTCAGAGTAGACCCCCTTCAGGAAGACCCCACAAAAAATTCAATTCACTCCCTATTTTGAACACACTCTTATGCGCGTGTGCGTGCACACACACACGCACACTCATGTATATTCACACAGAAGAACACGTGAGCACGCACAAAGGCATCCATGTAATAAGTATTTTAATAAACACTTCCTCTCCCCAATGCCTAGAGTAATGCTGGTTATTAACACATTAGCAGAATGGGAATGGAACAGAGATCGACTATGGAACATGACTGGCAATCCATTCTGGATCCCCATGGTGCCTGGTCTGGTGCTTCTTGAGTAGCAGGCTCTCAAATGATATTCGTTGAATGGACTGGGAACCCCTGGTTGAAAGCAAGTCTCATCAGAGGACTTAAGCTAGTCCTTTCCTTGACTCTACATTTGCCACCTTGGCAGAACTCATTAGTTCAGGGGAGAACAGGGTGGGGAAGGGCAGTAGGGACAGGACACCCCTGCTGTGTTGGCTGCCGCTTCCAGAGAAAGCATGTCATGTAGGCTTCCTGCCAGGACGCTGGCTCACACTACCTGCGCATGGCTGGCTCCTTCCGCGGTCCCTTCTCACTGGAGGTGCCCTATACCTAGCACAAGCTGCAGAGAGCCATACAGTTGGAGAAGGCCCAAACTCCAGTCCCTGCCCACCTTTATCCTTGCCCTACAGCTAATGAGCTTCCCTATTCAGCCACTTGGAAATGTTTGCTCCTAAGAGATAAAATATGCTTCCCTTTTTAGTTTTAGGAATGAAATGAATAAATCAACCTGCATTTCTCCCTCCACCCTTCTTATCCCCTGAGATCTTTGCATTCAATTCACACAATTGCAATTTGTAAAAGACACAGATGGTAGGAAATGAGACTCTAAAGACTGAGCTCAGGCTCTGGTTCTTTCCTCATGTTGGCCCAGAGTACCATTACACCAACAGTCCGGGGAAATGGGATCCAGAGCATCAGATGGGAACTACAAGGGCTTCTGCCTGCCTTTTACCCTGTCCTTCCGCTGTACACGGCATCCCCTCTGACAGGGAGATAAAAGATCATTTTCTTCCACAGAAGGCAAGGTAGGAAGAAGACATTTAATAGAATTCAAGGAATGTTGACTTTGCTCAGAATGTGAATTTAAAGACCCTCTTAATGGCTGTAGGCCATGGCCTGTAAGTCACTTTTATTCCATTTGAACTCTTAATACAGATAATCCAAAAATATTGCATTATCAGGTCTTTTGCATCCAGGGGTTTTGTATATTTTATAAACTCTTTTACTGTATTACATTCATATAGCTACCTACCTAAAAAAGGCAACTTCTAAGCCAAATACATACCTCAACCAATAAAAATGATCACTGTCCAAGAAGGCTTGGTGACTCCTCACTTTTGTTCTCTTGGTTGTCAGTGAGAACTTACCACTCGTATAAACTCACCGCTCCTTTCTCAACGAGCAGGCTCCTTCCCTCCCAACTGTACTTGCACCCTTCTCCAAGCCCACTTCCCGTATTCTTTACTTCAAAGAAAAGAGAAAACAATATTTACCCCAAGGCGTTCCTATGGAGGATCCAAGCAGAAAGCAGTTTAAAAAAAAAAAAAAAAGGAGGAGGGGTGGAGAGAAGGAAACAGTTAGAAAACTTCAGGGAGGACAGGGAACCTTACAGCGACAGGGAATTGGACAAGCACAGGCCCAGGAGATCCCGTTTACAGCCTTGGCACTTGCAGAGTCCACACGCTTTGTGAAAGGAAGGGCCAGCGCACCATTTGCTCCACACCCCCCTCTCCAACCTGGAAAGGCAAAGGCCCTTTGCAAGCACTAGTGAAGCTGTCTCTAACCAGATGGCATTCCCCACAATGTGCTTTCTTTCATGGAGCCCAGTCTATTGATGTTTTCTAAATATAGCCTTTTACTTCCTTAGTAGTCTTCAGACAAACTCAATTTCCAGGGAATTTATAAGAAACCAGGAGAGAGGAATTACTCCTCTGCTCTGGGCCAGAAACTCTATTGGGAAAGGCATATCATGCCATAGTGGTGTATCTATGCTTATGAAGGAGTTCATTTGCAGTGGGGCACACAGTCACTCTGTCAGGGATAGCATGACCTCTCTCAAAAGCACAGATGAGCAACACCCTAAAACCATTCAAAATATAGGGGAAGGCATAGTCTTCAAGGTCCTGATGTCACACAGAGGATGGCTTTGATAAATTAAATGACCGACTGTCTATCATGAGTTTTTGCTGTGCAGCTTGAAGAAAAATCATCCCAGCTCTATTTTGAGGCTTTCCAATAACAAAAAGGGTGAGAGAATCAACATGTAATACTTAAGATAGAAATAATGAGAGCCAACTTTCTGAATATTAATTCTTGGCTAGACTCTATGCTAAGAACTTTTAGTGTGACTCTTTATTTAGACTTTCTAATAACTTTAGGACATAGGAATGACTATCCCCAAGACTATCCCCAAGACTATCCCCAAGATGGTTGGAGCTCTTGCTCTGAACCAGTAAACCTCTGCAGCAGGTTTTTGTTCCAAGCTCTGTCAAACAGTTCACCAAATTTCTAGACCTGGAAAAGGCCCCTGAAATACACTTAATTGCAAAGGAAACTGCATACCCAGGAAGATGTGCCTTGCATAAGATCACTAAATAAGTGAGCCACATTGCCACTGGTGAACCTGTCTGCAGCCATGTAGAACTGTCTAGAATTCAGGCTGCAGTTCTTAGTTGCTGGTTGCTCTAAACGGTACTTTTTCTCCTTTCTTAATTTTTTTTGATGTATCACAAACCTAGGTTACATCACTATATGTCACGAGCAAAGACTTCTAATCATTATTTTACTCAGTAAATGATGTCATATTCAAAATTACATTAATTTTCACTATAATTGCCAAACTAATGTTTATTTGGGAATTAAACCCAAGGTTTTATAAATCTTACATTGCTCATGTGATGCCCTCTGAGTGTTCAGAAGGCAAAGATAATATCTTCCCCTGAGCTATCACAGTGTCTTCTCATACACGAGCCTGGACTCACGGTGGATTGGTCCAACACACCTGTATCCACTCATATAACAGCACTGATGGAGTCCTTAGCATATGCCAGGTACTCTTCTAGGTGTGGGTTTACCACCGTAAATAAAACAATTGAGGTCCCTAGCTTCTTGAAAGTTACCAAGTCTAGTAGGGAGAACAGACCTCAAGTAAACAAGCAAACAAATAAAAGTATAATTGCAAGCTACGTGCCATGGGAAAATGTAATCACTTGATTGAAAATTTCACCAAAACAACTACATAGGTCACTTTCCTTTCCCCAGGCTACATTCATCTTAAGGAAAAGCTTAGGGAGACTCTTCCATATCCCTAAAATGAGAGAACAGAGTAGGATCAATGGATGGGCAGGTGATTTAGGGTCACACACTCCAGGCTTTTACCTGTTGCTTAGCCCAGGTCCTCAACTCTGAGACCTTTATGTCCAGTAGCATCTGAACGGGTTCTCAGAGGTTCATACTCACAGATGCCCATTTTATGAAGGAAGGCCCCAAATTTCTTGCTCTTCCCACACACCTGGATAAAGGACAGAATTTGTTCTCTATAATTAATTTTGCTCCAGGATCCTAGTAAAATATTCTGCTACGGAACAAAGAGCATCTCTGACCCATTGCTCGTATGATGTGTGTGTCTCTTGTTTTGGACAATGGGGTTCCTTAACAGCACACTCTGATCTCAACAACTGATTGTAGTTGCCAATATACAGCAGGGGTTGGGAGAGAGATTTGTCCCCTCCTGACTCCCACAGAGTTGAGCCAGGGATAGTAATAAGACAGAGGCCCAAAGCAAAATAAAGATTAGTCATTGCTCTGCACATTGTTCAAACAGGAGGAGCCACTGAAAAGCTCTGATTTTGAGTGGTTGAAGAAAAGCACACTCGCTTCTCAGTTTTGTTAACATATGTTCAGCACTGATTTGAAAACTGCCATTTGAAATGAAAAGAATACTGGATAACAAAGCCACAGAATCCAGAAAGGTCTCAACAACTTAGCACCAATATTAATTTTAACATTAATTAAAACACATCATAATTTACACATATACTAGGCTAAAGTACCTTTACCAAAGTCATGCATACAAGTTATTTAAGCCATTATCAAAGCTAACAAGATTGTAAGGGAAATGTTTTACCAAACCAGGGGACAAACTCTTAAAGCACTTTAAACTGAGGCATATTATTTTTGAAATAATTCATGTGCTTTTTTACAAATCATTTAAATATAATCATTTGATAACACTTTGTTAGTCTTTGCTACTCCATGTATAATCAGAATTTTTTTTTATACTGCCTAGCTAATTACTGAAATTTATCAGGTCTAAAAATTAACTCTAATGTTAAAATTTGAGGATAATTTCACATGGTAGGATGTACTGGTCCCACCTTAATTGGGACTCATTTGGGCCACCCATTTTCCCCACGCCTTTCCTACTTATTTGGTAAGTTACTGGCTGCTCTCCAGGAAAAAAACAAGTCACATTTCTCTTATGTCTCATCAGTAAAAGATGAGACTTTTCCAGCTCAATTGTCAAGTTGCCCTCCAGATCTTTCATGTGTAATCACCCATCATTCACTGTAATTTCACTCTTCAGTTTCCAGCGCCCTCCCTTCCAACCGTTTCTCAAAGGACATGTTCTCAAAGTGATTTCTGCAAGGAACCACTCTTTCCATGGGGGGCAGAGTCGGGGTCTGAAGAGCTCTTCCTCCTTAAGTGGAATAGCCTTCTGCCCTCCCCCATGAGTCCCAGAGAGAACAGCACAGGGATTTGAGGGAATCTCTTGCATGAGAAGAAGGAGCCTCCAGGCTTGCTGGAGTGTAAGGTGGGGAGAGGAGGTCACACTGTCAGGAGCCTTGAGCCTTGCTAAAGGGTCTGGGACTATTATTTGGTAGGCAATAATAACTAAAATTTAATATGCACTTGCTAAGTATTTGGCACTATATCAGACACTGAATATATTTTATCTTGTCTCTCACAAGACCAAAACACAGTTATTTTTAATTCCCGCTATGGATGAGGAAATAGAGACAGTGAAGGCAGCAAGTAATTCGTCACGCTGGGATTCAGAACTAAGTCAGGCTCTGAAATCTACGTCCTTATTTGTGATGTTACAGTGCTTTTTCAGATGGGAATCACAGGGGGTTTTAACCAAAGAAGGAACAGCAGAAGAAAGCAGTTCCTAAGCTCAAATATTGACCTATCTATTCTCTGTTAACCTTAATCAGTCTAGGGTCTGCAAGGGTTCATGGAAAGAAACAGGTACAGATGGAATAGCAAGATGGACAGGGTCAGGGACGCCCTTCTTAATCTGGTCCATATGTCTTGTCTGTCTCTAAGCAGAGACAGATGGACCTGTAGGCTGAGGAGAGATCCACGCCAGGCCCCCAAGTTGAGTTTACAGGGGTTAATGGCTTAGAAATAACTACAACAACAGAGGTAGAAGGAAGTATAATGTGACAGAGAAAGCCCCTAAACTTGAAATAAAAAGCACCAGTTGTTTAAAACTGGTTTTGCAACTAGTCAAATGAGTCAAAGTAGTTAAAGTCTCCAGCAATCTGCTTCTCAACTATAAAACTTTCGAGTGATAAATCAACTAGTGAGAAAGCACTTTAAAAATTCTAAAGACCCATGGAAATGATAGTTTACCTCTTTGCGTTGGCAATTCTAGTCTCCAGAGAAAAGTCTAGAACCTGTAAGGTAAGGCTAGGTCATCTATTTGTGTATTCTTCTTCCTCACCCATACCTCAGCATTGTTTGGGGTCTCCCATGAGCCCTAAATCCTTTGTGACTCTGCCAACTTTCTTTGCCCTGTGACCAGGGCACTAGCTCTATGCTAAGTGGTTAGTGCATAGTACTTTCCTTCTTGCAAATGCATCTCAGTGAGCTCCCTGTACACATTCAGCATTGCTCCTGAAAACTTTCTCCTTTGCAAACGCTGCACCATGCTGTGAAGGTCTAAGCACTGAGGAGCAGGAGACAGCAAAGCCCCTTACCGTCTCCTAGCAGTTTTGTTATCTGGTCTGGGGAATGGTGATTTTGCTTCTTAGTGTTCACATTCTGTACATACCCTAGATCCCTCATGTGCTGATCTTCCCGAGAAGGCCTTGGTGCTGGAAAAGTCCAGCCAATACACTCCCCTATGCTGTGGCTCTGTGAGTGTGGATTAAGCAGATGGCTTGCAGGTCACACAATCTGAGCGGATCCTTCCCTAGTCCCATCATGACATCTGCTCTGGGCTATTCTAAAACTTACTTTTAAATCCGGAGGGCACTGTGGTGGATTTCTACTCATCCTGCAGGACTGCGCTGTTCCTCCATCTGTGAAGGCTTGCCTCATGTGCAGGGTGTTTCTTGCATCTGAGGCTGGTTAGCCAAATTGTTGGCTACTATGTGAATGGGGCTGTGTTCCCTGACTGGACCGTCTCATTTTGCTTGGTTATGTGGCCACAGGCTGAGGTCCATTTATAATCAACCATCTCCCAAATTTGTGCTTGTTAATAAAGAGAATTGCTTGGGCATTCACACCCATTGCCTACATATGATAAAGGTCTCCAAATGCACATTCCCCAGCAGCACCAGTGGTGTATATAACAGACAACGTGTTTTTCAGTGTTCGTCAAAAAAAAACCCCAAAACAAAACAAAAAAACATGCATGCTGGGACTTAATGCCAAGAGCAGGTAGACTGAGAACTTATCTCTTTCAGGCATCCCCTCCATGTGGCTCCTACTCTGTCACCCCTAATTCATGCCAAAACCCATTTTCTATGTCTTCTTACATGTTTATTTATTTTGAGAGAGAGACAGAGACAGAGAGTGAGAGAGTGAGAGAGAATGAACAAGTGGGCAAGGGTCAACAAGAGAGGGAGAGAGAATCCCAAGCGGGCTCTATGCTGATAGCACAGAGGCCAACGCACGGCTCAATCTCATCAAGGATGAGATCATGACCTGAGCCAAAATGAAGAGTTGGACACTCAACTGACTGAGCCACACAGGCACCCCCAGAACCTGTTTTTCAAGGCAGCTCAGATACAATCCAGCAGTAGGCACCCCAAGACTTCACGGCCATTCATCACCTTTAGTGTTCCTGCCTGGGCAGAAAGTCATGGTAAGTCACTCTCGAGGTGACTCTTAAGGCTGGAGTCTCAAGAAACAACATCCTCCTCTCTGCTCGCTGCTGGAAATTTCCAATTCCAGCTCAGCCAGCATCCTAAATCCACAGTTAATTGGCTACCTGATGGCTAAATTTAATTTTAATCCTTCATTTTCTTCCACAGAACAGTGGGACTGGATGACCTGTCTGGCTCAATGGTAAATGGGTCTTCTCTGCATGAAGCAGGACTGTGTCCTCTCCTTTTCTTCCCCCACAAGATGAATGTGTAGGCACAGCTTCCTTTGGGAGACACCCCTCTCGGTTCTAGAAAAATAGGGGTTGTCAAGAAAGAAGTTGCACAGCAAAGCTTGAGGTTTGAGGGGACTGACTCAGACACAGGCGCACAGTGAGGAAGAGGAGGAAGGAGCCAGGTATAGGGTAAAATGTCTGTACGACTATTACTGTGCTGAGTGTAAGTGCACACTAGTGTCTCAGTTCTGAATAGCCACTCCTTTCTCAGAGCACGCATTCACACCTTTATAAATACAAAAGTAGAACTGGGGTACCATATTCTGTGGCTCCTGAGGACCCTCCCGAACCTAAAATTGTATCTGCATATTTCACTGAATGAATTCAGAACTGGCTCTGCCACTGTGGCTGCATTCAGAAGGCCTTATCCATCTTAAAGACTAGGGCAGAGTGTCAAATGTCAGAAAGGCAACACACTTCAATGAAAAGAATGCAATAAAAGCTAATGTGGGAATTCTGGTTCCTTCTGGCATCGAGAGGCAGATTGACTCATGTTTTTCCTTCCTGGCTAAGCATGGAATAATTAAAGGCCAAGTGTGGCTATGATCCAGGTCCCCTGTGTGCCAGGGAGCCCTGACCTTACCTTGTGCCCTGCTAAGATGGCAAACAGCAAGGGGAAGCTTTGGCCTCAGCTGCCATAGAGCCTGCATGATTCTGACTGATGCACAGGCCCCAGATGGGGGGAGGAGGTGGGAGCAGAATTGCTATTTTTTTTAATTGTTTGTGTTGACAGACCGTTATCAGCTGTGAGCTTACTGTTTACAATCCAATCTAGGATAGCTCACCTGGTGACCTGACTTGAGCTAGTCAAGTAACATGTTGTAGAACAATGAGAATGAGGAAGGTGAGGAGCTTGGGTTGGAGTGCAAGATCACACATACATATGTCCCTCACCTTTCTTCCTATGATGCTGTCCCTGCCCACCTGCCTGTCCAAATCCCTTCACTCAACATTTAAGGTATGAAACCTGAGGGCCGGGGGGCATCACCATGACTGTGCAGGATCCCATAAAGCTCATGAACTCACCCTGACATGTTGGCCACATGACTTCCCTGCAAGGCAGCTGACTCCGGCAAGACACCCCAAAGTGACAGAATGTACCTGATGTGCAGATACCCAGAAATGCCAAGGCTGGAGCCATCTTTGTTTTCCCACCCAGGAGGCTGGGAAGCAGAAACGATGGCAACAGGGTGTGAGGACACTGGGAAAAGCAGTTTCTGGCCCTTCGGTGTAAAATAATTATCAAACAGAAGAATCTCTCTTTTTCAGATAGAAAAAGATCAAAGAGAAAGGTTTCATAGATCCAGTCACTCACCAGACTTTTCTTGAAACCTCACAGAGGAAAAGGCACAGTCAGTACATTTATAGTTGGCAAACACTCTGTGTCTCCATATGGCCCAGAAAGTGGGGTGTTGTGAGGGCAGTGGAATGAGGAGAAACATATCCAACCTCTGCCAAAACTCTGCCCACTTCCCTACACAGGTATCTGGCTGAAGGCAGGAGACCTGAGTGTTCTTATAAATGCTTTATAATGTAAAAGTGTACCGGGAAGAACAGGAAAGGGGCCATGTGAGTATCTTTCCGTTTATTTTCTCATCTCCTGGTATGCCCACACTTAGAAAATAAATCCCCTTCCCCTCCTCCTCAAAAGTCAATAATAAAAGTTCCCAAACAGAATTTGTCAGGTTTACATTATAAAGAATCCCTTCACTTGAAGTACGCAGCTATAGAGAAGAGAGAGTTCTCTTCAGCCACTACACAAACAGCATATATGCTTATAGAAAACATACATGATGGCAAGTGCAGACCTCTGCAGGAGGGCTCAGGGGACCACGCAGCTTTCTTTGAGAATTCAGCTACAGGCCATTCCCTCCCCTTGGCTAGGGGTATTGCTCTTGGGACTTGGGCTGGGTTCTGAGAGGGCCCTGGCTGGTAGTGTTGGAAGGGATGCCAAGTCACCTATGACTTCTGAGGCATCACATAAAGGTGTTACCATGGCAATCATCATCCGTTCTACTCAGACTGAGCAACAGCCTGAGTAGAAACCTCAGCAGGGCAAGGTTCAATTGCAAGGAGGAGAGAGAGATAGGGCTAGAGTAAGGTCATCTGAACGGTGGACATTCCCAGAGGCAAACATATGGGTTATAACAATGGAAGTTGTAACCACAAGGAGGGAGGTCCTTGAAAAGTGTGCAGAAAACCCCACATTTGGCTTCCTGTTGGCTTGAGCCTCCTGCCATGGCCCGGCAGAGTAGAACACAGGCTTCCTTCTGCTGTCTGCCCCAGGCCAGGCCCTCACTCTGCTGGCAGGGGAGATCCTGGCCAACCCTACCAAAGTGATGGAAGAGCTGAATTCTCCGGTGCCCTTAATGAGGAAAGGGAGAGAAGAGAGTTAGGAAGCGTGGCACATGAGTGAGAGAAAGCATTACCTGGACCTCAGCAAATGTGACGAAGGCCAGAGAAGAGGGGTATGAGCCTGTTCCATGAGCAGGAGGAAGGGGAGAGGAAATGTGCATGGCCAGCTTGGAAGGATGGTAACAAAAGACAGTGGATGGAGAAGGGTGAGCAGGTACCATTTACATTTCCAGGGAAATTAAGAAAAAGTTCAGAAAGTGACATCACTAAAAGCAAGTGATGGATCATAACTCTCAATCCATCACATAAGTGTGGACCCCAGAACCCAGGGGTTCTTGGGGTTCCCTGCACTGTACCTGGTCTGAGGACCAACAGACAGGCTTCGGTTCCAGGGCTGTTAAGGCTTCCCTGCCACCAGCACCAAAGCCACCACCGCCATGTTTTCAAAGGGTACAAAAAGAGAACAAGACAGGTGACAACCCTCCAGCCCATCGTCCTCGCTCTGGATCTGAGGAGAGACAGCTGGACTGTGGACATGGGGCAGGCATGCAAAGGCTTCCTCTAAGATGCACCTTTTTCCCATGGGCACCTACATACCTGACAAGGTGATGTGTGTGTGTGTGTGTGTGCGTGTGTGTAAAACAAGTCTTGGAAACCACTCTGTGTTCATCTTCAACTATTTTCATACACTATATATCAACACATACTTGTCTTCCATGTTTAGCCTTGGTGAGAGAATGGAAGCATAAGGAAGGAAATTAACATTTATTGATCACTTACACTGTGCCAGGCCCTATGCTAAGCACTCTATACACATTATTTTGCCTCTATTTCAGAGATGAGAAATTGAGGATAACAGGGTTACTGTCTTGCTATGTTGCTCTAGCACATGATGCAGGTAAATAGAGGGGCTGGGATTCAAAACAGGGCCTGCCTAAGTCCACAGCCCACACCTTCCTCCCACTATGTCCTGTCACCCCAATGAGATTCCTAAAGATGGGGTGGATTCCTTGATATACTTCTCTCCTTGTCTTTCATTTCTTCAAAAAGACACAAACTACTTTATTGAGATCAAAATAAGAAAGAAGAACAATATGGTGAACAATGTAAGCAAATGAATTGACAAAATGAAAAGGGAACTTGACCTTTTAGAAACTCAAAGGTGATATTTATCCCTTACCAAATAAATAGGCCTCCTTAGGAAAAAGACTCTAATGCTTCTTTCTAAGAAGGAGGAAGAGGAGCTGGGAGTCCCCTTGGTATAGCCAGAGCTGCCTTGATTTTTGTCTTGAGGTGAGAATTTATACGAGGTAGAGATGTTTGGGAAAATGCCATGCTTTTGTGAAATTTCCTTGGAAATAGCTCAGTCATGTCTAACGGGAGTCTTTCCTGTTGTGAGAGACACAGGTGATTCCATGCGACTCTAATAGGGGTTAATATACTGGTGTACATGGGGGACAAGGGACACTGAAATTGATCTGCAAGGTCAGCTCAGGGTCATAAGCCACATTCACCCTGGCTCTCCTTTGGGGGGGTCCCTCATGGGTGGGACAGCAATTCAAATAGCCCACTTCTAGGTTCTGGGAGATCTTAGATTCTTAGGACAGCTGGAGACCTTTCATCTCTCCCACAGAGAGCTCCCTACCCTCAGCCACTTGGGGAATGTTTCTTCTTAAATCTCACTCCACCTCTTTCTCTGCCAGGGTAGACAGAAATGGAAGCTTATGGTATTTGGGGAGCAGGGGGGGGGGATGGATGACCCCTTTCTTGGACCTGGGAAGGTCAAACCTATGCAGGTATTTTGCCCCTTCCCTCTTCCAGTTGCTATCACTGACAACAACTCCCAAATGTTTCCCTTCAGCCTCATCACACTGAAGCCAGACTTGCTTAGAAGATTCAGCTCTTGTACTTGAAGAGTCTGGAGGGAAGCCTGCTGCACCACCTAGGAAAGGGGGGAGGCTGCTCTGGTGGTGGAACAAGGTAGAGACAGAGCCCAAAAGGCTGTCATTCATCTGAGGGTACTCGACATACCAGCTTAGGGAAAAGGCCCTGACACCATGTGTATTTCCCAGCTATACCCTGGAGGGTTAAGAGAGCCCCTTCCTTCGCCGGATTCCACAGGAATGTCGGAATGTGGTTGAAAACCTGCTACAGCTGGATCAATGTTTGGGGGGAAAAAATCCCCAAATGTAATGAACATGGTTTAGTTACCTAAATGGTTTAAGACTGTCTTCCTCAGTGTGTTATCAAGGAAGTTCCTAAATCTTACGTTCTGGAGTTAAACGTATTAACATGGTTCTGATGTCCCTGAAATCTCTCTGGGGTATCTCTGCTCATGAGCAGAGAGTTTCCTCATGCTCAAGATTCTGTGATCCCCAACTTTGTTCTGCGCTCTACATTCTTCTTTCAAGCTGATTCTTTGTTTGAGAGAATCAAGAAACGAGAGATACGTAAGCTGTCCCTGGGTCCCTTCCTGAGCCCCTGGAGGCACTGCCCACATGGGTGAGCACCTGCCCATGCTTCCTCATCTCCAAGAAAGGAACCCCAGGGCCTCTGACTTCTCCCTAAGGACTTTCCCGGCTCCTCCTTCACCAGTGCTACCATTTCGGGCATGTGAGCTGAAGATATAAGGCTCCTAGAAGTACCACAGAGGGCAAGCGGGAAGCAGATTTCAAGGGCAGCTCTCTTTGGCACCACTCTGAGTGAACTGTTTCTCAGGTTGGCCTTGGAGAGGCCTCATCAAAATCAAGGTCTCAGGAAGAAGAGACAACAGGGAATTGAACAAGAAGAAAGAGTTACACTTACGCCAAAGCAAAGGCCACCAATGCGCCAACCACCACCACAAAGTCCAGGATGTTCCATAGGTCTCGGAAGTAGGACCCATCCTGCAGGATCAAGCCCTGGTCTATCATCTGAAGGAGAAAGATGTGAACAGCCAGGGATGAGCCCACTGGTGTCGGCAATGCACCCTGAGCTCGGGGCTCCCCATGACAATGCCCCTACTGCCATTGTCTCTACAATCAACCCTGTACAAGGACCTGAAGAGCAAGAGGACATGTCTCACAGTCTCTCTTCACCTCACTCTGAAGCCTGAGGCCCCTTGTCATAGCCACCAGGGTTCAACTAGACTCCTTGGCTCTCACAGAACTCTGCCACATTCCTTCCTCCATTAGTGGCTCAGAGCACCAGGCGTTGCCACATATGCACAGAGGAGGGAACCCCACATAAGGGAGACTATGAAAAGAATAGAAATGTGGGGTGTTAGGATGGTGGGAAACAGAATGGGGGGCAGTGAGGGCAGCTGGAACTACATGGTGTCCAGGAAGACCCATCCCTAGCCGACCCTTTGCCTTGGCACATGCCCAGGCTCAGACCAGGGAGCACACTGGGGAGGTGAGTACAATCCCCACCCCTGTCTGCATTCCCACTGCCTGCCTGAGAGTGGGCCTGGCTCCCCTTGGGCCATACCCACAGGTCTGCCCCAGTCTAAACAGATCCACGCAGATGTGTTGTACCACAACATCTTATCATGACAGACTTCATCAGAATTCTGAGGCCAGAGGAGGCGTGGCTGGAGGCCCTACTGAGGTTCTGTCATTGGCTGGTAGGTGGCAGCACTGGGGAAGGGCACCAAACTAAAGGAGCAGACACATGACCCATCTAAACCCCGTAGCCCAGCTTTTCTCTAGAGGCTTTTACCTTTATAACCATCTCAAAGGTGAACACGCCAGTGAAAACATAGTCAAAATACCTCAGGACCTGTAAGACACATATCCGTGAAGGGGAAGAGCATCACATGTGGCCGCCAGGCTATACACATGCCTGACTGCCCGTGTGCATGCAGTCCTGTACCCCCACCCCAACTCGTTTCTACCTCAGGACAGAAGCTTGGGATTGAGCCTGCTAGTTGGACACAGGAGGAGGGGGACCAGGCGTTACTGCTGGAACCGCATGACTTAGCGGTCAGTCCTTGGCTCTTCCCTCCCCTTGGGCAGAACTTCACTTCTTGGGTCTGAATGGCCCCACAAATATCTCCCTCAGGACCTAGAATCCTTGTCAGTTCCAATCCTCCTGACCTCCCTCATACTTCCCAACATACACCCTTAGGACCTCCGGGAGATGTCTCAGCAGCCTGGGGTAGAGCTTCAGCTCCCCAACTTCATGCACATCCCTCATGACCCTACATGACCCTGTAAGACCTGGCTGGCTCGGGGGAGAAGGCCCACTGCTGAAACATAACAGCACACAGTGTGGCTGGGGAGTGGGGACTGGAGAAAAGGGGCTGGTCTTGAAATGGTCCCTACTTTGCCCTGAGGGACTGGAATGGACCATTTCTTAACCCTTCTTCACTCCCCAGGAACCTGCCTTAATTCACTTTTAATGCTGGGATGGGGAGGGGCTGGGATGGGGTGGGTACCAGGGTATTACGGAGGTTGCAAACGGCTCCCGTGCACCCACTTTGTTGCGCTCCGAGTTGGTCAGGACAGGGTCCTCGGCTGCCAGGGCAATGCTGCTGGCTGCGATCACCAGGAGAATGCACATCTCAAAGTAGCGCAGGTTCACAATGTAGTGGCAGGCCCTGCGAATCCTGTGGGGTGGAAGGGCCTTCTGAGCTGCCTCTGCTTCCCTCCCATCCCCATCTCTTACTCCCCACCCTCATGCTCATCAGCCTCTTCCAGACAGCCAGGCCCTGGCCAGAGGAAGCCATGGGGAGAGCAATTTAATTTCTCAGGCACCACCCTTGATTTAAAGCTCCAGTGGGAGAAGGTAATCAGATCGGTTAGAGGCTACGGTACGCAAGCCAAATACATTATCTGCAGGCACGGGAGCAGCCAGCATCAGATTACACGCACTCAGCACAGCTACATGGGACCCTCCATTGTATCTCAGTGTCACCTCCCCCACTGTACAGAAACTGGGGCATAGCAAGGAAATCATAAGAAGCCAGAAATGTAAAAATAGACCTTGATTCTAAGATTCCTGATGAGAGGAACAACAGGTTTTCATGAGCCCCAGGTATTCTGATTAAAGTGATTATATTCTATAGATTGTATTCTGGACTCAGGTGACCCGATATACCTTAGCCCACGTTCCTTCCCTCCCAGAGGCTTGTCTGAATACTGCCCGTGTGGTCACTGAAAACCTTTCTGTCTTCCTAGCCTCAGAAGCTGGTCTATGTGAACATCTTGCTCATTTCCAGGGCAAAGGCAGCTCAGTCTAACCTTCCAGAATCTTCTCTGCCACCTCCATCTCATGGCCCTACCTCTGCTTTGAGGACCACGCCCATTTCAAAATCCACATACAGGGAAGTGGGACCAATCCTCTTAAACTCCAGTGGGTGGTCTATTTATTCCAGGCTCCATATTCTCAGTTCTGTCCACCACTGAAATATTTGGTGACACATCCCAAGTAGATTTCCTTGCTCCCACCCCAGCCCTCGACACAACCTACTGAACAATTTGAGGTAAAGGGTCCTTTTCTCATGACATTGCTCATGCTTCTCCGTCTTAAATTATTCTTCAGATGCAGCACAGAGCTCAGCGGCGATTCAACCTCATGACACACTTCTACCAGGGAGCACCCCGCATGTTTCAGATGTCTGGCCACAGTTCACTGAGAAGGATCAGGGGGGTGAGCGGACCCTCGTCTCTCCTCCTCATCACCCCAACTCTGGCTCTAACCCTGGTCGTCTACCATGGTGCCAAAGGGCGAGCGATAGGAAGGTGCCTTACGGGTTGGTGGTGCTGAAGATGAACATAGAGCTGTGGGGAACCATGGCTTTGCCAGTCTCACGCTTCTCCTTCTTTTGCTGCTTCTTCTCTACCTCTTCCTCCTCCTCTTTGATCTCTGCCTCCTTCAAAGGACTGGCTTCTCCATCAGTCTTGTTGCTAACTGTGAAAGGCACATGTTGAAATCATCAGAAACCTCGCTGCATGTGAGAATAGCACCTTTTGTTTTCCACAGGGATGGGATAGAGACGAGGGGAAGGGGTTACAGGAATGCATCTAGCCAGGCACCCTGCAAGCGCCGGGCTTGTTAGATTACACTGTGAAGCCCTTACTCTCCTCCTAGCCTGACCCTCACCCTAATTTTACATGACAGCCTTTTTGGGCATATAAATAATAATCATGTGGGGCACCTGGGTGGCTCAGTAGGTTGAGTGTCCGACTTCAGCTCAGGTCATGATCTTATGGTTCATGAGTTCAAGCCCTGTGTCGAGCTCTGTGCTGAGAGCTCGGAGCCTGGAGCCTGCTTCAGATTCGGGTCTCCCTTTCTCTCTGCTCCTCCCTCACTTGCACTCTGTCTCACTCTTTCAAAAATAAATAAACATTAAAAAAATAATAATAATCATGTTTCCCAGGGTAACAGAACGATTATTTCTGTTGTAAGGCTTACAAAGTTATATCTAAAAATCTAGATTCTTTGTCTACATTTACTTATTGAATTTTCACAACAATACACCTTGAGCGGCATATATTATGTCCATTATACAGATGGGAAAAGTGAAGTTCAGGGAATTCAAGTTATCTATCTTCAGTTCATACAGCTAGTTCCCAACTCAAAATCCTATATCCTTTCAATGCTATCACACTGCAATGGAAGATTTTAAGAAACCATTACTCTGTTTGCAGCTGACTCTCTGGCTGTGCTTTTTCCAGTCGTGATTAATGTTGAAACGGGAATGCAATATTCATGCAAATATGGGACCATGACGGCCTTCCAGGGCTAGGAGGATGAAGGAGTCAGAGACTGAGTGGAGCTTTTGGGCCGCCACCCTCAGTTTCCACATGCAACTTACAGTGTGGGTTAAGTGGCAGGGAGGCTAAAGTTGAGTGGGCAAGGGATTCAGTCAAACTCTCCCACTGTTCTCTCTCAGTGACCAACTCTACCCTGGAGCCTTGTGCAAGCAGCAGGGCTCTGAAGCTCTGGCTCCTTCTGGGTCCTTCCAAAAGGTAAATGATCCCAGATCCCTCTGACATTATGCCCTTACCTATGACCAAGGCCATAGACTAGCCCCAGGACAGGAGCAGAGGAAGGCCAAACTTTGTTGATGTTTCTCATAAGAGAGGGTCCAAAAGATTTACTTATTAGAGCATAAAGTTAAACACACACCACAAGAGGTTGTGAGTCTGACATCCTGAGACATGCTCAAGTCAACCAACCCCAGGAGCAGTGAACATGGGAGACTTCACTTTTTAAAGCAGTACTGGCATTTTGAGTGTACAGAAAGTAAAGCAATGGAGAGGGAGCAGAAGAAAGAAAAACAGGAAGAGGAGACTGTCCTATGAAAATAGAAATATATGGGAAAAATCAGAAGGAAAAAAAAGCAAGGGTAGAGCCCTCTGGTCATAATTCAGTGAGCATGAGGCGGCAGCCAGAATTAATGCAGGAATGGAAGTGGGGTGAGGGGTGGGGGTGAAGTTGGGGTGGGGGTGGGTTTAGTATGGGGATAGAGGCAGGGTTAGGGCAGGAAAGGGGGTGGGGCTGAAGTGAGGATAGGGGTGAGGTTAGGCTAGGGCAGGGATGGGGGTAGATGGAGGGCTTTCTGCTGTTTCCTTTTGAGGTCTGGAGATTAACATCCATTGCCTGAGGAATCTATCAGAGAAACTGAGTAAAAGCTCCTAGGAGAAAAGAGTAAATAAGAGTAATAAATTCATAAAATGTTAGTGCTGAGGAAGACCTCAGTGATCACCCAGTTCAGTGCTTCACTTTAGGGTTGACAAACTGAGGCCTCAGGAGAAACAGGTTTGGAAGCCACACACTAAGCGGTCTGGACCATCTCCTGCTCCACACGGGTTCCCTAACTTGTCCGGTGACATGGCCCCTCGGAGGTCCTGGAAAGTCCCATCGAGTATTCACATGATACATCAAATAGCCACGTATATACATCTGGCTACAAAACCACATGTGATCTCTCTGACGTCTCTATGATGGTCACAGGGGCCAAGGCGTAAGCAAATTTTACAGATAAAACTAAAGATGGAGAAAATTCTAACTAATTTTCCTGCAAACCTAGATAAAACTGCTCCTATTGTTTCCTTGCTGAAGAATGATTTCGTCCTGCTGGTGGGGCTTTTCACGTTGCTTTACTGAGCGACTCCGGAGCCATAACTGTCCCCAGCCCTGGGTGGGATGGGTGGTGAGGGTGAAGGGGGACAGGGACTTGTGTTCTCACTGTGAACCACAGTTGAGTCCACCAAGGGGCCCACGTCGGGGATGGCGACGGTGACGCTGGTACTCTCAGTGGTGGCCTTGTCCGTGTTGGCCGTGACACAGGAGAGGTCAGGCTCACTCTGACTGATGGCCCGGCCCATGTCCAACTGCACATCCCCCAGCAGAGCTTGCTCACTGCTGCCCTCCGGCTCCTGCTCTGTCAGAGCCGTGTCCTTCCCCATTTCCAACTCTGGCTGCGGCTGGACTAAGGGTGTGTTGGCCTCGTCGAGGGCTCCTGCCAGCCCGGAGCCTCTGGGCACCATCAGACTGTTGGTCCTGCGGAGACAGAGGAGGAGATGGCTGGTGCTCAGATCAGAAGAAGATGTTCTAAAGTGGCTGGTGAGCCAGGCAAGAGGGAAAGTGGGGGGAAGCGCAAGGAGCCTCACTCGGAGCATGGCATCTGCTGCCTCTCACCCCCACCCACCCAGGCAGAGAGGAGCTAAGACCCACAGGCGCTGTCCGTGCCTTGTTCCCATCCATCCACCTATGACCCACACCCAACAGGAGATGCCCTAGACCAGTCTCTAGGTTTCAGGGGGACAGAGCCCATGGTGTGTCATATTTACCCATGCCTTATAAAGGGTGCATCAGTATCATTTCCATTTTATAAAAGGGAAAAGTGAGGGCCAGGCGGGATTGTATTGAAGCATCCTTAACACCAGGAGGGCTCTATGCCTCCAGGGCACTCCTGCAGCTAACTTACCTCCTTAAGTCTTGGCCTCTTTCCTCTTCCTGGATTGTGGGTTCCTTGCCCCCGTGGCTGGCCCTGGGCTCGCGGTCCTTCTCCCCCTCGGTGGGCCCCCCTTCATCCAGACTCCGCTCCTGGCTGGCAGACCTGCTCCGGGAGGTGGAGGAGGGTTCCTTGCCTTCGGTCCTGACACGACGGTGCCTGCTGCGCCGCTGGCTCTGCCTGTGCCTGGCCCGGTCCTCGAAGGTCACCACAGTCTCCCCTCCCCCAGCCTCCTGCTGGGTCGAATCACAGTTCCCATGACACGGCCTGGCCAGCCATGGTGGCTCCCGTTTGCCCAAGGACAAGGGGCTCCTCTGGTTGTCCAAGGCACTCGGCAGGTCCCCTCCGTCCCCCTTGAGGGACCCCCCGCGGCTAATGCGCTCCTCCTCACATTTCTCCAGGCCCAGGCCCAGGCCCTCAATGGGTCTGGGTCTCCGGTAGAGGCTCGGGTGGGCGTTGAGTGGGTTGAGGGGGCTCAGCGGGTTGAGGGGGTTGAGGGGGTTCATTGGTGGGGCCTCCTCTTTGTTGAGGGCCTCCTGGCTGGACATCTGCATGTGCCTTCTCAGCTGGCTGGTGCGCTGCTCCCACACTGACATGTGGTGCCGGCGCCTCCGCTCCCTCCTGCCAAAGAGGAAAGGGTGAGGACCACGGTCAGGAGCTGACTGCTGAAGGCCAGGGAGGGAGCCACAAGGGTGTAGACCAGCCCTCAGTAGCCACGGGAAAGGGGTGGGACACATGGGGGGCAGCAAACGGGAGAGCCTAGGACCTGCAGACAGGAAGCACAGAGAGATGCAAGGAGCCGAGTGGGCCACGCACGAGTAGGTGGTTGGACCAGCGCCTCCTGGTGTGTGGGGCTTCCCACCCTAATCCCTGCTCTGCAGTAGTCGAAGGGCGGGCAGGGATCAGCCTAGGACTGAGCCCCCAGGGCCTGCAGGAGAGGAGTAGAAGGCTTGCCAGGTTTTCACTCCCCTGTTCTCCTTTGCTCTCAGGGCACCAACCTGTACCCACCCTCTGCTCACCACTGGCCCTTAATTCAAGGTCAGAGATCTTTCTTCCTCCTACTCTCCCTGTCTTTGGTCCCTCAGATGACAGCCTGGGATAGCACAGGCTGAAAGGCGCAATGGTGGGCTACTCTTGGAGGATGACGGACGGCAGTGACAGGCAGACCCACGGAGTCATCCCCCTCAAAAAATAAGAGTGCCGTGGATCTCTTCCACAACAGCTGATAAAAGCCACAGGCTGCACGTGTAGAGCCCACCAGCAGCTCATTCTCCAAGCCGCTGCTGAACATCTCATGTGGCGGCAGGAACACGCAGACATATGCACGCAAGAGAGCACGCGGGAGTGGGCTCACACGGGCGGAAGGGTAGTCACCTACTCTTTCACTCACATGTGCCCACACGCATCCTCACTGAGGCCCACACCTGGCTGTACACAACTGCCTACGTGCAAGGCACACCCACCAACACCAATTACCCACACCAACGCGTGCCCACTCACAGGCCGCGCAGAGGAGTGAACAACACACAGGGTCACATACCTTAGACACACACTGATATAAGCACATGTCGGAAGGTGCAGAGGATAGTGTCCACAAACCATGTGCACGGAACACACGCACACACCACAACGCACACTGACATACACACCCAGCGCCACTCTGCCCACTGTGTGGTGAGAACAAAGACACGGTGTCCCTACACACACACATAACCACTCACAAACACGCAGACCGGTACACACATACAGGTGGCTGCTGCGTGGCTCCCACATCGACATGTGGTGTCTTCTCCTTCTGTCTCTTCTGGGAAAGAAAAACGAACAGGTTCAGTTCACCCCAACCTCCTGGAACCACAAGCCCCACAGCCACCAGCCAATTTTCAGGAAGAGGCACAGAGTCCTCTACGTGCCCGTACGTTCTCCACATGCCTGCTGCCCTCCGTAGACTCCCGACCTTCAATTTGCCAAGGGAGTGACCTTTGATTCTTACTCTGTGCAAACACGCGGATCTAGTTTTTGAAGCGTACATGCAGGGACACAATGGATAGGTCATTTCGTAGAGTACGTAGCTTCAGGTGCTCGATCATCATGCCCGGCACTCACACCTGTACCTAAATACCCTTCAAGAGAGCTATTCTGGAAACCGCATAAACTTGCATGAAAGTTGTATTTCCCTCCATCATTTCCAGGATATTCACAGGGGTGTGACTTCATAACTCATCACTCCAATCACTGTAAAATATGCAAGAACAAATGCTTTGCCATGCACACCATCAAAGCCACACAGTAGCCCATGGCCAGAGGCAGGGTCACCACTCCATGAGCTGCTGTCCATGTACTTTAAGATATGTGCCATGTCCCCTGCAATTGTGCAACACAGTGACCCTGGCCAGAGGCCTTCCAGGTTCCATCTGTTCATCCAGGTAAAACACAGTAATAACCTTCTTAGTTATGCACAGGGGAAAAAAAAATCTTTCTACAGACATACACATGCTGTTTCCTTTTGTTTACAAGCTCGATAGAAGGTCAGACAGGCAGGGTGTGGGAATCACCCACAAAGGCAAAAAGGACTCATACAAACAAAGCTGAAAGATCAATGCTCAGGTAGAGGACAACACATCTGGGACACCTGTGGAGTGAGCTCGCCCCAAGTCCCGGGCTGACAGCCCCAGTTTGGCCCAGTGGGCCCCTGACTAGACCTAGGAGGCTGGCAAGTGCTGCGCCCTCCCTGACCAATGGAGAACATGCTAGGTAAAGCGGCACTGCTCAACTGCCATGTCTCACATGCACAGGGGAGCCTGACATGTGGGTGGGCGGAGGGAGTAGAGGCAGCTGGTTGGAGCCTCGCTTGGCATCTGGAAGAGGCACAATGTGTACACGCATCCACAGAGTGGAGATGCCTGTGAGCCCCCCGTCTGCATGCACCCTTCAGCACAGGCAGCTGCAATGCAATAAGGCACACGTGGGCTGGTGGTGCCAAGGAGCATGGGTAGCACATAGAAATAGAAGCACACACACTAGCCAGGCAGCATGCACACCCACTAGGGAAGGCAGATTCTGCCGTCTATTTGCAAATTCTCAAATACTCAAATAGCCATTCTCCAGAAGCACATGTGTAAGAGTTTAAGTACATGGAAGAATTCTCTTTCTTGTGAATGCACACAGGTGTGCGCGCGCGCACACACACACACACACACACACACATACATACACAGACCAGTCAAACAGAGACCCAACTTTTAATTCCCACACAAATCAGATACACACTTCAAACTCCTCTTCACTTCTCCATTCACACGTACGAAGATCCAAATTCACACCCCATCATGAATATACCTTCATTCTTAAAATCATACAGAGAAGCATCGACATATCTCCCAACTCATGCATATGTGACCTCACATACACCTTACATGAACCTTGTGGATCAGGAAGGGCAGCTGGCATTCTTTCCATTTCAAAGATGGGGAAACAGACATTCTAGAATCCTAAGTGGCTCTCTCTCCAAGTATACTGAGCATGTGAGTTACAGAACCAGCCCTCAGACCTTCTGATTTGTAACAACACGCTTTTCATGTTTCTTTATAGACAGCCACACCTTGGTTATACAGCAGCCCAGAAATCAGGGGTCTCGTTTGCCCTCCCCAGCAGCACACACCCACCCTGACATAGTTCCCAGCAGCAGCACATACCCTACTGCAATGTACTGCAACCAGAGTTGTATCTCTGTTCATCGTGGAGAGTTACAGCACCTTCCTCCACCTCTCCAGGCCCAGATACACACACAGCTCACTGCCTACAGCCCTATGCCCTACCAGCATTTCATTCATTCTTTCCTTCTATAAATAGTGAGTTTCTACTCTGGGCCAAGCATCTTCCCAACTCACGTCTCCAAACCCACTCTTCCTCAGGCTTCCTCATCTCAGTAAATAGAACCACCCACTCCTAAGTGACAGCCAGCCCTACCCACCAGCATGTTTGCATACCTGTGTGTGTGTGTGTGTGTGTGTGTGTGTGTGTATTTTTAACCCAAACTCACGAGTGCAAGGAAGGTGGGGAAAGAACTACTCAAGGCCCAGAGATTATTCCAGAGAGGAAGGAGTTGTTCTGCCTTTCTCCATCAATCTTTAACAAATTTTCAGGGCAGTATTTTCTCATGCACAAACAAAGGGCTGAGAGGCCAAACCTTCAGTTCTGAAAGGTGAGGGCAAGATGAGGATCATCCAGGGGAAGGAGACCCCCACATAAAACCAAGAATGCCTCTACAGGGAAAGGCAGCAGACATTCAGAGACCTTCCCATGAGCACTTGGCAAAGAAAGGCTCCTCCTTTACCAGCTTCAGGGAATAGATAATGGGGTCTGGTGTCAGGATAGAGTTATACCTACCAGGGGTCTCAAAGTCTCCCCATCGATCCCCAGGGATGCCCACATAGGCCTTGCACAGGCTCAGAAGTCACAACAGGGATTCTCAGCCCTTCCTCCAACACCTTCTTCCAGCTCCACACAGGGCCCACACCCTGCTAGTTCCTGCTAGTTCTACCAGCAACCACAGGTTCAGGTTGGATCCTCAAAGTCTATACTTGCTGCTCCACTCTCTAATCTCTCATCCTCCCCCTAATTCATTCCATCTGGATTCTGTTCCCACCGGGCCACTGAAACTGAAGGTCCACAACAACTTTCATTTTGCCAAAAGAAATGGTCCCTTCTCTGTCCTCATCTCATGTGATCTCTCAACAGTAGTTAGCTGTACTGTCCAGTTGCTACTTTCTGAAGAGTTTTCTTCTCCAGGTCTCCAGGACATGACCCTTCCTTGTTCTTTCTTCCTACTCCTAATTGCCACCATCAGTCTCCTCTGCAGGTTTCTTGTCTGCTGGACCTCGAGGCACAGGAGTGCTCTGGGTTTCTGTCCTTAGCAGCTCTGTCTCCACTACGATTCACTCCATGCCAGCTCACTCATGCTGAGAGTTTAATGCCATCCAAACTCAAATGGCTCCCCCCAAATCTTTATTTCTAACCCTGACTTCTCTTCTAAGCTTCAGACTCATGTAACCAATGGCCTATTCAACATCCTCACTTGGATGTCCTCTAAGTACCTCAAATTTAATGTGGCCAAAATGAATCTTGCACTGTTCTCTAGACTATCAGTAAATACCACCACCATCTACCCAGTTGCTTAGGCATCAAACCTTAAAACTTGAGAGAAATATTTTTTTTATCCCCACCCCCATGACATTTAATCTATCACCTCTTCCCGTTGGTTCTCTTTCCAAAGCACAGACTGAATGTGATTGCTTCTCATCTCCTCCATGGCTACGATGGTCTCAACTACCATCATATGTCACCTACTTTGCTCTAATGGCCAAATCTGTCTCCCCACCTCCACTCTTGGCCCCTACAAATCCATTCTCTACAGGGAAGAGTGACCTACTATCGGTGTAAATCATGTCATACCCATCCTTCCACTTTAGACCTTCCATGGTTGCCATTAGAATAAAAGTTAAAATCCTTTACCTGGTCCTTCAGGATCTCCCTGGCCTTGTCTCCTAGTCTTCTTTGCTCCCTGCATATCAGCTTCACTGCACCTTGCTGGAGAACACTCTTCCTTCATAATTTTACATGACTGCCTTCTCCATATTTAGATCTCTGCTTGAATATCACCTCTTCAATGAATCCCTCCCAGACTGCCTATAAGTACTCCGCCCAATTCTTATTCCTCTGCATTATTATCCTGTTTTATTTACCTTACCGCAATTATCACTGTCTAAAATTATTTACGTATGTTTCTTATCTAGCTCACTGAAATAAAAGCTCTGGAAGAACAGAGACTTCATCTTGCTCACTGCTATATTCACAGGACATCTCCTGGCATGGAGTAGGCATCCTCTGATAATACACCATTCTGAGTTGATGAATTAATTGGCTGTTAGCACAGGAGCCCAGGGGTCACTGAAGTGGGGACAGCCAACTCACTCGATAGAAGGCATGTTGGGTGCAGACATCGGGCTGACCTCCTTGGCCTTCTGCAATGCATGTTTCTGGTTGAAGGCCTCCTCTTCTTCTTGTTCATCCTAGACACAGAGCAGGGATGGGTTTGCTGGTATCCCCGTGAAGGAGAATAGCTGCCTTGGCTCTCCCCCCAAGTTCTGGAGACCAGGTGAAATGAGGAAGGCAGGAGAAGAGGTTAACCAAGGCAGTTTGAGGGTGGGTTGGCTCAGAGACTTCAGGAGGCCAGGCGCCAGCCCCTTTTGGAAACAGAACCCTTTCAGCCCTGGCATGGCCAGTTTCTGGTTTCCACCTTGCCCCAAAGGTTTCTTCACAATTCTTCAGGAAATCCATGGAATTCTACCCCAAGCTCCTAGCCCTCAGTGGAGCTACCCACAGCTATGGAGGTCAGAAGCTAGAGCCAACACCTCTCAGATGTTCTGCAGTATCTGGAAGTGACGGAGCAGGGCCCTTCTAGGCAGAACCCCGTGAAGTAAAATGCTGAGACTGTGCCTCTACTCATGCCCTCTCCTCTGCCAAGCTGAGTGGCATCATCCCAAGTGACCAGGCAGGGACCCCATCCCCTCACCTATATTCCTGTTGTAAATGTCTCCTCTTTGTGATGACACTGGGGAAAGCCAGTTCAGGTGAAATGACTAGAGCTACTAAGAACACACATCTTACTTAGCCTGCTCTGTTTTTCACATACTATACATTATTTCACTTGATCCTAACAATAATCCTGTGAGGTATGCAAAACAGATATATCATTCCTATTTCATCATCTACCCAGTTAATGAAGTGCCCAGTGGCATTAGAGAACCATCAGATCCCCAGAGAATGCTTACCTTGGTCAGCTCTTGGGCATTGGCCAGATTGTCTACAGCAATGGCCAAGAACACATTCAGCAGTGTGTCTGGGGTGATGAGTTAAGGACGGGAGAGTAAGAAAAACAAAAGGCTTCAGCAAGACTGAGACGACATCTCTAGGTCTTTCCTGCCTGGGATACCAGCAGGAACAGAAGTTACCCCAAAGCATTGATTAAGCAGGGGTTATGCAGCCCTGTCTGAAGGGGAATATATATTCCCTCTTCCACTTATCTTCTCTTTGCATAGGACAAAGAAATAGCTAAATCCAACCACTCAGGGGCCAAGGTGGAGTAAGGAGGCCTTTAGATAGCTATGGCCTCTCCTCACGGCTTACTGAATAGAGATCGGCTGAACAACATGACAACAGGAAGCTCAATGCAGGAGCTCATGTCTCCTTTCTGAGAGGCTGGAACTGAAGCCCACCTAGACCAATCCTACTACTCTGTTCTTAAAGATGAAAAGAAATGAGATTCCACAGCTCCATCACTGATTGGTTCTCAATAATGGGATGCTAACTTATTTCTTTCATTCTTCTTATCCTGGAAGTCTTCCATATTTCATTTAACAAAAATGTCACAGAGCACACAAGGTCATTATAGAACCTATTTCTATTCCAAGCTCTAACCTCTGAAGTCCCAATTTTCCAACTCTTTTTGGGGTCCATGTGTTGTGGAACACAGAAGTGGTTCCAGCATAAAAGTCCAGGTCTAACTACCCTCAGAGTAATAGGAAAATCAAGGTGCCATTGTGACAAACTGACCTTCTGTTTCTGTGATGCACTGCATTAACTTTCTTTTTATGGGTTTCTCATGTTTGGTTCATAGTCTGCTCTGACCCCTAGAAATTTTCACAGCAGATAACTTAAAGGAGTATCTTCTCTCTGTGAGACTATGGGAAAAGCCAAAGTCCAGCTATATCACATGGCTCTCCTTTTTCACTCCACCAATCCCATTTTAAGGCAAATCTCATTCCCCCAAAACATTTAATGATTGTGTAGAAGTTCACAGTTTATAAGGTGCATCCAAAGAAATTATATCATTTACTATGCACAACAAAGGGGTAAATGCTGTCATCCTCCCCACAGATGTGAAAACTAGAAGTTCAGAGAGATTAAGGGACTTTCCCAAGGCCACACAGCTGGTAAACAGAATTGTTGGGATTAAAACATAAATCTTCCTAGTCTATATATTATGACCAGACATAGGTTTGGGAATTAAATGGACTCAATTTCCAGTCTCCCTTTATAATTTATTTTTATTTATTTATTTTTTTTAATTTTTTTTTTCAACGTTTATTTATTTTTGGGACAGAGAGAGACAGAGCATGAACGGGGGAGGGGCAGAGAGAGAGGGAGACACAGAGTCGGAAACAGGCTCCAGGCTCTGAGCCATCAGCCCAGAGCCCGACGCGGGGCTCGAACTCACGGACCGCAAGATCGTGACCTGGCTGAAGTCGGACGCTTAACCGACTGCGCCACCCAGGCGCCCCGTCCCTTTATAATTTAATAATTGTTTGACTTTGGTCAAGTTAGTTCATCTAAGTCTTAAGGATTAGATGGTAAGGTAAGGATTAGATGAAATGGTACCTGTAAAACACTTAGTACAGGGTCTCATGAATAGCACAAATACAATAAATGTTGGCTATGCTTAGGAGTATTAGTATTAGTCATAGTACTAATATTTTTGAAAGCTTACTATGTGACCAGTCCTATTCTATATTAACGTGTAATTAATTTATTAGTATTACAGTGTGGTCACTATTTCAGCCTACAGTTATCTTTGTCAACTCTTATTTTCCCCAGCTGATAGCATCTCCAACTGTTCAATGTAAGAGCCTCATAAGTTATTATTTGTGTATGTTGTAGATATAGATAATACTTTATCTTCTTGTTTATATTTGTCTTCTTGACCCAACTACTGTACAATTTCCTTAAAATCAGAATCCTTATTTCTCTTAGTACACTGAACTATATCCACCCCAATGCTACCCTGATGCCCTAAAAAAACCCCACCCACCTCTACCACCATCACCACCCTCCTCAAATGCTGGTCCAGGCAGGCAAAGAGCACAAAGAGGAGCATCTTAAAAAGGATACAGTTTCCAAACAAGGTGAGCACAATGAAATAGATAGCTGACCACATGCCTGAGCTAACTCCACCCTGGGAGCGGATCCCATTGTACATAACCTCATTCCAGTCCTCACCTGTTAGGATCTAGGCAAAGCAAACAATAGGCAAGTCAGAGACCTGGGTTGGTTGAAAAAATGGGGCTAATGCAAAAAGGAAAATTCTCGCCTAGGTTTTTTCCATCTACCTCTTGCTTGGCTATTCTTCCAGGGAGAAAAATAAAGTCATTTTTATGAGCAATTCTAAACTTTCTTCTGATAAGGAAGAAAGGCATTGAAAAATAGAAAGAAAGCATCAAAAGGAAAGATTCTATTCCTCATACTACAGACTCCCTCCATCTCCAGCTTTGCCAAGTCTATGGTAATCACACAGATCAAGTGGTCTGGTCACTACCAGACTATGCCAGGGGAGCCAAGTGTATAGTTCTTGAGATAGCAGCATTATTAGAAAGAGCCTCATGGGCTCCAGTTCTGGAAACCTGGGTTCTGGTTCAGCCTCAGATTCCAGCTAAACAGTGTTTTCTATAGCACTCGGCATTATTTATTTTTGAGTTTGCCCCCGTGATTTAAAAATATTTTTTGTGGGGGGGGGATAGTGGGGGTGGGTGGAAAACATAATTCATTAAATGGACACATGGGTTAGAAGATGCTTCCAATTTTAGAAAACCATAAATGTGATATGACAGTTTTACTTCTTCCTTACCAATTTGGATGACTTTTACCTCTTTTTCTTGTCTGACTGCGATGGCTAGGACTTCCAGTACTATGTAGGATAAAAGTGGTGCAAGTAGGCATTATCAACAATTGCTAAGCTATGGGGAGAGCCCAAATGTCCATCGATTGATGAATGGATAAAGAAGATGTGCTACATATATACAATGGAATATTACTCAACCATCAAAAAAAAGAAAATCTTGATTTTGCAATGATGTGGATGGAGCTAGAAGGTATTATGCTAAGTAAGACACATCAGAGAATGACAAATACCATATGATTTCACTCATCAACAAAACAGATGAACATATGGTAGGGGGAGGAAAAAGAGGAGAGAAGGAAACAAACCACAAGAGACTCTTAACAATAGAGAACAAACTGAGGGTTGATGGAGGGAGGTGGGTGGGGGATGGGCTAGATGGTGATGGGTATTAGGGAGGGCACTTGTGATGAGCACTGGGTGTTGTATGTTAAGTGATGAATCACTGAATTTTCCTTCTAAAACCAATATTGCGCTGTATGTTGGCTAACTAAAATTTAAAAATAAGATAAAATAAAATAAATAAAATAACAGTAAACATTAAAAAAAGTGGTGCAAGTAGACATCTTTGTGTTGTTCCTAGTCTTAGAGAAAAAGGTTTTAGCTTTTCACCACTGAGTATGATTTGGCTGTGGGTTTGTCATATATGGCCTTTATTATGTTGAGGTATGTTCCTCTTATATACACTTTGTTGAGAGTTTTATCATGAATGAATGTTAAATTTTGTTACATGCTTTTTCTGCTTCTATTAAAATAATCATATGACTTTTATCCTTTATTTTGTTAATGTGGTATATCACATCAATTGATGTATGGATATCAAACCATCCTTGCATTCCTGGAATAAAGCCCACTTGATGCTGGTCATAAATACCATAAGTTACTGAATGTCTTTGCCTTAATATCTCTTGCAAACTCACAAGTATGGGGAAAAGGCCAATCAGGTAGTTATAATAGAGCTCTTCCATTATTGGTAAGAATGTAGCTACAGAAATTCTAGGAATTATTGTGTTGATAATTATTCAACAAGAATCCCAGTTGCCTGGAATGAGCCTGGAAAGGAAAAGTAGTATTCTATTAACATATCACCATTTTTCAGTGTGAGCTCCAAAAGATCTTACTTAACATTTTTACCTGCCAGTTGGGCTCATACCTGGAATACAGTCATGATGGCTGCTGGAAAGGTGTCAAAGTTTGCTGAAGGAGTCCCATCATTAAAGTTAAACCTGAGAAAGAAGTTCAGAGAGAAGACTAAAATGAAAATCTCACATACCAAGTTTTTCCCTTCCTGAGATTGTTCTCTTTTTATCACTTCTTTTACTCTTTCTCCATATCCTCTTCTTCCTTCATTTCTCCCTATTCAGTGTAACTTATGAAGATGGCATTATTAGTGGCTATTACTGATGCACTGTGCACTTTGAAGGGCATGGATAATGAGATAGGGTTTGGGCTGACCCTGAGTTATAAGGCCCCATGCTGTACATTTCAGGGACAGTTCCCAAGAGAGGGGTCTTTTCCAGAACCAGAATCCTGTACAGTGTGAAAAGGTTAAAAACAGAGACCACCACACACACTCAGTGGTTGATGGGCCATGGAAAAAAGCAAACAAGATGATATCATGGTGATCAAATTAGAAACCCGAGTGCTCACAGGCTGAAGACTGGGTTTTGAGGCTCCTTTGGATGGAAAGTTCATTGGTGCTTACCTGCCCCCAAACAGCTGCATTCCTAGGAGAGCAAAGACAACGATGAAGAGGAAGAGGAGGAAGAGCAAACTGATGATAGACTTCATAGAACTCATCAAGGAGACCACCAGATTTCGCAGAGATGCCCAATACCTACAAAACCCAAACACTGTAGCAGTGAACACTGAATATAAACTTATCCCCAATCCAGCTGGGAATCTGCCTGGTAGTGTATGAAATGTGCTGCATTTGTATATTTGTGTGAAGGGGAGATGTCAGCAACAATGAGGCTCCCCTTGGGAATGTGACATGGGATCTGGCGTCATAGATACTTTTCTGGTTTGATATTTGGGGAAGGAGGAACTGAAGAATGGAGCGGGGACATGGTAGGGAAGGGGAACATATGGCGAGGGAGAACAGGGGATGGAAGGAAATATAATATAATAAGGGAGAGAGAAGCTTCCGCTCTCACAGGTGGTTGGGAAGAGTCCAGTTTATGATCACTTACTTGGTTATTTTAAATATTCTTAGAAGCCGGAGAGCTCGCAAGACACTGATTCCAAAAGATGTACCAGGTCTGAAGATTGCCCAGACCACTTCAAAGATACTGCCCACTGTGACCTAAAGAGCCAAACCCAGCCACAGTGAGGAGGAGGAGAAGAGCAGAGCCTTCTGGCATTCAGCAGTCAGCACTTTTCATTGGGCTAGGGTGAAATTGAAACTCTCCCCACCCCACCCAGCACAGCTCCAACAGGACTACCTATTTGTGAAGGCTGCCAAAGGAAAATGAGACTCTACTGCCTCCCTCCCCACTTCTCTCCACTCCTCTTCCTGACTTCAATCCTTCATGCTGGAGATTGGTTCACTGACTGCTGTTTTGTCCTTGGTGAAAACTACAAAAGCCAGTGTGCCTCTGCACAAATTTGATAGCCACAAGCGTTCTTACACAGTAACTCCTTGAACAGACAGACAAAAGAGCGATACTCAAAGCAAAGAAACAAATTTGAGTTAATGCAGGTTGCATCCCAATGTAAAAACCTCAGAGAACGTCCACGTTCTCTCACCGTCCGAGAATTTAGCACTAACAAGAATCACTAACAAGAAGCACTAACAAGGTTCATTCACCTATATGTGAAGCATCTTTTAGCCACACAGGTCCCATGTACCCCAATGTGACAGTACTACTTGGTGGCACAGAATCTGATTGCCGTGGGAAGGAGTAGTGTCAAATTAACATTTTGGCTTTGTTTTCATTATATTTTCACTGAATGTCTACTATATTCTACACAGTGCTCTAGGACAAATAACAAAAATTAATCCTCACTGCAATGCTGGGAAGTATGTAGAGAGGGAATGGTCTTTCACTAGCTGTTATGCCTGAAAATTGCCCATACCCAGAAGCATATGTTCCAAGTTAAAATGCAGATTGGCAAGTGCTCAAAATCGTTAGCACATAACTGAAGATTTGGCAGGAACAGAAGTGGGCTTGGCAGAAAGAGAAGTGGTTCAGGAACCCAAAGTTTTGCAACCTAGTTCTGCTGCTAACTGGCTATGTGAACTTGCACACGATGTTCTCTATTTACTCATTTTCAAATGAGAAAGATAATTCCTGATATGTAATAGAGTGGTTAGGAGTCCCAAAAGCAGTGGAGGACAAAAATGTATGTCAAAACATCTTGAAGGCACACATTTATATATCAACACATTTATATATCAACAGTATTTAGGAAGTGAACACTGGATGAAATAGTCTATGTGGGAACTTGCTAATACAAGTGTGTGTGTGTGTGTATGTGTGTGTGTGTGTGTGTGCACGTTTGCATGACAGTATATCTAGGTAACTTTCCCAATTTTAAACTGAACTAAAAAATACACAAATATATAAGCTTCTCTCTCTCTCTCTTTTTCTTTTTTTTTTTCTTTTTTTTTTTTTCTTTTTTTTTTTTTTTTTTTTTTTTTTACTGAACCACCTTCTGGAATCAGTTCCTTTGTTCTCTCTCAGGCTTCCCCCAAGACAATAAGTGGTTCAAAACTTACTATGGGTAGATCTGTCAAATTCATACAGCTATCCACTTAAGTGTGCACCATGGTATACGTGTTATACTTCAATAAAAACATTAAAAGTAAAAGAGCTTTAAAAAAACAAACAAACCAACCCTACAGTGGGAAGGATTCACTCATTCCTGACTTCCCTGTAGCTAACTTACTTATTCCCCTTTTATAAATTCTGATTTCAGTGCTTCATGCTGAGCAATGGAGCAAGCTGCTTATCTCAAACCGTGGCATATCAACACGAAGCAGGAGGACAGGCGGGCTCCAAAGCACTTACCCCAAAATCAAAACAGTTGAATGAAGAGTGAAAGTAAAGTCGAGGCCCCATGCCATACATCTTCAAGGACATCTCCAAGAGGAACAGTCCCAGAAACAGAAATTCTGCATAGTCTGAAAGCATCAAAAGAAGAAGCCTTTGTTCCATAGATGGCATGGGCTCCTGCATGCCCCAGCCCGACACTCTCACCTACAGAGGAGCCCTCAACACCAGCAGGATCCATAATGCAAAGACATTCACTGACCGTGTCAGGTCAAAGCCAGGCAAAACCTGATGATATCTGCGTACACTCTGATCTGGGAGTCCCAAGCACACTCCGCATATTAGCTTTGCTCTTTTTCAATAGGTGGATTTGTCACTATCCTTTGAATGGTATACAGCTCTCAGGAGAGAAAGAAAGAGCTTTACCATGGCTTTGATGCAACAGCCAGATTCAACCTATACACACCCAGCTGTGACAGCATCCTGGATCTTCATTGACACCCAGTGGCAGCCTTACTCAGAGCTGACCTATAAGTTCCCTTATTGGTCTACTGGAAGTAACCATTGCCCTAAGAACTTTCTCCCCAGGACTTAGGTGACCAAACTCTCTACACCACTGAGCCTACACCATTGAGCCTAAGTGAAGGCTTTAAAGTACCCAAGGCTAACACTATCTTATTGACTTCTCAATAAGTTAGTGGTTCAATGATGAATGACAAGGGGAATGGTCATGTGATATCCCAACCCCTTGAGGACAACTCTAGCCTCCCTCACAGAACACTGCCAGGTCCAGTAGGATGCCTGCTCTCTTACATTCACATTCCAATTCGGCAGCACCTGTGACAGCCAGTAGTCACTATTCACTTACAGAGGAGATGGGTGAGCCACTGGGGCTGGTTGTGATGGACGATGGCCACACAGGCAGTGTTGAGAGCCACAAGGCTCAACACAATCCAGTAAAACACCTGGGATTTGACCATGTGGCGGATAGAGATGCGCAGAAGCCTTTCTTTGTGCCGGAAATAGGAGGCCCCATCCACCTTTGCACTTTTGATGCTGGCTCGGGCAAGAGGTGTGCCTAAGGGGAGACAAGTACAGAAGAAGAATGAGGCTGCACAACAGATCACCCTCCATGGCAAGGGGGCCTTCAAAGGGGGAGACGGACAGCTTCAGTTGGCTCAGTGACCACCATGTTGCAGGCCCAAGGAATCCCCTTGATATGGGCTAAGTGTTTCCATAGCAGAGATCCCTGGTTATCCTCACTGGACACTCTAAGTTTTAGGAAACCAAAAGATTCCCTGGGCATGACATGAAACATACATCCAGTGTTCTGAATCCTAACAGGATGATGTTTATGTTTTTCATAGATTAAGCTTCTTTCTGGCCTTTCCTTTTAAATATGCTTCAGGCATTGGAGTCAATTGGCTGCATTTGTGGTATTTCTACCACTGGCAGCCTAAAGCAGCAATGAGCTCTGTACAACTCTTCTGCTTTTACCCTATGACCCAGCAATAGCACTGCTAGGAATTTACCCAAGGAATACAGGAATGCTGAAGCATAGAGGCATACATACCCCAATATTTACAGCGATGCTTTCAACGATAGCCAAATTATAGAAAGAGCCTAAATGTCCATCAACTGACGAATGGATAAAGATGTGGGGTGTGTGTGTGTGTGTGTGTGTGTGTGTGTGTGTAATGGAATGCTACTTGGCAATGAGAAAGAATGAAATCCTGCCATTTGCAGCAACGTGGATGGAACTGGAGGGTATCATGCTAAGTGAAACAAGTCAGTCAGATAAAGACAGATACTATATGTTTTCACTCATATGTGGATCTTGAGCAACTTAACAGAAGACCAGGGGGAAGGGAAGGGGAGAAAAAGTTACTAACAGATAGGGAGGGAGGCAAACTATTAGAGACTCTTAAATACAGAAAACAAACTGAGGGTTGATGGGGGAGGTGAGGGAGAGGGGAAAGTGGGTGATGGGCGATGAGGA
Source organism: Prionailurus bengalensis (assembly GCF_016509475.1). Classification (NCBI taxonomy): domain Eukaryota; kingdom Metazoa; phylum Chordata; class Mammalia; order Carnivora; family Felidae; genus Prionailurus; species Prionailurus bengalensis. Next base: position 26,231,161 of record NC_057360.1, read on the forward strand.
GGGCACTTGTTGGGATGAGCACTGGGTGTTGTATGGAAGCCAATTTGATAGTATATATATATTTTTAAAAAGGTTGAAGTGAGACCCTTCCCTTTTTCTGGGGAGGTAAAATCTGCATTGACCAGAATGTCTGGGAACCTGGGATTGAAGAGGGTTTTTAAGGGTTGTCAGTAACAATCTGTTTAAACATCACATGGAAGTAGGTAGGTGCCACTGTGGCTAAGCAAATGATTCCAGGGTCTCAAATGGGGGTCACTAGAAGCATCAGGTCCTCAGGATCTTCTGAACAATATCCCAAAGTGGGTTCTCATTATCACATTTAGGACAGAAAGTATATGTATATATATGTAAAAGGGATACATCTGACACACTTGAAGAATCTGGTTGGATTCTTAGCCCTCAACCCCATGGTCCATTTTTCTCTGCAACTCACTGTCATCTATTAGATTTCCAAGACTTTCTCTTTTTCTGGATTCTTTGGATTCTGTTCCTCTTTGTGGCGCTTCTCAAAAGACATGATCTTTCTTTACATAGAAGATTCAGACCAATAAAAGAAGATCTAACTGGTTCCACTCACCCACAGAGGAGATATCAACACAGTGCTCATCGCTGGAGTCTCGAGTCATGGCCTCTGTCCGGCTCCTTTTGATGGTTGCCCTTCGAAGCACTGTACCAGGGAAGGGGAAGTCCAGTGAAAGAACACAAGAACAATCAAATCATTCAGGTCAAAGCTGAGGACTGTGTGCCAGAGGCCTCTTGACACAGGCGACTGCCTTGAAACAGCTGAGCCATGGTTACAGAAATCACGAATGTCTATAGAAACATGACTCGTGTGCTCAGCAGCACCTTGAAACACATGTGCTCCAGAGTCCTTGCCAGACCCTATCTACATGCAGTCGTAAATAGGCACTCCATATCTATTTGTTCTGGTTCTTCATAAACAATACCACTTCCTGGGGCGCCTGGGTGGCTCAGTTGGTTAAGCGTCTGACTTCGGCTCAGGTCATGATCTCACAGTTCATGAGTTCAAGCCCCGCTTTGGGCTCTGTGCTGACAGCTCAAAGCCTGGAGCCTGCTTCAGATTCTGTATCTCCCTCTCCCTCTGCCCTTCCCTAGCTCATGCTCTGTCTCTCTCTGTCTCTCAATAATAAATAAATGTTAAAAAAATAAAAAACAAAATAATGCCACTTCCTGCTAATGAAAGTGGTCCCAAGACGATCCCTGCAAATTTTCAAAGAAGATCCCTTTCCATGCCACTGGTTGTATGATGGTCTTTTCATTGCACAGTAGCAATCACACGCCCTAGAACAAAGCAGCTATTGGAGTTCATTTTCATCACTTCAAAAAGCATTTAAATCCATGACTCAATTCCCTTCATTTTAAAGCATGAGGGATTTTATGACAGAGAGACTTTCATTTCAAATCCCAGAGCACCACTCTTTTTATTTCTTTCTCTTTTGATCAAGAGATTGCCACAGCGTAAGAGGGCGCAAATGCAGTAAAGCGTTGGAGCACTTCCTTACCTTCTAAGGCTGATGTTCCAGCGTTTTTATTTTCTTCAGCAAGCATGACTTCCTCTATATGGAAATAAATGGTTTAGTAAATTATCTGTAAATGTCAAATTATTTCACAAGATGAAAAATCCTCTAGGGACAGCTGTGGCCCCAGGGCAACAGAGAGAGAGCAAAGAGTTCATAGCTCCATGCAAGCACCAGCTTCAGAAAGACATCAAGGGTCACAGAGGGAGCTCCCAAGTGCAGATGAGAACAGAAAGGAAGTTCTTGTAGTAAGGGGGCACTTGGAGGTTGACTGTTAAAATTCAGCCCTGTGTCGGGTAATATTTGTTGAGAGAAAGAACTTACCTCTTTCTAACCAAAATCTCCTAAACTGATAGCAATGAAAATTTTCCATTTCTATTTTTTTCCTTCTATCCAGGTTCTTTAAACTTTTTCTAGCAGTAGGCGCTTCCTTGGTTTTTCTTGTCGGCAGCACATACAAGGCATACCAGGGCAACATCTACTGCCTCGTTCAGGCGATAAAACCATGTTTTGAGCTCCAGCCAGTCTACTTCTTTGAGGAGGAGCAGCAGAAGATGCTAATGGCATCTTGTGGGCTTGCTTCCTCTTACCCCCACACTACAGTCTGCCTTGCTTGGGCAAAAGAGGCTCAGGTCTGTCGTGAATTTGGCCCTCTGATAGAACGAAAAATAAATATCTGGTTTTTGTCCACCTTCCTGGCACAGAGCTCCAAAAACCCTTGGAATTTACTGTCTTTTGTATGCTAAGTAGACAACTCAGTGTCAACGACGCCTACATTACTTAAGGATCTGCATCGGTCACCAGAAAAACCAACCATATGATTAGGTTATAACTTTCAGCCTCATTCCCCCTCCCAGTTCCCATGATGGGAGAGAGGCTGGAGAATGCACAATCACCAATGCCCAATGATTTAATCAAGTATGTCTACATAATGGAATCTTCAGGAAAAACAACAACAACAACAACAACAACAACAACAACAACAACAACAAACCTTCCATGAGGGGGCTCAAGGAGCTTCGGAGTTAGTGAATATGTCAAGGTGCTGGGAGAGTAACGTGCCTGAAAGGGGCATGGAGGGTCTGTGTCCCCCTCTACCCTCCACCTTACCCAAGGAATCTCTTCCATTTGGTTATTCCTGAGTTGGATCCTTTGTAATAAACTGGTGATAGGAAGTATAGCTTTCCTGAGTTCTGGAAATCATTCAAGGAATGATCAACCTGGAACCCTCTAAATTGGCAACTGAGTGGGTAAAAATGCAAGTCACTTCGGGACTCCACTTGTGGCTGGTGTGTGAAATGATGGCAGGCTTGTGGGACTGAGTCCCTAATCTGTGGGATCTGCACTAACTTCTGGTGGTGTTTAGTGTCAGAATTGAATTGAATTTTTGGATATCCAATTGGAGAACTGAAGGACTGGCCAGTGTTGGAATGCTGTGTCTGGTTGTCAGTATTTGGAAAAGAATCAAGCGGTTCCTTGGATTTCCCTCTTGACCTCCCCAGGAACAGTCCTGTATTCCAGGGAGGTATCATCACTAGTGGGCTATTTTCTAGTAAGACTTGTTAGGATAAACCTCACTAGCATTCCTCCAAACTTACAAACTAGCCCTTCTGTCCCATATCTGACAGGATTCTGTGTCTCCATTGGGAGTGATGTGGATGAGTTTAATCCTCACCCCAACCTCAGCCATAGGCAGGAAGCTGGAAGCTGGAAGCCATCAGTCCTTAAGATCCCAGCTGCTGGGGAAAAGCTTGCAGCAGGCTCTATTAAATGATGGTTTCATTTAAGCAATTGTAACAAGTAAAAGGACAAGCAGAAGAGGGTAAAGTCATTACCATAATTCCACCTGCATATAAAACTGAGAGCATATAATGTATTTCCCAGGGAGGGGAACATTTTGAAGCTTGGAGGGTACCACTCAGGATAGCTATTATATCAAGGCATAAATGTTTAGCTTTCCTTTTTAGTACAGCCTCTGGCAAAACTTTAAGTTAACAGGTTAAATGTTATTGGTGAGATGCTCCTTTATGCAGACATAGAGGTTTTAAAGTCATTTACAGCACACGTTGTTCAGAGGACATCATTTAAAGATTAGGTACTTGTTAAAATACCTCATAGCAACATGAATGACCTCAGCCAGGGAGGCACATCTGCTCTGTACTGTGCCTGGGTGCTGGGTGGGCTAATCTGAGGACCCCCAAGGCAGAAGGAGGGCGCGTGGTGCTGCTGAGTATCTCTGGGAAGTGCTTGAGGGCTCTGGATGTGCGGAAGCTGCCCCCACCTTCCCCCATAGCCTTTTGCCAAGTTCTCTCTCGAACTTGAGAGTCTCTTTCCAGGGAAATGTAACCCATATGTCTCTGATTCACTCACACCCCATTTGCAAAGGGAAGGGCCAGGAAGCCCAATCTGACGTTGCAGTGCGTCTTTTTTCTTAGAAGGAGAGAGCTGGCTTTGCCAACTGGAAGAAAGTGGAGCCTTGGAATTCTGCATGTATCTGAAAAGCAGAGCCACAAAGAACAGCGTCCTGTGCTGCCTGACCACGAGTCGGGTCATGGACAGGGCGGGCAACGTTCTTTTCCAGTTCTGCTGCCAGACTGCTCCCTGGGGTGGTCTGTCAGATGGCTCCTCCACCCAGGAAGCCAAGGACAGTGGGGAACTTCAAGCTGCCTGCCAGACCTGGAGATGAATCTGCTCAGTAAGGCTGAGTTAACATTCTGGAAAGGAGGAGAGGTCCACATTCACCCCTACTTGAGAACCTCGGAGGAGAAAGGGCAAATTGAAAGTATAGTCAGTGGGTATGGTACATGCTTCTAGAAGCAGCAAAGAAATGCAGATGGTCCTAAATGGGAGGTGCTTATTGTCTGGCTTTGAAATGGCACTTTTAATCATACGTACTCTCTCATCCCTGACAGATGATCAAAAGTTGACTCCAGAGCTGAGACAGAGCTTTTTTGTCTTGGTGGGTAGAAGAGGAGTGCCATGGTGTCATTCCTAAGCTGCTATGGAAGAATAAGTCTCAGGCAACTAAGCATCAAATCATATTCCAAATTTTTCTGGAGAGATCTCACATCTGTGCTATGCTTTCTACCAAGAATAGAGGGGAAAAAATGCTGTCATGTGTATCTTTTTATTAAAATAAATTCCTCTTTGCTCAGGATGAAAATAAAGATATATAACACCAATGCAATGTAATCTTTAAAATAATAAGGAAAGCAAATGCATCCATTTTACTGACAGATATGCGGTGATCAATACCCCTTCATGAGCAGCTGAGCCACAGTCGAACTTGAAGCTGGTGGTTCTGTGGGTTAACAAAATCATGATAGGTTTGGACCTATCCTCAAGGCCGAGCCTCATAGCGAGGAACTGGTGATAGCTCAGGAAATAGGAATCACCAGTTCTCACCATCAGGTATTACCCGTCTCACCGCAGTGGCCTCGCCGTTGGTCCCCTGCTTCTGACCTTGCCCTCCTACAGTGTACTCTCAATGCAGCAGCCAAAGGGTCCCCTCAAAATCTTCAATCAGACCATGTCCCACCTCAGCTCCAAACCCTCCAATGGTTCTTGCATCACTAACAGCACAGCCCCGAACCCTTACAATGGCCCATAAGTTCTGCCCACTCCTCTCATCACTGGCCCCACCCTGTCTTCCTGCCCCTCTCCCTTTACTCATTCTTCCTTCTGTTCCTGGGATATTCCTGGCTTGCTTCCACACTAGAGTCTTAGCACTGAGATATTCCCCCTCAGACCTTCCCATGACTTACCACCTCAACTCCTTCAAGTCTCTCCCCAAAAGGGTCTCCCTGATCTCCCTATTTCAAAACACAACCTACCCTACACCCCATAACCCTACCTTGATCTGTTTTCCATGGTACTTGTCACCTTCTTACAAGTTATTCATTTATTATTTTGTTTATCCCTGCTTTCTCCAATAGAGGGGAATGGGCTTCACATGAAAGGGGCTTTGGTGAGCTGGTGGTCTGTTCGGTTCATTGCTGTATCTCAAGTACCTAGGACAGGGGCTGGCACAAAGCAAGCGCTCAAATATTTGTGGAATGAATGGACTGTTTTTGCTGCTGCTGGTGGTCATTATAATTATCAGCAGTAGTGTACAATGTCACCCACCCAACCCAGCTCCAGGAGCTAGCTATGTTACCTTTCACTCAGTTCACCTTGCTAAACTGTGAGCCTCGTGAAGGTGTTCGGTAGAAGAATAGGAACAGTTAGTCCCTGAGGAAGAAAGAGGGACCAGCATGGAGCCCACAAAGCCGGTGAGGCATCCAGAGCTACTCTCTGCTCTGGCCAAGGCTGCTCCTGTGAATGGAGGCACCGGGGGTGCTCAGGGGGACGTCTACACTGAAGTCTGTGCAGCCCGCCAGGCCTCACCTGCTTTGTCTATCCAGGCGCGGTACCCATTCAGCTCACGCTCAATCTGCTGCTGCCGCCGCAATTTCATGAAAGCTCTCCGGTTCTCCACTCTCTCTCTCTCTTTGGCAAATTCCCTGTGGATGAGAAGGATGAGATTCATAAGCAGTGAACTGGGGTAGTACCGTGACTAAAAGGAAGGGTGAAGCAAGTAGGAGCAAGAGAGTGTTTGAGCAGGTGACTCTCTATGCCCCATTTCTCCTTTCCTTTGTTCCAGGCTGCAACTATCACCTCCTTAAAATGCTGTTCAGAAACATACTTTGTTCGGCCTCACTCAAGAAGCTTTCCCAGATCAGTTTCATCCCAGTCATCACTAACACCCTCTGCTTGCTCTATTTTAAAAGGTACTTTCTTAGGTGACAAACTAGGGTTCAAAATGCTATGTTCTGTTTCCCCAGCTACAACATAAGGCCATTAACCCTCCTGAGGGGCACACCTACCCTTTATGCTTTTAATAACAACAGTGATTAATCTATATGGACCAATTATGTGCCAGCCCTGTATGAAGTTTTTCATACCCATGGACTCTAATTTAATCCATTACAGTCACCATGTGAAGTAATAAGTACTATTAAAATTCCTACTTAACTGATGGGGAAACCAAGGATTAGAGAAGGGAAGTAACTTGCTGGGATCTAAAGTCTAACCATAGTGCCGTGCTTCCTCTGGCATTCTGCATCCTGTGACACTCTATAAGGGCTGCCACTGAAGATCATTGACACCAATGCCTTGAAGGACTGAGTGCTGTGTGAAGATGGCTAGTGGAGGTTAAATAGGAAAGGGAAGAACACGGGAAGGGCACCTGGCTCCAAAAGAAAGAGAGTAGGAAGATGGGAGGGATATGAGAGGAGATAATGAGATAGATGGAAAGCCAAGGTCAGGGTCAGGGAGAAGACACAGTCCACTGACAGGTGCAGGGGACCAGAGCCACTCTGTACAAGACGATGAAAAGCCTAAACCCCTGGGTGGCGGGGGGTGGGGGGGTGGGGGGTGGGGGTGGGGGTGGGGAGGGTGAGTGGCGTGGAAAGGGAAAAGAGACACAAGGACTTCCTGGTAGAGAGGAAGATGAGCAAATTCAATGGCTGAGCAAATGGGGTTAAAAAATATTCATTTGCTGATAGGCCTCTCTAGCAACCACCTCTACCAACACCCTCTCATCAAACACCCCTCCAGGCTACAATGCCCTTAGTAGTGTAGTGCCTCTCCAGCCTCGGCTCAGGCATGCTCCCTACTACCTGGAAGCTGTTGCCCTTAGCCAAGGTGCTCCCCACAACTAGAGAGCTTCAGCCTGACAACGAGGGAGCCCAGCACCCACTGTAAAAAGTTGTATTTCGAAGGAAAGTTGCTTTGCTTTAAGAATGAAGTAAGCTGTCTCCAGGTGTCATCATCTTCTCTGTTCTCACGTATCAGAACTCAGCCGCTCAGCTGCTGAGGGGCCACACTGGGGGCTTAACAATAAAAGCATATGGAGAAACAACTATGGCAAGGGCACATTAGACTATGAATGCAGAATTTGTGAGGATGACCCAAGAGTGCTTGGTCTGAGCAAGGCTATACTTTGCTGATCTAATATAGCTCCTTGAAGATCTTGGGCAATCAGCTCCAGCCTTGGTAACAGTGACACTTTTGTTTTGAAGTTTATTTTAATTCCAACTAGCATACAGTGTCATATTAGTTTCTGGTGTTTCCATACAAATGTTAGAATTGTTTGTTCTGTCTCTGTGAAAAATGCTGTTGGTATTTTGATAGGGATTTCATTAAATCTGTAGATTACTTTGGGTAGTATAGACATTTTAACAGTACTTGTTCTCCCAATCCGTGAGCATGGAATGTCTCTCTATTTCTTTTTGTCCTCTTCAACTTCTTGCATCAATGTTTTATAGTTTTCAGAGGCCAGGTCTTTCACCTCATTTGTTAAGTTTATTCCTAGGTATGGTATTATTTTCGGTGCAACTGTAAATGGGATTGTTCTCTTACTTTCTTTTTCTGTTATTTCATTATTAGTGTATAGAAATGCAATGGATATCAGTATATAGGTTTTGTATCCTGGGACTTTACTGAATTCACTGATCAGTTCTAGTAGTTTCTTGAGGGAGTCTTGAGGGTGTTCTGTATATAGCATCATGTCATCTGCAAATAGTGAAAGTTTTACTTCTTCCTTACCAATTTCCATGACTTTGATTTCTTGTTCTTGTCTGACTTCTGTGGCTAGGGCTTCCAGTAGTAAGTTGAATAAAACTTAACATCTGTAAAGGTGTCACTTACAGGCAGTGATGAGTTGTGCAGAGGCCCCATGAAGATCAGCTTGCCCATCAACACCAGGCCCCATTCCATAGCAACATGCTCCAGCCACACGGGGCTTTTACTTTTGCACTAGTACCTGGACGTCAGCTCCCAGTTTGGCTAAGCTGTCTCTCCCCAGTACCAACTTGTATAAAGGTACACCTCAACTAAATTTGCACTTTATTCCTTTCACCTCCTCTTGCCTGGAACAACAGTGTGATTGATCTATCATTGATTTCGAGTATGTTATTTCTCTAAAAAAATTTTTTTTCTTAGCGTGTATTTATTATTGAGAGACAGAGAGAGACAAAGCATGAGCATGGGAGGGGCAGAGAGAGGAGGAGACACAGAATCTGAAGCAGGCTCTGGGCTCTAAGCTGTCAGCACAGAGCCGGATGCGGGGCTTGAACCCACAAACCACGAGATCATGACTTGAGCTGAAGTTGGATGCTCAACCGACTAAGCCACACAGGCGCCCCGGTGAGTATGTTATTTCTTTATTGGCTTATTAACAGAAATTATCCTGTGTACTATTGGCTTGTCAAATTCCTGCAGTGAACTTTCGTTAAATAAATTGCTGGAAAAGTCAAACTCAGTCTCTGAGCGTAATTTTTCTTCCAAAATAAAACATTGTTCATATCCAGGGAGGAAGAAACCAGCCAGGGGTTGAGGGATGTGTCACAGCTCCAGGGCAGAGGAAGAGGAGGCACCTCATTCACCCTCTCCTATCAAGATAGATGGATTCCTTGGCACAGACACCTTATCATGGTCATGGTCAGGCTGAGGGCATGGGAATAAGGCATATTAAAAGGAGAAATCGTGAGCTTGTCTTCAGGTTCAGATGGTTCTATCAACACTGTTTTGGGGGAATGGAGAGGGAGAGACAGTCAAAATGAAGAGTCCAGGGCCATTGAGAGTCAGAATAACAGAATACAAGCCGTGGGGCACCGCCTTTCCTTGCCTTCTTCCCTGGATGTCAACAATTAGAAAGAAACAAGGGGCTGGATTGGCTCATGGTAACACCATCTATCAAGGTTTTTACCTTTGGCTCTTTGTTTTCTTTCTATCCTTCCTGTCCAGTTAGTGTGCCATGTTCTGTTGGTTCTATCTTCAAAACAGCACTTGGATCAACCTTTCCTCTTTGTCCTAACTGCCTTTGTCCAGGACCTCATCATTTTATGCCTGGATTATTGCAATAGCACTAACATGGTCTCTCAACCACCTGTTTCTCTTTTCTTCATTTTATCCATCTCACTCACTCTTTCTAAAACACACATTAGATCTGATCACTTCTAAACCTAAAACAATAATCACAGTGAGTAGCATTTGTGAGGCCCTTTCTAGTTTCTGAGCACCTTCATACATTTTGCTAATATTTTTTTATAATCACTCTGAGAAGAAGGTGGAACAGGTATTTTTGTCCTCAATTTAAAAGTTAAACGGGGCACCTGAGTGGCTTAGTCAGTTGAGCATCTGACTTTGGGTCAGGTCATGATCTCATGGTTCACGGGTTTGAGCCCCACATCGGGCTCTGTGCTGACAGCTGGAGCTCGGAGCCTGCTTCAGATTCTGCGTCTCCCTCTCTCTCTGCCCCTCCCCCACTTGCTCACACTCTCTCTCAAAAAAAAAAAAAAAAAAAAAAAAAAGAAAGAAAAGAAAAGAAAAAAGAAAAGAAAAGAAAAGTTAAACAACTTGTGATAATTTAAGTAAGAAGCAGATCCAGGATTGGACCCTAAGCCTGTCTGCTCTAAGAGCCCAAGCTCTTCATGCGGCACACATGTCTCCCTAGTCCAATGGCATATTTATATGCTGTTTTCTTTATTGTTTCATATGTATGTGTCTTGATTTTTCAAATACACTCTAGGGATCCGGGAAAGTTTAACAAGGAGGTAATATTTTGAAGAAGACCTTGAAAAAAGGAGGATTTAAGCAGGCTATGAGCAGAGGAACACAATAATCCTTTAGCATCGAGGATAAGCATTATTACCAACATCACCATTTTCTAGCTCAGAGCACTAAATCTAAGGAGAGTTAAGTGGCCCTGTGAGAGAGCAAGCATCCAAGGACACAGAGTCACTAAGAGGAACCATGACCCTCAGATCCTATACATTCCATTTTCTTTCTATTCTTCCCCTGCTCCTCCACAGCCTCCTCCACCCTCTGCTAAATGAAGTACAAACACTTAACATGCCCTTCATGGTTTTTCACAGCCTGATCCTAACCTTTCCTCCAAACCTCACCTCCCATCATTCCCACCCGCCCACCTGCCTGCAGTCACCACGGCCATGCTCCAGCGGCAGCACCCGTCTCCCTGTCTGGAGAATGCAGTATGGCTATCAAGGCTTGGTCCACACTGTTTCTCTTCTTATCTGCCCAATTCTGTCAAAATCCTTCTCCAAGGCCAGTGTGAAATGTCACTTCTTCTGTTCAGCTTTCCTCTCCTCTCCCTCTCTCCCTTTCCCAGTCTCCAGCCTCCATTCTTTCTTTCCTCTGTGTCTTTACAGTTCATCTCACAGCCAGGCTTCACTGTGGTAAGCTGTACATGTGACTGCCTCTCCCTCTATGCGAGCCTCTCATGAAAATATTCCATGTCTTACTCAACTCTGTATCCTCCCAGACTAGACTAGGCCTGGAACATGGTATATGTCCAATAGATTTTTTTGTTAATTAAAAATATCCAGGCTGACTTGGAGAGCATACTGATAGCTCTACCCTGGTTCCCAAAGGCTCAAATGAAGAAACGTTCTGTCTCTGCACTGACTCAAAGGGAGGCAGGTGAACAAGCCAGAGAGCAGCAGTTGCCAGGTAACTCCTGGATGCTGCCACCACTGTTCCTTTGTTCGTTTCCATGAAGATCTCCGTAGAATTAGTGTACGAAGTACACAGTGTCTCACTTCTACCTGTCCCCATAATGACCACATACCTTGATTTTCTGTGAAGGAGACCAACAAACCCCAGTCTAGCCTCCTTGCATGTTTGGCAGTTTCCTGGCTCTGGGTCTCTTCAGCCGGCTTTCCTGCTCTCCTCTACTGTCACTGCAGGTCCCTGTGTCCTCTCACCCTTCCACCTAGCCCCTTGGCAGTGCTCAAGGGTCCAGAGCCCAATAAAACTGCCCTGGTCTTTTAAAGAAGCCTCTTGGCTAAAAGCAGTAAAGCAAAGAATCTGCACCAGTGGGGATACTTCCTGAGCAGCCCCTGTGTCGGTGGACAAAGAAGGGTTGGGTAGGGGGAGGGTTCTGTACTATGTTTATCAAGGGGACTTTTCTGTTTTCTCTTTCCACTGGGAGCCTAGAGCAGAGAGTATGGCACCAGTGTCTTTCATAAAATCTCTCACCCCTCCTTTGTTGTCATACTTGTGCCCTGGCTTATCTCCCTGACTAGTCTACAGGCTTCACAAGGCCAAGCAGAACGTACATCATATCACATTCCAACAAGGCCCTATGAAGCTGGATCCGAGGCTTGGCATTACAGTAGGTTCCACAGATTATGGAAGTTAAATATAAAGAACAGCTAATATTCACATAACACATTTGTGAAAATTTTAATTTACAAATCACTTGCATGTAAACCATTTCATTTATATATGTAAAAACTCTGGGAGATTCAGAAAGGTTCTTGCCCAAGATCACCTAATTAGCAGAAGGCAGGGTCGGAATTCAAGCTAGGCTGTTTCCACAATGCCTCAGCTGTCTTCCATGCTATCAAGAACTCAACATTAAAAGTCTACAGAAGAGGGGCGCCTGGGTGGCGCAGTCGGTTAAGCGTCCGACTTCAGCCAGGTCACGATCTCGCGGTCTGTGAGTTCGAGCCCCGCGTCAGGCTCTGGGCTGATGGTTCGGAGCCTGGAGCCTGTTTCCGATTCTGTGTCTCCCTCTGTCTCTGCCCCTCCCCTGTTCATGCTCTGTCTCTCTCTGTCCCAAAAAAAAAAAAAAAAAAAAAAAAAAAAAAAAAGTCTACAAAAGAGATTTAGTTTCAGCTTAAGGTCAAAGAAAATAAGGACATAAAAACAGGTTTTTTTTGTTGTTTTGTTTTGCTTTTTCTAAAAGGACTATCTTTTTAATTGAGAGAACAGCACAAAAATCCATTGCTCTGTGTTGGGTTAATAAAGACCCAGTATAAAACTCAGCATTAGTCAAGCTAGTGATGTACTGCTTGATCTTGTGTCCATAATATAGCCATCAGTTATTTATGCATATTACATTCTAGAGAGAACAGGGACAGACAAGATTCAGTTCCATTACCTGCCAAAAATAGGTATCTATTCTGACCTTAGATCCAATGTGTCCACCATTCTCATTGCATATATACGTGGCTGGCCCCAAGGGAAGGGAAGCATGCCCCTCCACTGATCTCTCTTCCCTGAAGACCTGAGTACTCTCTCTCTCCTTTTCACAGAGGATCCTGGAATTATTTGGATGATGATACTTTTGCAAAGATAAAGTATATGGCTGCTACCTTACTTAGCCATCCAGATGACCACTGCCAAAGAGTGATCCTCCAAAGATCTCAATTTATTTAATTCCTTTGAATCAAGCAACAGGAAGTTTAAAAGGAGGAAATATGGCCTATAAAAGAGTGCTCATGACCCCTCAGCCCTTTTTGTATTGGTCTGTGGCTTAAGGTAAAAGGATGGGTAAATTACTCCTCTTCATTTGCTCCATCTGGCAGCAGCACCCACAGATGTCACAGAACTCAAGACAGGTTGCATCTAGACTCCAGAATCCCAAACAGGGGGAACAAAAATACGTCCCATGTGATATAGCAGAAATACTATCAGGTCTATCCTCAGAGATAGGTTTCTAGGTAACTTCTGTGCTAATAAACTGGGCAGTAACCTCTCTGCCTCAATTTCCCTGTCAATCATTAGAAAGTCACAAAAAACCCTCTGCTCGTGACCAAGAACAGGAATAAATCTGGTTACTCTGGTAGTCCTGACTGGGTTCTTGTAAGGGACTATATAATAGAAAAAATCCAAATTCTGTTTCGTTAGAGATACTTCTACCCAATTCTGCTATCCATAGTTTATAGTTATTACCACCCCCCCCCTTACTTTGTGCAAGACAATAACTTGCAGTTCCCCCCTATGATAGCTCTCACCTAGATGAAAGTGAGTTGAAGCTAAGCATGGATGAGCCTCTATTCTATTTGTCAGTTAGGTATGCAAGGTTTGAGTTTCTAAATTTCAGTTATGGGAACTAAGAAGAAAGCTGATCTCCTTGTTCTGCTTGGTTAAATACAATTTTCAGTCTAGTCAGTGAATTTGCATTTGTGACTGCTTTTGTTTCCTAGCACTTTATATGAGAGGCATAATTTGTAAAAATCAACAATTCCTATATAGCCAATTATTTACAAATTATTCACAATTAGTTGAAGTAGAAGGATTATATAGATAATCTCAGACAAGGTATAACACCTAAAATATTTGTCATGTGTGACTGGTGGGTGGTGTATAGGAAGAAAGCAGAGTTGTCTTTTAAATCATATTTAGGTTAATATTAAAATGATTTCTCTTTTATGAACTCACACATCTATAAGGAGCCACTGCCTCAGATAATTCACAAAGTGCTAATCTGTATATTGATACATTAAAGTGGCTGGTTTTGATCCATGGGGTGTTGGGAGGATGCCTGGTCGTTCACATTGCTAGAATTTATCATGAGGTGACTGACTAACTCATGGGGACTAACTCTTGGGAGGTTCAATGAAGCCTTGCTGCAGCCTGAAATTCCTGCCCGTGTTGGGTCACTTCAGAGTCACAGGGCACCTGGACAGATATCTGTTTACCTAGTGAGGAAAACGTTCTGGTGACAAGAAGCTGTGACAAGAAACACTCTGTTGGAGGACTCTGGCTCCTGTTTTAGCCTCTAGCTCCAGACCCCTCCTCCTGATTCAGTACACACAGGGAGCTTTGTTTACTGATGCTGAGGCCTTTTGCTGCTGTCATGGCAACCAAAAGAAAGACAAAGCCCTCCAGGATGGGCTGGCCTGTGTGACTCAAAGATCTGTTTACCCACACTCCTGTACACACTTGTACACTTCATCACACACACACTGGCACAATTACACGCATGCTCACACCGGCACGGAGAAGTCTATGCAGACACTTTGCCAAGCACACTAATGGCCACATGGTCATATTCCTATTACTCTTCAGAGACCACATTTTCAAAATGCTTCACTGCTCCCAAAGGAACTTGGCCAGTCTTCTGCAAGACGTTTGCTTCAGGAGGAGGAATTTGGGTTAGACACCAAGAAAAACCTCTTCGACCCTATATATTCTGAAACTAAGAGAAATTGGGGGAAGTCAGATAGGCAATTGTGTGTTGGCCGTGGTTTAATTTCAGTCTCATTGGAACGAGGGCTGGAAGATGGAGGGTAAAACAGCTTTTGGTTGTTCTTAAGACTCTGGGGAAGTTTTTCTCCCATTTTTGAGAGAAGCAAACACAGCCCAGAGAAGGTAAACACCTTACTGAAGGTCACACAGTTCAGCTATATTTTAGTTATTTATGCCTTATCCCTTGACTTATTCCAGAAAGGATTTAAGGAGCCTTACATTGCTAATAAATAAAGGCCAGAGCAGTGCCAAATTCTCTAAATGCCATCCAATGTTGACTCCAATAAGCAGGATGGATGTGAGTCCAGAAGGTAAGGGATGCTTAACTCAGGTGCTGTCTCATACCATGTCACTCTTCCTCAGAGATCAGGAGCTTTGGGAGGGCTCCTCCAATGAGAAGTCCTTCTTTAAGGCAAATACATTGCCTTACACAGAATGCTGCATCCCACCCCTACTCCTCCACCCTACACCCACAGCAATGAAACAAAGGCCATGGGTCTCACAGACCAGAATACCAGGTGGGGTATGCCCAACAAATTAATTCTCCAAGTCTTGCCTTTGACATGCAAGGAGACCGAGGTACAGATGGGTCAGATGGCTTGCCAGTCCAAGGCCTACAGCACGTGATGGCTCGTCTGGACACTTGGATCTCTGGATTCCAAAGCCAGTGCATGCCACATCTTCATGACATTTCAGTCATGAGAAATCAAAGAGGCATATTCTTTTAGGATCTTGGGGAATGTGTGGTCTTTTTACTTTTTTCCTTGCTCTTCTCTATATTGAAATTTCATTTATTTGTTTGAGTAGATGCAGGGGAAGGCCTGGCAATGAACACAAAGGGGATAATGAAGAAGCTGGAATATGTTTTCTGCTTTGCTTTTTAACCTTGAAGTTGGTATAATGCAGACCATTGGAGCATAATAATTGAAAGCTCTGAAACTGAACCAAACTGGATTTGAATCCTGCCTACATGGGGGTGTGATCTGGGGCAAGTTAACATCTGAATCTTCAGTTTATTCATTTGTAAAATAGGAATAAATACCATACCTGTCTCAAAGCATTGTGAGTATTAAATTAAATAATAGAGGGAAAACGCAAAGTATAGTATCTAGTACAGAGTAGGTGTTTTCAAGTGCCTATTTGAAGTATCACTGTCATTCCTGAGAAAGTATCATAATACATATAACATATTACATCAAGTCCTTCATCCATCTACCCATCCATCCATCCATCCATCCATCCATCCATCCATCCATTCAACCATCTACACATATTCTTTCTGCCTCCAAAATATGACTGAGTGCCTGCCGTGTGGGTGGCATTATTTTAGAATATGGGATACTACAGCAACCATAAAAGCAGAAATCTTTGCCTTCGTGGAACTTACATTCTAGTGGAGGAGACACACAATAAACAACATAAATAAGCAATATAAAGTATGTTATAAACTTCTAAGTGCTAAGGGGGAAGATAAGGCATGGAAGAGAAATAGTAAATATGGGGAGGAGGTCTGGGATTTGGGGTAGAGTGGCCAGGGAAGCCCAGGCCTGAGAAATGACTTCAGAGGCATGAGGGAGTGAGCCAAGCAGGTATCCAAGGGAGAGCATTCCAGGAGAGGCAATAGCCAGGGCAAAGCTGTGAGGTAGGGAACATCCTGGAGGAGAGTTCCAAAAACAGAAAGGGGCCAATATGGCTTGAAGTGGACTGAATAAACAGAACAATAATGAGATGAGGTCAGAGTGGTTAACGGGCTGCAGGGAGGTGGAGGGCTAGAGGACGTAGGGCTTTAGAGACCCTTAATGATTTGACTTTTACTAGATATGATCTGGAAGCCATTGGTGGGATTGCCGCAGAGAAGTCAATGACCTAAGTTTTCATAGAATGTCTCTTGTCACCCTGTTGACAACAGGCAGATGAGGGCTAAGGGTGGAAGCAGGGAGACCCTACAGGTTATATCCAGATCATGGTTTCCTTGGACAGAGTTGTAGGTGTGCGGATGTTGAGAAACACCAGGGTTCTGGGCACACTGTGAAGGCAGGACTAAGAGGACTTGCTGACACTTTGTGGAGTATAAGAGAGATCTGTGTCAGGGGCGCCTGGGTGGCTCAGTTGGTTAAGCATCCAACTTTGGCTCAGGCCATAATCTCATAGTTTGTGTGTTCAAGCCCCACATGGGGCTCTGTGCTGACAACTCAGAGCCTGGAGCCTGCTTCAGATTCTACGTCTCCCTCTCTCTGTCCTTCCCCTGCTTGGCTTTTTCTCTCAAAAATAAACAAACATTGAGACAGAGAGAGAGAGAGAGAGAGAGAGAGAGAGAGAGAGAGATATCTGCGTCAAAGATGACCCCCAAGGCTTTTTAGCTTGAGCAAGGCAAAGGATGGAGTTAAATGAACTGCAATGGAAAAGACACAGAGAGGAGCAGGTTTCCGGGGGGCTGGGAATCAAAAGTTCAGCTGTGTATATAAGTCAGCTGGATATCCAGACATATTCACATCAAAATCATTACCCCATAGCACCGATTCTGTTATCCACATGGTATGTGCCAGCTGCTTCAAGGAGTATCTGTTGTGGAGCCACATTAGACTGTCTCCCTACCACCCCTCCTCCTTCTCCCCTGCTGTCATGGGCTAGAAAGATGGTGACTGATTTTTCAGCAAAATATAATCAAGAAATTATTGTTGCTATTGCTGGAAATAAAATTCAAAAGAGAACACAACTCCACAAATATTCTTGAATCCTGCATTATTCCACTCCAACTACTTCACATCTCCTGCCATTAGCAGGGATGATCAAGGGATAGCATGGACTGTGTATGTGGGAAAGTGACAAGGTCTCACATGCTTGTCCTCGCCAGCTTTTAAGATGGGAACTAGGGCATCATGCTTCTCTCCCTATTTGACAGATCACAAAATTAAAAGCCTCAAGGATCAGTGTGACTTAATGAAAGACACAGAGTTACATAGTGGAATTCAGATCTCCCCGCTCTGTATAATTACCTACAGTCTGCACCACCCCACTGTAGCACATGGATACTATCAAGGCATGAACTCAGGGGCACACAAGCCGCTTTCTCTCTCTGTACAGAATAGTGTATGTTTCAGTCACAATATTTCAGTGGGTTCAAAGCCCTGTGGTGCAGAAAGAGTGCCAGGGGAAGTAAGGGATTTCATATTCTTTTTCCCTCATTTCCACCTCTTCCCCTCCCCCTGCCAGCACTCTAATTACAGCAGTTAAGAGGCATCTTGACAGAGAACAAATGGCTGTTCTTTTAAGAGACACTTTTTGCACTTTTCTGAGAAGCTGCAGCAACCAGTGCCTCCCCCCCCCCCCACAAAGGTTTGGAGGCTTCTGAGGAACAGGTGTGGCTGCCTTCAGGGGAGTGACTGAGAGTTTATTACCAAGTTGAGTCATTATACACTTAACACTGTGTGGGCTTTTTTCCCCTTTTTCTTTGTAAAAAGCTTTGAATTTCCCAGAATCCTTTGTTCAACAGCCCCAGATAATTTAAACATTAAAGATTCCTGTCAGGGAGGTAAAATCCTTCTGGTTCAGCATCAAAAGATTCTCCCTGTTACAACAAATCCTTTCTTCTGCTTTAGAATGGACAAGTGGAAGAAAGAGAAGGCCCAGATGAGAGAACGGGAGTGGTGGAGGTGAGATACAGAGCAGAAATCTGAAGGAAAACCTGGGCTGGAGAGAACCTGATAAGGGGAGAGTCCTGAGGGAGGGGAACAAGGCTGATGCACCAAATGTGAGCTTACACCCAGAAAGGTTGACCAGGCTTTTCCAGTCACTATCCTTTTAAACATCTCCATGATGGGCTATATAGGAGTCTTTATTCACATGTATACATTCACATCTTCAGGGTTTATTAAAGAGCCCCTCAAACTCAGTTCCATTTTTCAGACAGAAAAATCTAGGCTCAGAACAATGACTAAACTTGCCCAAATCACAGTCTGTACTAGCAACAGCCGTACCTCAAACCTTTCTGTTCCTTATAACTGTCCACTTACTCGTTGGTGGCCCTATCATGTTGTCCACTGTCTGAGGGTAGGGACTGTGTCAAAATGCTCTTGTTCGCCTAAATGTCCATCAACTGATGAACGGATAAAGAAATTGTGGTTTATATACACAATGGAGTACTACAGGGCAATGAGAAAGAACGAAATATGGCCCCTTGTAGCAACGTGGATGGAACTGGAGAGTGTGATGCTAAGTGAAATAAGCCATACAGAGAAAGACAGATACCATATATTTTCACTCTTATGTGGATCCTGAGAAACTTAACAGGAACCCATGGGGGAGGGGAAGGAAAAAAAAAGAGGTTAAAGTGGGAGAGAGCCAAAGCATAAGAGACTCTTAAAAACTGAGAACAAACTGAGGGTTGATGGGGGTGGGAGGGAGGGGAGGGTGGGTGATAGGCATTGAGGAGGGCATCTTTTGGGATGACCACTGGGTGTTGTATGGAAACCAATTTGACAATAAATTTCATATATTGAAAAAGAAAGAAAGAAAGAAAGAAAGAAAGAAAGAAAGAAAGAAAGAAAAGAAAGAAACCAATTTGACAATAAATTTCATATATCTAAAAAAAGAAACTTAAAAAAAATAAATAAATAAAAATATTTTCAGGGGAAAAAAAACTGAGGACAAACTGAGGGCTGATGGGGGATGGGAGGGAGAGGAGGGTGGGTGATGGGCACTGAGGAGGGCACCTGTTGGGATGAGCACTGGGTGTTGTATAGAAACCAATTGACAATAAATTTCATATATTAAAAAAATGCTCTTGTTCAATGTCACACTCATAGTCACACTTAGCACTGACTGACTGCTCAGGAAACGTTTGCTAAGTGAATGAACTGTACCCCACACCACACGCAACCACTGGGCAAAGAGAAGTTTCATATTTTGGAACAAGGGGAGAGAGCAGGTCTAGTGGCATACACCCTGGGTCTCAGTCCTGAAGATGTGTGGCTCCAGGATATGCAGAGTCAACAGGAGGGGGGTGGTGCAGGGGGATCTGTGACTCCCCCTTATTTTTCCCAGGAGATGCTTCTTCTCAGTCTCCTTTGCATCTCCTTCAACCACTGGTGTGTCCCAGGATCCAGACCTGGGTTTTCTCCTTGAGCATTCTGCCTCTAGGTGATCTCAGAAAGCCCCATGGAGTCAACACCATCCTATACTAACGACCAAATTTACATATATCTCCAGCCCCAACTCACCAGTGAACTCCAAAGCCATTTATGCAACTGTCTACCTGATATTTGCTTCATGAATGTCAAGCCAGCATCTCAAACTTAACATGGCCAAAGCAGAACTTTTGATTTCTCCCCCAAACTGTTCCTCTTCTAGTCTTTCCCATATCAATAAATAAATACTACCACCCAGGCTAATAGTCATTTTTAATGCCCACTGCATGCCCAATCCAATCTATAAGCAATTCCTTGCTGTCCTACCTACTGCCTTCTCTCCAACTCATTGCTACCACCTGAACCCAGGCTACTCTGGTCTCTTTCCTGGATGCTTCCTACCATCAGTAACCTACAGTAATCTCACTAAGTGACTTCTTATTTCCATCTTTATCCTGGTCCCCTATTTCCCTCATGGAAGGAAAACTGGGGGTGACTTTTGAGATACAAAATAGTCATGTTACCCTCTGCTTCACACTCACTCCCCCTGGCATCTCACTGGTAAAATCCAAACTCTTTACTATAGTCTGTGAGACCCTAAATGGGTCGGATGGTTGGATCCTTGTCTATTTCCCTGATTTCCAGGGGCCTTCCCCGATCACAGAATCTAAGTTAATAGTCCCATTAGTTGTCATGTTCTACTATATCAGCCTGTTTAATTTCATTAATAACATTTGTCATGAAAAGATGATCTTTTTCACCTTTTACTTTTCTTTCCAGAAGAATATAACCTATCTGAGGAAAGTGTCTCTTCTACAATGTTCAACATTATGTCCTCGGTGCCCAGTTCCTTAGAAGAAACTCAACAAATACTTGTTGAATGAATGAATAAAGGTAACAGAACATAACAGTCAGAATTATGCATTCTTTTCTCTGATGGCAAGTTACCTTTATGAGTCATGACCACTGTGGATCCCATCTATTGGTGGTGTGATCAATCCTTCTACCTCTAAGAATTAATTCTCAACTAAGCCACTCTGAAAGCAAGCTGTACATCTTTGACACTTTATGTGAACTTTCAAAACCATGCCAAAGCTGCGAAGTGTCAACACTGCAGGGAATTCAATTTTTTTGCTGCAATTGACAACTCACTCCTCTGTCGACTCACTTAAGTTGATGGTTATTATCTTTTATTTAGAGGTCTTCATTAAATTGGAGATATTTAATAAATCATCAACTTCTTTAACTTATCTTACAGTTAGCCTAAGTACTTTGATAAAATGTAATTAATTAGTATTTCATTGAATTCCAACATCTATTAGAGACAAATGCTACAAAAGCAGGTGATGTACCAGCAAAGATGTTCCCCTTCTGAAAGGCTAGCATGTATGTGGTGGACCTTCATGCTTAGGGCTATTGTAGGCTATGCACTTTCCAATGAGGACTCTGTCACAATAAATACACAAGGAAAGTAACAAGATGTCATAAAAGATAATTAAACACGTAGTAAAAAAAAAAGAACTATATGTCATAAAAGATAATTAAACACGTAGTAAAAAAAAAAAAAGCTAGGTATGCCTAGCTTTGAATCACAGACCACAGGCAAATCATTTAACCTTTCTGAGGTTCAATTTCCTAATATACAGCATTGATAAAAATACCAGGCTCACTGAGGTGTTGTGTTAATGGGCTCACAAGAGCACCTAGTATGGTAGATCTTAAATATATTTGAGTTGAATCTGAAGCTCAAAGTAGCTGGTACTCTTAAAGTCCAAAGCACTATGAGTGGATGACTCCTGCTATTTTATCACCTTTGGATGTTAACTTAAAATAGACATTTGAGTAAAGGATAATATAAATAACACCAGAAAGGAAGGACTACAGAGAGGGAGGGAGGGAGGGAGGGAGAGAGAGAGAGAGAGAAATATGAGTCTTAAGTGAGTTCCATGCTCAGCAAGGAGCCTGATGCGGGGTTCAATCCCAGGACCCTGGGATCATGATCCAAGTCGAAATTAATAGTCGGAGTCTCAACTGACTAAGCCACCCAGGGGCCCCACCTCACAGACTTTTTTTAGTAACACTGCCATATTCAAAAGAGATAAAAGTTTTTAATAGGGCTTTTTGATGAAGATTTCCATCAGAGAAGATTTCCCAGGCTTTGCGCCAATCAGGGATATATGTATAAATGAATGCATTAAGGAAGGAGCTGCCAGCCTGGACTATAACCCCCACCCCAGCACAGACTTCTAAGAATTTCCAAGGTCCTTCTTTTACTGAAGTCCGCCATTATGCATTTAATGCCATTGGCATATCTGCCCCTCATGGAGCAGTGTTACTCTAAGTGTGGTCCATGGACTGATGCCCATATGCATACGGTTACTAGTTCATGATGAAATGCATTCAGAAATTGAAAGTGGTTAGTAACTTCTATAACAATTTGATAGATTTTTTTAATCTATGGAATATAAGAGTAAAAATTGGGGCTTATATTTTATATCTCTTTGTATCTTTTCATTTGTATGGTAATCATTTTTGTTACAACTGCATTTCACAAAACTATCCATACACACTAGACAGGTGAATGTTAAAAAGTGATTCTTCACCACAGAGAGTTGGAGAAGTGCTTCCTAGAGTAAAACCATTTCTTTGTGGCTACAACATGTGGTATTAAGATCATCATACTAATTACGATTTATTTTGTGTTTATGCTGTACCAGAAAGTCTGCTAAATGTTTCCTAAGCACCATCTAATTTTCACAAATATCCAAAATACAGGATGTCATCTTATTTTCAAAAAGAGGCCAAAGGATGTCGAAAAACAAAAACAAAAACAAAACCTGCTTCAAGATCATTATGAAGCAGTAACAGAACCAATATTCTTCTGACCACAAATAGATCTAGAAGGCAGGAAGCATGTGCCACTTGAGGTCCTTAAGATTATCCAGGAAGTATTTGACCACATCTTTTCAACGTACCTTTTTCTTCTTTCCTTCTGTGTGACCCCCTCCTTTGCTTTTTGTTACTTTTTTTTTTTCTACCTTATTATTTTCTGTCTTCTCTTCTGTCTCTCATCCCTGAGGATGGACTCAGTTGAAAGGATAGGACCTGAAGTCACAAAAGCCCCTGAACTTTGCTACAGAATATTTCTGTTCTACCCTGCCCTGTACAGTTGAGGGGATGAAATCATACGGAGGCATTAAATTCACATTCTTATTATATGCAGGAAACAAGGAATGTATATTGCCCTTTTATCATCCAACAGCAGTTAAGAGAAGGTGATTCTCATTAAAAGCACCAATTTTCAATAGCATAAATAATAGCTATATCCTTTTGCAAGTAAACATGATCTGTTAATAAACATTGATCATTTTTTAGCTATCCTACATTCAAATATTACAACGAGTTCTAAGTTTAACTATTACTTCTTTCCAAATCTTCATTCTTACCTGAAAATACGTCTTATTTGAAAACATTATCTGTGCATACATATGGCTCCACAGTCATGAAAAAGTACATGTACCCATGTGGTTACACACATATATTGCCAGATCCCACTTACAGGAAGGTTGGCACCTGAAAAGATATACCATGCCAATGTTTTTTTCCAGAGGTTCACCTACTTCTTTGTAAATATGCCTCCTACCTGGGAAGCTAGTAAGCATAGGCTTTACTTCTAAAAAACTAGATAGAATTGGCTAAATAATTCTGCTTAAATGTGAAATAAGGTAGTAACTATGATGCTATAATTGTATTTCTACCTAATGCTACTCAGAAAATGATTGCATTTTACAGAGAATCTGATAAGTCAAAAAACTGGAGATTCTACTTCTGGCAGAATGATCCACTGGTGTTCTGAAATACCTTTTACCCCAAATTCCCAGATGCTGGGTAAAGTGGCAATAAGCATGGCAATTAATGCATTCCTAAGCTGAAAGTAACAGAAATCACCATGTTCAAAAAATAAAAAATAGATACATGCTATAAAAATATTTTCTCCCAGTCTGTGGCTTGTCTAATTTCCTTTTCTTAATGTTGCCTATTGGATGAACGGAATTTTTGTTGTGGAAAAAGCACAACTTACCAATGTTTTTATTTCATTGTTTGTGCTCTTTGTATTCCGTCCAAGAAATATTTGCCTACCCCAAATTCTCACAGACATTCTTTCTCAGAGAGAGACAGGGGTCTGGATTCACTACCCCACCCTGCCCCCACATGCCAATATCTAGTATTTAATAAAAATAAATCATTGATTAAATCATTTATTAATCATGTATTAAAAACTTTCCTTTTCTTATTAAACTGACTTTTGTCAAAAATCAACCAACCATATATATGAGGGCTCTCCATTCTGTTCCACTAATCTGTTTCTCTATCCTTGTACCAATATCATATTGTCTTGATACAGTAGCATTATAGTAAATCTTAAAATCAAGTAATGCAAGTCCCACAAATTTATTTTCCTTTTACAAAACTGGCCTCTCTAAAGCTTTTGCACTGACATCTTAATTTTTGAAACACCTTGCCTATTTTTTCAACTTAGCCTGTTGGAATTTTGATGGGGAATATATTGAATCTACATATTGATTTAGGGATAATGGATATCGTAATGATATTCAGTCTGTCAATCTATAAAGATATTATGTCTCCATTTCTTAAAGGACTTAAATTTATTTCAGCAATGTTCTGTACTTTTCAGTATAAAGGTTTTGCACATCTTTTGTTAGATTTATTCCTAGGTATTTGATTTTATGTTACTTTAAAAAAAATTTTAATTCATTTTTCATTCAAGTTGAACCTGATCATTGCAAGCATATAAAACCCAATTAATTTTTTATATTGACCTTATGTCCTGTAATCTTGTTAAATTTGTTTATTAACTCTAGTAGTTGGTACATTGCATTGTTAGTTTCAAAATATATGATCATATTGTGAAAAAATTACAATTTTCTTTCTTCCTTTCCAATATTACCTTTTATTTCTTTTTCCTGCCTTATTAAAAGGCTCAGATCTACAGAATAGTGTTAAGACGTGCTAAAAGTGCAAATTATTTGCCTATTTCCAGATCATAGGGGAAAAGGTATTAATATTTTACCATTAAGTATGGTACTAGCTTGTAGGTTTTTTAGATGATCTTTTATCAAATTGAGAAAGTTCTCTCCTATCATAAGCTTACTGTGAGTTTTTATCATAAGGAAGTATTGAATTTTGTTAAATTCTTTTTGTGCATCTATCAAGATGTTCTATGTTCTTTCCCTTTCATACTGTTACGATGGCATATTACATTGATTGATTTTCAAATGCTAAGCCCATCTTGCATTCATGGATTAAATATTAGTTATTAATTATGTATTATCTTTATATTCTGCCAGATTTGACCAATAATATTTTATTAAGAAATTTTGCATCTATGTTCATGATGGCTGCTCTTCTGTAATTTTCGTTTAACATATATGTCAGGTTTACATACTGGGGTTATGCTTGCCACACCAAATGAGTTGGGAAGTCTTCTAAACCCCTCTATATTCTAAAGGAGTTCATGAGAAATGGTATTATGTTTGATAGAATTGACATATGACCTGGGCTTATGTTTCTTTTTTTTTTTTTTTTTTTTTTTTTTGGTGTGAAGGTTTTTGGTTAATTTAATTTTTAAATAGATATGGGTTTATTTAGATTTTGAATTTCTTTTTTTTTTCAATATATGAAATTTATTGTCAAATTGGTTTCCATACAACACCCAGTGCTCATCCCAAAAGGTACCCTCCTCAATACCCATCACCCACCCTCCCCTCCCTCCCACCCCCCATCAACCCTTAGTCTCTTCTCAGTTTTTAAGAGTCTCTTATGCTTTGGCTCTCTCCCACTCTAACCTCTTTTTTTTTCCTTCCCTCTCCCATGGATTCCTGTTAAGTTTCTCAGGATCCACATAAGAGTGAAAACATATGGTATCTGTCTTTCTCTGTATGGCTTATTTCACTTACCATCACACTCTCCAGTTCCATCCACGTTGCTACAAAGGGCCATATTTCATTCTTTCTCCTTGCCACATAGTACTCCATTGTGTATATAAACCACAATTTCTTTATCCATTCATCAGTTGATGGACATTTCGGCTCTTTCCATAATTTGGCTATTGTTGACAGTGCTGCTATAAACATTGGGGTACAAGTGCCCCTATGCATCAGTACTCCTGTATCCCTTGGGTAAATACCTAGCAGTGCTACTCCTGAGTCATAGGGTAGGTCTATTTTTTATTTTTTGAGGAACCTCCACACTGTTTTCCAGAGCGGCTGCACCAATTTGCATTCCCACCAACAGTGCAAGAGGGTTCCTGTTTCTCCACATCCTCTCCAGCATCTATAGTCTCCTGATTTGTTCATTTTGGCCACTCTGGCATGAGGTGATATCTGAGTGTGGTTTTGATTTGTATTTCCCTGATGAGGAGCAACGTTGAGCATCTTTTCATGTGCCTGTTGGCCATCCGAATGTCTTCTTTAGAGAAGTGTCTATTCATGTTTTCTGTCCATTTCTTCACTGGATTATTTGTTTTTCAGGTGTGGAGTTTGGTGAGCTCTTTATAGATTTTGGATACTAGCCCTTTGTCCGATATGTCATTTGCAAATATCTTTTCCCATTCCGTTGGTTGCCTTTTAGTTTTGTTGGTTGTTTCCTTTGCTGTGCAGAAGCTTTTTATCTTCATAAGGTCCCAGTAGTTCATTTTTGCTTTTAATTCCCTTGCCTTTGGGGATGTGTCAAGTAAGAAATTGCTATGGCTGAGGTCAGAGAGGTCTTTTCCTGCTTTCTCCTCTAGTGTTTTGATGGTTTCCTGTCTCACATTCAGGTCCTTTATCCATTTTGAGTTAATTTTTGTGAATGGTGTGAGAAAGTGGTCTAGTTTCAATCTTCTGCATGTTGCTGTCCAGTTCTCCCAGCACCATTTGTTAAGGAGACTGTCTTTTTTCCATTGGATATTCTTTCCTGCTTTGTCAAAGATTAGATGGCCATACGTTTGTGGGTCTAGTTCTGGGGTTTCTATTCTATTCCATTGGTCTATGTGTCTGTTTTTGTGCCAATACCATGCTGTCTTGATGATGACAGCTTTGTAGTAGAGGCTAAAGTCTGGGATTGTGATGCCTCCTGCTTTGGTCTTCTTCTTCAAAATTACTTTGGCTATTCGGGGCCTTTTGTGGTTCCATGTGAATTTTAGTATTCCTTGTTCTAGTTTTGAGAAGAATGGTGGTGCAATTTTGATTGGGATTGCATTGAATGTGTAGATAGCTTTGGGTAGTATTGACATTTTGACAATATTTATTCTTCCAACCCATGAGCACGGAATGTTTTTCCATTTCTTTAAATCTTCTTCAATTTCCTTCATAAGCTTTCTATAGTTTTCAGCATACAGATCTTTTACATCTTTGGTTAGATTTATTCCTAGGTATTTTATGCTTCTTGGTCCAGTTGTGAATGGGATCAGTTTCTTTATTTGTCTTTCTGTTGCTTCATTATTAGTGTATAAGAATGCAACTGATTTCTGTACACTGATTTTGTATCCTGCGACTTTGCTAAATTCATGTATCAGTTCTAGCAGACTTTTGGTGGAGTCTATTGGATTTTCCATGTATAATATCATGTCATCTGCAAAAAGTGAAAGCTTAACTTCATCTTTGCCAATTTTGATGCCTTTGATTTCCTTTTGTTGTCTGATTGCTGATGCTAGAACTTCCAACACTATGTTAAACAACAGTGGTGAGAGTGGACATCCCTGTCGTGTTCCTGATCTCAGGGGGAAAGCTCTCAGTTTTTCCCCATTGAGCATGATGGTAGCTGTGGGGTTTTCATAAATGGCTTTTATGATCTTTAAGTATGTTCCTTCTATCCCAACTTTCTCGAGGGTTTTTATTAAGAAAGTTTGCTGAATTTTGTCAAATGCCTTTTCTGCATCGATTGACAGGATCATATGGTTCTTATCTTTTATTAATGTGATGTATCACGTTGATTGATTTGCAACTGTTGAACCAGCCCTGCATCCCAGGAATGAATCCCACTTGATCATGGTGAATAATTCTTTTTATATGCTGTTGAATTCGATTTGCTAGTATCTTATTGAGAATTTTTGCATCCATATTCATCAGGGATATTGGCCTGTAGTTCTCTTTTTTTACTGGGTCTCTGGTCTATGAATCAAAGTAATACTGGCTTCATAGAATGAGTCTGGAAGTTTTCCTTCCCTTTCTATTTTTTGGAATAGCTTGAGAAGGATAGGTATTATCTCCACTTTAAATGTCTGGTAGAACTCCCCTGGGAAGCCATCTGGTCCTGGACTCTTATTTGTTGGGAGATATTTGATGACTGATTCAATTTCTTCACTGGTTATGGGTCTGTTCAAGCTTTCTATTTCCTCCTGATTGAGTTTTGGAAGCGTGTGGGTGTTTAGGAATTTGTCCATTTCTTCCAGGTTGTCCAGTTTGTTGGCATATAGTTTTTCATAGTATTCCCTGATAATTGCTTGTATCTCTGAGGGATTGGTTGTAATAATTCCATTTTCATTCATGATTTTATCTATTTGGGTCATCTCCCTTTTCTTTTTGAGAAGCCTGGCTAGACGTTTATCAATTTTGTTTATTTTTTCAAAAAACCAACTCTTGGTTTTGTTGATCTGCTCCACAGTTTTTTTAGATTCTATATTGTTTATTTCTGCTCTGATCTTTATTATTTCTCTTCTTCTGCTGGGTTTAGGCTGTCTTTGCTGTTCTGCTTCTATTTCCTTTAGGTGTGCTGTTAGATTTTGTATTTGGGATTTTTCTTGTTTCTTGAGATAGGCCTGGACTGCAATGCATTTTCCTCTCAGGACTGCCTTCACTGCATCCCAAAGCATTTGGATTGTTGTATTTTCATTTTCGTTTGTTTCCATATATTTTTTAATTTCTTCTCTAATTGCCTGGTTGACCCACTCATTCTTCAGTGGGTGTTCTTTAACCTCCATGCTTTTGGAGGTTTTCCAGACTTTTTCCTGTGGTTGATTTCAAGCTTCATAGCATTGTGGTCTGAAAGTATGCATGGTATGATTTCAATTCTTGTATACTTATGAAGGGCTGTTTTGTGACCCAGTACATGATCTATCTTGGAGAATGTTCCATGTGCACTCGAGAAGAAAGTATATTCTGTTGCTTTGGGATGCAGAGTTCTAAATATATCTGTCAAGTCCATCTGATCCAATGTCTCATTCAGGGCCCTTGTTTCTTTATTGACCGTGTGTCTAGATGATCTATCCATTTCTGTAAGTGGAGTGTTAAAGTCCCCTGCAATTACTACATTTTTATCAATAAGGTTGCTTATCTTTGTGATTGTTTTATATATTTGGGGGCTCCCGTATTCGGCGTATAGACATTTATAATTGTTAGCTCTTCCTGATGGATAGACCCTGTGATTATTACATAATGCCCTTCTTCATCTCTTGTTACAGCCTTTAATTTAAAGTCTAGTTTGTCTGATATAAGTATGGCTACTCCAGCTTTCTTCTGACTTCCAGTGGCATGATAAATAGTTCTCCATCCCCTCACTCTCAATCTGAAGGTGTCCTCAGGTCTAAAATGAGTCTCTTGTAGACAGCAAATATATAGGTCTTGTTTTTTTATCCATTCTGATACCCTATGTCTTTTGGTTGGCACATTTAGTCCATTTACATTCAGTGTTATTATAGAAAGATATGGATTTAAAGTCACTGTGATGTCCATAGGTTTCATGCTTGTAGCGATGTCTCTTGTACTTTTTCTCACAGGATCCCCCTTAGGATCTCTTGTAGGGCTGGTTTAGTCGTGACAAATTCCTTCGGTTTTTGTTTGTTTGGGAAGACCTTTATCTCTCCTTCTATTCTAAATGACAGACTTGCTGGATAAAGGATTCTCGGCTGCATATTTTTTCTGTTCATCACATTGAAGATCTCCTGCCATTCCTTTCTGGCCTGCCAAGTTTCAGTAGAGAGATCAGTCACGAGTCTTATAGGTCTCCCTTTATATGTTAGAGCATGTTTATCTCTAGCTGCTTTCAGAATTTTCTCTTTATCCTTGTATTTTGCCAGTTTCACTATGATATGTTGTGCAGAAGATCGATTCAAGTTACGTCTGAAGGGAGTTCTCTGTGCCTCTTGGATTTCAATGCCTTTTTCCTTCCCCAGATCAGGGAAGTTCTCAGCTATGATTTCTTCAAGTACACCTTCAGCACCTTTCCCTGTCTCTTCCTCCTCTGGAATACCAATTATGCGTATATTATTTCTCTTTAGTGCATCACTTAGTTCTCTAATTTTCCCCTCATACTCCTGGATTTTTTTTTATCTTTTTCTCAGCTTCTTCTTTTTCCATAATTTTATCTTCTAGTTCACCTATTCTCTCTGCTGCCTCTTCAATCCGAGCCGTGTTTGTCTCCATTTTATTTTGCAGCTCATTAATAGCATTTTTTAGCTCCTCCTGGCTGTTCCTTAGTCCCTTGATCTCTGTAGCAATAGATTCTCTGCTGTCCTTTATACTGTTTTCAAGCCCAGCGATTAATTTTATGACTATTATTCTAAATTCACTTTCTGTTATGTTGTTTAAATTGTTTTTGATCAGTTCGTTAGCTGTCGTTATTTCCTGGACGTTTTTTTGAGGGGAATTCTTCCGTTTCATCATTTTGGATAGTCCCTGGAGTGGTGCAGAACTGCGGGGCACTTCCCCTGTGCTGTCCTGAATAACTTGCGTTGGTGGGCGGGGCCGCAGTCAGACCTGATGTCTGCCCCTAACCCACCGCTGGGGCCACATTCAGACTGGTGTGTGCCTTCTCTGTCTCTTCTAGGGGTGGGATTCACTGTGGGTTGGCGTGGCCCGTCTGGGCTACTTGCACCCTGCCAGGCTTGTGGTGCTGGGGATCTGGCGTATTAGCTGGGTGGATCAGCAAGGTACACAGGGGCGGGAGGGGCAGGCTCAGCTCGTTTTTCCTTCTGAGATCTGCTTCGGGAGGGGCCCTGCGACACCGGGAGGGAGTCAGACCCCCCGGAGGGATGGATCTGCAGAAACACAGCATTGGGTGTTTGCTCGGTGCAAGCAAGTTCCCTGGCAGGAACCGGTTCCCTTTGGGATTTTGGCTGGGGGATGGGCAAGGGAGATGGCGCTGGCGAGCGCTTTTGTTCCCCGCCAAGCTGCGCTCTGTCGTCCGGGGCTCAATAACTCGCCTGTTGGCCTCCAGCCTTCCCGCTCTCCGAGCAGAGCTGTTAGCTTATAACCTTCCAGATGTTAAGTCCCGCTTGCTGTCTGAACACACTCCGTCCGGTCCCTCCGCTTTTGCCAGCCAGACTCAGGGGCTCTGCTTTGCTGGCGGGCTGCCCCTCCACCCTGGCTCCCTCCCACCAGTCCGTGTAACGCGCACCTCGCTGCCCTTCCTACCCTCTTCCGTGGGCCTCTTGTCTTCGCTTGGCTCCGGAGACTCCATTCTGCTAGTCTTCTGGCGGTTTTCTGGGTTATTTAGGCAGGTGTAGGTGGAATCTAAGTGATCAGCAGGACGTGGTGAGCCCAGCATCCTCCTACGCCGCCATCTTCCCCGCGACATTTTCCAACATTCAATTATTTATTGTGTAGGGAAATATACGTGTGTGTGTTTGTGTGTAGTAAAACTAATGAAAAGCAAAGGCATAATAAGCACTATCATTAAGAGGGAGGTGGAGAGATAAAGTTGGAGAAAGGCCACTGGGTTTCCCACTACTGGTAATATTTTCTCTCTTAAGCATCATTGTGAGTACCTGGATATTTTATTTATGTTTATATCACATATATGGTGGAAAGCATATATAAAACTTTATACAAATATTGGGGGGATATAAATGAAATATTTCAGGCAGAAGGTTTTTCTCAATGAACCATGAGTCATGGAAACACACTGCTTCATGGTTATGAGGCAGTTGAGTTGTCTTGAATAATAAGAAGAAAAGGACCAGACTGGAAGAAGAGCTGGTTTTTGGTCCCAAGTTTAACATAATCTAGTTAGGAAATTCTAGGTAAGTCACCAAATGGCCTATTTCTTACAAAATGGATGATAATTTCTTTTGAGGTTATGGTGGGGATAAAGAATAAAATATATACAAAGGTGATCTAGAAATTGTAATAAACCATATATTATCATAGATGAATACAGAAACCCTAAAAACACAAAGAGAAGGTACATTTTCCTCCCAGCTCAAGAAATGATCAGCTCTATCTTTTACATCTGCCCCAATGCCCCTTCTTTCAAAAATATAAAAATGCAGTTAGAAGTCATCTTAATTTTTACCCTCACCAAAGTACAGGAGCAAACCTCTGAGGTTCTCAAACCTTGATGCTTTGTATTCACTTGAAGAGAACCTTGGTCCACTGTCCCCTCCTGCACACACCCTCTCAAAGGACTAAGGCCCAGCCACCTGAGGGGTGAGTCTGACAAGAAGTGTGGTGAGGACCCCCCCCCCCCCCCCCCCGCCACACACACACATCCACTCAGGACATTTAAATCTGTACATAACAAACTTGACGTCTCAGTATATTTTGCCCTCGTCACTCTCCAGAGCATAAGGAGCCACAGATTCCAGACATCATTAAGGGAAAACTAAAGGGCATGACAGAAAATAGAAAAATCCCAATAGAAGACTGTGAAGATTGGTGGTCATGTGTTCTTCTCACTGCCTCCACACCTGCTGCCCTAATAACTCCAGCATCCCATTCCCCTTTGGCAAATGGAGGTTAGGTGATGCTCTTCTCCCTTCAGTGGGAGCCCTTCTGTACCCCCATCAACCATCTCTCTTGAAATCTGTGAATTAGAGGAAGACTCTTGAACCTCAACCTCTCATATTCCCAATCAAGCTAATCACATTATCTTGCCAAAGAGACAACAAAAGACACACACATAGTTCCAGTATGCATAACAATAAAAATTAGCATCACAAGTCACTCAGGATCTACACCTGTCTTTGAGGTGAGCTAGAGGAAATATGATGTAGAGTCTTATTAGAATTCTCTTTGCCCCTCACCAATGAGCCTGCTTCCCAAACAATTCTGTACATGAGAACTCTTCAAATGAAAGTCCTGCTAGCATCCCTACCTTGTCCTCTGAACGTGTCCTCACCAGATTAGAAGGGCCTTATATTTACTACCAGTGGCAATCCAAGCTGCATCATCTAGATAGCAGTAAGACTTTAAAAAGGCTTATCATCTTGCTACCAACCATAGTACATCAGCCCCAAAGACTGACACACAGAGACATGAAGCCATCACTTGGAAACCTGGGTTCTTATTGGCCTCCAAGGTTCTGTAATCAATCTAATGAGGGATGGAAACCATGGTCTTGGCACCAAATCAAGAGAAAGGGACAACAAGGATGGAAGTCAAGTATCAAAATGTTCATCTGATAAGGATAGGCAGTCAGAGTACTGCCTAACAGCCAGGGGGCTAGGATTCTAGCCCTACTCTGCCACTCACCACTTCTAGGTGTTTGTCAAGACAAAACGTGGGGTCCAGGGGGCTTTACCTAAGCTGTGAAATGTCCTTTCTCTCAGAGCCTTGCTAGCTTGAGCACTTTATGGTTATAACTCAAATGAAGCCCAATGTTAGTGACATCTGATTGCTCTCAGGGAGTAAAATGTAGAGAACAAAAATGCAGGGTGTGAAGTATATGAAGGAAAGGGCCATGTTATATAAAATGCAAAACAATCAGTGTATAAAATGAGGAAGATTTGGGAAGTGAGGGGTAATAAAACAATGGGATATAGGTGAATTATTCTAAAAAGTCTTGTAGACAAAGTTTGAGAGGGTCTCTTAAAAGTAGGTCTATTTGTGCTTTTCCTACAGAACACAGCACCTGGCTCAGAGGAGGAACTATATATGTTTACTGAATCAATGAGGCCAGGACTGAGAACATCTGCTAAAGAAGGGTTTCTGATATGGTTTTTACAAATGGAAACACATGCCCAAAACATGACAATTTGGAACATCAGGAGAAAGATCTGGGTGATAAAGAGGCATCCCAAAAGAGTGAGTCGGGGGGGGGGGGGGCGGGTAAGAAGACTGACCTCCAAGAAGGAAGAAGCAGGTGCAGTGAACCTACTGTCAGTAGAAAATAAACTGCACTGGGTTAGTTATCTACAGTGTCCAGCATGGTTCCCCTGGAGACCTGTACAAGGCCTTTAGAACACAGTACTGGCTGACCTGAGGGGTGCAGTCTATGGATGCAAACAACTTATCATGAGGACAACATGAAATAATATATCTGGGCGAAAAAAGTCTTCATTTGTTCACCAAATTCTCATTCGGCATCTACACCCACCAGACGTGATGCTGGGCGTTAAGTATAATGTTAAATATAACACTTTTAACAGTATGCCACTTTACAGTTTGTAAAAAAAACTTTCATACAGAGTATCTCAAGAGTAACTCAGTATTCTCAATACATTAAAGCCCCCAAAGCTATATAGACCCCTTGAATTCAAAGTCTGCCAGATTGCAAATTACAACTAACTTGTGTATATCTTGTAGCATGATACTGAAAAGGCAAAAAATGAAAACAAGACATCTTTTGTTTATGGATGATATCCATCTTGAATGGGAATGTGGTATCACCAAATAAGAAACAAACAAACAAAAAAACAAGTTAGCAAATCTAATGAAGAATAGAAAGAAAAAAAGTCTGGTAAGAAACAGTGTCTTACACCCAAGCAGAAGAGCACAGGACACAATTCTGTAAGAGACTGAAAAATTACAAGCTGAATAAAATTCAGTAGAAAATTATTGCAGACAAACATCAAAAGTATTGGGTTTTGGTACCAACTCTGCTACTGCCTGGGTGGCTGTAGGAAATCTTCCCCCCGACCCCATCATTCAGACACAGACTCTTAGTCAATGTCACTGGATAAAATACTACTTGCTAGATTGAAAAATACAGAGATGTGTAAGATACTATTCCTTATTCAAGTAAATCCAATATTCCCAGGATACAGACAAAGAAATCAATGCAAAATGGCATATGCTATAAATGGAACATGCATGACACAAGGAGGAGAAGCTGTGACTCTATGGGAGGAACTAGGGAAGGTATCTAGGAAAGAAGATATTGTGTTCCAAAGGATAAACACACAATCAGTGATGACACCAGCCACAGAGAAAATACAGGCTGGGTTGTGGGGCTTGCTGGAAGTGATAATGGGGGTTCAGAGATGGACATGCAGAGTCTAAGATGCCAGGGAACACTAGGTGGAGATGTCTTACTCTTCTTGGTCCTTTAGTTTCCTCATCTGTGATGAGTAGAACTGACTAAAAAATGGTTTCTCTCCCTTCTAGTTAGAGTATCTTTGAGGGTCAGTTTTTATACTCAAGTCCTTGACATATTTAAAGTATCCCATCCACCCTCCTTTGAAACCAATTGACTAACTAATGGTCACATGGAGTCCCTGTGTCAGAGCTTGATCAGGTCAGGAGGCAATCTAAAGGGCAATGATCTGAGGTAACTTCTATGGGATTATGGGGTAGTGATTAATGCTGCTCACATAATTCTTTTGCTGCCTTCTTAGCCCCTAAGCTTGGATATGAACATATGAACAACTCTGGCAAATAAATTTGAGGCCAAATACTTCACTGCCAGAGTTAGAACCTTCAGAGCTCTCTTTTTCCTTACCCCAGTGTGAGGAAGTATGGCTGAAGTGCAGTGGGCCAGTACAGAGCAGGAGGTGATAAGGTCAGAGACTGGGTACTCCATGAGCCCAAGTTCTAGAGGAAATACAACAACAACTTGGTATGGAGTCCCCAGCCAACTGGATGATGGACATGTAACATGAACAAAAATAAAGCAACCCTGAGAGGTAGGTATTATTGTCTTCTTTTTTATAGATTGAAAAACTTAGAATCAATGAGATTAAATAACTTACTCATATCTAGTAGGTGGTAGACCAGGATTCAAATCCTTGTCTGGCTCTGTTCAAATATAACCCTGTTCCCCAAGGACTTTATGTGATTTAATTTATTCTGTGGGTCGCAGGAAATTCTCAAAGGTTTTTTCACAAGGGAGTAACATGATTAAATCTATTTTTAGGAAAATAGCTATGTTTGTGCCATAGACTAAAGATGAGGGGGTCACTATTTGACAAATTATGACAGGAACCTGGGCCTCACATGGCCAAGGGCACTGAAAATGGAAAGGAGGATGGACAGATCAAGAGACATATAAAAGATTAAAAAAAGGAACCTGTAGACCAGATTAGAAGAGCCAGAAATTCCCAAGGCCCCCACGATGGCTAAGTGGATGTGTTAGTAGAGAGAGGAGGTGGGGATTTTGGTATAGAAAGTTAATTTGTTTTGCAGCATGATGAACTTGAAGTAATCACACAGTAGAAAATACGGCTTTGTAGCCCTGGAGAGAGGCAAAAGTTGGTGATATGGATCCAAGGGTCACAGGGCATGAATAGCTTATAGCAATGGAAGTACATTGGATCTCCCAGGAAGAGCAGGGCAATATGGTTCAGAATGGTACCTTGTGGAGAACCAATGTTTCACCAGGACTTAGGAGAAAAAGAAATCAGCAAAGAGAGTGAGGTAGACATTACTGATATCCGCTCATACCCCTTCTCCTTGACTTCCAGGCACACGGAAGACAGTTCTTCTTCCCTCTTGATGTTAGTAAGACCATGTGACTAGTTCTGACCAATGAAATGGGAGAAGGATTGTTGGGTGGCACTTCTGTGCCAAAACACTTAACTGTCAGCCAAAATCTCTAGAGGCATCTATGATATGCAACTTCAACCTTGAAGCCTGAGCAAAAAATAAACCTCTGTTGTTTTAAGCTACTGAGATTTGGGGGTTGTTTCAGCAACATAGCCTAATTACACTGACTAATGCTGAGAGGGGGTGATCAGAAATGCAGGCAGTGAAAGAGAAACTTAAGAGAAAGGTCTCAGTGAGATCCTCAGTGTATTTAAACACTTCAAGGAAGTGAAAGGGCTTCATGCCAGAAGGAGATGTGACTTGGTGATGTGGCTTCACTGGGGATAACTGAGGGCAGGTAGAGGAGTGTGGTGAAATTTGCTGTTGAGAGGACTTACATCTGGAAAAAGCATAGATCATTCTCTTGAGGTTTCTTTCTTTGGCTCTTCATTTCTGGAAGCAGGGAGTATGAAAAGCAGGGTCGGCTGGGCTGGCACTGGTTTGCATGTGAATTAGAGAACATGCACTGGTGGAACACATGGTTCCTTGACTCTCTTTGGCCCTGTTGGTTGGAAGCCTACACATTTCTCATTGTGGCAGTTTTCGCTCACTCAAGCCCATTTGGGTGTCATATCTTTGGCTTGTACTCTCACCCCAAAACGTACCCCTTATCCCAGTGGTTGGAGATTCATACATCACAGCACATCAGACCTGGCTCCTTCAAAAGTGTCCAGCCCACCTTCACAAGGACACGGGAACCACACTGAAAGCCCACTCCCTGCCCAGAGGATACCTCCAACACCAAGTCCCAATTCCCATGTTGCTTCTCCTCACTCACATCCCCCTTCCTACCCACTGGCTCCCCCAGCCTGTATCTTGACTCCTGTTCTTTGTCTAGCTCTTCAGATTAGGGACCCAGCTTTAGAACATCAGCCTTCACTCTGACTTTGGTACCCTTCTGAACATGGATATGTCAATTCTTTACACTGCTGTGGCAAGTAACAGGTGGCCTGCCTTATTGGAAGTTCCCTAGGCCCCTGCCTAGTCAGGCCTGCTCATGCCCAGCCACTGACAGGGGAAGGATGTTGAATAGCCCTCTCAGAACCCCAGTCCCTGAAGCACTGTCCTGTGTGACTTGGGAGTGTGATCAGGGATTTGGTCTCTCTGTCTTCCTCAGACCACATGAGTCCTAAGGGACACTGGAAGGAGAAACGGTGAAAATATATCTTTCGTCACCCTTCCCCCACTTACCTGTTAATGGGAAATGTTTGCCTCTTTTACACATTTACGTTGGGCTCCATGGCACCATGTTCTTAGCCTCCCCTTGGCTTCTCCAGGATGCTTGACTTCTTACAATAGGCATTGCTGTTCTGTGCATTCCCCCAAGGGCCAGCATAATATAAGACAAAGCACACAGGCTTTGGATGAAGAGAGATCTGAGTTCAGATCCTGATCCCCCCACTCAATATCTGGGGATTCTTGGGCAAGTTACTTAATCTCAATGGTTCATATTTCCCTATCTGTACTGTGAGAAGAACCTAGCCTATCTTACTGAGTTGTTATGAGGATTAAATAGATAATGCATGACTTTTTCCTACCATACTGTGGTTATTCAGTACATTTTGTTAACCTGCCTCTTCCCCCCCCCCCCCCCCCCCAGATTTCTCTACCTTTTACAACTCCAGTCCTTAGCTATCAAAATGATTTTGTCCTTCCTGGGTACCTTTTTCCCGAGGCTCTGTTATTCTAAGGTGCTAATAAACGAATTGCACAAAGATGTTCAAGGAACATGAGGGAGAAAATGTGTAACTTTGATGATATATCATATTTTTAGTTATTTAGAGGCTTTTTCAAAGCCTCAACTCAAAGATACAATGGATGACAGAAAAATTATGATTCACAGGAGGCTAGTTAAGGAGACCCTTAATAATAATTACTGAACATTTATTATGTGCCAGGCACTGTGCTAAGTTCGTTGCATTAATTATCTCACTTGCAACAACAACAATAACAACAACAACAAAAACAAAACTATGACGTATTATGACCCCCATTTTACAGACTGGGAAACTGAAACTATATTATAGAGGTGGAGAAATCCACCAATGGCCGTATAACTAGTAAAATGAAGAGTCAGGAGTCAAATTTGAGCCCTCTAATTCCGAAACCACCATGCTGGACTACCTCCCACTTTTGGTAAGGGTCCCTTCCAAAACCTTCCCATCAGGGGTTGCCTTTTTGTCTGTATTTATTTCCAGCACATTAAAATCCTAACACCAGTTTGGCATGTCCTTGTCAGAGACCTACATATTAGAGATGCAGCAAAATACAGTAAAATGTAAGGCCTAGCAAGCAGGAAACACTTTACAGAGAGAAGCTATTATTACCATTATTGTTATTGCATACAGCCCTTTGCTATGGCTCCCAGATAGTGGTGTGTTTACAGGTGAAGGCTGACTATTATTTCAGATTTTTCATTTATCTAAACAAAAAGCAAACACCTTTCATTTGAAACAATGCACATCCTGATGTCTAATCTCAAATCTCATAGCCATGGTCTGGGCAAAATAAGTGTTCTGTCTTTATAGAAGCAGCCTAACCTAACCTCTGCGCCAGGCACATCTAGCCAACAGTTCAGAGTGGCTGACTGAGAGACCCAGCCATGGTCCTCATGCCATAGCAGCTCAGAGGTCTCTGGAGGATTAAGAAGCTGGGGAACTAGATAAGCAGATGTCCTTGCATAGGACAGGTCTGCAAGATAATTTTACGAAAATTCTATGACCCACATGGCCATCCTGTATCCTTTATCTGGTACCCACAATAACTCACCCACCTGCAGGATCAAGCTTAATCCCCTCTTTTGTGAGACTCTCCCAAATCTGGCCAGAATCAACTGATCCAACCTTGTCTGCCCCACTCCCAAATGCAGTGCCCTCTCTATCCCACAAATAGATTAGGGCCTGCCTCAAAGCTGGTGCCCACCTAATACTCCCACACCTAATGCTCCTTCCCTGAACTCCACACCATCCCTGGCTTATGTAAACTTTAGGCACCCTTCAAAGCCCAGCTCAAACTCCACATCTTCTGCAAAGCTGCTGTTATGATAAAAGCCACACAATACCTACTGCGGTGATGCCCCCAATATGAAAGAACAGTGGGTTTTAGCTTCCTGGGGAGGATATAAGCCCCCAAGAGAAAGAACCAGTTCCCATACTTCTTTTACATTCTCCTATTTTCATTGACCAGAAGGTCACACACTAATCAAGTGTGCAATAAAGATAATTTCTATTCTCTAACTACTCTTTCCCAACTGACCTTCAAAATAAACATCCTAAGGTATGTGCACTGGAATTTCTAGATTCCTTGGATGTGATGAAAATCACATTGGAGACTACACTATATTATTGAAAATTGCACGTTTAAAGGGGAAAAAAGCCTTTCTAATCAAAGACAACAGTACTATGGGGATCAATATATTTATTCTCTTAAATATAACTGAGAGAAAAAGGATATGCAGGAGTCAGATAAATAAAGACAAAGATATTAGCAATATTTCGATAAAGCCCATTGGATAATGTGGCTTTAGTTATATCACTAATGTTTACCCCAACATTTTGAGCCACCTTGTCATAGGCACAACCACATGATCCCAGGCCTGCCCTGTTCCAGGGTGTTGGCCCCATAAGCTCAGAACAAAGCAGAAGAGAGAATACATACACCTGGAGGGCAGATCAGTTCTAAAAAGAGACAGGCTAACAAAAGCATAGCCAGTTCTTCTAAGCTCATAAATTACAAGTCAGGAGGAATGAATGAAGGGTGAGGAAAGAAGTCTAGACTTTTCTAGAGGAAGTTCCACCATACGGAAACATGAAGTCAGGGAAAAGGAGGTTCCCCTCGCGAACAAATGGTTAGCGTTCTAAAGCATAAGAAGTATTAGGCACACAATAATATGTGAAAGGGGCTGGAAATTTAGTTGATTAGTATTTGCTGATCCAAAGAACTCACTCAATGATTTGCTTATTTCCATAGAGGTGCTGCCCTCCTCGGGGGCATTAGTTCATGTATATATACATCTATACATCATCTGTTGAGCTTGATGTGGATCATTGCCAGAGTTCTTTGTTGGAGTCTAGCCAGAGCACATATAATAAAGAGGGCCTGATACTTCAACCAGAATCAAGCACTCATTCTATTCACTCAACAAACATATATTAAGTAATTATTGTGTGCCAGCTACTGTGCTTGGTGGTAGAGATTTAATAACGTACGAGACTAGTGAGGACCAGTATCAAGCAAGCACAAGGTGGCAGCAGGATCCCCAAATTCACCCAGTTCTAAGCCCAAGTGAGTTAACTCACAGATTTGTTCAAAATGCTGTAAAATAAATGCTGATTATATGAGAAAAGAATATGTATTGCAATGTCCATAGCTAGTCTAATGAGGAAAAAAATGGAACAACATTTGAATGAAATAAGGGGGTTTTGAGGGATTTATTAAAATACCTTTTTTTTCAGTGTAAACATTTCTAAGATGCTTTGGGTGCATTTCCAATTTAAGGGTAGTCAATAAACCATTACTTACAACTCCTTCTCAACCTTCTAATTTTATGCTTCTAAATGCTGCCTGCTCTTTTCTAAAGCTCACACAGCTCTGGGGCACTTGGCTGGGGAGAAGAGCCTTACAGTTACAATGAATGCTCAGCAATGGGGGCTCTGCTCCAAACTGCTGCAGTAAAAGTGATACAGCACACATTGTCACTTGGGCTGCAGTGAAATCCACTAGAAGGTCTAATGCTGGGCTATAAAGGATGGCAGGTGGGAGGGAGGAAAGGCAGGAGAACAGGGCAGGAGGAGAGACTGGCTTTAAGGGGGCTCTCAGCATGCTAACCTTCACACACAATTCTGACAATTTCTTTTGTCAGAGTCTCTGAGCTGCGCCTCGTCCAAAGCCCAGGAGGTTGTGAAAAGCATTCTAGCCCCGAAGCATAATCCCACCGGCTCTGCTGTGGTCAACCAGGAGCAAGCAGCTTCAGCAGTCCAGGCCCCCAGAGAGTGGCAAGCAGTGGCTCTTCTGAGGTGCTTTTTGCTCCATGATCAGTTTTATTATTTGTATTATTTTAATTCCTTCCTTCTGGGCTCCCCTGCCTTTCCATGCGAAACTAGTTCAGAGATACCACTTTTGGAGCTCATTATGTTACCATGGCAACTAGAATTTTCAAAGTTTATTTCTTCTCTTCTCCCCTCCATGAACTCTCTTTTCCTGTTCCCATCTCTTGCCACATATATGTTTTGTACAAGAAACAAAACATGGAAGAAATTAAGACCAAATCACCACCAGGTAAATTTTTCTTACACTCTATTTCAGCACAGCATGTTCCTACTGGGTACCTGAAATTGCCACTGTTCTCGCTATATCCAATTAATATTCTTAGACTCCCAAATCCCCATGATGTTTGGGAGCAAGGCCTTGGGTAACAGCCATTAGCTTGCCTCCGTCTCTTCTCCTGCAGAGAGAAGTAAATATATTCCTTCCTGCTTATATAAATCATGCATATGCTACTTCTTATTTACCATTTGTTAGTCCTGGAAAACAGCATTAAAAAAAACAACAATGGGGGCACCTGGGTGGCTTAGTTGGTTGAGCATCTGGCTCTTAATTTTGGCTCAGGTCATGATCTCATGGTTCATGGGATCCAGCCCCATGTCAGGCTCTGCACTGACAGCATGGAGCCTGCTTGGGATTCTCTGTCTCCCTCTCTCTCTCTGCCCCTCTCCCTGCTCATGCATTCATTCTCTCTCTCTCTCTGTCTCTCTCTCTCTCTCTCTCTCTCTCAATAAATAAATAATCTTAAAAATTTTTTTAAGAATATGAAAATAACAATGGTAGATGAAGGAAAGTGCAAACACCTCAGACATACTTCACAGGGAATCTCTGGAGATAAGAGAAGCTACAGTTGCCAAAAGGAAAAGAAAGGAAATCCCCAAAGAAAATCTGCTAAATTGATTGTTTAATTATAATGTTAACCTTTACTA
Organism: Prionailurus bengalensis; assembly: GCF_016509475.1. Lineage (NCBI taxonomy): Eukaryota > Metazoa > Chordata > Mammalia > Carnivora > Felidae > Prionailurus > Prionailurus bengalensis. Next base: position 26,273,577 of record NC_057360.1, read on the forward strand.
TCAAAAGCCAGGTGGAGACAGAGAGGGAAAGGAAACCAAAATAGGGCAGAAGGAGCCCGAACTTCCACTCTGCATGGAAGCCACCTGAGAAAGGCTAGCGCTTGCTCCCATCTGCTTCATTCACCCACAGGGAGCTGAGGGGGTATTACAGGTGAAATGGTTGTTTGGTTTGTACAGCTGCCAAAGGGTTGGTACTCTGAGGATCTCAGCTCTGGCTGTCTGGACTGCGTTCCAGGTGACCCAAGACAGATGGGTAGGATGAGCACAGTGCTGTGGACTGTAGTAGAGCCCCTCCTGCCTGATAGCCCTCCTCTGCTCTCTTACCCCCGGGAAACAGAAGTGGACTGGGGCTAGAAGACACAGGCTGGGGGCATGAAACTGATATATGGGGCCAGACACAGATTAGGGGACAGCATCCAGAAGTTCTAAGAAGGAATGACCATCTGGCTACTGAAATGCAATATTTTTAATTTACAGACCTATTGAGTTCGATATTAGACTTCTGTGACATCAAACATGATGAATGAGTATTTTAATTGAGACTCTGCTTATTTATTATAGCATTCATCATTGGTAACATAAGGAGATCCTCAATTGCTTAAGTCATAAAAGCTCCAGACTCTAGCATTGCTTAAATTGGTCCTTAACAGGATTAGCTGTGTAGATGGGGAACTAAGTAATGGTAATGGGAATACTGTACTTCACGGTGAGGAGGAGGGTGAAAAGGGCAGGAAGGCTGAGCAGGAAAAGTACAGACTGAGATTAAATGCAATCGTGGGTGTGCTGGTGAGGGAAGGAAGAAGAGGAAAGGGTAGTGACTTCAAGCTGGCATGGCAGGTGTCAGGGCATGGACCATCAAGTGGGCTTGGGAAGAGGAATAAGGTTATAGGGGAGGGGTAGGGTCATGTTGACCTAAACGTTCAGGTCTCTGATTGGCCTTGCAGGATGTGACAGATGTGTCTTACCCAGCCCATGGCTTCTAAGCACATACCTATTCCCAGGGCACCTATCTTTCCGGCCCTTTGAGGGATCTCATCATTCGGGGCAGCGAAACACCTGCTCTCCCAGACTCTCCATGCCTCAGATCTGTTCTCACCCTGCTTCTTTTAATTCTCCTGGACACTAACCTCAGAAAAACTATTCCTGGCACACAATAGGTGCTCAACAAATGTTGAACAAATGAAATACTCCTTGAATGGACCACATATAGCGTATGCCCCGGATGCCCCACCTCATATCCTCTCAGACCACCTCTGAGTTGTCCTAAAACTGCAGTTGACAGATCCTGTGTACTTTGACAGATGTGACAGCTCTCACCTCAGGTGCTCACATCTTTCTGTTTCTCTGCCTAAGGGATTTCTCCAGTGCCCCGGGAGCTTGCTCAGCTCACAAACAGGGCAACCCAAAAGTATCATCACTCAAGGAGGGACAGGAATTGGAGATTATATATAAATATATATCCTAATTTCTCAAGCCCTGGTAGAGCAATTCGGAGGTACATTCTATATGGTTCTTTAGAAGGTTCCCAGAAGATTAAGCCTCAGCAGTCCATACTAGTAACCCTCTCAATTAATGTGTATTCTTTGGCTTTTCCCTCTTCTCTGTCTCGGTTTCTCCCACTTTCTCCCTTTTGCAGTTAGGGAGCACCTCCCAAATAAACCACGAATACCCAATCCTTTCCTTAGGGTCTTCTTTCAGAAAACCCCAGACCAAAACACCGCATGTGAACTAGTTAGTCTATCAAATCATTTTCCTTGCTGACAAAAGCATGGGGAAAAGGAAGGAGTGACAGTAAACTGGGGGAGAGCAAGTGTGCATGATTTCAAATATAAATACCACCTACTTCTCAAATTTAGCCAGGAGCAAATCTTGACCAAGGTTGAAAGACTAGATGGACAAGAATTCCTAGAAAGAAGGGGTAACTTATGCTTAATTCATCTGTGAAAATGACCAGCATAGCCCAACCTAGGGACAGTAATTTGCTACCACTTCTGAGGACAGTGCTGAGGAAAGAGGCCAGAAACGTGTGACTGAATGAATAACACACCTCCTCTCTGGGGGGTACCCAATCTGGGACACAACTTGGCCTTGAGGTTCCCTCTGACCGTTTTAGACTTTTTTTTTTCTATTCATAGGTGTATGCACAGGGAATGTAGAGGGTGGGTAGGCCAATAACAGCACAGTCCTGGATTCTGGCTCCTTATCTCTGGAAAGAATATTAAGTTGTTTTATCCACTCGGGTATCTTTCACCACTAGTTAACACAGAGGCATCCTTTTGAACACCACTGAGCAAAGGACACTGAGCTCCACACAGGTTAATTAATACATTCAAGATACTATTGCTTGGTTATTTTTTGTAGCCAAGTTGGCTGGAAAATGACATTTTCAGAGTAAATGCACCATTCCTTAGAGAAAAGCACACAGTTCTCCTGTAGGGAACAGTGAGGAAGAGGCTGTGTCAGCTGAGAAAAGCATTACCCACAGATCTGACATAGAGGTCAGACCCATGCAGACTGTCCAGGAATGGTAGCTATTCTCTTAAGTCTGATTTTCTTCCCCATTCTAAGATGAGAGTTAGAGCTGCTATTCCAAAAGCCTGCTCATTTTCTTCATGACATTTACCATTAATATCATGGTATTTGTATGTTTACTCACTTGTTTTCTGTCTTTGCCATTAGAATATAAAGCTCATGAGGGGGTTGGGCCTCATCTTCTCGTTCACTATCAAACCCAGAGTGCCCAACACACATGTGCTTGATAAATGTTTGCTGAAAATGTATTTTAATAAAGGAGCAAATAAATGTTTCGTCTCCTTGTCTACCTCCATTTAAATTATCTGTATCTTCTTCCCTCAGTTCTTGGTCAGAGACACTTGCTGACTGAGATATTAACATTTGCAAATAAGGTCACCCCACCCTCGTATTATATTTGACCCCTGGCAACCTTGATCTAAGGGAACAGTGTAATGTGAAAATGTAGTGGCAAGGTGATAGAGGAGACACTGCCCTGTGTATAGCACAGAAGGTCATGGGAAGAGAAGGGAGGAAGATCAGAACCTATTTTATTGCCATTTCAGTCAACTCTGGTGAGGGTTAGGGGAACTCCTCTGGACTGGTGAACTTCAGCTTATGGATGTGCCCTCTGGCTAAACAGACTGATTATCAAGTTTAGTTTAATACGGGTAATAGGAACGTGAACCCCTAAACTGGCTTTAGGGTCCCTCTTATTCTTCCAAATGCTCTCAGTTGCTGTCCATTTCCTGGGTTCTCTGTGGAACACATCTCAGTGTTCTCCCTACATATCTGAGTTTGCTTCTTCAACTGGGAAAAAGTAATTTCAATATTTTTGCTAAATGAGGAATATTTTAGGATGCAATGATAATTAAGTGTTGAAAATGTCGTGGCTCACTTAACACCAAGGGGAAAATAAAGAACTTTTAATTCAACCACAACTCTAACAGAATCAGAACTTAACAGTTAGAAATGCCAAGTACCCAGTATATAACCAAGTTGTAAAGACTGTGATTATCAACTGGGGAAATTGGGAGGTATTATTTCAGCCACCTCAGTGTGCCCATGTCTGCAAGTGCACAGAAAACATTTCTAATTATAGGGGCTTGACTATGGGCCATAAGCTCAGAATGAAGTGAGGTTCTAACACTATTACAAATTTCCATGTGGTGAAAGCAATTACTATGAGATTCCACAGACCAGAAAAAGAGACCTAGGTTCAAGCATAAAATTCTTTTCTAATCTTGAAAAGCATAAGATTTTGACACAATTGCTACAGTGAAATGAGCATGTGGGACAAATTATGACAGCAAAGAAAGCCATTTAAAGCCTCTCAAATAGCAACGATTTGATTACACTGGGTCATGTCCACCATACTGATAATGACAAATGTTCCCTCTTTCTCCCTGTAATGGAGAAGGTCTACACAGCTCTTAGAGTTGTCCCTTGATAATAGCAAAATAATGGGAGTTCTATTACACTAATCTGTGCCCAGCTCTTCAGCCAATATTAAACTTGGGCTTCAAGGGCATTATACCCATTGAAAACAATGCCCAAGATCTCAGGAAAATTTCTGACAAATACAGACATCCCACAAACACGGAAGATGGCCTTTGATTTGTTTACAGGAGGGCATTTACTGGGAGCCTACTGTGTGCATACTAATTATGCTTGCTAAGTGCTAGGGAAAGAAAGATGAACTCACCATGGTGCCTGCCTTCATAATTTTATGAAAGGGACAAAGACATCCACAAATAACTATAAGACAAGGGCTCTAATAGAGGATTATACATAGTGCAATGGAAACAGATGAGGAAACTTAATGGGGAATTTCACCTTACAAGATGAATCCCCAATCAAATAAAGCACGCAAGTGGAGGGGGTTATGAGAGGTGGCTTCTTCTAAGCAAAGCAAAAAATGGAGGTATGTGTACCTGGGAAATCCAGTAGCAGCAGGTGTGTGGCAGGGCTAAAGGAGAGGAATGTAGGATCAAGGGTGGAAAAGTAGGTTCCACTAAACTTTGAGAGGTCATGCAAGATAAGGAACATTAATTTGGATTCTTTAATAAACAGATGAAGAGGGAAGTTAGCAGTGGAAGCTGTGCTGATTAATCTGTTTGCTTTAAAGCCCTTAATTGTTAAAATTAAAAGTTATTCATGTGTTCTACACACTCAACATTAGCCTTCTGTTTTTGTTTATTCTCTTTTTCTAAGAATTTACTGTTTCATAATATTGTTTAAAAAGTCACATATTTAATCATCGTTAGCCAACATTACTTATATTGTCTTACAATATCAACATAAAGTTGTGATATTAATGTTCATGGTCTATTATTTATTTTTAAGCTAGCCGGTGAGGACCTGGAAAACAGGACTCTCATATATTGCTAGCAGGAATATCAAATGGTACAGCCATGCTTGAAAGATTAACAGTTTCTTATAAAACTAAACATGCACTTACCATATGACCCAGCAATTGTACTCTTGAGCATTTATCTCAGAGGAAAGAAAACTTGTTTGCACAAAAATCTATGCAGAAATATTCATCCTAACTTTATCTGTAATAGCTCCAAACTAAAAACAACCCAAATGTCCTCCAACGGGTTTATGGTTAAACCAACAGTAGTACATCCACACCATGGAATACTATTCAGAAGTAAAAAGGCATGGGCTATTATTACATGGAACAATCTGGGGAGAATTTAAGGAAATTCTACCTAGTGAAAAAAAATGCCCATTTCAAAAGGTTACCTACTATATAATTCTATTTATATGGCATTCTTAAAATGACAGAATTAGAAATGGAGAACACATTAGTGGTCACCAGGGGTTGTGGGGAATGGCTAAGGGACAATGGTGTGTTATAAAGGGAGAGCATGAGCAAGTCTTGTGGTGATGAAACATGTCTGCATCTTGATTGTGGGGGTGGTTGCACAATTCAGGTTCTACACCTGATAAAACTGCATGAGACTATACACACGTGCGCGCATGCGCACACACACACACACACACACACACACACACGTAAAACCTGCAAAGTCAGAATTAGTTCTTTGGATTGTACCAATGCCAACTTCCTGGTTTTGGTATTGTTCTATGGTGTTATGCATGAGGTTATCACTGAGGGAAACCAGGTAAAAGGTACATGAAGAGTTCTCTGTACTTTTTTTCTTGCAATTTCCTGGGTTCTCTATTATTTCAAAATAAAAAAATTTTTTTTTAAACCAGCCAGGTCCTCACATTGCCCACTTCAACAGCTATTTTTCAGTCATGTTTGCACTGACTGAAGATGACTGAAAATGACTCTAGGACTCATTCAACATTTGGGATTTTCTTCTTCCTTTTTGAAACTGTGTACTTCTTCATCTTTCATGATGTGGTGTTTTCATGATATCCTTTTGACCAATCTTGATATTCCAAGTCTTTAATGGTTAGTATTTTTGATAAATCTCTATCTCTGGCTCTGTTTTTCTTCTTTCCTATATGTCCTCCATGGATAAACTTGTCTATTTTTACCATTTGCTCTACCATGTCCTGATAGCATGTCACATCTTTTCTCTCTCTGTTCTTAAAACACAGACATTGGCTAATCTTATCTACTTATTTGGTCCTCGCCGACCTCAAACTCTGTCTGAAATCAAAAGCATCTTTCTCCCAGAACAAGAGCTTTTTTTTTTCTTTTTTTCTTTTCTCCTCTATTATTCACCTCAGTAAATGGCAACAAAGTTCTCCAAGACATTTACAACTGAATCTTGGGATATCCTCCATGATCTTTCCTCACCCAATACAGTCGCTCATTTACCATATCCTGACAATTTTACCACCTAAAATCTTCACGAGTTTTCTCTTTATATTTCAGTCATCAGTGCTTGATATCCTCATCTTCTGTTCACAAACAGATCTTTTTATAGTCTTATTACTAGCCAATCACCTTTAAAAAAATGTACATCTAATCCACTACAGACTCAATCTAAAATTCAAAACTAGGGGCGCTTGGGTGGCTCAGTTGGTTGAGCATCCCACTTTTTATTTCAGCTCGGGTCATGGTCCCAGGGTTGTGGGATCCAGCCCCACATCAGGCTCCATGCTAAGAGCAGAGCCTGCTTAAGATGTTCTCTTTCTTCCTCTGCCCTCCCCTACTCACCCTCACACTCTCTTTTTCTCTAAAATAAAAAATTAAAATAAAATTCAAAACTAATTCGTTTTGTCTTTTGATTTTATTAATGAATTATGGTAGTATATTTTTATTTTTTCAAATTCAAATGTATTAATTATTTCCTTAATGGATTATTAATTTGTATCATCCTTATAAAAGTCTTCCCCTTGAAGAATTTTAAATTGTGCATAATCTCTTTGAATACTTTTATGATTTACTTAAAAAATATACATATGTACTAGCTCCACCTGCAGTTTATTATGGTATAAGATATGAGAGTTAGGGATCTAATTCAATTTTTTCTTTTTAAGTGCTGGCCACAGATTAACACCTTTTATTGAACAGGTCATTTTCACTAATTTGAAATGACATATATACTATTGTAAATTCATATATATGTGTGTGTGTTGATATATACACCCATATATATATATACACACAGACATGCATACACACACACACACACACACACACACACATCTTTTTGGTCCTCCTATTTCTACATCCTACCACATTGTTTCAATTACTATAGCTTTAGAATATAATTTACTACTTGTAGAAAAAGTCTCTGTTCTCATGTTCTAAGCAATAAGCAATACCCTGGTTATTCTTAGATATATAAGTGTTCAAGTAAGTTTCAATTTAGTAAAGTGAAAATCTTATTTGGGGACCCCTGGGTGGCTCAATCGGTTGAGTGTCTGACTTCAGCTCAGGTCATGATCTCATGGTTCATGAGATTGAGTCCCATGTTGGGCTCACTGCTGCCAGCTCAGAGCCCACTTCAGATCCTCTGCCCCTCCATTGCATGCATGCTCTCCCTCTCTCAAAAATAAATAAACATTTAAAAAAGGAAAGTCTTATTTGTGTTTATTAATATTAAAGTTAGAAGAAAGAAACATCTTTGTGATTTAAAATATTCCTTTTCAAGAACAGGGTTTGCCTTTTCATTTACCTAAATGAAAATATGCAACAATTGGATATGCTCATATTAGAATTCAAGCTTCATGAGTACAGGACTTTTTGTTTGTTTTGTTCTCTGCTGTGCAGGCAGCATCTAGAACACTGGCTGGCACATAGCAGAAGTTCAATATCTATTTGTTGAAAACCTGAACAAGTGAAAACATGAATGAGTCCATTACTTAGGCAATAGGAAGCCATTATAAATAGTTAAGATATACAAATCATGTAATTAAATGTCTACTTTGGAAAGACTGCTTTGGTGATGGACAACAGGCCAGATTCCAGTAAGGAGAGCACTTAAAGAGACAATTGCTACAATTCAGGATACAGTTCATGAAACCTTTCAAGGGTGGAATCAGCAGGTCTTGATGAGCAATTAGATGCAGAGAATAAGTGAAAAGAAGGCATTAACTAAGGTTGCTATCTTGTGTAATAAATGTGGTAAGAGGTAACAAAGGGAGAGTGCTGAGTTTAGGGTAGAAGAATGAGACAATGAATTCACTTTAGAGCATCCTGAATGTGAGATGCCTAAGGGATATCTAAGAAAAGAGGTACTCTTTGGAGCTCAGTGGCAGACAGGAAATTAAATCCAGGTCTGTATGTTAGCAAAGCCATCTTCTTAAACATTATTTCATATTATATCATTCTATTAAGTAAACATTAACTCCTCTTCTGAAAAACAGATAAGAAAAATGGGATTTTTAGTGGAAACATTCTTGGAATAGGCTTAAATATACTGTACAAGTATACAATATAGTGTATGCTGTTCAAGGTGAATTCAGAATGGTACAGTCTTCTGCTGGGTCCTTAAGTATTTCATGGAAGGACAAACACTGAAGAACAGTATGTGTATGCATTAGAGTTGCAGCATGAATACAAAGCATCACAAACATGTGAAAATATGTGTATGTATTAAGTATGTATATAAATATGTGTGCATATGTGCAGTGTGTATATATACACACTGCACATATACACACATTAAATAAAGGTATCAGAGTATTAAAGGATGAATCTGTACGAAGTTAGTTAGGGTGTGGCAGAAGAGATGACACGATTGTTTCAGCCATTTAAGAACTTAGCCAACTAGGGGCGCCTGGGTGGCTCAGTCAGTTAAGCGTCCGACTTCGGCTCAGGTCATGATCTCGCGGTCCGTGAGTTCGAGCCCCGCGTCGGGCTCTGTGCTGACAGCTCAGAGCCTGGAGCCTGTTTCCGATTCTGTGTCTCCCTCTCTCTCTGCCCCTCCCCCGTTCATGCTCTGTCTCTCTCTGTCTCAAAAATAAATAAATGTTAAAAAAAAAATTTAAGAACTTAGCCAACCAGAAATTCCATGTGTAAAAAATTCTTCAAAAGACAATCAGGCCTTTTTATATTTGGCTACTGTCTCAACATCATCAAATAGGCACCTAATGAAGTCCCAATATAATAGTTCAAATGTCTCTATAAAATGGTGAGTACGGATAGAACAGTCCCTCATCTTGATAATTTATCTTGATTGTCCTACTTACTGATTTTTCTGTTTATTTTCCCTGAACACTTCGACCCAGCCCCTGGAAGGTGACCTTTCTGGATACGATGGTTGGCTTCCACCACACCAGAATACCACACTTTCATATTTATGACTTAGGGCATAATATTTGCTCACTTCGAGCTTTAATATCCTTATTTGTAAAATAATGGTAACACAATTCCTAGGACCACTGTGAGAATCAAACAAAAGAACACATATGGAATGCTTTCTAAATGAAGTGCTCTAAATTTAAAAAGAATAACCATTTTATAGTCTTTTTCTGCTTCCAACAGACTTAGTTGCCCACAACTCCTGATATGATAACAACTTTATCCTTGAAAAGCAATTTTTTATTCCCTAAATATTGCCACATATGATAAAAAAGGTTAATATCTTTGCTAAACAAATGGGTCTTCTAAGTTCATATGAAAAAGATAAACATGTCAATAAGAAAGTGGCAAGGAACATGATCAATAACTAAAAAAAAATATTACTAGCAATAGCCACATGAAAAAACTGCTCAATGTGAGACAATTACTTGTGTGGAAGATGCAGGTAGGGGCCATCACTCTGCAGAATAAACAGTCTCTCTGAGGCTGCCATCTGGATCTCCAGTGCCAGTGACTATGCTCCTTACTTTTAAGATACCAGCATCTTCCTTCATCTCTGCAATATTATTCTCCATAAAGTCACAGGGGGTATGGCATCCTCTAAGAGGGGCCTGTGTTACTGGATCTCCCTTCAATTCAGCAATTATTTATTGAGCCAAGAACCAGGCACTAAGATCTTAGGAGAGATCCAATTACAGGGAAAGCCATCTCTAGCACAAGAAACAAAAACTAACAGGTGACAGGAACATTTATGGCTCCAATACACTTCACTCACTTAAATGTGCAGCCTTAGGCATGGCTCAAAGTCTCTCAGTCTCCATTTTCTCATTTATAAACTGGGGTTAACAACAGTACCTTACTCATGAGGCTGTTATAAAAATTAACTGAAATAATGTATATAAAGTATTTAGCATAGCATCTGGCAGATGACGAGCTTTCAATAAATGTTAGCTCTTGTCTTGAATATTATTAAGTTCTATAACAAAATTGCATGTTATTATGAGTAATAGATTCTATAATAGACAGATGCATAGTATTATGAGAGTATATGGGAGGAAGATTTTAATCCTAATTGAAGAATGGGAGGAGGGGTATGGATCTGGAAATATCTCATGAAAGAGATCAAAGTTGAAACAGGCTGTGAGGGCAAGAATTCAACAAGGAAAACTAGAGGGGCAGGGGCCTACTCTAGACCACAGGAGCAGAAGGCAGAAAGTCCAGGGCATTTCCAAGAAACTGCAAGAAGAGGAATGTCTAAGGTGATGGCCACATGTGGGGCACAAGCATGTGGTCCACTGGTATGTTATTACTATTCCCTGAAGGGTGCCATAGCCAATTAGCCCTACCAGTGGTATCCCAAAACATCTCAGCTCCTGTAACTGACTCAGAGGGGTTACTTGGTAGGTAAGAAGAATGACTCTTTCCCAGCTCTACCTTCTGAGGTGTAGACTAGGTTCTGGAGAGAAGAAATCTGCTATTAATAGCTAACACTGATTAAGTATTAACTCTCTCCCAGGTACTAAACACTTCACATGCATGATCTGATTTAGTTTTCTCAACCATCCTACATGGTGGATACTAGTATCCTTGTTTGCAGTTGGGTAATTAAGGGTATGAAAATATGAAGTGACTTGTCTAAGTTCACAAAGATGACAAGTAATAGAGATGGGATTCAAACCCAGATATACTGTTTACAGTGTCCATATTTTACTACTAAACTACACCTATTGTACAGAGGAAGAAAGCACTCTGGACAGAGAGCCAGAGAACCTAGGTTCCAGTCAAGATCCTCCACTAAATAGCTGACTATAACTTGGGCAAGTTGCTTCACTTTCTATTCACGTTTCCTCGATAGTAACACAGAGGCCACTTATAGTCTCTTACAGTCCCTTCTACCTCAAATAATTTTTATCCCAATCTAAGATACAACTCTGACAACTGATATACGAAACAGTGTCTTGGGGAAATGCAGATGTTCCCAACAAGCTCTCATAGCTTTATATGTGACCTTCATGGTCACACAACTCATCCAAGAAAGGGTCCTTGTAGTCAAGGGAGGGACTTCGAACACTACTCTGGTGATTACTGGTGTTGAACATAAAATCTCTGTCTGCAGGGCCAGAAAGTTCTACATGTCTTGCCAGCCACCAAAGACCCCTTCATTTCCATCAAGTTGTGCTGTTCTGTATGCCAGCTAATTTCCTTCCAAAAAGGACATTTACCATATGCAGGATGTGTTTAACAGCATAGGTGTTTGGCCATGGCAGCTCTCATTTCCAAATTCTGAACCTGCTGCCTAACAGCTTTGTGAGCTTAGGCAAATTACCAAACTTCCCTCTTGGTTACCCTATTCATAAAAGAAGATAGTAATACCTTATAGGGTCATGGTGAGGATTAAATGAAACAATGTGTGTCATGGCATTGGTGTAATTTTCAATGTATAGCACAATCTCAAAAAATTACAGCTTAAAAAAATCAACCTGAAACAAGCCCTATATTACTGCTGTAAACTAGCCAACAGGTGTAAAGTATGTTATGCTTTCTCCAACTCAACAGATCTAAAACCTATCCTCCTTCCCTCAAAACCTCTTTGTCCTGTGTTCTCCCCTAGCCGCATAGTGGCTCAATTCAGAAATCTAGAAGCAGTCCAAGAGACTTCCCTCTTATTTTTACCCCCAGTCCACACTCAGACACACCCAAACAGTCACCAAGACATGCACATGCTGTCTAACCAACACCTCTTGGATCTGGCCCATCCTGTCCATTGCCACACCACTGGGTTGCTTTGGGCCTCACTGCTTCTTCTGCTTTGCTCCTAAAGTGTCTCCCTGTCTTCAGTCTGGTTTCTGTAAATAATTTCTTCAGGATGATCATCTTTTTTTTTTTTAACTTATTTTTTTAAATTTACATCTAAGTTAGTTAGCAAACAGTACAATGATATCAGGAGTAGATTCCTTAAAGCCCCTTACCCATTTAGCCCATCCCCGCTCCCACAACCCCTCCAGTAACCCTTTGTTTGTTCTCTGTATTTAAGAGTCTCTTGTGTTTTGTCCCCCTCCCTGTTTTTACATTATTTTTGATTCCCTTCCCTTATGTTCAGGATGATCATCTTTGATTGTAAACTGGTCATCTTCCCTGCTTAAAACTTGAGAACCTCCCAAGAGCTTCCGGAATCAGATTTAAACTCATTACCTTAACCCATATAATGAGTCCTTCATGATGAGCCTCTGCCTTTGCCTCTAGTTTCATGTTCTCTACTTTTCCTGACTTGATTCATTCAAGTTACTCAGAATATACCTTTTATACCTTCTTGACTACTAACCTGCTGGGATGTCCTCCCTTTTGCTTCTAGTCAACCATTACTCATTCTTTCCACAAACGTATGGCCAACTCATCTTTGACAAAGCAGGAAAGAACATCCAATGGAAAAAGACAGCCTCTTTAACAAATGGTGCTGGGAGAACTGGACAGCAACATGCAGAAGGTTGAAACTAGACCATTTTCTCACACCATTCACAAAAATTAACTCAAAATGGATAAAGGACCTGAATGTGAGACAGGAAACCATCAAAACCTTAGAGGAGAAAGCAGGAAAAGACCTCTCTGACCTCAGCCGTAGCAATCTCTTACTCGACACATCCCCAAAGGCAAGTGAATTAAAAGCAAAAGTGAATTACTGGGACCTTATGAAGATAAAAAGCTTCTGCACAGCAAAGGAAACAACCAGCAAAACTAAAAGGCAACCAACTGAATGGGAAAAGATATTCGCAAATGACATATCGGACAAAGGGCTAGTATCCAAAATCTATAAAGAGCTCACCAAACTCCACACCCGAAAAACAAATAACCCAGTGAAGAAATGGGCAGAAAACATGAATAGACACTTCTCTAAAGAAGACATCCAGATGGCCAACAGGCACATGAAAAGATGTTCAATGTCGCTCCTTATCAGGGAAATACAAATCAAAACCACACTCAGATATCACCTCACACCAGTCAGAGTGGCCAAAATGAACAAATCAGGAGACTATAGATGCTGGAGAGGATGTGGAGAAACAGGAACCCTCTTGCAGTGTTGGTGGGAATGCAAATTGGTGCAGCCGCTCTGGAAAGCAGTGTGGAGGTTCCTCAGAAAATTAAAAATAGACCTACCCTATGACCCAGCAATAGCACTGCTAGGAATTTATCCAAGGGATACAGGAGTACTGATGCATAGGGACACTTGTACCCCAATGTTTATAGCAGCACTCTCAACAATAGCCAAATTATGGAAAGAGCCGAAATGTCCATCAACTGATGAATGGATAAAGAAATTGTGGTTTATATACACAATGGAATACTACGTGGCAATGAGAAAAAATGAAATATGGCCTTTTGTAGCAACGTGGATGGAACTGGAGAGTGTGATGGTAAGTGAAATAAGCCATACAGAGAAAGACAGATACCATATGTTTTCACTTTTATGTGGATCCTGAGAAACTTAACAGAAACCCATGGGGGAGGGGAAGGAAAAAAAAAAAAGAGGTTAGAGTGGGAGAGAGCCAAAGCATAAGAGACTGTTAAAAACTGAGAACAAACTGAGGGATGATGGGGGGTGGGAGGGAGGGGAGGGTGGGTGATGGGTATTGAGGAGGGCACCTTTTGGGATGAGCACTGGGTGTTGTATGGAAACCAATTTGACAATAAGTTTCATATATTTAAAAAAATAAATAAATAAACTACGTCTCAATGGCAATTTCTTCACTTGGCCTTGACTGATCTTTGCCTCTTCTAATCTAAATGCTTTCCCTGTGCTGTCTCTCTACTTAGACTACAAGCTCCTTGAGGGTAACAGCTCTCTGTCCTTGTTTGATAGATCCTCGGCCCCTAGAAGCAGGTGATGTACAGCAAGAACTCAGTAACATTAGCTGCATGAATAATTGAATTTCTATGATTGATTCCAGTGTCTGAATCCCGGCAGGAAAATTACCGTATAGTTCACCTACACACAAGTCAGGTCTGGGAGATACTGAGGTGCCATCTTCTAATATCCAAAGAGAAGCAATGACAGGTGATTCAGGAGATCCAAAGTTTAATATTGAAGATACACTTTTTGGTCTCTTCCTTCTGGACAGGACCTAAGTCCTATTCAATTTTGTATCCTCAGTTATGCCTTGCAAGATAGTAGGTGCTCAAAATATGTGACATCTACAAATCTTAAAAAAATATATGGTATATATATTAAATGAATTGCTTTGGATAGGGCTAAAACCCTGGATCTGTTTGAATTTAGATTCCATTAACATATATTTTAAATTATTTCCTTAATCAATCTACAATCTCCTTATTTTATCTTTGTGATCTCAGTCTAGCAAAGTGTCTTGTGTATAGTAAATACTCAATAAGCATTTGCTGAATTGCACTTAATTCTCAAACCCACTCAGCAAATGAGTTGGTGGCAGGACAGACAGACAGCTGTGACCATGCTTGTTATGGGAGCCATTCCACTCACTCAAGAGATGGAACCAGAAGAATTCCTCCTCTAATAGGGAAAGTTCACCACTCCCCATTAGTACTTAGGGCAAGAGGATCTGGACAGTGGGTCTTGGCATTTTATACCCTGTATGTACCCCTGTGTACATGAAGACCAGTGTATGTGAATAAGTGTGTGCGTGAATGCATGTGCAGATTAAAACTCACACTAAAGTCTGTATGGACAGGATACTCTAGGCTAACCCTCAGCAGCCTTTCTCTAGTTGTGCCATGTTGTCAATATTCCTGGATGGAGGCCACATGATACGTTCAAAAACACATGGAAGCAAAGATGCTTTGAAAACTATGAACGCTTTACATACATGAAGTTTCCAATTGCTTCCGGTGTGCATTTGTAAGCATCTCTGGCCTGGCTGTCCCTGTCCCAGTTTGGAGACAGCACAACTGCTCCCCAAAGCCTACCTTCCTCCCTCCAGAAGCCCTGGGAGCAGTGGATAGAGGCAATGGGCTAGCTTAGGGCCATTTTCTGTTTGTGTGCGCCTTCTGCCCTGTAGTCCTGTGCTTATGCAGTTCTGGTTTGTTTCCATGGAGACAGGAAGCTCTGCTTCTCTTCAAGCCTAAGCTAATGGTTTTCATCAAATCCCATTTCCTCTGAGACAAGTAAAAACACTGCAACGCTTCTATCTATACTTCTTCTTTAAATACACCGAAGGTGACCAACTTACCTCACAGCCCTCCTTTCACTGAGTCCCATGCCTCTGAGATGGGTGGCTCAGTTACTTGCACACTTCGTATCCAGTGAGTCATGAGACTGGCATAGGCTGCCTGCCCCCTCTCGCTCAGACTCATCTCGTCACTTGCCCAACATAGGGGCTCTTCCTTCCACTGTCTTCTTTCTCTGCTTTAGGAAAGCCTTCTCATGTAACATTCAAACTGCCTTCAGGTCACTGGGAACATGTCCCCTGGAAATAAAATCTCCAGAGCTTTCCTCTAGCTTTCAAGTGCAACTCCCAACCAACTGCTTACTCAAAAGAGAAAGTCTACATCCCCTCCAGAGGCATGTGAGAACCAGACCAAGCAGAAGAGAGCATCCTTGGCCCTCTGTACACAGAACTAGCTACTGCTAAACCCTCTGCAGACACTGGTAAAACTCCATATGTGTTGAGCATCAGAATGTGAAAAAGAAACAGGGACAGAAATATTTCACTCCCAGCCTGTAAGGCCCCTATTGTTAACACTCTTTTAAATGTCAGAATTTATTTACACCAGCTGTTCCCAGCTGCTGTTTTCACTTCCTAGGCTACTCCAGAAGTGCTAAGGAGACATATGCCATCCCGGGTCTGTTTCATCTCCCAACCTGAGGAGGCTGTCTCCCCATCAGAGGGGAGCTGATGATCTCACAGCCTGTTCACACAAAATATCACAGGCTCCTACTCAGATGATAGCCACCTTGACCTAACAGGTGGAGAAAATGAATGTCAGTATTATCAAAGGACATAAGAGCTAATGGCTACTCGATGCCAGACCCTGGGCTAGGTCTCTGTCAATGAAAGACATTACTATTCCATTTTACAGAGAAGGAGGTGAGCTCAGAGTAATTTATCCAAATGCACAATGCTGGTAAGTGGCAAGATTAGGGTCTCACTCATGACTGTCACATGCCAAAAGATCACGCTTCCACCAATGTGCCACCCTTTCCCATCCAGAGAAGGATGTAGGAGAACTAAAAGAAACAACTCCAAACCAGAGATGGTCTATCAGATTGGATACAGTTAGACATAGAAATTGTCCTGGAGGGAAGTGCTCTGTCCTAGTTCTAGCTCTGTTAAAGTATGTCTTGAACCCATATAGAAGCCTTATTTGGAACATGGTTGATTTGTTCACATAGCATCTATTTCCCTCCCTCTTCAAATAGTAAGAACAGGGCTTGAATTTTCTAAATTAACCATGGACACACTTTGGAAACAAGTAGGGATAAAGAACATCCACTAAGATTACATAAATAAGAGATTATCCCCTCTGCATAAATACATGACAAATGAAGTCTATGGTCAAGCTCCTTCCATACGTAGTCATTGAGAGATAGTATCTGAGTTGTAGGTACAGGCAATATGGAGCAAATGACCTAGAGCAGTGCTTGGACATAAAGGATGTCAATAAATGCTCACTGAATGAGTAAATATATAAGAAGTCCCATTACATCTTATGACTTTCCACTCAAGATGCACAGTATTAAGAATGTCTTCACAGTGCTTCCTGCTTTTATTTCATAACCATTTCACAAGTCACCACAGGCTCTCAATACCACATACTTGGACTAGTATGGTCATTTCCTCCTTAATCCTAGTGAATCTGGTCTCTCTCCATGTCAATGCTTCCCCCACTGATGCTAGATGAATGGTCTTATATATTCCTTTCACCCCACACTTTTCTGTATATGCAGTAATTTTACTGCATATACAGGTATGCACATTTTTTCTCAAGGTATGCACATTGACTTTTAAACTCAAATATTTTTTAAAAACTTATCATGAAGAGATAGCCATCTACTGCCACACCTCTCCCCACCCCTGACTCTCACTCCCCAGAAACCATCATTTGTAAGTTGTACCTGTATTTTTTTCTAGTATCCTTTTTAAATTTTTAAATATTATACCTCCATAATTGATATTTCTTTATCTTTAAAAATTTTAATGTTTGTTTACTTTTGTGAGAGAGACAGAGGAAGAGTGGGGGAGGGGCAGAGAGAGAGAGAGACAGACAGACAGAATCTGAAGCAGGATCCAGGCTCTGATCTGTCTGAACAGAGCCCAATGTGGGGCTTGAACCCACAAACTGCAAGATTATGACTTGAGGCAAAGTTGGTCACTTAACCGACTGAGCCACGCAGGCACCCCTATTTTTCAATTTAGGATACTGCTTAAAGACTTTCTCACTATGGAACCTAAGATTTTAGTCTTTGACATTCCCTTCCCCTCCCCTTATTTATCTTCCCCCATCCTCTCAAGGCAATTATAACACCATACGGGGTCATTTCACAATCCATTAAGGCTCAACTACACACAAAACTAACTTACTATGCTTACATGTCTCTAATGGTAACCCTTTTGTATTTTGTGGAGTTGCTCAGATGGAGGTGTGTGCATATAAATACATATATGAATATTTTTATACACAATTCAAACATTTATATATATACACATATATATAAATTATATATTCATATATATAATCTTCACAAAACCTTTGAACTTTTCTGAATACAATGTACATCAGGGAATAACTTGCTTAATTCTTTCCTTAAAGATATCATTCTTAAGCTCTCTGTCATCCTATCCAAATCTGAATTTGCTGCTCTCTAGGTCTTCTGACAGTTATCATTGTAGACTTCCCTTCATAATCATCCTGGAATCCCCTTTGCCTGTTTTCTCTATTGAATCCCTTGTTTGCATGAATATCATGTCCTTCTCTTTCTTCAATTAATTCTTTATTTTTAGAGATTCACATTCTCCAGTAACTTCTTCAGAAAGACAGTCTCAAAATACTGCCATTCTATTCTCAGAAATTATTGCTATTTTGGCTGGGTATAGATTTCTATCTTGGAAATTTTTTTCCTTCAGAAATATTTAGGAACTTCTCTGTTCAATTCTAACTTTAAGTATCATTGAGAAGCCCAAAGCCACCCTAACTCCTGATTCTTTGTTGTTAAAATATATTGCCTTCCCAATAACCAGAAGCTTTTGGAATATTATCTTTATTCAGATGTTCTGAAATTTTATGATGATTTATCTTGGTGTGTGGTCTCTTTTCATTAGTTGCGTCAAATGCTCAGTGGGCATTTTTATTATTAATTAATTAAATTAATTTGTTCCCTTTTATATCCATACCCTCTTCCCATATTTCTGCTATACAAACTGCTCTTACAATAGACAGTTTCCTCTGCTATCTGAAAGTTTACTTTACACCACTTCACTTTCATGAAAAACCCACATTCGTACATATTTTTGATAACTGAAAAAAAAATCCAAAGAGCATTTTTGCTTTTACAAAATGGTAATTGTTTCTTTGTTTTACACCACATTGGTATATGAAAGTTTTCACAAGAATGCTCTACTTTCAAATAAACACCAAAAAAAATCTGATTAAAAAATCGAGAGGACCTGAATAGACATTTTTTCCAGAGACAATGTACAGATGGCCAACAGTCACAAAGATGCTCAACATCACTAATCAAAGAAATGAAAGTCAAAACCATAATTAGGTATCATACCACACCAGTCAGAATGGCTAGTAGCAAAAAGGATAAGAAGTTAAGTGTTAGCAAGGAGAAAAGTGAACCCTTGTGTACTGTTGGTAGGAATGTAAGTTGGTTCAACCACTGTGGTACATAATATGGAGCTTCCTCAGAAATTTAAAAACAGAAACACCATATGATCCATTAATTCCACTACCAGATATTTACCCAAAAAAAATGAAAACACTAATTTGAAAAGATATAAGCACCCCTATGTTATTGCAGCACTATTTACAACAGCCAGGATATGGAAGTAACTCAAGTGTCCATCCACAGGGAAATGGATAAAGAATATGTGGCATACATAGACAATGGAATATTACTAAGTTATAAAAAAGAATGGGGTCTTGCCACTTGTGACAACATGGATGGACATAGGGTATATTATGTGAAGTGAAATAAGAGAAAGAAAAACGCCACATGATTTCACTTATATGTGAAATATAAAAAAACAAAACAAATGAAAAAACAAACAAAAACCAGATTCTTAAATATAGACAACTCGTGGTTGTCAGAGAGGGGAAGTAAGCGGGGTGGGGGGTGCAAAACAGATAAAAAGATTAAGAGTTACACATTTTCAGTTATAAAACAAGTAAGTCATGAAGCCAAATAGTACAGCAAAGGGAATATAATCAATTATATTGTAATAATGTTGTATGGTGACTACACTTATCATAGTAAGTGCCAAGTAATGTATAGAATTATTGAATCAATAGACTGTACCTCTGAAACTACTTTAAAATTTTATGTTAAAGGGGGCATCTGGGTGGCTCAGTCAGTTAAGTGTCCGACTTCGGCTCAGGTCATTATCTCATGGCTTGTGGGTTCGAGCTCTGTGTCGGGCTCTGTGCTGATAGCCCAGAGCTTGGAGCCCACTTAGGATTCTGTGTCTCCCTCTCTCTCTGCCCCTCCCCTGCTCACACTCTGTCTCTCTCTCCTCCAAAATTAAATAAACTTAAAAAAAAAAACAAAAAATGCTCTACTTTCAAGAGAAACTTGTACTCAATGTACACTTTTTATTGAATGCATTCTTATAATCTATGTATTTTGTATGTATTTTTACATGCATTATACTATACTATTTCTTGTTTTCACTAAATTTTATGCTTTTAAGATACTCTATGTTGTCGTGTGTACATAGTATTTGTTGCTCCTAACTGCTGCATAGTATGTCATGGGATGCATCCCACAGTTGACCCATGTACTTTACCAACTGTGGACGCCCAGGTTCTCTCCAACTTCCCATCACCAAAAACTAATGCTGGAAAGAATATCCTTGTGCATGTTTCAACAGACTTTTACTCTGGCAATGTGTGTTTACTGATTCTGGAAACATTTTTAGTATTTTTACTTGTAAGTTTCTCCCTGCCCTCTTCCCTGTTCTCTTTATGGACTCTTATAAGTTGAATGTTGGACTAACCCTCTGATTTTTAAAAAAATTTTTGTTCTATTTTCTAGGTGATTTCATTAATCTTGTATTCCAACCATTTACTCCTCATTATTTTCATTACATATTTATATTTTTTTACATTAATTCATGTTGCATTAATGAAATTTTACATTATTTATTTTACATTAATTTCCAAGGGCTCTTCTTAACTGCTAAATGTTCTCCTTTTTTTATTTTTTATTTTGTGATTAAAATTATTTCTCTTTGACCTCTGCTAATATCAATTACACTTTTTAAGAGTTATCTTTTGTACCCTCCATCATTCATATTCCCTCAAGTCCTTTTTTTTTTTTTAAGAGAGAGGGAGTGCATGCCAGGGAGAGGGGTAGAGGGAGTGGGGGAGAGAGAGAATCTTAAGCAGGCTCCATGCTCAGCACAGAGCCCAACACTGTACTCAATTTCATGACCTTGGGATCATGACTGAAACTGAAATCAAGAGTCAGATGCTCAACTGACTAACCAGGCGCCCCCTCAAGTTCCTTTTTTCTGTATATTATTTTGTTTTTGTCTTTTGTTTTGGATATCTTTTTCCAATGCTGATGATCCCTACTCTGCCTTAATATTTAAGAGCAGTGTCACAAAAGCTTATTAGAAACTCTTGTGTGGATGGCTGGAGCTTGTAGAATGATAAGTGTAATGGGTTGAATGACCCTGCAAAAAAATGTATGGCCACATCCTAATTCCTGTATCCTATGAATGTTACCTTATTTGGGAAAAAAGTCCTTGCAGATGTAATTAAGTTAAGGGTCTTGAGAAACCCTAAACCCAATGACAAATGTCCTCATAAGAAAGAGGCCCAGGGAGATTTTAGACAAAAGACAAGGAGGCAATGTGACCACAGAGGCAGAGACCAGGGTGATGTAGCCACTAGCCAAGGAATACTTGGGAGTCACCAGTGACTGGAAAAGGAAGGAAATAAATTCACCCCTAGAGCCCTTAGAGGAAGTAAGACCCTGCCATATTTTGGACCTCTAGCATCCAGAACTGTGAGAGAATTAATTTTATTCACAGTGTGAAGCCACCTAGTTGTGTTCATTTGTTGTGGCAGCCACAGGAAACTAATATGAGCCTCACTGAGGGCAATGGGTGGGAACCGTTTCTCTGGCCATCCTCAGGTATCAGTACACATAACATTCTTCTCTTAAGATGGATGGTTTCCCCACAGAGGAACCCTACTAACCCTTACCATACCAGATTGATCCACTTCTGAGAGTTAAGAGTAGGCAGATGTGGTCTGGAAGCATGACATTCAGTTTGTGGACTTTCATTCCAACATATCAACCCTACCCTCAGAAGCACCTGATGTTACCGTTGCAAATTTTTGATTCAGCCTCTACAGAGATAGTAAGTCTTCTGACTTTGGCTGGGGTGGGGGTTGGACAGGGCAGACACCTGTGAGACTTGTTTGGGGCTAGATATCTAGGGTGTTAGATAGATGGGGATAGAGATCTAGGGTGTTGGATAGATGTCCTCTAAGTGTTCCTTATGAGGACTTTTGACCAATCCTCTTGTTTTTAGTGCCATCCATATTTCATCTCTCAGACATATGTGGTGTCTTGAATTCTGGAGGCTTTCCAGGACTGTGGAAGGTTCGGAAGGAAAATCATTTTGCCTTTTTATTGGTATTCCTCACCAAAGGCAGTTAAACCTCAGCTTTCCCACCACTAGATCAGTTACCATTTACTCTCTGCCTTCAGAAATTTTGTTGACCTCTCTCATCTGTTGTCATTTCCTCTCCCGTTCTGTCACTGTGCCCTTCTTAAATTATTTTTTCCTGTGTTAGTAGAATTACAAGACATGGTGAATTTCATTCAACCTTCTATGTTTAACAGAAGCACCACCTTGTAATTTCCATTTGAAGAACTTATGCTACTCAGAGAAGAAATTAAATTCATTTTTGCTTAGAAAAATGTAAGACCTTCTAAAATCAACCCCTGTTGTAGCTCTGTTTTACACTTTACATTTCCCAAATGCTCTAGGTAAATTAGGCTCATTATAATCCTTTCCTATTGCAAGATGAGTCCCATTTCTTCAATTTTTCTTATGGTGTGGTGCTCTCATTCATGGAATGTTCACTCACATATATCCTATTTTATCCTATTACATATTGTGTGTCCCAAGCAAAATCTCAGTCCTTCATGAAGCAATTCCTAATAATCTCAGACTATATAATAGATTTGTTTTTTGCCCCAAATTATCTGTATCTCATATTAGTCAGTAAAAGAACTCCATTCCCTGTCTAAATGTTTGTGCCCTGTCCCCAAAACACAGTTTTTTATATATATATATATATATATACATATACATATATATATATATATATAATTTTTTATTATATATATAAAATTTATTGTCAAATTGGTTTCCATACAACACCCAGTGCTCATCTCAACAGGTGCCCTCCTCAATGCCCACACCCACTTTCCCCTCTCCCCCACCCCCCATCAACCCTCAGTTCTCAGTATTTAAGAGTCTCTTATGGGGGCGCCTGGGTGGCGCAGTCGGTTAAGCGTCTGGCTTCAGCCAGGTCACGATCTCGCGGTCCGGGAGTTCGAGCCCCGCGTCGGGCTCTGGGCTGATGATGGCTCAGAGCCTGGAGCCTGTTTCTGATTCTGTGTCTCCCTCTCTCTCTGCCCCTCCCCTGTTCATGCTCTGTCTCTGTCCCAAAAATAAATAAACGTTGAAAAAAAAAATTAAAAAAAAAAAAAAAGAGTCTCTTATGGTTTGCCTCCTTCCGTCTCTAACATTTTTGTCCCCTTCCCCTCCCCATTGGTCTTCTGTTAAGTTTCTCAGGATCCACATATGAGTGAAACATATGGTATCTTTCTCTGCCTGACTTATTTCACTTAGCATAACACTCCAGTTCCATCCATGTTAGATAGGAACCATGCCTTAGACTTTATGTGCTCTTTGCTATGCTTACCATGGCTTTAGACACTGAGTACTTGCTGACTGATGTACACTAATCCAAGCTACAAATATGGAATTTGATGTTCAATAAATGATAGAGTAAGAATCTTTGAGGGTAAAACCTCTATCTTATTCAATCTCACATCCCTCACAACTAGCTTGGTGTTGGACAAAGATGATCTATGACTGCTGAATGACTGAATGAAAGGATGTATATGAATCAATGAACTCTCACTGGATACTATATTCAACATTGTACCTGGCTTAAATATTTTTTTTAACTCATAAGGAAAATAAAGATGATTAAACAATGTGCACTACTGCATTTCCAGCATCTCGAATAGCACCTCACACAGGGGCTGCCCTAAAGGGAGGTTAAATGAATAAACTGGCCAGTAGTCCAGAGCATTAGTTTACAGTTGGAAAGAAGTTAAGAGGAGAGAGGAACATCTGGCTTACCCGGAAAGCACTCCCAGAACGAGGTTGAGAACAAAGAAGGATCCAATGATGATGAGGGGGATGAAGTACAGCCAATTCCAGGTGGCTCCTAAGGCATCATTGGTCTGAAAGAAAGAATAACGCTTCCTTAATATTTTACCAAAACCATGTGCCAGAAGAAGGCTTCCATTCCTGAAGTTTCACATATAGGGTGATATAACAAGCACAGAGCAATACAGTTAAACACTTCCCGCTTTATTCCCAGTTTGGTGTTATTGTGGGTTAACTCATATTCTCCCATGTACACAGCACAGGACACTGCATTAGCCTCACACAACGCCCTGAGTAGGAGCGGTCCAACACCCTTACTTAACAGCTAAGATAACTGAACCCAGAGAGGTCAAGTACTTTTCCAAGATCATACAAACAATTGCTGGGTTTTATAGTGTTTAACGAAGTGGGTTCTAAGCTTTTGCAGTCTAAATTGGGCAAATTCTCAAAAATCAGAGGCAAGCTGTGTCCATCTACTCCATGGATGGATGGACAGGACTGCTTGGGAGACATTATTGTCATCCACATCCTGCTCAGTCCTTGACCCTGCACTCTTTCTTTCTTCTATCACAGTCCAATAGTACAGAGCTGGCTCAGGCTTGGGCCCAACAAGGCTCTGGACAGAATAAGGAATAAATCTAGATTTAAAGATCAATCCTTTCCTCTCTCTCTAATCCGAGCACACAGTGAAGTGAAAAATGCTTGGAAATCCATATTCTGGATTCTTATACTACAAGTGAGATTCATGGCCCCTGAATACTTAGAGGCTGAGGGAGGATTACACCACATGGCTTAGCCAAAAGAAGCAACCTTTGGCAGGATGTCTTATTAGGACCTAGGAACCGTTTGGGAGCGTTTTGAAAAGTCTTCTCTAACACTTCAGCCTCTCAACTAAACTTCACCTTGACCCTTCCTCCCCATAATATCAATCCCAAATCTTTCTAAACAGTCTCCTTGAATTGCATTTTATATATGCAGGCTTTTGAAATCCCCCTCCAACCCCACACCAGCCCCTCACATGCAAACTGTAATACCCATTTGAAACAATTAAAAGATATTTTATTCTTAATTCACTGGAGAAACAACGCCATGAAAGTCAAATGCCATGACTAAAATTCACAGGCTAAATTACTAAAATTAAGATCTAAACTCAGAATTTCTGTGACAAAATGCTTCTTATCCCTGTGATTTACCTTTTCCTCTTCTCACTGCTAAGCTTTACAAACATATGTTTGATTCATTGCCCTCATGCTTCTGGTGGTCTCTGAGGACATTCTTTTCTCTCAAATTATCTAATTTTCTTTCTGCCTCCTATTGAAATTTGTCAGTCCACAGAATATAGCTTCCCACTGATCATGGAAGCTATCACTGAACAGTAGAATTTTCCATTAAAAATAGCTTTTAAGACAACCTCTTTCACCAAACTTGTATCTTTTGTCTTGCCCCCACACTGTTCAGAGACGGATGATTGCAAATGAAGCAGAATATAAGTTAAAAACAAACACCCTCTGAATTGTATGGGACAAAAGTGGGGATCTGCCAGTTTCAGTCTGTAAGTTCTAACTCTTTGGTTCAAACAGGTCTGATCAGTTAAATGCAAGCAGGGAACATGTGGGCCAGACCTCAAAGAAAACTGCTCCTGATTATCAGAAAGAAGATGCAGAAGAACTAGTTATCAAGGGCCACAAGGGATTTTAAAGAACATAAGAAGCTGTTTTTTTTTTTTCCAGGACAGTTGAGACATGGTTCTTCCTGTGAGCTTAAGGATAGGATCACAGGATCCATGTATAAATAGCTCTACCTTTATTCATGATTACAAATGCAACATTTTTGTAAAGACTGGTTGGCTCAGAGGGCTCACCAGTGGTGCACCAGAAGTTGGATTGACTATATGGTTTAGCCAGAGTACCCCGCCCCCCCCCCCCCGCCCCCGGCCCCAGCATTCTTTGGCAACAAGGACTAAGTCTGCTCCCAGCACCCAGATCAGGGCTCAGCTGCCAATAAACATTAGTTGGTACCAGCAATGGAAAGGATGAAATTGTGACTGTTAAGGTATCTTTGGTCCCAAGAGTGACTGAGCTACTGTTTGAGGATGGCTAGAGCAATTTCAGTTGGGTGATGATTTGCCAGAGACACTGTAGAGTGAATAACATTTCCCAAAAAGCGTTCTCACTGCTAGTGATCTGCAAGATGTTAATGTGTTCTGTGGAAAATGAGCTTCTGCGACCAAAGAGACTTAGGAAACACAACAGATTATACTTTCCCCTTAGCCTGTGGGAAGACTCATGAAAGGCACATTACTAACTTCAATATCATTTCATACACTTCCTTGATTATGAAACCCCTCTTTTTGAAGAAAATCTATTAACACATGAGGAAATACAGCCTGTGAAATGCAGGGATAAGAAGACTCTTCTCATGAGCCCAAAGTCTAGAACACACTTCCCAGTTCTCCCAGAAAAAAACAATGACAAGGACAGTGTCTCTTTATCCACGTGTTGTGAGAATATTTTGGTTTGGGTTTCACCCACCTTAAGGCAAGAATCTTAACTGTCTGTTCATTTCTATACCTGGCACCTAATGAAGTGTTTGGCACATGGAGTGTGTGTGGTTCAACTACTCAATAAACAACCACAATTTGAATAAGAGAATTCTCGTGTTTAAAATGAATCAAAAAAAAAAAAAACCCACAAAACTTTCATTCTGATGGTCTCCTTTCAAGCTTTGTCTGAATTGTTTTTTTTAAGAAAAACTGTCCTCCACTATGGCATTGGGAACTGTCTGATGAGAAGAAGAGGAGGAAGGGGAAGAGAAAGAGAAAGACTAGGAGGACACCAAGGCCAGGGGCACTATCCCCTGAGGGAATTATTACAGATGACTGACAGCTTAAAAGGTTCTTCTGGAGAAAGCAGCTTGACAGCGCCCTGAGATTATTCACAAACCTTTTAATAGACTTTCCGCACCCTCTCTACACCTTTCTCCTCTCCCTTGGGTTTCCTCCCATTTCTTCCCCTCCCATCTTTCCCCACCAGGAGGCCTCACCCTCATCTCACATGCCCTTCAGTGGATCAATGACAAATCCAGCAGGACAAGGGGACATAGCTCAGCAGGAAGTGGGCAAAGGACTTCCCATTTTCCTCCCCCACAATGACATGGTTCTTTCTGATGCTAATTAGAACTCCAATCTCCTTCTGATTCATTATTAAAACCTTAAAATTATCCAGTGGAGGAGAGACAACTACTAAAGTGTCTTTTGAGATTGAAAAAGAAGAAAGTAATCGACAACTCTCAAGTGAGCAAAAGCCCCGAAACCATGTGAGGCGGGAGTCAGGAACACCAAGGAGAAAGTTGCCAGTGTAATAACCTCAGAGCTATGAGTGTGTTTTCTCTCAGGTGTCCCTGTGCCTGTGTCACAGTAGGAGGGGGAAGAGAGGAAGGCTGCCTAGGTGAGAAGCTCTCTCTCTCTTTCATCCTTTCTCCAAACTCCTCTGCTTCCATGACTCTGACAAGCTGCTTGCATGCGGGATCATCACACTCTACTTACCCTGGTGACTCTTCCTTCAGGAACAGAGGATGACGGCCATGCTAAATGTTCTGAGCAAGATGCTGGGGAAGGAGACCCACAGCCTTCTGAACATGTTCCACTAGATTCTGGCCCAAGAGTCTCACAGTAGAACCTTCCCTGCCCAGACCGCTGCTGTGGAGCAGCTAAGTAAGTATAAACCAGGCTCCTCCCTGCAAAGAAGGCTGCACAAGGAGTGCCAGCCTCTTCATTCCCCACCATTCATGGAACACCTACTCTTTGTCAGCCATTACAGAACAGTGTTTTTCTTTGGGGCAATGTCCTCTTACTTAAGGCACTGATTCTCCTCCCGCCCAACCCAGCCAAGCCCCTAGACTGGCAGGCTGACTGCTGTCTTTCTCACCTGCTGATTCCCCAAGTGACACACACATGTACACGTGCGCATGATGGGGGTAATGACAGACAGAGAAAGCAGTCGGGGGTGGCAGCCCGCCTGCACAGGGTGTGCTCAGCGGGTACCAGTCCTGACACCGTGAAATGTGTTCCTTTGGGAACCTGCCTGATTGGGGGTGGTGAGTGCACCCACTCCCTGTGTAAACAGGCACACATGGCAATTATCACATTAATCTCTGGAGGACTGGGGGAAATGGTAGAAGGTGGGGTGGGAGGAGCAGGATTGAGGAGAAAGAGGAGGATGGAGACAGCAAGATGAAGGGAGGAGGTCCAATGGTTCTCCCAGGCTGAAGCTGTATATGCAGAGCCAAGCCCCCACCCTTGAACTCCGGTCTCTATCAGGGTTCCACAGGGCTCTGGAGAATATACTGTTTTCCTTCTATGTACATGCCTTTCATAGAGGAGGGCCTCTTCTATGTACATGCCTCTCATAGAGCAAGTCTCACCAAGAGACTGAGTGAGCTGGGACTGGGGAAATGTGGGATATGGATTCCAGGGTCATTTCAGGAAAAGAGAGGGTCTCTGGGACACACCGGCTTCCTAGGCTGGAGACAGCATCTGTTGGTGAGCCTGGGCTGGCCTACAGAAGGGTTTCTCAGCCAGGGCATTGTTGGCATTTTGGACTGGATAATTCTTTGTTGGAGGGTAATTCTGGTTAATTCTGTCCCATGTGGTGCATTTGCAGGATCCCTGGCTTCTGCCCACTAGATGCCAGTAGCACTCCCCCACCTGTGACAACCAAAGGTGTTTCTGGAATTGCCAAATGTCCTGAGGAATAAAAACAGTTTCCAGGGGAGAATGACAGGCTGAGAGGCTTTGTCCCAAGGAGAGATCTTTAGAATCACCAACCAATCTCAGGTCAAGACATGGTCGGAATGGCCACTGTAGGCTTCCAAAAAGGCCAGCCCATCCATCTCAGCAAAAGCATCTGTCCAAGGCCTCTGCTGACACCCCAGGGAGAGAAAGTTCAGGAAAGGCAAGCATGGGAATGAAAGGGACAGAAGCCAAAGGCTGGCTCCACCAAGTACCACCTTCCTCGAAGGGCAGCATACCGGGAATCCCCCAGTGGATGGCCTTCCCTGGCCTCTGCTTAATTCCAGCACCAAGTATGACAGCTCCTTTTCTACCCTCAAGGGACCTTGGGTTCATGTTTTGGAGCCAGAATGCCATATTTTGTTCAACAAATTTGTGGACCATGTACTTTGTGACAGATAGTCTCCTAGGTGTTGGGGAATAAATGATGAGCAAAACAACATCAGGTGCTGGCTGTTGTGAAACACAGCACAAGGGACCTGCATTAAATAGATGAGGAACACATAGACACATACAACCTTCAGCTGTTTGCTATAAAGGGGCCACACTGGGCAGGGATGCAAAGGGGCATTTGATCTGGTCTAGGTGGTCAGGCAAGGATTCCCTGGAACTTTCAATGAAGCTTTGAGAGAAAAGAATCACATGATAGTCTAACACACAACCCCTGGCTGAGACAGCAGAGGTCAGAAAGGCAGATAAAGGGTTTATTATGGAAGGGAAACAAAGAGGAGAAAAAGGTGATTAAGAAGTGCCAAGAAGGAGGGGGCACATAAGAGAAAAAGGAGGATAGGGATGCCCTCTCAGAATGAACTCCTACCACCCTGTAACAGCAGCCTCCTTGCTCCTTTATGGATGTTATACTGAAACATCTATGCACCGTAAGGGCACCCCTTGATGGATTTTTTCAAAGTGTACGTAATTTTCTGACCAGCATCCAGATAAGCCCAGTGCTTCCCTCATGCCCCATCCTAGACACCATCTCCCTTTCCTCAAATATAACATTAGCCTGACTTCTATTATCATCAATTATGTCAGTCTAATTGGAAAGCCATATCTAAGCACTTTCCCGCATATGCTGAGCCATCCATTGAGCCATCTTTGCTTAGGACTTTAGCTTGCTCAGGAATTTACATTCAGAATAGCCCTCTCCCACCCTGCCTCCTACCCTGATCCCTGCCTGGCTCTCACCAACCTGGATGCCATAAGTTCTGTGCTGCTCCCATTAGGTACCCTTCACCTGCAGGTGCACCCATCCTCCAGCAGCCATATGTGTTGGCTCACACCTGGACCCTTCTCAGAAGTTTGGCCTTGGATGACAAAACTGCCTCACCTGGGAGTCTATACCTGCCCTTGGAGTGGGGGGACCTATATCCAATGACTAACTGACATAAGGGTATCAATGGCACAGCCCCTCTTCCTCTGGGTGGGACCAACTCTGGGTTGCAATTCACACTCCTGACCTGCCTGTGGGATATGGCTAAGGTTAAAACTTCTGAAATCACGTCTGTGTAATATTTTCGCCTGACCTATCCTGGTTCCCTCATATCTTTACTGCTTTCCTGGAAAGCAGTCACTCAAGAAATCATTGCCCCAGGAATCTGTCCCAGTACCTGTTTACAGGGAATCTGACTTAATACATTATACCCTTTCTCATCAGGTTGTTGTTGTTGTTGTTGTTGTTGTAACATTTATTCATTTTTGAAAAGACAGGGCAGGAGCGAGGAGGGGCAGAGAGAAGGAGACACAGGATCTGAAGCAGGCTCCAGGCTCTGAGCTGTCCGCACAGAGCCCAACACAGGCTCGAACCCACGGACTCCAAGATCATGACCTGAGCCAAAGTCAGATGCTTAACCAACAGAGCCACCCAGGCACCTCTCTCATCAGGGTTTTGACCAACTTTACAAAGAGGCAACACCCCACCCCTGAGTCAACAGTTGGATGGTGTTTCTAAGGGAAGAGCCATTTATACTCCTCTGACCACACTCACATTTCAGGAAAAGGACACAAAATGCTGACTCTACAACCACTGGGCAATTAAAGGCATATGGATTATCCAACCTGGTTCCCTGCATACCAAGAATTCCAGCAATGGTCTTGGAAGATCATGAGAACATGCTATCCAACCCATCATTTGGTGGAAGAGGAAACGGAGGCCCAGACGAGCAAAGTGACCTGGAGTCACAATGTAGAACCACAGTTGGTCAACTGCTTTAGAACTCTTCACTCTCCATATCTCGTGTAGTCCCAGGTCTCTCTTTTTAAATTTTTTTTAACAATGTTTATTTATTTTTGAGACAGAGGGAGACTGAGTACTAGTGGGGGAGGGGCAGAGAGAGAGGGAGACACAGAATCTGAAGCAGGCTTCAGGCTCTGAGCTGTCAGCACAGAGCCCAACGCGGGGCTCAAACCCATGAACTGTGAGATCATGACCTGAGCTGAAGTCAGACGCTTAACCGACTGAGCCACCCAGGCGCCCCTAGTCCCAGGTCTCTTAAATGCAATCCTAGCCATACTGTTACCACTTTCTGGGGGAGAACAAAAATAAATAGGAAAGCCAAAAACTAGGATCTGGCAGCCAGAAAGTAAGAGCTGTCTTCCCAGTCCTCAGGCAAGAAATAAGGGTAGAGGAACAGGTGGAAAGAGTGAGGACAGAGAGCTCCAAGTAAAACACAACCACCTGCTGCTACCCGGCAAGGAGGCTGAACCTGTCAGTCCTGAAGGCAAAGCATTTTATTATGTCTCAGATTCCTGAGCATATTTAATCAACACTGTAAGCTTCCCCATACAAACAAGCTCCAAAGGCAGCATCTGGCTTAGCTAGGGGCCGGTTACAAGTAATCAAGACTCAGCACACATTCTGGTTGTTCCAGGTCCCTGAACTTGATGGCCAGGAGCCACTTTCTCTTGCTTGCCTGGATTCTCAGTGACTGTCACCAAGGATGCAGCAGTGCCTTACCAATGCAAAAGCACCTCGAGGAGTAACTTCCTATTGGATATTTCACCACGTATTCCTCTCCTACTCTTGCCAGTGGGAAAACAGCAGAACCAGTTTGGCAACAAAAGCCAGGAAAAATAACAGCACTCCCACCCTCATCCACAGGCAGCAGTATGATGTGAATGAGACCAGGGTCAGGAGCTGCATACCAGGGAGCTCTCTCTGCTCAGCATCATGGGCAAGCAGTGCCCCATCCTGGGCATGGGTGGTGATCACCATTGGCACTGGGGAGACAAGCATTGATGCGTCAGTGAAAACCCATCCATACAACTGGGAAGAGGACTCAAGTAATTGCCATCAAACTTAGAGAGTGTAAGTGGTGCCACAACAGACCAGGAAGGCAGCCATGACTGTGTGTGTCCATATAAGCAAGGGCCTTAAAAACCCACATGGCCCAGGGCCCTGAAATCCTTAAAATCTCTTTGGATAAATCCTAATAATTCCAATATCATGGTTATGTGATGTTTATCCTGTCATCTCCCTTTTGGAGCTCTAGGCCAGAAGCCCAACACGGAGAAAGATCTTCTTGTATCTATGAGACTGGGCTTGGGTTACAGGAGGGGCTCAATATTTTCTTCCCTCTAGCTTTGTGTATGTTTGAAAATTTCTATAATAAAATGTTTTCAATTTTTCCAAAATTAAATTGAACAATTTACTTAAGTAGTTCAGGGTCATGTACAAATTTTAACAGTAAGTTCTGTTTTAGTCAAAATAGTGAAAAATGTTAACAGTGATGGTAACGGGGGTGGGAGTAGAAACGAGCGATTAAAATAAAAGTTTTTATACCTTTCTATACTTTGAAACTTACCTGCAGTAACTTTTTTTTAATAATGAAAGAAAACAAAGACTATTGGGGGAAAAAAGAGGGAGGGCGGGAGAGAGAGTGTGAGGAAAGGAGGGGGTGGGGTGAGAAAGAGAGAGGTGGGGGGAGAGGTCCTCCCTGCAACTGCAGCCCCAGATACTAGGCAGGCAGGCAGGCAGGCATTTTTGGAGTCTGGAAACCAGGCCAGGGACAGTTGACCCTATGCGAAGCCATCCAGACTGGGATGCTGCTTTGCTCTGGGAAAAGGTGAGTGTGTTGTTCTGAAAGCACCATATGCTGCCTGGCCAAAGTACGTGACTGAAAGAGGAAATTAAAGAGGATGCATCCTATGATGATTAGCTCAAACACATCACCCTTTAACCCGTTCTACAGGGCTTGCTGATGAGAGACTTGATGTACTGTTTCCAGAAAGTCGGGAAGCAAAAAAGTGCTCAGAGATTGAAGGAAGAGTCTCAGAAGACTATTCCTTTGAGGCTCAGGGACAAAGGGTACATGAGGCTTGATCGAATCTGTACACTGGCAGAACTTTGTGGAGGGTCCTTTGTATTCCAGAAAACTGTGCTGATGACACCAGGGCAACAGGTCTTTCACCAGTTCCTAGCTGGTTCTCTTCTCTATCTTATGGTCCTCAGGGATCAATCCTTCTAATTATAACCATTTGTTGCATTTCCATTGGTCCCCTGTCCCCTCCAGCTAACCAATGACTGCTTTCCATTCAGTATAAGAACTCAAATCTTTATCATCTTGCAGATTACAGAGATAGCACACACCCCTCATTTCACAGGTGAAGAACTGAGGATCGAAAGCTGAGTGAATGCTGAAAGATACTCCACTACTTGGCTATAGAAGAACTGGGCAGTGGTGGTGGTGGGGGGGGGGGGGGATGGTTCAGTCAGTTAAGGATCCAACTCTGGATTTCGACTCAGGTCATGATCTCATGGTTTTGTGAAATCGAGCCCTTAGGATTCTCTCTCCTCCATCAGCCACTCCCCCATTCATGTTCTCTCTCTCTCTCTCCCTCTCTTTCAAAACAAATACACTTAAAAAAAAAGTATAATTGAGATGCAGGACTTCTGTCCTGCAGCCCACTCTGCACAGCACTTCTATACCACTTAGTTCAGTACTCAAACTATGTATCCATGGCGCCATTCCCTCTGGCTATTTTTTACGTAATTAACCTAGCCTCATGATCTCATTTGGAAGCTACACCAAGACATTTGAAGACAAATGTTGAAGACATTTGATGCTGTCTCCCACTTTTTCTGAACATTAAGAACACAGAGCTCAGACCTGTGAATACTCTCATCTGATTTAATGAAGAAAGGAGTGAGAGCAAAAGTGTCATGGAAGGCTTCCTGGGGCTATACCTGGACTCAAAGCAGGAGGAGGATTTAGACTGGTCAATCAATGGAAGAACAAAATCTAAGGAGAAAGAAAGGGGTGGGAATAATAAGACCACAAATAGTTGCTGTTGGCAGTAGTTAGGACAGCAAGACAAAAAGCAGCAGGTCATGGACGATCCTGAATGGTGGCCTAAGTGTTTATTTAGATCTGCTCACTCCCTATCCCCTCCCTCTGCCAAACCATGAGCTTTCTCATACTGGAAAACACTGCTTGGCCTTTATAAGGCTTGCCTTAAGCACACCACTCTACTTCACTCTGGAATTGCCCCAGCACTTAGGCACACCCCACATAGCATATACATTTAACACTTTTGAGTGTGTACTCTGCACAAGAGGAATAAGAATATAAAACAGTCCTCAGGGGCCTTGGTATCTGCAGGAAGGCTAGGCTAAGTCATGAGTAGAAACACCTACAATAGAAAAGAGAACATTAAGTGCTGCACTTGAGTTTTTTACGTGTGCTTATTTACAGACCATCTTTATCTATCTATCTATCTATCTATCTATCTATCTATATAGATAGATAGATAAAGATATAGGGGCGCCTGGGTGGCGCAGTCGGTTAAGCGTCCGACTTCAGCCAGGTCACGATCTCGCGGTCCGGGAGTTCGAGCCCCGCGTCGGGCTCTGGGCTGATGGCTCAGAGCCTGGAGCCTGTTTCTGATTCTGTGTCTCCCTCTCTCTCTGCCCCTCCCCCGTTCATGCTCTGTCTCTCTCTGTCCCAAAAATAAATAAACGTTGAAAAAAAAATTAAAAAAAAGATATATATACGTAAAGATATATATATTCTGTCTCTTTCATATATTGGTCCTACGTTCCCATTAGGGTTAAATGTTTCTCAAGAACAGAACTGCAACTTTTATTTCTCTGTTCACTCTGCTAATGCCTAGAATATTATTCTTCAAACAAGAGATTCTCAATAATGTTGCTGTCTCATAGGAGATTATAACACCCCTAGCATTCTTCTGCGTCACAGGCCTGGAAGAGTTTCATTCTCTGGAAATAAATACATCACCTGTAAGATGGCATCTCTGTTGATGTATAGCAAGTACACTTAGCTAACAAATATTTAGCACAGCACAGAAGAGCAGACACTCAAGAAAAAAAGCTTCAAATAATTTTTCTTGGCTTTCATTTTCCCCTCCACGTTGGCTTCTGAGCAGGTGAATTAATGTATCATTGAACATCCCTATCTTAATTAATGACTGTGTGTCAAACACTACACAAGGCTGGTAAGCCCAGTTGGTTCCCTGAAGAAGCTACAGGCAAGTTTGGTGGCCAGAGGAAACACTCTTACTCCCTAGTGAGAACACTGTGAAAGCAAGAAACCATGGCTTTTAAGAAACCGTGGATTCTCCAACTTCAGAATCCAAGACATATCTCTGGAAAACATGCTCAGTAAATTTGCATTTGTATGAATGATTATAATGAAATACCCAGTCCAATGTGCCTATTTAGCACCTGAGGTGCTGTCCTGAGAGTGCATGGGTGAGGTTCTCCACTCTGGTCCTGCTGGGTTTGAGTTTCTCAAAGCACACTGGGTTACAGGTGTACTCAAGGTATTGCTCTACTCACCTGTCAGAGTCCCCAGGTTGGTCACCTCCACTTGTAAGCAGCCTCATCCATTTACCTCAGTGTTATACAAATATTATTTTCTATGTGTGCCATGATGTGAAAAAAAAATGGGAATAACTGTGCAAGATTACCATCTGTTAGGGACACTGAGGAGGGAGTTCCTCAGTTGAGTAGGTGCCTACATCAGACAACAGATGTGAGATCCCTTCCCACTCAGACCATATTCCTCACTTTGCTTCTCCTCTCCCTCATGGACTTTCATTCCTAGGTTCCAAGTCTACCACTCTCCCAAACCCTTCTCTTTTCTCATCTCTTGATTTTGTACTGTCTTCTTCACTTCGCTGCTAGAAATTCTTCTTGTTCTTCCTCACTCCCATAAGACACACAAAGTTCATTGCAATTGAGCATTCCCATTGGTTGGGGTATAACAAGGTTGAAACAATACAGATAACAGAACAATGATGTTCATTGTTTGTCCAATCTAGGAGTCACTGGAAAGAATCAGTTTTTGCCTTTACCATTCTCTGCAGAACTATCTTTGTTGCTCAGTAAGGTGGAATGCACCACGAGTAATGATGATAGGTGACTAATACAAGAATCTATATAAGCTATTGAATGACAGCTCCAACATGGGCCCAGTCAAACCTATTTCTAGAAGTACGAAGAGGACCTGATTAAAACATCTTTACCTAAATATTTTCCCGTGACTTATAGCCTAAGACTCCAGTGTAGCTTAGGAAGAAAAATAATCATGGCTTCCACTTGTTTCGTATCTACTCTATGCTAGACACTGAACCAGGTGCATAATATACATTAAATCTAATCTTCACAACTATGTACAAGAGAGGTGCAATTTTAAGTTTACATGTTAAAAACAAACAACAGCAACAACATTCAAGCTCAGAAAGGCTATACAGTCAGTATATTATAGAACCAATATCCAAACTCTTATTTGGCCTCTTCTCAAGATATTATATTGCGTTGCTTCTTGTATTAGGGGTGGGAGACAAAAATAACAATGTTGTTTTAATTTGGAACATTCTTGAGAACAGAGTTATGAATGCGAGTATTTACAACAGCAATGCTAGCAGGGTAAATACTTTCTGACCAACTGCATATGGTAATCCCATCCAATGGTATATTGCTTCAAGTCATTTGGTGTGCACATCTTAACTCATGGGATTATTTTGAGCCATGGACATTTCATAAGGTAGGAAGACTGTCACAGCTAGTTCCTTGGCTAGTAGGCCAAATGCCACTCTGTTGCCAGGGTAACCCTGTAAAGTGGGACAAGTGATTCCCAGTCACAGTCGGCTTCAGTCTTCAGAGCAGGGGAAAGGTGTTCTTTGTAACCAACATATCTCACTCTGTCTCTCCTGTGCTTAACACCCTCGAATGGTCACCCTTGCCAAATCCCCTCCCAGGACTGACCCCAGCCTAAACTCTCCAGTTGACTTCACAGCTGCTGCCTCTCCCTAGACCAAGTCACATGACCACACCCTGCTTCTTGCAATGCCCTCATATTTCATGTTCTTTCATACCTCTGTGCTTTTGCTCATGTCCCCACCGCCTGGAAAACCTCCACTTTTCCCACCTGGAAAGCCTCTACACATACCCTGCATAAAGGTTACCTATGCTGGGAAACCTTCCCAGAGTCATTCACCCTCATTACTCCCTGCACTTGGTGCTGTCATACCACTTAACTTTGTACTGTAATTACTGCTTGAATGTCATCTTCCTCTCCAAGACTTGATACCCCTTAAGAACAAGTAATAGGTGTTATTTGTCCATGCATCTGCCCCAGAACCCAAATTAGCTCTCAGTAGGTGCTCAGCAAGTGCTTGTTGAATGAATGAATGAATGAATGAATAAATAAATTAATAAGCCGAATGCATGACTCTGATTAAATCCAAGGGAAGCAGAAAGGAGAAAAGAAAGAAAAGGTGATGAGAAAGAAAATTTCTCAAAGAGCTAATTAGATGCCTAGAAGTCTATTTCATTACTAAGAGGGCAGAGTTAGTAGATGATGTGAGGGGGTTGATCAGGGATTATCACTTAATAAGCCCTTCCCAGGTGTATCTTCCAGGAAGGACTTTAGCTTCTAATCCTCTCTGGAAGGAGAAAGGCTGTATCACCCTTATTTCTGAGGAGGTCAGGAAAGGATTAAAACGGAACTGCTATGATTCTGCCTTCCCATCCAGCTACAGTTTCAGCTGGGAAGTTAGGTCTGAGGGAGGCAGAAAATTCAGACTTGACACACAGCATCAATGTGGACTGCAGTCCGTAGAGGGCCCCAAAGATTAAGGGAACACTCCCTGATCTTGGAATAAAAACACAACGGAGAATCACATCCCTTGGAGCCGGGGAGGGTATCTAGGAGGGGAGAGGACTATGCTTCAGGGGAAGCAATAGAAAACATAGCCTCTCTGGAGGGCATTGCTAGGAAATACCCAGTTAATGCTGACAGCACCAACCATATGGCATTTGGGCATGAAGGTGATGGGGGATGGGGGAGAAAGCATCTCTCAAGGAAGGCGAACCTGGCTGTCTCAATGGCAAAGCTAAGTTTGAAATTCTACATCCCAGCCTGAGGATTCTTCCCTCTTAAGATTTGTTGGGTAGGGATGTTGTCTCTGCTAAAAATGCTTTTAAGAATCAATCCTGACAATTAACCCTGAGAAAGAGAAAAAGAAAAAAGAAAAAAAGCACAGTGAAAATCCTGGCCATCCTTCCAGGCCTTTTGTTTGTTTATTTTTGAGAAAGACAGAGGCATCACAAGCAGGGAAGGGGGAGAGAGAGAGAGGGGGGCGGGGAACACAGAATCTGAAGCGGGCTCCAGGCTCTGAGCTGTCAGCACAGAGCCCTACACAGGGCTCGAACTCATGAATGGGGAGATAATGCCCTAAGCCTAAATGGGAGGCTTAACCTACTGAGCCACCCAGGTGCCCCTTTTCAAGGCCTTTCTTATGCCTCATCTGGATAAAGTGAGTCCCTGGTTGCCCCAGTTAAGGCTGCTTCCCGGTAGGGGTAGAGCCCCAGGCACTTTTCAGGCTTGCTCTGAGTTCCTCCAATCCCCACATTCAGACCTAGCCCCAAACCATTCTCTTGGCTAAATCCTGGTGATTTATTTAGTCTGGAGGGTATACATTTCTTTAAGCAAACTGTTTGATATTCAGCATGAGGTTACAAAATATTGATAGTAAGAGGCAACTTTTTATTAGAGCAATTACTATGTTCATCTTGCCCCTTTTTGCACCTATAATCTTCTCAAGATCTTTTG
Source organism: Prionailurus bengalensis (assembly GCF_016509475.1). Taxonomy (NCBI): domain Eukaryota; kingdom Metazoa; phylum Chordata; class Mammalia; order Carnivora; family Felidae; genus Prionailurus; species Prionailurus bengalensis. The sequence continues at coordinate 26,312,304 of NC_057360.1, forward strand.
AAGCAGATCCTAGTTCCATAGCATTTTTCCCTGATGAGGAAACTGAGGCACAGAGTGGTTGAGTAACCTGTCTCAAACTGCACAGAGAGTAAGTGACCAGGTTACAGCTAGAAGTCTGACCCCAGCAGTTTTAATCAATATATTCTGTATGTGGTTCAGCAATTGAAACATAGTAAATGCTCCACACACACTAGATGTTAATGTTATTTAAGTAGGTTAAGCTCTGATTCCCCTAACCCTGGAAAAGGAGGGAAAGAAAAAAAGAATGAATCACTTTATATGAATGAATTTATGTTCATCTGATTTAAATATTTTACATTCCTTGTACAAGATCAGTGCCTACTTATAAACCTTTTTCATTATTTGCAGGTTATTATAATATTTATCACACCATATAATAATTATTTACTTGTCTGTCCGCTGTACAAATCTGTGAACTCTTGGAGGACAAGGTTTTTTGTTTCTTTGTATAGAGAGTAGCTGCCACAGTACTCTGAAAAGGTGCTCAATAAACATGTTGTATGAATGGATGAATGAGCTAATCAAACCATGTATAATCAAAGCACAAAGGAATATTCCAGCCATAACTAGTTCAACATGGGCAAACCTAGTCCAGAATAGTGATTCTTAAAGGATGGTCCTTGGCCCTACAGCATCAGCATCTTTTGGGACCTTATTGGAAATGCACATTCTTGGGTCCCAACGAAGCCCTTCAGATCAGAACTCTAGGGATAAAACTCAACACTCAGAAACTGTGTTCTAACAAGCTCTTTAGGGGATGCCTGCTAAAGTTTGAGAAACACTGGTCTAGGAAAATAAACAAGTCTGCCATGCATAGCCTCAGTTGCTCCGCAGATGTATCTTGGAGCAAAAGGAAGAGAAATCTGAGGAAGGAGAAAGCCTGAGGTTGAGTGAAGGGGAGGGAAGATAACCGAGGGATGTGGTGAGAGGTGGAGAGGGAAGAGAAAGGGAGTGGGTGAGGAGAGACTGATTCACCTTGAAATCTCCTGGGAATGAAATGGGTTCATGATCTCAGCTGGGCGCTGCCATAGCAACAGGTACAGCTCCTCTCACCACCCCTGCTCTGCCCCCCAAGATAGGCAGGCACTAGACACACCTACGCTGAGGCCTGAGCTCTGCAGAAGGATCTAAGCTTGAGTAGGAAGGACATAGTGAGGGGAAAACTTAAGGGAAAAGCTCCCCACATGGGGTCTGGCCCCCAGCTGGGCCACCTGCAAAGACCATTTCTTTGTAAGGGCAGAATAGTTATAGGTCCTGACAGGGAGTGAAGACCCAGCAATGTAGAGGCACTTGGGTTTGCTCTAGGCTCATACCCTAACACAGCCTGGCTTGGGCGGATGGCTCAGGTACCCTGTGGGACACACTGTGAGAAAAGAGGAGTAACTCAAGAGGAAAGGAATGGAGCCCACCTTCCTGCAGGGCCGGAAGCAGAAGAGGTCAATGAGACGGGGCTCAGAGACTGGGGAAGGATTAGTCTAGAAGCCAGGGGAGGAGACCCAGTGGGGAAGGGGCACAGGAGCAGAACTCACATGAAGATTCAAGGCCAGAGATTCTGGTGGGAAAGCAGAGGGATAACGAGAAACAGAAGACTCACAAGATCATCCCAGCCCTTTGCTGGGAATGGCTGGAGCTTCGAGGGCACCCACAAGGCAAACACATATCAAATCAGCTTCCACAATAAAGGCTAGATGAGGCCTTAGATGAGGCTAGATGGGGCTGCAAGAGGAGGACACAGAGATAAGCCAAATGCACAATGCTCCATACATTTGATGGAAATAACTTAGTAAAAGCAAATTTCAGCCAATCAGACATTAAAAGTAAAATATAATTGCTGTTGCTATGTTTGTTTCCAAGAACTCTGTTATGATTAGACTAATAGGCTAGTGTTAGAATTCTGAGCAAACTGCATGGAAGACTTAGTCTTGCTATCCCTTGGTGTGAGAGAAGAAAGCAAATTTGGAAAAGATAAATTAATAAAGCACCATCATGTTCAAAGTATCTGCCCTCAGAAAATCCTTACGGAGCTTTGATCCCTCTTTGGGGGGCAAGGAGGATGGGAAAGGATGTGCTGAGAGATTTCTCGTATTTGATTTCTTTTAATCCTCATAATAACCCAATAAAGTGGTCATTATTACTCCCATTTTATGGATGATGAAACTGAACTCAGAGAAGTAGTAAAACAAAGAGCCAGGATTCAAACCATGTCTGCCTGACTTGAAAGACCATGCTCATTTGTCCACAACAGAGGACATGATTCTGTCTACAGTAATGGAGAGGGGAGACAACTGGTGGTCCATATATTATCCAAGGGCTGTGATGTTTATTCCAGCCCAAACTGATGTCTTTCACTGGACAGGCTACCTCTGTGAGACACTATAGGACAATGAGAAAACAATGGCTTCATCTCTTATTAGTTATGTGACATTGGGCAAATCATTTAAACTCTCCATGCCTCAATTTCTCAATCTGTATAATGGGATGATAATCTCTATCATGGAACAGTGCTGTGAAGACCAAATGAGGAGTACAGTCTGATAGTTAACAGCCCATCATGTATTAGCTGTGCATTCTTAGGTAAGTTACTTGGCTTTTCTGCCCAACAATTGCCTCACCTTTAAAAAAATATGAACTAAAAATAATGTAGCTAAAACACCCAACTCAAGGTATGGCAGGCAGAAAGCATTCTGCAGGTGGACACTATGTGTTCTAGCCAATTCTTTTCCTCAGAGAGGACACACTCCCATCTTCCTGCTGCTGGGAACATCTGCTTCTGATAGCTCACAGCTGCATCCCTCAGTGGAATTGCCTTTGTACCTCACATCTAGCTAGCTCTGTTGGTGTGGGTCAGTCCTCCCTCTGTCCAACTTTGGCCTCCAGGCTTCCTCAGGTACATTTCCCAAGGTACACCCAATACACATTATGCACGCAATTCTCCAGTGCAGAACTGACTTCCATGGACCTCAATCTAAGGGAATATCTGTATCTTAGGGAGTATTCAATAAAGAATAATCAATAACAGTAATCATAATAGTCTTTAAACTCAAAAGACTATGATATTGCATATGCAACCCCTAGAAGCTTTATAAAATTATTGGCTGGGCTGCATATTCGTTGAGGAGAAGGACCGTGTCTTGAATGTCTTTATCTTTCCTCCAAGCACCTTCAAGACAACAGATCCTCTAGAAGCATATTTGATTTGTACAGGCTATATTTCTATTCAGCTCAGAATCAAATCACCCGGCATGGGTTCAGAAGGTACAAATTTCATTTCCACAGTATCCACATACATGGCCCACAGTCGGGACACACAGCCTCAGCAGTAAGGAACTTTATAAATGAAGTTCCTCTGACAGATTAGCTTTGTAAAAATGGGCCACACAAATCAAGCAGGGGAGTAGGTTATACAGGCTATTATTATCATTGGTTCTTTAAGAGTTAAATATTAAACAAAACTCACTTCTGTAAAGACAGGTGTTGCTGACCTGATCCTCCAGCATCCTGGTGAGAATGGCATAAGCTCCTTGGAGGATAGCTGATCCCAGAATTCTCCCTCTGCCCCACCTCCTACCAAGGTGACACAGAAAGCTGCTGACAGTGCTTGGAATAGAAGTGAGCTCTCTTATTTTGAAACCTGCATTCTTGGGTTACACTATGCCTTAAAACTAGCTCCTCTGGAATGTCGGTATAAAAGGGAAAATGCACACCCATCGTTCCTTCTGAGCCAGGGATCAACAAATCCCTGTTGATCTCCCTCAGTGGCATCCCTGCATTGGCTACAAGGTGGAGAGAGAGTGAGAAAAGATGTTCCATAGAGAATGTGTAGCTGTCAATACTGCATCAGCTCATTCAGTCCAAGGTGACTCTGGTTCAGTCTAAAGTCCTTGGGGCCACACTAGAGTGAACTCTACCTCAGGACTCCAAGACCAACTTGCTGTTACTTATACCCGTCTCTTGCTTCGTGTACTCTGAGATTCCCCAAAATACTGAGTTTTTGTGGGGCCTTGAGATCCACTGAGCAGTATTCCTATTGCTACGTGAAATCTGAGCTCTGTGTGTATGTGTATGTAGTGTCTGTATATACACACACACACACACACACACACACACACACACACACACACCACACCTCATCTCTCTGGACTTGTGGTCAGTCAAGGGCCCTGGGAAAGGCCGTGTGGGTCAGATGTCTCTCCTGGGGGCCCAGCCACCATGAATCAGGACAAGTGGGCACATGGAAGGTTCCTCAACTCTCTCCTTTCAGCTTCAGTGAGTGGGAATAAAGTGGGCATTTTAATAGGTGAGCTTTCAGCATTCTCCCTGGAAATCGAGGACTCAGCTTCTCCCTCTCCTCACCTTCTCCAGGGTTCACTTCCCTCTGAGGGGCTAACAGGAGTTCCTGGGCTGAAAGGTGCATCCTCACTATCTCCACTAAGCCTACTGGGACAAGCCCCCGCCTCTGGGATACAGCCCCAGGCCTGCCCCAGGATCCTCAAACACTTCAGGCATCTGTCATCTGACTGAGCACCAACTATGCCCAAAGCACAGTGCTGGCGGGGAGCAAATGCCTAGAGAAAATTCCTGACCTCAGACTGCCCAAGATCCAGCCAAGGAGACTGGAAAGTGCAATAATTGATGGCATTACAAAGGATATACCCCCCAAAAAAGGCATTCAGAGAGGGGAGGATAGGGTCTAAGGGTGTGAGTGGTCCTATGAAACTATCCCGAAAGAAAAGTCACCCTGGGACCTGAAATATTCAAGCTCTTTGCAGAGAAGTCCATTCACAGCCTGAGGCTTCCCAGACTCATTAGCACACAGCCGGACTGCAGGACCACCATAATCGCCTAATTAACCAAGGACCCTGCACCTGTCTGGCACACCACCACCACCACCACCTGTGGGTACCAAGCTTGTGAAAATGCCCCTATTATGCAGTGTCAGGCCTGGTTGGTTTGTTCTTGGAGAGCAGGCCTCCAAGGAGCAACACCCAGCTGAGGGTGACAAAAACCAAGCTCCTTCCAGTAGGGCCTTTCAGCTACCTGAGGGCAATTCCAGCAGGTGCTAGCCTGTCTGGCCTAAGAAGAATTAGGTCAGAGTTAGAAAAACACAACACTACCGCTTGGGAAGTGTGCAGGACTCAAAGCAAGTATGTGTGGAAAGCCTAGCACATAGTAGGCAATCTACCTACCTACCTATCTACCTACCTATCTACATATAGATAAACATATGTGTGTGTGTGTACATACATACATATATATTTGTTTACATATTTATTAAAATTATAACTAAAGTAAGAAATTGAAGAATGGATTAATGAACAAATGTTAGGTCCTAAAAGCAGAGAGGCTAAAACAGGTGCAGTGGGTAGTGTCAATTACACTCTGTTCCATGGGATGGTGAGCCAAGGAGTTCACCTCACCCGGCATCATGTAACTGTTTTTTAGCTGGTTTGAACAACAGTAGTAACAAAGGTGTCCTAATCAGTTCTTAATTTTTAAGCAATTACTTCAGTTGCACTTGTGATATTTTAAATTGCAAAAGCAATGTGTATTAGGAATAACTGATAGTCAAACACTACAAAGATGTGTAGAGAAAAAGTTTAGGGGCGCCTGGGTGGCTCAGTCAGTTAAGCGTCTGACTTCGGCTCAGGTCATGATCTCGCAGTTTGTGAGTTCGAACCCCCACGTCAGGCTGGGTGCTGACAGCTTGCTCAGAGCCTGGAGCCTGCTCCGGATTCTGTCTCCCTTTCTCTCTGCCCCTGTCCCGCTCACACTCTCTCTCAAAAATAAATAAACATTAAAAAAAAAAAGAAAAGAAAAAGTTTAGCTTCCCCTCATCTCCCTTCCCATCCTGCTGTGTTTACACATGTGTTTATGGCTTGATGTGCACACTTTCCCCACCCACCTCCATGCACATTCAAACTTATGTATAGTGTTTTGCTATTTTTTAATGGAATCCTACTATACACATTACTCTAACTTGCTTTTCTTATTTAAAACACATTAGGAATATCCCTCCAGGACAAACATATAGATTGAATTCGTTAAAATACACACACCACAGGGGCATTTGCTTTTGTTTTTGGGGCTATAAAATAAGGCTGAAATATTCTCTCTTACCTATTATGTCCTTATCAACCAGCTTTTTATTTCAGTAGGTGGATGTCTCAACAATGGGCTTACGCAATCAAAGAGAATACTTGTTTTTAGTATTAATTCCCTCAAAGGTTGTAGCAATCCATCAAATACTCCCCACCATAAATTCATCAATGCCTTTTCCTCCACATGCTCACAGGTACTGGATGTTATGACCCTTAAATGTCGGCCAATCAGATGGACAAAAATGCACCCTATGAAATTTGCATTTTCTGAGTATTAGTATCATTTCAGGTGTTTATTAGCCATATAGATTTCCTTTTCTTTGAATTTCTTGTTCACATCCTTTGTCCTTTTTTCTAGGTGACTGTCTTTTTCTTATGAATTTGTAGAAACTCTTTGTGTATCAGTTATGTTAGAAGCTTATTTTGTGTCATTTTTCTCAGTCTATCAATTGTCTTTTGACATTACTTATGGTGGGTGTCCTCTGCCACTGAAAAAATTGTAATTTCTATATAACCATTTCTTAAAGATGCAGAATCAAATTCCTACTGGAAATGAAAAGATTGATATTCTTTTCCCTTTCCTCTTATTTCCGGTGGCTCTGTTTCACGAATATTAAGATTTGGTCTTACAGGTTGAATTACAGCTTGAAGCAACACAATCCATATTATAGAAACTCCACAAGTGTATTTGACAGAAAAGTTAGGAGGAAATAACAGTAAAACAACTCCTCCCAACCATTAGAGAAACAAAGAATGGGAACAAATTTCCACCGATATTCACTCCATGTAGAAGGCTAAGCAAAAACCATCCACTGCTAAGTGCCTGTCCCAATGCTGAAACTACTCAACATCAAAATCCTTCCAGCCAATTGATCTCAGCCAGGCCTCTGATCCTGGTCATTTTGGGGTGGGCATCACCCAAGCAAGCTCCTCCTCTTAATCTTCATCTCCTTCAGCACTCAGCTCAGACACCTACACTTCCCTCACCTCCTTAGACAGAGGAACACTGTGCTATCATGGGCTCCCTGCATTTCCCAGTATTGCACTTACCTATCGTTTGGTAATTATTTACCTGTCATGCATATTTATATCCCCAACACCTATGACTACACCTGACAGAGTATTTGTTCCTCAAGCAGTCATTAAAAGAAAGAGAGCAGAGCAAAAGAGCAAGAAATTGAGAAAGAAGCACTAAACTCCAAAGCTGAATGTTCACAGTTAACTGCCAACTCAACATCAATCAGGAAAGAATGTTAAACATTGCTGAAATTACAGGGTAAGTTAATGAAAAAAAAAAAAAGATTCCATTTACAAAAAGCTGATTGACACACAAAATGTCAAGAACATGCCTAGTTCATAAAGAAAGGCTCGCCTACACTTCAGGTTGTTGAACTGCCATTCTCCAGCTACCATGTTTCACTCTGGGACAAATGGTTTTTGGTCAAGGATAAAGTCTAAATATTCATTTTTCAGACTCTTAATGAGTTTTGGAATGATCACTATCATTTAGCCCTAACTGCAGCCAATTTTCTCTGAGTTAATCTTGACATCAACACCCCACCTAAAAGACTTTTCTATGGTAAAAAAAAAAATGATTCATGTGATAGCATTCACTTCAAGCTCACATCTTTCAGAAGCGATATATTTTTAAATTGACTATAAGACTACAAAGAAGTCTGCCAATGAACTCCTAGGAGAAAGGATTTCCAATTTTTAATAGAAGAAAGATAATCTTGTTGCACAGAGTCCTTCTTTAGGAATACAGCCCCTGCTTCTTCTCTGTAATTGCTGTGGACATTTACTTCCTGAATTAGTCTCATGTTTTCCCTGAAAGTGTTTCCATTCCTGGGGGTTGCTGAAGAATCTAAGAAAAGGAAAGCTTCTTGAAATACCCTCAAAGATCATAACTGGACACATGCTTTTGCAGTAGAACAGCTGAGCTCTTCACCTAGAGCAGGGTTCACCTGGGGCAGGTTATTGACCTTGGCCAGTCATCTAAGGGACACAGATCTCAGCACTTCATCACTCCATCTAGCTTCTTGGTGTGATTTTTTTTTTAAAGAATATGATTTAACTAGTCTTATGATTCTGGCTTCCAGAATTACAGAATATGTCTAAATGATCTCAAATGTGAATTTCATAATACAGAAATAATTTAGTTCACTTTAGTACTAAAATGAATATGAACTAAATGTCAATAACGGGGTGGAAAAAGGCTAGACAGAGAAAGCAGAGGTGGGTTGACAAGACACGACACTAAAACAATGAAATTATTGTATCACGATTCCAAAAAGTTTAGCAACCTTTAGCCTCACCCACTGGATAAGCATGTTAGTGACACAGCTTAAACCTCATTTTCCCTAATTTGTAATAACTATGAACACTGTGGAAGAAGTCTGATGTCCCCAGATGTATCTACCACCTTGAAAGACATTTTTCTAAACTCTGGAATGCCTAGACAACATTCCTCCATACCTGAACAACTGTGCTGGACTGATGAGTCCCCTCTAACCTACTCTGTGACCACAATCAATTCTTCCAATCTACAGCTCTGTTATGGCCTTCTTCTGCTCACAGCTCTGCAGTAGCTACACCCTGCTCACCAACTGGAGACCATGAGCACAACCATCTGGGCTTGACGTGCATGTCAAACCTTACCTCTTTCTACTCCCTGATAGGATCCCTGCCATACACCTAAACCTGACCTTTTACAGTCCCTTGATAACATACATTTTTTAGATACAGGTGTTATTTCCTTCAACTGAGATTTCCACCTTACACATTCTATCCATTGCTCACTCTTCCCATAAGACCTAGTTCAATAGCTTTCTCTTCTGTAAAACATCTTATCCTGTGCTATCCATCTTGAATGATAATTACTTATAACCCTCACAGTACTATTGTAACACTGTAAATGCTAAATAAATGTTTACTGAATGAGACGGATAATGTTTGTTGGAAAGAACTGAACTGAATTTTGAAATTTTTCATTGTTCTTTCACCATAGAGCTAGAATGTTAATTATTTTTATAAGATTTTGTTCTGCTAGTCATAAAAGTAATACATGAACATATGAAAAGAAAAGCATAAACAGAAAAACAAAAATTACCCACAATCATCACCTAGAGATAACCACTCTCATTACCCTCTTAATTGCACATTTTACATCAATGCAATTAAATAAATTTACATATGGAAGTCCCACGCCCTGTGCATGTTTTCCTGAATTTAGATCAAGTCACATACTCTGTACTCACCCAGCATTTGGTTGACCAGAAATCGCTGCCAATAAGCACTCCTACATATCAACAGTACAATGCAAGCAGATGTTCTTGGTGATGACTTTGGGCCCAGCAAGTTTCTGAAGTGCCTTCTCTGAATCATAAATTCATAGAACTTTATTTCTCAGAGTGACCTCAGAGAACATCTCTATCAATGCCACCTCTTTTCTCTCCTGTGCATTTGGTAGATAAGGCTAATCATTCAAGCTACTCTTCAAAGATGAGTTTACACATGACCTCAGAATCTTTTTCCAGACAACTGTGTCCATTGACTAAAAACTGCATGCAATGTGAAGCCTAGTTGTCATCTGAGATTCCATCCCTGGTTTTGTTGATGATAAAAGATCCTGAGAGAGACTAATCCCCCAAGATCCAAAAGCCCATGAGGAGTAGAGCAGGAAGCAAAACTTTCTAGCTTTGCATCATTTGCTTTATACCACACATCCAAGAAAGATGAGATTCGTTTTGTATTATTTGAATTTAAAAGGTATTTTATTGCATTTTGATATGTTTTAATTTATAATCTACAAAATCTATACAAGTCTTAAGCACTGTATTTGATTAAACAGAAATTTATAAATTTATACTCCTGCTTCAGACAAATCCCCTAATCATTTAATCATTCAGCAAACATTTGGGAACCTACTCTGTGTCTACTCTTTGTTAAACTCTGGCAGAAAAAATCATTTAAGGTGTAGTCCTTGTCCTTAAGGAACTTACTGTGTAGTTTTTAAGCAACCACTTCAGATTTCACCCTTTATCCTCTGGATCCAGCCCAAATGAACTTCCAGAAAAGGTGTTGGGGGAAGTGGAGACAACAGAAAGATGAAGTGTGGAGAGTTTCCCCACTCTTACGGTCTGAATTGTGTCCCTCCAAAATTCATACTCCCAGTATGACCACATGTGACTATATTTGGAGATAGGATGTATTTAGACAGGTGATTATATTAAAATAAGGCCATTAGGATGGGCCCTAATTCAACCTTCCTATGGACAGATGAAGGGACACCAGGTATGCACATACACACCGAGGATGCAACGAGAAGGTGGCCGTCTGCAAGCCAAGGACGGAAATCTCAGGAGAAACTAAATCTGCCAACACCTTCATCTTGGACTTCTAGCTTTTAGAAGGGTGAGAAAATAAATTTTCTGTTGTTTAAGCCACACAGCCTGTGGTAATTTTTGGCTTCTCAAGCAAACGAACACACCTATCAGTTACTCTAACATTGCCCTCATAATCAAGGATGGCTCAATAATGAAAGAGCCTTGACTCCTTGAAAGAGAATAGCCCTCTACTGAGCCAAGAGCTGGCTTTCCAAGACACTGTGGAAGAAGACTCTTGGGGGGAAGGAAACAGAGGGTCTTACCTTGGATATGCCAAGCATAACTTGAGAATGGAAACAGACATGAGACAGTTCTGATGGATCTGTGCCAAGGAGAGTTGGTGGAGTCCTTGTCAACCAAACATACCCAGGAGAAAGGAGTAGGGGCTCTGTGACTCAAGGACACCATATAATTAGTCTAAGGGAATTCTGAGCAGTGAGAGGTCCTGTACTGACTGTCTTAGATCAGCAGGGTCCTGTATGCATCTTGAGAAAAGCATATACTCATGGTGGGCCTGAGCATGATCCTCACCACAGCTGACAAAGCTGTCTCTGCGAGTAGATGAGACCACTTGGCACAGGCAAAGGCTCTGGCAAGGGTCAGGGACCACCCCACCCCATAGAGCTAGTAGTGGAAAATGTCCCCTTCCCCTTCTCACACTACCAACACTTGCTCCAGGGTCTCCCATGGCTACAGAAGAGATACACAAAATGCAGCACAAGACAACATAAGAGTAGGAAAGCATAATTTCTGGAACTATCAGTTAAGAGCTTGAGATATGCCCTGCCACTCACAAGCTGGGTGACAAAATTGGTTCTTCAGCCTCTCAGCATTCTGCTTTCCTTACTGTAAGATGGGGATGATGATACCAATCTCGTAAGGTTGTAGTGAGAATCAAGTGTAATAATATATGGTCATGTTTTAAGCCATTAAGGAGCTCCATAAATACTAGTTGCTCTGGCAATTATTAAATTTACTTACTACAACTTCTGCTTATCTAAGTTCTGTCCTCTCTTACTGGCAGATTGACTTGCAACGTGGACATGCATTTTATATTCAATTAGACTTTGAGCAACTGAGAGAGAGACCCATATGTTCAATTTTTTCCAGTCTCCCCTTTATATGTATTAGAGAAATGTGGACTCAAGCAGTGTAAACACTTAACAAGCACCTCTTTGGCTAATACACAATCAACCCCATGGTTCCATGTCTTTCCATTAACCGTAACTAGCATACTAGGACTCTCAACTCTTCTCCTAGCCTATGGCCTTCCTTCACTTCTCTACTGTGAGTTACCTCATAACCCAAGCCAGAGAGCACGGTGCTACCAAGACAGCTTTCTAGCATATTATTTTTAAAACATTCAATCTCTTGTGCAAAAAGATTTTGTCAGCTACTAACTGCCCATAGCATAAAGTACTTAACTCCTTAGTTTGAGATTCAAGGACTCACATAATATAGCACACCAAGCACACATTATTTGTCACTACCTTCCTACACAGATCTTCTGCTATGGTCAATGTGGCCTGCTCGTTGATGCCAGACAATAAGTACTTGCTGAATAAGTAGATGGGTGTTTGATAACCATCAAAAAAATCACCAGATCATACCCAATTCTGCCTTTTTGTTTTTGTTCATGCTGCTTCTTACCTCCTGGAGTGTCTCTCTGTCTTGGGGTCACTGACTATGCACATGATTAGTATATATATGGTGCTATTTAGAGTTGTTATGTGCTGCCTGCACAACCACATATGGGAGGCTTTCTTCTCCTTCTCTTACTTAAGAGCCTCCACTCCTCAAAGACCAGCTCAAGCCTCATATCCTGTGGAAATAAGACTTTTCCGACTCCATGGCACTCAGGAGCCTCTCTCTTATCTGTGTTCCTCATGGCACACACTGCCTTTGCTGTGCCCTTGCCTTCTAGCACCCTCCATCTTGCATTATTTATTATTTGAACTTTCATATAAGTCCATTAGATAATAAGTCCCTTAAGAGGGCCCTCTAAGCCTTTTACCTCTTTGCACCCCCAGTGCCCACCACATTGCTGACTGCAGTGCAACCCATGTGGGACTCCTTTGAAGGAAATGCCTTCTGACAATAAATTGGGAGAAGCTGTCTTCCCAGTTTAATAGGCAGTGTTCACCAGTCCTAGTATGCTTTGATCTGTGTTTACTCTGGCCCATTTGTCAGCTCTATTTCAAAGTCTCACCTTGAGATGAATGAACCCTAAGAAAAATAAGAAATGAATTCAATTGCACATGTCAGCGCATGTCTCAACATGTGGATGAGGGGGTGTCAGCATGGTGAAATGACATTATCCAGGTGAGTTGTATCTGCATATCTGTCACAGCAATCAGGATGTGCTCCCCTTCACAGAAAGGACGTCGATGACGGCTGACTCACCACATGAGGCTGCTTTCCCAGTAGCGAGGCTGGCTTATGCCGATCTATTCCCCTACTCTCATGAGGCTAACCTGTAAGGTTAACACATACTTGTACTATACTATACAGCTAGCCTGGCTAGTGGCCCTGAAACAATTCAGTGCCCTCTCCTTCAAACAAGAAAACCTATCTAGGGGCGCCTGGGTGGCTCAGTCGGTTAGGCGTCTGACTTCGGCTCAGGCCATGATCTCACGTTTCGTGAGTTCGGGCCCCTCATTGGGCTCTGTGCTGACAGCTCGGAGCCTGGAGCCTTTGGATTCTGTATCTCCCTCTTTCTCTGCCCCTCCCCTGCTCACATTCTGTCTCTCGCTCCCTCAAAATAAATAAACATTAAAAAAATTTATAAAAAAGAAAAAAAATAAAACCTATCTGGGCCATATCCAAATGGAATGCATAACAGCTTTGCTCCCATCTAACTTTAATGGCCATGTATATGCTACAATGATGATATAATCATAACATAATATAAATAAAATACAAAATAATAAAGTCATTTATATGTTATAATAGCCCAGAAATATTATGTTTATCACAAATCTTTTCTCTGAAGTTCAGAGTCAGATATCCAGCTACCTAGCTAGTCAAGTTCCTCTGTGGATGACCAATATCTATCTCAAACTTAACATATCTAAATCTGAGTTCCTGATATTCCCTTTACAATACAATCCTACTAGTTGTTCAAGCCAAAAACCTTCAAATCATTCTTGACTTCTCTTTATCTCTCATATCCAATTTCCGCCCGTCAATAAATCTATCAAACTTTCCTTCAGAACCTTCAGGATTTTGCTCCTCATCACCCATACTGCTTCAATCCTGGTCCAAGTCACCATCATCTCTTACTTGGACTATCGCAATAGCCTCCTACCTGGGTCTTCCTGCTTTCACCACTGTCCTCTTCCAGTCTACTCTCAACACGGCAGCGAGACTGACTCTGTTAAAGTAGAAGGTGAATCACACCACCGCCTTCTCCAAAGGCTTCCTGTCTCACCCCTCAAAGCCTCATCATGACCTATAGGATCCCACATGTTTTGACTCCCATAGCTGACCTCATCTTCTGTTACTGCCTCCTGTTGATAAGTTCCACCCACACTTTCCCCTTAGCTCTTCCTTGACCTCTCTAGATCTACTTCTACCTCAGGGCTTTCACATGTGCTGTTCCTTCTCAAAATGCTTGTTTACCTAGGTATGCATAGTCTCAATCTCTACTTTCTTCAGGCCTTATCCAAAAGTCAACTTCTCTCTAAGGCCTTTTAGAAAATCACATTACCAGACCCTTCTACCAAACCTGCCCATATCTCCAAGGATTATATCCCTTTCTATAATACTATGTGTATCATTTATTTATTTAGCTTTTACATTATTTAGAATATAAGTTCCATGAATGCAGGTATTTGGGTTGTTTTGCTCCCTGCTGTACCCCCATTGCCTAGATCAGTGCATAGTACATAATAGATGCTTGCTAAAAATTTGTTATACGAATAAACCTAATTGAATAAACTGAAATCCACTTATTTTACCTGTTATAACTGTTTATCTATTGAATCAAAAAATTTCATAATCTTGCAGTACGGACTTCAGAACCAGATTAGGCAAGTACTCTGAAGAACATGTTAAAGAGTAACCTTGAAGCAATTTTAACTAGCAGTAGCTATGTATTTGGTGTTCATTCAACAAACATTTGTTGAGCACTTATGTGCTAGTTACTGAAATAGGTGTGGGGATACAACATTGATCATGGCAAATAGTCTTTGACCCCTGAAATTTGCAATCTAGCAGAATCCAATTTTCATTTTTTTATCAAGTAATGGAATGTCTCTGGATATCAGTTGTGTTATCTATAAAATATGAACAAGGATGCTTTACCTACCCAAAGACAGAGGACTCAACCAGATGATCTTCTGATGTCCCTTCTACCACCGTGAATCTCATCTGGCATGCCCATTGTCATCCCCTCTCTGGCATCTTCCTACCTTTCCTAATAATGTTTCTGGTTCACAGAGTTCCCCTGTCTCACATAACCACATAAACATAGACATATAGCCAATTCATACTTAGTTTATCTTTAACATTCAAAACAACATTGTAGGCAAATTAAATGTCATACGGGGACTCATTGTCTGCAGCTTTAGGCCTCAGAGACAAGGCAGGGAGGAAAAGCCATGCTGAGTTTAGAGTCTTAAAAAAAAAAAAAAAGGAGCTGCCATGCAGATCCAAGAAGCTTTTCTTCCCACACTGAAAATAAACTCCCTCAGCTCTGGGGCTCACCCAGCTAAATGTGGACAAAGCAGCAGTCACCCAGATGACATGAAAAGTCCTAATGGTACTTCCAATGGAGTCACTGTGCTAATACCACATCACTCTGTCACTGTCACAACGTTGTGCCCCTTAAAATACCCAGAGTCATTTGGGCTCTTTTGTAATGGAGAGAGGTGTGGGAGGCAATCTTTCCTTGGAAGAACACTGACAAGGAGGGGCTGATGAGAATGTTGGCAAAGAATATGTTATATACTTAAGCCCAGCACCTCTAACTGTTATAATTGTGAGTGATGGGGTGGGGAGGAAGGGAAACACAAGTCCTTGATGGGGGCACTGGTATAAAGCAGATAAGCATGAAAGCTGGCTAAATCACAGTCAGAGAGTCAGAGAAGCAACTAAACACAGAACAAAGGTGCCCAAAGGAATTCCACCAATTCATTTGTGGTTGGACAAACTCAGATCCCTGACTATCTCTGTCCCAACGCATGCTCTTCACAAAGACCTAGGTGCTCATTCGCTCAGTATTTTCTGGCGAAACACTTAGGATATGCTAAGCACTATTCCAGGTACAACTTACCACCATGAACAAAACAGACACTAAAAGTGCCAATTAAAAGACAAAAATCGCTTTAAAAAACACCCCTTAGACATAGAGATACATAGAAAGGTTGGGAATACAATAGCATATTAAAACCTCCAAAATAAGAACAAAATAATAAACTTAAAAATAAATCTGCAATGCATAAAATCAACAAAATCAAGAATTGGTTCTCTGAGAAGGATAATAAGTTTCACAAAACTCTATCAAGACTGATAAAAAATAAAAGAGAAGAAAAGGCAGAGATTACTAATATCAGGAATGAAAACAAGAGGACATTACTGCAGATCCTATGAGCATCAAATAAGATAATAATTAACAACTTTATGCAACTAAAATTTAAAATTAAGATGCAATGCATAAATAATTTTTTAACTACAACTTAAAATAACCAACACAAGAAGCAGGAAAACTCAAAAGTTTGATGTCTAGAAAAGAAATTAAATCTGTACTTAAAAAAAACACAAAAACAAAACTTGAACCTTATTGAATTTTTTCTATATTGATGTTTGCATTGATCACAATTTTTCTCCTTCATTCTTTCAATACAGTGAATTCCATTAATTAATTTTCCATTGTTAAATAAACTTTTAAGTTGGATAAAAACAAAATAAAGCTTAAAAAAAACCCACCAAGCCCAGATGACTTCATGGGTGAATACTAAGGGGAGAAATAACCCTAATCCTTCAATCTTACAAATTCTTTCAAAGAATAAAGAAGGAACATACCTTGTTTCAGGAGAGAAACCAAAACTTGATATCAAAATCTAACTAGGACATTTCAAGAAAAGGAAAATTACAGGCCAATTCTATTATAAACATAAAGAATACAATTCGAAACTAGAATATAACAAATCAAACCTAGTGATCTGGAAAAAGCATAGCACAATAAAGTTGGTATTAATCAAGCATTGAAAGTTTAACACTAGCAAAATCAGTGTAATTCATTATATTAAAATATGGGCAAAAAATAATATGATCAATGCAATAAATATGAGAAAATGAATTTAAGAAAGTTTAATCTCTATTCATGATTAAAAAAAATTTATCAATTTAGGAACAGAAGAAAACTTTCTTAGCGTAAAAAACAATATATGTGAAAAACCTACAACAAACATATTTAATGAGAAAATATTGAAATCTTTTTCAATGAGACTGTAAATAGGAACATTCATTTTTACCACTGATTTAATTTGTAGTAGAGGTCCTAGACACTGCAATAAGACAAGAAAAATAATGGTATAAGGATTGGAAAGGAAGAAATAAAACTATCATTATTTGCACCTGGCATGATTACATATGTAGAAAATCCAAAAGGGTTTCAGATATACTGTTATAATACATAAGTGATAGAAAGTTTTTATTGTTATTATTAAAAATAATGCAATTATAACATTAAAAACATTGATTAAGAAAAGATACATCAGACTTCTACATAGAATACTATAAAACATTACTGAGAAAAAGTAGGTATAATATATAGAGGGATATACTAGTGCATGAATGGGACGGCCCTGTATTATAAAGATGTTGATTCTCCTCCAAAATCTACAGATTCAAAGCAGTTCTAGCAGGAATTTTTGTGATGGAAATTGACAAGTTAATTCTCAAATATATACATGGAAATATTAGGAGAAAAATTAATAGCCAAGACAAATCTGAAAAAGGAGAACAAATTTAGAGGAATTACATTATCCCACATCAAAATACATTATAAAGCTATAATTATTAAGAAATGGTGGTGTTTGGTGCAAAGAGACACAATACAACAGGACAGATTATCCAGAAACAGACTCATACACATACAGTCACTCCATTTATGATAAAAGTGGTATGATAAATAGCCTTTTCAATAAATAGTGTTGGGTCAATTGGCTGTTCATATAAACAAATGCTTTTTTTAAGTTTATTTATTTATTTTGAGAGATAGAGCACATGAGCAGGGAAGGGGAAGAGAGAGAGAGAGGGAGAGAGGGAGGGAGGGGGGAAAGAGAGAGAGAGAGAGAGAGAGAATCCCAAGCAGGCTCTATAATGTCAGTAGCATGGAGTCTGATGCAGGGCTCAAACTCACGAGCTATGAGATCATTACCTGAGCTAAAATCGAGAGTCAGACACTTAACTAAGCCACCCAGGCACCCCTGGAAAATAATGAATCTTAACTCCCATGTGCAACATACATAAAAATCAATTCTGAGTGCATTGAAAACTAAATGTGAAAAATAAACCTTAAGTAAAACTTCTAGGAAATAAGGCCTTCTTGACCTTGAGGTGGGAAAAGTTCCTCAATCAACCTGACACTTTTGTGTATACTCAACAAGTGAATGGAGGGGTGTATCTTGCTTGGCATTGTAAATCATAGTAGCTAAGAAGGAAAGACCATTTTAAATGTAATTTGCGTGTGTGCGTGCATGTGTGTGCACATGTCTACACTCCATGGGAGTGTCCCAAATAACTGCTACTAAAGAAGGTCTAGAAGCTGGTGGCATCAAACCAGAAAGGGACAGTGCCAAGGGATATTGCTTGGGCGTCAGACAGACTTTTAGGAGGCCCCCAGTGGTAAACTTCCCCGAGGAAACTCTATATACTCAGAGTCTGGACCTGAGCATGGGTTACTTACAAACATGATTCATTCACCTCAAGAATTGATTTCTCAGGTCAGACTCAGCATCAGCAAACTTTACAATGACAGAACTATAAAAGAACCATGGCCCACATGAGCTCAGGTTAACCCATCACTCTCCTACAGAGAAGCTACCTGTGAAGCTAATTTCTAATTGAAATTTTTCTAATTTCAATTTCTAATCGAAATATTTCTCAGAACAAGTTGAGTCACATGATTAGAAAGGTTCGTGGCATTAATCACTTCCCTCCAGGAGAGTAGAAGCCCCAGATAGATCTGGAAATCTATTCCTTAGGCAGAGCACCTCCTGCCTTACAGATGCTGGGATGGGTCCTACTTATGCTTCTCTCCAGGCTTCTTCTTTCCCTTGCTTCTGCAGGTGGCCAGCACACCTCTGAGGGCCACATTTTGTTCAGGTATGTTAATCGACCAACAGTATTGTGATTTGTCCTGGGAGGGAGACTGGAACATGATTTAGCAATTTCTACTCTTAGCTTTGCACACTGATGTTCAGAAGGAGATCGTCTCTTATTTTTGTGTTTTTAGAGGATACCTTATTTTACCTCCTATATGCAATAAAGAACAGTTTTTCCATAGCTAAAATTTTACCAAGGGTAACAGAGAGAGTTGGGTGCATTCCAGAATGACTAGATATGGTGGTCCTCACTTAAGAATTGTAACATGAGCCAACTGGCAATGAAAAATCTACTAATGACACAGTTGCACAACCACAATGTTGTGGCTTTTAATACATTAGAATAATTATGGCAGTAAACATGACACCACTGGTTCTCCCCAGCTGCCAATACTGGGATGGGGCGGGGGGATGATTGCTGATTGAATCTACAAATCACCAAGTGAGAAAGAGCCTCTGCAGGTACATCCAAATCATGCTTGAAACCTCTGTGTACCTCAAACTTATCTTTTTTAATATGAAATTTATTGTCAAATTGGTTTCCATACAAGACCCAGTGCTCCTCCCAACAGGTGCCCTCCTCATCTTATCCTTGAGGAATGAAGGCTGCTGTCTGGCTTGACAGCAGAGGTGCACCTGCCCAGAACACCTCACCATGTGCCTGCTGATAACTGACCAGGTCTCCTATTCTCTGATTAGAAGTAAGTGCTTAGTATGAACTTTTTTCCAAGAGAGAAGATGGACTTAAAATCAAGCAAAAGTGTAAGCAACTAAAATGAGTACGTTTCCTTAGAGCAATGCCCACAATGGTACCCAGTACAGTGAGCATTTAACAAGTATCACTTGATGGAATGAATGAATGAATGAATGAATGAATGAATGAAATTTGATAGGAGAGGCACTGAGTGACAAAACTGTGCTGACCATGGTGAGGGGAGTGGGGAGTTTTACAAAAGGTCTATATGGTAAAGGAAAGGAAGGTTCGCGGCTAGAAGACACACTTTACCATTCTTTCAAGGTCTGGCTCTGATGCTCATGACCATGGAAATGGATTTAGCATGTGAACTATTCCCCAGGAACTACTATGCAGCAGGAGGCAGGTCTTTCATACTGGGGTGGAGGTTAAGGGCATGGACCAAAGAATCCTCAGATAGACTTACTACTATGTGACCTTGGTAAGTTATTAATTTTTCTAAATTTCAGCTCCCTCATCTAAAAAATGGTAATGATGTTACATTGTAGTTTTTTTAAGAGTCGGAAATAATAGATTTAAAGACGTCAACACAGTGCCTAGTGTATCGTAAAAGTTCAATAGCCATTTTCCATAGCTCACCACAAAACAGGGCTTTCTTGAGCCTCAGAACACCAGTGTTGACAGAGTTACCTAAGGATGTGTCTTTGCAAATAAGACCTTTAGATGATCAAGTTCACAAGGACTGCTTTCAACTCTTTCAGTGATTTGAGTGTGAGAAACAATGTTTGCACCAGAATGTTTTGCTCTATTCCAAAAATGATTAAGGATATTTGGCACATCAAGCTTAAAATCCAAAGGTACACAATACTCTACTCTGAGGCTGGCTGTCTTTTTTAAAATAGGCAAAGTAGAAAGTGCTATAGAAAAAGAAATGTTCTTGGGATTTCCCAACAAATCCTCATATACATTCGGTAGAACCCTAATTACCTAAAGACACGTTTGGAAGGAGACCTCTCAACTTTATTTGCTTAGGTCACTTATCTATGATTTGGGATAGGAGTGAGAGGAATGGCTGGAAAAATTATGTGTAGGTACTGTGAAAGGGATGGTCTTTTTTAAAAAATATTTATTTTATTTCTGAGAGAGAAAGAGCACTAGTGGGGGAAGGGCAGAGAGAGTGAAGGAGACACAGAATCTGAAGGAGGCTCCAGGCTCCAAGCTGTCTGCACAGAGCCTGACATGGGGCTCGAACTCAGAAACCGTGAGATCATGACCTGAGCCAAAGTCAGATGCTTAACCGACTGAGCCACCCAGGCCCCTCTGTGAATGGGCTGGTCTTCAGAAGTCTGCTCAAGCCACAGACCCTCTATGTAGCCCTGGCACTAAAGGCTTGCTCCCCTTTTCTTGTACAATATGGGGAGTAGACTATCAGAGATTTTAGAGTAAGAAGATCTGTTACAGGTCAGGAAGATGCTTTCTACCCACCAAACTGATGGGGCTTTTCCCAACTTTTCCTGACCATCCATCTAATGAACACTTGTGCTGGAATCTCTGGGCCAGCCTCAAGCACATGGGAGGTGGTTGTGATAAGGGCAGAGATGTGCTCTGTTCTACTAACTCTTCTTTAACTCCATCTAAGACCAATTAGGAGTTCTCGCTAAGGAACCACATCCAGGTGGAACAATCCCTCGACAATGCTGGCTTCGCCCACTTGAGTTTGAGATCCATTTATGCCACTTACCAGCTGTGTGACCTTAGGCAAGATACTCACTTTCAGACTCAGTTTTGTTATCTACCAACTAAAGCTAATAGTAGTTCTATCTCACAAAACTGCTGTGAGAATTAAAGGAGATAATACACAAAGGAACTAAACCATAGTGCTTAATGACATAATGAATACATGATTATGATTTCTTTTGGATCATTTAGCAATTTTCTTATAACTTGCACACAAGTTCTTAGGCAAAGGGCTCACTGACTCCCCATCCTGTCCCAGAGCCCCTTCTACCACACTGTGTCTGGTGTGCCCTGTTCATTTGCCCACTCTGTTTCTCTCTTTTCTGTCCCATGTGGGGCTATCATTCCTAATGCTTCCCCATCACACCTGCCTGTTTTCTGTTTGACAACCCCTCTCAAAATTCATCACTTCCAAACATCTTGTCTCCAGTTACCATTGACAAAAACAAAAGAAACAAATAAAATACAAACATTTCTCAAATAAGAGGTTTTAAGGAAAGGAGAATAGAAGGACACTGCCAGCCTGAAAACAAGCAAGCAAGCCCCACTGCCCTTCTTCCTCCGGGGCCCTCATCTCCTGGGGTTATGTTTTACTTTCTTGTCTTATTTCAGGCCTAAACCCAAGGAGGACCTCCAGTATTCCACTTTGTTTCCATGTGGCCCTGATGTGCCTTTTGTGCTTAGTGGATGTTAAATAAGAACTAGCATTAAAATAAAGGAATGGCGCCAGATAGATGGGCAGGAAGTGGCCCTGCTTGGTAAAGCAGCCTTTCAGGTGCTAAGGAAAAAGCCAGGGGAAAATATTCCCTCTTCATTTCTTCTTCCTGAGCTTCCCACACCCTGGGGGCCCACCTCTGGGTGTGGCTGTCTCCTTGGAATCCCAAATCGCAGGCCTGGTCCAGGCTGCTGCAGAAGTTTTGGAATACAGTCAGGAGACACGACTGCCTCAGCCCCGCAGGCTCAGAAGCCTCGGACCATGAGTCCTGAGTCTTATGGTAATAAAGTGTGATCAGGGATGTGGAAGGAGCCTCCAGAAACAAGATGGCAGGCAGCTGCAGCAGCGATGCCCCAAGGAAAAGAAGAGAAAAGCTCTGGTCACAAAGACTCCTGGTATGGGAGTGGAAGAGATGGGAAGGACATAAAGGGGCAAGCAAAGGGATCCTACCCAGAAATGCCAGGATTGGGGGCCTCTCTGTGCCCCGGGGTGTCCTATGGACACACCCACTGGTTGACAGCCTCCACATCCAAATCTCACCCGTTCCCAATGGTTCCTCATGTCCATGTAGCACTTCCCATCCTCTCGCGGCCACCATTCAGTCTAGGTCCCCTGTCTCCTTACAACAGCACCTAATACAACAACCTTCCAGACATTCCTTGCTTCCCTCAACCTGACCCACATACCTCTGCCTGAAACATTTCTCCACACACAGTTTTCATAATGGATCTTCTTTGTTGAAACATCTTCCATAACTTCTGTTGTCAGTAGGATAAAACCCAAACTTCCAAGTCTGACAACAGCTTTTCATGGCTTGGCGGAGGTTACCTACTTCTTAGACCCTATTTTCCATTGGTTTCTTCAGCTGCCCCCTAAATAACTTCCAGCCTTTTGGCTTTTCTCACATCATTATCCTCACCTGGACATCCTCACTGTTCTTTGTTCCTATCTTCACCAACTATACCCATCTGTGCTGCCCCTCCCCCATCTATGTTCAGCCCTTCCCTGTGCCCTGAGAGGGTAGCCCCTTCAAACTTCCTCACCTGGCTCCTTGGCCCTGTTGCTTCTCACAGGAGGCACCTGCAGCAGGAGAAGGTTGGATGTAGGTCTTTCCCAGCTCCCCCCAGCTTCAGGGCAACAATTCTGTTGCCTGAAGCAAGGTCCCTCTGTGATCACAGTCTGGCAGTCCATCTTCCTGCTCCCAGATCTCACTGGGGCTCTGACAACCCCCTGTCCTCCCTGGCTCCTTCAGACCCAGGAAGGAATGGAAATTATGTCCCATGGTAGCTGGTTCCTGGGATCTAAACACTCCTTGGTGGCCCTGTCCACATATCTTAAATACTCCCTCTGGTAAATACTCTTCAAATCCCAGCTGAAGCTGTTTTCTGTTCCCCATCAGGATCTGCCTGAAACACCATCTTTCCAGCCTCATTCCAAATCCCACCTCCTCCAAGAAACTTTCTTTTGCGCTGCAGTTAAGAGTGATTGCTCATCTCTCGTCACTCCCCAACATTCTTACTTAATTCCAACACTCTTATGGAGCTTTACGGTTTTCAAAGTATTTGACATAAATGAACTCATCTTTTCCTCACAACAACCCTGAAAGATAGACAAGGTATTATTACCATTAATAATCTCATTCGCATTTTGCAGAGAGCTGAAGCTTCTAGAGAATAAGAGCCATGGCAGAGAACACGCAGCTATCAGGTTGTCATAATGCAGGCAGTTTGGGCTACAGGATGAACTGAAATCCCACAGATACAGGCCAGTGTTGAAGGGGAGGAAGATGCATCCAGCAAGACAGGGGCTGGGAGGTATCTATGTATACTCGGGATTCAAGAAAATAAAACCCACTGTATGTGTGCCCACAAAGTGGAAGACAGAGTACTCAAGAAGTATATAAGGTCTATTTGGGAGAAAATATGCATGTGAACACAAGCTGATAATATAACACAAAACAGAATAGGACTAGGTAGGAAGGGGCCTTAAGGCCAAGGGCTCTTTGTTACACCTTTCTGAATGTCCTGCTCCTCCCCAACCCTGTGGGAGGCACTTGAATCAAGGAAAGTGCCCCCAAGGCACTTGAATCAAAGCACCTTGAACAGAGGTATTCAAGACAAATTCATTCACGTGTTCAGTTTCTACAATGGAGTGGCATATCCCAGACACCACAGTGAACAGGACAGACACAGCCAGCTGTCATGGGGCTTACGATTAGTAGCAGGGATGGTATTACATAAAACATTACACAGGGGTGCCTGAGTGGCTCAGTCAGTTAAGCCTCCAACCTAGGCTTAGGTCATGATCTCATGGTTCATGAGTTTAAGCCCGGCAGCCGGCTTTCTGCTATCAGCACACAGCCAGATTGGAATCCTCTGTCTCCCTCTTTCTCTCTGCCCCTTCCCCGCACTCTCTCTTTCTGTCTCTCCTTCTCTCTCTCAAAAATAAACAAATGCTAAAAAAAAACATTACACAAATAACTGGAATAATATAATGATGGTATAAGTGCTCCCCAGGAAAATAGAGCCACGAGTATGATTTCCTGGGAGAGCTGACTTTGTTTAGGGCTAATGTTCAGAAAAGATTTTCCTCACGGTATGCCCTTTAAACTGGGGTCTAGGGGCACCTGAGTGGCTCAGTTGGTTAAGCGTCTGACTCTTGATTTCGGCTCAGGTCGTGATCTCGTGGTTTGTGAGTTTGAGCTCTGTTTTGCACTGACAGTGCAGAGCCAGCCTGAGGTTCTCTGTCTCCGTCTCCCTCTCTGCCCCTCCTCCACTCTCTCTCAAAATAAACAAACTTAAAAAAATAAATAAAGTAAACTAGGATCTAAAAGATAAGTAGAAGTTTAACCAAAAAGCAAGGAGGCTACTGAAGGAAGAAATTCCATATCAAATTTTCTGAGGATGGTGATGTGGGAAGTCTGTGATTCTAACAAAGACCAGCATGGCCACAGCACACAAAGCAAGTGCCAGCAAGGCTAGAAATGCTAGCAGAGGCCATATGCCTTGCAGATCATGTGCCATTACAGAATTTTGTCTACATTTCAAGTGCAAAGGAACCCAATACAGCATTTGAAAAGGGAAGTGACACGGGAGATGTGCATTGTTAAATATCATTCTGGCTGCAGAGTAGACAGTGGACTGAAGAGGCACAAGAGAGAAAACTGGACTGGCAGTCAGGAGGTCCCTGCTGTAAGCCGGGAAAGGAGACAGTTACTGGACCAAAGTCACTGTAGCATAGACAGAGACCTGGGGACTGGGACCCATTTTGCAGGGAGCATCCACGGGACTTGGCATACATGGTGATAGCCATACATGGTGAAGGAGTAGGAGGAAACAAGGATGAAAAGGAGGTTTTTGGCTCCCGCCCCGCAACTAAATAGTTGGTGGGGCTCTTGTACTAGGATGGGGGGCTAGAAAACAGGACAGCAGGAAGATCAATACTTCTGTTTAAGGCTTGTTAATCTGAGGTATTTAGCAACTGTGCTGGTGGTAGGTAATTAGCTATACACGCCTGGAGCTCAGAAGAGAGTTCTGGGCTAGAAATATAAAATAGAATCATCAGCATATAGTCAAGGGACTTTCAACAGCATTCCCAAGGGAAAGAGTGTATGAGAAGAAATGAGGGCTCGAAGGAGAAGAAGCAACCAGAAAAATGGAAAGAAACGGGATGATGTGATGGCCCTGAAGCCAGGAGCTTCAAGAGGGAGGGAAGGAGCTATGTTGAATGTCACTGAGAGGTAGACTGATCCATATCCACATACTGAAGGGAACATGGTTGAGTTTAAATGCTCAAATCACAAGTTTATTTACTATTATATCCAGCACCTCAGGATATCAGTCTATGAAGCATAAAAACCTACTGGGTAAAGCCTGAAACCTCCCTGTGCTGAAACTTCCCACGGTCACCCTGTCTTCCCCTACCCACTGCAGGGCCAGGCCAGTGGATCCCATGTGCTGGCTGTGTCCCAGAGCCTGGGCAGTGGTGGACACAGCTCTGAGGCCCCCTCAGGGTGACCGAAATAGCCACATAGATAATAAGATCTGTGCTTGCTCCTGAACTGCTAGGAATGCTGGGTGTTGACTGAATTTTCATACCTCCATGACAGACTTTTTTGCCTGTCTCTCTTTTCTTTTTTCTGTGTTTCTTTCTCGGTTGTTATTCCTGTTTCAAAAACATAAGGAAAGCGCAACAAAAGGAATTCTTTTCTTGCACATGTATTGGCTCCAGGTTTAAGTGCTGGCTCACAGGATGAGTGGTGTCCCAGCATCTGGGACACAGCGGGCAGACACTTGCTCCCAGTCCCCAGCCCAACGCCCCCCCATCCCCCGCTGCCCCTGTTCCTCCCTCCATCCCCTGCTTCTCTCTTTCTTTTCTCTTACAGCAGTTTTTCACTACCTCTTCAGGCAGCCTTTTGTCCACATTCTGCCTCCCTCGCCACCCCCCCTTGGGACATCTTCCCACTTGCTCTAATTCCTCTCTTTCCATTTCCTCCTCAATTGCATCCTAAGTTAAACACTTGAGTGTATGAGCATGCACTCACTCAAGATAACTTTCTTTTCTCTCCCTCTCCTCCCTTGCTCACTCAGTCTCTGGACAGCTCTCCTTATTTCCCTTCTCAGAGAAGAGCCATCAACCAGAGATCATGACTCTCTAAGAGAAGACAAACAATCATCCATTCCTTCCTCCACGTTCAGAATGACAAATGGGGCCTCTCTCATCTCTCCCACACTAGGAGGGTTTTAGGGTCACTGTCTCCCCCTCGTTCTACAAATTGGACTACAAAAATGGTAAAAGACTCACTTTGACCTCCATTAAGAAACTCTGTGCTAGGTTAAGGGAGGCATCCTTGGGCAGATCCCCACCCCAAGGAGATGGGAGTGGCCCAGAGAGGCTTCCTCTCCTCCCTCCAGCTGGGATGTGGGATCAGATCCAGTTGGAGGTTAAAGTAGGGTAAGGTGTATAGTAAGCACCTTTCTACCTCAGTCCCACAGGAATTATGACAGGTGACCTAATTTCATCTCAAGTGACTTGGCAGCAGCCTCACCCTTGTCAGTAGAAAGTGGCGTTAGGAGCCTAATTACATGAGCGTGAGGCCTGGCACTGTGCAGAGAGAACCCACCAGCCCTGATGTAAACACTGCCTCCAAGCATAACCACTCCATCTCTTCCCACTTTCCAGCTTTATCCAAGGGAAGTATAGCCAACCTCAGCTCCTATTCCTAAACAACTCTATGCCAGCCTCTTTCCATGAAAAGAATGTGTTGTGAAGATAGCAGTAGGGTCTAAGGGTCCTGATTACTTCTCCGAAAGGAAGGCTGACCAAGGTGAGGCAAGTTCCCTAATGCTCCCACTCTGGAATTAGATGGGACCTCCGTCTGAGACAGGGTGAGGGTGGAAATACTCACCTACTACCGGCCTCAAAGTGCAATGACACTTGGAGGTTTAGATACGTGTGCACCATTCATGGGAGTCAAGACCTTTCCTCTCAATCAGGATGAGTCCAGCAAATACAACCTTGACTCTTCTCTGAAAATCAGTGCTTCCAAAATGAGAATAGTTGCCCAGCTCTGTCTTCCATGGGGGAGAGCAAAGTGCAGAGGGGAATGGATCAGAGGGCCATTTTCAAGCTTCAATTCAGCTAAGTGTTGCACATCTTTGACCATCACTCTCCACCTGAGCTGCCTTCAGAGGTCTAGAAGGTAGGCTGCTGCAAACCTGACTGTCCTCTTGCCCCAGACACCTGATGAGTGGCTCTCGTGAGCCAGAACACATCACCAGAGACGGAAAGGCAGGCAGGCAGAGGCAAAAACAGGAGAGGATAAAAAATAGTCCCCTCTAAAAACTATGGAACCCTTCCTGGTAATCAAGAATTCCTTAGTACAAAGGATCAAAAGTGAAAAATGCTTACTAGCATCTGACCAGTCTTTAAGTGTCCCAGACCTTCCAGGACTTTCATCAAAAGGACAGCCCTACTTTAACATTTTCTCTTATGAAAATACTAAAAAAAATAAAAGAAAGCAGGAAAAGAAAAAAGATGTGTCATGAGCAAAGTCTCCAGCTAGGCACAGTGGGGGGAAAAAAAAAACCTGTTCTCTCTTAGAAATACTAATTACAGTGTTCACACATGCATACCTCATTAAAAAGTCAGTTTTTACACACAGCTACTCCCTATAACAATATCACAAATAAAAATATAAGAAGTAAGCATATTAAACAAGTTGTCTGTTCTCCTAAATGGCCCTTCGGCAACACTTATTTTAAAACAGTTGTAGCATAATGGTTAAGAGCATAGACTCTGGGCACAGACTGCCTTGGTTTTCTCAACTGTAAAGTGGGGACCTAAAAGTCCTACCTGAAAGGGTTGCTGAGAAAATTAAGTGAATGTATATTTCTAATATGCTTAGAACATTGCCTGGCACACAATATGTGCCGTACGAGGGTGATTCCTCACCCTGGACCTTTCCCAACACTAAATATCCCCAAGGATATAAACAAGAGGTTTTCCAATTCTTAAGGCCAGTAGGTTTCCCTTCCTGGTTTTAAGGTTCAAATATCTCCAGTTCGTTCACAGATTCAAACTCTAGCCAGTGGTGTTGAAAGCTCACTATGGCACCAGCTGTGAGTCTAGATGAAGGCTTCATGACAAATCCCTTGGGAATTCTGATCTCTTCCCCATCCCCCATCCAGAGACCCCACAGTTATCTTCATGCATAAATACGACTCTTGTGGACCCTCAAATAAATCACTATTTATTTGGTTAATATGATCTCAATAAGCCCCTCTGTGGATTCATCTAAGCTCAGAAATGGGATGGGCAGTTTGCTAATAATACTAAGTATATCTAGGTGAACAGCTCAACTCTGT
Source organism: Prionailurus bengalensis (assembly GCF_016509475.1). Classification (NCBI taxonomy): domain Eukaryota; kingdom Metazoa; phylum Chordata; class Mammalia; order Carnivora; family Felidae; genus Prionailurus; species Prionailurus bengalensis. Next base: position 26,341,150 of record NC_057360.1, read on the forward strand.
GGAGGCCAGCTGACTTCTCACATGGGAATGCTGTTCTGAGAGCACAGATCACATCCCTTATAGCAGCCAGCCAATTCAAAAAGGCACTCTAAAGGTCACCAGAGGGTAACAGACAATGCACTGACCAACCCACCTGCCACGAACTCACAGTCTGTCATTTAATTATTCAGCAAATATTTATTAAGAACTTACCTTGTGCCAATGTGCTATGAATAGTGAGACAAAATTCCGACCCTCATGGGGCTTATATTCTAGTGAGACGAATGAACCTATAGACAAAATAAATGGGTAAAATACACACTGTGGTAAATTCTCTGGAAAGAGAAAATGGGAAGGGGGATATTGAATTTTAAATGGAGTAGTCGTGAAAGGGCTCACTGAGTAAAGACCTGAGGAGGGGAAAGAGTGAGCCCACTGTGGTAACTGGGGAAGAACACTTCAGTAAGACAGCATAACACCAAGGTTTCAAGGCAGAAGCATGCCTGATGTGTCTGCACAAGAAAACCACTGTGGGTGGAGCACATACATGAAGGGGGTGGGAGGAATAGGAGATGAACAGGTGGGTGAGGGGAACAGATCACATAGAGTCCTGTGGAACTTGGTGAGAGCTTTGGTTATTTCTCAGCAAGGGAGAAGGAGCCACCAGAGGATTCCCTGAAGGAGTGACAAGCTCTGACTTAAACTTAACAGGGTTATAGGGACAGACTGACATGGGACAATGATGCAATCAGGGAGGCACTGCAGCAACTCAGGCTTGGAGCAGGGTGTAGTGCTGGAGGTAAGAACTGGGGGTGGTCAGATTCTGGACAAGTACAAAATGTGGGGCCAACAGGAATTATTGATTAATTAACTGCGGGGTATGAGAAGAAAAGAGGTCAAGAGTGGTTTCCAGTTTGGGTAGCTACAGTGTCTACTAATGAATGATATGACAGGTATATGAATGATGCAACAAATGTAAAGAAATCAAGAGGAGCTGAGAGACAGCAGAGGACCCTGAGGGCAATACAGGAATCAGGAGAAGAACCATGTGTTTGAAAAGGGAGCACAGTGTCCAGCATGCCGTGAGCCTCCAATGCAAGTTTGTGGAATGAAAAGAGGTACAGTTACAGACTAAAAACCAAGCCGTACAAACAACATTATCTCGAGGGAAAATATAACTTCTACAGGAGAAGAGGTGCAAACAAAAGGAAGATGAACCAGACCAGAACAAACTCAAATTGAAGAACATTCTCCACACCTGAGATTCTATCTGCCCTACACCTGCAGCTGGCTCATTGGTTGGTAATGGAAACTCCTATTTTCATTTGCTAGGGCCAAGCAGTCCTTCATAATGAAGAAACTGGACCTAGAGCATGTTAGTATCCTGATAACTTCCTAACAGGAGTAATAATGCTAAATTTGGGTTAAATTCCAGAAGAAATAGCTCCAAGAGAAAACCCCCAAGCTCTCAGAGGCTTAGTAACAGGCCTACTGCCATCCTAATACACAGTAAGTTGTAGCTTCTCAGAGCTCAGTCCTCGGCCCTCTTCTTTATGTACACCTTCCCGCTATGGGACATCAGCCTATCAATCTCACAACTCTAAAATGATTAATAAATTGATGCTTCTTAAATGTGTATGCTCTGCCTTGACCTCTCCTCTGAACTCTAGACTCATCTATTTAACCACTCACTCATCATGACATCTCTAACTTGTATATCCAATAGGCATCTCCAATTTAACATGCCCCTGACTGAACTCCTGACCCTGCCCAACCAGGGTCCTTCTCTAGGTTTCCCTGTCTTGGTAAATGGCACTGCTGTTGATTCATTAATGGTGCTGAGGAGCCATCATTGGTCCCTGCCTTTCTCTGACAGCCTACCGTGAGCCCATCAGCAAGTCCTACCAGCTCTACCTTCAGAATACATCCTAATCTGACTACTGCTCATCACCACCAGCACAACCTCCCCAAACTTCACCACCATTGCCTTCTAACCACCTCTACTCTTGCCTCCACCACGACCAGTCCTCCACACAGTAATCAGGGTGAACTTTTGACATCTATCAGATCATAACACTCATCTGCTCAAAATACTTCAAAGACTTCCCATTACATGAGAAACAAAATCCAACCAGGCCCAATGTGATCTGTCCCCAACTCTCTTTCTCTGCTGCCCTTGGAGTGTTCTGACATTCCTGCTGTTCTTTGAACCTATCAAGCAACCATTTTGCCAAGCAAGGCACTGTAAGGTTTCTCTACAAAGCCTTTCTTCACCACTTCAGATAGAATATGACCATCATTTTCATGTGCCCATAGCACTCCATCCCTAATGCTAAAAGTGATTAAACACTTTATCATGGCATTCATTGAACATAGTCTGTCTTCCCTCCCTGAGGCCAGGAACAAAATCTCTTCCTGGAAATCAGTAGGTCCTCTAACGTTTGGTGTATAAATTAAGTTGAACTAAATTGCCTGATCATCCACAATTCTCCCTCCCCTTCTGCACTAACAAATGGCAGCAGGGAGTAGTGGAAAGAATCCAGGCTTCTCTAGTTAGGCAAAACTAGGTTCCAACCCAACCTTTCCACCTTAATAGCTGTACAACCTTGGGCAGATCACTTACCCTCTCTGGGCTTCAACTGCCTCATTTGTAAAACAAGGTATGACGAGAGTCAACTTCAAGGCTACTGTAAGAATTAGAGGTCATACACGTAAAGTGCCCAGCACAGTGCCTGGAACACAGTAGGTATAAGATAAATGGTGATTAGTATGATTATCTACGTTTCTTGTCTTTTATCTCTCTTTCCAGAACTCCCTAATGTTGAAAGAGATCCCAACAGAATGCGTTTTGTCCTGAGACAAAAGAGGTAACACAATGAGAAAGATGCAAAGGCATATGGATGGGAGGAGAGGCTTCACTCCAGATGACGGAAGAAGAATTGGCAGAGTGAAGTCATGGGAAGCAAGATGACTGACAAGAGCAAGATATTCCCTTTCTCCCCTTGAGCCATCCCCTGCTTACTGAAGTGACCGTGACTGCAAAAGCCACGGAGGATCCACATCCCCATGGTGGTCATAGCTCTTCTGAGTGCCAGGGTGGGCCTCATAAAAGAGACTGGTTGCCACAGCAGAAAGGGATATGCAGGCTCTTCTAAATTAGAACAGGAATTTAATTAAACCAAGAGAGAAATGAGAGATGAGGAGATGATGAAGGCCCCAGAATATTTCCTTCCTTGGAGGGGAGGGGAGAAGGCAGGTCAGAGCTAGAGTTCACCCCCCTCTCCTCCCTCTGCCCCTCCTCAACCCATCTCCTCCCACCCTCTACTTTTGACTCCTCCTTGGCATCCCTCTTCCTCCTTTTTTGGACACCTAGGCCCCTACCCCAAAACCAGCCTTGTGCAAAGCTCTCCCTCAAGACATATGTGCTGCTGACTCATTCTCCCAGCTTGTAACAAAGCTTAAACTTTTAATTCCCCAGTTATTATCTTTTCTTGCTCTTTCTACTTCATCTTGCTTCATGTTATGAATTATGTACAGTACTTCTGGTACTCAAGAACGACCCTTTATCAAATCTGTACAAGAGAGAATTCATGAGTGATTTTGATCCACCAAGAGCCTCTTGAAAAGACAAAGGGCTACCCAGGCCTGCAGGGAGTTCGAGCTTGAATATGTACATATACAGCCACCTGCAGGGTGGGAGGGGTGGGAGGGAGATGTGGTACCCTGGATGAGACCCCCAAATCCTTGTTTGGATCCAGTGACTATAAGATATTCGAAGGACATTCTTTCGCCCCTACACATCTGCCCATGGCAGGCTGCTTAAAGCCGTGGCACATAGGGGATCGTGTCAGGTGGAACCTACCTTTCTGGGTAGGGAAGCTCACTGCAGACTTCGTGCAATCTGCAGCACTAGGCAGTGCCTTAGCTTTATTTATAAATTGTAATCAAGATAAGTCCACAGGAGACTGCTTCCCAAATGCCTGAGACAGATAGTCTTCAAGACCCTCCAGCACAGGGGCTCTGTGTGTAGCAAGCTGCAGCACACATGGCTTGCCCTACTGAAAGGAGGGGAAAAGCCACATTATGTTTCTTTGGCCCCTCTGAATCTCCTCTGCCCCACCTCCTGTCTTTCTCCCTCCTCACCACCCACTTACCCACTTCCTAAAGGCACCCAAGATCCAGTTTAAATAACCTACTTCGCAGTTTATTTAGCTCTAAATGGAAGTCGTAAGACAAATGCAATAAATAACTTGGGCACAAAAGAGAGGCATGTACCCTCCCTCTCACTCCGTCACACACATGCACATACAGACTAAACACGGGCAATTACTCTCCGTGGTAACCCTTCCTGGGCACAGCCTGCTGAGAGTCTCAGCTGCTTCCAGTAGCACAGGATGGCAGGCCAGATTTCATGTTCCCAGGTAGACTAAGGTCCTAGATGGTAGACCAAAATGACTGGCTCAATGAGGCAATGGAGTTTGTAATCTCAGGAGGACTGGAGCCATGGATACCTACCTCTTTTGGGAGCATGATCCCGGTGACTTGGCCAGCCATGGGTGCCTCTCTGCTATTCCTTCCCAACTCGCTCAGGTGGCATCCCCCATGAGGGCATGTTATGCCACTCCAGTGCAACCTGCTAACAGGAACCCTTCACAGAGAGAAGAAGTGGGAGATCTGGGAAAGAGGAGGAAGGTGAAGAGAGAGAGCCCTGGATGAAAACCCAGGGAGAATGGGAAGCTTGTGACAGAGACGTGCCAGCCTGATTGACTACCCCAGCCCCATCTGTGTTTGGGGGGGGCAAGGGGGCATGTACTACCAAGAACTTGAATGTGACTGTGACTGGTGATGCAGGAAGCATGATCACCTGGGTGGGTATGCATGTGCCTGCTGCCCTTTGAGTCCTGCCTTTGAGTCCTGCCAAATCATTATTGGCAGGCTCTCTGATCCAATAGGACAGTTACAACCAGCAGCACCCAAGAAGGCAGGCGGGGGACATACCACAACCATTCAGATACAGGTGGAGGCTCCTGGGGAAGGACTCCAGTTCCCACATTCCCTTTCTTTTCTGCTTCATCTAGAAATCTGCTGCTTTTATACAAATTACTTGGGGGGCGGCGGCTTTGTTTTACATCATCAAGGAAACGGTTGAAAAAGGTCACGGTAGTACGATGTGTTGTGTACCAAGGAAAGAGAAAGATGCTAACGATATTTTGAATATATATTCTACCTTTATTCCAAGGGATCCCATTAACCATATCTGTCAAAACACATTTAAAGACGCTACATGAAAAATCTGCATGGTTAAGCTCAATAGTAGAAATCCTCCTAACATAACTCTTCATAACCTTAAAGTATTTTAATAATACCTTACATTTATAAAGCATATCTCGGTGCACAAAGTACTTTCACACATACATTCTTCCTTAATTCTTACATCCATATATGAACTAAGGACTGAATTGGTATTACAATTTAACAGAAGAGTAAAATGAGTCTCACTGAGGTCAAGTGACTTGTCTAACTCATGACCAGTGGGAGCCAGGGAGTTGATAAGAAACAAAACCTTGAATTGAACCCAAGCCTTCTGAGCACAATCCAATGTCTAATACTACTTTATTCCTTATGGAAGTCACTATACCAGCATCATTGGTTTTCTAAGATATTCATTCTTCAATGACATCACATAAGCAACTACTAAGTTCTGTTAAAATTAATGCAAAAAACTCAGTGTCACTAGAATGGAAAAGAAAACCTAAGTACCAAGCTGCTAATAGTAATATTGTGCATTCACAGTAAATGATTTCCATCAACGTGATTATATTAACAGATCGATCTATGATGCAGATAAAATCTATATTACCCATGTTTTTTACCTTTCACAGATCAGAGAATTTTCACAAAACAAAAACAAAAGAATATGGCCTTGCAATAGGGTCAACATTTTATTTTGCCAAGAAAAGCCATTAATATTTAAAATTTTTTAATTCAAGATCAAGTTGAATAAGTTCAGTTTCATGAAAAACTATACTGCCATTATTGTGTAATTGTACCAGACCGGTAAGAAGTTTACCAAGAGCTCAGCCCCGGACCATTCAGAAATATGGCTGTAGATAATGTTCAAGTGCAAAAGTCCTGCAGCATGTTAGAATTTGGTACCGGCGCAGTATCAGCATTTTGCCAGTTACTCAGAGGTTATACAAGTTGGCAAGAACACAACTGTCTTCAAATGCATTCAGAAACCATTTTTCACCAAATACAGGTATGGTTTTCAATATGCACATAATATAAACACTACATTTCTAAACCAAAACACAAGACACTAGAGAATCCAGTACACGGAGCAGAGACTTAAACAGCAAACAGATGCAAAGGAACAGAAAACGTGATGGGAGAATTCACCTTACATGCCCTTGAAACCACCAGACACTTTCTTTGAATAAGCAAAAAAATAAAATAAAATAAAATAAAATAAAATAAAATAAAATAAAATAAAATAAAATAAAATAAAATTTGCTCACTTAGCAAAACTGAGTTTACAAGTGCACAGCTCATTCAAGCAAAAAGTCATGAAAAGAACATTCATAGGGTAAGTGATAAGTGTATTTTTCAAAGTACTTTTGCATGTTTTATCTCACGTTATTACTGCAAGACTCTTCTAAGGTAGGAACATTAGGTGGTATTACCCCCATATTACTAATGAGCAGACTAATGCACATTCATTTATTCATCCACTCAACACTTAAAAAGAGAGGTAAGTGTTTTGCCAGCAATCACAGGGCTCCTGGCAGGAGCGGATCCAATGGCCATGCCCCTACCCTCAGTTGAGTATCAAATCCCAAGCTGATGTTAACAAAAACAAAAAAATGAAGCTTGTAAAAGGTTCAAGTCAAAGGTGGATTGAGTTATAGAAACTGATTCAAGAAACAAAACTGGTGTGTGTGTGTGTGTGTGTGTGTGTGTGTGCGCGTACGTGTGTGTGCGTGTGTGTGTGTGTGTGTGTGTTTGTGTGTGTGTGTGTAGTCTTCAGTTTGGGGGCTGTTCTTGGTCACATTTCATCACAAAAGGCAGAGCATGCTTTTTCTTTGTTATGTTCCAAAACCTTAACTACCTCTCAGATTGCTTAGGTGTGGGTCTCTTTAAGAGCATTTCAGAGCCAGGTTCCAAGCCTGGCCGCCAACTGTGTCATGGAAATAAACTGCTAATTACATGCAAATGCTCTGTAAACACAATAATTACCGTCCCCCTACTTTTCACTATTTTTTTCCCTCTACCTGCCACTGGAAAAAGGGAGCAGGGAGCTGAGCTGGGGTGAAGCAGGAAAAGCAGACTCTAAGAGAGGTGCCAGCCCACTGTGGTGCCTCAGCATTGTGTCTCCTGACAGTGGCTCACTCACCCAAACACAGAACCTGTACCACATACCCTGTGCAGTCTGGAAGCCATGGCACCTTCAGTGGGTTCACACAAGCACTCTGTGAAATCAGTCCATCAGTGGATATTTGCTGAATATTTCATCATGTGTGGGGAACTGTGACTGATGCCAGAAGACAGAAGGATATTCCCATATGGAAAAGGGACAGAGACACCTAAAAGACAAGTCAAAGTAGGAGAATCTGGGGAGAAAAGCACCAAATAAATGCCACTCGCATTTAGGTCTGGGGGAGACAGGTCAGCAGAAAGATCCCCTCTCCTTTGAATTTCTCAGGGATAGCCAGAGAAGGTTCACTAGAAGAGACAGCACCAAAATCTTGGGGGGAAAACATGGGTGCAAGATCGGCAAAGATGCAAATGGAAGGTAGCAGAGGGACTGGAAGGAGCAGATCCATATGGTGGGTCGGCAGCAGAGATGTTCTGCCTGTGTACTCTGGGTGAATGGTTGGCACAAGATGTTACAAGTAAGAATCATATCACCACAGTGCTTCCTATGTGCCAGGCAGGTGCCAAGGGCTTTATCCATGTGATCTCACTTAAAAACCCACCATGCCATGAGGTGGGTCCCATAATTACCCTCACTTCACAGATAAGGAAACTAAAACACAGAGGTTAAGTAAGTTGTCCAAATCCCACAGACAGTATAAAGGTGGGACCAGGCTTCCTAACCACTGTTAAACCACCGCTAGCATCATAAAACAGTTTTTCAAAAAAGACCTTATTAGAACATTAGTGCAGAAAACTTGCTGGAAAAGGACACCTTCCGACATGAAAGCATTTTATCTACTGTAAACCTGTAAACAGGTTTATAATACAAAGCATTTATTCAATAAGGAATTGTTCACTCAAAAAATGAGATGATTTTTAGAAAGATGCAAATGTGAAGTCAGGGCTACAGATGACAGTTGCAGTCTTGAATCAGCATTGGCATCCAGTTTATTTCTGTATTTTGTTTTAGTTTCACAGTATTGAGAAAATCCTGAATCACACAGCGAAGTAATGGCGCACTTGCTGGTATCACTTTACATGAGCAAACAAGCTCAAGCCTGAATTTTTTAAAAGGCTAACACAGAATACACGCTTTCTAATCAACAGCACATTTACACAAAGTTCAAATGAATGCAGAAGACGGAATAGCGAGCTTTACTCTGAGGTCTGCAGAAAATGGAATTATTCCAGTATGACCACAGGTGGTCTCCAAGTATGAAAATGTGGTCTATAACTCATTGACTATGTGTGACTTTTTGTTTTTTTTCTTTTCATAATTTCCAACGTCCTCAACTCCAATATACCTTTCTTCATAGCTGAAAGTTTTAGAACTCAAAATATATGAATATATAACATATAGAGTGTAGTAAGGCCTCCCTCACCTCCACCATGAAATGGTGTTATTATGTTTTTAGTAAATCTGATAATCAATGGTGTCTTGGATTTAAGGAAATGTCACAGTTAAAAGATGTATTTTAAAAACAAAATTTGAATCCATTTTTGTAGAAGCCTCCAAAGCCTGTCTATGGATGTCAGTTGACAAGTTCCCAGTCTACGGCAAAATGCCCAGAGGGCAGGGGAAAGAGGCACCTGACAAAGCACCCTCAAGGGGATGGAAATGCCCACAGTTCTCTGACCATCGCTGGCTGCTGTGATTGGTCTGCTCCTAAGGGTGAAGGGCTTAGCCTTAGGCTGCTGCTCCTCAAGAGGAAGGAAACTAAGAGGGGCACCTGGGTGGCTCAGTTGGTTAAGCGTCTGACTCCTGGTTTCCACTCAGGTCATGATCTCACGGTTCATGAGTTTGAGCCCCGCATCAGGCTCTGTGCTGACAGTTCAGAGCCTGCTTGGGATTCTCTCTCCCCTCTATCTGCCCCTACCCTGCTTGCACTGTCTCCCAAAATAAATAAATAAAAACTTAAAAAACAAAAAGGAGGAAATGAAGAGAAGCTGGTAGGGATAAAAATCAAAAGGTCATCCCAGGTGCCCTAGGGACTGGTCTCAACACTGTGGCTTCTTTGTTTTATTGCAAGTGTTGTGATTTCCCACAAGATCAGAGATAGTCATACGCAGATGATAAACCAAAACTAACTTACTAGTCAAATATAAAATCTATTTCTTGTGACTAATTCCACTACTCTGTCTCCCCATGAGTACAGGGGATACTTCGTTTTCTCTTGTAGACAGATAATGGGAGCCGGTAGCAGGGGGAGGAAGGCGGTGGAAAGTGGGCTTTCTCAGGAGTCCCTTTAAAAAGGGTTCCCAAAATGTAAAAGGGGGCCTCATGATGCCTAGCACCTTGGAGGAAAGAGGCTCCTGTTCAGGCCTTCCCTTTCTTTGGGAGGGAACCGAGGTATAATTGAGGGTAGGAGTGTAGGTCAAGAGGAAAAGCATAAAAGCATTAGCTGGAACTTCAACGCAGAAAAAGTTGACATCTGCAAAATGTAAAACTCGAAGAAGGCAAAGATATGTAAATCTAGATGTACTGTTTTGAACAGACATGAAGCAAGGAAGGGACAAGGGGAGGGTCCTTAAGAGAGTTAGTTCTCTCCCAATACCCTGCAACTTTAAAGTCAGTTTCTGAATGTTAGCTCTGAAAGAAAGCAAAAATGTAAAATAGCTTCTAAGTGCACAGTAGGCAAATGATATCCCTTATCTACTTTCAGTTGCTGTGACTTCTTTGTCCAGTAGCCTGTCCAATGGCTGCAATTCAATATATCACTAACCCTCCTTGAGTTCACAGGCCCTCACTGAAAACAGGCTCAGTCTACACAGGCTCCTCGAAGCTCCCTATAAATGAGCCATTCCCTCCTCAATCTTCCCAAAAGACCTTTGCTTATGTATGTCCCAATTGTTTTGCCTTGTTACAAGAATGTGTTTCCATGCAGGTCACTGATCACCCCTTTCAGACTCAAATCATTAAATTAACTCTTTTCCTGAGAGTCCACTGTGTGTCGGCCACGTTATATTAGACAAATATCGAATAAAGCATGACCTCACGGAAATCCATCTAGTGGGAGAGACAGGCTGAAGGCTTTTTGTTCACTATCTCCTACTTTGCACCCCACACTACCCTCCTCATGCCTAGCAGTTACAGTCATGTACAACACTGGCTGCTTCTCCAACTTTAGTGTGGCCTCACAAACATGAGGGAACTGTTAGAAATACAGATTCCTTCCTCCTACCTCTGGAGCTTCTGGTTCATTAGATTGGGGCAGGGCTCCAGAAACTGCAGTTCTAATAATTACCCCCAGGTGATTCTAAGGTGGACCAAACTCTGAGGGGCACTGAAAGTAAGTACTCAACAAATACTTTTCCAGTGAATGATAAATTAAGGGAAAAAATAATAGAGACCTCTTGGCTTGTCCAGTGTACCAGAGAATGGCCTTGTACCATCCTTGTTTGGCTGAGATTTCATAAGGATTTTGGGCTCCAGAATGATCCAGTGGAAAGCACCTGAAACAGCCGCTGAGCCACCAATGCGCCACCCCCAGTTAATTTCTGCCCCTTAGTCCTAAGGCTTAGTGTTGCCTCAAACTAGAGAGATCATTGCCTAAGGCTGCATGACACATCAGGCACCTGAGGCCTCTGGCCTTGGATCAGAAATTAAGCTGTATATTAGAGCAGGCTAAAAGAAAGGAAAGAAACCATGAGCCAGCCTAATTGCTCTGTGCAAACAAAAGATCTGGAGATTGGCCTGGTGCATGGTGTGAAATTCAGGCACCCGATCAAGAGGCAAACTTAGCATATTTGGAATAAACCCCAAACACTATGGCATCTCTAGTTTGACAAATTATTAAGAAAGCAAGATGGATATGAAAGAGTAGGGATAATTTCAGGATGGAGGCAACTATGGATGGGAATATGTGAGCATGAGGGAGAAAGAAAGAAAATCACAGCATCTTCCCATGGAGGGAGCCAGGGCAGGGAGCACTGTAGACCCCAGGCTCCAGTCCAGCCGGCAGGGTGCAGGAGGAAGGCATTTCAGGGTTTAGTGAGAGGACAAGCAATTAATGTAGAGAACAGGCTGCCAAAGGCATCAGCAGAAGCAGCAAACATAATGCATTTTAAAAAACAGTTAGACACACACTCTGAGGAAGAAAACAAGATTACAGAGTACAGTGCTAGTGAGGAAGGTGGGAGGGCCTGTGGTTTGGGGCGCCCAAATGTTCCCCAAATCAGTGTTCTGAATCAGGCAGAAGCAAGGCCAGGAGTTAAGTCAGAGGGCACAGGAGGTGTGCCGAAACTTCTAGTCACAGCTTGCCCTGCACATGGGCACACACATACCTCACTCACACAGGCACACACACACTCATTCTCTCTCTACTGGGGGCAGTTAGAACACTAAATTAGAAATCAGAACATTTGGTTTCAAAACTCACTTCCTACTTCCTATATGCAATGAGACAGGTTTCGCAACTTATTCCACAGACTGAATATGTCCAGCAGATTTAAGAGTAACATTTCAAATCATGTTTGAATATAATATGTATTCTATATATATTCCATTATTCCAGAATCCATTATTCTACTCCCCTTTCAGTCTCTCCCCCACCTCTTTTCCTCCCTACCTTGCTCAAATTCCACTACCATGCTAAGACCCCTCTCTTGACCCTCTCATTTTATTTTACTCACCTGGCAAAACTGCCCAGGTTAAAAAAAAAAAAAAAAAAAGCCAGCTCTCTAGCTACTCCCTGCCTGAAGCTCAGTAATGGAATGTGACCAGAGGAAAATACACACGTTCACTGGTCTCACCTCACCCTCATTGACGCTAACCCCAAGTGGGTCCTGGATGCTGCCCCTGATCAGATCCCCACTCCATTCACCCCCCACTCTCCTCAAAAACTATGTTACACTCTCTCTTCCAACCCCAACCTCTTCCTCCTCCCAGCCTCTGCTGATGACCTTACTACTTATTTCATTGAGAAAACAGAAGCAATAGGAGGAGAATTTCCACAAGTTTCCATTACCTCATCTACCCACATGGCAGCCTCTGCAGTCTTTCCCTCTAGGACTGTGGATGAACCATCGGAGCATGAGCCAAGCAGAACCCTCCCCACCTGTGCTCCAACCCCATTCTCTCAGCTGCTCCACTCACAATCCTCCCTCTCCTATAACAGCAATGATTTTTTATCTCAACTAGATCATTCTGATCAGTCAAGAAATGGGATTTCTTCCACTTGCCCCATCATCTCTGCTTCCCTTTCAAACAAAATGGTCTGTACAATTTTGCTGAGTACCTCAACACAACAGTCTGTACTTACTGTTTCCAATCTTCACCCTTCTCCAATCAAGCCTTCCCTGTTCCTACTCCACTCAAACTGCCCCAGCTCTCGGATTGATCCAGGAGCAGTATTTGACTCAACTGGTCACTTTCTCTTTCTTGCATTCTCTCAACTTGGCCTCCAAGACACCACACCCCCTGATTTCCATCTTTCCTCCCTACTGCTCCTGATTAGTCTTTTTACTTCTACCTTCTCAATTCATCAGAATTGGAACTCAGTTCTGGAACCTCTTCTCTATAGTTAGAGATTCACATCCTTGATGGTTTATCCAGTCTTGTGACTTTAAATACCATCTATACACGGAAAACTCCCAACTTGACATCTCCACCCTAGGCTCTACCCTGAACTCATTTAACCAACTTCCTCTTACACCACCATGTCAAATAAGCATCACAAAGTCTGAGTTCATTTGCAAATTCAAGTTCTTAACTTTCCTCCCAACCTACTTCACCTACAGTCTTCCCCCAAGTTAGTTAATATCAACTCTACCTTTCTTTCTGGTTGTCTTTCCCCATGCATCCAATTCACTAGAGAATATCACAGGCTTAACCTTAAAAAAATATCAGAATCTAGCCACTTTCACCTCCCCCACTGCTACCTCCCTGGCCCAAGTCTCATCATCCCTGTCTTAAATCACTGTAATACTGCTTAACTTGTCTCCATGCTTCTGGCCTTGCTCCTTTATGGTCTATACTCAGCAAAGCAGCTAGAAGGATCCTTTTGAAACATAACTCAGGTCATGTCACTCTTCTTCCCCAAACCCTCCCATTGTTTCCATTGGATGCAGAGTACCAACCAGAGCATTTACAGTGGCCTAGAAGGCTCCACACCATCTGGCTGGCTGTTCTGTCTCCTCCTGACCTGATGGTCTCCTACTTTACCTCTCACTCTACACTCCAACCCACTGGCCTCTTTGTTGTTCTTCAAATAGACCCGGAACGTGTCCATCTCAGCATCTCTGCAGTGGCTGTTCCATCTACCTGGGACACTTTTCCCCAATTCAATACTTCATCGGCTCCAGGTCTTTGCTCAAATGCCATCTTCTCAGCACAGTCCTCCCTGACATCTCAGTTTAAAATTGCAACCAACTTCCTCCTTCTCCACTTTATTTTTCTCCACAACACCTACCACAACAGATATACTGCATGCTTTAGTTATTTATCCTGCATGTATTTCCCAATAGAATGTAAGCTCCATGAGGGCAGGGACTTTTTTCTATTTTATTCTCTACTGCATCCCCAACATCAAGACAGCTCCTAGCATGTAACAATAGATATTTATTAAATAAATGAGTTAATGAATGAATCTATGTAAATAGAGAAAATGTAAATAGAGAAAAGGTGGAGATTTAGAAGAATTTGCTTTGAGTTTAGAAAATAGCTTTCTCCTGCCTGTGCTCTTTCCCCTCCTTGAAGAGTCTGGCAATGTGGCTTGCCCAGCACTTGGGAGGAATTAGGGGAAAGTATCATAGTTCTTTATAAGCACACACACCTTGCCTCTCAACCTTAACAGAAAAGGAGACAGACTAACTTCTAACATCCATTTATCAATCCCTCTGTGGGTAAGACAACTCACAGGTGAACAAACACTAGTATCAGATTCCAAGTGTCATCTGTATTATGGGTCCCAGACACCTGCAAGAACACAGGAAGAGGATAGTGCAGATGGGGTGGGGGGACAAATAAACAAACAATATATTCCAGAGCATGACTGATCCTGGATACAGGAGTCTACAAATTTTATCAACTATATCTGTAATCCTAGGTCAGCTAGTGAACCTTACCATTCTAGCACCACCCAATGATGGCAGGCTCCTTCCTGCCTGCTCTTTGTCAAACAAGTTTTGAGTATGTTCTGCTCCCAGGACACGAAGAGGAGGTAGTGAGAGACTAAAGCAAAGATGAGTAGACACATTCCCTAGTCTCACTGGTTATAGAACCAAAAACATTCTCTATAGATCCCATAAAATCAAAGAAACTTTAGGAAGCTAGAGAATGGCAGTTTTTCATCAACCTTGGATATGGTGTTATTCTTTCAATGTTATTGCTTGGGGAAGAAAGGATGGAAGGAAAGGAGAGGAGAGGAGAGAGGAGGAGAGGAGAGGGGAGGGGAGGGGAGGGGAGGGGAGGGGAGGGGAGGGGAGGGGGATGACGGGCCCCAAATGGAGTCACTTGTGCTAAGTCCCACATCAGCAAACAAGGCTTAACATCTAATCTAATTGTAGTTTCAACCTCTCCCAGCAATGTAACCTTTAACCAGTATTATCTGGAATTACCTGATCAGTATTAGTGAGGTAATCTGACTGATAGAGCCCTCCTTTTCCCCCAAAAGAAGGTGACTTTGCCTGAAACAGTCCATTATTTGTTAGAAACTTTTTTTTTCTACTCCCTTCTACCTATAAAAGCCTTCTCTTTTGCACAGCAATTTGGGGCTTCTTTCTGTTTATTAGATGGGATGCTGCCTGATTCATGAATCATTAAATAAAGCCAATTTGATCTTCAAATTTACTCAGCTGAATTTTGTTCTTTAACAGATTTGGTGGCAGTTATAGGCACTTCTGAGGGCTTTGGGGACAAGAAGAGACACAGGCATGATGCCTGCAAACCTATTTGAGCTCTTTGTCTTTCTCACCATTTCTGAGTGCTGTTGCTAAATGCCCCTTGGTTCTGAGCTCTGATAGCTTTGCATCAAGCTCCAGACCTAACTGGCTTTGAGTCATTTCCATGTTGGGAACTACTGGTAGTTCAGACTGCAGTACTCATTTAACTGGTGGAAACTCGCAGCCCTTGATTTTGTCCCAAGATCTACATGGGAATTGTTAGTGGCAGGTCACAACTCCCCACTTATGTGGAGCCCCAGCCCACAGACCCCATTTGTTGAAGTCTGCTGGTTCTGTCCCTTCCCCAGTCCTTTCATGGTAGGAATTGCTGGTGGTGTGCACAAGGCCTTCTCCTAGCCAACATGCAGTAACATCTCTTGGTTACTGCCACTATGTTAAGGTGCACATGTTCGTTTGTCTTATTTTGTGTAGGCCAACGCTATTGCTAATGGGAATCTTAGAAGCAGCTGCAAAATTGGTGGGCATACATAGAGCATTTAAAAGCTGTTGGAGTACTTACCACATAACCCCAAACTCCTGTTAGGATAAGCTGGTCATAGGACAGGTTAGATAGGCACAAGCCAACCTGCCAACCTCAAGAAAATTTCTGTGCAATGAGGTACACTGTGAAACATGGCACAATCCCCAATCCAGCAGTATATCCCATTTAGGGATTAATTTGTCTCCAATACAACCAAAGGCTTAGCTAAAAAATAAACAAATAATACAAATAGTATCCTTAAATTCCAAAGAGTTGAGTGTGTCACTTTCCAGCACACTAGCTTATTTTATGTCTACAAACTATGGTTCCAGAATATAAATATCTACGAAAATAGCAAAATCTTACTAAAGACCACCTAGAATTACAATGGCCATTATGGGGAATATTCCAATCAGACAAGATCATTCATTTCAGAAGTACACTTGAAAGTAAGGGTTCCAGGGGCGCCTGGGTGGCGCAGTCGGTTAAGCGTCCGACTTCAGCCAGGTCACGATCTCGCGGTCCGTGAGTTCGAGCCCCGCGTCAGGCTCTGGGCTGATGGCTCAGAGCCTGGAGCCTGTTTCCGATTCTGTGTCTCCGTCTCTCTCTGCCCCTCCCCCGTTCATGCTCTGTCTCTCTCTGTCCCAAAAATAAATAAACGTTGAAAAAAAAATTAAAAAAAAATAAAAAAGAAAGTAAGGGTTCCTGAATTAAACAGACTGTAGACCTATTTTAATTGCTATGCAAAAGATTCCAAAGGCTTCTAGATTCTAAAATGGCTTCATTAAAAAAAAAATTTGTTGTATGGCCTCCTGGGTGATTCAGTTGGTTAAGCATTGGACTTCAGCTCGGGTCATGATCTTACCACTTGTGAGTTCAAGCTCCCATGTGGGGCTCTGTGCTGACAGCTCAGAGCCTGGAGCTGCTTCAGATTCTGTGTCTCCAGCTCTCTCTGCCCCTCCCCTGCTCATGCTCTGTCTCTTTCTCTCTCTCTCAAAAATAAATAAACATTAAAAAAATTTGTTGCAAAGGCTAATGAAAAATTAGAGACAGGAGGTACCTAAAATGAGACATGCTCCCCTCTATCCTTCTTTACCTGAGTACTCACAGTCTAATTCCCCAACCAAATTACCTTTCCACTCTGAAGAGGCTACAAAACTGTAAACAAAGTCTGTCAAGTTAGTAGACTCATAGATATCCTCATCTACTCTTGAAGGAGAGCCCCCATATGGCTCCCTCCCGGGATTGATGGGACTCTGAGGAATTTTCTGGTAAACTGCTGTTATTCTCTTAAATAGCAAGAGAATCTAAATTAAAGTTAATGAAAAATCTTGCCAAATTCTGCTAGATATGAAGGCTACAGAGGACATCCTAGGGAAACTGGCAGAAGCCAGCTAAGTGTAAAAATTCTTGCCAGAGTCAGCTCTCTCAGATCTGTTTGTAGGGCCCAGTTGAAAAAGGAGGATAAAATTTCACTTTGTCTCTTTCTTTCCAAATCTAGACTTATTGGTTATTCATCCTTTCTCTCCCAAGGATGACTGCCTCCTTGTCTTGTTCTGTGCCCTAAGAATTTGGCTTGGCTATCTGCCTACCTGAAACATGCAGGCTGTCAGTTCCTTCTTTTGGCTATCTTTGGAGTAACTCTACATCTTGCGAAGATATTATCTTTTGTACTGTCTTTGAGGACACCTCTTGGGTCTATGAGGTTGTTTAATACTGCCAGAAGTTTTACTGTCCGCTGAAATCTGTAAGATATTTGAAATAAATTAGTAACTATGATCAGAAATCTGGCCCAGTTGGAAGCTAATACTCAGAGCCTAATAGCAATATTTTTAGACCTTGTCCCCTAAGTTATATGTACCCAGACGAAAGGAAAAAACATTCCAACACAAGTGAATGGGTATGTCAGTCCTCTGATAAGCAACCAACCTCACCTATTCATTTCAAAAGGCTTGTAGACATTGTACAATTCTGGCCTCGGGAAACAAAAATCTTTGGAGGAACTTAATTTTTTCCCTGTACCTTTGAGGTACAAGTGTCCTACCTGGTCTTCTTCAAGAACTCTTAGCTAGGCCATCTCTTTGAAATGCAAACATCAGGAAGGTAATTCTTACCAAAAGAAGAACAGAAAGGGGAAATGTTATTTTAAAATTTAGGCAAATAAAAATCTTAAGTGTCTTCTGCATAAATACTAATAAAAAGCATTAGCCATCTGAGCAGGTAATCTTAAATTATTCCATCCGCTAGAAAGGTATTTTGGATCCAACCTCTTCTATAACTACTTGACTCATGTCTAAAATTTTAAATGGAAGATATAAGGTCTTTTTGCATCCCTCCATTTATGTGTATCTACATATATGTGTTACACATGTATGATAATTTTCTATCTTGGGATGGTATTACCAAAAACATTTTGTAAAAGAGCTCTATTTGATTGGCCTAAAGAAAATTAAGTGCTTATATGAATCCCGTATTCATAAAATTCTCAGAATTATAATGAAAACTAACCAAATGTTTTTCAGGTTCCCATGATCTCAAATAATCTTTAGTAATTAAACACTAGTTTGTTTGTTTAATTAAATAGACATGTCTTTAAAGTTACCAACATTAAAAATAATGCAGATATACAACTTTTATTCTACCTGGGTTTACTAGTCAAGCAAATTCATATGATTTCTGTTACAAAACTTGTCAGCAAGAAAAATAACTTGGTATGATGAAATTTTCATAAGTGAATTAAGAAGAAGTGAGTTAAGAAGAAGTGAATTAAATAGATGTAAGTGGGATAAAAGTCTTAAGATGTTTTTAATAGTTTCCACAAATCTTTTTTGGTAACCTGAAACCTTAAGATTTAGCCAAGTTAAATTAAATTATGGATAGTCATTAAATATCTGGATCATTTCCAAATAAGATAAAATACTGAAATATTAATTACTGAATATAAGTTTATCCACTTTTGACTTCCTTTTACAGATGAACTAAAGATATTTGGTTCTATTAGTTTTGTGCCGTGCTGAAAAATTTACTATGAGAATGCCTGTGTTTCTAGAAATTATAAAAAAAGTATGTCTGCTAATCCACAAAATGCTAGGGTAAGAAACACCTCATAATTGTTTACTTCTTTATTCTTACTAAAAGGTAAGATTTTTTTTAATGTTTATTTATTTTTGAGAGAGAGAGAGAGAGAGAGCAAGAGAGCACAAACTGGGGAGGGGCAGAGAGAGAAGGAGACACAGAATCTGAAGCAGGCTCCAGGTTCTCAGCTGTCAGCACACAGACCCATGTGGGGCTTGAACCCATGAACCATGAGATCATGACGTGAGCTGAAGTCAAACGTCCAACTTACTGAGCCACCCAGGCGCCTCTACAAGGTAAGATTTTTGACGGTTAAAAATTCTAATATATGTAATTAAAGCCACTAAGGTTGGTAGAATAGGAATCTTTGGAAAGGAATTTTATGCATGGTCAGGACTGGCTAAGATTGGAATGCATTTAATTAAGTGAATGTGTTTTAATATCAAAAGTAAGCTGGTACGAAATTAGAATTTGGTTTTCTCTCTCTTAAAAGAACAAAGTTTTATTGGACTATGGGCCCGCTCTTGATAACATACTGTGAAAAGTTTCTCTTTTTAAGTAATCTGCCTGAACAGCAAAGATTTTGTGTCTTACCAAAATAATTTGCCATGCTTCATGTTATCTTTACAATATGTCAGGTCATTGATTACCTAAGAAAACTGAGTCTTCTCTATTTAAAAGCTAAGTTTTTTCCCCCCAACTACTTAATTTTCTGTAATTGCCTATAAAGTCTTTAAGTGTCACTATGATTAAATGTGTAACTAAGTATTGTTTCACAATGATTTATAATCCAATTTGACTGTTTTAAAACCTTTGATATTTTTGACAAACTTCACAAAATTAAATCCTAAATGAAATTTGTTTTTTGTTTTGTTTTGTTCTGTTTTTTACTTAGAACTATCTTTGGGATTTTTTAGAAGGTCCCTAGAACATCTGAAAAGATTGTTTTCTTATAAAAATGAGATGTTAAACTAATTAGGCTTATTTGATATGCTAAATTACATAGGAAGCACTGTCAAAAAGAAGTAATACTAAGTCCTTATGCTGTATTTGTATAGGGAAATCTTATAAGTGTTCTAGAAACTGTATGAAATTCCTAGAAATCTGATATGTCCTGGTATATAACGTTATCAGTCATAATGTTAAATGTTAAAATGCTGTGTGTGATAGAAATAACCAAATTTCCTTCTTAATTTCATCATGACAAACTCTTATCAGACCTTTAACAATGGACACTTTTGTCATTTATAATAAGCATTTATTGTTTTACTTAGATGCTTTTGCAAAAATGTTCCACAAAGGTGTTTCATCTTCAAAGAGATCCATTGGAAGGACTTTGATTTGGCAAGCACAGGTTCTGATAACTTTAAGATAACAAAACTTAACTAGGTAAGAATTTCTATAACTAATGGAAAAACTGTATTCAAGCAGAATAAGTATTAAGTACATGGGACTGAATAAACCAAGGATAGTTTTTATTCTTTAGTTATAATAGTTTAATTATAATAGTTATGATTCTTTATGACTTTTTGTTTGAAACATTGCTGGTTCTTTAATGTTTTGTTTTTCTAGATATAAGAAAACCTTTTCTTAAGCTACCTATGGCTTACACAATTTGGTAAAGTATATCTTTGTAAACAAAGATGAAACATTTACTTTTTCTCCCTACCCAATTTGTCCAGAAATTGGAAACTCTCCATTATTTTTTCCATGGCAATATAATTAGTTATGTGCACAAGTTCAACAAGAATCCATTCTCTTTGTAAAAGGACACAATGGAAACACTGGTAGTATTCCCAAGGTTTTGATTAGAATGTCATATTTGAGAGAGATGTACAGACTCAGATATGACCACAGACCTTAAGTAACTACTTGGAAAAATCATCCTGATACTTTGCTTATAAGGTTCCTGGCAGCTTTACCAGGTTAATTAAGGAATGTCACTGCCTGGTAGACCCAGGAACATCAAGATCCTTTAAGGGACCTTAAGAAGAGAAGAATTTACCCAAACTACAGGTATTACAGGCAAAATCTATGGCAAGCCCTTGGCTTAGCTTCCTGGCCTCAGAGAATTTTAAGAATTCAGTCTGAGATTTCCTATGAAAAGTTCCAGCATAGCAGTCTTTTAAAAAGCTTATATAGTCAATAACTATTCTTGCTGCACTTATTAAATAATCAGGCCATGTTTAATGCAAACAAAGTAATATTACTATGATTATCTTTGGTTAGAAAACTAGGGGTAATTGTAGAGAAAAAAATTAGTCTGCACCTTTGTAGGTATGAGATTCTAGTCTTGTTAATTGTCTTTGAGGTTTTATTATATACCTATAAACTGGACTGGATCCTGAATTGTTCTAGTTTCCTCAAATATCTGGTTACAACTCTCCAAACTAATGTTTCCAATTAGTTCCCTTCTGATTTGGAATCACTATAAACAGAGACTGTCCTTGAATGTCCTTGAAAGGCATTATACTAGATAGTCCTTACTACCCAGCCAACCTTCAGGAATTTATTTTTTTTTAATATAATTTATTGTCAAATTGGCTAACATACAGCGGGTAAAGTGTGCTCTTGGTTTTTGGGGTAGATTCCTGTGGTTCATCGCTTACATCAAACTTCAGGGATTTAAACCTTGAATATACACCTCACAGCTGAAGAAGGTCCACCTAACATCTGGTCCTGTACACCAGTTAGAGACCTCAAAATCAAATTGATGAGAAAGAGACCACCCAAGATGCTGGATCAAGACTTCATACTTTAACTAAACATGAAACTCTTCTTTTCTTTCTTTCCTTAGTTCTGGCGTTGGTCTTGAAAGATAATGCCATCATCTGTATCTCCTAGGCCATTGCTAAGAGAAGTGATCTTTCAGACAGCTAGAATTGTCATTGAAAACTCTAATTTGTCCATTAACAGTGCCTCCTTAGTGGGAATGGTTTGTGCCCCAAGAGAATTTATCTTTGTCTGTAGTGGTTATCATTCACAGCCTAAGAATGCCTAGATAGCTGGTATATAACTGGGCAATACCTTTTAGGCTATCTAACTGTGCCCCTACTTTTTCACTAATAGACTGTGCTACTTCATTGGTCAACTCCCCTGAATATACAAGATTGAGTTAGAAAAGACCTACCAGGAGGTGTTTTATGACTCAGGATTTGCTTCTTTTGTCAGCTTTCTACTTCCCTGGTTAGGAGTAAGTACAATGAGGCTCTGGTCAAGAAACTCTCCTTAACTCTTGAAAGTTAAGATTCTGCTGGTAAAGCAACAGCTGCCCAACAAAGGTCCTTAGACTCTCTGGCCAAAGTTTTTCTTGATAATAGGGCAGCCCTAGATTGTCTTAGCTGAGCAAGAAGGTGTCTGTGCTGTGGACAATACCACTTGCTGAACTAGACTAACACTTCTAGGAAAGTTGGAACTTAGCTATATAAGATCACTGAACTTGGCTTAAGAAAGTGACTCCTTCAACAGGGTATTTCTTTGATTTATTGGATTTTGATTGGTTTGAATCTTGGGGACCATCGCTCTAAAGTACACTCTAGACATTGGTAACTATCCTGCTTATATTAGTAGTAGTAGTAGTCTCCCTGGCACACTATATTCTCTCAAAAGCTTTAGATGCAAAATAATAGCCATGAACCACCAAGCAAATAATCTCCCTAAGACCAGAAATGCCAGAAAAGGAACAAAGACAATGACTGAAGTCAAAACTGAAGTTTTGGCCTATAAATACCATTGAGATTCAGGGAAAAAAAATCAGGACCTGTGAATATCATATAGAGGACCAGTAAAAGCTATAAGAACTTCAGGGCAGCAGCTGCAAGTGGCACTAATGCTTTAAATTTTCATCACACCTTTCAGTTAATTCTGAATCACAATTCTGATCAAAAAGGGGGAATTGTTAAAGAAAAAGAGAGAGGAGGAGGAGGAGGAAGAGAAGGAAGGAAGAAAGGAAAGGAAGGGAGGGAGGGAGGGAGGGAGGGAGGAAGGAAGGAAGGAAGGAAGGACGGACCTCAAGTGGAGTCACTTGTGCTGAGCCCCACATCAGGAAATAAGGTTCATTATATAGTTTCAGCTTCTCCCAGGAATGTAATTTTTAACCAGTGTATCTAGAATTACCTGATCAGCACTAGTGAGGTAATCTGCCTGACACAGTCCCACCCTGCCCCCAAAGGAAGGTGACCTTGTCTGAAACGTTCCACTCTTTTTAGAAACTTCTGTTTTCAGCTCTTGTCTGCTTATAAAAGCCTTCCGTTTTGTACAGCTCCTGGGAGTTCCTTTCTATTTGCTAGATGGGATACTGCCTGATTCATGAATCATTGAATAAAGCCAACTTGATCTTCAAATTTACTCAGCTGAATTTTATTTTTTAGCATTGGGCATAACACACTTGAACAAAATCTACAGGCAAAAAGTGAATAACTGTTAACTATTTAACAAATATTGACTATGTGCATCTGGAAGCAGGCAACTTAAAACAGAGCCATAGGCTGTTATAGACCAAAGAACTGAGACACGAGGAAGACTCAGAAAGCATCCAGACTACAAGTTCCCTCTTCTTACAAAAAAACAGTAAAGTCTGTAAAAAATCTCTTCTCCCACAGCAGCACAGAGCATCCTATTCAGTCATAACAGATACAGCTGGCATACCAGGAGAAAGGGCATGTCTCCAAGAAATTTGCACACCTGCATGAGTTTATCAACACCCAGTGAGAAGAGAAATAGCTCAAGCTATGGAAATATAGATGAAAAATAATGGACTTTAAGAACAGAGGTTTCAGTAACTGCAGACAGAGACTGGGAACCTCTGCAATATGTATATTAGTCCTGGTAACACAAACAGCAGACAAAACAAAACCAGATATACAACACAGAAATAAGACTCAGACCAGATCCGTAGACAACCAGTTCTCAGGGTCACATCCAATCCAGGTGACCAATGTTGGAAGTTAATACAAGAGCCACAGTAGCATTTATAGAATGAACTCCACTGATCAGAGAGAAAATATACTGTACTGAAGAATACCTATCCAGGTTAGGAGAAATAAAATGAATTAAACTAGTAAGAATAGGGGAGGATTTGCAAGTTGAGGAGACCTTCACAGAGACAGTCAAAACAGGAAGAAGCAGCCAGCAGGATTGTAGACTGCTTTGCATTCTTTCTACCACAAGAGGGAGGGAAGCCAAGAATACAGTTGGAGTTTGACCAAGCAGAGTTGAAATTTTGGTAGACTAAATTGAGCAAGCATGACACCAAGTTGCCCTGACAAGAAGAACCCTCCCAGCCCCTTACAAAAATGTATTATCATGAGAAAAGCTATATGCAAATGAAGTTAAAAGTAACCAGCAGCAGAGTACACAAGGTCATAGGAGGCATTAGGGAAGAGTCTGTGTAGCAGAAAAGGGATGCAAACAGGATGAAACACTTAAATTGTATCTAAAACGGCTAACCTAGGTCCATATGCTTGAGAGAACTTCTGTGTACCGTGTAAATCTGAAGGTTCTAATAACTGGTTTGAGCATAACTGGCGCCAGTATATCTTACATATTTGTTGCCATCATGGAATAGAAGAGGTGCTGGACAGGGAAATAGGAGCCCCCCTGTTCCTTGTGGCCTAAGTGAGAAAATCCACCAATGGGGTGAATTGAACCTTCCCAGAATGAGTGGCAGGAAGGGGAACCAACAGTTACATTTGCATCTTATTGGTGATGGCGGTGATAATGGCAGAGAGAGATTTTCTACACACAGAAACCTATGTATATGTATTACCTATATTTATAATACTGAGTTTATTAGTTGTGCATGGTTAATTCCATTGTGTGCAACCACTGCTAATAGCTATGTAAAATTCTGTCATTACCAAGTCTCGAGTTAAAATAAAAAGAGGACAAATACTCAGGAAATGCTGAGTTGGCTATTTCTTGCAATTTTTTCAGCCAACATCTTTCTTGGGCATCTCTCATCACACTTACAATGTATAGGAACACTGAAATGAATGATAAATGAATTAGGCTGTATTATTTATCTTCCTCTCTCCCTGACCCCCTGATCTCCTCTCCAAGCTGAATGGTTGGATTGGGATAAATTAAAAGCATGTGTGATGTAACTCCACTGTGTATGATGTAACTCTACCTCTCCCCAGCACCATGAAGAATGGACTACTCTGAACCTGCTCTTCCAGTAGCAGACAATGCTAACGCCAGGATGAGCATCCAGCTTCTGTAACAGAGTTCTGCCTGGGTCATTCTTCATGCCCCAGTTCCCTGCTCAACTGACGCCCAGCCTTTGCTGGCTCTTTCTTCCTAAGGAGCCAGACCTTGTCCTTGTTCCACTGGCTGAAAAATGGGTGTCTTTTTTATCCAGTTTCTCCTGAATCAAGGTATAGTTACCCACCTATGACTATCACCTCTTCCTGTGGATTCCTGGCTCCCTGCCCCTAAATATAATGTTTTGGAAAGTAACTTCATTTCAAAGTGGACATACGTTCATTCTGCCCCATGAGCAGCAAGCTACTTTTGGAAATCAGCCCCACAACTCAACTAATTCCCTCAACCCTTGTTTTTCAGCCACAGGGGGTAGCAGGAGGTCAGTAAACTGAAATTCGGTGGCGACAAACTGGAAGTCAGAGGGAGTGTGAGTCTGTGGTCCTGAGAGCCCGTGTAATGAAAGGTTTCAGAGAATTAGCATCTTGACCTCTTTTCCTCCCTGCTTCCTCACTGGACCAAAACTAGAGAAGAGGGCAAGATCATTGTCTCTGTGTGACCTCCATACCTGTGTTATACAGGTAACTGGAGACAAATGGGAATTTAAAGAGAGCACCATGAAAGCAAGCATCATAGCACCCTTTTTCCCTCCACATTTCCCTAGTACCTAGTACAGTGCTTGGCATATAGTAGACACTCACTTAATTATTTGTTGAATGAATGAATGAACAAAGGATCTAATGCAAATGACTGGTCATTCTTCAGCTGTGTTCATACTTGTCTCAGCACTATTTGAGCCCTGGCTCAGGAGGACCAACGGATCACACCTGTATGTTCAAATGCAACACTTCTCCTTCTAGGCTTTCAATGCATTTATCACATCACTTAGGTGAGTCTACACATATAATTGAAATGCATCACTCCCAGAGCCCCAAAATGACACCAGCCACTGTGGGGCCAGTGCAGAGATGCCTGGCTAATCTGAGTGACATGGCCTAAAGACATCCTTCATATCTCAAATAGGGAACAACTATACTCATCAGTCTCTTCTCCCTTCCCTCCCTCCTGCTACCCCCCACAACTGGTGAGAATTTCAGAATGTCCTCAAGGTGTTTCTAGGTCACAAATAACCCTTAGGCTTGCTGGGCATAAGCTTGTCTTTGGGACTTCTTCACTGCCCTTTAGAGCTTTAGCATAACAGCCTGTGGCTCTATTCTGTAAACCCCAGGCCTGAATTGCTCACCTGCATGGAAATGGATCTAGGTTGGTAAACATTTACTAAACACCCACTACAGGCCTTACACAAATCCTGGCTCTTCGGGCATTACAATCTGGTTGAGTCTCTCCTGGGACATAGCACTTCCTTTCCCTCCAGTGTGGATTATATCTAGAGATCCACAAAAGTGAAACCAAAGACAAAGCACAAAAACAAAAGCAAAGGGTGTTTTTGTGTAAACTATACTGTGCCCCACACAGTAAGTTTTATACAGATGGAATCAGGTTAAAAGGAAACAGAGGGCACCTTAGGGTAAAGGCAGCCTGTGAAAGTAGAGATAAGAGGCATGATCATTCCAAAGTACCTGCTTCAGGGTGGGCTGGCTGGATTCATATGAGAGTACAGACCTTGTAAGCACCTGTACAAAGGCAACCTACCCAAACTGTTTTGCCCACTTAGGTTCCCTTTGCATCAAAGCACACACCTCCCCGACCCCTGTCATTTTAGAACTTGAACTTTGCCCATGCCTTTCATAACTTGTTAAAATAGGACTCTGAGAGGCAGAAGATACTTCAGTGGTCACCCTGTCTAACTTGTGTCCCATGCAGGAGTACCTTGCCATCCCTGACAGGCAGTTAGGCAGCTTTGTCTTATGCACTAACTCAGAACCTTCCAAACATACCCGATCATATGAATCACTAGAATCACTTGTAAAAAGTATAGCCCACTAACGATTCAAAACTACACAAGATCAACACCTGCATAAAAGGGCCCGTGAACCTGAATTTTTAACAAGCATCCCCAGTGAGTCTTACAATTAAGCATGTTTCTTATGTGCATATAATGCAGTGGTTCTTGACAGTAGCTGCATATTACAATCAGCTAGGAAGTTTAAAAAAAAAAAATCAATGATGGGCCTTTACCCCTAGCCATTCCTACTTAATTTGTCTGGAGTGAAGCCCAGAAGGTATAAATTTTTAAAGCTCCTAGCTGATTCTAATCTGCAGCCAGGGTTGAGAACTACCGTAATATCTTTCCAACCTGATGGTAAACTCTTTGAAGCAACCAAGAAATCTATACCTTTTGGTACTCTTCACTGAACCCCACCACCATGTTGAACCTGTAGTAAAACATACTCTATCACTGCTAAGTTGATCTGATATAACTAGCTTTGTTCACCCATCCAATGGGATGTAGCTTCCTAACTCTGCTGAGAAACTGTATACTTCCACTCAGCAAGAGGCCAGACAACAGGATACGAAGTGCTATGACTTCTCACAGTTGAGTCCAGCCCCACCATCCCCACCGCCCCCACGCACACAAACTGACATATACACAGACATATCCCCAGCCTTCCCTTTCCCCAGACTAACCAGTCCAAACAATGCCAGAAGCCTCATTCTAGGGCTCTTCCCTCTGGATCCAGCCCCCTGCCAGCTCTACTCACATTGTACAGCACGGTGGTCCATCCTTCCATGGTGATGCATTGGAAGACAGTCAGCACAGCAAAAAGGATGTTATCAAACTGGGTGATCCCATCGTTGGGGCCAATCCAGTCCTTGCATTCATAACCAGCTGGGCAGCCCTGCACACCACATGGGTGAGGAGGGTCAAATCCTTCTAGAATGCCTGCAGACACATTCAGAGGGTAGGGGATAAACCACATATTTTAGCATGACCTGGAAATGACCCTCAGGAAGCCACAAACACTCAATTCTATTTCTTTGTCTCGGGCTCCCACCTCTGGCTTCTTTATACCTCACAGCTTACATACTGTGTGTTCATCCCAGTGCTTCCCAGCTTCCTCTGAGGCCACATGGCCTTCACTTTCTTCAGGCTACATCCTCTACCCTTGCCTGAGTACCACAGGCATGGACAGACTGGATCACATAGAACAATCTGAGGTGAAGGCAGAATCTTCCTGATTTTCCAACTTCAGACTCAGTACAGACCCTGAGTTCTTCTCGGGTTTCTTGGGGACAATTATAAACTAAGTCCCTTCAGTGGGTCTCAACTCCTTGTTTTTCTGGCCTAAGTTCCTGGTCTTGAATAAGAAAAAAACAAAACAAAACAAAACAAAACAAAACTCCCAAGG
This sequence comes from Prionailurus bengalensis, assembly GCF_016509475.1. NCBI lineage: Eukaryota > Metazoa > Chordata > Mammalia > Carnivora > Felidae > Prionailurus > Prionailurus bengalensis. Next base: position 26,369,494 of record NC_057360.1, read on the forward strand.
TAGAAGGTGTCCTTTGAAGACTTAAAAACAAAACAAAACAAAGCAAAAACTAAAAACCAAAACCAACCAAACAAACAAACAAAAAAATCCACATGATACTAAATTGGGCTTCTTCAACCTCTCCCTGACCCCCTTTCCTGCTAGGGTATTCTACTGGACTTGAAAAGAACAAATAAGATGCAAAGAGGTATGGATTTGAGGTCTGTGAACCCTGCAAATTTCACAAGCACCCCTGGCAAGTCACACTCAGAGCTCTCTCAGCTTTTCCACACTGTGTGTGGGTCACAGCAGGGAAGGAGGAAGGTCATGAGGTGGATCATGGAGGGAAAATGTCTCCACAGACCTAGAGAGACCCAAGTCTGACTCTGGGCTCCAAGGCCCACCTGGCCTGTGGGCCAAAGAGGCTATTGTACAAAGGGTATTTCTTCAGACAGGTGGTTTTTGACAGTCAGTCTGATAGCCTTCTACCATGGGATGGGGGAACTGAAACCTCCTGTTTGAAATCCTCTGACTGCAAACTTAAGAGGTCATTTGCTGTGCAATATCAGTGTCCTCTGGGGATCCTTAGTCTAGGCTGCTTGTGCCTCAAAAAGCTGCTGACTAGGAAGTTTGTGATTCTAATCCCAGGGCTGGGATAGAATATACTTTTCCACTCAGTCCCCCAATGACCTGAAATTACTCCAATGACCAGAGGGGAGAGGAAGGAAAGAAGGAGAAGGCAGGGAACAACAATCCTACCTGAACTGTTCGTGAAACATGCCCGGTGCAACTTCCCACTGTAGAACTCCAAGCCAATGATGGCAAACATCAAGATGGCAAAGAAGAGCAGAAGGCCAATTTGCAGAAGAGGCACCATGGCCTTCATGATGGACTTCAACACAATCTGTAGGCCTAGAAGGAAAGGAAGAGAATGACAAATGGAGCCTCCTCGAGCACCACGTGATATAGGAGGCTCCCTTTACTCTCTTCTAGGAGGAGAGGGGCAAGTCTTTGAGGGAAAAGAACCACTGGTCTTAAGACAATGAAGACAATTTGCAAAGGGACAACCAGAGCAAGTTGAGCCGAAGACTGCCATCACTACTTCCCCTGGAATCAATTCCATGTTCCTTCTCACCATTCCCTGATCCTTTACATGCCTGTTACTCCTCCCTTATTTGTTTCCCCCATGTTCTTTCTGCTTATCTCTTATAAACTTATTAGAACGTGCTTCTTTCCTAAAGGAAATTAAGCCTGGCCTTGCTAGGCTCTAAATCTTATGAGAGCAAAGACAAAGTTTACCTCCCCCACTACTCTACCTGAAACCTGGCTTTCCATCCACTGTTTTAGGATAACAATTAGTACAATCACTATTCACAAAATACCATATACTTTGACCCAGAAGTTGTACTTCTAAGATCCTAGCCTAAGAAAATAATACCTCAAATAATAATTTGAATAAGATTTAAGAAAAGAGATGTATGTCGCTGCGCTATTTCTAGTGGGGGGAAAATGAAAATAATCTAATGTCCAGTAGAAATGACTAAATAAGTCATCTTGTATAAGATGGGCTATAGTACAGACTTTTTAAAATATATTTTTGAGGAATTTTTAGTGTCAGGAAAAGCAAATGCTTATATGATAGGATCCAAAAGTATACACACAGTATGATCACAATTATGTTAAAAATGCACAGGAAAAAATGAATTAAAAAATAGGATAATGAGGGTGTTTCCTTTTCATTTTACATATATTTTTTTACTTTGAAAATTTTCTCCAAAGATCTTCCACTATCTTTAAATTCTGGAAAAAAAAGTTGCTAAGTTTTAGAGTGAAATGTTTTGCCAGATTGCTGCATCCCCATTCTTTTTTACCACTGGAGAAATAGCTTCCTGTTTATCATTTCAGGAAAGCCATTAACAGAGGAGAAGGAAGAAAGGCAAGTGCTCACTAGGTATCCCTGACACGAGCTTCAGGGGCCTCAGGACACGCACAGCCCGAAGGGTCCTCAGGTCCACATGTGTGTTGAAGTGGGTTCCTGCTGTAGCCAGGATGCTGCAGATGGAAACAAAGAAGGTCAAGGTTATCACCGTCTGGCTTTCTCCTCCTGTTCCATGGGGGAAGCTGGGTTGAAGAAGGATCAGCCTGGAAAGTACACAAAGCTGATGCCAGCTGCGTGTGGGTGCACCTGAACTGGGGTGAATCATCAGTGGTTCCGACTGAAATTATATTTAGCCACATCTGGGTTTTACTTTGCAAAGAGGGAAAACTCGTCATTACATCAGAATCCTGGTTCCCAATCATGAGTAAAATACAAGCTCTCTAGCATCTATCCCATTCCTGCCTCCAAACTTTGCCCCCTCCTCTCCTCTCTATCCCTCACCAACCTCCTTTCTCCCTTTCCAAACTCCTGAGGCCCCAGGATTTTTTATATCAGAATTCGTAGGTTCCCCTGTCTCCTGGCTACTTCAGGGAATTTCCCTGGATCAGCTGCAGTAAAGGAGTAACTCACTCTTGTTCACTTTGGCAATCAAGAGTTTTTACCAAACAAATCAATCACACTGATGCTATAACTATGAGTGTTCTATAGCTATAATGTGCAAACTGGATATTACGTCCAACACAAATATTAATAATACTATTTTTGCAACTTTGTCTAATTTTAGTCTTCTTTCTGTGGAATAGTACCTGTCTTCCCTCCCAACCTCTCCATGACAATTTCATCTGTCTGGAGCCATGGGCAAATAAGTCACTCAGAAAACTGAGTTTTCTACATAGTCAAAGGGTGGCAGGAAGAGTTTATGTCATTTAATTATTTTTGGATGAAATATTTCCTTCAATACTTGAAATCTAACTTGAATGAAAGGTTTATGCTGTACACCTCTAGAAAGCAGCTAGAGTATCGATGGGTACAAATGACACAGATCCAAGACTCTACAATTGTGAGCAATAACTTTGAAACAAGCCATGCTGCCCAAGAACAGGGGGACTGTTCATGTGGTAGTACACTTCCCAACATTAAACGTACTCAAACACAGACTGTAGAACTTTCTATTAGGAAGTTTAAAATGTTCCAACATTGGTTGAAGGTTATCTAAAAAACCAGTAGAGATTTCTCTCAACTTTAAGACTATAATCCTACATTAACCCAACCTCAAGATAAGAACCAGAAAGAAACTCTACTTGCATAAAAGATCTCAGGAGCTAGGCAAGCTTCTCAGGTCTTCTCTACCTCTCCTGACCCAAACTTCCATACTGCCCTCTGAAAAAAAGGGATTTAGAGGAGCCACATCTCTGATGCTGCTTTTGACTCTATCTGCCAATGCCAAAGAGAGAAATTAGGGAGGGAAGTGATATTATTTCCAATAAGTAGGGAAAACCTGAAGAGAAAAGAGAGCAGAAGAAATGTGGAAAATGGGACTGAAAAATAAAACAGGCAAAGAAGCAAATAAAGGCAAGAGGAGACAGACAAACCTCAAGGCTAAGCATAGTGATAGAGAACCAGAACCCCAGGAAAACGGGATCATTGTTCCGCTGAATCCACTAACAGAGGAAGAAGCACCATACTCTGAGTCTTCTGAGGTGCATTGCACAAGGGAGACAGCTCTCCCTATGGTTTGCTCTGTCTTACAAACGCGGTGGGGAGAATCCGCCCTGTTCAGAAACCAGAGTTTTGTTTCCAAGGATACCCAGATACACACGAGATGCTCTTTCATATCATAAGAAAGAGCTACTGAAAAGGAAAATTTCCTCCCCAACCCTGAGCTGAAGGAGGTGTATTTCAGAACATGGAGGTAGAGTCCAAAAGACAAAATTAAAAAGCAAGAAGGCACAAGTGTAGAGAGAAATAAAACTGGTAGAGGGGAGGGAGGATAAGAGGACAGGGAAGTGAATGGTGAAAGGAAACAGGGACATGAAAACAGGAAGGAAATAAGAAGAAATAAAAGCTTGTGGAGAAGCAAATGTCAGATAAATAAGAATTCTCATGTGGGAAAGAAAATAACAGTGAAGCTAATTTGAAAGAGAGAGAGGCAAAAATATGGCATTTGTCGCCAGAGGCTTGAGTAGTGACCCACAAGACACATCCATGCTCTTTTCACCAAGTGTAGCCCTCAGCTGAACAAACCTGCCCCCCAAGTCATCTATGCTGCCCCAAACTTTAGCCAGGACTGTGCTGCCTGGGGCCCATGCTCCCCCCAGCCCTTGGAATTTTCTTTTCCTTCATCCTACCCTTTGACCTTGGGTTCTGTCTTAGCCTCCTCATAAACTAGGTCTTTAGCTCATGCCCATTGGCCAATGGCTGCTTCCTAGTGTTCACATCATGTTTGAGGGTAGGAGTTCCTGTCCACCTGCTAGAAGTAGGGGCAATGGAATTCTTAGGGGGTAAAGATAATTGAGGAAAAAGTCCCCATAGAATTCTGTGTCCACTGCCATCACTGTCCTTACCACATCTTAGAGAAATTCTCTGTTTTCTCTGGTTTCTCATCTGTCTCTCCCACAAGATCCAAAACACCTCAAGTGGAGGCACTGTCCTCCCCATCTCTATCCCCACACGTAGCCCAGGGTCTGGAAAGTTAAAAGGTGCTCAATGAATACTTGATGGATTGAACTGCACTGATGAAGGTAGTAAATGTGTTGAAGCAGAAACCAAAAGGAAAGAAGTACCAGAGAAACCCTAGAGTTTACCAATGATAACGGCAGGTGGCAAGCCAGGATGCTGTTCCAACACATGCCTGTTGGAGCACATGTACCAGAAATCTGTCCCTGAGCATTTTAGAGTCTAATAAGGATCTTCCAATATAGTTTAGGACTCCTGCTCTCAAGGAGATCCCACAGGACAGGATCTGCTCAGGAAGAGAGTTAGAGAGGGAAGGAAGAAGACTCAAAATGTAAAGACCTGCCCTTCAGCAAAGCCTCAGTGCTAAAGTCTATACGCTCGGCAAAACTCTGGGCCTCAGATGTACGCAGGAGGTTCAGGGCAAGTCCACAGTAGGAAACGGCCCAGGTCCTCAGTCTGGTGGAAGTGGACAGACACAGAAATGAAATAATTATAATTCACCATGAAGAGTGTCATAACAGAGATGTTTACAAAGTGTTCCAAGAATGGGAACACTGCAGGAACACACATAGGGCTCACTATCTACTAGCATCTTTCACATACGTTATCTCATTAAATTCTCAAACATACCCTGATATTACTACTGTTTCCACTTCATAGAAGAGGAAATCGGGACTTCGAAAAAATTATGCTAGTAAATGGCAAGACTAGGCATTAAGGTCCTTTCTCTTCTGATATCAAAGCCAAGCCTTTCCCCACTCTGCCATTATGCCATGCAATGTCTTCTCAGTACTGCACAGCTCCACTGTTCTTTAGTCCAGTACATTGCTAAAAATACCAAGGTCACAATACTTAGTCTCCCAACAAGCCAGTGAGCTCGGTTCCCTTTATCCCCAAACCACAAATTACTAATTCCCACAGACTTGTCACTGACACCTCTCCGGACGAGCAGGTCAGACAGAGGCTCCTTGCACCTGAGGTGACAATGGCTATAATATCCACGTATACACACATGAAGAGACAGTTGTGCCACAGAATCAGAGTGAGGCCGCTGCGCAAAACTCTAATTCTGAGTTAATAAAAGCCTAAGCTCTGCAATCCCATGCAGCATATGCGAGTACTCTTCAGAAACAGCGGCTGTGTTTTCCATTTCTTTTGTCACTATGAGCACAGCGTCTGGGTGGAGAGCTCTGTACATAGAGGGGTGCTTAGTGACTACCCCTAAAGCAGAGGACAGACACAAACCTCTGACTACGACCAGGACAGATGCAGGATTCTGCACACTATAAATGTTCAAAAACTGTTTCCTAGCGGACGTCATGGTTCAGACCTACCTCTAATGCTTTCGCTCTTAGCTGTCAGCAAGTAAGAAGAGTCTAGAGCCTGATATGATCCTGAGGGTCTTGTGTGCCCATTACAGCAGGGGCAGAAGATGGAACGAATGCTCTGAGCAATCACAACCAAATGACCTCTCCCCGAGTCAATTACGCAAAGAATTCTCCCACCCTGGAGTCCCTTTGACCTTGGGTTCTGCCTTAGCCTCTTCATCAACCCAGGTCTAACAGTCTCTTTTCACACTTCCATGGCTAAAAATTCCCTGAAGCATTATGCAAATATTACACTAAAAAATTATCCGTTGCTTATCTGCAATTCAAATTTAACTGGGCATCCTGTATTTTTATTTGCTAAATCTGGCAACTCTATTCAAGGGATGACCAGGTAAATAGCTTCCCTCCCAGTTGTTGCACTAGCCTTAAACAAGTGTGTAAGTTCTCTTTTGAAGAGGAGATACAAACCAGGGGTCTCCTACCATTAGGCCCAAAAGTTCCTCCTGAACTCCCAAAATTACTTCTTTGCTTCCGCCCATATAAATCCCAAGGGAGAAGTTCATTAGCCTTCGAAAGACAAATTGTTCATCAGCATCTGTGCAAAAAGGCTGACTAACACTAGCAAAAGGTATTAGGTGCTTAACCAGCCCACATTATAAGAAACCAAGAGGAGACAGGGAGGGACCTAATTCAAGTTGGATTCCCAACACAGTTTGAGCCAGGATATCATTTCCATGGGTAATCCACCAAAATGAGTTGTTGTGTCCACTTAGAAGTGTTTCAGAGGTGATTGGCTCCTTCTTCTCTTCTACAATTTTACCTCCAACGAGGCACCAAAGTCTAACATATCCTTCCTTTAACACATCTCTTGGATTCACCTCTTATTCTCCCACCTCTTTCTTGCCTGGAATGCCCACCCCCTTGCCTTGTCTCCCTGCCTAAATAATATGATCCAGACTTCAGAGCCAGATGGCATCCTAACTCCTCCTTGGAAAAGATCTACAGGCAAAAGAGAGTTGAACTAGGATGATGAGGAAGTGGTAAAGCACATGCTCTCCAGTCATACTGGCTGGTTTCAAATGCCTGTTCCCTCACACAGCTGTCTTGCCTTATGCAACTGCCTCTCTGAGCTATAGTGTTATTATCTGTAAAATGGGGACAATATTTTCCTAAGAGGGTTGATGTAAGGATTAAAAAAGATAAGATGCTTATAAACTTCTTCACATAGCACTGACTTAAAAAGATATCAGGAGGGGCGCCTGGGTGGCGCAGTTGGGTAAGCATCCGACTTCAGCCAGGTCACGATCTCGCGGTCCGTGAGTTCGAGCCCCGCGTCAGGCTCTGGGCTGATGGCTCGGAGCCTGGAGCCTGTTTCCGATTCTGTGTCTCCCTCTCTCTCTGCCCTTCCCCCATTCATGCTCTGTCTCCCTCTGTCCCAAAAATAAATAAACGTTGAAAAAAAAATTAAAAAAAAAAAAGATATCAGGAGCCCACAGAATTGAAGGGATACTGGAAGACCAGGCGGGAAAAATAAGAAAGCAGAAATCTTGGTGTGGTAGGCTGAAAAACAGATTCAAAGATATCCATATCCTAAACCCTGGAAGCTGTGAATGTTACCTAATATGGCAAAAGTGATGTTGCAGAGGTGATTAAGAATCTTGAGATGGGAAGATTTTTCTGGATTATCTGCGTAGGCCCTAAATGCAATCACAAGTGCCCTTATAAGAGGCAGGCACAGGAAGATCTGGCTAGAAAGAAGGTTGCAATGTAGTGACTGAAGCATGGTGCTATGCTGCTGGCTTTGGAGATGGAGGAAACATGAAAGGAACCCAGCCCTAGAAGCCAGGGAAGGTAAAGAAATGTCTTCCTTCCTAAAGGCTCAGGTGAGAGTACAGTCCTATGTACTGTACCTGATGCAGCCCAGGTAAACTGATTTTAGAGTTCTGACCTCTAGAACTGTAAGAGAATACATCTGCTTTAAGCCACCAAGTTTGTGGCAATTTGTTACAGCAGGAATAAAAAACTTAGACACTTGGCAAAGGTCAGAGACTCCAGGAAGTCTGATTCTTAGGCCACTGTGGATATTGCTAGACACATCATCACCAACCGTACCAATATCATAACGTCAACAGCTTAAAAGTCGTAGGGGGAAAACCATGTGGCCGAGCTTAAGTCACATGTCCCCTTATATCCCATCTGGCTGCACTGGGACAGTCTTCTACTACTTCCAAAGTGGGCAAGACACCCACCAAGAGCACACACAATGAAAGATCCCCCCAAAAGGAAGACTGGAGGCCACTGGGGAAGTTGGACATGGGAAAGCTAAAACAACAACAGTGTTTACTAAGTCTGACTCATAGAAAGTACTTAATAAATAGGTGTCACGAAGGAAGACGAGAAAGAACATATCTGGGGTTTTGTTTGTTTTTTAATCTCTAAAATGAAGGAATCACTAGAGGGACCTCTCAGATCCCTCCTGGCTCTAAGACTCTGACCCAAAACCTGTCCAGACGCTGCTACACTTCTCCAGCCCATGCAATCTCCCCTTTCTCTGAACATCTTGAAAGCAGTACAACATTTAACACCTGACTGCATACTGTTCTTAGGTCTTAGAACGAAAGTCTAATTATTAATGATAATTAGCTGGATTCTCATAACTCAGTTCAAAGCCATCTCCTTGATGGAAGAAAGTACCTTTCACATTTCCATCTACTATGGTCTCTTCTCTAACAATATTCAACAGCGGTGCCCAAGAAGTACCCTTGACTCAGGGATAAATGAGTGTTAATACATCCTCACTGGGGCAGATTGGATGGACTTGTCTGGAGCTGTGAATGAGCCCACAGGCAACTGTATAATTAGATATCCAAACTGAAGGAGATTTAACTACGTGTGCAAATAATGATGATCTATCAAAAATCTAAATTACCCCCAATGTTTGGCTCTCCATTTCTTTTAAATAAATTACCGAAAGTGTAATTTGATTTTGGAATCAATTTCTAAAGATTTTACTTCATTTTATCAAAAACAAAAAAGCCCCTGTGTGTTAAACTGTTCAATGGAGACAAGCTCCCCCCAAAATTCAACTTGACTAAAATACATTTGAGGGAAGAGGATGAGGCTGCGAAAGGGAAAACAGGTGACAGGTCTTACACAGTACATAGTCTCTGCAAGCTGCCCCCTGTTCCTCCCCAGACCCTATGCTAGGGCTCTTGGATCCCACTCAGGCTTAGCTCAATCCTAGAACCCAGAGCCCATCTACAATCAACTGATATTTACTGAATGTATGCCATGCAGTAGGCATTGGCATTATAACAGAGAACAAAATGGAGATGGTGGCTGTCCTCATGAAACTTAATGAAAAAGACATTAAATAGATCACAAGTTTAGTAAGTGGAAGGTCAGGAAAGGAAGGATTCACTATGGAAACGACATATGAACTCAAAGGTGAAGTATGAGTAGGCCAGAGGAAACAATGCGGGAAGAGCATCCAAGGTATATGAAAAGGCATGCGTAGAAGGGACAGAGGCACAAAGGAGATTGGCATACTTGAGAAATTCAAACAAGGGCCGGTGTGGCTGGAACTTAGTGATCCAGGAAAGAATGGAGACCAGAGAGGCAGGAGAGTATGAAAAATGTAAAATAAAGGAAACTTCATAGCCTATGTTAGAAATTGGACCAAGCCTGGCAGCGCTTAAAAGCTCCAGGTTACATTTGGTAATGGAACATCAGGTTACCCACCCTGCTACTCTGAGCTCCACAGAAGTCCCCTGATTGAACAAATGGTCTCTTACCCTATCCCCAAGCCCGAGCTCCAGTTGCTATGAATGACTGTCTACCTTGGTCACTGTGCCGGAATTAATGCCAACTTCTATTCCTATAGGCCCCTCCTGGAGCAGCTGCTGCTGCCTGCCTCCTCTACAGTAATCTTTCCTAATAACAGAAATATCCTATAGTCACACCTGCTAGAAAGACTAGGTCCCTCTCTAGCCCAGAGACTGAATCTAGATTATCATAAGCAAATCATCCATTGTTCTGAATAGTGACTGATTTAGGAATGAAAGGCCTTTAAGGGAAAATATGCTGTATTGCTTCAATTCACCCATGTTCTTAGAACAAAAATAAAAGTGTACAGAGCAATGATTTTCAAACTTCTTTTGAACACAGCCTGCAGTACAAAATACATTTTACATCACAAGCCAGGGTGAATATATGTATGTATGTTTGTATGTATGTATGCAATATGTATGTATTATGTGTATATATAATATGTAATATATATATGTTATTGTATGTAAAATTACATAATGCTTCATAAAAATACTCTTTCTGTGTATGATATATTCATATTTCCTCTTCAATTCTTCCTAGCTATCTTTTGTTTCACTCTGGTTGCAACCAATTAAATTGATGTCATGACTCTCTAATGGGGTTGACCTACATTTTGAAAAACCCAAATGTAGGGGCGCCTGGGTGGCGCAGTCGGTTAAGCGTCCGACTTCAGCCAGGTCACGATCTCGCGGTCCTGGAGTTCGAGCCCCGTGTCGGGCTCTGGGCTGATGGCTCGGAGCCTGGAGCCTGTTTCCGATTCTGTGTCTCCCTCTCTCTCTGCCCCTCCCCCGTTCATGCTCTGTCTCTCTCTGTCCCAAAAATAAACGTTGAAAAAAAAAATTAAAAAAAAAAAAAAAAGAAAAACCCAAATGTAGAGACTAGCTAATACACATGCTCATTCTTTTTTTTAAGGATCTAAATATTAAAATTTACTGAATTACTGTTGAGAGTACATGTTGAATTCAATAATTTTTTTCTTTTACTTTTTTTTTAATAATTTACATCCAAATTAGTTAGCATATAGTGCAACAATGATTTCAGGAGTAGATTCCTTAGTGCCCTTTACTCATTTAGCCCATCCTTCCATCCACAACCCCTCCAGTAACCCTCGGTTGGTTCTCCATATTTGTGAGTCTCTTATGTTTTGTCCCCCTCCCTGTTTTTATATTATTTTTGTTTCCTTTCCCTTATGTTCATCTGTTTTGTCTCCTAAAGTCCTCATATGAGTGAAGTCATATGATATTTGTCTTTCTCTGACTAATTTCACTTAGCATAATACCCTCCAGTTCCATCCACGTAGTTGTAAATGGGAAGATTTCATTCTTTTTGGTTGCTGAGTAATACTCCATTGTATATACTTCCCACATCTTCTTTATCCGTTCATCCATCAATGGACATTTGGGCTCTTTCCATACTTTGGCTATTGTTGATAGTGCTGCTGTAAACATTGGGGTGCATTACACATGCTCATTCTAAGGAGACTGTTCTAAAGAGGACAAGATGGACCAACATGAACTGCTGCTTTAATAGCACCATGTAGCATCTTGGTGTTTTCCTAGAAATGATGAAACAGTTTGCCTTGAAAAGTTTTACTGTACTTTTCTAATAACTTCACACACAGTGGTCTAGGAGAGACCCTGTTCCCTCCCCTGTTACCAGAAATAGCAACAGCGTCTTGCTACCCTTCAGAATGGATAATCTCAAAGAGAGACCACTAACTCCAAAACTGTCACAAGGCAGCTATTTCTAGGGTTTGGTTGGTTGGTTGGCTATTATTTATTTATTAAGGCTTGGGCCCAAGTTGATTTATGACCAAAGTGGAACATGAACTTCCTTCTAAGATTCTAAGCAAGAAGTCATAGTATTTCTTGGGAGAATAAGAAGGACAATAGGGTCAAATTTCCCCTTTCCAAAAGAGAAAAGTCTATGCCATTTCCAGAAGAGATAAGTGGTTCTGTATTTAATAAAGGTAAGCCCCCCCCTTTCTGGAATTTAAAATGGGGCTCATAATTAAATTTCCTAAGAATCTTAGTGGATATGAAGTGGTCCGCAAATATGTCTTTTGATGAACAGAAAAGTCATGGCCTAAAAATTCTCCCATTCCTTTCCCACCAAAAGAAAGTTCAACAATCAAAGCATGTCACACCAAGAAGAGTTTGTATTGACATTTGAGACCAGATAATTCTTTGTTGTAGGAAGCTGTTCTGTGCATTGTAGGATGTTTAATAGCATCCTCCACCTCTAGCCACTAGATGCCAATAGCAACCCCTCCTCCAATCCCCCCCCCTCCAGGTTGTAACAACCAAAAATGTCTCTAGACATTGTTACATGTCCTTTGGGGGGACATCCCTGGTTGGAAACTACTGCTAAAGGAGAACCTCTCAGATAGTGATAGCTTTAGACTGAGCAATAGCCTTGGGCTCTTGGGTGGCTCAGTCCGTTGAGCATCTGGTCAGGTCATGATCTCATGGTCTGTGGGTTCGAGCCCCGCGTCGGACTCTGTGCCTACAGCTCGGAGCCTGGAGCCTGCTTCAGATTCTGTGTCTCCCTCTCTCTCTGCCCCTCCCCCACTCATGCTCTGTCTCTCTCTGTCTCAGAAATAAGTAAACACTAAAAAATTTTTTTAACTGAGCAATAGCCTGATTAAATGCAACGTGTGTGTTTCACAACCAGTCCTCATCCACTCTGGGAGAAGCACATAGCCCCTCAGGCAGAGAGGAAGATGTTGTCAGGGTGACCCCAAGCCACAAAGTCATAATTTTGATGAAAATGCAATGATGCCAACATTGATAAAAATACCCTCTGCCTTCTTCTTTAAACATCTCCTAGTAGTTACATGAAGCTTAACCCCAGTATATCTACCAAGGAAGCTGTAATCCAAAAGTTTCCCCCAAATCATTCAAGGTAAAGAACACAATAACATACAAAGGAGAGTTTTGTCTACTTAGCTTCAGTGTAATGGAAACAAAGGTCTAGTTCCTACCAATAGCCCTAGGTTTCTTCCCTTTTTTTATGAGAAAGTCCCTGGTTATTCACTCAGATACCACAAGGAGAAATGCCAAGCAATGGGTAGAAACTCTATGAGGGTCATTCAGGTCCAGGTGATGATGATCATGATAAAAACATAAATACCTTGTTGTTTCATAGTTTACATAACCCTGTCTCATAAAGGTACCATTATCCTCCATTTTGTAAGTTTGAGAATTAAGGCTCAGAGAGAGAAACTGGCTGGCCCAAGATCACTGAGAGAGTAAATGGTCAAACTGAGACTCAAGCCCAGAAATTTAGATTCCAAATTTGGAGTGCTTTCAGTAGCTACAAAAGATAATGGCTAATAGCTAGAAATACATCCCAAAGGCACATATATTTGACAAATGTCTTCTCTAGGACAACCACAGAGCTACCTCTCTGCAGAGCCTTATGGTGGTGTCCTGTGATTGCAGGATCATATGAATGTTACCAAAACTGTACTTCAGAGAGCTGGCAAAGACGGAGAATTGCTGGAGAGGGAAATCCCATATTATAAGAACTCGCTAACATAAATACATGTTCTTTCAGTTGTTTTTCTAGTAGCGGTGAGGGATTTCTATTGATCCACCACCCACACACTTTCTCTCACCAGGTCTCCCTTAGGTCCAGGGACAAGCATTTGTGAGATGGCTAGCCTGGGATAGAGCAGAAGCCAGGGAAGACACAGAACCCAGCTAATTATCCATGTAGGGGCCAAGCTCTTAATGCAGGCCACATTAGAAGGATGCACTAGTGACCTCCAGTATCACATGACAGAGACCAGCTGTATAATCCAACACTGCCCACACACAGCGGCCACCGATTGTTTGAACAGCCAGTACCTCCTTTTCCTCCAGCAATAATACTCTACCCCTACAGTTCTTTGTATTTTTTCTGCATTTATTTTATTTTTTTGTTTCTTATAAAGATAACAGACTTTTTATTTGTTTTTATTTTATCTTATTTTATTTTTAAATAGCATTTACTGTCAAGTTGGCTAACATACAGTGTGTACAGCGTGCTCTTGGTTTTGGGGGTAGATTCCTGTGATTTATCACTTACATACAACAAACAGTGCTTATCCCAACAAGTGCCCTCTTCAATGCCCATCATCCATTTCGCCCCCTACAGTTCTTTTTAAAAACTGTAATGCTCTTACATGCAACTGCTGGCCAGTGAACAGTTCCTCCCCTGGGATGTTTGGACTTGGGACTAGAGTTTGGCTGAGCTCTCCTGAAGCAGCCCTTTACCCTTTACCCTTTACCCTTTAGGTAAAGCCCTAAAATAAAAGGCTTCAGGAGATGTCACTGTTCATGTTCTCTCAGAGAATAAAGCTGGCTGTCGTGTGAGAGAAGAATAAAGCTGACTCTGGAGATAGGAGCTAGCACCTTGATCCTGAAATTCCTGAGACCCAACTACTTCCTGGTATTTCTGCAACTTGATGGTTTGGTGAGACACATCTTCCTTGAAAAGTCCTCCTCACTTAAATGACTCCACCTTTGGTTTCTGGCACTCACAATGACCCACTCACCTATTATATCCAGATAATACTATCTGGATAAGAAACCAAAGTGAAAGTTGATATAACTGGCCTGGCCAGACAAGAGCTAAGTAAGATACATGAAAAACAAGGAAAAACTCAGAACCATGCCCCTGGCATGGAGCCAATACACCAATTAGAGAATGTGCAAGCTTTTTCTTGATGTCATCTTAGCAAGACTTAACTCCTAAGATACTGAAACACTGCTCTGCTCCCTCTTCAGCTTTGGAAAGACTGAAAAATTATATATGTTCATGATTCTGGGGACAGCCAGAGTCCTGTTGCCAAGAAGTCAAATGTGGATGAGTGGAGGTTAACATTTGATGGTGGACTGAGTGAAGGGATACTTCAAAACAGGAGGAAAAGAAAAATCTAAGTAATATAATTCTACCTTCTCATAATGTATTGGGGTAGGGAGTTTTTTTTTTTTTTTTTTGGATGTATGAGGAATATCTAGCTGAAAGAATCTGAGTTTATAAAACCTTTTCAAATCAGTGACTCTTTCAGAAAAATCATGGATCCATAAATTGTAGATAAAACATCTTTGTCCATTGTTCCACTCTCCTCGTTCTGCCTATAATGCCGAAGAGATTGATTTGCATGACAGGCATATGCCATCTGTATTCTAGGATGACAAGTATTAAAAAAAAAATACCAGATAATTTCCCACACTTGCACAGCAGACAAACCCACAATTATAGTGCATGATGAAGAGACAGCTTTAAGTTGTTATAAAATATCAACTGTCTACAGAGCCCCCAAATGAACTAGAGTTGTTTGTTAGAGAAAACAAAGTGCTTTTTACGTTTCAGATTGATTAAACCAAAATTCATTCTAGTACTTCTGAGTCATATCACATCCCATACCACCTATTTGGAATACAATAAAATACAAGCAATTTTAATAATTAAAAAGAATTGTGCCTATATACAGGAACTCTTTAATTGTTACCCAAATCTACTTGATACAGATATGTAAGCACAAAGTAAGTGGTTTTAATTGTACTTTCATTGTGAATAAATAAAATGCTGAATTGTTGGAAGAATCAAGAGGTTACTCTCCCAGCAGAAGAGCTAAGAGGCATGGCTATTTTCTCAGACAGGAATTTTAAAAAGGACCTTTTTCTTTTTCTAAGGAACAATGGAGTGTGTTTATTAATAATGGAGTCTAGACCAAGGGACTGCTGCCCCCTGTAGAAGAGCTGGCACCCAGGGTCCAAGTTTAACTCAATGGCAATGAACTTTCTTTTCAGCTCTGAAGTTATTTTTACCTTGCCAGCTATGCAAATTAGCTCATGGCCTCAGAGCATGAAAGAAACCAGGCTGAGACCAGGTTAATATTTTATGAAAAAATGCAAATACTGCAAGCCACTGATCCTGGCCCTGATCTTCACATACTCTATAACTATCCTGTATAGATAGAACCATGGCAAATTTCTGTACCAATCTAGCATCAAAAAAAAGCAAGCTATATACAATTCACAAAAGAAGAAAGATAGAATATTTAAGGATTATATAAAAGAATTCCATAGCATTATAGTCAAAGAAATTCAAATTAAAGCAACACAATAGGCTGTTCTGCTGTCAAATTGCCATGACTAGAAAGAAAGCATATTGGTACAACTATTTTGCAAAGGTATCGGACAATGTGTATGCAGGCATTGAAGATGTTCACTTTCTCTGATCCAGTAGGTGTAGGAAATTATTTTAAGTCCATGCTCCAAAATTAGGACAAAGTTTTCTGCCTCTTCAAAGGTAGCACCCAATTCAAAAACCAGGACTGAGTTGAAAAGTGTGACCAGTCTGAATCTTGTTTGGGACCCTAAACTCCGTTTACAGCAGGTCCACATAGCATTATCCCTTCTAGCAGCCATTCTGCTTTAATGTACTGTGAATCCTTTCCTCACAAAATGCTGCTAAGACGGTTCTGTTTCCTCCTCTTTTCAGTATGGGGAAGCATGGATGGTTCTGGACTAGGAGAACAATGTGAGCAAAGCTATGCTTTTAGAAGGTCATCCAGCGGTGGTTGACGGAGTGGCCAGAGAGAGGACAGCTACAGGGGCACAGTTGCTGGGAGAAGTTCTGCCACAGTCTTGCTGGGAGGCTCTGAACTTGGGGCGGTAACTGGGATGAAAAGGAAGTCCATTATCCCTGACTTCTCCGAATACTCAGCTTGCCGACAGGACATGCCTGCTCCACATGGTTGTCAGCAGGACTATTAAAATGTCTGAAGCTGTCAAAAAGAATCAAGGCAGCCACTATATGGCAAAGGGTGACTACAGTAAGGTGAGAGTTGCTGGTGTAATTTTCCAGAGGGGAAAACGAAGGCTAGACAGAAAAATTAGGCGGTGCTCAGGAGAGCCTCCCAAGCCGTCCCCTCCATGGATCCCACTGCATTGGCCATTTGTTCCTCTCAGAACCTCATGCTTAGGGTACCCTGGATGGCACTGTCAGAAAAGCCCTGCTGAAGGCCCACAGGCTGGGCTTTCCATGAGGCAGCAACCAGGGCCACAGGAGGGAGAGCAGAGGGAATGATGACCCCACCGAAGCAGATTCTCTAACACTCCACGGGCCCCCGCCAACGCGTCTTCTCCCAGAGCCAAGGAGGGGCTCACTCAGCACCCTGTTCTTGCACCTTGTAAGGCTGCGTGCCTGCTCATCTCCTTGCTTCTGACATATTTGAAAGAAATAGGTGGGGGACTAAAAATTCTGTGCAAACCATGAGAAAAGTCACGAACTAGCAGATTCTCTAGTTCTCCCTCCAAACTCTGGTTTTACACGTCTCGGTGGCAGTGGTACTGCACACATTCAGGTCACTGTTCAGGTAATTAGGAACCTGAGCCCCTCAAAACTGGAAGCTTTAGCATTTCGTTACCTCAATATGACCACAGCGCCTCCTCATACCTCTTCAAATTCTTCCCACCAGCCCCAAAATGTGGCCTGAGGCCGAACACCTGGTACTATTGTGGGAAGGGGTGTGCTCAAAAGACCAGTGCCCACAGAGGTTTTCTGGGGCTGAGCTATCCAGAGACAATGAGACAGGCTGCTCCAACCCTTCCCATACCTCCCCACCCACACATACCCCCCATCTCTGTCCCTTCCAGCAGTTCAGATCTGCTGTGATCGTGAAGGGAGCCTGAACTTTTGCATCTTATTTCTATTCTTGCTTTAGAGGTGGCTATTATGGGGACACAAAGAGCTAAGAGTACCTCTCAAGGGTTTTGTGGAATGAAAATTCATGAGAATTCACAATTCTGGGATCAGCAGTATTTAGTGTAAACCTGCATGAAGGTATCCTGCACCCCTCCCATCCCAGAGGAAGAAGTCGTGTCAGTGTCATGCTGCGAGACCAGTAAGAAGATGCCTGAGCTACTGTGGTACAGAACCATATCTGAAGCAGAAAGCCCATCCTACATCCTTACTTCTGCAGTGTCCTTCACTGGTGACAGCAGCTGGACAACCAAGCATACCTACATCACTCAAAAATCATTTGCTAGTCTAGGGCCGTGTTTCCAATAATCTCAGAACATTTCCATTCTTTCTGACAGGGTTTAAGGAATAAAGTTTGGTGGAGACTTTCTGGTGAATTTCTTTCTGGGCTCCCTCTTCACAGAGCTTAAAGGCTGCCTGGTGCTCAGACCCACAGGAGCCACAGTTCCCATGGAAATGAATTCTCCCCTCATTTATTCATTCCTTCATTCCCGCAAGCCTGTACGTTTTCATTTCACGTGTATGAGGTACCAGACAATGTGAGGAGCTAAGCAAGACGGTCATGGTCCTGCCCTCATAGAGCTGACAATCCAGCAAACCAAGACCAAGGAGCGACCAGGGCAGCTCCCAGCTCTGCTGGTAGCAGGACACCATGGAAGTTCCTGCCTGGTTTTTTGTGCCTTAGTTTTCCCAGTGAGAAAATGGGGCTGCTAATGCTTCAGGGTTAAAAAGCTGCTTGCTTCTGTATGCAGCCATCCCTCCCACAGTAACACCAGAAGAAATTTCAGGGGGCACCAGATTATCCTGTGGACACGGTTGGGGGGTGGGTAAAAGGAAAAATAAGAACATGAAAATCAATGCCTATGGCACTCTTCTTCCAGGATCAATGTGGCTTGCTTCTTTGAAGACTTCTGCTATTTAGTGGAATACAGAGAAGCTTTTTTTGTGGACAAAAGAATTCTAAAACTACACCCTCTCCCTCCTTGAGTCTGCAACTCCATTTCTTCTACTTCAAGCACTAATCAGTGGGGAGATGGCTGGTGAGTATATCTTCCTGTGCCTGATGACCAATATTTGGCCATATACCACTGTGTGTCTTATAAATATATAAAGTAACTTTAAAAAAGTAAAACAAATTCTATTATGAGAAAAGTAAAAACCAAATAGGATATAAGAAAGACTACCTAATCATTTTCAATAATAACAATGGCCCAAATATGTCTGAAACTTTAAAACCTGAGAAGCACTTTTACATAAACATTCTCTTACAAGAACATCTCGACATCCTTAGAAATATTCTTTGCAGGGATTAGTGTCCCCATTTAAAAAAAATGAAAGGACCAAAACCCAAGATGGTTGAGTGATTTGCTGTTAGTCTCACAGATAAAAAGCCATAGTAGAACTAGACTTGAATCCAGTCTTTAGCTCCCAAGTCGAATGCTCATTTAGACTCAGCACTGAAAACACAACAAAAATATAGAAAATTGAAAGAGAATTTGTAAGAAAGTGAAGATAAAATCAAAGATTGTAGAAACCCAAAACAACCCAAACCCAAACAAATATCTTGATTTTAAAAAATCTAGAATAATAATAATAAAATAATTATAAATAATATAATATATAAATATAGTAAGTAAATAATAAAAATAACCAGTGAGCTCATTGTCAATCCCAGAAGAATTCCACAATAGATGGCTAAATTGTTTATGAGCAATGAGAAAGCAAGCTGGTCAAACACTGACTGGGAAAGCTTCACTCAGTGCCTTGTACAGGTGAGGAGGGCTCAGTAAATGTTAAGGGCTATTGCTGTCACTATTATCACTGTTTCTTATTATCTGGAATTAGCAAGACATTGCTTGGAACAAACCCATCCAAGCTAACCTTGCTTCTTTTTTAATAGGGTTATTGGAAGAATAGATCAAATAAATGCTAAAGATCTGGTATTCCTATGTTTCACCAGCCCTTGACGAAATCTCTTACACTTTTAGAATGGTAGAGAGTACCATTGGATCAGAGTTGCTGACATTTGAAAAGTCTTGCTCAAATTATACTGATCACTGAATAAAAGATGGAGATAAGTATTGAGTTTGCTATTTAGAGCCTGTGAGAGCTTGGGCAACTTATCTAACCTCTCTATAGTTCCATTTCCTCATAAGAAATAATAATAATAATAATAACAACAACAACAACAACAACCACCATCTCAAAAGACCAGTGATTAGACAGACAGACACACAGTAAATGTTAGCTGTTGATGTAATTATATCCTTTAGGAGGTTCCTAGAGGAACGCTACTGTTTTATCACCACTTCTATCCATTTCAACATAGTTATCAACAGCTTAGATGAAAACAGCAAAAATGTAGAAAAATGTAGAAAACTAGAGGGGAGTGACAACTGTTCATATATGAAAGATTTGAGAATGACAATCACAAGCTTCCTATCAGCCAACGGTGTGATGAAAGGGATAGACAGTAAGCTCAGACTGTGTTTGTAGATGTATGGTATCATCCAAAAGCACTCTATGTGACTCAGACCATTAGAATACTAGGTTCAGTTCTGGATGGCATATTTTAAGAACCAAATGGAGAAATGTGGGGGAAGAGGTTAGCACAGGGGGTCTTGAGGTGATGTCAGGTGAGAAATAGTTGAGAAAGGTATGAATGTTCTGTTTGGCACCAAGTGGTTGTCATTTGGATGAAGACTTACACTGCTTTTCTTCTTGGCATAATGTAAGCCAGTAGATCAAATTAGAAAGGGCCAGATTTTGCAAAAAAAGACAAAGACAGACAGGGAGGGAGGAAAGAAATCTAGGAGCTATCCAACAACAATGGAATGGTGTGGCTTGCCCAGTAGTGAGCTCTCCATCATAAGAAAAGTCCAAGCAGGGGCTTGGTGACCAGCTGTCAGGAATATTGTTGGGGAGACTGATGAACGAAATGATCTTAAAGGCCATTTTCAATTCTCAGAGGCTATGATCCCCACCCTCTGCCCTCCTCATAACTTTCTTCCACATACCCCTTCCCCCATCAAGGTCACTGTGGAGCTCCCAATCCCATGAACACCTGCCAAAATTTGGCCTGTGAAATGTCTATTCAACAGTGAAGGATTCAGCTGGCTGAACTGGTTGGCCTGTCTGAAGATTTCAACACCGCAGCAAGTGACCCTCTGGAATCCCAATGAATTGTCGAGAGAGCATCAGCAGCCTTGGCTCCAAGCAGCCTGCATTGGGGACCTCAGCCACACAGGCCAAATGCTGCATCACCAGCTCCCCACCCCCAACCGCCCACCATCACCATAGCAACCACTGGGGCTGACTACCTCGCAAGGCATTTCAATTCAGGCAGAGGGAGGCCCAGTTTTTCCTGTCATTTCCCAAAGTAGTGAGCCCTAAGGGGATGCAGGTAGGAGGACTGAAGAGGGGAAGTTTCTCCTGTCCTTCCCCAACAGGCTGCCCTGAGGCTACCTCAAGACACAGACTGTCATCCATAAATCCATAAATCCATAGCTTGACCTTCTCACTCTCTTACTCTAACCAAAAGAGAGAGGGAGAGAGAGAGGGAGAGAGAAAGAGAGAGGGAGAGAGAGAGTGCCACTGGGGAATTTCATTATTTTTAGAAGCAAAATCACTTAGCAACCTAAATGTCCCATTCTTCCCCACCCCTCCAAAAGCCTAGAGAAATAAATGCAGTATTAAGGACTCCAGTGTTTGGCTCTGATACAGTGTAAGGATATAATAATAATAATGCTTTCTATTTACACAGAAATAAAGCTTGCCTTCCAAGGAGCTCAGACTGTCTTGGTAAAATTGAGGTGCTCATCCTTCACACCCAGCTCCCTTGCCTCTCACTGCAAACTGCAAAAGTTCTCTGCTCTTTGACAAAAGCCTACAACCAGAATGGACTTTATGCATGGAATTGAACACCCCAAGCAATAATAATTCCATCCCACAGAGACAGGGCCCCTGTATATCACTGTCTGCCATTAAGAGAAAGCTATTATTTCTAGCAAGGAAGAATAAAAACGGCAGCGTTTCTCAGACAAATGCCAACAGTGGATTCTTTCCTTACATTTGACCCTGTTAACAATTCTTTTCTTGTAGAAACTCCTCTTTCATTTCCCTGCTAATGGTCTCCACTAATCTGCCTCCCCTTCCTTTTCCTGCTGCACCTGGGGCTCCCTCTTAGGTCCTCCGTATTTTCCCCTGGAGTCTATCCTTGGCCTCTTCTCTCTCTGTCTCTCCCCTCCTCTGGGGCAATCTGACCAATGTCTATGGTCTCACCTGCCAGCCACACACTGATGAACCACAGATGTCCACACAGATGCCTGTGCTGAGCTCCACTCCCAGTGGTCCAGAAGGCATATCCAAACCAACAAAGATAGAAATACCTCACACCTCCAGACTACTCCTCATCCAGTGTATTATCTCTCAGGGAAGGGATTCCATCCACCAAAACTGGATTCATCTTTGCTTTTTCCCTCTCCCTCATCACATAAATTTAAAGATCCCAACATTGTATCTGTCCCCTTCAGTCTGGTCTCACTGACACAATCCAGGTTCATATCTTCATTTTTTCTCTAGACAATAAAGAATATAAAGGATAGCCCCTAACTGGTCCTCAGGGTTCCAGTCTGACCCCTTTCTTCCTAATCACACACATGCACCAGCCTCTGAAGGTTGGAAGGTCTACCCATCCAGGGATTCTACTACTCTCCTGCTTTAAACCTTTAATGACCCTCTACTGCCTTCACAATAAAATCCAAACATGTTATCATGGTACACAAGACCCCACTCTTCCTACCTGGCTGCTCAGCTATATCTGGAACCACCCTCCCTCATGCTCCCAACACTCCAGCCCTGCACACTAGCAGGCCATTCTCCAATGCGGCATGTCTGCTCTCGCTTCTGTGCCTTTGCCTGTGTTCCCTCTCTGTGGCTTTATTTCCCAGTCACACTGTTGAGGAAGCCCCTCTGAATAAGTCTCCATTCAAGCAACACCTCCTCTGCATGGTTTCTTTCCCTGTCTCCTCCCAGAAGAGCTAGATAGTTCATCCTTCACACTCCCTGAGCACCTTGGACTTTCCTTTCTCATAGCCCTATCACCCTTATTGTAATGGTTGGATTCAAGGTCTAATTTTCTAAGATATTCTGAATCCTGCAGGAAGGGCTATCTACCATCTTTGTGTCTCCTGAACTTATCAGAAGGTTTACCCCTTTATAAGCACTTACACCTGTCAAAAAGGTGCTCCAGTTTCCAGAGCCCCACACTGTCCCACTGAGGGCATTGCAGATGCCCTCCTCTGAGGGCATTCCAGATGGTTAGCATCTCTTATACAGCATGACCCTTGAATTAGCACATCACTTATATGGGGAGTGAAGTTAATAGAACACATGTATTCCTACTATCTTTTAGCTGGACCCTACATTTCTACCAATACAAACTAAGACAATATTAAACCATAAAAACACAAATCTTATGTGAATTGCTGGAAAGGCATAGCTCTGCTATCTGGTTCTTAAGTTATTCAATTATAAAATCCTAATTCAGCTCTTTACAATTTCCCCCTTTCATTTTATTACTTATTTAGGACTATGGATCTACTTAACTAGAGATCTGGGGACATCTAATCATTGTTATCCACTCCCTTCCCCTACCAGAAGACACATATCTAAGCCCCATGGGGTTCCACTTATTTATAGCTCCTCCAGCAAGTATTTTGGGCCCCCAAGGGCAACACCCCTCTTCCATCCTTCTGTTTTGGACAGATTCACGCCCCATAAGTTTTCAAAAAGTTCTAAAATTGAGGCAGTATCATTGTAAAGGAGAGATAAGTGAATCTGGAAGCAGCCTGAAGGTGAGCTGTTATATCTACACCTCCCTACCTCTGAAGATAAGTGACATGAATGTGGCCTTCTCTTATTCCCTTATTTATTCCTCTTTCCAGAGGAATAAATCTGTCCCCCAAGTAGGCTGAATTAAAAGCAAACACAGCTGGCCCCTTTCTCTTCAGCCTTTCTTCCTCCCTTCTCTCTCTAGCCCTTCAGTCATTCCCTGCCGTCCTATCCTAATCCATTCACTTCTGTCCTTTTCTTTAAAAAAATGTTTTTAATGTTTATTTATTTGGGAGAGAGAGATAGAGAACAATCAGGGGAGGGGCAGAGAGAGGGAGAAAGAGAATCCCAAGCAGGCTGTGCATTGCTAGTGCAGAGCCCATTGTGGGGCTCAAACTCACAAACCATGAGATCATGACCTGAGCCAAAATCAAGAGTTGGATGTTTAACTGACCAAGCCACCCAGGCACCCCGCTTCTGTTCTTTTCTTAATACCCTCAAAGCATGGCTTGACAATCCAGTCATGTGACATTTCTCCTAACCACCTGATGGAGCTTTGGGGTTAAGGAAACTAAAACCACGCTACCAGGCTGATAACTCAGAAGTCCTTGCTCCTTCTGCTAGTCATAACCCACACCTTTACCACCAGTGACTTTAGGCTGGCTTTCCTTATTTGGACCTCCATTTCCTTATTCACAAAATGAGGTCACACTTTCCACCTCTGAATTTGAATCAAAGAAGAACAACTCCTCTTTCTGTCTAGCATTTCCTTTCCTTTTCCTCTAGACATACCTTTCCTTCCCAGACCATATTGGTTGAGGTGCTTGGAAAATGCTGCCTGTCTCCTGTTACCTGGGAACTTGCTCTATTCTCTGTACCACAAAGTAAACAATAAAATGTCATCTCTTCATTATCTGGGCTGATAAAAGTAGGAAGAAACCTAGCCAACTAACCATAATGGATAAAACCAAAGTCATTTATTGTGCATTTGACTTTGAGAGGCAGTTAGAGACACACTCAGAGACATACAACTATCTCTGCCCATCTGGAAACCATCCCAAACCCTCCCAACCTGGCCTTCATCCCAGCCTGGGGTTTGGCCACAGTGTGGAAAGAGGTCCTGGGCTGTGCAGATAGACCACATGTGGATAAGATGGTGTTGACTGTGTCATCATTCATAATATTCAATTCAACAACAATGTATGGAGCACAACCATGTGCAAGAAATTGTGTGGCCAAAGAAACCTCCAGGCCATACAGAGAAAGACTTCTTATTGTCCCTGGAAACTCAGAATCCAGAAATAAGCAGGGGTTTGTTCATAAATTATCCACACGATCTGAGCAACAATCAAGGTGCTAATGAAGTGCTATGAGAACAGAGAGGGGGTACCTAATTCTAACCAGGTGGTTCTGAGAAGTTGCAGAGGCAACACTGGTGTGGGTGGACAGGTCCCCATCACAGCTAATAGCTTAAATGTGAGCTTTGCCTGGAACTGTCCTTGAAACCCAGTGAAACAACAAATAGACAGTGAGTTCTATTCCATGCCTGGAACCGTGGAAGATGCTTTGGGCTACAAAAGATATTTAAGACAGTTTTGACTTCTGTGCATAAAGTAATTAGTGAACAAGGTAATGTTATATTCTGATATAAAAGGACTCAATGTGTGGAACTGACAATAAGAATGAGATCAGGCTAGAATAACGTGCTAATTGCATGGCAAAGGCAATGAATAAGAAATCCTCCACAAATATGGTTATTTACTTCTGCCACATCTCCGTTGCTGTTAACGGCAACATCCTCGCTAGCTGTGGATGACAACACTTCCTCTTTGGCTTCAGGCCACATGTGATGAAAGGAGTGCTGGCCTGGGACTGGGGGGGCCTGGTCCAGGAATCAATCACCTGGTATATACTCATGAGCAGGTTACTTCCTCTGTTGGGGCCTCTAGAGAGAAGCAGGACTCAAGGATCTCTGAGGTCCCTTCCAATTCAAATGTGGTTTTGAATGCAGAAGAACCAGACATCGTGGTGCAAAGCTTTGAGAAGGACAAAGGATGCACAGGAGGAAGAAGCAGGGATGACAGAAGGGGTTCCAGGTGAGGGTGGATCCTGAGCAGGGATGTGAAGGTCAGAAAGGAAGCATGAGCTCGTGGCTACAGTGTTCGAGGCAGTGTGGAGACAACATCACCAACTGAGAAAGGCTTCAGACCTTCAGAAGAGTTCAGACCCGAGGCAACAGGAAATAGCCAGCCATTCTAGGTTCCCACTCAGGGTCATGTCTTGCCACAGAAGAGGCATTAAGGAGATAAGACAGTCAACAGACTGAAACTGTGGAGGAAATGAAGGCAAGAAGCCAACCAATGAGCCATTAAATCACCTGTATTACTGAGGTGATAAGGGTGCAGGCTGGTGGCTGGGAAGAGGACACTGAAGGAAAGAACAAAGGGCTTATTCTAAAAGACAAGACTTGGGACTTGGAACGTATAGGTATGAAGAATGCAGAAAAGTGAGGAGTCTAATACCTATCTTATCACTCCTGACCCCAGGCTGACACCGGACTCTAAATCCCCAGAGTTTGAAATAGCCCAACACCAATGTCTGTGCTCTGTGCAATGGGCAGCTGACAAAGAGAGGCAGGATAGCAACCGATGAGTGTGCACTGACCCCACAGACACTTTTGTATGGAGAAGAGGGACTACTTAACATCGTGTCTCCGACAGCAGCTAGCACGGTGCTTGGCACAGAATGGATGATCAGCAGTTGCTTAATTGAGAGCTTCCTACTCTGAATCTTAAGTAATCCCTCATTTAACTTTAGAAACCTTAAGAGGCGTCAAACACAGAAGAGAGCAAGTCTGAGAAGGGAAAAGGGACAATCTGAGGTAGAAAACAGAAGGCACAGCCTCAGCAGGGGCTCATGTGAAGACACCGAGGGCAACAGGAAGAGGGAAGGAAAGGTGATCGAGGTAAGGCCTTGCAGCAACTATAGGATTATAAATCAGCAGGCTTCCAAATGCCCTACCTTAGTGTCACCACCTCCACAAGGCAGGAGGAGGGCACTGCCTGCTTTCAGAAAGGAGGGCAGAGGTTCAGGGAAAGAAGAAGCTGGCAAGAGCCTGAGTCTCAATACTCAGGCCAGAGAGCTCTCTGCCAGGCCTCCGTGCTCCTCAGGGATGGCACACACTGGCAGGCTTCCCAACTGGCCTGGGACCACTTCAGAACTTGATGACTTGGCATACATCTGCCTTCAAGCCAAGCTTTGTGTCTGCTGGATGCAAACTCTCCAGCTACCAAACTGTCAAAGGCCAGCCTGCCGCCTTCCCACCGCTGGCACAGGCTTTCCTCTCATAGTGGCTGACTAGCCCAGAGCTCCACAGCCTCTGCCCACCCTCTCCCTACACCCCAAGATGACTGTTTGAGGTTCAGAGCCCCACCCCGACAAAGTGGCCACCCTGGAGTAGCATTTGGTCACCTCATCTGCACATTAGTATACTACCATGTAAAGACCAAGGAAAGAATATACTTTAGGAAAACAGCAAAGAAAGAGGTTAGACTGGGGGATGGGGGGTTGAGGGGGTCCCAGTGATAGCTTTTGAGCAAGAAATAAAAACTCCTCTCTCCTAGAAACAGGGGTAAAAGGCAGAGGCCTTGAAACCCAAGAGGGAAAAGGAAGGAAATCCATAACCATAGAGATCTACATGAGGAATTGTCCAGAACTCCAGCAACAGAGAGCTCCTAGGACCAAGCAGGCAGGCTGTGGTTTCCTGGCTTCTCTTCTCTTTCCTGTTGTATCAGGAGAAATTCTCTCCTCAGGCTCCTAGAGTTCCTGTGTCCTGCCCTGATGGAGCCTGTGTGGATCCAGGAGTAGTTGTAAGGGTGCCCTCAATGCAGCAGGCAGAGTGGGGAGAAGAGGGGCAGGGCCAGGCCCACCAGTGGGCTTTCCAGCTGAGAACTACCATCACCTGCAGCCCTACCGGAAACATGGAGCCCAATGTGAGAGTCCCTGAAAGGGCCCTAAAACCTAAAATTCCAAAGACTATAAAATACTATATTTCCGATGAGGTATTTCAGAAATTCAGAAAATAAAACATACACCACAACGTACACAGTCCTACAGTCTCCTATTTATTTATTTTTTTTTTAATTTTTTTTTCAATGTTTATTTAATTTTGGGACAGAGAGAGACAGAGCATGAAGGGGGGAGGGGCAGAGAGAGAGGGAGACACAGAATCGGAAACAGGCTCCAGGCTCTGAGCCATCAGCCCAGAGCCCGACACGGGGCTCGAACTCACGGACCGCAAGATCGTGACCTGGCTGAAGTCGGACGCTTAACCGACTGCGCCACCCAGGCGCCCCCAGTCTCCTATTTAACAAGGGTTTACCATTTTGGTATTTGCTTCGAATCATTTTTTAAAAGATATGAAGGTGTTAGATCCAGAGTAATCACTGTTGTGGAATTGGTTGTACCAGTTATATACAGATTTATGTACCTTCCCAGTAGAGCTAGGTGTTTTCTAGCTCAGTTGTTTTCAACACAGTCCAAGAACCACCTGCATCAGAGTTATCTGGGTACTTGCTTAACATGCAGATTCCCGACCTTCTTGGAGTAAGGCCAAAATTGTGCTTTTTAAATAAGCACTCCAGATGTTTTTAATGCACACTAAAGCTTTAAGGGCCACTGTTCTAGCTTAGGTCTTTAAGCCTTCTTAAAATGCCAAAAAAACAAAACAAAAACAAAAACAAAACAAAACAAAACAAAAAAACATTGACCAAAGCAAACCAACTAACCCTGGGAAGGGTGACCCTTTAAACTGCTGTCACTTACTACTCCATGTAAATGACAGATCAGAAGCAGGCCTTCTACTCTGTCCAATGGGTCACCTTGCTGCTTCCCTGTCACTTCCATGGCTCACATAGAGCCACAATAAAACAAGAATGATAGTTATTATCTTCAGAAAGGGAGACAGGGAGAGAACAGAGCTAAAAGGCCCCCCATATCTAAGTGTCCCGTTCCCATCATCCCACCGCTGCCACCACGTGTAGCACATCTCTGGCACCTTATAGATTGTAACAGAGTAATAGTATATGCTGTAATTGGATATTTGTATTTTTGTTGCTCTCTTAATTTAGCAGCTTTATATACCAGCTTTATTAAGTTTGTTTACAATCATAAAATTCTCCCATTTAAAGTGGTTTTCTCCCATCCAGTCGTTTTTAATATATTCGAAGAGTTGTCCAACCATCACCACTATATAATTCCAGGACATTTTAATCACTCCAAAAACAAATCCCATACCCATTAGCAGTCACTCCCCATCCAGCCTCCCCCCACCCTTTGGTAACCACTATTTCTATGAATTTGTCTATCCTGAACTTCTCATATTAATGGAATTATATAGTATGTTGCCTTTTTGAAGGACTTCCACTTTGCAGTTTTCAGGTTCATTCGTGTTGTAGCATGAAGTCAGTACTTCCTTCCTTTTCATCATCAAATAGTATTCCATTATATAATAAATCATATTTTGTTTGTCCATTCATCAGCTAATGGACACCTGGGTGCTTAGCAGTTTTTCGCTACTATGAATAATGCTGTTAAGGGCATTCAGGTACAAGTTTTTGATAGGCACATGTTTTCATTTTTCTTAAGGATATGCCTAAAAGTGAAATTGCTGCGGCTTATGGTAACTCTATGGTTAATATTTTGAGAAGCTGACAAACTGTTCTGCAAAGTGGCTGTACAATTTTACATTCCCACCAGCAATGTCTAAGGGTGCTAATTTCTCCACAGTCCTGCCCAACACTTACTATTGTCCGTCTTTTTTTATCATAATCATTCTAGTGGATGTGAAGAGGTATCCCCTTGAGGTTTAGCTTTGCATTTCTTTAATGGCTAATAATGTTGAGCACCCTTTCCAGTGCTTATTGTCCATTTAAATACTTATTCTTTAAAGCTTTTACCAAAGAACCTGGAACCATATTAAATAGTGGGTTTCAAAGTGCAGTCCACACACACACACACACACACACACACACACACACACCAGCAGCATCGTCACGACCATAAATCTTATTAGAAATGCAAATTCCTGGGGTGCCTGGGTGGCTCAGTCAGTTAAGTGTCTGACTTTGGCTCAGGTCATGATCTCACGGGTCATGGGTCTGAGCCCCACGTCAGGCTCTGTGCTGACAGCTCAGAGCCTGGAGCCTGCTTTGGATTCTGTGTCTACCTCTCTCTCTTCCCCTCTCCTGCTCATGCTCTGTCTCTCTCTGTCTCTGTCTCTTAATAATGAATAAATGTTAAAAATAAAAGAGAAAGAAATGCAAATTCCCAGGCCTTACCTCAAATCTCCTGAATCAGAAATTCTGGGGTGGGGCCCAGCGATGTGTGTTTAAAAGCTCTCCAAGTGATTCTGATATAGGTTTCAGTCCGAAAATCAGTGCTGTAGAATAGCGTCTCTTATAGGGTGCTCCACAGTATTTTACCAGGTGATATTTGATAAAGAAATGTTTTAGTGACAAAAATTTGGGAAACATTAGGCTAATCAAAACACCCTTTACTCAGGACTTCTCAGCTTCTTTAATGTGTATGCACAGGTGGATCTCCAAGATGGAGATCTAATGTGCAGCATTTCCCAATACTATATAAGCATGAAACCTCTTTTACATGGAACATCTTATAGGCCTAGAGGTTCCCTAGAGGTTCCTTTGAGAAACACTCCTTCAAAGGTCTTCTGTTAAAGAAATTAAAAGGGTATGCTACTATTTATCAAATCAAGTCTATTGCTAACAATATCATTTAACCTAGTGCTTTACAAAGGCTTTTGCTTAAGTTGTCTATTGCAGCAGAGCAATAGCGTCTTAACAGAGCAATAAGCATTTATTATCTCACATAGGGGGACAGGAATCTGAGAGAGGCTTAGCTACATGGTTCTTGCTCAGGATGTTTCATGATCTCGCTGTCAAGATGTAACCACGGGCTGCAGTTATCTGAACGTTTGACTCTGTCCCAGATTTCTAAGATGGCTCACTCACATGGCATTGGCTGGAGTGCCCAGTTCCTCACAGCGTGACCTTCTGTAGAGCTCACTGAGTGCCCTTACGAGATGGCAGCTGGCTTCCCCCAGAGCAAGGGATCCAAGGCAGAAGTGACAATGTCTTTTGTGACTGAGTCTCAAAAGTCACACCCTTACGTCTGCCATGTTCTCCTGGTCACATGGACCAGCCCTGACACAATGTGGGAAGGAACTACACAAGGCCACAAGGATCAGGAGGTGAGCACTGCTCTGCTAGTAACTGACGAGGCTGCAACTTGACCTGAGGCAGTCTGGCTCCAGAGTCCAGGCCACTGTGCCTGTGACTGTTATTCTTACTAACCACACTCTCTGATACTCCTTTAAGAATGGGTACTTCAAAAAGACCAGCCTTTATAGGTCAGAATTCAGAATGTGTTCTTCTGCTTGGTGTTAGCATGTTTATATACTTACAGCTGCTGCTGAGCATTACAGCTTGCCCAGAAACCAAACTTTTTAGAACATAGGGCTGGAACTGTTCATTAGCTAATTGGGCTGTTCTTAACTAATCTGGGAGATAAGTATCAATTCACTTCTGTTTGTGCTCTCAAGAATCCGGCTACTAGTAAACTATAAATCATACCCCCCCTCTTTTTTCTTTCATTGTCCACCTATCTAATTGGTAAACTCATAACTCCTAATACATCTAGCTCCTAAAATCCCATTCCTTAGAAATTGCCTCTGTTCTTTTTTGGGTGAAGCTTTAACCACTATTATTATGGTGGTAGACCATTGATATAAAGCCTCAGTTTCTTTCCAGATGTAAATTACAACATTTTTGCCTAAAACCATGTTAAATCCTAAAATTATTAGGACTTTAAAAACATTCTTGAGGGGCACCTGGGTGGCTCAGTTGATTGAGTGTCTGACTCTTGGTTTCAGCTCAGGTCATGATCTCGTGGTTTTGTGAGTCTGAGCCCCACGTTGGATGCTGTGCTGGCAGCATGGAGCCTGCCTGAGATTCTGTCTCCCTCTCTCTCTCTGTGCTTCCCCCATTCGTGCTGTCTCTGTCTCTCTCAGGATACATAAACTTTAAACAAACAAACAAACAAACAAACAAACAAGGATTCTTGAAATACTTGCCTGCCTGCTTTGTTAAATTCTCCTCTTTTTCATATCTGCCACTCATTCATTAGCTCGTTTAGTATTCATTAGATATTGCTAAATGACTACTAAATACAGGCACACAGGGAATAAAAATTACCAGTATAAATTCACATAATACACCATTTATCTTAGGGTATGAAGACTACAGCAGTGAACATAAGGGATGAGGATACAGGAAACCCCTGATGATGAGACATCTAATCAAAGACCTCTGATGTTTGTTGTGTCTACGCATGTAATTAAGACGGGCTCCACAAAGCATGTTGGAAACGTGGTTACATTAAAGTGGATTTTGTGAAGATCTTCCATTTCCCTCATTATAAACAGATTCTAAGTACAACATGGCATCACCAGGATACAACAGGATATCATACCCAAATAGTAGGTGTTTGTTTGGTATCTACTGACAGTGGAAATGAGGATGGAAACCAAAGAAGGACAAATAAGAAACATTTTTTTGTAGGAAGCATTTGTTATAAGACTGAGGACCTTAAATCGGACATCCTGGTTTCTGATTTCACCCATGTCCTATTTTAACTGAAGACCTCCCGGTCAAACAGCACAACTTCACAACACACCATTTTGTATACATGGAGATTGTCAGCAAAACCTAGACTCTGCCTGTCTTGTATGGAGAAAAAGTGAATTTTAACAGGAGTTTCACCCATTAAATACTGTAATGGTTTTATTGTATCTCATATTCAGAGATCATTGCTCTGAGGAAGGACTTCTATTAACTAAGAAAAAAGCTTATCAGTTTTTTTCAGGTTGCTTTTACTCAGCCAAGAAAGGCTTTAGTGGGACTCAGACAATGTAGAACATGTGGGACTGAAGGGCTCACATGCAGCATTAGTAATATTAAAAAGGACCTTTAGGGAAGGGGGAAGGCATAGATGACTAGAAATGATAACATTCTTCCTCCCATGCAGGTATTCCTTGGACATAGATTGGATCAATCTGGCATTTCTTTGGCCTTAAGAATGTCCTTGAAACATTTTGCCTGCTTTCTTGAATTTTTCTTCCTTTCATATCTGCCGTTCCTTAATTTATGCATTAGCTTGTTCATTCATCTGTTTTTCAGTAGTATTTGCTGAATGAATGCCAGGCACATAAGGAATTCAAATAAGAATAAGATATAACCCTGCCCTCAAGCCTCCAGCAAGCAACCCATCTAGTGGATGAGACACCAAAGTCAGCTGTGGGAGTAAAGTTCAGAGAGAACCTGGCCAGGAAGGGGAGGTGGAGGGAAATGAGGAATTGGCTAAGGGAATGGCAAGGATGGTGTAACAGCAGGCAAAAGAGCATATTCAAAAGGAAAGAGGCATAAAATAGCACAAAATTCAAGGAACTACAAGTAATCCAGTATAACTAAAGAGCAGGTCGCATGTGGTCAGGTCAGGAAGGATCCTGAACAGCTCCTGTACTTTGCCACACACAACAACAAATCACTGAAGGCCTTTAGGCAAAGGATTACATGATCATATCTCATTTTGGTCATCCTCTGCAAGATTTTTTTTTTTCAAAATTCAACAGAAGCCTTTTAAATTAACAGGATATCATTGAACAGATTCACTTTGTAGATTCTCAGGATTTTACAATTCACTTTGCTTTTATATCAGATGATATCCTCCACTTGCCCTGATTGAGTGCCCGTCACCACATTCTCCATGGCAACCCTTCGCCCATCTTCAAAGCGCAGTTAAAACAAACACCACCTCCCCTGTGACTTCTTTTCCCCCTCAAACATAGTCACCTTCTTCTTCCTCCAAGCTCCCAGGATACATGCTACAGAACGTAACTGCGGTGATACGTTCTAATTACTTTTTACAAGTCTCTCCCTTCTATTACACTATGGATCCCATGAAGGCAGAGACTTGCCTTCTAATTTACATATACATGCTCATTTACTCTGCAGTAGTTTATCGAACACCTGCTCTCTACCAGACATTGTGCTAGACGCTGATTTTCAATACGACAGTACCAGATGAAAGACACTGTTCTCGTGCAGTATATGTAAATGTGTATATAATACATATGTATATAGAAACTGAAGTGTAAATTCCCTTAAAGCAAAAGTCAGTTTTTTTCCCAGTATTCTGAACATGAGAAATGAAAAGCTAGTGATTTTTTAAAAACTTATTAACTAAGTTATAAGTTAGGTCATATCACATGACAAAAGCAGAAAAAGTTAAAACGGTTTCAAGAACCAAGAACTCAATACGTAAAAATCTAAAATTTTTTCAGCTGGTAGGGCTGGAACCAAGCAGCCAAAGTCCAGAAACCCAGTTTATTTTTATTATGTAAGAAAACACTCAGAGTTTGGGGTCTGCAGACCAAGTAGACTGTAGCTTTTTGGTGTCTTTTCACTCACCATATTATTTTATTAGTGCCTATTTTCAGCCAGCTCTGTTTCAACCAGCTCAGGTTAGCTCTGAGAAAAATAACAACTGCCACTTTTGTGATTTTAATATGTTTCAAGCACCCTGTTAAGTGCTTCATATGTATTAATTCAATAATCCTCAAACTAGCCCTATTAAGTAGGTAGCTGCTTCATCTTATAAAATGCCAATAATATATAACAGAGTGTTGTTGAGGAATCAGATGAGTTTGCACATGTGCAGTGTGAATAATGCCTGACATATACTCTACTTTTAAATATTGGCTAAGTATCACCGCACTACCACCACCCTCACTTGGGACACAAGAAAACTGAGGCTCAGTGAGGTTAGGAGAAGTTTCCCCAAGTTCTCTCAGACAGGCAGCATGAGCACACACTGTGACCTCTTCTTCCCTGAAATTCCTAGAAATCGTTTTACAAATACAAACCACACTGAAAAGCACAAAGGGAAACAAACCCTTGGTAGACTAGAGACTGGGATGTATACCCTTAGGAAAGAAAGTAGATGCAATCTGATGTTTAAAAGGACACCACAGCCTCCAGCTCCCAGAGGAGGATGAGACTGCCATAAATACAGTCTGGCTTCATGAGTACCCCTGCTTGCAGATGGTGAACACTGGGGTCTGGTTTGATCCAGGGATGACCAATGTGGTGACAGTCTAGGTATAGTAGCAGAGAGATCAAGCAAGCACTTTACTCTTTCCTCCTTCCCCTCCTCAGATCAAAGCAGCAATAGAGGGATATCTACCCATAAGCCAGAGCAATGGGTGTGGAAGTTGGGTAAGAAGTAGCCCAGCACCTTTGTGTCTTTCTATTCCCGAAAGCAACAGGTGACTGGCCACCAAAGTGACCCACCCAACAGCAGGTTTCACCCCACCCAAATTCTCACTAGACTGCTAGGCTCAAAGCCTAAAGTCCCTTTAAGCAGCTAGTACAAACAGATATGACAGATGACATTACAATCAAGAGTCACCCAATGCTTGAGGAAATTGAATAACACAAAGAGAAGAAACTGAACCACCAAAGAACTTATAATCAACAAGAATGAATACATATAATTACTAACTTAGGAAAAGTGTGAGAACATTGCAAACATTTTTAAAAGTTAGCTATAGATGGTGCAAATAAAAATTTCGGTAACTGAAATTTTAAAAAACGATGAAACAGATTACATGGCCAAAGAGATGACTGACTTAGAGACCTGGAAAGTGAAACTGAGCAATGTTCCCAGAAATCAACATAGAGCAATAAAAAGCTGAAAAAAAGCAGAGTTAAAAGACAGAGGATATATAGAAATGTCTCAGCATCACATATAATAAATGCTAGAAATAAAGAACAGAAAAAAGGGAGAGGGACCAATATTTAAAGAAAGACAGGAGGGAGCAATTTGAAGGGAGGGAAAAACAATTCAAAAAGCACGTCCCATAAATGAACTGAATAAAATATGAATCTTCAGTTTGAAAGGGGCCCCCAAAGTGGCATGAAAAAATAAAAAAATAAAATAAAAACCATCAGATAAGACATATTAGTGAAATTTTACACCAAAGGTAAGAGGAAAATGTCAGTTTTCTGTAAAGAAATAACCAGGTGGATATTAGAATGGCTGTCAATCACAGAAGATAAAAGACAGTAAGTAGTAAAGATAATCGTGTGTGTGTGTGTGTGTGTGTGTGTGTATTGAAATGGTATGAAAGTTTTTTATGAAGAAGAAATTTTGCTTGCATTTTGTTCAAAACCAGTTGGAAGCCTCTTTAGTAGTTACCCTTCAATATTTATCAGACATTTATGCTGATGACACATAAGGACTCATAACTTTTACATCTTCTTGAATGATTTTCTTTTTATAGAAAATAGTCACCATTGTCCCCTTTAATGCTTTCATCTTAATGTTTTTACCACCTGTCATATCTGCTTTCTTTTGGTTGGCATTTGTCTAGCATATCTTTTACCATCTCTATTTTCCATTTTCTAGTATCATTTATATTTAGCTAAATCTTTCCAGTATGAGGTTAAAATTAAATAAAATCACAGGGTCTCTAGTTTTTAAGTTTAATTGATTTACATTTGTTCTATTATTAAGTTAGGACTTACTTGTACATTCATATTCTTTATTTGTCTTACCAACTGTTTCTTTTCTCTTGTTTCTCACTTTTCAGTGGACTTTCTGAATTTTGTTATCTTTTTTCTTTATAGGTTGTATTTGTCTACAGCTTCTATCTCAACTTATAGAATACCAAACCTTGTTTACTATGACTGAGAATTATGCGCCTGTCACTACCCCATAGATTTGCATTCCATAGGTTTCTTAATTTAGAAAAAAATTTGTTTATACACTAACACCACATAGCATCAAAATTGTATGCATATTATAACTCCAAAAATAAGTAAGCTTATTTTTAAACCTTTAAACAGAATTTTCAATGGCATTCACAATAATTTCAATGTCTTATCTTCTATAGAATGAATTCTATAAACTTTGAATTTAGAAGTTAAATGAAAACATTAAGATATTAATAAAACTAATTTAACTGTCACCCTTTAGTTACTTTAGAAAAGGTACCCACCATAACAAACATCTGTCTTAATGCAGATGCTTTAAAAACATTTCCTTTAATATCAAAAACAAAGATATGAAAGCCTCTATGCTGCTGTTACTCAGCATTGTACTAGAAGTTCTAGTTAATGCAATAAGAAAAGAATATATATAGTGAGTAAATTGGAAAGAAAAAAATACAATGACAGTTATTTGCAGCTGATGCAATTTTCTACATAGATAACCCAAGACAATCCACAAATAAATGATTTCAATTAATGAAAGGTTTTGACATGATTACTGGATATAACATCGATAAACAAAAACAGTAACATTTTTACACATTAGCGATGTTTAATTAGAAATGCAAAAAAAAAACCAATTCCTTTGCAAGAGCAATAAAATTATAAAGACACTTAGAAATAACCTTAATAAGAGGCAAATGGGTGGCTCAGTCACTTAAGCAGCCGACTCTTGATTTCGGCTCAGGTCATGATCTCACAGTCATGAGATTGAGCCCCATGTTGGGTTCTATGCTGGGCATGAAGCCTACTTAAGATTCTTTCTCCCATTCTCCCTTTCCCCAGATTGCATACATGCACTCCTTCAATCAATCAATCAATCAATCAATCAATAACCCTTATAAAAGATGTACAAATCCTAAATGGAGAAATCGCCCAGACTCTAATAAGACATCAAATATATCCCAAATAAATGAAGAGATACTGGCAAGACTTAACATTGTGAAAATGTCAATTCTCCCCATATTAGTCAGTAAACACACTGCATTTCCATTTTGGGTTTATTTTTGTGTATGGTGTAGAAGGTAATATAATTTCATTCTTTTGTGTAGCTGTCCAGTTTTCCCGACACCATTTGTTGAAGAGATTGTCTTTTTCCCATTATATATTCTTGCCTCTTTTGCTGAAGATTAATTGACCATAAGAGTGTGGGTTTATTTCTGAATTCTTTATTTCATTCCATTGATCTATGTGTCTATTTTTGTGCCAGTACCATGCTATTTTGATTATTACAATTTTGTGGTATACCTTGAAATCTGGGATTGTAATACCTCTAGCTTTGTTCTTTCTTAAGATTGTTTTTGCTATGGGGATATTTTGTGGTTTCATACAACTTTAGATTATTCTCTCTAGTTCTGTGAAAAATGTTGTTGGTATTTTGATAGGGATTGCATTAAATCTGTAGATAACTTTGGGTAGTATGAGCATTTTAACAATACTGATTCTTCCAATCCATGAGCATGGAATATCTTTACATTTGTGTGTCATCTTGAATTTATTTCATCAGTGTTTTATAGTTTTTAGAGTACAGGTCTTTCATTACTTTTGTTAAGTTTACTCCTAGGTATTTTATTATTTTTGGCACAATTGCAAATGGGGTTGTTTTCTTAATTTTTCTATGACTTCATTATTGCTGTATTTCCTAAGAAAATCTCAAGATTTGAACAAATTAATTCTAAATTCATATGAGACTATAAGGCCCAAGGTTAGCTAATTTTAATTTTTTTTAACGTTTCTATTTATTTCTGAGACAGAGACAGAGCATGAGTGGGGGAGGGGCAGAGAGAGAGAGGGAGACACAGAATCAGAAGCAGGCTCCAGGCTCTGAGCTGTCAGCACAGAGCCCGACATGGGCCTCGAACTCACAAACCATGAGATCATGACCTGAGCCAAAGTCCGTTGCTCAACGGACTGAGCCACCCAGGCGCCCCTAGGTTAGCCAATTTTAAAGACAAATGGAAAGGGGATGATTAGCATTCCTGGTTATCAAAAACCATTATAAAATATATTCATTAATAGGATAGACAAATAATAATCAGTGGGATAGAACTGAGAGCCTAAAGCCAAACCATTCACCTGTGGGAACTTTGTATATGAACAGAAGTGGCGTTACAAGTCAGTGGGCAAAAGATGTACTATTCTCTAAATGGAGTTGGGAACTTATGGGGAAATACACAGGCATATTCAGACCTCACATAACACACAAAAATAAATTTGACAAGGATGAGGACCTACATAGAAAAAGCATAGTTTTTAAATTATACTAGAAAATATACAGAAATAATCTTTATAGCCTCCCTGAAAAAAAAAACTGAATGACCAATAAACATGCCATATCTTCATCATAATCTTGCATCTTACTCATATACTGTACCTGTACCAACTTCCTATTATAAAATGTGGATGGAGACTGACTGCCTAGGAGGCAATGAACTCTGTTCAGGTAACAAAATTATATTTTCTTAGCAGACTTC
Organism: Prionailurus bengalensis; assembly: GCF_016509475.1. NCBI lineage: Eukaryota > Metazoa > Chordata > Mammalia > Carnivora > Felidae > Prionailurus > Prionailurus bengalensis. The sequence continues at coordinate 26,408,159 of NC_057360.1, forward strand.
TGAAGACCAGGACATACTCAGGACTCCCAATTTTCCTACAAAATGACTAAAACGGAAAGGGTCTGTAAGTAGGGAATGTCACTCTTTTATAATATAAGCTAGGCATCAGTCCCATTTTTCCCATGCACACAAGTATTTCATAACAGTTTTTAAAGATAAGGAAAAGCTACAAAATGAATGGTAACCAGATATTCTCCATCTCTAGTGAAGGAGACACACAAGGAAACCAAATTAATGTAGTAGCAGGGAGTGTCTAGGTTAAGACTCCAGGTTAAGAAAAAATGTCCCCTAACCAGGAAGGTTTGAAATATTGTAATGCAAAGGAATAAAGGTAATGTATCCCCTTTGCTCAATTGCTTTGAAAATCAAATTAGCCATTCATCTTGGGGAAGGTGACAAGCTGGTTTAAAGAGGATAAACTCCAATTCATTGACTAATCAAACAAACAAACAAAAAAAGAACCACTGATGAAGAACTGAAATGCATACACTCATGGAGAATCTTGCTTTCCTAGAAGAAGCTCCAATAGTCTTACCTTTAATAGAATACAGAGAGAAAGACCATGTGCAACCTTCTCTGCCCCTGGGGAGTGGTCTGCACCGGCCCTCTAGTGAGCAAGGGAGAAACCTCCGACCTTTTGTATGAAGTGTTGGACACACACACACACACACACACACACACACACATCCTGTTGTCCCACCATATGGGCCATGAATCATTCAGAAAGCTTCTGAATCAATTATTCATCCAAACCAAAGACCAAACGTTTTGCTAATTGTCCAGGAAGGAGGGGTGAAGGGGGAAAAGAGACTGATCGAAGGAAATGGAATCTGTGCCAATTTGACAATTGGCAGTATTAATACATCATTCATTTTAAACAAAAACAACAATTTAAAAAAAAGCACAACGAGAAAGAAAATAGCCTCTTCTACATTAATTGGATAACTAATATGGGATACAGGCTGCCTCTGAAACAGGAGGGGAGAAACATACTGCCTTCCCCCAGAGCCCTAATCAAAGCATTCAACCCCATGGCACCTCATTCTCTACTTTTAGCCTCACCACCCTTAGCTTGACCGGGAGGTCAATATCCATACACACATGGCTACTGGGCCTAAGGTAGGTTCATGGCCCACATTTTTATTCCTGCTACATGGGCTTAGGACTGGGAAACACACCTGGAAAGACAAGTGAAACTAGAGTACAAGGCTTATGCTGTGTGATTCCCACACCCACCTCACTCCTCAGCTCCGTGGGCAGGCACACACTGACCCTTGCTTTTCACCTCCTCATTCATCCCACATTTGTTGGGCATCTATTACAAGTCTGAGAAAACCCAAGTCACCCTAGAAGAGGGAAAGAAGAATATGACACTCAATCTCAATGGAGTAACAAGAGGGTCACCCAAATAACCAGAGAAGGGGCACAGTGTTTGCTAACAAAGGGCAAACACAGGTAAGTGTTGAGCGAGTCCAGGAAAGGAAGGCTACCTTCCTGAGGAGTTGGGTCTTGAGCTGGTTCCCACAGACAAAACATCATGGCATGGATTGGCAAAAGGCAGACAGGATATAAACAAGGTAGGGTGACAGCAAGTAAAAGAGCATGGGGAGAAGCTTTGAGATGAGAAAGGCATCGAGTCTGGCCCATGGCAGTAATGACACAAGTCAGGCAACGGACATGAAGATAGGGAGCAGGACATTCAGCTGACGCACATCTGAAAAGTTTTTCCAAAGGTCCTGATCATGACAGAGATATGAATAAAGAAATGATTCAGTTGCACCTCCCATGACAGACCAGGGCAGTGGCAAACCTGAGGCTGGAAGTCAAGTTGTGATGCTCTTGCAGGGAATAGATCCACTGATGACAATCCTGACAAGGACAGAGATGGAAATAGCCAGAGAGAAAAACAAAGTCTTGGATTGATGAAGACATCAAACATAACAGAAAAGTCTACATGACAGGAAGGGTAATAAAACCCAAATAAATTCTCAAGCTTGTAGGTTCCTTCGAGATCATTTAACAGAATAGTCCTGAAATGTGGCTCACAGGCTCCTTTGATAAAATCTATGAACCCTTTCCCTGGGGGGAAATGCTCACATATACTAGCCTTTAATAGCATTTCAAGTGACTCAAGGTTCCCTAAAGTCCATCCATCCAAAGCTTCCAGGCTGCAGGTGAGTAAATTGTAGACGGGGTTTTCCTTAGAAGGGACAGGCAGTGCCTGGAACAGATCCCAGTATTTCTGACACACCTAAAGGTCTTTTCCTCATAACCACACAGACTAGTGACATTACTGATAGAAACAGTGATGGTGGAAAGAGTGTCATTTTGTAGGAAAGGATTTCCTGCTCAATGAGAAAAATCAAGGAGGTAAAAAAAACGAAATAAAAAATTGTAGTGAGAGAAGTCATTACTCTTTCTGGAATCTCTGTTTGCACTTACTCAAAAAAAGTCACCTTTTTTTATAAACTCTTGACTTTCTGTTTTTGCTTTTGTTTTTAATATACAATTAATTTTGGAAGTGGTTTGTCTTTCAAAAATCATCAGGCAGGTTTTCCATTCTCCCTCCCTTCACATAAGTAGAGAGAAGACAATTTCAGTGTGCTCTGTTGGGAAATGGGTCTGCCTTCAAACAGCAGGCCAGGGTCATGAATAAAATTAGGGCTGAATTGCTGTCCTTGCTGTGGCAAATTCATTTCCAAATGTCCACCCAGGCCTACGATTTGCATTCTAGAACTGGTGACCTGGGAGAGTTCATTCCCAGTAAATTCTTAGCATTGGGTCCTGGCAAAAGACCAAAGTGGTCAGGGTCAGGGACTAGGGATGCTAAGGCAGGGAGAAGAAGAGAGCAGATCACAGAAAGTCAGGGGAATCCAGCCCTAGAATAGTTCATAGAAATAAGCTATGGTCTCTCCAAAGGAAGGAAAAGGCTTTTAAATCCTTTTAACAAAATAACCACTGATAAAGGAAGCAAGTTGCTAAGGGAACACACTGCCATGCTGTTTGCATTTAGGCTTCTCCTTACTGTAATGCATGGTGAGGAGGATACAGATGCGAGTATAGATGTGGCTCTACTTTGCTGCAACTTCAGGCAGGAAACTACGTGACAGATCATCAAGTACACATATGGATAGATATTAAACTATAAGCCTGTGCTGATCTTCTTCAAGAGCTGCAAGAGTTCTTATTCTTACTTCTTATTCTTTTTATTCTACCTCACCTCTCCAGCCTGGCAGCTGCTGGGAGCACCATCAAACTTTAATGGACTCCCTTCTCTGCAGCACCATGGCCTGAATACAGAGAACTGCATAAGGTGTCTCCATGACTCCTTCTACCTACCGACGGGTGATTGGCATGCAAAAAGGCAGACAAAGAAAAGTACTAGCGGCAGGGCAGGTACCAGACGCTCTCAGATATGCCATTCCATTTCATCTCAACTCTTCTAGAAGACTAGTATTTCTGTTTCTTTTTGTAGAGCAGAAAATTAAGACTCAGAAAGGTGAAGCAATTAGCCTACAGTCATATCACCAATAAGGCCCAGTAGCAGTATTTGATCAGTTTTGACCTGGATGGGCGTTCTACCCCAAAACACGGTCTCTCACTGCAATTGACTAAGTCTGACTGCCAAACTGTCAGTTATACAGTTAGTATTTTTTTTTTTAATATTCATTCATTTTGGGGAGACAGAGAGACAAAGAAAGACAGAATGCACATGGGGAGGGGCAGAGAGAGCAGGAGACACAGAATCTGAAGTGGGCTCCAGGCTCTGAGTTGTCAGCACAGAGCCCAACGCGGGGCCCGAACCCATGAACCGTGAGATCATGACCTGAGCTGAAGTCTGACACTCAACCAACTCCGCCACCCAGGCGCCCCAAGTTATACAGTTAGTATTAAAACTCTACAAATGCAGGGGCGCCTGGGCGGCGCAGTCGGTTAAGCGTCCGACTTCAGCCAGGTCACGATCTCGCAGTCCGTGAGTTCGAGCCCCGTCAGGCTCTGGGCTGATGGCTCAGAGCCTGGAGCCTGCTTCCGATTCTGTGTCTCCCTCTCTCTCTGCCCCTCCCCCCGTTCATGCTCTGTCTCTCTCTGTCCCAAAAATAAATAAACGTTGAACAAAAAATTAAAAAAAAAAAACTCTACAAATGCAGGATCAAGCTTAGTTCTGTATATGTATGTATGCTTACAGCTCACAAAGGAGTGGGGAAGGGGATGGGAACTAAAACAAAAAAGATAAAATGTAGATTCTCCATCATAAGAACTTAATAATTTGGCTGATAATTATAAGAAACTGATTTACAACATTCTGATCAATATAGATTAAGAAAAGAAAAATGAAAAAAAATCTAAGAATAGCAAGAATATAGATGAAAGAAATGAAAACAACCTATTACAATAAATACTAATGTGTATATTCTCTCAAAAGAGGAAGATTCAAGCATGTCACTGGAAAGCAACACAAAAAACTGAGCTATCACAGGATTTTGATTATTTAAGTATGAAGGGTTGGGAAGCAAACAAGGAAGTAGAGAAGAAATAAAATGGATCGGTTTCTTGGAGTAAATAAATTTAAAACCAGAACCGAAAAGGGAATTTAAAAAAAGGGGGGGGGGGTAAGGAGAGAAAAAGAAAACCACACACACCACCCTAGCATTGCTATTGCTCATAGCCAACTGATAGTGTCCCTTATTTGATACAGACTTGCTTTATTATTGTTGGGTGAATATAATTATTCTACTAGGTAAACTAAGAGTTGTGAATACAGATCAAATTGAAGTGATTCTGGGACCGTGAAGCCCAAGATTCAGGACATTGTAGAAGCTAGTATGACCCAGGGCAAGTAACAACAGACTAGAAATACAGGGACATCAACTCCATCTCAGCTATACCAAGCATTTCTGTAGGGCTTAGAGTAACTCAGGGAATATATTTGCTCATTTTGTGCTTCCCTTTCAGCATCAATAAACTAGAGAATAGTAACAGAAGCCATTTATTAAAAACCTACTATGCGCAAGGTGCTGTGCCAAGTGCTCTACATACACTGTATTATGATGCTCATAAAACACCCAGAAATACCCTGAATCCTTAATTTCCTAATGAGGAAACTGAGGCTAAGAGGTTAAATAACGTGGTCAGTCACAGAGCCAGATGCAGACTTCAAATGCAGAACTACATAATTCCATAGCCTTTGTTCTTCCCATCCTGCATTGTAACACTAACCTATTTTTAAGAACTAAATGGAAAACCTGTCTAAAATGATTTCAAGGATGGGGCGCCTGGGTGGCTTGGTCGGTTAAGCATCCAACTTCGGCTCAGGTCATGATCTCACGGTCCGTGAGTTCGAGCCCCTCGTCGGGCTCTGTGCTGACGGCTCAGAGCCTGGAGCCTGTTTCAGATTCTGTGTCTCCCTCTCTCTCTGCCCCTCCCCCGTTCATGCTCTGTCTCTCTCTGTCTCAAAAATAAATAAACATTAAAAAAAAATTTAAATGATTTCAAGGTCAAAGTGTTCTAGAAAATCCAATAATATATTGTTTTTTAAATCCCTTTCAATGAAAGATGTTTTCCCAGTAACTGAAACCAAACAGTGAGTTTCACATTCTCCTGGATGGATTCTGACATACCAATAGATACATCCCTTTACTTTTGTTAGTTACAATGCATCAAGATCAAACACTACAGAGCAGGCAACCACCAGGATATATGCATTAGGAAGATAGGATAGCACCATGGCTAATGATAAGGGCTTTGGAATCAGACTACCTCATTTGAATCCTAATTCCACCAACTACTAGCAGTGTGATAAGGGGGAAATTGCCCAACCCACTGAGGCCCCTGGTTTCCTAATCCAACGGTGGTAATAATACTATCTACCTCATAGGGCTGTTGTGAGAATTAAATGAGAAAACGCTTTAAAACGTTTAATGCAGTGCTTAGCACTGACGATCAGCTTTTAACTAAGTCAGCAGTCTTGAATAACTAGGTAATCCCAGCTCTCTATCCATTCTTCTCCTCCCTGCCTCCTGACCTGGCATCACTGACAAGGGCCAACTGGTGAATGAAAAAGCCCTCTTCCAGAGTTAGACATAGGAAGTATCAAGGCAACTCCTTTCCTTAAGTTCATGAACTTGGGACCAAACTGGCCTCTTCTCTTGGAAAAAGACAGCTCTCCTAGATCAGTTACATAATCCCCTTATAAAAGGCATGTTATACACTGCAGCAAGGAGCAATATAATTAACATCCTCAAGGACTCTTCCAATACTCTGGCCACAATAATAAATCTTTCTCCAAAGACCTGCCACAACCATTTACTTGTTACTGACTCCCCAATTTATTTGTTGTAGATGTACATGAAGTAAACTTCTGACTTCTTAATCTTGTACAGAAAAAAATGTTAGTGAAATGAAATGCTGGTTTTCCCTCTGAAACTTGCTTCTGATACCCTGTCCTAGTGGCCACAGAGTTTCGAGCTTGACAAATGTTAACTAGCAGTGATATCCAGGCCAACATGCATATTTTAGAAACAGCTCACCGGGCTGACTACCTCTGGGCTTTGTCATCTTAAAGAGGAAAAAAATACAAAAATTAAATGAAATAAAATAAACTACTTGCTTCTCAATCTTATCTTCAAAGTGTGATCAGAAGAGGTAGCAAAAAGAGTTCAGGGACTGCTTATACTGGCATCTAGTTAACGTGTCAACAGAGCAAAATGAAACCAAATTCCCAGTGGCTTCCCATCTCCTTCTCATTTAACTCTGCTGTTGTGCCTCCTACTACTCACAAGTAGGCCTTTTACATGTTAAGCACTTAATAAAGGTGGATAGATGAGACAAAGAGAAAGCTAAATGGACAGAACAAATTTATGTGCACAGTCTTTCCTCCTGATCAAATGGTGTTGAGTCCAAATCAACATTATCTATCTATCTATCTATCTATCTATCTATCTATCTATCTAATCTATCTATCCACTATCTCTATATCAGACTGAAAGCTCTTTGAGGGTAGATATCTTATTATGTATCATTTTAGACCCAATACTTGGTAAAATGTTCTGTACATGCATGGCAAATATTCCTTGAATCAATAAGTATTACTAGTAATTAGAAGAAGACATTTATTGTAAATCTGCTATACATCAGACAATTTACGTGCATTTTGTTATTTAACTCTCATATAGACGATGAAAAGGTCACTACCTTCCTCTAAAATTGATGGTCTCTTTCCCATCGTGTAGGGTTGTTGTTGGGAAGCAGCCACACAATTGGAGATGAGATCTCTCAGTCTCCTTTGCAACTAGGTTGAGTCATGAAGCTGGTCCTTGCCAATGGGATGTTAGTAGAAGTTATGTATGTCACTTCTATGCCAAAAAATGTAAAAGATGAGTATATCTTCTTCATACTCTCTCTTTCTACTCCCATCAAGGGATGTAAACCATGGGAACCTAAAAGATGGAGGGCCACCAGATAGAAGGGAACAGAAAGTAAAGGAAAGCCAAGAATGCACTGGCCTATTTAAGGGGAAAGACATAAACCTAAGCCACTGCAGTCTTGGTGGGGGGAGGGGTTGTTTCTGAGAGCATCAAGTGCTACTCAATATAGTACATAAAATCTTGCAAATGGGATATTTTAGATTTAAAAAAAAAGGTTCAGATAGGTTAAATAACTTGCCCAAAGTAACATTGCAATGGCAAAGCTGAAGTTCAAGCTCAACTTCACTAAAGTTCAAGCTCTGCCTAACACTAAAGTCCTCAGTCTTTCCACCACAGAGTACTATTAAGATGATTTGATGTTGGTAATGGATGGATACACACTTATGAAACCACTACTTACCCCACTACCAGGTACAATGCAGGCAACATCAGACTAAACTTTCTCATTCTTCCCTAAGCCTGAATTGACGGTAAGCTCCAGGTGGGCAGGGAATACAGCAGTTACATTACTGATATATTCAGTATCCTATATAGTGCTTGGAATTCTGTATACACTTAAATAACATATGATCTTTTTTTAGATGGATGGATTGATGGTTAGGTGGAGAGATGGATAAGTGGATGGGTAGGCATGTGGGAAAGGAGTATCACTTGGATAAATATTATACTAGGATACATGTGATGAAAGGGGGCCAACCACCTCTTCCCCTACCCCACATCCTCCTGAAGCAAGGGCCAAGGATGCTGAGAGTCTTTGCAGACTCTCTATTATACCTTCTTGCCCTGCATTCCAGGGAAAAAAGCTGTACCTTTAAAGATCTAATATTGCTCTCCACTATCAAGCAGTAATCAAATCAAGATCTATATTCAAACTGAAAAATCTTGAGAAAAATATGCTTTTCTCTTTTAGGATAGTAAAACAAGATATATACACACACAGGGTGAAGGAAAGATGGGCATGTAACCACTGAAAGAGAGTTAATCATCCAAGAAGCCATTTCTCATCAATGATAAAAGACAAAGATCCCAAAGGCTGGCCATGGAATACCTAACTCTGGAGAGGGATCTGGGTGTCTCTGGCCCAAACTACATCCTTCCCTTCTAGCCACTCCTAGATACTGGACCACCCAAGCCAGAACAAGGCTATGTCTTGACCACATTGTACTTAGCTGCCTTATATCCATATACATATTCTACTCCAACCAGACAATTCCATTCATGAGTGAGAGCACTGTGTCTAACTTCTACTTCTACTTCCCCCAACACACCTACTCCAGACTAAATACCAGAAATCTATAAGCTTGATTAAAAGCAGGCTTTAGCTTCAGGCAAGTAACTGACAACCAGAGACAAGGGTACCAGGCATACATTGGCCCTCTCTGGGCCTCAACCCCTTCATCTGTAACAATGGATCAGACTGGATCAGCTCATATCTTTCAAGTGTGAGACTCTCTTTTTTAATGTCAAAAATCCAAGACCTACTTTGCCCCCTGGAGGAGTTATTTCATTAATACAGCCCCCTAACAATTTTGTTAAATAGATGTCATTATCCACCTTTACTACCACCTCCTTTTTTATAGAGACCCTCTAGATAATGTCCTCTAGACATTGAAGCTTACAAAAGCTGGGTCACTTGCCTACAACCACTGAGCTACTAAACAACAGAGCAGAAATTTGAATTCAGCTTTGGTTGTCCACAAAGCTCAAATTGATAACCACTATGCTATACTGACTAAATGGGAGGGGAAAAAAACCACTACTTATTAACAGTGCCTTTAAATATATTTATATTTTATAAATCACAATGGCACTTACACACTTTAGAAAAATGATACCGTGGTACATATCTGTGGGAGACATTGTTCAGAAAAAAGCCAATGCTGAGTGTGGCCATGGATCTGCACGCCCACTGCAATAATCCCAGAGGTCTCCAGAGTCCCATAGCCCACAGACAGAAAACCACTGGAATAGCTAGCTGACACATTACATACACTGCTTCTTTAACTTTCTATCTGTGGTTCTAAAATCTGAATTTCTGGGTGACTTCTTAGTGTGTAGCTTCAGCCTGGCTTCCAGTCAGGCACAGCTCAGGGGAGTTAAAGTCAAGGAAGTTCCTTCTTTATTTGCAGTAGTATCTGATCAAACCTTTGAGTCATCCTATTAGAAATAGGGGGGATCCACCCCAAACTTGAAGTTGTTTGTTGGAGAAGAGGAGCTGGATGTCAAATTCACTTTAATAGAACTTTAAGAAGGAGCCAGTTTCTGGGGTGTATGGGTAGCTCAGTCCATTGAGTATCCTACTTCAGCTCAGCTCATGATCTCATGGTTCGTGAGTTCGAGCCCCACATTGGGCTCACTGCCATCAGCGGAGAGCCTGCTTTGGATCCTCTGTCCCCCTCTCTCTCTCTGCCTCTAACTGTCTCTCTCAAAATTGAATAAACATTTAAAAACATGAGTCAGTGAGAACTGTCATCATACATACACACACATATCACACACACACACACACACACACACACACACACACACACACACATAACCACCCTCTATGGCACCTGCCTCCACCTTACCCAGTCTTTTATTTTGAATGAGGGTGAAAAATGAAAACAGAGAAGAGGTAGGGAGAGTCAGGAGAGGACAAGGGAAGAGCAGGGAGGAGGAAGCCAGAACATTAAGGAGCTGGCTGCACTCATCTGAAGAGGGGATGTGGAATTCAAGTAGTCATTGGGAAAGACTGGAGTAGGCAGTAAGCACCTCCCCATCTCCAGCACCAGAGCCTAGATGTGAAGCATCCATGTGGGTGACCTGTCTCTCTGTAACAAAGGATATAACACTTACCCAGAAAGGGAACCAGGAGGAGGCCTGTATTTCCCTTTTCCAAATGAGGAGCGAGTAGAGAATAAACAAGAGAGCACTGTGAACTCTCACCAGATGGGGCCCCTAAACCACAAAGGGTTATGTTTATGGTGGTTATTAACCAGAGTTCAATTAGGATCCAGATCCAGCATCATGATGTGTCACAGGCTATGAAAGCAGGAAAAAGAGAAACATCCCATAAACAAGCATGTGGGTTGGCTTGATCTTTTGACTATTGTTCTATCAGAAAAATAAAAGTCGTAATAATCATATAGCAATGTTCTCAGCAAAGCGTTTTTAAAATAATCTCTCTAATGAATATCAAAAATAAAAGCCCACACACTCATCAATTCTTACCCATTATTTGAATCAGTAGGAGATGCTCAGACTGTGAACCCAGGAGGCAAGACTATGTCTCTGCTCTGGGCAGGGTTAACAGATCTTTAGCATATAATGGGCTACATTATAAGGTCTACAGACTGGGTTTTGGTACAACTCCAATAGGTTAAACAAAATTATAGTTGAGGGCCAGTGTTGGAAGGAGGAGGCAAGATAGAAGAGAGGGACTCTTTGAGGACACTAATTCTATGTACCTAATTTTGAGCAGACACAGAACCAATCAGGGAAGTTGTTCTGTCTTCTCGGCAAGCATTACCCCATCTCCATTCATTTACTGTAAACCTGTCCACTTCCCTGCTTCAAACCATGCAGTGGCCCCCCATGGAACAACCCTGGTGATGCCAACAAGGCACTGGATGAATGATGTGGCCCCTCTCCCACTCCCCAGCCACCCTTGCTTACCATCACCTCAATCACTATACAACAGGACCGCTGGCCTTCTGTCTGTTTCCCAGACCTGCCATGCCCTCTCCCACCCACCCTACCCTCTGCCTATATTCTCCTCATCCTGGCCCCTTCCCTCTTCTCTTCTTTTTCCAGCCAAATGCTACTCAGTCTCCAGGTGGCCACATCAACAGCAACTTCTTGAGCATTCTCTCTCAGATGAGGTTAGGTTCTCAATTTAACCACCCTCCCAGGCCCCTAAAATTTCTCTTTTGCAGCACTTTAGACACCATTAAAGTTAAGCATATTTAGTGTCTGTCTTCTCTGCTAGGCAGCAAGCTCTAAGATAATAGAAATGACATCTCCCTCTGTGGTCATATCCTTCATAGCCAGCACAATGTCTGGAACATGGAAGGTGCTCAACTAATACTGGCTGCCTTCACCCTTCCTTCTTCCCTGTCTTCTACTGACCCCTCCGGTGTCTTCCCCACCCCATAATTCAGAGTTTCAGATGTGGGTACTGGGCATGCTCAGCCCTGAGTGGCCCAGGCCGGGAGAGACATCATCCTAGTCATCCCCTCCACCCACCAGATTTTTTACTCAGACTCAACAGCAAAGACTCACTAGACCAGTCCATTTTAGTTTCAGCCTCCCCATGGCCAGTCATGTGGCCTTGGGCTAAGGAACAACTCCCTAAGACCAGCTTTACCCCCTAAAGTAAGACCAGCTTGGCTCCACAGGGGTGGGAGAAGGAGGTAAGATGCATGGGACTCCCATAGTGACATAAGTCATGAGACTTCAATGCAAATGCCATCTCAAGCGTGAAGCAGCCACACCTGTCATTCAACCTCCCAGTCACAGTCCCAGAGTGAGAGGCCAGGGAGAAGAGCCTTGGCCTTGAGCTCCTCTCCTAACCACTGTGTCACCAAGGGCCAGGCTCCTGACAGAAGAGTGGCAGCCGAGACAGAAGGAAATGAAAGACAAGGGTGGGAGGATATAGGAGCTCAGACTTTCCTGTCAGCTCTCCTCCGCGATAACTAGAGTTCTCCAATGGGACATTCCTCCTGAAGGAAGAGGGGCAATCTCTTCAGCCTTTCTTTGTAACAATCAGACCCCTCTGATGTGTGTGTGTCTGTGCAAAGTAGGGAGGAGTATGGAGGACCTGAAGTCAAAGCCAAGAAAAATAAATAAAAAAGGGGGAGGGATCTGGGTAATATAATATTTTCACTATTGATAAGATTAAAAATAAAGGGCTTTGTTTCAGCTATTACCCTGGGAATTTCTTTGTTGCTGTTGATAATAACTGTAGAAGGATTTGACTAGTGTTTTTTTTTTTTAATGTTTATTTATTTTTGAGAGACAGAGACAGAATGCAAGCCGGGGAGGGGCAGAGAGAGAGAGGGTGACACAGAATCCGAAGCAGGCTCCAGGCTCCAAGCTGTCAGCACAGAGCCCAATGGAGGGCTCAAATTCACGAACCATGCGATCATGACCTGAGCTGAAGTCAGAAGCTTAGCCAACTGAGTCACCCAGGCACCCCAGGATTTGACCAGTTCTGATGCAATTAGATACACTACTAACAGGAAGTAAGAGATACAGTGTGTTCAAGTTGTACTAAACTTCTGTCTTGAAACAAAATGACAACTAATGGAAATTTGTTAATTAGCCACAGTTTTGGAAACTGCAATAGATGGTAGTGAAACTGGTCTCTGTGGCTGCAAGTTACATGGAGATAAATGACTATTCTGAATGAGCTCAACAGAACCATAGTATTTTGAATGCTTTCCTTGTTTACACACCTTTTTTTTTAAAGGTCCAAAAGGTACTTCATGTGTATTTAAACATTGATCTTCATAATATCACTGTCCTGGGGGGAGGTATTACCACTCACTGATTTGGTATTTCACTTCTTTACCTTCCAAAACATTATGCTGAGGCAGCTGTGCATACAGTGGATACAGCACGGGCTTTGGAATTGTTGCTAATAGAATTAAAATAGCATTCCTCCCCTTAGTAAATATCTGGCATGAGCATGTGACTTAGCCTCTTTGAGTTTTGGTTTCCTCACCTGCAAAATGGAGATGGAATCTGCCTTGCTTTGTTTCTATATTTAAAATGATCTGTGCAAGGGCTGAGCTGGTATGTGAAGGCTTTCCCATTTAAAATAGGACAACGTAAGCTCCTGGTAAAATGGGAGCCATCACCATCAGCATCATCATTACATTATTGTGCTTGTCACGGAAGGTGGTGAAGAAGCTAGGCCAGGTGTTGTCTTCACTCCGTAAAGGAAACGGAAGCTAAGATCATCTACGTATCACCCGGCATCACGGAGAGAACGCATATTACAGTCAGGACCAGAACGCAGGATACCCGAATAATTTAATCCACTAGATTAAACTGTTTTCATATAAATTCACATATATATTCCAGCTACCTAATAAAAAATCATATTTGTTTCCTAACCCCCAGCTTGATGGCCTGAGTGCGATCAAGCAACAGCAGCTTCTCACTGTCAGTGACAGCGAAGCTTAACTACTTAACTACAACCATGCCCCAGATCTGGAGTTAGCAAACCAGCAGCCGGCCCCCGCTCACCACATTCCAGCTACGAGACCCTCCACAAGTTGCTTAGCCACCGGGGTCTCGGTTTTTTTTCTTCTGTGACAAACAGTAAATAAGGGAAAACTGGATGAATTGAGCATCCTCGTAAACCTAAAGTTCAGTGATTAAGTCTTAGTGACCGTAGACCTGACTTTCCTTTATATGTTCTCTTTAAGACCAGTACACCCCCTTTTTCCTTTCAACATCTGCACTGCTCCACCTCACCCCTTCCTGTTGGCAACCACTCTGCACTCATCACATCTGCTATTTCCTGACTTCAGTGAAACATACATTAAACCGTGCTGTTGAATTCCACATTTCACACTGACGCATTTGTACTTAACTGTGGACTATATTTACAACATAGACACCAGTGCACAGATCTCTGCCCAAGTGAGGAGACATGTATCATCCACAAGATGGAAATGTAAACACTCCCTTTAATTCTCAACTCTACCTTGTAAATCTATAGAATGAACATTTATGCCATATCCATCTCTGCTTTGCAAACATGCTTCGGAATTTTCACCCCTGCCACCCTCTTCCACACACACTCATGCACATAACTAAGAGCGTTTGCATTTCAGTGCCTTGGTCTGACTTAGAAAGCAACTTGCCATAATGGTTTTCCTTACGCGACTCTAAGTGGATGTAAATCCAGAAAAATAGCCCGAAACCAATCTCCCTGTGGATTCTGAAGGCTCTTCTAGTCCCTTTCCCACCTCCTCCTTATTGACACGGAGGCCAATACAGGCCTCAGTTAGTTCTCTCCAGTTTGAGCTTCTGTCACTCAGTGGGGGAGGCAAGAAGCAGTCTTTCAGGAAAGAGAAACTGTGCCAATATCAGTGGTTTACTCGCAGAACATAGTAGCTACTCAATAAATATCTGCTGGGTGAATCAATGATGGCTCTCAAGATAGAAAAAAGACAGAGTTCATACATGAGAACAAAATTACCCACCACCCCAGGAGGAATCCCAACTCAACTGCTTGTCAACTACCAACTGGGATTCTCATTCAGGGCCTCCCTGGAGGAACTGGGCTCGTCATCAGCGCAGAGCTGAGAAGAGCCCTCTAAGCTCCACTTTTTGCCTTCTGGCCCCCTCTGCCCCAAACCAAAACTCCTAATTCTAACTCCGGCATTCCCACCATTCACCCATCTGGAGGAGAATGCATTAGAAAAACACACTAAGGTCCTGATGAAAGGAGGTGCGGCAAGCAGAGCTGTGTCCCCCCTGGTGCGGAGCTAGAAGTGAAAACGGAGCCCGTGAGGAGGTGGAGGTCTTCGGGTGAGCAGCCACCAACTGCTCTGGGAGCAAGACGTCGAGAAGCAGTCCAGCAGAGCACCCTGCCACCAGCATTAAAGCACTGGAGACCTCGGCCCCTTCTCCTGACTCGGCTCCTCCGAAGCCGAGCCCCGCACCTCACTCAGCCTGCTGCCCCATCTCCGGAATGATAAGCTCCAATGCCCCCTCCCTCCAGCCAGCCCTTGCTTGCTCCCCACCTCCCCGCTTCGCCCACTCAGAGCAGAGAGGATGAGTACAAGACAGGTCTGTAAAATCCTGCCAGGCTCACTGGCAGGAAGATGCTATATAAATACCAAGTGTTATCGTCCTATTACCACAGAGATTTAAATTGGGCTGGGGGCCCCGGGACTGCGTTCACAATACCTCCTCCATATTCGCAGCACCGGAGAGACAGTGCTCCAATGGGAAAACTGTGCTTTCCTCGATCTTTAGCTGCTCGGGAAACTCGTGTAATAGGGCGGCCTTCTCACAGAAACCCTCTAAAAATACTTATCAATGTATATTTAGCTCCAGATACCATCCTCCTGCCAACAGGCTTCAGGCTGAACCGCTGTGCGTGTGCCACTGGAAAGAAACTGGGGACATGCACTGACAGCCCCCAGCATTTCTTCTGCTGCATTTCCTCAGGCTTTTCTCTCCCCTGTTCCCTCTTCTTTTGTCTTTCCTCTCTCTGCTTGGTTATGCAAGTCCTCCCCAAACTACAGCTAAAGACTCGGCAAAGGCTCCCTTCCCCTCTCCATGCCCCTTCCTGGGAGTGGACTGAGTCCAGGAGAAAAAAGACCTGTGCGGCATCCAGAACAGAGCTAGAATGAGTCATCCCAGCCCTGCTCAAAGCCTTCAGCGGTTCCCCACTGCCCTCCGGCTAACGAACAAGCTCCGGAGCACGGCCGGCCCTGGCCCCTGCTGACCTTTGCGGGCTCAGCTCTCAGACTCCGCCAGCCAACTCCCCAGAGCTGTCCTGCCTGCTCTCACTCTCTCACCTTCAAGGATTTGGACATGGTATTCTTTCCCCAGAAAAGAAAGCTCTTCTCTTTCCTCATCTAAGCCCCACCTGCCCATCCTCAATCCCAATTTAAATGTGTCTTTCTCCAACCACCCCCCTGCAAGAGCTAGGGTGGGTGCCCTTCTGGGTTTTCATGGCATGTGGTTCCCAGTAGGGGACGCTCAACCCCATCCCACCCACACTCCGTACAGGGCCTGGCACACTGTGGGTACTCAGCCATGTCTCTTGAAGGAAGACAGTAGGGTAGGGACAGGTGATCACTCAGGCCCTGGAATGAGGGCCTTGGTAGAAAAAAGGAGAAAAGCCCCAGGCTCAGATACACCTGCCCATAATCCAGAGTCTGCACACATGTACTCACAGTTAAGGGAATAGTCATAACAGGTCATCTCCCACAGCAAGGCTGGCCACGCTGACGGCATGGCATATTCTGAGCAGTAACATACATACATACATACAAACGTGTGTGTGTGTGTGTGTGTGTGTGTGTGTGTGTGTGTGTATTACAGTCTTTGGCATATAGCTTAACAAATGCCAGCTTTCTCTCTATAGCAAATGTCAGGAGATCCGATACTGCTGCTTCCTCCTTACCACCCCCCTATAGTCAGTTCTGGAAGGCTGTGTCTTCAATATTCAGCCCTGGCCCTGCCCCCACCCCCATCACCCAGGGAGCAATCCCCAGAAGGTAACCCTGAGAACCCTGTAAATAGGCCCAAATGACTAAAATCCCCATACTTCTTAATAACCTACAGATTGAGTTCCCAGTTTACTTTTCTCTAACAGAGTGATCAGAATGTGAGCAAGCTCGCAGGAGTCGAGAGAGAGAAAAAGAGGAGAGAGAGAGAGAGAGAGAGAGAGAGAGAGAGAGAGAGAGAGAGATGCTGTAGACCTAGGGGAAGAACTGAGAATAGACAATCATTCCCTACTTTTAGTCCCAGGCTTCCCTCAGCACTCTCTTTTGTATCCTATAGGTGACAAGAGAATCTGAGAGGAAGCCAGTGATTTGACTCAATTAGCATTTACTAAGTACCTACTACAATCCAGGCACTGGGGCGACAGACATGAACAGGGTTGAAAGGCAGTCCTCGCCTTCACTTCCCTGTTCTTAGCCAGGGTTTAGGAGCATCTTTGAGTGTTCCATCCCCTCTATAATTTGCCCATATTGCTGGTACTCTGATTTATTACAAAAACCAATATACAATAATGACTTCAAATAATTTAAAATCCTCCGGGTGGCCTAACAAATGTTTAGAAACAGCATGTCCCGAATTGTTACCAATACAAGAGATCCCAAGTTATGTAAGGTAATAGTTTGTTAAAGGAATGGCAAATTCCACTGTCTTTTAGAAGAAATGAGAATACATTAACTTTGGTGTTCCTTAGTTACAACATTTGCTTGCGTATTCAACAATACGAGTCTGTTTAATAAATGGATAAATGAATGAATGAATGAATGAATGAATGAACAAGGCAATTAATGAACTGGTGATTCAGTTTTTGTACATTAAACCCACAGGAGTTAAGTAACGTGCCTTCTTAACCACAGAGCTGGGGGTTTTATTCCAAGCCCACAGAGAGAAGTCCTAGGATGGACAGATGGGACTCTGGTCCTCCTCAAGCCACACGTGAAGCCCTACCTCTGGGTCGGGGACATCTGCCAAATTATGCCCCTCTCTGCCCAGCCCACACTGCTTCAGTGGAACTGAAGGAACATGCAATCGTGCAGCTGTAGAGCCACGGAGGCTGTGAGGTTGGGTGGTGGCTGATGGTGTGAGAAAACGAGTGCTGAAGAAGGAACGTGGTGTGAGAAGATGTGGGCTCAAGTCTTGGATCAAATACCTCCCAGTACATCACCTACCCTCTCTGAACCTCAGTTTCTCCACCTAAAATGGGGATAACAAGATCTCATTTGGCGGATTGTGAGGATTAGACGAAGAATGCACATATATTTACTTTCTAAACCATGAACTCTCTCAATTTACAGACCTAAGAATACAGAAGGTTAGAAGGTCAGAGGACAGGCAAAACGTAGTGGCTCAGGTCCTCAGCTACCATTCCTTGGCAAAAGTCAGTGACAGAAGGTCTTTCACTGACCCAGCTGTCTGACACCTCAGCACCCCCTCCCTTGCTCCCTCCCCTCTAGTCACACACTGAGAGCTGAGAAGTTGTGCAGCCTCAGCCCGAGGTGCTGTGTCATGCTCCAGCACTTGTCATCCACCCTGTATACAGGAGGAGAATGAGAGGTGACACCTGGAGCTGAGGTGGGAAGCAGGAGCTGCCTGCAGGGACTACTACAGAAGTGGATGTCAAGAAGTGTGGAGAGGGAGCTGTGCCAGGCAAAGCACCAGCCCTGGGTCAAAGGGCACAGTTCCAACTCCTGGATCTGCCATCAAGAAGCAGCTGATCTTACACTGAGCACTTAACCTGCATGCTAGACAATTCACATCTAAAGCCTGATCTGCCTGCCTCCCTGGGTTGGTATTATAACAACTGGTATTTATTGGTATTTCACTGCTTCTAAGACCCTAACAGTTGTAAGATGCCCCATGATTTCCTTCTTAGTGAAGAAAGAAAGAAAAATGCTGTCGATGAAACTATATGATGTCATTATTGTAAGATATAGGCTGATGTTGAAGATGCTCCAGCTTGAGAAATGTGCATTGCAGAAGCCATGCAATGTGGTACATGAGAGCGCTGTGTGAGCATAAGACTAAATCTGATGATCCATCCCTGTGGGATAGAACCACAACCCTCAGCACCCTCAGCACAAATCTCAAGAGTGTCAAGCCCCTCCCATGGAGCACATTCACATGCGAATTAAAGGGAGAAGGAAATCAGCAGGTGTAGAAAGAAGATGGACAGTCTTATTGGTTCAGATGGACAGCAGTGGCCTTTTGGCAAAGTCTGAAGAGACGCTAAGAATGGGATATTGGAGGGCTGAGTAGGGAGAGAGCAAAGAGGACAAGTAACTTGGCCTACAGTTCACCACCTGTGCCCACTCATGTGCACCCCCACACATGCAGGAGAGGACACAGAGGTCCTTCCTGGCCATGTTACAACAGAAGGACCCCGCTGACTCCTACAGATCTGTTCCTCAGGCCACATGGCAACCCTAGCGGGAAGGCAGTGCTTACAGCTTCCATCAGTCTCAGTCTTCTCTCCTCCTGTTGGAGTCCACCCCTTCTCCTCCCCACACATTCTTGCTCCCAGACCCCACACCAGAATGGCAGATTCTCCTTTAGAAGCACTTCAACCTGTCACAATGCCTCTTAAAATGTGACAGCCGAAAGATGTACATTGGAGCACTTCTAGTAATTAATCACAATAGCCCAAACCAGAAAGCAATCTAGGTGTCAAATAATTGTAAAAACGGAGAAATGCACGTCTTCTATGTATATCCATTTAATAAATTGCTTTTTTACCAAAATATGGAGTAACATGTACTATGCCCATACTATGTTCAGAAAAGGCAGCAAAATTACAAACACTGAAAAGAAAGCTTCCTTAGCATTAAAAGGGTTGGAAGGAAACACCACAAAACAATAAGAACTTTTCTTAATCTGTGAACTGCTTTTTTCTTTTGACTTTCCAGTATTTTACCTATTTTCTTTAATGGACACTTAATAGCTTAAAATAAAAATAAACGGACTAGATGAGAAATTTCAAATGGCCTCTGAATATAAAATTCAGCAGGACCAAGAATTCACACAATCCTAACATATAATACACATGCGTAATAGTATTTTTCTTCCAGACAGAATCACATTTCTAAATGACTCAGATTCTCTTTTATACCTTTCACTATATAGTATGTATTACTTATTTTAGGGACATTAAAAATATCGCCAAGCTATTATCAAAAAGTCAAAAGATAACAAGCGTTGCTGAAGATGTGGAAAAAAGGCAGCCCCTGTGCACTGTGAGTGGGAATACAAATTGGTACAGCCACGATAGAAAACAGTACAGAGGTTCCTCAAAAAATTAAAAATAGAAATACCATGAATGCAGCAATCCCACTTCTGAGTATATATCCAAAGGAAATAAAATCACTATCTTGAAGAGATACTTACACCCCCACATTCATTGCAGCATTATTCACAATAGCCAAGATATGACAACATCCTAAATGTCCACTGATGGATGAATGGATAAAGAAATACACACATGTGTGTGTGCGCATGCGTGCACAGACACACACACACACACACACACACACACACACACGCGCGCGCGCACACACACACGCACACACACACGCACAATGGAATGTTATGTAGCCTCAAAAAAAAAAAAAGGAAGGAAGGAAACCCTGCCATTTGTAATGACATAGATAAACCTGGAGGGCATTATGCTAAGTGAAATAATTTAAGTACTAAAAAGAAAGATACATAGTGCATGATTTCACTTACATGTAGAGTCTTAAAGAAAAAAATCAGACTCACAGTAACAGAGGAATGAATGGTGGTTACTAGGTATTGGGGGTGAGGGAGACATTGGTCAAAGAGTACAAACTGTCATCTATTGATGAATAAGTCCTGGAGACCCAATGTGCATCATGGTGACTATAGTTGATAATAATGTATTATACACCTGAAATCTGCTGAGAGAGTAGAACTCAAGTACTCTCAACACACACACATATCAGGTAACTATGAGAGATGATGGAGATGTTAATTAGCCTGATTGTGGTAATCACTGTGCAATGTATATCAAAACATCACATTGCACACCTTAAATATACACAATTTTTGTCAATCATACCTCAATAAAGCTGAAAAAAATAAAACATAAAACACATTGCCCAGGTGTGCTGCATTGTCTATGACCATGCACTTCTGAAACACGATGTACAAATTATCTTTATACACTAAATCATACTTAAAATTCAGTAGAATTTTCTTTTAGAAGAGTAACCTTCAGAAAATCCTTTTGTAAGGCAACAGATGTTTTTAAACATCGTTGTCGTTGTCTCTACTTATTTATCTGTTCCCTATATTGAGGGGTTGGCTGCTTATGAGCTCCATTGGAACATTCCAGTCCTTTACACCTTTGACTTTTTTCTCTTTCTCGTGCTCACAATTGGTGTGAAGGTTAAAAGTATAAGTGTTATGTCTATTCCACAAGACAATGAGTAAACGCGAACATTCTCAAGCTCTTGTTCTCCTCAGACTTTATTGACTTCCACTCCTCTGTTCTGTGGAAAATAATTTCCTCTTTGCTCCCGCTCCTTTTGGTCAATCATAATGGTGGCTCCTAGTGCCCCCCTCCTCACTTTTCTACTACATTCTCTTCTTTCCCACACAGATTTGAGCTACTGTCTGACAAGCATCTGGGTGTGGTGATTTCCACACCCCTTGCTGTCATACCCACACAGGACATGGGCACCCCCGTCAGGCCTGGACCACTCCCCTTTCATACAGGAACCGAAAACCACCTGACACAAAGCCCGGTGAGACATACCTACTATCACCAGTCCTAAGGTCCATCACGTATGCTGCTGACGGTGCTGGACAGGCCCCAACAGAGGTATACTATACTCATTTTCAAAAAAACGATTTATCAAGTATTCAAATAAATCTACTGCCAATAAATGCACGCTGCCTATGACACTGCATGGGCAACAATTTAGTACTGCGTATCAAACATTTTAATGTGATTCAATTTTATACCTCCTCACGTTAATAAATCTGCAAATCATAAAAAAATTCTGTTTTCAGGACACAAGTCTCAATTCTCAGTTAAGTAAATATCCTTGGGGTTCTTCTCCAATGTTCAAAGAAAAACTGCACTTTGGGCCCAGCTTTTGGGGGTGCCCCTCAGGCTATGGCAAGCTGCTTGCTTTAGTGAAAAGGCTCACTGGGATATATGTGTCCAGCACTAGCCAAGCACAGAATGGAAAACCGGAAGCGGTAGCAGCCACACCTTGGTTCTATAACCTCTGTAGAATACCACATGCATCTCCGCAGAGTACCCATACTCCCCTGCAGGTGGGTTACCTATGGTCTAGCCCCATGGGGAATCTTGTCCTTGAACTTTTTTCCTCTGTCCCTATTCCATGGGCTGCTGCCTTCCCACCCTTGAGTTCCTTGCACCAGACACTTCATGACAACATAGGTGCATCTTCACACCCAAAAAAGGAAAGACAGGAAGAAGACTCACCCACTGAGGACCACGATGAAATCCATGACATTCCAGCCATTGCGGAGGTACGAGCCCTTATGGAAGATGAACCCCAGGGCCACAATTTTGATACCAGCTTCAAAGCAAAAGATCCCAATGAAATATGGTTCTGTCTTTTCCTGTGGGATGAGGAGCAGAGGTGCCAGTAAGGCAGGGAATATACTTCATCAGATTCAGACAAAGGCACATCCTGGCCACCCCCTCCACTCTGACCAGTCCTGTCTCCTATAGGACGGCTGGACATCTGCCCTGGGCCAGCCCCATGTACAGGTGGGAAGGGCTTAGGGAGTGCACAGGAGCAAGGGAAGTCTCAGGAAAGCCAGCTGCAGAAATGGACGGATGTAGGGGTAACACCAAGGCCAGGCTTCTTCCCAAGGGCATAACTGATGCTTCTAGCTTTGCCTTGAAGGGGGTGGCTTTTCCATCGCTGATCTTCACTTACATTGGAAGCTCAAGGGTTCTCATCTGCTGGTAATCAGGCTGGAGCCACTTATCCACACATTTGGAGTTTAAGCAATTAATTTGCCCTCTCTAGGGGGAATACATCAGACATATGAATCATTGCTTTAAGGTGAATATGGACATAAGATCTAGGAAGTTCACCACCGTGAAAGCACATAGGCTTTGAGATCCCTCAGCCTCTCTTCTCTACCCTCCCTTCTCCCTCTCACTTCAAAAGTCCCTTAGAAAGGGGAGCGAACTGAATGGCCCTTGTGCCCCCCCTTCCATCTTGTCTGGCTTCCATGCAGCGTATACACAAGTGTTTGTGATGCCCTGAGAATTTCCTGGGAGCAGGAGTTATAAAGGTCAGTCCTCTTGTCCTTATACAGCCCAATGGGATCTGTCACGAGCTTGTCCCTCGGCAAAGAACAAACTCCTCACAGAACTGTAGGTTCACAGAACTGTAGGTGGGAGGGGGCCAGGAGATGAAGCAAAGGAGAAGAAACCAGGGAAGGGAAGGACAAGGGGAAAGACAAGAAGGAAGGAGGCACATACCAGTCTGCGGGACATCGGGGTCTTGTCATCCTCAGGAAGATGCTGTTCCAGGGCCAAGACAATGCAGTTGGCAATGATGGTGGCCAAAATCATGTACTCAAACGGCGTAGGAAAGGTGAAGTTAAGGAACAGATTCACCAAAGAGACAGGGATGCAGCCTCCAAGACGGCTGTGCACATAAATACACAAAATTCATCAAAATCCATGTTATGTCTGCACAGTCTGCAAGATCTGTATCAGCAAACAGGCAGGCAAGGCAGTGGATGGTCCTTAGCATGGGAACCCATAACCATTTCTGACTGGGCTCTAAACACAAAGCATCTTGTCCAAGAAAAGGAAGAATGTAGCCAATAAATAATACAGTTAGACATACAGTTGATACTTCAGATACTTCGTGAATTCAATGACATATCCGGGAATTAAGCAGGGCTGAAAATGGACACAGAAAGAAGGGAAGAAGAAACACCGATGTTGTGGCAGGCTGTTCTTCCCAGGCTTCAAACCACCGCACTGTACGATGATGCTTCAGCAAGGATCCAGCTGTGGCTGTCCGTTGCTGCCTCTGGGCATCACGTCTGGGGTCTCCTCCTCTAGAACCTCTGCTCAACTGAGTGGAAGAGCCCTTGGAAGAAGAACAATTCTCTCCATGTGAGCTCTCTTCTATTTCAATATCCAATCCAAAAAAATACTTAATGGGGTCAGGAGAAGCTTGCCTTGTCCCACCTTATTTTCTCCTAAGTTTCTACATGGATAGCAAACAGAGAGACACATCATGAGTCTGAATCCAAGACAGCAAAGTCAAGGCATCTAAAAACCAAAGTACAAATGAATGGCTAATGGATTCAGGCTTTTTTGTGTTCCATTGTTCTGAAGACCGTTGAGGGGGCTCCCTGGGCCTCTCTGAAAGACAGGACTATGATTCAAGAGCCTGCATCCTGCCTATCCTGAAGAAAGGTTGTGTCACAAGCCCTGGGAGAGTTAGAGGGGGGACTGTTACCAGAGACAGAGGGAATCACCAGTTTCCGGAGTCAAGTGATTCTAAACATTGGATTTCATTCCATAACTGTTGTTGTAACAAACGCAAGTGAGCTGTTGCCACTGGTCTTACCAAGCAACCTATGCTCTGGCAGATTCTAGCATCCAGGCAGGAGAAAAGAGTAGATCTGGCCAAGTGGGGACAAGGCAAGGGACCATGCTCCTTGTCTCCCCACATATCCGGGCCTCCGGTGTAGCATGTAGGGCCTCGACCTTCCCTAGGGAATACAAGTCATAAATATGCCCCGGATGCGTCCTCATCCCTGCCATGATATGTTAGTGCCCATCAGTGGTAGGTGGACATTCAGGGTGTCTGTGAGGAAGGGCAGGGCACAGGGCACCTACAGGCAGGGGTGCGTGTGCTGTGCGAGGAGCTGTGAGCTGCCCTGGTGCAGGAATGGGAGGCTGCAGTAGGTGAGGCAGCCAGCTGCATCTGAGCCTCCAGACATTTTCATCGTACTCAGCAGTGTCTAGGGCCTTCTCCTCCCCAAGACTATGCACCCCTGAGTCACCGCCCACTCTTCTGCAGCTGGCCATCCTTCCTTCCCACACACCCCCAGTTCATCCAAGACCCGTACTCTAGGGACAGCTCTGCTGGCTTTGGCTGCTCTGTGGCTCTGCCCCCAGATCTGAAAACTGGATGGGCTCAGAGGACCTCAGAGCCAGCACCCTGCCTCCCACATGCCACTGTGTCTGTTTAACCCTCCCAGTCAGAGGGGAATCTAACCTCAGGGATCGTCCCTCAGCACACCCAGCCATTCCTCCTCACGCAGTCTCTCTGGGAACCAAAGTAGGCCCCTGAGAGCTAAACATGCCAGCAGACACACTCCACAGATGCCCGGCTAGTGTGCATGCCCACTTTCTTGGGACAAGCCCCACCCACAACCTACCTAGGGCCCCCAGTACCCACTGATCACAAAGGGGGTTCTCTTCACTCCCATCACGGGCTCTGGCCCAGAGCTCCAACCAAGTGTAGAGCGACCAGGGATCACACTGCCCAGAGACAGTGTGGGACCTGCTGTCCCATAAGCCCTCTGAAGAGGCTAGCTGGTCCTGGGCCACCCAAGATCCCCCAGAACCAAGTGGCAGAATGAAGATGGGAGTGCCAGAAGTGGTTGCTGAGGCACCCAGGCCTTTTCCTGAGAACATGCCTACCAGTCACGGACACACGTCATGCCTACCAGTCACGACACACGTCAACAGAAGTTGAGGGCATTTAGGGCAGTGTTCCTAAAATGCAGCCCACGGGATACGAGCACTACAGGAACTTGCAATCACATCAATGAGGGAAAGCCGGAATTCAGGAAAGCGAGCAGGTGTCCTCCCAGCAGGACTTCCTGGAGCCTTTCGCACGACTGTACTATTGTAAACAGTGTGCACCGCCTCCCCCAAAGGGGGTGAGAATGGTACACAGCATTCCCTGACTCGTTCCACTGTATCATCCTTCTATCAGAACATCTCTCCTGGGAATGGTGTCGGAGGAACGTATTTGGGGAGCTCAGACACAAAGGGCATATCCCACTGCCGGTCCCCAGGTGTGAGGAGGAGGGCCGGTGCTCCGGCAGGAGTGACACCAGTGCCTCTGCCACCTCTCACCTCATCCTTGTTCCCAGCAAAACTGTTCACAAAGTGTGAGGCTCAGCTGCCCTTCACCATGGCCGGAAGTGCCCTGAGCAAGTTCACAAAAACTGCCCAAAAGGTCCAAGGAGCCCAGCAAGTGACCTGGGAAGCAGGGCTGGGGACCACGATGCTCTCACTCAAGCGGCCCACATCAGGAGCTCTCCTCGGTCTGCTTGGGTTCGAGGATTGCTTTCTGGGATTCGGGCTTCTTCCCCTGAAAACCTTAAAGTGATAACCACAGACTTAAAAGTTCATGAGCTCGTAGTTGCTGACTTGCAGGCACAACAGGTCATGGCGGCTATGTGCCCCCAGGCCTCTCTACCCACAATACTTGCTTGGACTGTCGCAGCCCCTCTGTGGCCCCCACTCCTTGTTCCCTGCTTCCACACCTGCGTTTCTCTAGCCAGATCACCTAAGCATACAACTCCCTGCAAGGACCTTTAAGCTCACCTAGTCCAGAATGCCCAGTGGCAGATATAGGAGGCTTCTGAGAAACACAGGAAGGTGTGGCCATCACACCCCAGAACGCCCCAGGGTGTTTGGGGCAGGAGAAAGGCTCTTGGCTCCAGGTGCTAAGGAACCAAACTTCCTGTGACTGGCCAGATATCTGGATGGCTGGGAACTCATAAGGTTTCAACTAATAGCACTGCCCAAAGCCCTGGAGGCTACAATCAAAGCAGGAAGGTTTGGTAATGCATTGCTTCTGAGAACACCCCACTGCCACGCCCTCCCCCATCCAAATCCTCTGCCTACAGTCTGATGTCTAAGGACGCATGCAGAGCAGCAATCCTTTGGCTTGAAATTTTGAAGGCCATCTGGGTGGCTCAGTCAGCTGAGCATCTGACTTCGGCTCAGATCATGATCTCACAGTTCTTGGGTTCAAGCCCCACAATGGACTCTGTGCTGACAGTGCAGAGCCTGCTTTGGATTCTCTGTCTCCCTGTCTCTCTGCCCCTCCCTGACGTGTAGCTTACACACGTTCTCTCTCTCTTAACAATAAACATTTAAAAAAAAATTTTAAAGAAAGAAATTTTGAAAACTATTTAAATGCACATATCCTCAGAAGTGATATCCCTTTAGGCGTTACAGATCATCTCAACCTCAGGATGAATTCATGTTTGGGGCAATTAAGAATCTGAGGTGAGATTTTGCTGCAGAAGAGGTGAAACTATGGGAATCCTGTGTATCTGTGGACTACATGACAGAAAGGATGGTGACTGGGAAATTTGGGGAGAGAAGAACAGGAGAGGACATCCAGTTCCATCTGAGGCCCAGTCACTCTCCCTTCCAGCTCTTTCCTTTCCCCCCTTGTGTCCCCCTCTTTCTGAAGAAAGCATGAAGAATGGGCACCTATATCTTGGTGCTTTTGCCTCCACCTGCAATGGCCTTTCTCCTCTTTTCTGGTCATATGTCAAGAGCAAGCTAAAATATCACCTTGTTTGTGAAGGTTTCCCTCTGTGCCCCACTACTCCTTTACACTGTATGACTTTATCATCTCTCCTCATATTTCCCTTCCCCCAGAAACTGCACCTTGAAAGCAAGGGCGTGCTCTTGTTTACCTCTCCACGGGGCAGTGCTTACCAGAGCCCCTGGTACACAGTAGGAGCAGACTCCGTGTTAAACGCAGGCATGAATGAACGGGAGCCAGCCCCTAGAGCGGCAGCTCCATTGAGGAGCCATCACAGAGACTGCAGGGTAGTCACTCACTCTGGCGCAGGCCCGGGCTCCAGCTTACCCCCACCCTTGGGAGCTGACTCAGAGCTGCCGCTCCCATGACTTCTCCTTTACCATCGTAACTTCAAGCCAAATAAGCGTGGCTCTAAGGCTTGAGGCTCTGCTACATCTCCAAAGGGAAGAGCCTGGATGGCAAATAACAGCCCACAGGCCAAGGGAATGCACCTCAGGCTAGACAAAGACGTGACCGGGAAAGGTCAAAGGAAGCTCCATGTTGCCAAGGCCTCAAAGAACAAGGCCCTTCGTGAGACAGTAATGGAAGTCGGTCCAGGACTCTTGATTCCTTCTGCCCAGGAACTCAGTGGCTCCCATTACATTCTGTGCTTGACACCAAACACATTTTGCAGAACAGTATCTCTCCCTGGTGTCCAGCTATAGACAGAGATCCTGAATAAATGGGACTACCAGGGCAGTGAGGTGTGGGAGCCTTAGGGCAGGAGCTTTGCCTGTATTATTCACCTCTGGAACCCTGGTGTCCACCACATGGTAAGCACCCAATAACTACTTTCTAATTAATTAATAAATTAACCAATCAGTTGATTAGTGAATTGCACAGAGAAACCAGAGCCAGAGGTATCCTTGTAAAAGGTATCTCACACTTTCTCCACACCGTGTACCCACTTGAACTTTCTGTACTATGTATTATGTATACACATTAACTATTCAAAAATAGAAAGCAGCATGCATAGAAGATCCCTTGAATGTAACAAGAGTTTTGAAAAAGAAGCAAAGAAAAAAATCTGTCATACTAGAAGGATAATGAGCTTTCTTGGGGTACAAGGGGTATTTCCACTTTCTTCTTTACTCCTTTATGTACTGTCTTGAGGGCTATGAGTATGTATTAATTTAGAATTATAAAGTCAATCAAAGCTATAGGTATTTTGAAAAAAAAACAAAACAACACAAAAACACCATTCCAACCTGAGGGTCATGGAAATCAATGCAAGATTTCCGAGAGGATCTAATGCAGGAGGACAAAGGGACCGGATCCATTGAGGAAATGGCCATGGAAGTACCTTGAGCCCTGCCAAGATACCTCCTCTCCCTTACCTGTCTCACTATCTGCTCACTATGGGCCTCATTTCATCAACTTCTCTGGCAATCTCCCCAAACACCCCTTCACTCGTCTCTCCCTCTGAGCCCCTTAATGAGGACCTGTGCCGTTCCATCTCTCCCTTTCCCGTCTAGCAGCTTCAAGACAATCATTAGGGAAATGATAAAAATAGGTTTGCTTATTGATTTATCTCCTTTACCCAATGCTCCTTCCTTCCAACGGTTGACTTGTTTCCTTAGCAACACAGCTAATTTGAGCAGCGCTACTTGGCCTGCACACCTACCATTTGTTCATTTCCTTCCTGAAGGCACAAAAAGCCAGGGCAAGGAAGAGGGCTGCCCTATAGGCCACAGTTGTGGTGCTGGCCCTGCTCATCAACAGAGCCCTGGGGACCTGGCCTGGGAGATGAGCCACCTTCTGCCCAGAGCAGCAGAGCTTCCCCTGTCAGCCCCTCTCAGGGGTAGGTCTATAGACTGGGAGGGTCTTGTAGACAAGACTGGGAGAGACTTAGGCTCAAGGAGCACACCTGGGGAATCCCAGGGGAAACATGCATCTCCACTACCATCAGGATACTGACCCTAGATCCCCTCTGCTCTCAGCTGTGTCCTCTCAGAGCTATGGCATCAAAGCACATAAGGAGACTGAATATACTCAGAGAGGCTGACAGGCCACCAGGGACAGACTGCTGTGCTCTCTCCCCGACTCCAGGCCTAATGAAGATTGCACTTTTGTGGGGAGCAGTCTGTGGCCACTCATGCACTTCCTGTAAACTCCTGGGGGAGTCTAGAACAGCCCACAGACTCAGAGAAGGCTTGTCTCAACCTCCTTTACCCATTTCCACCTCTCACCCCAGGCCAGAACACTCTCCCTGAAAGATCTATTTCTTTTCCCTCCCTCCCATCCCAGCTGCCTATTTTTTGGAGGTATAATTCTAAGAAATGAAAGAGTCTCATAAGATGACCTGGGCCATTCTAAACAAGTTGGATGTTGACTCAAAGACAGTCATAGGGAAGGGTTACTGCCTAGTCTGTGATTCCCTCAAGAACTACACCAAAGAGACATTTTAAACATGAACAATAACGAAATGCAGCTATCCAAGGCTTTCCCACTACTTTCTTTCTATGACCAAAATCAGAATCTTCCTTGAGACCTACAATGCAATGGAGAAACATAGCTTGGTAATAGGAAACCAGAGCCAGGGTTCCCACTGTAAAATCTGCCCCAACATGGTACTCACGGCAAGGAATATCACCACCATCCATTCCCAAGGAACCAAACATGAAATACAAAAGGATCAAAGTCTAAAACCATCCATGAATACAAAATCCTTTGAAAACCATAAGGTGCTACACAAATGCACAGTCATTTTTATTATCCTACTAAATCACTCTTTAAGCATCTGCTGTGGTTCTAAAGCTTTGGGATAAGCAACTGTTAGTGGTCACAGCCTCCGGGAGTGGGCTGGCTGGCTGCAGCCAGGAGCTGACACTGAAAAGACCGACCGCAATAAAGGATTTAAAAAAAAAAATATATGGTAATGGGCCTCCGGGAAGAGAGCAAAGACATTTGGCCCAGAACCTCCTGGGAATATGGAAAGCATATCCAAACACCAGTCCCCAGAGCAGGATTTATGAAACTGATGGCTCTGATGCAATCTCTCCCAGTGATTAGAAGGGGCATTAATCACACCCAAGGCCAGCGCTAAGAACAGGAGGGATTGAACCATCACAGAAGTTCGGCTCCAGCTCCTACAGACCCTGATGGAAATACAGTGAGATCATGCTGGTGAGATCACATCCCCCTTGCCTGGGCTGCTGAGAACGATACATCTGTCCTGGAGAGACCAGTAATACTGAAGAGACAGATTTCATGTCTCAAACCCAGACATGGCTAGAGCCACCATAATTATTTCCACAGAGGGTGTCTGCACCCCTCATATTCTTCAGCCCTTCTAGAGGCTGATATTCTCATAGGAATATGCCATGCATACAGGTCTTCAACCTTTCAGATTGAAAAGAAAATTAAATCCCACCCTGTTAAAACAGGCCTGAGGCCATCTCCCTTTGTGGAAGGATGCCTCGCTTTTTGTCCAGATCATGGTAGGAAGTAGGAGCGAGTATGAAACAAAAAGATGGAGATCCAAGAGGGCCCCCTGAGGCCTCTCAGCAAGCTTTCTCCACCTTACCTCTTCCCATGCAGGGGAAAGGCCAGGTTAAGAGGTAAGCTGAAGTCCAAGGAACCTGGCTCAGAGGCTAATGTGCTCCTGGCTCGGCTCCTTCCAGACTTACTTGCACTTGCTCCTGTGGCTGACCTAGCAGGACAGTGTAGCCCAAAAACCAATCCAGAAAAGGAAATAGACAGAGGGATTGTATTCCTTGGGGTTCTGACGGCTATAGATGAATTTTTCAATTTTTAATCATCTAAACTCATCAATGTATAAACCACCCTCATCTATGGAGCAAGTCACACCTTCAATTCCATTTCCATCTCTTTTCTCAGTTCTTAATTTTAGGTTTCCCTTCCTGGGCTGATCAATAGAGGGCAGACCACACATTGCCACCAAAGGGCAGGAGAGCTGACCCCCCCTGGGCTTCTCCATGTGACAGTTAGCAGTGCACAGGGTGCAAATTTGGAAAATCACACTGTATTCCCTCCTCCTTTCCTACCCCCATGTCAGGAGAAATGCACTGTTAACAAACAGAAAAATGAGGTGGAAGGCTCTGTGTACTTCATGTCGTCCCATTTCATTATCTCATTGCCTTATTGCAGTTTTTCTCACCACCCAAGTTTGTCTTAAAAAAAAAAAAAAGATCAGATTGAAAAACCAAACCCCTTTTCTTTTTTTAAAACAAAACAAAACAAAAATGTATCATGTGACTTCCAGCCTTAACATCAGTTTTTTAACTTTGGTTTCCATGGTGGTGGGATGCAACCTGCCATCACCATGACAACAGCTGCTTCTGTTCAAATTCACCATCTGACAGGCAGTCCTGAACATACATACACACCTCTCCCATTTTCTCTCTCTCTCTCTCTCTCTCTCTCTCTCTCTCTCTCTCTCTGTCAAGAACATGGAGATGCCATTACACCTACTCTGAAAGACTTAAATCCTAATGAATGAAAGACAAAGAAAGCAATGTTGACAACACAGCAAAGAGGCAGAGACCCCCTCCCCCAAAAGGCTCTCTCTTGCTGGCACAGTCCCACTGCTCTCTTATAGAGAAGGTCAGTGGACTCAGTTACTCAACAAAAAAGATCCCTAGCACTAACCTTTCAATGTTGGCTGTGAAGGAAGCCACATTCAACCTTCCATTGCTTTTAGACCAAAGAATTCTCATCTGACTCCTGTATCCCTGCCTCTATACATAATGAGTGAAAAGAAGTTCACATTATTGCTAATTTGGTTAACCAATACTGAGCTCTGTTCCAGACTCATCTGGGCCCCAATTCCAAGAGAATGGGGAGTGGAATTTCTGAGGAATTAAGACAGCACCCGCTTTCCTCCTCCTTTTGCCTCAGTTTCAGTCAGGTGGATATATCTTAACAATTCACTTTTTATGTATCTGACTGAATCCTGGACTCAAAATGCTGTCATTCAACACACAGTTTTGGTGATTAGGGGACAGATGATTGAACGCTACAGAAAAGGGAAGAAAGAAAAGGGGAGTATTAAAAGCCTCTGGAAGAAAACAAAACAGCAGTGGGAAGATTACCTGTTTCAGAAACCAGAATCTGTGTTTTGATGACACTCTGACACATTCGAGCCCATCAAGAGTTCTGGCAGCAGCGTGCATCAAGGGGAGAAGAATGTGGGCTGCAGCCAGGAACCACACCCAGGACTGTACCCTCCTTCACATCTACACTTGCTTCATGGCGTGATAGGCAGTACTTGAATGTATAAAGAAAATGAAAAGTCTTTTATGAAAGGGTCCAAAGATCATCTGTGAGAGAACACTTGTTTTTCTTTGAAAACCCAGCAACTGTACCCCAGAGTTCAAAGACACACACTGGGCCTCCAAATCACATGAGAAAATGTTAAAGGTACTAAGGGTATACAGCTTGGGAGAGGAAGACTTGAGAGAGACGTCATAGCTGTTTCCAAATATCCGAAGGGCTGACTTATAATGGGGACTTAAACATTGTGTAAGTTATTCCAGAAGGTAAGACCAAGGCCAAAGGGTAGAATGCCCATCCAAAGGCAGATCTCAGGGAATACAGAGAAGCAACATCACTTTTCCACATGTGAATAGATTATTTCATTAAGTAGTAAACTGAATGTTATACTAATAAATGTTTAACAACCAGTCTAAGTATAGCATTTGCCAATTTCTAGTATAAATATTCTCTCCATAACTAATTTCAAGCTACCAATTTGACATCAGTGCACACGGAGGTACAAAGATACAATAAACAGCCAAGAGTTGGGGCCGGCCAGTTTGAATACATCATTCACTTTTAAGTTCTATGACTCTGGGAGACCATCAAGGCTATTGAGAAGGAGGTTCTTGTATTTGATAGTAGTCAAGCTGGATCAACCCTTGTTGCTAACAAGGGGTTAACAAATGGGTAGGAAGCAAGGCCAATGAGTCTTCAGTTACTTGCTCAAGGGCCTCCTGGGTCAGATGACTCACTCTGTCCATGAGCTTCAACTTGCCCAATTAGCTAGTCCTGCATTCATGAAGTTTGGAAAATCACCCTTATCACAGAAGGCTGGTACCTGTGCAGCTGGATGTGTGCAGCACAGGTGAATGGTTTGCCAGTGCCATAGACATAACAATTAATTAATCACCCCACTCTCTCATGCTGAATTCTGGGATACCCAGGGGCTCCTGCTATTTCACCACAGCCTACAAAAGAATAGAGAGGAATCTGACAACACACCTGAAGAAAGCACAATCCCAAGAGATAGAAATACATCAGGTAAAAGGCTCATCTCTCCTTCTAGAAGACTGGTAGATCTCAGCCTTGGCTGCATACAGAATCACCTGGGAAGCTTTTAATTTTTTTTTTTTTAATGTTTATTTATTTCCGAAGGGGAGAGAGACAGAGCGTGAGTGAAGGACGGGCAGAGAGACACACACACACACACACACACACACACACACACACACACAGAATCTGAAGCAGGCTCCAGGCTCTGAGCTGTCAGCACAGAGCTCGACGAGGGGCTCAGACTCACAAACTGCGAGATCATGACCTGAGCAGAAGTCAGACGCTCAACTGACTGAGCCACCCAGGCGCCTCAGACTTGGGAAGCGTTTAAAAATCAAGGATACCAGGGGTGCCTGGGTGGTTCAGTTAGTTGAGTGTCAGACTTCAGCTCAGGTTATGATCTCACAGTTCATGAGCTCGAGCCCCACATCAGGCTAGCTGCTGTCAGTGCAGAGCCCGCTTCAGACCCTCTGTCTTCCTCTCCCTGCCCCTTCCCTGCTCATGTTCTCTTTCTCAAAAATAAACATTTACAAAAGAAAAAATCAAGGATACAGGTATCCTATCTCTAGAAATTCTGATTTGCCTCAGCTGCCATATGGGCATCAGCATTTCTAGAAGTTTCCAAGCTGATTCTAATGTACAGCCAGGGTAAAGAACACTTCTGTAGATTCTGGAGGCCATGAAAGGTAATGGTGTCCTCAACTCAGGTGGCATAACAACTGAAGAAACTAAGAAACTAGATTTTCAGGGGCACAAAGGTAAGAACTGAAAGGTGCCTTAGAGTTCTACTTACTACTCCATTATATTCATTTTACAGATGTAGATATTGAGACCCAAGGTGGAAGGAGACTTTTCCAGAGCCAGAACTAGAAACCTCTCTGGATTCATAGCCCCATACCCTGAAAAGCTTAGGAACTTATTATCAGAACAATCAAATAAAACTCCCTGGTTTCTTGGCTTGAATTGAGGATTCTAAAAGAAAAAGGATCTTTTGATTTGCATTTACTGACTCCATCCCCAGCATACTCAATTGTTCTCAAGAGTGTATTTCTTAAGGTAGGGTCTGGATGGTTTACCTTTCCTAAGGCCACTTAAGAGTCCAGAAAACATTTCTGAGGCGTGTGTTTGCCTGAGCATCCATTCCCCCATATGCTGAAACACAGTCTTGGTTTTACACTTGGGAGAAGCCCAGTGCCTACTGAGTACAGTACTATCAATTCATAAAGTTCTCCAGCAACTCACAAGGGATACTCTCTAGCAACATTTCTGGGAAAGGAGAACATTAACCATTGTTCTGAATCATTGCTTCCTATTCTTGTTGGATCAGTGCTGATTGGCCTCTCTTCAACTTTCTCTTATCCACTCCTGCTCCTTAATTAAACCCTTTCTTATCAATCACAATCCCTACATCCAGCCTTCTATGCCCCAAACCAAGATGAGTAACAAAACACATACTTACTAGCTAATAAAAGGATGAGAAGCCCCAGAAAAGGATGAAAGGGCTAAAAGGAAGAAGACTGAGCAGAGAGAGGGTACTGAGGGAAGAAAAGAGGAAATGTGATCAAAGAATCCCTGGATGTAGAGTCAGGAGCCCTAGGTTCATTGTCATTCACTAAAAGTTTCTCTTAGGTCACTGTTACTCTAATACACTATTATTCTGTAGTGCTAATAGGCAATATGATGGGAGGAGAGTAGAGGATAAAGGAGGAGTATCTATTGTTACAACTGAGAGAAGCCATTTTTGATGAAGCTAGTAATGAGGACATCCAACAATAACATCCAAAATGGAAATCCTAGTACACCTAGGAATACTTTGAAAGTGTCCAAAGTCAATGGAAATGTTTCTAAGTTTTCAAGAACAGGAGCTCCATTGGCCTGAGAAGAACAGCTGAATTGGCCAAAAACTTGACCAAAAGATAGTTAATAAAAAGGTAGAATGTTCGCAATGGTGACCTGGGGGTGAACACAGAACTGCTTCTCCATAAATTTATTGTAAGCCTTTTCTACACTCTCTATTAGAGTCTAAGAGTCTTTTCTGTCCCCCGAACTCCCATTTCTTTAAAAATATGCAAAGGCAAAAGCATTCAGTAAGATGAAAATTCAAGAAAAAGTCATTAAAGTTGACTCCTCCACACCATAACTTACAATTATGGGCATCCCAGAAAAGAGTAGACTTCTTTGAGGGATGGAAAAAAGAAATGGGACTTCACATGTTAATCTTAAAAAGAGTGAGAAATGGCATTTCCAAAACAAAGGTCCTTTGCAATGAAGGAAGTGTGGCAATGGAACTTTTGGTAAAGGGAAAACAAAACAGCAAAATGCCCAATTCCAACCCAAGCTCACATTCCAATGACACAGAGCAAGATGTCTCAGATCCGTTTAATGATGGTCATGATGATGGGTAAAAGATCTTTGTTCTTCTACCATCTAGTGATCCTTTACTCTTCCATAACCAGCGGGTGCTACAGATACAGGTAAGCAGTTCACAGTCATCCTGAAAAAATGCGCTGTTAGGGAAGAGTGCCAGTCTCTACTCTGACCAGAGGCAGTGTGCCACAATGGAAAGAGAGCAGCCAATGGAATTGGTCAGATCACATTTACCTGTG
Source organism: Prionailurus bengalensis (assembly GCF_016509475.1). Lineage (NCBI taxonomy): Eukaryota > Metazoa > Chordata > Mammalia > Carnivora > Felidae > Prionailurus > Prionailurus bengalensis. The sequence continues at coordinate 26,444,285 of NC_057360.1, forward strand.
ACCTTGTGCTAATCGTCAGTAATAGGAGAACAACAATGTCCACTTCACATGAGGTTAGGTTAAATGATATATGTCTCTAAAACACTTAGAGTGTCACACAGTAGGCATTTATTAAAGGCATACTGAGGAGTGGATGACTCTCTAGGTTCATATGGAATGTCAGTAAAATTATGACAAAAATATATGAAAGTAAGAGAAAAGGAGAGATGATAACTCTTATGACTGTCCAAGATTGTTGTGAACCCAGCCTCTTTCACAGTAGAAGTGTGGATAGCTATTGGGACAGTTCTCATTTCCTACAATCTATTCCTTTGTTTTGCTCTTTTGAGCCTGTCTACTGATATTTGCAGCAGAAATGAGCTCAGTCTTTATGAGCCTGTATATTCAGGGGTGGGCATCTGGTACTCTCTAATCATCACCAGGGAAAGAGGTTACCAGAGATTATATAACATCCTTATCCATAGAACTTGGGTGGGGGGGCAGATGGTGATCTCAAAAATAAATAAATATATACATACATAACTCTCTTTGAGAAGGGAATGCTATTTTGCCAAAAGGCTCAGATCTCTGAATTTACATGGGCCCATATTCCCCATCCCTGCCTCCTCCTTGTGTTACCACTTCTACCCACCCACCCCACCTCCAGACAAGCCCACGCCCTTCAACTGCTCCTCATATCAACAGATCAGGAGAACACATGCATCCTTGTGCCTCCATATGGCTCAGTTATTTCATAAATACAAATTCCCATGCAAATACAATCCAAAGTTAACAGAAAGAAGAGAAAATTCTTTAATATTCCTCAATTTCTTTTAAATCTTCCACCTGGTTTCCAGAAGCCAAGTGGTACATCCTACTTCTCCATTCACACCCACACCAGTATCCAGTGCCCTCAGGTAAAATGTCCTCTGGTATCCCAGTTGGATGCCTTCACCAAGCTCATTAGGCAAATTTCCAACGGTTCTAACCCATGGAGGTTCCCCCTCCCCACATCCCTCTAATCCTCTCAGAAGCTTCCTCCACAGTTCAGGGAGTCCAATCCTGACTCCCTCTTCTGACAGAACAGAGGTGGAGACCCAGAATACACAGAAACCCAAACAGATAAGGAGTAGTTCACCAGAAGGCCAACAACCCCTTAGAAGGAAATCTGCTCAGAGGCCAAGCTTGGATTCTAGGATGGAACCTTCCACTTGCCATCAATCAAGCTATCTGAAAACTGTGGCTACCATCTTGGTACAAACAAAAACAAAATCTGTGTTTGTTTAAAGCTGAGGGTTCTGAATATCTGATCTGCTTTTATAAAAAGCTTGCTGGGAAAATTCCACATCGTATTGCTCCTGAAGATATCTTTTCTTGGCTGTAAATCCTAATGTGCCCTTAGGGGCAATATCAATATAAAATCGGTATGAGACACATGCAAAGAAATATAGGCTTTGATGTAGGTTTTTAAAAAACTCATCTGAAAAAAAAAAAAAGTAAACTCAGTAACTTTGAAAAGAAAAAAAGGCTCATGGAAAGACCCTCTATCTGCAGTTGTTGAGGGTCCGGGCCCCAGGCTTCCAGCTCTCGCTTGCTGTGTAAGTGGGCAAGTGAGTTAACCTCTCCACACCTTAATCCCCCAACTGTGGGATGTGGAAAACAAGAATGGGTATCTCTACAGAATTGCCACGAGGAATCAATGTAATAGTCTGTGGGACAAACTTAGCACAGTAATCTGGCACCTCATAAATACTCAATAAATGTTAGATATTTGTTAACTCTATCAACATTAGCGCTGCCACTAATACAGATCATGTTTACAAAAGGCTTTCATACATATCAGCCTTGAAAGATAGACAAAGTAGAGACAGCTATTTCCCCCTCACACCTGAAATCACTGAGGCTCAAAGAGGTTGCAAAACCACCGTGAGGTCACAAAAATGTTGGGTAATGGCAGTGCTCAGGTTGAAACCTGACAAAAGTCAGAAGAAAGGAGATGGTATTGTTAGAAGAACACTTAAGTTTAATGTCGATTTACCCAGAGTTAACCAGAGACTATCGATTAAGCTGTAGTCACAGCTATGTGCCAAACATTGTTCTAACATTTTATATGTATTATCCCACCTGATCTTCTGAAAAACTCTATAAAATACACCTTATAGGTTAAAAGTCCTATTTCCATTTTGTGTTTGAGGCATCTGAAGCACGGCAAGGTTGAGTAGCTTCCCCAAGGCACACAGCTAGGAAGCTGTGGAGATGGTACCAAGATTTGAATCCAGAGGCCATGTTCTTAATATTGACACTCTAATGCTTCCAAGCAGGGACTGCCATATCCTAATAGTAAGGTGATGCTTTCACCTTACTGGGCACTGGATTAGATGATGTCTAATCCCTTCAAATGCCGAGGTTCTAGGCTTTGACACTTCTATTTGCTAGTAAAGAGATAAAATAGTGTCTAAGTGAGCCTCTGGAAACGATATTTAGCGTGGACTTTGGAGAAAGTAGAATGCTATATCCTAGCCTAAAATAGACATGAAATAGTCATAAAAGTATGTATTGATTCAGCAAGGCATGTGACAAGAATATCTTGCACAAAATTCTTACTAAATAAAGAAATATAAGCTGGCTAAAGAAGAGTACAGGAAATTTGAGAAAAGCTGAACAGTTGATGGGCACTGACCAATGCACTAATCATAAGCAGAAGGGAGGCCCCCCAATTCTAATGATATTCTTATCAGTTACTCGAATGAAAGCATAAAGCATATGTTTATCCAGTCTGCAGATGATGTGGAGCTCCGGGTAGAGAGCTCACTCATTAAACAGCAGGGTCTGAAGACCATGTGTAGTGGAAATCACTTAAATCTTAGACCACTGGGGTTCAAGATCACTGGTGGTGACCTTGGGCAAGTGACTTAATCTTCTATAGTTAAAATATAAATAATATTTCTCTCACTGGATTGCTGTTTTGTATAAATGCAGAGAGTCTCAAATTTGGTGGATACTCAATGAATGTTAATTCCCTGTCCCCACTTACAAAGAATCTCTACAGGAAGAGCTGTTGCACCAAAAGGAGATAAAATGTACTTGAAATAAACATGGAGTCCTGAATTTAGACTCAAAAATTAAATTGAGAAGAGAGTGAGAGAAAACTAACTCTGTCATCAATTCATATAAAAGATCCAGGGTTTATAGCTGATGCGACATCAAATCAAGTCAGAAGCACAATGCCATTTCTAAAACAAAACAAAACAACTAAAAATTTTAATTTAAACAAATGTATTACATGTCAATGTTAATAAGCAATCCTCTGTGTTCTAGTAATTTAAATACTAATAAACAATGTTCTTTCCAGGGATTTTAATAAACCAGCACTAAAGCTTTGTGGTAACTGTTACAATAAAGCAATAAACCGGGTGCCATATGGGAGCCCAGAGGAGGGAGTTGGTCTTACTCTGCCAAGAGAAATCAAGGACGGCTTCATGTAGGAAGTGACTGAGTATAGTCTTAAAGCCAGGAAGTCAAGGGGGGAGAAAGACGTTTCAGGCACTGCAAGCAGTAAGTGCACAGGCATGGAGGCCTGGGGGAGGCTGGTGCCATGAGACGTTAGCAGCCCACTGGAACAGTTGAAAAGAAGGTGATTATGGTGGTTCAGGCACATTGCCACCATGTGTAGAGTAGAGCCCTGCACACCAAGGTAGGGAAATCTTGCCCGATACAAAGCAAACAAATGACAGAACCCAGATAGGAACTTAGGCTTTCTGACTCATTATCTATCTATTCTCTCTACCTCTGCTGTCATATACTGTAGCACTAGCCATAGGTAGCTATTTAATTTAAATTAATTAAAGTTAAATGCAATTGAAAATTCAGTACTCAAACATAATAGCCACACGTCAAGTGCTCAAGAGCCACATGTGGCTACTGCTACTGTAGAAGCACAGATAAAAACATATCCATCATCACAGAAAGTCGTAGTCTACAGCACCATAGGACCATTAAGTGAATGAGAAGTAGACTGGGTTTGTATTGCTTTACAGAATAGAAACAGGAAACAAAATAAGTAGGTGGAAGCTATAAGGAAGAATATTTCAACGTCCTACACCTCAGTGACGGAAGAGCATCTCATCACTAGAAGCTTGGTGGCCAACTATTACAGTGATTCCTGTATTGACTTAATGCTCTTTGGTGAGAATGCTTGCGTTTGACCGTGGCAGTACAGCTGATTCACTACTGCAAACATATCTCTGTAGATCCTTCACATGGAGTTCCTGTCACACTTGAATCTAAAGAATATGATGATAGTTTGGGAGTCACTATTCCTGATGGTCCAGCATCCCAACATCCCAGAATGTGGGAATTTTTTAACATACTCAGCATTTTTAAGCTGTGATCCATGAACCCCCTGAAACTGAATGCAAATTGTATGTGTATTTCTTTCAGGAAAGAGGGGTGCATAGCACCAATCAGATTTCAATCAAAGTTGTGACCCCAGTACAGAAAGCAAATAAACGCTGTACTTGAGGGACTTGGCAGGTGGCAGAATTGCAACTGAGAATTGCAACTTGGCAGAATCATCCAACTGAGTCCAAAAAGACTCAGGTCATTCCTGACTCTAAGGTTCTATAACCTGAGCATCTAAAGACCATCACCCTGCAACTGAGCAATTTCGAGTCAAACATCCCCTGACCTTACTTGTACTGACTTACTTGTACAAGTACTGACAAGTACTTGGTTTTCAGAGAAAAGAGATGAGATGAGTATAAAAGGACATGGAAATAACCCAAGGCACTAAAGTTGGATAATTCAGTCAAGTCGGGGTAGGAAGAAAGAAGAGAATCTGTCAACTTCTTCTGGAGATGCCCATTGGAAGCTCTCTCAGAAATCTTGATGGCTCATTTTCAATGACAGCCTACAGAAACAAGCACACCCAGTCGGATGGAATACCAGTTTACCAGCTGGAGAACTTGCCCAGTGAATCCAAATCTTGCTGAACTATCAATCCATTTCAAAAATTAGGACTTTTGTTCTAATCACCACCTGACAATATGACAATTGTACCAGGATTCATCTCCAGGTCCTAGAGTACTTATAGAGCTGAAAGGACTGATTTCTAGAACAATGCAGGGATTCCTCTGTTATCTGGCATAGATAGAGAAGGACACTTTGGTCAATTTAACAAAAAAAGTGATAAAGAGCTACTTCAAATAATCAAAATGGATTATAATTTGCAAAATCTCTGAACACAACAAAGTGCACACACCATTCAAACCAAGCTGATCACAATGTAACAAATGCTTCATTGGTAAAATCCAGAAAGCACTATGGCATTTTGTGGTGCCTGGGGGCCACTGGAACAAATCTCAATTGTTATTATACTACAGACCTCTGTACCCATTAATAAAGACCTCTATATAGTAAAATGCCAGATAACAAATACTGTGTAGTTTTTTCACAGTCATTATTGGGTAACATAGAAACTGAAGTGGTTGATACCAAGATCGTGAGGTAGCTGAAGTTCGTCTTTCCAACCTCCAAATTCCCATTGTAATGACCCCACCAGCCATCCTGTGCCCTCACTACCTCCTAGCAACCTCCTCTCCCCACACTAGGGCCACACCTGTTCCTACAGGTCCAGGTCACTGCAACACTAGGCACATAATGTTTGCAACACTGGGCACATTGATGTTTATTGTTAACCAAGAGTAACTAATTAATTAATTCATCCAACATAATTTTACCAAATGCTCAACATGAGCCAGTCTTGTATTAGATGCTGAAATTAAAGGGGGAATGTCCAGTGTCAGTTCTCAGAAGAGCCTGCCTTCACTTATAAGGTGTTAATGCCACGTATTAGCTACTATATCACTGCTCCCAAGATCATCTGTATTTTGACAGAGAAGTCCTGAAGCGTCACTACCTGAACCTAAAGGTAGCAGCAAGGCTTCAGGCTGGAATATGAGAGAGAAATTTGGGACAAAGACTCTCCTCAGTGATTTATAAAACTGGCCTTCTCTAAAGGCAATGCAGGGCAGATAATGAAACTGTGTCAAACAGCGGTTCTCAAAGTACAGTCAGCAGCATCAGTGTGAACTGGGGACTTGTGACAAATGCATATTCCCAGGACCTACTTCACCTTATAAGTGAATCTGAAACTCTGGCCATAGGGCCCAGAAATCTGTATTTTATGATGCCTTCAGTAGATCCTGAGTGCCACTAAGCTAGAGAACCAGTGACGTAGATAAAATGGGCAGTGCATATGTATGACTTCGACACAAAGAAACAAGATGAGGAATTAGCCTTGATGCTGATGGAAGTCACCTGCTGGAAGGAACAGTCTCTGACAGAATAGTAGCAAAATAGTTCCCAACAACACACAGCTGGAAATTGCCAGGATGCTGGTGAGTGACTGTTGAAAATCCATTTCATGCTTTTTGACTCTGACCAGCCCCATGAGACAATGGTGTGGAAATTGAGAAAGAGGCACAGAAAGTTTGAAACACTTCAAACCTACACTAAGTTGAAGGTTGAGAAAGCCTTATGAAAACTAATCTCCCTCCCTGCATTGGTTTTCAGAGCCTCTTCTCTGGGTCCACAAGGCACACACAGTGTCTGGCATCTCAGCCACAGAAATTACACCAGAATCTAATTACTACAAGCCTCAGTTCTTGACATTGAGTAGAGAATTTCTTCCTTTCCCCTCTAATCTGTTACCCACCAATCAGCCACATCCTCTTCATCCCTTCTTTAAAGGGGACAGCTATATAGACACCCCACTCCCGGCTCTACTGACAGAAGCCTTTAGGAAGCTAAGGCATACATCTGACACAGACTTTCTAAATTCTCCAGGGATGGGGAGAACAGAGGCACCACAAATGCAGCATGAACAAATGCAGCAAAAAAAAAAAAATGTAGCCTCAAAATTATGCAGAGTTGCAACAGCAATTCAAATCAACCACCCACAGGCAAAAAGACCACACTTGGTACAGGTGCCATGCACAGCCTCTCCCTGAAGCCCTGCACTGGCTGGACCGTAGGAGCCTGTAGCTGGAGCCTAGCCTGGAGTCACATTCCCAAGCCCTGCCCACCTGCGTCAGGGATGAACTACCACTTTAAAAAAGAACCTTTTTTTTTTTTTTTTAATATTCTAAAGGACTAAGAGTGGAACTGCCTAGTCCTACAAATTTGGAACTCAACATGCAATTAAAAAAAAAAAAAAGGCACTCCTAAGAAGTACCCACCGCTCTGCCAGGGGCAGGGTGGGAAGTATCGTGGATAACTGACACGTTTTAGTCATTCAGTGCCATTCTCCTTAACCTGGCCCATTTTTCCTTCTTAAGTACACACCTCCTGGCTGCTCCTTGCTTTCCAGAAACAGTGATATGGGAGGCTCATTAGAGTTTATAGCCAAAGACTGGCCAAAGATACAGGGAATGGAAGATTAAGTAAACATACCTGGGCTATTCAGTGAGCAAAAGTAACCACAGCCATCCCCGGAAGTAGGACTGACACATAAGAGACCATCAGGTTGGAGGAGCCTAAAAACTCGGTGCTGTACTTTCTGCCCTTAAGTAAGAGTGATGCTGGAAACGAGCTAGTGAGCCCATACACAAGTCCTCTCTGTGCAGGTCCAGAATGCTTGCGAGGGGAAGTGTTGCCACACGTCACTGGCATTTCTATCCCTCCTCGACAGGAACTGCTTAAAAAAATTTTTTTTGATGTTTATTTATTTTTTGAGGGGGGGGGGGAGAGAGAGAGAGAGAGAGAGAGAGTGGGGGAGAGGCAGACAGAGAGAGAGAGGGAGACACAGAATCTGAAGCAGGCACCAGGCTCTGAGCTATTAGCACAGAGCCTGACATGGGGCTCGAACTCATGAACTGTGAGATCGTGACATGAGCCAAAGTCAGACGCTTAACCGACTGAGCCACCCAGGCACCCCTTTTTCAGAATTTTTTAATGTTTATTTATTTTTGAGAGAGAGACAGAGTACAAGCAGGGGAGGGGCAGAGAGGGAGACACAGAATCTGAAGCTGGTTCCAGGTTCTGATCTGTCAGCACAGAGCCCAATGTGGGGCTTGAACTCATGAACTGTGACATCATGACCTGAGCTGAATCAGATGCTCAATGGACTGAGCCACCCAGGCACCCCCAAAAGGGACTGCTTTAAAAGCCACGTAGCGGTGCAGATGACAGAGCGGATGGGGAGTGGTACACATTAATTTCAGTACCTGCTCACCTTTCCAAATTCCTATGTGAAGTCCCACTCAAATTTGAAAAGAAACAATTACAGAAGCCTCCTGAGCTCTATGGTTCAGCATTTATTAGCGTAAGACCTGGGATGACAAGAGCGTTCAGAGTGACAAGTACTTGGGGGACATAAATATCTCCTAGTTAACCATTTCTCTGAATAGAGGAGGGGAGTAGCTGCATATTTATGGGGCACCCAAATGTAACAGGACTGGGTAGGAGGCAGTCATTATAAAAGCAGCAAGAAAAAGCATATTAAAAGAGAGCTCTACCCCCCTCCCCAGCCAGCTCCCCCACTACCTTTCTTTGTGTCCTAGTCCCACTGCAAAAAAACAGAGGATGTAGACGAAAAAGTCCATCTGTGAAGCCGGTCCTCGGCAAGAGACCTTGCTTGTATCCAAGTAGACAAATAACCTTCCTTTTCTGAAAATCCTAGAGAAAACCCACACATATAATGAATTATTCACAAAGGCTGAACCTAAAAATGAGTGAGGGAGAAATACAGAAAGATGGAAAAGGGACAGAAGACAGCAGAAAGAGAAAGTCTCTCTCTTTGAATAAAAGGGTATTCATTACAGTCACGTCCAGGTTCCCTCTTTCCTGTCTGTGTGGTCAGTGAGAAACAGAGTGGCCTCTGATAGCTGGCTTGCATGGCTGGGCTTTTGGAGACCCGCAGCTTCCTGTGCAGCCTTGCGAACGACAAAAGGGAGGCTGCTGGGCTGCTGGGCTGCTGGTGAAAACCAAGGAGTCAAGGGTTTGCAGGAGTTCTGACAGCTTAGCGAATCTTGACTCCGTTTTATTTTAACTAAGAACATGAAGATAGGAGGAAAGCAGATGTTCCTATGAAGAGGGGGGAAGCTGAAGAGATTGGGGGGGGGGAACCCTACATTTTATACAGCAGCAGCTAAAAAGAGATCAGCAATTCCGGATGGAGCTAATAAACTCCAAAGTCTGAATCTTTCAGAAGACAAAAAAGACCTGTGCTCATTATTTCCCTCCTCCTCCTTTAATTCATAGTGTGCATCCCGCCTGTTACAGGGAAAGCAAGTGGAGGGAAGAGGAGACATGGTGACATGCAAGCCAACAGACAAAACTATCGCGTCCAAGATATTTTCATCTCCAGCCTCCCGTCATTTCATTTCTGTCAAACTCCTTCGCTCCAGCTCGCTTTCCAGGCTGCATCCCAATGGCAACTGGTCCCCACGACAAGGCATAGCCTGGTTTCCAGAGGAAATGAAGACCTTTCTCTAGCAGCCGCAGGGCCAGTGACAGTCACTGTCTGCTTCACTGTCTGCATCTGTGCCCAGGTACACAGAAGATGCGAAACCCTTCTGCATTATGTGATCATAGGATATAATTACAGACTCTGTCCTTGTTAGCTGCCACCCTCTGCCCTAATCAAGGCACTCTGACTCATGATCCATTAGCGTTACATCAAACCTGAAATTCTTGCCAAGATTACAGTCTACTATCCTGCAAGGTGCTGTATATTTATAGACAACCAGAACAGCAGAAAAGTTTATGTCAAAATGGGAGATGTGGGCACTAAAGCTTTTAGTAATCCTCACCAAAATCCTCCAAAATAAATGCACATTTTTCAATGGGAAATTTACCATAATAAAGCACATAACCTCTGACCCAGAGCCAGAGTCTTTTTAGACTACAATGAAATTCTCTGCAACAAGAAATCATGGATGAATATCTACAAGTTCATTATAATGAGCTTCAACATCTCAGCGGCTGCAAACACATTTGATCTTCCTACTTTAGGCCCTGTACATTTCTGCATGAAACATGTGTTCCCCTGCTGAGATGACCCACATCATCAGTGGGGAGGAAATCTCCCACTGCCCGTCAATGGCACAGAGTCCCCAAGTCAGATATATTTCCTCCTCTCATCCTCTGACCTAAAAAAGTACGAACAAGTGTGGGGCATCTCACAAACCATGAGGGAGACATTGTATGTGTCCATAGAATAACTGGGTCTGGGAATGGAAGGGTTAGAGCTGGTTAGCATATGGCAGTGAATGTGGGATGACGCTCGGAGCAGCCAATTCCGTGAGGAAAAGAAAATCCTTTTGTTACATCTATTAGATGAGCAAGAAATAAATGGAAGAATCATATAGAATGTAATATCACATTTTAAATCAGATTAGCATTTTCAAAAAGGTTACGGTCTCCACTGCAGAAAAGAGTGCCATAAGAAAATAAAATTATCTCCCTATGCAGATGTAGCTTCCAAGAAAAATGAAACACATTCAGAGTGGGCTGTAACTTACCACCATCTTTCATGCCAAATCAGGGTTATTGTGGGCATTTCTTTCCATAAGAACTAGACTTCCCCTATTAAATAACTGGAAAAGATTACCCCACCCACCCACGCAAGCCAGAGAATGCTACAAGTATAAATTAAATAATTCCTTTCACTTAACTGATCTTTTCAGGCCAATTTGTTAAAGACGAGTAATAGGCAGCATGAAGAGAGGCTAACACAGCACACAGAAGTGTTCCTTCCCTCCTAGACCCACGGTGACTTTCTGCAGCCCATAAAAGATGTGTAGGTCTCAGAGACATAGTGCACAAATAATCAAAGTCCTCAAGCATGTTACATGTTCCTATGTCAGTTCAAAGCAGGAGGTCTTAACACATTTTCTGAACAATCTTTCTTTTTTCCAAAAATCTGGCCCTTACAAACAGTAAAGAAGTACTTCCCAGACTTTAATGTGTGTACTAACCACCTGGGGATTTTATTAAAATGCAGATTCTGATTCAGTAAATCTGAGGTGGGGCTCAAGGTCCTGAATTTTTAACAGGAACAGGCCCCCAGATGATTTGGTTGTTGGCTCTTTGCTCTTTTTGAGAAGCAAAATCTAGAAGGCACGCTTCATTTAGAACTGAGACCCCTCTCTTCAGGGATGCTGAAATTTCTGAAGGACCCCATTAAAATAACAGCTGGTGTTTACTGGGTAATTAGGCAATGTTCTACAAACTGGACCTTTACTACCTCATTTAGTTCTCCCGGTAACTCATTATTATCACCCTCATTTTACAGATAGGGAAACTGAGTCACGAAGTAATGAAGTAACTTTTCAAGGTCACAGAGCTGGTGAAGGAACGGGGAATTTGAATGCAGACAGCCTGGCTCCAAAGTTTTACTGGTTAACCACGGCTCACAGTGCCACCCAGTAAGAAAAAGGGGGCGATTTCAGGAAGCTGGGTGTCCAGGTAGGAAGGAAAGCGAGACAAGCATCTCAGATGCAGTACTGGAGAAAACGCAGAACCCAAAGAAGCGCAATGTTTCCACACGGTCACCACCAGAGGGAATATATATTAGACAGTCTCGCTGTACAGCCAGGAGGGGGAAAAAAAGCAAACATGGTGTATTTTAAATTTTCCAACCAGGCTTCTCTACACACCTTAGCAGATGTTCTCTGAACACTGTTACAACAGCCTACACGCTGAAGAACCACTGAGAAACTTCCAGCTATGGGGACAGAAAAGGCCACTGGGACCAGGCTCTGGGCCAAGGCAGAGTAAGATGCTGAAATCAACTCCCCATTCTCTCCTTTGACTCTCTTTGGTCCATCCTGGCCAAAGACAAGGAAAGGGCGGAGTAAAAACCACTGTCGCACCTTGCGCTCACGCCTGGCAGAAAGGCGGTGTCTTTGCAGCGGAAGAGAAAACGTGAAAAGCGCCAACCGCGTAGTATGGACCCCGTGCTTCATTTCCCAACCCCCGTCCCCCCCCCCCCCCCCCCCAGCCCCAGTCTGGGCCCAGCCGGAAGTGCCCGAGGTGCTGAACCGGGCTGACCCCACTGCCGGGCGCACGCCTGGGGAGTTTCGGTAGCGCTGTCCTAGGTGCCAACGATGGCTGCTGGCACCCTTTGCCACCCGCGGGGTGGATGGGCGGCTTTGTCTACCGCCAGGAAACCTAGGGGCGCCTCGGTAAACACGACCCTAAGAGAGGGGCACAGTAAAGCAGCACCTGGAGTGTGGGGAATTTTAGAGAACTGTAGAGGCGGACAGGGGAACGGAGCCCCGCGGGAGGAATCCGTAGAAACCTGACTAGAGGAGTGTTTGCTGCCGCAGCACGCAACACAATGAGATCTGTCCGCTTTGTGCTGCGCACCGGGCAGGCGGGACTGCAGGGACAGGACCCTTCCTCCTCCCCAGTATCCCCACCCCTAGATACGTTTAACTCAGCACGGAATGGCCCCGAAGCACTCTGTGGGGGTGGGAGGAGGAGGGGAGCACAGAGAGGAGGAGAGAGGAAGCCCAGCCAGGGGTGGTTGTGGGAGGATTTGAGCAGCAGCAGGAAGAATATCTGCTTCGAGATGCTCCTTCGTTTCTAATGAGGGGTGCTGCCTAGAAGCACCATGCGCCAGCCAATCGCAGTGCTGCTGAGGCAGAGAACTAGGGAAGAAGGAGGGGAAGGCCAGAGACTGGGGTGGGGGTAGTAGGGAGATGCCCAGGCCCTGGAGGAAGCGAGCCACGTGCCTCACTGATACTAGAGACCCAATGCAGCTCCAGCTGTCTCACTGCTGCACACCTGGAGGGTGGGGGTGGGGAGAGAGGAGGCTAGAGAAGACGACTAGGGGCCTCCTCTGCAGGTACATCCTTCCCAAGAAATTTCTTTCCACAAGCATCAAAGTCCCATGTCTCCAAACCTACTCCCCTATTTAAAGCCATGCCACTGGCTTGCTTCCTACTAAGCACCCTCCCCACCAACCCCAATTCCTAAAGACCTTGCCAGGTGCCCAAATTCTTAGTGAAGAACAAGGCGGTGAGATGCCTAATCAGCAGCCTGTATTTGGTGCACTTGATTAAACCTGCAAAGAAGCTCCTTCTATGCCTGTTCACCCTGAAACTGCCACCATCAGAGACACCCCCACCAGCTCTTTGTGGAGAGCAGTTCCTTTGGAGGTAGGGAGAGACAGACAGCTTGCACATCTCTGGGCACAGCTGATGAATTCAAGCTCAGCAGATCAACCTGAATCTTGGGCACAAGGAGAGCACTCAGCTGAGTCAAACATTCAGAGGCAGGAGTACCCAACCCAGGACTAAGAAAAGGATGGACTCCGATGAGCTGTTCTTTGGCTGAAAAGAAAACTCCACTCTGAGCTGTCTGGGCTGTATCATTAGATTGCCTCTGCTGACACATTCATTCACTCCACTCTCAGTGGAACTTAAACTCAGTCCCCAGAGTTAGCTGAATCCCCAGCCAAATGGCTGTTTTATTTGTCCATTTGTCTATTTGTCTACAGGGTTTTGGCCCAGACTCTTGAAGCTTCTGAACTGATAAATCCCCTCAGGGAGCCTTGACTTCCCCACAAGCAGACAGTGCAGGTGTCTTTCCAGAGGGTGGGGATGCAGACAGAGGGGGTGTCTTTGAGGGAGGAAAGGGGAGTGAGTATGAAAGAAAACCCTGAGATTTGGGGCAATCCATTCTATGTGAAGGGCCTGAGGGGGCCTGAAAATCAGACAAAGCCCAGCCCAGAAAGGGGCAGACACAGCAACACCATGCACCCAGGGCCACCAGAGATTTCCACATAGGAAAAATCAAAAACCAAGTCTTACCTTGAAAAGCACTAGTGCCCACACTGGTCTCTACAGACACCAAGCTTGCCCCTCAGGTGCACCGAAGTAGAGTGCACTCCAGCAAAGGGGCAAATTGGCACCAGGAAGGGGATGGGGGATAAATTCCATGCTAGATTTCCCCCCTTACCGGAAGAAATGCAAAGGGAGAGAGGGGAGTTATGGTGGGCAAGAAAGGATATGGCCAATCGATGAGCTTCTTGGCGTATTTCCTGACAATATTATCTTCTCCGAAGATGAACAGGGATCTGTTGACGGTGAAACAGTTCTGCCGGACGGGAATGGGGTTGTACAAAGCCATAGTCCGCGCCCTCTGCGCTTTCGACTGCTTGTAGGCGGCCGCTGGCCCCGAGGCCGGCACCGGGGTTCCTTGCCGGTTCCTGCTCTGGTCCGAGTCTCCATCGCCCGACCCCGGCCTGCCGACCACCGCCTCCCCGAAGCGAGCCATCCTGAAGTTTAAACAGACAGAAGACACACAAAGGTGATCGCGGCCGGACACCCGCACACAGCAACAAGCAGAGAGACACGGAGACTCAGAGCCGCATCCAGACGAGCACGGGGACCACCGCCTCCGGGGAGCCTCGCGAGCTCTTGAGAGAGGCGGCGGCAGCAGCAGCCCCGCTGCTCTGAACTGTTGAATCTAAATGCAACCTCTGCGAAGCTCCATTCCTCAAGGAGGAAAAAAAAAAAAAAAAAAACGGGGGGAGGGCTTGGGGGTGCTCAGTTTCTGGAGGCAATTTTTTTTTTTCAAAATGCCAGTGTGTGGTGGCATTCGGGGACTGAAGAAGAGAGGGGTGGAGTAGGCTGCTCTTCAAACATAGCTCCTCTTCTGGCAGACGCACCACCTAGTTCTGGAAGAGAGGCAGGCACCGGCCCGCTAGGTAACAGTTTGGTGATTTATTGGGGGTGGGGGTTGGGGAGGAAGGGAAAAATGAAAACAAAAGAACTTAAAAAAAAAAAGAAAAAGGCAAGGACGGGGTTATGGTGACATGCTTTATAACGCCAGCCCCGGCAAGTCCATCTAAGAAATTCCACAGCCAAGACTTGGGTCTTTAAATCTGCCAGCACAGACGCATCCAAAGGTTGACAGAGAGGGAGGGGGGAGCGATACTGAGGTTCCTGCGCAAACCGCAACGCCCAAAATATCAAAAGAAGAAGTCAATCCAACCGGAGAGGGACAAACGACTTCAAAGCTCCTGCGCTTGGGATAGAAGTTGAGCAGCCTCCGGAGAGCAGCGGAGCCCGAGTGCCAGCATCCTGCCGGAGCGCTCGCCGCCGCCGCCGTCGCCGCCGCCTCCCCGGATCAGCATGCAACAGCGATCCGCGGCTGCGCCGGGGCGAGGGCGGGAGCGGGCGGGCGGCGAGCACTTGGGCGAGGGAGGAACAGGTTGCAGGCGAGCCTAGCCGTGGCCTGGCACGGGAGTTGTCCAAGGACCGAACTTCCTGCCGAACGGCTCGGCGTCTTCTGCCACCGACAGCCCCACTCCGGGAAGCAGAGGAGAGGTGGGGAAGGAAAGGAGAAGGCGAGGAGTTGGGGGGGGTGGGGGAGGGAGGGCGAGCGGAGCGCAGAGGCGCAGCGAGGCGCGCGTTGGAGCGCCTGGAGAGGCGGGGGCGGGGCCGGTGAGGACAGGAGGGGCGGGGATGGAGCCGGAAGGACCCCGGCCGACCGCAGCTGCAGGGGCCTGGGAAGTGAGGTTGGTTTGGCTCATAGATTTATTTAGCCAGAAGGTAGCGGGCCACCTCCGCAGAGGTCCAGGAAGAGTCGCCTCTCCCGCAAGTAACGCCAGAGGAGACAGGCAGGCGCAGCTGGCGGCGCGGCACGGTCCCCGCAAGAGAGCCGAGCCCAGGCCCGGCGGGGGCGCACACGCACGCGCGCACGCACTCGCGCCTTCCGTCCCCGCCGAGGCGCCGGCCGGTGCTGTGCCCCACGCAGTGCCCGCCCAGGCGGGTAGTCGAAGCCTTTGCGCCGTGCGCGCCGCGCTCCAGGGCCCGGTCGCTGCTTCTCCACACCTCCCAGTCTCCAAGGAACGCTGCCCAGGGATTTCCGCGGAGAAGGCAGCACCCTCTCCCTGTCTCCCCACTTAGCAACCCGCAGGCCCCGTGAGGCACGCTGGGACCACTGGGGGCTCCGCACCCTGCTGTTGGTGCCAGCTCCCCGGGGGAGCTTCTGCCCTCCCTAGGCAAATGCGATCTGGGGCGGCTTCTTGGGTTCAGCTCCGGAGGAGCCCTGCGCATCCATTTCTGGAAGAGTGGCCCAGATACTGGGGCCGGCGATGGTAGTTTGGGGCTAACACTACCCTTCTCAAAGTCTTATCAGGAGATCCTCCCACCCACCCCTTTTACTCGTAAGTCCGGTCCACTGACTTCCTCAAACCCACCCTGTTAATGAAGAAAAAATCAATTAGTATCTGAGCTGCGTTAAGTGGGAAAGGTGGACTCCAAGGCCCTGAGAAAGAGGGCTTAGCAACCACGCCCTTGTCCACAGGTGACTCAGTGGTTTGAACGGAACACAGGTACCAGCTGCCCCCTCCCATGTCTCCAGTAGGTGGAACACACTTGCCTCTGCTTTTTTCCAATCTCAGCCTCACACACAGCTCTATCCAAATCCTCCCCACATGAGCAATGTTAGAGAAAAGGAAGGGGCGGGTGGCTGAGGAAAGAAACAGAGTCTGACCAAGGCCAAGAGGTTGGGTGAATGCAGCTTCATGTGTCTGAAAGGCAGTGTGTCCCTGTGTGTGAGATTAACTGAGGGGAAGGGAAGGGACATCTGAGTGAGAGGCACGTGTGTTCCTATGTGTATGTGTCTGTGGGCAAGGCCACGTGAGCACTGATGCAAGGTCTACTGTGTGAGAACATATGAGAACATGTGTGAAGGGAAATTCTCTGGGTACTGGAAACCCAAAGGAATGATGTCACTGCTGCCTTTGGGATGGCAGGTTGACCTTTTGATTCAGGGTAGCCTGTTTCAGGCCAAATTACTACACAAGGTGTGTCAGCTCTAATTATTATTTTGATTTCACATTACTGCCTTACTCTGTCATTCTACCTACCTTAATTGGAGGGTCCTTTTCAGTCAGATACCTAGTCAGAAGTAAAAAGGAAGATGATGCTATGAACCATGAGGTCCCTGTTCGTCACTCACAATGGTCACAAGTGGTCGTCTCAGTAACCCTGCAAACTGTGTAGATTAGAAAGGGCTTTCAGAAGTGAGCAAACCCGTGCTTTCAGGCAGAACCATAATCCATAGTACAAAATTCATTCAAATCAATCATCTGATAAATATTTTTGAGCACCAGACACTGTTGGCACTGAGGACATAATAATGAACAAAATAAATGATGACCCCCAAAAACGTGTCCTCTTCCTGGATTAAATTAGATTCTATAACCTTACCGACCAGAGTCCCTGAAAGACCTCATTCTCAGAGTACGACTTCACCCCTGTCCTCTGTGTCTGGGCCTTAGCAGGCTTCAGGGTGGTGTGCCCATTTGTTAATGCTCAGAGGAAGCAGGGTTCTCTGAGCTTTACCTCCTGGAAGAGGTTCCTGGAAGATCTGGAACACCCAGACTTGGGTCTTCAATGTCACCCACTCAGCAGAGAGGCAGTACTAATTCTGCTTCCTCTCTCTACAATGTTCTGTGTTCTCTGTGGCTGCTGTAATTCTTTAGAGACCTAGGATCCCCAAGACAGGATATTAGACTTGGAGATGTGTAGCCCCAGTGGAATTGAGGCCTGCCTTCCTTGCATTCTGAGACAGCAGTCACAAGCACATGTGTTGGGGATAATGTAGATTATCCCAGCGAGTACAAGCTCCTCTGTAGCGAGGTTATAAATGGGGAATTCCTGGAGGGTGCAGCCCAAGAGGAAAGAGGCAAGCATGATGGTATAAAAGTCTTTGGTAATGGACTTGGTACGAGGGCAGTAATGCTGAGAGGGAGGCATATACTCATATTTCACCACATCTACCATCCCCCACCCTACAGTCACAGCTCTTCAGACCTTTGAGATCTGTGACTCTCTAATGCCCCCATTCTTCCAGCCCCCAGAGGGCTAGAATTTTAATGGCCGAATTACATTTTATGTGTGTTTAATAGTTTTCAGCTTACAGAAACCTCACAACAAATCTCTGAGATCAGCCCGCTAACCCATGTATTATGACCCTGATTTGGTGGACAAATTAGCAGTTTCAGAAACATTAAGTAATTTTCCCTGGGCTTCTAACAGATCTTCTGACTTGCACTTTATGGCTCTTTCTAACACCCAGTCTAATCTCTTGTGGATGGTAAGAGTGTAATTCCAAATTTTTCACTGTCAAGAGAAGAAACTCTACACTCACACTAAGCCCATGGGGATTCTATGCTTGCCATCCTCAATTTGGATTTGATCAGTGGCCACACGTTCCTGGGACCATGCTGGGAAGATGCTAAACTAAACACATCTATTGCCCTCAAGATCCAGGAGGATACTTAGAAAAAAACAGGTCATTGCCATGATGCTCTTCATAAGGAAACTTGGTGGGAATTCTCCTTACAGTGTCCCTCTTTCCAATGTATTAAAGACCCACATATGGAAATGCAGAAAATCAGCATTTGGTCATAACTGATTAGAAACCGGTTTCCTAAAATCGCTTTCCAGCCCATGAGGAACAGAGGCCATAGTTCCCTGTTGTTACAGCACCATCTACTGGTCACTTGTGAGCACATCACTGTGAGCTCAGGTACTTGGCAGCCCAGCACCCGCAGATATTCCAGAGCCTGGGTAATGCCTAAAGAAGTTACCTCTTGTCACCAGCCCTCTACTCCCATATGGGACTTTGCTGAGGTCCAAGCCACAAAATTCACTATAATACAACCAGCCCATCTCACAGTATATAGAAAGTACAGTCACACACACTGGGCACAAAGTCGACACACTGCATGCACATGCACATGTGTACATGCACACATATGGACAACACGCACACAGTTAAGATGGTGCAAGCAAATGTTTTTCCACCTGCATGTTTTTCGGCAAGCAGTCACCTGCAAACTAGAAACCCAACAGGGTCTGAGGAAGCAAGTGAAAAACTTCCCTAGATTATTAACCCCATATAGATGGTTTAATCTCAAAGCTTTCACCCTGTAGCCCCTCAATTCCAGTGTACCATCCAAAATGCAAGCAGGAGGGAAGGCTACTGGTAGAGGATCCCTCCAGTTACCTTTGGAAAAGGAATGAAACCAGTTGGCTGCACTCCCGCAGACCAGGAAGGCCATGGGAGGTTGTACTAAGATGGATAGAATGAGCATCGCGATTGGAGAGGCACTTAGCCTATTCCCCTCATTCATAAAGCTCTTCCCAGATCTGTCAGGCCTTGGGCCATCTTCGAATGAGATTTTAGCCCGTCACTGCGGAGTCTGTAAATCTAACCTCATCCAAAATGTGTGTGTACCTCCCACCAGCCCGGCTTCCTCATACCCCACCCCCAAACCTGCCCCTCCAACTATTACACTCAGATAACTTATGCTTAAGCTATCAGAGCCCCTTTTGTTCTATTTTTCCCCCTGTTGAGCTTTTCCAAGAAATAGACTCTTATGCAAAGCAGTGCTCTAAGGAACATAATGCAGAGAGGATTTGGGAGTGGGTTCTTAAGAAAAAAGTTGGCAGGAGACCATGTGCAAATTCATTGCAGAGCAGAGGAGCATTATGGCAATGCAGACATCTTGGGAATCTGGTGGCTTCCACAATACCTTACAGCCCTCACTTGGGTGAAAACATAACTTTACATCCTTATGTAATGTCCATCCCTAGAAGCAGCATTTCTCAAACCCATGCTTGAGAAACTCCACAGCTCTAACACTCCACCAGCTAACTATAGATGTGCAAATTTTGCTTAAAAATGTTTTTAAAACCATTCATTTATGACAACTCAATATTTCCTGAGTGCCAACTGTGATAATGTCATCTCACTGCATCTTTGCTGCAGGACTGTAAGGCACATTCTGTTATCTGCGGCCCAAAGGGTCAGGTATTTGTTCAAGTGCACAGAGCTAGGAAATAGCAGAGTTGGATCTCCTGATAATAAGGTCAGGACTCTTCACAATCGGTGGCCACTATTAACATTCTGCATGTCAAAATAATGGTTTCCTTGCTTCAGAGTCCATCACAGGCCTGATCTTGTAAGGTGAAGCATGACCCTGAGCCAGAAAGCCTCCCAAAGGGTTAAATTTGAGGAAAGCATGCCACCTGTCTCAGGACCGTTATGAAGATGAAGTTAGTTAGTATGTGTAAAGCTCTTAGAACACTACCTACCTGGCACACAAGCGCTATATATGTGTTTGTTAAATACATTTCATCAATGGTAGCTGTGACCACAGTAACACATAGCAAACCACATATCTGGCAGCTTTCGTTTCCGAAAGCAGATTTCAGAAGTGCAGGTTAGAGATGACTTTGGTGTGTATGGGGTGGACGGAGGGGCAGAGAAATAGAAGTGTCTGAGACTTGGTCAGAAGGACAAATGGAGAAAAAGAGAAAAGAAAGAAAAACATTAGAGATCGGAGTCCAAAGAGCCCAAAGGCCTTGGTACCTGGGAGAGGTATTCATTAATTTACTTATTCATTAATACATAAGTCCCCTTAATGAATACTCATGAAAGCATTCTCATGTGCCAGGCATTTTTCTCAGGAATTCTGAGGTTCAAGGATAAATCAGACATAGTCACAGCCTCTGACAGCTTACATTTTTAGAGAGAGGAAGGGTGAAACATACCCATGAAGGGCTCTGATACAAAGCAGAATGTAGTGTGCACCATAATAGTGTACCCCATGAGGGGGAGAACAGAGAAGGGAGACATCCCCTCCAGCTGGGAGCAGCCAGGAAAAGGGAAGAACTAGGGAGATCCCTTTGAAAGAGATGGCACCGGAGGTGGGGAGAAGCAGCATGGAACAGCAACATGGAACAGCAGCATGGAACATGAATGCCCAGGCTGTGGAGCGAATGCTAGATGCACGGGACTAATTAACCAGTCAGCATGTTTACTGTGTTTCAGTGTAACTAGGATCACAAAAAATCTATTACCACTTCGATCCTTTCTTTTCCCTAAGACGAGCTGACTTTTCAATCTGAACAAAAGTCAAATATATTCAATCAAACAAACATTAACCCTTACTGAGAAGGTCCCTTTGGAGCTTCAATGTTTATTCCCAGATGTCAAAGGATCCCTGCCCCATTACTTCACCTCAGCACCTATCCTCAGGGTCCAGCCTTGCTTCCTGGTCAAGGCAAAGTGCAGCAGGAGGACTCTGCAGAGCTCTAGCTCTGACTGGTAGGGGTGAGCGGAGGATGCTTCAGTATCTAAGGGCGAGAACAACCGACGGAAGCACGCCCATCCATCCGCCCCCTTGGCCTCTTGACTCAGAAAACAAAACACAGCCCACACATTGCAAAGCTTGCTCAGCCTGGGTGGGTTTAGTCTGATTCATTCATTCAGCAAACATAAAATGAGCACCTTCCATGTGTCAGGCATGATGTCAGGTGCTAGAGCAAAGGAGGCAGTGCCCAGGACGAGAAGGTACCTGAGTTATAACCTGAACTTGCTGATCTTAATCCATTCCCCACACTTCACTCTTGAAGACAGTGTCCCGATTAGCAGGAAAAGCAGCTCACAGCTGAACAGAGCCTAGAGGACCTTAAAGGCCCAGAGAAGGGAACTCATTTCTACCACACCCACCAGTCTTGCCTCTTACAGGACTCTTTGGGTTGGAATCATCAGCAGATTAAGCCACCACCTGTCCATCACCACACCCTTTCTCTCCCACTCTCTCCTACGCTGAGCAGCTGGTTACACCCACCTGGTATAAAATAATCAGAGTGAATAAGGCATTCCCATATGATATGGACTTAAGGCCAGTTTTGAAATGTGCACCTGGGCAGGCCATGTGCTGGTTCTGCCCCTTCCACTCCCCTGAAACTGCACTGAGACCCCCACTGACCTCCTGTGGTCCTGTTTCCCCCATTCCCCCCCCCCTTGACTCCTCTGTAGCATCTGGCACCACTGACT
Source organism: Prionailurus bengalensis (assembly GCF_016509475.1). Taxonomy (NCBI): domain Eukaryota; kingdom Metazoa; phylum Chordata; class Mammalia; order Carnivora; family Felidae; genus Prionailurus; species Prionailurus bengalensis. Next base: position 26,466,140 of record NC_057360.1, read on the forward strand.
GCCCCTACTTCTCAGAGTTCCCCTATCTTAGCACCCCACCTCCCAGTTTCTCAATATCTGTTTCCTTCTTTTGCTCCTTTTATTCCTCTCTTTATTGTGGGAGTACCCCCAAGGGGCTGTTCTCAACCCCTGCATCTTCTCTGACATCTTTCCTTTCAGGGTCATATCCTTACTCACACTTTCTACTATCCCCTCTGCTTCCACATCTAGTCTCATCCTTACCTTTCCACCTTCTTTCCAGATCCAAATGCCCAACTAAGGAATGAGTATCTCTACACGGACTGTCCTTTGTCATCTCAAACTCAATGTGTTAAAAAGTGAATTCATTGTAATTCCTTCAAAGCAAGCTCCCCTCCAAAAATTCCAGTTTCTACTGGGGTGACGTCATTCTCCCTGTCAATCGCTTAACTTCTGTGGTTCCTTCCTGCCTAAAAAATGGCCAAACTCCTAAGCCTGACAACTCAAGAAAATATGAATTCAACCTACCTTTCTAACACCATCTCCCCATGTGCCATAGTATCAACATAGCTATAACATGTCATGCCCACTTCTGCCTCAAAACTCTTGCTCAGAGCACCTGCTTCAGACTGACCCAAGAACATCTTTCATCTTTTCTGCTTCTCTAACTCCTAGGTGTCCTTGAAAGTATGGTTCAGTTCAATTCTGCCTCTTCCATGAAGCCTTCCGTAACCTCTCCAACTCTATCTGTGATCTCTACCTCCTCTAAATTCACAGAACTTCTGTGTCATTCATATAGTACCTGTTTAATAACTGTCATTGTTGTCATGGGTATAACTTCACCACTAAATTCCTATTTAATTTTTCAATTATGTGTGCCTTGTCTTCTTCACTATGGTATAAGCTTCTCAAGTACAAAGGACATATCTTCCCCTTCATTTTATTACCTAGAGTGCCTGCATTACGTTATACTCATAGCAGGCCTTTATTAAATACATCGTCAATGAATGAATCATTGAGTCTCCTGCAACTCTTTTTGGTGAAAAAGATCTTAGCATCAGCTGGTTAGCTGGTGCCTGTCTGAGGGGCTGCCCTTCCCCTAACACAGTCTAGCTCTGACTAGACTGTGAACCTGCTAGTCTAGCTAGACTAGACTGAATCTCTGCTCTGTTGTCAGCTGTTTCCAGCTGTTCATCCTGGGTTTAGTGTTCATCCTCCCCCTTACAGCATGAAAGGATGCCTACCTCTCCTGTAGGAGATCAGATATTCTAACTCAGGAACTTTTCCAGCACAATAACAGCCTCACCCTCATTTGATCAATCATCAAATTATAGGGTTCATTTTCATATGAGGATTATCTGCCGCTCTTTAAAAATATGGTTGAAATAAGATTTAGGGAATCACGTATTTTAAAAAGACATTCAGACCCTCATATAAAGAACATTTTCAGGTCTCTTTCCACAGAATACAAAACACAGAAGAATAAAATTCTGCTTCGAAATCAATCATCATCTTAAACTAGTTCTATCTCTTCTCTCTACAAAAAGGCAAATGTTATCATCAGACCTCTGTCCCTTATGAAGAATTATATGTGGAAGAGACACACACACTTTTGCCTATATGCAAAGACACACATTCCATTCTGGTCTGATCTCATTCTGCCAGCCAACTGTATAAATATATAAACTGATCTTCCTATGCTGTTGGGAGCTATCAGACAGACCTATACATAAATGTAACCCATTATATTTAAATGGGAAGAATCACAAGTTCTTTTGAAGATTTTTAAATATTCCTAATGAGCCATTTAAAAATGGGAAAGATGAAAATGTAACTCTCAATCAAAAGGGAGAATTTCTGAAATACTCCTAAGACCCTTAACAAACCAACCCCAACACACACACGGATGTGCTCATACTACAGTCTTCTCCCTTAGAGACTTTTCTTGTTTTTTTCACATAATCACTCGATCCCTTAGTCACATTCTTCAAAAAACTTCTGCTGGATGTGAAGTGGTCAAGTATTATTAATATAATAACCCAAAGTTTCCTATTATGCTAGTTTTTCTTTGTTAAAATAATCTCTATTCTCTAATAGATCCTGATTTCATAGTGCAAATTCCAAGACTATAAAAATCCAAGAGAAAAATGGACATGCATCAAACAAATAAAGAATAATTACAAAGAAGAGTATAGGCAATTTGGTTAATGATATTAATTATAATGGGTATTAAACACTTATTATTTAATAAAAAGGCACTACACTAAGCTCTTTGCTTTCCTTATTTCTCAGAATAATCCTGTATGGTATGTACTATTATAATAAGCATTTTATAGATAAGAAAAGCAAAACTGAGAGAAATGAAATAATTTCCCTCAAGGTCAGATGGGTGGTAAAGGACATAGCAGAAGGTCAACCCTAGGTCTATTTGACTCCAAAATCCATTTTCTTAACCACCATAATGCAGGATTCTCACTGATACCATTAATAGAGACATGGGCTAGTCACTTCATTTCATGACCATCCTACAATTCCAAGATGCAAGAAAATGTCCAGAGACTACAGCAGGTGTTGAAGGGTCTTAGCATAAGCAAGTAATGAGTGTGAGACAAGACAGGAGACTTGCACCTCAATCTTTGTTTGGCTTATTACCACATGTGCAAAAATGACAACAGTAATGCCTGCCCTCTAAATCTCAGGAGACTATTGATAGACCAACTGGGACAACAGATGCCCAAGTGCATCGTATTCCAAAATGTGCTGGTGTAATTAGCCAGACCTGCTGCTGAGGTTCTGCATTTCAATGTCCCAGAGCAGCACAGGCACACCAAGGGGAACCAAGTCTTACTTCAAAACCTGTTTACACTCTTCAAAACTTCTTAGAATCCAAAGGGTATATTATTGTGTACAATTTACTCATGACGAATATGGTTTTACATGCCATTTACCTGTTTTTTCAATGAATGGCCAACTCTACCCAAAATGCCCTACCCCCTGAGCTCCCTGGTGGGTCAGTCTTAGGCAGCTTCCCAGAAACGCTATCAGACAAACTCTGGAGGGGTCAGTAAGGAAGGTAAGGAACAGATGGAGAGATGGTGTTCAGCAGTAGGAAAGGAGGGTCTGCTTTACTGCAGCCCCAAATATTAGCCAGTGTTCGGTGTTCAACAAATCCATGGGTAGCACTATTCCTACCATTCAGGAATATCGATCCTGATTATTAGGTATGGCTTTCATTTTTTTAATGAAAACTTCTGCTGCCAACGCGTGCCACTAAAGGATTCAGCAAATTTAAATCCTCCTGCCTCTCAACTTGTTGTTTTCCTGCCTGCACTCCAGCAGGTAAGACACCCACAGACTCACAGTGCTCCGGGCTGTAGAATTCACAGGAGTCTATAATGTTCGGGTTATTTTTAAACTTTCAGGCCACTTTCCCTCCCCACGAACAGCAGGCCTGCCATTTAGAACAGTGTTTAACCCACACCCCACCTGCTTTGAAACTTTAGCTTTTTGTGTTAAAAGAGAAGAAACAATCCTTCAAGATTGCACGTGTGTGCATGCGTGCGCACTCATGCGCGTGCACACGCACACACATACACACACACACACACAGGCTGCGCGAGCATCTAAAAACTGAAGACAGTCACCAGCTTGATGGGGTGAAAGACCCAGCTTCCCAAATGATGCTAAGATTGTTAAGACTGGGTGTGTGAAAATGCTTTGTAAACTTACATTGTCACACCACTGTAGGTGGTATCATTGTTATATTTACAGGGACAGACACCAGGCATTACAGGTGATGTCAAAAGACAGCTCCCTATTTCCAAAAGAGAATTATATCTGAACAATCAAAGCATTCAAGGCCCTCCATAGGGATCCAGACAGAAGCTGGCTAATGGGTGTTAGGTATCAATTTTCTTCAATATAGTACTTTAAAAAAAAAAGTGGAAAACACTGGGAGAAAGGGAAAGGAATTCTGAAAACAATTCAACAGAAAAAAGAAAAAATTCCAAAGCAGCAACAATAAGTAACATCTGTGGAAGGTCTAAGAAAGCACTGTGTACATGTTACCTCATTTGCTCTGCACAAGAATCCTAGGAGGTAGGTTATGTTTAGCTTCAACCATTTTTCAGGTGGGGCAACTGAGATCAGAGAAACCAAGTCTCTAAACTAAGATCACACAGCTAGTAAGTGGCAGAGCTAGACCTGGAACCTGGTTCTGCCTGATGCCAGAGTTTGCATCCCACCACTACACCTCACTGCAAGAGACAAGCTGCAGGAGTGAGTGTGGCCTGAACCCTGAGGCCAGACAGGAATGGCTGCAAGACACCATGGTAGAAAAGTGTAGAGTCACTCGGGAGTCAGTGAGGGTCAAGCCCTGGGCACAGAGCCTCCTCCACAGCCAAAGTTACAACACGAAAAGTCCCTTTACCTGGAAACCATAGGCTTTGAATGACCTACAAACCCTGCCACACCACTCGACCCTCCAAGATGGCACAAACATAATCGATCACAAACAGTCCCCAAATGTCTTCCCTTCGGTGGCATCCCTCTCAGGGGCAGAAGCTATAGCTTCCTACTGTTGCCACAGTGCTCCAGGAACCTATTATAAAATAAGTCAAGCAGCTTTCTCTTGCAGCAAACCTTTTAACCAAAACTCTTAACACACACGAGGGATGAGTCACTGGAGAGCCTCCTCCTTTCCCTCTCCCTCCTCACCCTCTGGCTGAGGCACCCAGAAGTGATAAAATGATCAGGTGGCTCAACACTTTTACAGCTAAATGCATCCAAGGGATTTTTAAAACCAGAGTCTGTTTCCCTGGAGGCTATTAGGGTGTATACACATTCTGCTGCATCCGGGACTCAGCAGGAATTGGCTTCTCTGCCTCCCTGCTTCCCCCTCAGGAGCATTTCCATCTATATTCTAATCCCACCTCCCTAACTGCCCCTTCATCTTCTTCTCCACCTTTTCTTCTTCCATCTCCTAAACGTGTGCATTCTTCAGAGCCTGTTTCCTACCTTTTCTCTAAGTATATACACTCTCTCGGTGATCTCATCCATCTGGCTGGCTGCAACTAAAGCTAATACCCAAAAGATGCCCAAATCTTTATCTTTAGCCCTATTCTTTTTAAAGTCGGGTGCACATTTACAACTGCTCAAATGGGCTCCCCCACCTGGATAACCTGATGGCACCATGAATCAATACACTGATTTAAAAACACTCATCCTCTTTCCCTCCAAACCAGCTCCTTCCCAGGTCTCTCATTTTGTTTGCAACATCACAGACTCCCCCTAACTCAGGCAGAAAACTTCAGGTGCATCTTTGATTCTTCTCCTGCACATTTCCCACAGCAACCATCCCCCAAGCCCTGTCACTCTTTGTTCTTTATTCCACGCTCATAAGCTTCCTTTCTTTTCTGTTTGCACCACCACCTCTCAGGCTCAGGACTTTAAACCTCCTCAGAGGAGGAAAAGAGCCTTCTGAGGCTTCCTTCTCCTCCACATTCTACCTGGTTCAGAGGTTCATTGCATAACTCAACTCTGACCCTGGTCCCACCCTTCAGTGTAATAAAATTCAAAAGCATGTTCAGTGTTGCATTGCCTGTGTCTAGTACAGCATCTGGTACGAGGTCACTAAACAAATGTATTTATTGGATAAATAAATGAGTTTCTAATGCCTATCAAATATCACGACGGAATGATGAGATCTTACAATCTTAGGGTTAAAAGGAAACTTAAATGTCATCCAATCCAAGTCCTTATTTTAAGGACCAGGACTGAACAAAATGTTCCGCCCCCACCCTGTCTGTGCTCCCAGCAATATCTCCTACCACTCTGCAGTGCTCACTGCCTGCTCCAGTGAAGCAGGACTGCTTATCATTCCACAAGCACACCTTGAAATAATCCTCCTGCATTTCATTTCTCATTCTTTCTCCCTTCCTTCTCCTCCTTTCCTATCCACCTGTTAAAAAACAGGACAGACTTAAAAGCCCAGTTCATACTATACCTCCTTCATGAAGCATTTTGTGATCATACAACAAACATGATCTGTCTCTCCTCTGAGCACCTCTGGCACTTTATGTCCCCCTGCATCAGATACTGTGGTGTATGTGTCTCTTCTCCCCCATTACACTGTAAGGGGCTTGACTTTTATATACATACCCTTCTGTTCCCCACAGCAACCAATGCCTGTACACTGTGGGTACTAACTGCATATTTACGGAATGAATGCATGAATGAGTGATAATTATATGCAAAGCCAAGTGGATACAAATAGGACATGGACATCTTAGGACCTGCACCATACCGGGAAGTTTGTATGGGAAAATCTAGAAGTGATAAACCTGTTCTAGAAACAATCAGTTCAGCTTAAGGAAGATGACCCTCAACCCTTACCTCACAGGTATAAGTGCAATCTGCAAACGTAACATGTTAAGATGAATGACCTAGGGCATGGAAGCAAACACAGTGGTCAATATGAGCCTGAAAAGCTCATAGCATTTTGAGTTTTAGATTTTGTTGTTTGCTAGAAAAGGGAGGGATGTTTTTTTAACTCATTTCATTTGATTCATATTTCTATGGATGTGATGTGGGCAGAAGTATTCTGTGTCAGGTAGACAGGTAATTTGAATATAGTGTTTACCTAATCTAGCTACACACATTATCAACCTCCTCTTCTAACCCCTCCACTTTATAGATGAGAAAAGACATCTAGACCAGGGTTTGTCAGACCCAGCACTATTGAAATTTTTAAGTCAGATCATTCTATGCAAAGGTGGTTGGGGGCCGTCCTATGTATTGCAGGATGTTTAGCAGCATTCCCGGCCTCTTACCACTAGATGCCAGATGCACCCCCAACGTGACAATTAAAAATGTTTCCAGGAAGCAGGAAAAAACCTCTCTGACCTCAGCCGCAGCAATTTCTTACTTGACACATCTCCAAAGGCAAGGGAATTAAAAGCAAAAATGAACTATTGGGACCTCATCAAGATAAAAAGCTTCTGCACTGCAAAGGAAACAATCAACAAAACTAAAAGGCAACCGACAGAATGGGAAAAGATATTTGCAAATGACATATCGGACAAAGGGCTAGTATCCAAAATCTATAAAGAACTCAGCAAACTCCACACCCGAAAAACAAATAATCCAGTGAAAAAATGGGCAAAAGACATGAATAGACACTTCTCTAAAGAAGAGATCCAGATAGCCAACAGGCACATGAAAAAATGCTCAACGTCACTCCTCATCAGGGAAATACAAATCAAAACCACACTGACGTATCACCTCATGCCAGTCAGGGTAGCTAAAATGAACAAATCAGGAGACTATAGATGCTGGACATGATGTGGAGAAACAGGAACCTTCTTGGACCGTTGGTGGGAATGCAAACTAGTGCAGCTGCCCAAAACATTGTGGAGGTTCCTCAAAAAATTAAAAATACATCTACCCTATGACCCAGCAATAGCACTGCTAGGAATTTACCCAAGGGATATAGGAGTACTGATGCATAGGGGCACTTGTACCCCAATGTTTACAGCAGCACTTTCAACAACAGCCATATTATGAAAAGAGCCTAAATGTCCATCAACTGATGAATGGATAAAGAAGTTGTGGTTTATATATACAATGGAATACTACTTGGCAATGAGAAAGAATGAAATATGGCCTTTTGTAGCAACATGGATGGAACTGGAGAGTGTTATGCTAAGTGAAATAAGTCATACAGAGAAAGACAGATACCATATGTTTTCACTCTTATGTGGATCCTGAGAAACTTAACAGAAGACCACGGGGGAAGGGAAGGGAAAAAAAATGTTACGGAGAGGGAAGGAGGCAAACCATAAGAGACTCTTAAAAACCGAGAACAAACTTAGGGTTGATGGGGGGTGGGAGGGAGGGGAAAGTGGGTGATGGGCATTGAGGAGGGCACCTGTTGGGATGAGCACTGGGTGTTGTATGGAAACCAATTTGACAATAAGTTTTATATTAAAAAAATAAAAATAAATAAATAAAAATGTTTCCAGATTTCCTAATGTCCTTTGGGGGGACAAAAATGCCCCAGGTTGAGACCACTGGTGCAGAATAACTAATTGAGTTGCTCTAGATCATGCAATTCATCAGTAATCTGACCAGGAATGCAGTAACTCCCAGTGGAATGCTCTGGCCATACCACACACTGCCTTCTTTGCTATCCCTCATATTTAGTAAGACACAACCTTTGGGAGCTGGAGTGAACTCAGAACAGGACCTCTGGTTTTCTAATGCCTCATAGCCCTACATGGGGTTCCACAACTCAATATAAAAAAGACATATTCTTAGCAGTGGCTGAAGGAAAAACTCAGGGCAAAAATATAAGGGTGATCACAACCCAACATTATCTGCTTAAGTCTTAGCAAATGGATCTCAGACAAGTAGCATTTTTCCTGATGCTTTGCATACTAAGAAATGTGGTCACAAGGCCCCCATTGAAAATAGGTTCTCCCCCTCAAATCAGCTTTGTCTTCAGGGAAAACTACTACACTCATGTTTTCAACTCAATCCTTTCTTTACACCCTCATCCCATGCTTCTCCTTCTATTTGCTTCCCCTTCTAAGTTGTAAAGCTTCTCCTTTCACCAACACCCTCTGTGGCCCCACTTTGCTTCTAGAATTTGTCTTCACTAGAATTTGAAAGCCATCTCCCTGCTTCCAGATACTGATCTTTCATTTCCTAAAAAGTCTCAATCACTTCCGGCAAGCTATTTTTAGGAGCTGCTGGTAAAGACTAATCAATTATCACTTTCCTAAGTGAATTGCTTAGCTAAGCACCTGTGTACCATCTGAGGGAGGCAGAAAATGACTGTCCGTTAATGCGCTGCTCTTTCTCCCCAACTTCCTTCCTCAAACCTTCCCTTATGCTCAGCCCAGCACTCTGACTAACCTCTCCATTAGGAATATCACACTTATAAGTCCTGGAGGACTTTGTGTATCCCCCAAGAAATATCTTCTGTTCTCCTATTTTAGAGTATTCTCTTTATAAAAGACATTCAAGGTTCTAGAACTGGAAAAATGGTAGAATAAGAGAAACTACTTGCTATAAATTTCTAGAAAACTAGGTAAAGTACAGAAATGCATGTTCAGGGGCACCTGGTTGGCTCAGTTGGTTAAGCATTCGACCTCAGCTCAGGTCATGATCTTACAGTTCATGAGTTCAAGCCCCACATCAGGCTCTGTGCCAACAGCTCAGAGTCTGGAACCTGCTTTGGATTCTGTGTTTCCCTCTCTCTTTGCCCCTTCCCCACTTGCGCTCTTTCTCTCTCAAAAATAAAATAAAAACATTTAAAAAATTAAAAAATAAATGCATTTTCAAAAATATATTTTAAAATATATATTGGTGAACTTGTAAAATATGAAAGGAAACTCCCAGGAAGAAACAAAAAAACATAAAACTAAGCATGTGAACCAACACTGCAGCTATCCCATGGGCAGTGATTAGTCCTGGTAATCTTGAGGACTTAATGGATGGATTTAATGCCCATTTAAGAGCAAGAGATGAGGTCTTAACAGCATATGTGAACAGAATTTGAAAATAAAACTCTGTGTTAAGCAGGAACCCTTGAAAGCCTACACCCTGAGTTAAACAATCAACTGCAAAAAAATCAACTGTACAAGCAAGAGGAGATAATGATGAAGCTCCTGTCTCTGAGTGAATGAAAAGCAAAACTCTGAGAAATCAAAACCCAAGACTGCATGTTACATGGGTGACTGAATTCACACTACATGTTTAGGAGGATTCAGAACCCCTGAAGCCAATAATAATAAATGTAAAAATTAGTCCTAGTAACTCCCCTCGATCAAGTAAGAGAACAAACGAACCATTCTATGAGGCTACTCTCACAACTCTTACTCTCCTGCATTTCCATAGGGAACACAAGTACCACTAGACATGAGCTTACAATCAAAACTTTTAAATCATGCAAGGAAACAATTCACTATAAGGAAAAGTTAGTTGGTACAATAAATAAGAGAATTAGAGCACTAGAGCTCGAAACAATAGAAAATGTATATAAAGAAAGAAATAGGATACAATGAAAAAATATTAAGTGGCAAATATAATTTCTTGTCATGAAAAATGTAATTATTGAAATTAAAGGCAATAGTCAAGTTCACTATTAGGTTAGACCCAGCTAAGGAGAGTGTTAGTGAACAGGTAGACACATATGAAGAAAGCTCCCTAGAATACAGCCAGAGAGATAAAGAGATGGAAAATATCAAGTTAAGAGGCAGAGAGAACAGAATGAAAAATCTGAAATATGTCTCATGGAAGTTCTAGAAGGAGAGAATGGAGAGAAAGTAGAGACAGTATTTTAAGACAAAGGATAAATTTTCCAGTATTAATGAAAGATATAAATCCATCAATGAGTTCTAAGCAGGATGAACAAAAATAAACCCAACTTATACACATTCCAGTGAAATATCAAAAGATCTAAAATTATGAAGAGAAATTCCTAAAAGCACCCTGAGAAAAGAGACAGATTACCTACACGAAACAGCAATTTGATTATCAGCTATAATAACAGAGACCAGAAAAAAAAATGGAATAATACCTTCAAGTATTAAAAACACTCAGCTAAATTACTTCTCAAAATTGAGGCTAGAATAAAGACTTTCTCAGAAAAATGAAAGGCTTACTACTCAGGTTTAAAAGAGAAAAGTACTATACAGTATTCCTCAAGCAGGAAATTTAGATGGAAGAAAAGAATGGCTTGCAAGAAAATGGCATGATGAGCAAAAGATAATGCTAAATTTAAGGACAAATCTACAATAAAGATAAATGATTAGATAGATAGATGGTTAGGTAGATAGTTTAATTTTGAACACACACACAAACACACAAGATAGAGCTATACCACTAGACAACAGGGCATGTAAGGTGGGAAGGGTGATCAGAGGTAAAGTATTATTCAGAAGGACAGACTTGCAATTAAGCAAGTGAAGGAAGGTATGTGACCAGGACACTAAAAAAAACTGTTTCTATTCAATACTGTACATGAAATACTAGTCCATGTAATCAACAAAGAGAAAAAAAAAGGAAAGAAAAGGTATATAGACTGTTAAGGAAACCACAAAGCTGTCATTATTCACGGTTAATGCTGTATATACATAAAAGAGAACAAACAGAAAGAAAAATTCAAAGTAACAGAAGAGTTCTACAAGGATGCTGGATATGAAATCAATATATAAACATACAAGTTCTATTATAACTACAGCAAAGAACCAGAAAATACAATGATAAAAAGATACCATGCAATAGCATCAAAACTATATGGCATATAAAAACAAATTTAATGATAAAAGATATGTAATAAAAATGTAGAGAAAAAAATTTTAACTCTCTTGAGGGATTTTAAGATAGAGCTAAGCATAGGAAGAAACATGTCCTATTGGGAGATGGAGAAACAAAAGAGCTTAAAGATAACAATCCTCCCCCAAATAAATCCATAAGTTCAGTTACAATCAAAATCCCATTTTTAAAAATGAAATGTGACAAGCTGATCCTAAAAGTTATATGGATGAATAAAGGGCCAATATCCAAGACAATCTGGCAGAGGTATGGAGAGAATTACCCTAATGTAGCAAAACTACACAGCCATAAAAACTAAATTAGTGAGACACAGCTACAGGGAATATACAATTAGACCAGTGCAATAAAATAAGGTGCCCAGAAACAGTGGAAACCAATTGACTAGTCACTAAATGGTGTTGGGACAAAGGATTAATCATAGGATAAAAGATGAAATTAGAGCCTACCTCACACTATACACAAAAATTAATTATGGATGGATTGAAAGAGTCAAATACAATAAGAAAAACTGAAAAAAAAGTTTAATACAATACAAATAACTTCTTTTTTATCTCAGTATATGGAAAGAATTTTTGAACAAGACAAAATCAACTAAAGTTATAAAAAAAAGCAGATAAGTTTTATCACACTAAAATTAATAACTCTGTGTGACAAAAAGCACCATAAACAAAGTGAAAAAGACAAGCTATGTGAGGGAGAAGATATTTACAACCCACAAATCATATCTAGAGTACATACACGAACCCTTACACGTCAAAAGAAAAAACCACAGACTACCTAATAAAAATATGGGAAAAGGATATGAAACTATGATTCACATATAAAAAAAATCCAAATGGCCAATAAACATATGTTAAATGCTCAACTTCAGGGGCGCCTGGGTGGCTCAGTCGGTTAAGCGTCCGACTTCGGCTCAGGTCATGATCTCGCGGTTCGTGGGTTCGAGCCCCACGTCGGGCTCTGTGCTGATGGCTCGGAGCCCAGAGCCTGCTTTGGATTCTTTGTCTCCCTCTCTCTCTGCTCCTCCCCCACTCACGCTCTGTCTCTCTCTCTCTCTGTCTCTCAAAACTGAATAAACATTAAAAAAATAATGATAAATGCGCAACTTCATTAGTAATCAGGGAAAAGGCAATTAATGCAATGATTGGATTTCATTTCACACCCATCAGATTGTCAAACTTTACTAATTCTCATCAAGTGTTGTGGAAGACACACAGAAATGGGGACTCTGCATATGCCAGGTGTGGGGAATAAGTTTAGAAATTCCCTGGGCGTACACCAATGGATTAACAAGTCATAAAGAATTACAAAGCCATAGGATGCTCACACCCAAGTTTGGGTAAACAAGACAAGGCAACCAAGAATAAGGAGGTGCAAAGGCACCCCAGAATATAGAGGGGGTGCAGAGCCCCTAGAATAGAGAGGGAGGGGCAAAGGCCCCAAAATAGAGGAGTGCAAAGGCGCCCAATACATAGATATATGAAACAAACAAGATTAGATATTCAGGATGGATGCACCCCTAATTTAGTACTATAGCAGAAAGCTGCTTTTACGGGAAGAAAAGACCAAGTTAGGTAAACAGGTAAATTGGGCCATAGACCACTGCGCTGCAGGTGAAGCAGCCCAGAGTGGAGATGATTAACAAAAGAAAAGGTGCCTTCTTAACTCTGAGGTTATTTGTCCTACCTGTCTCATTCCCTAGGCTAGCTAAGATAAACAGAGGTGGTGCCTCATGTCCTCTGTAAACAACCTTCTGCCCAACTGCCCAGCATCAGGATTTTGCTTTGTATTAACCCAAACCCCTAACCCCAAATATCTTCAAGACCCCTTTCCCTCACATCTGCAAGTTAATGTTCACAGATTGTCTCTTTGTGCACATCCATCACCATGTTTGTAAGCCTTCTGATCCTAATAAAAACAAGGCAAGGACACTTATTCAGGGTCCTTGTCTTTTCCCATACATTAGCCATCTCTCGCTTTTCATCCTGTTTCCCATTCTCTTGCTAGACAAGAGAGAACTTTAGACCCAGAGTCTATGACAGCAGGAGTATGTAGATGGCAGTCACTCTGGAAAGCAATGTGGTGATACTTAATAAAGTTGGACATGTGCATTCCAAAACTCAGCAATTCCACTTTTAAGCATCTATCCTAGAGAAAATCTCACAACGGCACCCAAGGAGACATGGGAAAGGATGATCGTTTTAACACTGTTTATAATAGGCAAAAGAACTGGAACAACCTGGCTCTCATCAGAAGGAAAGTAAATGACCAACCTGCAATTTATTCATACAATGCAGTTCTATGCAGAAAGTGAAATAATGAACTAAGTGTGCATGTAATAACACTGGTTAATCTTAAAAATTAATGTTCACTTTGCTGCAATGGGACAGATTTAATATATCATTTATATAAAATTTTAAAACTCACACAAAATCACACACATACTTTATTAATGCATATATATGTAGTAAAATTACAAAAATGCACATGGTAATGAAATTTTAATTTCAGAGAAGTGGTGACTTCTGGAGAGAGGGATAAGGGATGAGGGTGCATAAATACATCTATAACATTTTATTCCTTTAAAAATGGGAGCTAGATGAAGCAAATATGACAAATGTTATGATCTATTTAATCTTAATGGTGGTGTATGGGTGTTTCTTAACTGTTTTTTATACTAAGCGTTTGAAATATATCACAATTCAAATAAATGTTTAAGAGAGATTCAGGAGATATTCTTACTAATTAAAGCACATAGAGTTGGCAAAGATGTGGGCAATCTCATCCACTACTGGCAAGGGATGTAATTAGTACAAACTCTCCTGAGGGAGACTGGGCAATGCTTCTAAAGAGTCATAAATATATGCATAGCCTTTGCCCCAGTAATTCCAATTGTAAAAGTCGGTCCTTATGAGATCATTGAACTTGTACACAAAGATGCATTTGTAAAATTGCCCATTGGGTTGTTAATTTGAATATTAAAAACTATAATCCAAATAAACAATAATAAGGAACTGGTTAACATATTATAATGTGGTTATATAATGGAATATTTTACAATTATTAAAAATCATATGCTAAAATAAACCATATGGTAACATAATATTTAAGGACAGGAAATTGTTCACAGTATACTATTAGTAAAGCAGATTACAAAAGCAGTATGTACAGACCATAATCCCCATTTAATATAATAAAATTGTATATAGGTGTGTGTGTGTGTGTGTATACACACACACACACACACACACACACAATTGTACATATGTATGAATGGGAGGGGGAGAGAAACCCTAAAAGAAATAGTTACCCAATATTAGTGATTAAATTTAGATGACAGGATTATAGGTAACTTAGATTTTTTTCTGTGTGCTTTTTCTTGTTTTATAAAATAAACACAAAATACTTTTGTAATGTCAAAATAACCACATTACTATATCTAAGATGGGTCTAAGCTTCATAAGAGTTGTTCACATCAGCCACTGTTAACATCTGATAATTTACTCTGCAAGAGCTGCCATTATTTTTGGTTGAGCAAGTGAAGAATACAGCTTCAAGGGAGAAATTCCTCAGCATTTGACTGCAAAGGCACAACTGCCTGAAGTATTAGAATCTTCCATCTATAAAATGGATTGAACAACACTTGTCTCAATAAACGATCTCACACGGGCACCATCACAGTAATTCATAGATGGATGCTGCTCTGAGCCTCTCAAAAGAAAGGGCTAGATTCCAGCCTCCTGAATATCTCCAGGGGAATGGTTGGTAAGGATCTATTACCCTGCTTAATGGTACAAACTCCAGAATCTCCAGGCTCAACCACGGAAGGAGGCTGAGCCCACCTCAAGTCAACCCCACTGAACTTCACCTTCCATGGGATTTATTTATGATGAGTGCAGTAAGGGGATAGAAAAGGCATTTATCAAGCACTTTACACATCTAAACCATTCAATTCTCACAACTCTAGGCAGCTGGTGTCATTAATCTTGACAGTGCAGATGGACTTAGGCTATATAGCTAGGAACTGGTCAAGCTGACATTGAAACACAGAGCTATCTGAATCCAAGATTCAGGCTTGTTTTATTAAGCTAAATTACTTCTCATCAATGGAAGCAATATCTCCTTAAATTTTGAGCCATGGAGATTTTTCTGCAAAAGAAATACTACTCTAAGTATAAATTAATTAAACAGATAAAGGCAGAGGACTACTCTGATTCAGCTGAGAGTGTGAAACACAAGCCCCTTTTCCCTGAGCAAGCAACAGTTTGAATAATGCTGGCCTGAGGTTGTTGTAAAGGTCTTTGGTTTGCCCTGGCAGGGTTCAAGGGGAAGCCTCTCTATTTCAACAAAGATGAAGGTCCATGGCAGGTTGCAATTTGTCATTTTGCTGAAGCACATATTGGAATTCCAAGCATAAAGGAGGCTGTGCAGAGGTGAGTCCATTACTAAGAGCAACCTGGCCTACCACCCAGCACCAATGTCAATGTTGCATTGCCTTATGATTGCCCTTGTCACAGACACACATGCTTATGACCTCCACTGCTCCCACTCATTTGAGCTATCATTCATCTCTCACCTGAACTACAGTGTAGTAATCCACTCTTGCCTCCTTTCAAATTATTCTACCAACTGCAACCAGAGTCATCTTCTTAAAAAGTAAGTCAGATCAATAATCCTCTGTTTAATACTCTCTAACCACCTCCTCTAATTCTCAGAATGACAGGCGGGGATACTCACCACCAAAGTAACGAGGACGGCGGCCCTAATTCTCAGAATGAAATGCAAATGCCTTACTATGTCCTACAAAACCCTACTTCAGCTAAACGCTGCCGGTCTTATCCCAGCTTCCCAAGAAGCAGAGCCTGAGGCAGGGGCTTAGATGCCTTTTATTAAGGCATGCAATCACACGAAAGCAGGAGTGAAGGGAAAGGGTAGTAAGGCCGGAAAAAGCTAGAGCCAATACAAGTATGTATTACCAAGCTGGCTGAACTAAAAACCCAAGTAACTGCATCTTGGGACAGTCCATAAGAGGAAACCAAAGAAATTTATCTGCTGATTCTCCTATTGGTCAAAAGTTCATCATTCAGGGAGTTAATTTCCTTCTCCAACTTGCCGTTGCCCAAGAGAGTTCTGAGTATCTCATGAGTCTGTGTCAACAGGGAAGTTCCAGGGTAAGAGGTAGGAGATGCAAAGCATGAAGTGAGGGGCTGTCAGGTTTTACATACATGGAATTGGTCAGTCACTGCAGTGGTGGCTGGGCTAGAGCAAAAGGCCAAAGGTCCCAGGGACAGGTAAAGTCAAGAGGCTCTGACGTGGCCCATGTATGACCCAATGACCTTGTTATTGACCATATCACCTACCTCCCTCTCCCTCACTCATTCCACTCATACTGACATTGATAAATGTCACAAGCTATATTCTGCCTTAGGGCATCTAAGTTAGTTGTTTCCTGTGCTGGAAATGTTCTTCCCTCCTCTTCTTATAATGGCTACTTCCCAGTGCTCTGATCTCAAGTTAACATGCTACCTTGTCAGTGGCCTTTCTGGACCATGCACCCAGATACCCTTTATGACATCACCCTTTATTAATCTTCCACTTTTTACTATCTGGTAATTTCTTGTTTATTTTTTGTTGATCTGTCTCAAAATAATGTAAACTACTTGAGAGCAAACACTGTCAATATCGTTCACTGCTGTATCTCCATAGTTGGATCAGTACATAGTTGTGGGTAGTTGATAATTATTTCTTGACTATTTATTGAATAAATGGATAGATGGATGGAAAAATGGATAGATGGATATAGATGGATAAATTAACAGATGTGTAAATAAATTATTTACAATGTATCTTGTCTTATGAAAAATAGCCATGAAGTATGATAAAAAGCCAGGGTGAAAGCTAAAAAGGCTACCATGACACAAGGCACCAAAAACACATGACCTTCAAAAGTAAAGTCACAAGTCCATTTGAAAATGTCTGTATACATGGGCTTGGAAAGCCCCAGCTAGGGCTGCTCAGTTCAGATGTCAAGAGCCCACTGCACATCAGATTATGCATGCTTCTTAGAAATTGCTTTTCATAGGCTAAATCCTGGTTCTCTCTCCACTGCCTCCTTTTCTCTTCCTAGTCATGGATGGGACAAGTCAGCCTATCATGATCCCTTAGGGTTCTTCCCCCAAACAGCCATCCCATCTCAGGTCTCCTATAGCTCTACCCTGAAAGAGGCTGTCCATGTCTTGTCAGGCTATTTGTGAAATGGCCAGAACAACAACAACAAATGTTACTACTGTTTCCTCCCCTGCTTTTGCCTTTTGGTAGGCATAGGTTGTGGGAACTTCATGGATGTGGGGGCAGGGGCAGAGAGACAAGGAGGGGACTTGTAGCACGAGGAGTTCCAGAAGTGCCAGCCCAGGATCACCTGTGTCTTCTGCCTCCATGCTCTGCCAGCAGGACACCCCCGGCCAGCTGGAGACCCCTAGCCAGCTACCATGGCAACGAGAGGACAAATTGAAGCAGAGAGAATTATGACACACAGCTTAAAAGAGCAGTTTAAAGAACAGAAACAGGCTTTCTGGTAAATGGCTAAAAAGGCAGGAAAAGGCAGCTAGAGGAGTGAGTGGAGGAGGGCATCTGGCCCACTGTGGGGAGCCAGCTCACAGACACAGATGGACCCACACCATGTCCAGAACCTACGTGGGGTGACATCCCTACCCACTCTCAACTTTGAGACTCCTTTTTTCATCCCTACCCCCATCTCCCTGCATGTCCCTTCCTCCAGCATTCCTGGTTTCCCACTGCAGGAACATAACAAGTCTTAGAACATCATCAGTTATTCATCTTTCTGTCATTCACAAACCATGTTGAGCTGAGGCATTTCTCCTATTCCTGGCCTCAGACATTTGTTCCACTTACTATATATGCTTGACTCCTGATAGGTGAGCAGGTAAATACTAAGGCTGAGTCAGCACCAGGCAGTGGGCTTGGAGGGAACTTGCCCTTTATGCATATTCCCAGGGCGTAGGAGGTAGTTATGCACCTAGTCATGTGAAGCCTGCTAAGCCTCCCCTGTAGAGGTTGCCTGTGTGGCCAGCACCAAGTGAGACCAGTCACAGAAATACCTGAGAGTGTCATCCATACTCTCTAGTACCCAATACTAGAGTCCTTCCCCTGGTAAGTAACAGTGTCCCTTGGCTGGCAGCTGCTCCCCCTCCCGGGCTGCCCAGTAGCTGGGTGAATCTTCAGAGCATCTCCCAAAAGCCCTTTGCCCACCAAATTCATCTTCGTTCCTTGCCTTTTAGTAGAGAAGTTAACTCAAGACCCCCTGACTCTCCCCTGCAATCTCTGAATTCTCAACCAGGCAGTCTTGAAGATTACAATTACAATTTTTTTTTCATTTTCAAACCTCTAGAGAAAGACAGGTGGAGGAGGAAGGGAGAAAAAATTTGTCTCCACCTCCAGCTGTCACATCCCACGGCCCCACAGCCAATGCTGCAGGTAAATATTAGCTCCCATTGGAGTTGAAGAATACCAGAGAAAGTGTGAGAGAGAGGGAGAGGGGAGAGGGTGAATATGAATTTCTGCTGCTTAGCACCTTTCTGGCAGCGTGGGAAGCTGGTTGAATAAGCAAACATGGGCTCTCAGCTCCAGGCACATAAATAAGCTCAAACAGATCCACTGCTTCTAGCACCCCATGAGGGAGGCTCAAAGAAGGACGGCCCCTTAGGCTCCTACCCTCTCTGTGTCCTATAGCCACTCAGTTCCTAGAAGCAAGGACTTCTTTACCTTGAGGAATAGGAGGCAGGGAAAGGTGTGAAGACAGCAAGCAAAGAAGGTAGAGGTTTGTGCCAAGGGAATACCACAGATCACACTTGGGCCCATGAAATAAGCACACTTCTCTCTCATCTTCAGGCTGCTCATCTATAGTGAAACATGCCTTCCAGTCCAGAAAGTATGGGTCCTTGCCAAGATCCAAGTTTATGGTCTCTAAGTTGGTGGTTTCCCTCATCTTGTCCCCCATGGTCTTTTCAGTCTCCTGCCCATGTGCCCAATCCATCCTGCCCTCATCTTGTCCCCCATGGGCTTTCCAGCCTCCTGCCCATGTGCCCAATCCACCCTGCCCTCATCTTGTCCCCCATGGGCTTTCCAGCCTCCTACCTGTGTGCCCAATCCATCCTGCACTCATCTTGTCCACCATGGGCTTTCCAGCCTCCTGCCCATGTGCCCAATCCATCCTGCCCCTCATCATGTCCCCCATGAGCTCCCCAGGCTCCTGCCCATGTACCCAGTCCCTCCTGCCCATCTGCCCAGTCCCTCCTACACTACTTTCCAGCCTTCATGTGAAGCTATACTCCTTTCAGTCTCCTTCTCCCCTAAGCTCACTTGGAGCTGCAGCAGCATTGCATTCTCCCTACAGAAGTTCTCGATCATGAATACGTCTTGGCTCCAAATGGACCTCATCTTTTTCCTCCAGTCTCAGTTTATCTCCCTTCCCATTACTGGGCTCAATAACCCTGAAACAAATACTTTTGCTCCTCTGAACAGGCTGCCTGTCTTCCCATTGTAGTAAATGGTGAACATTCCAGCCTCAGACCCCCTAGCTTAGGCCACCGGTTCCTCCCTTTCCACCTAGATACATGTCCTATTGAGGCTTCCTTCCTTCTCTCAGTCTCCCCTACAATGAACCCTGCACTGTGCCCTCCTCAGGAGCTGGGACTAACTCAGTGTGTGTGCCATCCTCAAGGGCATGGCCTATGGTGCACATCTCAGAACAAACCCAGAATGAGCAAGGTCAGTCTAACCCAATAATGAGTCTGCATTATGGTCTAGGATGGGTCCTGAAACTGAAAATGAGGTCAGAACTGAAAATGAGATACTTCTCACTGCATGTGAGTATTAAAGCAAGGTCAAATTTGGCATGTTAGAGAGCAGGCCAGAACTGGAATACAAGATGGACTGGGTCATTGACTCATTGACTGGGGTAAGTGGTTCAAGATACGGACTTTGGTTATTTCAAAGGAGTCCAAGATCTGTTTTTATTGTGATAACAGCAGAGCAAATTTTTTATGGCCATAGAAGGTGAATGGATAAAGCTTCCAAAACTTTCTCCCTACCACCCTAAATAAACCCTCCAGTCTTATTCCCAAAGCTCTTCTCACATTATTCCTCAACAGGGAGGCTCCTCATACCTCTCCACTGTATCAAATCCTTCCATCCTTCCAACTCCTTATCAATGTTTGTCTTTGCCCTGGGAGCTTTCCCTGAACACTCCACTACTCCACATTTGTTCCTCTCCTTGACTCCAGACATTTGTGCACATCAGTGGTTCCTTGCTTTTGGCTTTCAAGGATGAGCGAAATTTCAAAGGGAATAAATATAACGTGGCCAAGTTTTTATTTTCTAAGTATGGGCTTTCAAAAAAAGCCATCACTATTTATACCCCACCATTTTAAAAAAGAAAGGGCATTTTAGCACTAAAATGTTGGAAGGATATACTCTCAGAAAATCCTATAAAACAAATAAATTTAGACCTATGAGATAATCACTACTTGCCCTATTTTCCTCATTTCACAGCAAACTGATGAAAATGTTGTCATCAACAAGCACCAACCCATAAATTAGCATTTGGGAACCACAGATCTCGATGTCTCATTTGACACTTAATCATATAGTGCCTTGCATGTTTTGTTTCCTTTTACTTGCTCTCATATTGTTTACCCAACTTTTCAACTGCGCACATCTTCCCTACATGCTAGATAGTAAGACCCTTCAGGTCAAGGTCTGTCATATATTTCTTTGTATCCCTCATAGTATACACAGTACATGGAATAAATACCAAGTAAGTGAATTCCAGATTAGAGCAGGGAAATACTTAAGAAACCAAAGGTAAGGAGGGAGTTAAGCAATAAAAAAATAAAAATAAAAATAAAAATAGAAGATGGGAAAGATAGCACATTTCCACTACCATTTTATACTACATTTATGCTTTGAATCCTTGAATTATGCTGATGAAAACAGATTTGTATATAATAAATCTGACAAATTTGGCTGGTCCATCCCAAGGGATCATTAGTTCATTAGTTCATGATGCATGAACTACCTCCCAAACCCCTGAGCTGTCACCAATTTTAGGAGCAACTATGTAGAGGAGGAGTATTATATTGAGAGGCAAGACAGGGTTACATTCTTGCTTTGTCTTCAGGGTGTCATTTTATCTCTTCTAGCCTCAGCTGCGTCTCCTGTTAAATGCCCTTATTTTACACTTGTACTGGAAGTTCCTTTCCAACTCAGAATGCTGTGACTTTCTTTCACTCCCATTTTATCAGTATATGAACATGAATAACACACAGAGAAGGTTAACAGGCTTATCTAAGTTCCCCCAGAAACTCTGGAGAGGAGCCTGATCTCTAGACCCTCAATCCACTTGTAAGAGTAAAGGGTAACATCCGTGCTAGGTCACCTCAGCCTTGTGTGCCTTGTTTCCACTATGAAACTGCTGGATTCACAGTAAAAGTAATGAGGTACTATTTACTGAGGGCCTACCATATGCCAAGTACTTTACCTGCACTATTTTGCACCCTCTCAACAACCCAGCAAGGTAGGAATTAGTCCCCTTTTGCACCATAAGAAAACTGAGGCAAGAGAAGTTAAGCAACCAACAGAGTGGAAAAGGACAGCAGGGACTTGAACCCAGGTATCCAATTCCAGAGCCTGTGTTCTCCTAGCAGTGGATCTGCTGGGTGAGCTGCTCCAGAGGGTGGTGCTCCCACACTTCAGTCTGTCAGAGGCTAAGAAGTTAAGAACTATTAGTGTTCATGTGGATCTTCAAAAACATACGATTGAAATATCTTGACTTTGCCTTAGTGTAAAAATTCCACTTGAGTCCAGAACTCCCCACCATCAACCCCACCAGCATTTGAAATTGGTTTACCAGTGTCAACAATCCTTGGCAGGATCTTTCCCACTCTGTCTGCAGTGAAACTCTGCCATCAACCCCCACACTTCTGGAGTAGGATATAAAAGGGTCACCTGTCATCACCAATGTTCTAATTTGGAACCTAGAGATAGTCTGTTTACTTCCATGTTCAGGCTACCCTCAGCACTTACCCCATCTACTCCTCCCTCCCTGCCTCCTCTTTGTATTAGTTAAGTGCATGCTGGGATTATAAACTCCTTTGAGGGCAGAAACCATTTCTTAAAATCTTTGCATCCTCTATGGAGACTAAAACTTGCACTTACACTACACTTACTGAGAGCCTTAGTTTTGCACTTACACTATAGTTGCTCAATAAGTATCTGAGAAAAGGAGAAAGGCTTAGGCCTGTATTTTACAAATTGTGAGTTACAAAGTTGCCATTAAATTCTAGGCAGTTCTCAGAAATGGAAACCGGAGAAATATGAACTCTTAATTTTGCTGTATAATTAGGAAATAAAATTATTTCCTTTCCCTCTGGGTCCTTCCTCTTTACCCTCTAACTCATAACTACTGGTGCATCAAGGCAAACTTCAGCCTTTTAAAGAACTTTAAAAGGGATTGTTTAATGGAAAAGGGATTGTTTTAATGAAGGTACAATTTCTGAGAACAAAGAAATTGGTACATTGAAATGTTTGAGATGCAATGGTTTCAGGAAAACACTGCCACGAAAGGTCCAAATACAAGTCCATCAGGATTTAAAGATACTAAAAGTGGACTGCTGGTGGTCACAAGTTCAGCATCAATGCACGTCCAGGAAAGACTCCAAGTGGTAAAATTTTATATTCATTCTTAGAGTGTCCGGGGTGCCAGGAATCCACAGGAGGGGTGGAGGGACAGAAACAAGGCAGCCATCCTGCTGAGAAGAACCAGCACCAGGGAACATGGTCCAGATGGAAGAGGCTGGAGCTGGAGTCAAAGGGTTAGGGTAAGAACAACAGGCATGGCTTGCTAAGTCTTGTAGATGATAAAGGAACCAACAACAACTTTAGAGGATGGTTTAGTCAGGTCTAACTAGAAAAGTCTTGAATACAGGAGAGGTTTCCCACACTGCGAAATGCTTTCCTGAGAGAAAACTTCCCAAGAAGGTTGATACAGAAAACTGACAAATACCTGACAGCCCTGGCTGAGGTAGGCTAGGAGTTGAGCGCTGCTTTCTAGATGCTTCCCAACACCCGCAACCTAACACAGTCCCTTAAGTGTTTCAAGGAATATGGTGTGCAAACCACTGGAGAAGCATGAAAGTACCAACTTTTGGACCCAGTGACTAAGATTTAAAAGCCGGCTCCATTACCTATGAATTACCTTCAAACTTCTGTACATCTTAGCTCCTTCTCTGCAATATCCTCTACAACTTACCTGCTGAAATGATAAAATGAGGTAATATACATCAAAGGGTTTGGTAAACTCCAAAGTGCCAAAGCATTTCTTTTTATTCAGAACCCTTCCCACTTATTCAAGAATCTAGGCTTTGGCAGGGAACTCAGAAGTCATTTAGTCCCAAGGAACAACCTTTATTGAAGATTCTAACAAAGGAAAATTGATAGATTAACCATCAGGTTGAGGAAGATCCTTACCACCGACGGCTCTGGACCACATTGTGGGACAGAACTACTTACTGTGGGACAGTGTTACTCACCTGCTACTCAATCGTCACATGTGGTGAGCTGGTTCCTTTCCAAGGGGCAGTATTTATGTCACCTACCACAACTTATCTCACCTTCCCCAACTGGAGCAGCAGGTCCTTGAGGACAGCAACCTTGTCGACCTTCTTTGGCATTCTTCTTAGTCCTGAGGGTTCCCTAGTTGCTTTGTTCCCCTGCCTAAAATACTTTATTGGCTCCTCACTTCCTGTAGGGTCAAGTCCAAATTCATTAGCCCTAGACCCTCTCTTCTTACTCTATACACTCTTTCTGAAGACTCTTGGCCACTTCAAGGCTTCAACCTTCAGGCTGGTGGCTTGAAATAGAGTATTTGTAGCCATGACCTCTCTTTCTCCTCAGCTCTTGACTTTGTAAAACCAACTGCCTGCAGGACACTTAGCTGTCTCCAAGGGGAGATGTTAAAATTATTGAACTGGGATGGCAAGGGCACTAACCAGTCAGAATACGTGTCCTACTATGCCGCACATTATCCTCATTATACATTTAGTTTCCAGATCTTGGGAAGATCTTAGTGACTGGGTAAGTTAGGGCAGACAAGACAGTGACAGGGGAACATGGATGAGGAGCTTCTCAGGGTACCAGTTCTTTATCAACAGTACAGAAGTATTTTGTTATTTCAATAACCAACCAGCCACATCAATCAGGACCAACTCAAACTCCATCCTGGCTATCCCACAGCTCCTCACACTCAACATGTCCCTACTACGTTCATCTTTTCCACCCCAGCCTCCCACACCTGCTCTGCCTTTTATGTCCCTGGAGCAATTAATGGCTCTACTATATTTAGTTGCCTAAGGCAGAAATTTGGGTATTCTTGTGGCCACCTCCTCTCCATGAACCCCATTGAATCAATCAGCAAGTCCTGTTCTTTGCTATTCCTGAATAGTTCTCAAATACAAACACTTTCTCCAGCCCAATCCTTAAGTCTGACCACTGCTTTTTTCACTTAAGACTATTTCAGTGAGTCTCCCTGACTGGTGCTGCCTCCTCCAAGCCACTCGCCACATCCCAGTTAAAATAATCTTCTTTAAGGATGATTTGTTCATGTAACTACTCTTTTATCATTATCCCATTTCTCTGAGGTTAAAGTGCAAGTTTCTTCCCATGGCCCATGTGTCATTACCTGGTGTTTCAGTTCCTGCTAATCTAATCTCTCTCTACCTCCCATCCATTGTCCTACTGTGTGCTAGGTCCCACCTCTAATCTCTGCTTCTAATTCCTTCACTTCCCTACCTCTCTCTGGCCTCTGGGCTTTTACTCATGACTTTATTCTGCTTAGAGCTCTTCACGTCTTCTTGACCCCTCTAAACACACACACACACACACACACACACATACACACACACACACACACACACACACACACAAACACACACATTCCTCCCTTACCTGGATGTCTCAAATTTGTCTTCAGGTCTAGTTTGTATGCCAGTTCCTTACGAAAAGGCTTTCCTGCCCATCCACTGCCAAGACTGGGCTGGGTACCTGCCTATGTGGCCCCATAATACCCTATACTTCCCTACCTCCCATAACATTTATAACACTCTATTGTATTTGCCTTTTTAATTAAGGGAGAGGTTTGTCATTGAATATCCAAAGTAGAGGTTTAATCAGTATTTGCTGAAATGAAACAAAGGAGCCCACAGCCCAGCACCTTCATACTCAGGTGATTTGTGGGTAGGAACTGGTCATCAATAGAAAGAGGTCCCCAGTGTCTGCTCACCCAGGCTCTTGCCCTCCTGGATGCAAACAGAAGACGCTAACATCAGTTCATGCAACACTGCTGACTCTCAGCACAGAAGCTAAGAGTGAGAAGAGATTCAGATAGACATTATAAATTCCTCAGCAGCCAGGGCCCAAAAGCAAGTTAGCAACTTGTAATCCTGATCTGTCAGTTGCTTTAATCAACATGCAAAGACAGAATCATGGTGCCGTGCCAGCCTGTCAGAGCAGTACCAAAATTGGAAGAGAAAAACAAGAATACTGAGGCAGGACATAAGCTGATCACATTATTTAAACTATGTACATGAGTGTACACATGTATGTACTGAAGACTGAAATAGCTGCAGCCCCCCCTGAGTCATTACTCTGGTGATTATCTCAGGGATGGGGCTGCACATCTCTGAGGATCTTTCTAATTGATGCCGAAGCCAAATAACTCTGACTTGAACTGTGAGCCTCCAAAATACCACAGTATCAACAGTCTACCCATATCCAAACCAAGTGTATCTGTAGGACATCAATGATCACATCACTGGGGTGTTTTACAGACCTGGAGGTGTCCAGATGTGACCCTGCAACAGCTGTCCCAAATCTGTCACCTCCTTCTGCCGTACTGTCTCCTTTGTTCCTGCAATTCCTGGAAGGTTTTTCCCTGCAGAGCTCCTGCATTTCTGACACGTGTGGCAAGATGACCATGGGTGTATGGGTTGCAGTCAACTGAGAAAGCAGGTGCCACTTGCCCAAGACCAGCCTCCTGCAGAGTCCCAGGCAAGCTGAGATGAGCAGAACAGAGGAGGAGCTTCAAGCAGCTTTCCAACACCTAAGTTTGGGCACTACAGGGACAAGATACCTGGTTCCACTTTAAGCACTCAAGTGACTTTGAGCTTGGCCCAGCCAAAGGCTCCGGGACAGTTTCCTCACTTCCTACATTGTCCTTCCCCAGACCTGAGTAACATAAAATTAGTCCTGCTCTTATGAGAGACTGAAGTAGGGGGAAATTAGAGATCTACACTCCACCTGAAGCCCAGGCCTCAAACATACTAACTCCAATCTAGAGAAAACATGTATGTTTAAATAAGACATTAATTCTGAGGCTCTTGGTTGAAATCCCAAGAGAGAACAATACGATGTGTTAGAAAGAGCAGGATTCAGATGTTGGAGTGTTACCCTCCTGGGCTCAAATCCTGACTCTGTCATTACTACCTTTTGGATCTTAGGCACGTAACTTAATTTCTACAAATCTTAGTTAACTCATCAACAGAGTGAGGACAGTACTTACCTAATGCACATAATGCATGTGCAGGTCTAGCATGATGCTTGGCATACAGCAGGTGCTCAATAAGCATCAATTTCCCTCCTCCTTATTGTAAACTTCTAGAATTTAAATTAAATGTAATGTAGGCTTTGCAAAGAAACTATATGTGGCAGGCAGAATAATACCCCTCCCAGAGATGTCCACATCCTTATCTCCAGGACCTATAAATTAAGAGAATTAAGATTGGAGGTGGAATTAAAGTGGCTACTCAGCTGACCTTAAAGTGGAGAGATTATCCTGGGTTATCAAGGTCTCATCTACCTATTTACACAATCTCTAATCCAATCGTATGAGCTCTTAAAAGTAGATGAGGAAGTCAAAAAATTGGGCCAAAGATGTAGCATGAGAAAAGTCCACCTGCTCTTGTTGGCTTTGAGGAAGGAGGAAGAGGGTCACAAGCCAGAGAATAAAGCAGCCTCCAGAAGGAGACGCCCTCTGGTTATATGCCAGCAAGAGAATGGAGACTGTAATCCTATAGCTCCAAAGAAATGAATTCTGCCAACAACCAGAAAGACCAGGAAACAAATTCTCCCCCAGAGCCTCTAGAAGGGAACATTCTGCTGACACCTTTAGTTTAATCCAGTGATACCCATACCAGACTTCTGCTGCATAGAACTGGAAGGTAATAAATCTGTGGGTTTTTTAAGGTGTTAACCTCACAGGAATTTGTTACAGCAGCAATAGAAAAATTAATACACTACACTATGTATATAGTGATTTAACTTTTTAATAGAGTTCTATTTTGATAAAAAAAAATACCCAAATAGAAAAATGATCAGGTTTGTTTTATTTTTCACTCAGTTAACCCCTCCTAGAGAAGCCAGGATATTCTGGATATTTGAACCCTGAGGCTCTAATACAGGCCACTCCCTCTTGATGTCCACTAGCGAAATGTAGCACAACGCCTAGAAAGAATTTGACAGCCTTGGGACAATAGCCTTACCAAGTCACCCTATAATCCAAGATAACATCGCAAGCTCAAAATGCAATGGACCAGATTCTTCTGGGATTAAGAAAGGCTCCAACAGGTACAGTTCCAAAGAACAACACTTTAGGAATGGTGTGGTTTGGAGAGAGGAAACAAACTAGATGCCATTTGTACCAAACATGGGTATCTGGAAATAAGAATGATCCAGGAGGTGCCACAGCCCTATGAGTTACCAGTAGAGCTTCCCTGGTAACACGTATGGCACATTTCATGATATGTCCCATCATGTTAGAAGGTGTTCTACAACTGGATGACAGAATGCAAGAGTCTTCGAGGGACATGCTGCAAAAGAATAATGGGGGTGAGCAGAGACAGCATTGGGACCAAGACAAATTCTTAGTTTTCAGTCCTGAGTACTTCTAGATTTAGAGAGCCTGAGCCAAGAAGCTCTAAAAATTAATTCAGCATGGCATTTTATCATCTTATTAAATGCCTCTGAATCTCTATATAGTGCATTAGCCACCCGAACACCAAGAACAAGAAGAAGCTGATGGCAGTAACTCTAAGCGGCGTGCGCTGATGGGAGCCCACAGCCCCCATAATAAAACAGCGGTCTGCTGTATTAATTAGATCATTTATAATAGCTTTATCCATTAGGCCCACTGTATTCTGACGTGCTCAGAATGCAATACTTGGCATCAAGCAATCCTGAGCCATTCGGCTAAGATTCACTGCATTCCCTATCACAGGCAGAAGCAGAATGTAGGCTGTGCTACAAGTCCAGTGACACCTATGTGGTAACCTCGCAGATGGGGGAAGACCCCAGAATGGTCCTTGTCACACGTTTCTCCCAGTCCTGGAAGTCCCCCCAAAGAATGCCACAGTTCAGCAAGGTAATTAAGACTGACCCATTCCCCAAACTCTGAGGTCAGAACTGCTGGTGAGCATAAAAGGAGTCATTCTAGAAACAGGACACTATTTTACCTTGAGAACAGACTGCCAGGTAGGCTCCAAGATGACTCAGTGACAGTCATTTGCAGAAAAAAAAATGTGAATGCATCCTTATATTCTTCTTCCCCCATGTATGTTTCCCCCATGTATATTGGGGGTGCTCAAGATGGTGGGCTGTGAGAGCAATCACCTCACAAAATTAGGGTTGCTGAGGATTCTCTTGGAGCCAATGGGAATTCAGGAACCATATGCAAAGATACAAAGATGCTTTCCCTACTCTGATATCTCCCTTTTTGAAACCTGAATGATTCTTGCTGCATGAGCTACTAATTTAGCAAGTACAGTAAGGCTGAGACAAAATTTACAAATGCTATGATTTTTTAACTCTCTGATTCTGAATGTTTTTCAATTGCCACCTGTGTGTCAGGCTTATCCCTTTGACTCCAGGAGGGCCAGGACCCTGTGTGGTGCATCATGCATTGTACCACCTATCTCTACCACATCCTGATCACAGGGCAGGTATGCAACAAAGACACATGGGTGGACTGAGAAAAGCTCCCCCACCAGACAGCCACGCAAAGAACTTCCTTTAGTCAGAGAATTGCCACCACTCTTCATCCTCACTGCCATCCTTCATCCTGATCACCCATCCTTCATCCTCTCTATCCCTCAAATCTAGAGGCAGGAACAGGCGAAACAGCTTCAAGGCTTTAAGTCTTCTGAAGTATTCATATTCTTCTCACATTTGTGATTAACTCATGCTAAAGACAGAAGAGGCACTCAGAAATAGTGTTGAATTGAAAATACGGGGATGGGGGTATATCTTGAGTTGGAGATGATGTGTTATATTTTTATCTTTTTTTTTCTAGTTTATAAAAGAAGTAAACATACAATTCCTTAAATACTAAGTCCCCCAGTGCATGTAAAAAAAGAATCAGCCAGTGCTTGGGAACAAAAAGATGAATAAGCCATCTTTCCTGACCTCAAGGAATTCAGTCAGGAAGGGAATGAGCCAGGAAAACAACTGTAGGAGAATTGATCAAGAGAGCAGTCTAAGTGCATGTCTCCCTTTCTTTCCCTTCAGTTGCTTTGTTTTGTTTAAGAATTAGTCTATAACTAGAAATAGAAAACAAAAATGCCATCATCAAGAAATTTCTAAAAAATCAAAAGCCAATGAGTACAAATTGACAGAGAAGACTGAGGAACCATGCCCAGAAAAAAATGGTAACCCCAGAGGTTACCAGAGGGAGCAGCTCCAGGGGACTCCAAGCAGAGTCCTCAGTCTAAGGAGCACTCACAGTGGGGAACTGCAGAACTGCATTCTGGTCTCCTGAGCCAGCCATTCCCATCTCCCCCACTGGTGCTGAGCTCCCCAGCAGATGATCCAAGGCTAAAGCAGGGAGTGCATCTGCTAGGGCCAGACAGGTGGAGCAGTGTCCCAAGTTGATAGCAAGGAAGCCCTATGTTCTGAAAATATATTATCTTCCCTAAACTATTTTCCTCTCACTCCATCTCAAATCTGTTTCTCTTCTGGAATTCTCCAGTTCATCCTACTCTTTGCTGTAGTAAAAATTCTTCCCTTTCTCTGTCTCTCCAGATAATCTCCAAGTCCTATAATTCTACCTTTCAGTGTCTCACGGCGGTCTCCTCCTCTCCGTCCCCACTGGCCTCCCTGTAGCTTAATTCTCATCTTTGAACTGTCTCTCCTTCTTCATGCTCCCCCACATGAAACAGCACAGAGAAAAATCCTATATTTTTCAACGTTTATTTATTTTTGGGACAGAGAGAGACAGAGCATGAACGGGGGAGGGGCAGAGAGAGAGGGACACACAGAATCGGAAACAGGCTCCAGGCTCTGAGCCATCAGCCCAGAGCCAGACGCGGGGCTCGAACTCCCGGACCGGGAGATCGTGACCTGGCTGAAGTCGGACGCTTAACCGACTGCGCCACCCAGGCGCCCCAAAAATCCTATATTTTTAACAGCATAGTCCTCCCTACCCCTGGAAGACACCAGCTCTTTTGGGTGAATACTTTGTTAAGCCACTTGGGGACATGCTGAAGTAACTGCAGATGCTCGCTGGATTGCTATCAAAGGAAGTCAGCTCAACTAACTGCAGAGATTCTGCTTGGCCGCCTTGTGCATGTTGGCCTGGGTGGGTGGTGAATTGCTTAGAACAATGGAGGGAGTACCGAGGAGTCAAAGGAAAAGAGGGAGAGAAAATAGATGAAGCAACCCTAAAAGTGGAGCTGAGAGAAAAGCATTAGGGAGAATAGAGGTGTTAAAAATGAATTCAAGGAATTCAAGAAAGTTTTTCTAGATGATATACAGTGCAAAATGTCTTCCTCATCTGGCCAAGAAAATATTCAGTAAAAGCTCTATTTTTCATCTGTGTGCTTTGAAGTTAGATTTATCTTGCAGATTCATCAAAGTTCTAAGTCCTGCTTTGAACTATTTTGGAGCAGCAGGATGAGAGCTGTCCTATCTACATCATATGCACAGTCAGCGTTATGCTGCAGTGGGAAGAAGATGAATTCTGGAGCTTAACAGGCTTAGGATCAAATCCTGTCTTCACCACTTACCACTGGGATGAGCTCTGTCTGCTCACACAGGCTCAGTTTTCTTATCTGTAAAAGAGGAGTAAGAATCCCTGCCTTACACAATTGCTATGGGACACCCCATCTCAGAACCTGTTGTCCTCAAGAGTGTAGTGAGGTGATAAGACTGGTGGTCTGGCCTGCAAAGGCTACCTGCCTCTTTTTAAACCTGCAACAAACACCCCCTCGTACTTTTTCTCAGCAATTGACTTTGTTTTAAAGTGCCAAGACTGAAAAATGTGTTTAAGGCATTTTCTTAGTCAATTTCAATATCTCAGAGACAAAATAAGCACATTTTCTGATCTCTCTTCTGTCAGGGAGGGAAATCCAGGGAAGAGACAGCCATGAAGTGTAAGGTCAAGACTGGGGCAATGAGGAAGAGGTGAAAGACCTGTGCTTTGAAAACTCTGATGAAAGAAATTGAAGATGACATAAAGAAATGGAAAGACATTTCATGTTCATAGATTGAAAAAAAATCATTAAAAATTCTATCCTACCCAAATCAATCTACATATTTAATGCAACCCCTATCAAAATACCAACAGAATTTTTCACAAAGCTAGAAGAAACAATACTAAAATTTATGTGGAAGCACAAAATATACCAAATAGCCAAAGACCTTGAAAAAGGAAAACAAAGCTGAGGCATCAAAATTCCAGACTTCAAGTTATATTACAAAGCTGCAGTAATCAAAACAGTATGGTACTGGCACAAACAGTATGGTACTGGTTCTGTTCAAACGAACAGAATAGAAAACCCAAAAATGAACCCACAGTTATATGGTCAATCTTTGACAAAGCAGGAAAGAATATCCAATGGAAAAATAAAGTCTCTTCAACAAATGGTGTTTGGAAAACTGGGCAGCAACATGCAGAAGAATGAAACTGAGCCATTTTCTTACACCATACACAAAATAAACTCAAAATGGACTAAAGACCTAAATATGAGACCTGAAACCATAGAAATTCTAGAAGAGAACACAGGCAGATAGGCAATAATAACCTCTTTGACATTGGCCATACCAACTTTTTTCTAGATAGGTCTCCTGAAGCAAAGGAAACAAAATCAAAAATAAACTATTGGGACTACTTCAAAATAAAAAGCTTCTGCACAGCAAAGAAAAAACAATCAACAAAACTAAAAGGCAATCTGTGGAATGGGAGAAGATACTTGCAAATGACATATCTGATAAAGGGTTAATACCTAAAATATATAAAGAACTTATAAAACTCAACACCTGAAAAACAAATAATCCAATTTACAAAATGGGCAGAAGACATGAATAGACATTTTTCCAAAGAAGACACCCAGATGGCCAACAGACACATGAAAAGATGCTCAATATCACTTATTACCAGGGAAATGCAAATCAAAACTACGGTGAGCTATCACCTCACACTTAATGGCTAAAATCAACAACACAAGAAACAATAGGTGTTGGCGAGGATGTGGAGAAAAGGGAACCCTCTTGCACTGCTGGTGGGAATGCAAACCGGTGCAGCCACTCTGGAGAACAGTATGGAGGTTCCTCAAGAAGCTAAAAGTAGAACTACCCTATGATCCAGCAATCATACTACTAAGTATTTACCCAGTGAATACAAAAATACTAATTCAAAGGGATACATGCACCCCAATGTTTATAGCGGCATTATCAACAATAGCCAAATTATGGAAACAGCACAAGTTTGCATCGATTGCTGAGTGGATAAATAAGACATGGCATAGATAGATAGATACATATATATATAATGGAGATACACGCACACACACAATGGAATATTACTCAGCCTTAAAAGAATAAAGCCATGCCATTTGCAATGACGTGGATGGAGCTAGAGAGTATTATATGAAGCAAAATAAGTCAGTCAGAGAAAGACAAATACCATATGATTTCATTCATATTTCATTCAAGAAACAAAACAAATGAGCAAAGGGGGGGGGGGGGTAGGAGAGAGAGGCAAACCAAGAAACAGACTTTTAACTATGTAGAACAAACTGATGGTTACCAGAAGGGAGGTGGGAAGGGGGATGGGTTAAATATGTGATGGGGATTAAGCAGTGCATTTGTTGTGATGAGCATTAGGTGATGTATGGAAGTGCTGAATCACTACAATGTACACCTGAAACTAATATTACACAGTATGTTAACTAAGTGGATTTTAAATAAAAAACTTAAAAAGATTGGAACAATGGGAATGCACAGTGCACATCTACTCATGGCAGACTGAGGACTGCACCTGGAACCCTGGTTGAGAACCCTGAGGTGTACAATCCTGTCCAGTACCTTACCTTCATCTAGTATTTAATATTCTCCAAAGTGATTTTGCATACTTTATATATGGATTCTGTGAGGCAGAAGGCAGAGGAAGCAGAGGCATTTTGTAGAGGAAGAGACTGAGTCCAAAAAGTGAAGTGACTCATGCAAACGTCCATAGTTTGCAAAGCCAGGCAGGACTAGAACCCACCTATCATGTTTCCTGTCATGTTAGCTGCCCTTTGCTCTTGGCCAGCTCATCTGTGTTGGTGCTTTTCTTTTCCTTGGCTTTTGAGCATTCTGTTCTGCCCCCTCTATGCCGAGGGAGAGGACAAAAGTCACAATGAGCCAGAGAAGTTAGGGTGAGCAAGGCAGTCGTAGGGGTAGGGCAGGTCTGCAGAAACAGATCCTCCACTGAGGGAGTGGCCCAAGAATGGGGTAGCTGGGTATAGCAGACTGAGATGCCTTCTCTCAAAAGGGAGAAACATCCCTCGTTGAGCCCATTGGCCCACCACATTCACCACCTTCTGGGGAGTGGTAGAAAGAAAGAGCACAGCAGGGTATGGAAAAATTGAAAATGAAGGGAGTTTGAATTTATCTGAAGACTAAGAAACAAGACATCATCATATCCTCACACTCCTTCTGGGATATTATAGAACCAGGACATTCTGAAGCTATATGAGGCCTTTGATGCCTCCTGCCATCTGGGTGCTAGGCAGTTGGCCTGCTTCCAACAGAGGAAGTGGAGAGACAGGCCACTGAGAAGTTCTTTTAGAGCAGCTGGAAAGAAAAGGCCCAGGAACAAAATGAGGAGCAAAGATGAAGTCCTGTGCCCTTCACACCTGTGCTCTTCTTCCCAAAACCCAGAACACTGTGCCCCAGGGAAATGGGAAGAACAACTGCTCTTCTTACAGCCAATTAATGCACATGCCATAGTCCAAGGTCCGTGAGGGCTCTAAAATGCTGTGACTCCATTCATGGCACTACCTGCAGATGAGGAGACATTGCAACTTCCGTTTCTGAGCTATTGGATGAAATTAATTAAGGCTTCCCTAACACTCCCTGCCTTAACTTCCTTCTTCCTCTCGCAGACCGCTTCATGTTCCCAAAGCAGAGGCTCCCCTACTGCTAGCCTCTTTGCCCCCCTTCCTGTGCAGAACCAGGCTGAGAACACATAGCCCAAACATACTTTTGGCTGCCCTCAAATCCCACTTCCCATGCAAACCCAGCAAGGCAAGAGGAGAAAAGCAGGGGCAGCATTTAATACAGTCCTTTGAGACCCAGTCATCAGTGAGCTCCTCCCCATCTGGTAGGATGCCTCTTAAGTTCTGAGCACCAAAACACACAGTGATCCATGTGTCTGCATTAACCAGATGCCACAACAGAGCAAACCTAGCATTTCTAATTTGGGTAGGAAAGGAAAAGAATGACCAACACCATGGTTGTGTTCTTAAACCAAGCCACCCAACAGCATTTTCTTGGTTTCAACAAACAAATGTTAAAATCATTGAATCATTGGGGCACTTGGGTGGCTCAGTCAGTTAAGCATCTGACTCTTGTTTTCGGCTCAGATCAGATCTCACAATTTCGTGGGTTCAAGCCCCACAACAGACAGTGCAGAGGCTGCTTGGGATTCTCTCTGTGTCTCCCTCTCTCTCTGCCCCTCCCCTGCTCATGCTGTCTCTCTCTCAAAAATAAGTAAATAAACTTAAAAAAAATAAAAGCATTGAACAATTAAATTAGCCAATTAAAAATAATAATGGCAAAATGAGGCCCTGCCACCCACTGTA
Organism: Prionailurus bengalensis; assembly: GCF_016509475.1. Lineage (NCBI taxonomy): Eukaryota > Metazoa > Chordata > Mammalia > Carnivora > Felidae > Prionailurus > Prionailurus bengalensis. The sequence goes on from NC_057360.1 coordinate 26,501,626, forward strand.
GAACATAGATTTAATATATTTCCTGGGGCCAGGAAGACTGCTTTTCCAGACTCTGGGAACAGCAGGGCATCTTCTGTTGAGAGTTTGGAGTCACTGCAGTTATCCAACAAGTTATGTCAACTTTTTCAGTAACCAACACCACCCACTTTTGCCTCTGCCTACCCTGCAGGTGTGAACACAGACCAATCACTCCCCCAAGTTTGGGGGAGTTTCAGATTCCTATTGTTCTTTGCCTGGTTGACAGTTTCTTTGACACACATACAACTTCAAGTCCACCTCCCTTGGTCCACCCCTGCCCAGAAGCTTTGTGCTATGCAGTCTATATGTGTATTTTAAAAATTGAAGTGAATTACAATTAATTTCCTTTGAAGAATTTTAAGACACCCCTGGGGAATCAATAAGCAGGGCTGGGAATCAGTGATGCAAGGTCTCACTCCTAGGGATGGGAAACTTTTCAGTCTTGGCTCCTCCATATCCTTCTATGGAAGCACACGACAATTGACTCTTTCCCCCGCACACTCACACAACCCCAAAAAAGTAGGATGTCCAATGCTGGAGACCATTTTCCAAAGAAAATATCTACCTGATCACAGGTACTGCTTGAGATTGTGGTCGCCAATCCATGCTGAGATAATTGACATGCAAGTACTTTTGAAAGGTATAAAGCATTCTATAAATGTAAGGCCTTATTATTTCCTATTATTCCTACCATTGCATAAAAGATTGTACTCGATGTACCACTCTGTATACTGCTCACTCTAGAGCATTCTGGTCATCTCACTGAAACTGCTCCCTAGGTTTCTGTTCCCTTGCACTTAGTAGGCATTCACATATATTTGCGATATTGAATGAACTTGAGCAGAATTCCACAAAGGTATTTCTTAAATGGAAAAGATGCTGTCTCCTTGTGGGGATGGATCTATCTATCATTCAGTAAAGCCTATTTTTATGCTTTTCACCTGTGACCAGATGACATGTTATGCTCTGGGTAGACAGTGCCATACTATCTCTTGGTGTGAGACCTGCCTTTTCGGGTGGAAGGTAGGGAGATTACTTTGATAAGCCTCTTTCAAGGCAAGCATATATACTAGGAAAGTTGCCAATGAGGTGATGCAACTAAAACTGGCAAGAAGTGCTGACAGACTATTCCCTGCCAATCAGTACCCGGTGCTGGGGACACCGAAGTGAATGGGTGCAGTTCTCTGTCTGTAAGTGCTCATTTCCTAGACAATATGGTGACTACACAGAGTGGTTTCACACCTTCTGCAACTTGGAGCATGTTGGGGGCAGAAAAGAGACAAAGCCCACCCCAAACTTCCAGTACCTAAGGCATGTCTTACTCACACTAGTCCTGGACCAGGGTTTTAAAGATGACTCTGTGAAGAAAAGATACCACATTTGCAAAATATAAATCTAGCTTTCTGAAATTTACGGGGGAAATATTTCAAATCTGAACTTTCTGTGAGTGATTTTAGACATGTTGTTATTCCCTGTTCCTAAAATGACTCACAGGGCAACAGGGCTTTTCCCTCTTCATCCCTAAAAAACACTTTTAAGCCCCTCCCCCAGCATGGGCACCCTCTCTGATATATTTAACACATAATCTTAAGTATCCATTTGTCTTTATAAAACATAAGATGCTGGGATGTTTTTCAGTTATGTAAGTCACATTATGTTACCAATTTCATTCAGTTTCTATTTTTGTTCACTCAACAATGTTTTTAAAACCTATCCCTCTTGCTGCATGTAGGATCTTGGTTCTCTACTGCATGTCCCACAGCTGTTCCCACCACACTTTACTTACCTATTCCCTTTGTTGTTGGTTGTTCTTTTTTTCTTTTTTCTTTTTTTTTTTTTAAGTAGGCTCCACGCCCAACATGGCGTCCAACACGGGGCTTGAACTCACAACCCTGACATCAAGACCCTGAGATCAAGACCTGAGCTGAAATCAAGAGTCAGATTCTTAACTGACTGAGACACCTGGGTGCCCTTTGTAATGGGCACTTAGGTTGCCATTAACTCCCTGCTATTTTTACAAGCAATACAATAATGAAATCTCTGTACATGGCCCATACAAAGAATTTCTCTGGGATACGTATACCTGAGTGGGGTTTCTAGATTGTAGGTCATACACATGTTTCATTTCACCAGATTCCACCAAATTACTTTCCAGAATCATTGTACCAATTGTGTCTTCACCAGCAATACATGAAAGTTCCCATCTCCCCACATCAGTGCCAATAAGAGAATTATCCACATTTCTGAATTCTGCCAGTCTGACGAGTATGAAGACATTTCTCATGATTGCTTATATTTGCAGTTCCCTGGGGATTTCTACCTTAAAATACCATCTGACTGACAGTCTTTGATTTACACTCACCCATTCCCCACCAAAATGCATATGATGATAAAGAAAAAAAAACCCACAAAAACAAATAGCATTTAAAAAACAACAACAACTGAGAATGGAATTGGAACAGAACAAACCTACCAGCCTGAAAGAATTTCCATAAATGTTCCATCCATCACCCACAATTCCTATTCCACATCACAGGAACCCAGAGGCTGCACTACCCAGAAAAGCAAGAGGCCAACCTTTTCTTGCATGAGTATAACTTTCAAGTAGACCGAATACCATTGCCCACTCCAGCCTTCAGTGCCTCTGCTTCTAGAGCCATTATGAGTCCAAAACTCCTAAGAAGGGAGAGAAAGTAGGAGGGGTGGGTGGGTAGAACTGGCTGTACACCCTGCGTTCTGAGACATCCACTACAAAATGAGGAGAGTCACATGGGAGAAAGGACACGTCCTGGTAAGAGCACCCCTGGAGAACAGAGCTATTACTCCCACCACACGCCTTCCTTAACTCTTTGACACAAGCTGGGATTGGAGCCACACTATAGATGGTGGTGTCATTTGTGGAACAGGGAAGACACAGTGGAGGAACAGATTGGAAGATGGGATAAGCTGAAAGTTCTGGTTTGGACACATTAAGGTGAAGATGCCTACGAGACACCTGAGTTAAGATGTCAAGGGGGCAGTTGGACTTACAGCTCAGAGGAGAGGCGAAGGCTAGATCTACAAATGGAGAAGTCATCTACATACGGATTTGCATAAACCCACAAGAATGGATGAGCTCCTAGGGATGAGTATAGGCAGACAAGAGGTGGCCAGAACCCAGCCCTGGGGCACACCTTTCTTAGGGGTATAGCAGAGAGGAGGAGCCAGCAACAGAGACTATCAGGAACAGCCACAGAGCTGGGAGGGAAACCCTACAGAAGAGCATGCTATCCCCAAAGCAGAGAGAAGTAAATGTTTCCAGAATGAGAGAATAGTCAGCTGTACCAAATAAGAAGTCAAATAAAATCAAGTCAGAGAAGGAACCTGAAAATGCAGGGGAACCATGGTACCCCTGAGGACCTTCACAAGAGCAGTTTTAGCAAACTGAAGCCTTTCACAGTAGCTTGAGGAGGGTAACAGCAGATGAGAAAATGGAGACAGCTACTGACAACTCTTGATAAGAGAACTCTGCAGAGAAGAGCAGAGAAATGGGACAGAGGATAGAGAGGGGTATGAAGTGAAGGGAAGGTTGCTTTTTTTATGTGAGATTCAATAGCATGTATTTACACTGGTGGAAGTAATCTCTTAGAAAGAAACTGAAAACACAAGAAAATGAATGGCTGTGACTGAGAGTAGATGTGGAAACATAACCGGCAGAAGTGAGATTACACCCCCAGCCACTTAGAGAAATGGGAAGGCCCACATGTGACCCATGGTGATGAGGTGGTCTGCTGGTCAGAGGGGCCACTGGTGAGCACACAGGGAAGACCTGGCAGTCTCTCTCAATCATGCAGTTAGCACCATTTCTTAGTTGATCATGTGTTCATGGATAACGTAAGTTTAGCTGCATTTTATTGCATAATATTTTTTTTATCAATCACTGCAATCTACCCCAACTCCAGAAATAATCATGAAGCTGGAATAAGCCAATTCTGGACATTTCAAGTAAAAGAACTCCTTTGTCTATATAAGAACTAATTAGAGAGTATAGAAAGGTAGCCAGATGCATTTATTTACTCCAAGAACATAGACTGAGAGCCTACTAACTGACAGATACTGTCCTGGGCAGTAGGAACAAACAAATAATTAAATAAATAGCCAAGATTCTTGCAACTAAGTAATTATGGATTGATAGCGTGGTCAGTAAAGCCCTCTGGGAGGAGAGGACACATAAGCCCAGACCTGAAGAATAAAAAGGGATTATCTGCATAGAGAAGACACTGGGAAGTCTGAGATACAAGGAACAGATCACACAAAGTAGTAAAACAAAGACCTTAGGGTGTTGGAGGAAGTTGGAGAAAGTCAGGGGGCCTAGGGTATAGAAAACACAGAAGAAGCAGGAGACGGAACTGGAGGACAGATGGTGCCAGATAAGACAGCTGTTTATAGGTCCTGGAAGTTTAGATTTCACTGGGACACCAATGTAAGTGATCAATATACAGAAACAAACAAAAAAAATTATAGCTTGCCAGACACATCAGAAGTATCCTGCTCATATAGCAATAAAAACTGTATCTAGAGAAAAAAAAAAACCTTAACAAGATACACAGAAACAGAATTTGCCTCAAGGAAGGAAATTGGAAATAATATTTGACTGCAAAAGGTAAGAGAAGCCTTTAATAAACACCCAGTTCCAAGATGTCCTTTCTATAAATGTCCTTTCTGACTAAACCAATAAAAGCCTGTTGCAATTCCCAGCCAAGTTCTATTTTTTTTTATATTACTGCGAAGTGATTCTAAAGTGTACTAAACCGGATGTGGCCTTATCAAATATTCTAATATAAGGCTAAAAATTAAAACAGCATGCTAATGAGGAAATAATAAAAAGATCAATGGAACTAAATAGAAACAGAAACAGACCTTACTATACATGAAATTGTAGACGATGATAGAGGTAAAATTAAAATTCAGTGGGAAAAGAAATACATGTTCAGTAACTAGTGCTGGGAAAATTGGTAAACCATTTAGAATAAAATGAAATTGAATTATTACCTAAGATCTTAAACCAAAATCAATTCCAAATTGACTAAAGATGTATTTTTTATGAAAATATACATAAACATAAATGAACATTCCTCAGATCACTAGAGAAGAGTTTTTCAAACATGAAAGCACTGGCAGAAACAATATAGATCCCATTCCATACAAATGCTAAGCTTTTATATACTAAAAAAAAATTAAAAAGTGAACTAAGGAAAGAAGAGTGAACTAAGGAAAATATTTGTAACATAATGCAAACAAAAAGTAGTACTTTTAACTTATGAAGAGTTCTGACAAATCAATAAGAAAAACACAAACACCCAATGTTCTCATAATGGAGCATAGGACATGAATAAATAATTCCATAAACAAGACAGACAAATGAGGGGTGCCTGGTGGCTCAGTCGGTTGACCGTCTGACTTCAGCTCAGGTCATGATCTCGTGGTCCGAAGTTGGAGCCCCGCGTCAGGCTTGGTGCGGACAGCTTGGAGCCTGGAGTCTGCTTCAGATTCTGTGTCTCCCTCTCTCTCTGCCCCTCCCCCACTCATTTTTGCTCTCTCTCGCTCGCTCTCTCTGTCAAAAATAAACATTAAAAAATAATAAAAAAAAGAAGATAGACAAATGATCAATAAACATCTAATCACTGATAACTAAATAGAATACCATTTTTCATCTAACACATTTAGTTTTTTCTTTTTCTTTTTTTTTTTTCTCCCTTGCTAGTGATCAGTAATCAATAAGGGCACAGGAAATTGTCTCTCCTAGCTGGTGGATATACAAATTGGTGAAAATTAGGGGCGCCTGGGTGGCTCAGTCGGTTAAGCGTCCAACTTTGGCTCAGGTCATGATCTCACAGTCCATGATTTCAAGCCCCGTGTCGGGCTCTGTGCTGACAGCTCAGAGCCTGGAGCCTGTTTCAGATTCTGTATCTCCCTCTCTCTCTGCCCCTCCCCTGTTCATGCTCTGTCTCTCTCTGTCTCAAAAATAAATAAACGTTAAAAAAAAATTAAACAAATTGGTGAAAACTTCCAGTAGGGAGCAATTAGATCATTTTATGCAGTCATTTCACTTCTAATAATTTCTCCTAAGGAAATACTCAGACCTGCATTCAAAACCATACGTTGAAGAATGGTCACTGCTGTATCACTTCCATACAACTCATTTTCCACAGGGCAGATAACGAAAGTGTTTTTAAAACCTAGATCAGCTCGCTCCAGGGGTGTGCTTGTAAAGGTTTAACAACTGGCTCTCTGAAGGATAAAGCCCTGATTCGTAACATCTGCTACAGATTTCCGTGGTATAAATATTCTTACTGTGGCCGTTTCAAATTATCAACATGTGATGTCACCACACAAGGAGTTGGGAAGAGATAGGTGTAATTGGCTCTCACAAGCCCATGTGAGCCAGGTCGAGCACATTTGCAATCAAGTCCACCCTGCTTACCTTGTCCTCCAAAGCTCTCCATGACAAGGTGCCCCCCACCATCCCCTCTTTGCTCACTCACTGCTCCTGAATTTGACTAAACTCCCCACGTTCACTTCCACTTCAGAGTCTTTCAACTTGACCTTTCCCAGATTTTCTTTCTGTCATTCAAGTCACATATTCTGAAAGGTCCCCCCTGACCACCCTACCTGAAGTTGCCACCCCCTAGTTCACTACATTACCTTGTACAGTCCCTGTCACCACCTGAACTTACCTTGCTTATTTATCATGCTTCCCCACTAAAATTTAAACTCCGTAAGGTCAGACACCTGTAACTCCCAGCATTTAGGAAATACTCGGCACACGGTAAATACTTGATACATATTTGTTGAATACTGACACATTGATTAGTTTACAATAGTGAGAATGTTTAAACCACATAAATGTCCAATGAGAGGGAAATGATAAAACTAACATTTGTTGATCATTTCACCATCTTCCAGGTACTGTGATAAGCACAGGATATGTTCACCTCACCTAATCTGTACAAAACTCTATGGGGCAAGCACTCTTGTGATGCTCATTTTACGTATGAGCAAATATCCAAAGAGGTTATCTGTCCAAAGCCACAGGGAGCCAAGTAAGTAAATTCCAAGTCAGTTCCACAGGCCTACCTAGATAGACCATCTAAGATTCCAGGGATGGGGATTAAGCTTCACTTAGACCAGTGAGCACAGAAATGTGGAAGTGCCGGCTTCAGGTGTTCACTGAGCTATTAATAAAGTAGTTCCTTATTTCACAGTTGGCTTCTTCTCTTTATATGGGTGGTTCCCTTGGTCAAGAGCTCTTTGGGGAGGAAGAATTAAGAAGCAGGGCAGGAACTAAGTTTATATGAGTTGCTAGCTTAACAGCAGCATGATAGCACCAAAATCTCTCTCTGAACTTCGACCATTAGCCATTAAAAATCAGGTTTTCAAACAATATTTCACAATATTGTTATAATGCTCACAATATAATAAAAAGTGAAAGACCCAGAATACAAAACTATGTGTTCTGTAAGAGCTCAATTCTGGGGAAAACAAAGAAATTAAAAACACATTTGTATGTATATACAATACTTAGAAAAATACCAGAGGGAAAAATACACCAAGTGCTAGCAGTGTTTGGATTAAAGTGATTGGATTGTGAATGATTTTTATATTCTTCTTTATACTTTTCCCTATTTTCCAATTGTTTCCCAATAAGCATGTCTTTTGTAATGAGAGAGAAAAAAAAATCTCTATCAGTGCATTTTTTTTAACGGGTGAAGATTTTAAAGGTAATGGAAAGCAAAATTGAGAGATGTTAAACAGCCCAGATAAAGCACGGATGGGGGGCTATAAATAGGGTTTCTCCAGGGCCAGGCTAAGACCAGATGTGTGGGGAGAGGTCTCATCCACTTAACCTGAGAAAAAGCAGCAAGGGAAGTAGTTACAAATGAGGTAAGCACAGGACAGAGAGGTGAAGGTGAAGAAAGATGACAGGTTATATTTCAAGAGTTGGTCCCCACTCCCCCAACATCAGAAGGGAAGTGAGTTCCATGTCAGGGTAGTTTTCTAGGTTCCTGGGCACAATTCCAACATGTGTGTCAAAGGGTGGGGGAGGGGGGATTCCTCCACCAACAACAATCCTCTGGATATCAGCTGGGTATCCTACTATCCAATTCAATTCTGACATTATGTACCCACAGAAAATAACAGATTCCACAGGTTAAGGGCTCAGTCTTGTAAGACTGCCTCCCTGGGACACACTTCAGATGCCAACTGCAAACCCAGGTTGTTACCTGTATTTCTGACCTGCTGGTTATAAATCACAGGTTCCCAGGACCTACCCCTTGGATTCAATTAATTTTCTAGAGCAGCTCACAAGCTCACAGAAAAAAATTACTTACTAGATTACTAGTTGATTATAAAAGGATATAATTCAGGAACAGCTAGATGGAAGAGGTGCCTGGGGCAAGGAATGGGGGGAAAGGCAGGAAGCTTCTATGTCCTCTCCAGGAACACCAACTCTCCCCAATCTCCAAGTGTTCAGCAAACCAGAAGTTTTCTCCTCATTTGGGTCTATTCCATAGATGCAGTTAAACTCGTTGGCCATTGATGATTGATTCAATCTCTAGCCCCTCGCCTCTCCTAAAAGGAGGTTGCAATGGGACTGAAAGTCCCAACCTTCTAATCACATGGTTGGTTCTCCTAGCAACCAACCCCCAACCTTAAGTGCTTTCCAAAAGTCACTTCATTAACAACCGGTGACATCTTTATCACTCTCATCATATAGGAAATTCCAAGGATTTGGGGAGCTGTGAGTTGGGAACTAGACAAAGACCAAATATATATGAGTAATAGATTTTGGTCATCAAATGACCAAATATATGTTTTTCTAATAAATCACAATATCCCAGGCAGGATAGCCATCTGGAAGAAGGAGCTATGACACTCAGAGACTGAGTCAGAAAGGACAGTAAAGATATTCTAGGGTAGAAAGGATACTCTAAATTTGAGTACTCAAGTGTAAAATCCCCAAGGGTCAGAATGAAAGACACTGAAGCTCATTCAGAACAGTGCAGAGTCTATGCACTATGAGCATTTGAAATGTGGCTGTTTCATCAATTGGTAGCTATACACTGATTTCAAAGACTTAGTAGGAATAAAATGTAAAATACCTCAATTTTTTATTGGCTACATGTTTAAATGACTATTTCTGATGTGTAGCATTAATAAAATAGATCATGAATTTCACGTGTTTCTTTTTACCTTTTTAATATAGCTACTAAAAATCTTAAAATTATATATATGGCCTGCATTTGTGACTCAAATAAAATTTCAACTTGATGTGATCTAGACCAACCCTTTCACTTAAAGATGACCAACTTGAAGTTAGAGAAGGTAAGTGGCTAGAGCTATTTAGTGACTGCCACACAGCTAGTTACTGAAAGAGATGAGACCAAATCTCACATTTCTTAACACCCAATCCAGTGCTCTTGCCTCTTGACCCAACATACACATCACATGTTTGACTTTAGGGACATATAAACAGTGTACTTTGTTCCTACAGACAACTGAGGTTATTGTCATCTGAGGTTTGGGCAACTTGGAACAACTAAGGACTTTTTTCCCCAATGTCCTTTCGTTATTTCAAAAACTGTCTTTGTGACAACATTTTAAAAATGCTTTCATTCATGTATTGTTTCAACCCAAGCAAATGTAGGGTTGTGTGGGACGTTCTATAAACCATCAGATAGAGTCCAGTCCAAACTATCACCCTGGAATGAGGTCCGGAAGAGTTTTCCATTGATAAAAATTAAGCTAGATCCTGCCATTTTGTTTAGGGAAATATTCTTTATTTAACACTAGGTCTAGTTTAAGTTGGAAAATGACAATAAGACAAAGCTTACATAGGTTTTGATTTTACTTTCATTCCCAAACATAGGTGATGCTGCACTGTTTCTTGGCCTTACAAGGTTCTATAGCTGAGAACTGCCTACCCAATAGCCTTTTACTCCTTTCTTCCTAACAGAAACCTGATTCTATAAGGAACAGCTGGGTGCCCCACTAGTAAAACTATACTTCCCATCCCCCTTTGTCTCCTAAAGGAAGTCATGTGATACAGATGAGGCCAAGGAGATATAACCACAAGTTACTAGATAGATGCTGTCGGGGAAGTTCTTCAGGAAGAGGCTGACTCCAATACCATGCTTCCCTTTGCCCTTCCTTTTCTTTCTTCCCATATTCCCCACAGTGCTGGACACAGATCTACTGTTTGGGACCATGAGGCAACAAGCCCACACTAAAGATGGCTGGGTGGAAAGACCCTGATAACATCACAGAACTGCCACACCAGCCCCAGCCTGCCTCCTGCCTACTTACTGTAATGAAAAAAATAAGACCCCAATTTGTTCTTCAGGTCACTGTACTCAAAAGTCCAAACTCAATTTCCAAAACAACAGACCACAAATACACCTTACATGTATCCATCACATGAAATCATGAAATGCTTTTATGAGAACACTCTTTTAAAAAGCAGAACATGGCCTAATCTCAGGTGCCCTAAGGCAAAAGCTTTGCCCGGAGAAATCCTATGGACTGCCAAACAAGAGAGGACAAATGCAGCTGCAGATACCCCACCCAATCCCCCCACCCCCCACCGAAGCCACGTGCCCTGGAAACAACTGAACTGCTTTGTGGTTTGGTGCAGAGGGGAAAAAAAAATGAAAGTGATGTTGCTGTCCAGTAACATCTAGTAAGCACCCAGGGTCATTGGTATTTTTGTCAGATTCCTGAAGCAGGTCACGAAGGGATTACCTCTGCCAGTTTTCTTCAACTTAAACTATCTGAAACTGCCAGTTCTAGCCAGGCGGTCAATCCCTGGGTTTCAGTGGTGTGGAACATGTCAATGCCACCTCAAAAGAATTGTTTATTTGGGGAGCGCCTTTGGGAAACTTTAAGAGTCATGATGTCTTCAAAATGATGATTACATACCTCTGAGTTTCAGGGTCAATATTTGTTTGCCATCAAAACCAAGTCAAAAGCAGCTAGAGAGCAGAGATGTTTTACACCCTGACATGTCTAAAATTACTCCACAATTTTGGCTCCTTATGCAAGCAAATGACAATAATCTTCTATTGAAAGTTACTTTTAGGCAGAGCTTAAATATATCTTTTGTTTTACTTAAACAATTTTTTACTTTAATTTTTTTAATATTTATTTATTTTTGAGAACGTGCAAGCAAGGGAGGTGCACAGAGAGAGGAAGACACAGAATCTAAAGCGGGCTCCAGGCTCTGAGTTGTCAGCACAGAGCCCAACACAGGGCCTGAACCCATGAACCGTGAGATTATGACCTGACCTGACCTGAAGTCAGATGCTTAACCGAATTTTTTATGTATGTAAAATAAAGTATTTTATTGTACGTAAAATAAATTAATAAAATTAATTATGGGCAAATTGTTCATGATGGTGTATACGTATATGTGTTTCTGGGGTGGGGAGAGTTCCACAGCTTTCCTGGGTACTTGGAGGATTCCAAAACCCTGATGAGGTCATTACAGTTCCAGGACTAACTCATAACTACTGAGCCTACAAAAAGTGCTAAGTAGCCTTGTTCCTTTATTACAGTCTCTTAGTCCTTGAACTGTCTGTGATTCTACTTATTTACTATCATACGGAATGGCAAGGTCAGCATAATTGTAAGGTAAATGAAAATGTGGGTTCAATCCTAGTTCTAGCTGTGTGATCTTGGGTAAGATATTTAATCTCTCTGAGCCTTTTCTTTATCCATTACAACTTCAATTGCATCATTACCAACCTAAATTAGATAAGGTAGTGAATGTGCTTTGTCAACTATACAATGTTCCAGAAATGTAATATTACTGCTGTAAGGCACATATTTTCCTGTAGATGAGGAAAATGAGTTTCAAGAAGGTTCAGTAATTACCCAAGATCAGACAGCTAACTCAGAATTGCTGGATTAAAACTGGACTCAAATCCAGATAAGACTCCTGCACCCCATTAAGCCCAAGACTCAGCCTAAGGGACATAAGATATCATCTAGTGAGCCCTGCCCCCTTATTTTACATGTACAGAGACCCAGAACCTCTCAGAGAAGTTCTAATTGCCTTCCAAAAGACCCAGATGAACATCCCAGTCTCAGAACAGAAGATGTGGAGGTCACCAGGAGAGAGTCTCGGACAATCTGCTGTATCCCAGGAAAGACAACAGTGGGACTCACTCCTGACAAAGGCTAGGCAAAGGTGCCTGTCCACCCTGTAAAGATCAATAGTTCTCAACCATGACTGCACCTTAGAATCACCTGAAGAACCATAAAAGTATATTTATCAATATACATATATATGTATACACACAGATCTATCAATGCCAAAACTCCAACCACACATACCTGAATATGACTCTCTCAGAGTTGGAATCTAGACACCTGCATTTTTAAAGCAAACTGAGAAGGGAGGAAGGTAGGGCCACTGGGAAGTTCACTGTGTAAATACTTGTTCTGCTTCCCAGCCACAGCCTGAGGGAAGCAGGACAAAAAGACTACCATGAACTGAATGTTTGTGTGTCCCTGAAATTACTATGTTGAAATTCTAATCCTAACATGACGGTTTGTGGTAAGGACTTTGGAAGGTAATTAGGCCATGAGGGTAGATCCTCTGTGAATGGTTTTAGTGCCCTTCTAGGAAGAACCCAGAGAACTCTACCCACCCTCTGAGGACACAGCAAGAAGTCAGCCATCTACAACCCAAAGTAAGTCCCCACCAGAACCTGACTGCGCTGGCACCCTGACCTCAGACTTCCAGCCTCCAGAACTATGAGCAATAAATTTCTGTTGTTTATAAGCTACCCAGTCTGTGGTACTTCGTCATAGCAGCCCAAACGAAGGAAGACAAAGACTAATAACAAACACTACTGAAAATGATTTAAGCACATCACAAGAGTGTAAGAATGTATGAGACTCATCGGTAAAGGTAAATACACAGACAAAAGCAACCCTGAGACGTCGCTGTCCTCTATCCCAGAAAGATTAAGAGACGTGCCAGGCTAGTGAAGAACAGACCAGGTCTACCTAATTCCAAAGGCTTTCAGCTTCTACTAAGCTCTGCTTCCAGAAACATCTCAGAGGAGCCTGAGATGCAGAGCCACGCATGGATGCTGGGGCACATGATCCTCGCTGGCGAAAGTGAGAAGACTCAGGTCCTCTGAGTCCGAGAGGTTCCAACCATCTCCACAGGTATGAGGAGGGGTGAGAGCAAAGAGGCAAGCACTCACAACAGAGGAGCGCCCTCAGAACAGCAGGGCCTGGCTGGTGTTCCAGAAGGTTCTGGCTAGATACTGTGTGTCTGCTCACAGGCAAGTCTGGGCTGTGGGGATGGTGGGACACAAAGGCATCCTTCTATGTGGTACAGAAGTTTCTGGGCCAGCAGCCCTTAGAGCAGCTCAGTGGATGCTGTGATGTGCCCATCTCCCTTCAGGACTGCGGGCCCGTCCCCTGTGGCTGTCAGCCCACCACAGGAACTGCCTTAGCTAAAGCTAGCCACCTGGACCAAGGTCATGACACCTTCCTGAGGAAGTCTGCGTCCAAAAACTGATCAGTGAGGGAAAGAAAGGCCTGGCCTCTGTACCAACTCGAGACAACTCTAGAAGACCCCCCCAGCCCCCACCCCAGGGGGTCCCCTGAGATCTTTATTGAGACACATCATAGCCTGACTTCTCTTTCCATTCACTCCTGCGTCCCTCCCTTCCTTTCCCCAAGTGTGGATCCCAAGAGCCCCCTAAACCCCCTGCACATCGATCCAAATCTCAGAGTCTGTTTCCCGGAATGCAGTCCGCCACAAGCAGCCTCATCCTCCCTGCAGCAGCATGGGAGCAGAGCCGGGAGGGCAGGTGTCCTGGCATGGGAAGCCAGATGGTGGGCTTGACAGAGCCTGGCCCTCAGCAAGCAGGGCCGAGTGGAGCACGAGGCCAGGCCCACGTCCCAGCCTGGGGGTTGTGGTTCTGTCTTCAGTTCCATGGTCCCAAAGTGGCTCCACAGCCTGCTTGGGAAAAAGGGGAGTGGGGGGCATTGGGAAGGAAGAGGGCTGAGGCCCTACCAGGTGGCCTAAAATACTTCATCTGGAGTCCATCTGTCAAACAGCTTACAAACAAACTCTTATCTTCATCAGATTCGAATTCACCTCAGTATCAAACTGAAATTAGCTGTATGTTAAAGGGATGAGGGAACAAAAGCCCAGAGAGGTGAAGGAACTTACCCAAGGCCACCCAGCTTCCAAGGGCTACAGCCAGGATTAAAAACAGGCAGTCTGTCCTAAAATTTGTGCTCTTAACCATTGGTCCCCACTACCTCAGACAGCAAAGGAAGGCTACCTCTAAGCCACATTACAAAGGGCCAGAGAGGTAAACAAGCTTGGCCAGGGTCTCATAGCTTCTTGGTGGCAGCTTCCATTACAGAAACATTTCTTGAGCAACCCTATAGGAGCCTGGCACTGTGCCAGTGCAGGATTTAATGTGAGGCCACCTAAGAGTGTATCTGTTGTGAAAGATGACAGGGGTGGGGGATGGTTACAATAGTCTTTATGCCGAAGCAATCTTTATGGGCCTCCTCCCCCTCAAGAGAGCCTATGTTTTGGAGGCAGGATCCTTCCTGAGACAACTACCCCCAACACAGCTCGGCAAGTGTCACTCACCTTTACCAGCACCAGAGTCACAAACCTGCCACGTGGGCCCTGAGAATCACACACACCTGGACGTTAACCCCCATGTCTGTCTCCTTTCCCCCACCAGGAGGCACACAGGGCTCTCGGAAGGAACTTCTGAACTCAGCCAGTCTCTTGCAAGGTCGCCCCCACCCCACCCAGGAAGGTTCCAGGGTTCCCTCTTGGTGCCGGATGCCACAAGCTGAGCCACAAGCCTCCCAAAGTATTTCCCTGGCTCTGGATAAAACCCTAGCTGTCGGTGTGCTAATTAGCAACCAGGAGAGGTTGGGCACACTGACTATTAATGACTCCATCTCTCTGTTTCCTGCTGGTCTGTTATTAATTTATGGGGCTTCTCCCGTGGGGCCAGAGAGAGAACTCAGACTGCAAAAGTTCACATTTCAATTTGAAGCTGAGATGAGAGGAAGGGTGCTGGGGAAAAGCATCAGTCCTCAAGAGGCAAGAGTGCAGTGTGGGAAAGCCTGCTCCACGGACCAGCTTCTAGGCCTCTCTGTGGGAGAAATGAAAATACACATCATAAAGGCACAAACGCTGAGGGTCACTACAGCACTGCTCGTAACTGGAGACTCCCATGCTAGGGAATACTACGCAGCATTGAAGAGACATTATGGACATCTTTCTAGAAACTGCCACAGAAGATGCCCCTGATACAGTGTTAATCTTTAAAAAGCAAATAAATAAATGCAAAATGTAGACCTATATGTGTACTGTGACTCCATTTTCACGACAGAAAGTGAGGGACAAGTTTCTCCCAGCTAAAGCACAGGGATGAGGGGAGACAGTAAGCACGGTGGATGGTGGCTGGAGAAAGGTTGAGATGAGGCGGAGGGGGTTGAAGATGGGCTAGACCCCGGTATACCCAAGCCAAGGGTGCCTGGCCAGCACTGCCCCGCCCGGAAGAGCATGGTCCCCAAGTAAGCCTTTCTGTATATTATTTCTCCACTCTAAGAACACAGAGGGAATTTGCCCGACTCCTCCCTGTTTTCTTCATAAATCTGGGAAGGGATGTGGGTTTCCCATCACAGAGATCAGTAGGGAACGGGCTGCATTCTGACCAGAGCAGTGTGCTGGGGTGGGGGTTGGGGGGTGCACCGCTATAGAGTCCACACGGAGGTTCCCAGGTAGGAGTGGAGGGAAGGAAAAGAGGCACAAAAAGACTCCAACCCTGTATTTATCCATTCCTTCTTCACTCTGGGCTTTGGAGAGCAAACGAGGAAGACAGGTGGTGAGAGGGGCCAAGAGCAGATCAGAGGAGGAAGAGGGGGCGGTGGGGTAGGAGCAGGCTAGGGAGCAGTCCCCGGAGACGGAAAGCAGGAGCTGCACTGAAAACAGCAGCGTCTAAAGGTCAGACAGACCAGCTGCTTGGCCCAGGGCGATGCGCTTCATTCTGTGCGCCTCCGCTTTCTCACCTGAACATTACATGTGAAATTATGTGAGATGATGTTTCTAAAGGTCTTGTTTATCGCAGTGCCTGGAATACTGTAGAGTGTGTGTGTGTGTGTGTGTGCGCGCGCGCTCACACTTCGACGCTTCAGCACCGAGTATTTCCTTTTCTACAAGTGTCTTCATCCATCCCTTCGCATCCAAAAGAAAAACCCCCTTGACTCATCTGCAGCTACTCATCCAGGTTAAGTTCTTGAATGGAGGTGAGGAAGATGGTAGCGCTGGACTGGAACCAGAACCCTCAGGGCTCTCACTCTGCTGCGGTGTCCTCACCTGTGATATGCTGGGTGGTCACGAGGCTGCCTCAGCTGGTTCCAGCGGCACAGCATCCTGTGAAGCTTCCAAGTCAGAGACAGTGCATGCAGTACACAAAAGTGACCACTCGGAGGCATCGTAAAACAGGAAAAATAATCTCAAGAAAAAGGGAGTGTGACAAATTGTGCATCTGACACTAGAGGGTGCTGTTTGTCCCATTTTGTTCAAAAGGGTGACTCCGGAAGGGTGCAGAATTGGTTCAGATCTTGACAGTCCGGAGGTTGAACAGTCTCCTCTTAAAGATACTGAGGCATGGCCCAAGCCAGGAGAGTAGAGGTTGCCGAGTTTAGGGTGGTGGAGGGGAGATTAGCTCACCTGCCCCCTAAAACAGGGACCTAACTCTGATGGTGGTGGAAAAGGAGGCACAGACATCAAATGGACCCCAGGAGGCATATCAGGACTGAGAGCAGGGCTGCAGAGTCACAGACTTCTCCCTTGCCTCCTCCTTCCTGGCATGGCCTGGAAGGGTACAGCCAGGACAGCAGAGAAACATTTGACCCCACTAAACCTTGGCTCCTGCAACCATGCTCTGGAGAAGGAGAAAGGATTCTGCTTTCACTTAGGGCAAGCGATGGCTTCGCCAAAGGAGCAGAGAGGTAATGCTTTCATTTACTTTGAGAAGTGATCGTTACCAGGCACTGAGTGAGGGGCTGGGCACCTGCACAGGAACCCCACTGCGCATGCTTACCACCCTGCATATCCCCATAGCCTATTCCCTACAAGAAGCATTTATAGAACTGTAGAGGGAAAAAAATGTGGGAAAAGGAAAGTCACTAGAGACCAGACCTAGAAAGAGACCCTTATTTTCAAATCCCTGGAGGACAAAAAAAAAAAATTCAACAATGTATGTTGACTTTTCCTCAAAAGGCCCATCTTAAATCTCTAAGGAGTCACCCAAATTGTGTCAGTTCCCAGGAGGAGCCCGGTTCTCTGGATTCTCAGTGACTTCCTATTCTGCTCAGAATTCCAAAAAGGCAGGGCATATGCTACAGGGCCCTACTTGGTTTGTGATTTTCAAATGTGTTGTTGACTAGTGATAGCACAGTGTGTTGAAGTCTCCTGATTTTCGTATTCCATTGGCATATGTTCTGGTTTCTGCAAGTCTGTTATACTATAACCCTATAAGCCTGAAATGCCTCATCTTTGAGCAAGGGGGTGAAATCCAGCAGGGTTACAGACTCAGGCATCCTCAGGGCCAAGCCAGTCCTCTAATGAGTGAATCAACCCTATCTAAGGCCGTGGGGAGGGGTGGGGACTGCAGTGACCTCAAGAATTCCCACCCCTCCTAAGAGTATACAAATAAATTGTATTAAAATTACCAGATCAGTCAACAAGGCATTTCTATTTAACTGAACAAATTCTGCCCATGCACCTTTCTGGCAATGACATTTCTATAGACACTAGCATTCAAGGAAACCAAATGATGCCTGCTTTTACCAGCAAGTGGCAGCATGTGGAATGATGTCCCACTCAATCAAACTAGATCTGCATGACATTAGCTGCCTTTCAAGAGCTCAGAAAAAACTGACCCACTGGCTTTTTTTTTTTAATTTAAATTTTACATAGTTAACATACAGCACAATATTGGTTTCAGGATATTTCAGTGATTCATCACTTACATGTAACACCCAGTGCTCATCACAAGTGCACTCCTTAATACCCATCACTCTTCTAGCCCATCTCCCATCCACTTCCCTCCATCAGCTTTCAGTGTGTTCTCTATCATTAAGAGTCTCTTGTGGTTCGTTTCCCTCTCTTCTCTCCCTCCCCTTCCCATATGTTCATCTGTTTTGTTTCTTAAATTCCACATATGAGTGAAATCATATGGTATTTGTCTTTCTCTGATTGACTTACTTCACTTAGTATAATACATTCTAGCTCCATCCATATTGTTGCAAATGGCAAGATTTCATTCTTTTTGATGGCTGAGTAATATTCCATTCTATATATTTATATGCCACATTTTCTATATCTGTTTATCAGTCAGTGGACATTTGGGCTCTCTCACAGTTTGGCTATTGTTGATAATGTTGCTATAAACATTGGGTGCATGCACCCCTTTGAATCTACATTTTCATGTCCTTTGGGTAAATACCTAATAGTACAATTGCTGGATCATAGGGTAGTTCTATTTTTAGTTTTTTTGAGGAACCTCCATACTGTTCTCCAGAGTGGCTGACCAATTTGCATTCCACCAACAGTGCAAGAGGATTGATTCCCCTTTCTCTGCATCCTCACCAGCATCTGCTGTTGCCTGAGTTGTTAATGTTTGCCATTCTAACAGGTGTGAGGTGGTATCTCATCACGGTTTTGATTTGTATTTCCCTGATGGTGAGTGATGCTGAGCATCTTTTCATGTGTCTGTTAGCCATCTGGATGTCTTCTTTGGAAAAATGTCTATTCATGTCTTTTACCCATTTCTGAACTGGGTTTTTTTGTTTGTTTGTTTTTTGGGTGTTGAGTTTGATAAGTTCTTTATAGATTTAGGATACTAACCCTTTATCAGATATGTCATTTGTGAATATCTTCTCCCATTCTGTAGGCTGATGTTTAGTTTTGTTGATTGTTTTCTTCACTGTGCAGAAGCTTTTTATTTTGATGAAGTCACAATAGTTATGTTTGCTTTTGTTTCCCTTGCCTTTGGCAATATGTTTAGTAAGAAGCTGCTCCAGCTGAAGTCAAACAGGTTCCTGCCTATGTTTTCCTCTAAGGATTTGATGGTTTCTGGTCTCACATTCAGGTCCTTCATCCATTTTGAATTTATTTTTGTGCATGGTGTAAGAAAGTGGTCCATGTTCATTCTTCTGCATGTCGCTGTCCAGTTTTCCCAGCACCATTTGTTGAAGAGACGATCTTCCCATTGAATATTCTTTCCTGCTTTGTTGAAGATTAGTTGACCATATAGTTATGGGTCCATCTCTGGGTTTTGTATTCTGTCCCATTGATCTATGTGTCTGTTTTTGTGCCAGTACCATACTATCTTGATGGCTACAGCTTTGTTAATACAGCTTGAATTCCAGAATTGTGATGCCTCCAGTTTTGTTTTTCTTCTTCAGGATTGCTTTGGCTACTTGGGGTCTTTTGTGGTTCCATACAAATTTTAGGATTGTTTGTTCTAGCTCTGCAAAAAAATGCTGGTGGTATTTTGATAGGGATTGTGTTAATGTGCAGATTGCTTGGGGTAGTATAGACATTTTAACAATGTTTGTTCTTCCAATCCATGAGCATGAAATGCTTTTCCATTTCTTTGTGTCCTTTTCAATTTCTTTCCTAAGTTTTCTATAGTTTTCAGAGTACAGATCTTTTACCTCTTTAGTTAGGTTTATTCCTAGGTATCTTTTTGTTCTTGGTACAGTTGTAAATGGGATCGATTCCTTAGTTTCTTTTTCTGCTGCTTTGTTATTGGTGTATGGAAATGCAACCAATTTCTGCATGTTTTTATATCCTGCAACCTTGCTGAATTCATATATCACTTCTAGCAGTTTGTTGGTGTCTTTTGGATTTTCTCCATAGAGTATCATGTCATCTGTGAAGGGTGAGAATTTGATCTCCTCCTTGCCAATTTGGATGCCTTTTATTTCTTTGTGCTGTCTGATCGCTAAGGTAACACTTCCAGTACGATATTAAATAGTAATGGTGAGAGTGGACATCCTTGTCTTGTTCCTGACCATAGGGGAAAGGCTTTCATTTTTTCCCCATTGAAGATGATATTAGCTATGGGTCTTTCATATATTGGCCCACTGGCTTTTAAAATTCAATGGCCTGAGGCATGCCTGGGTGGCTCAGTCGGTTAAGCTCAGGTAGTGATCTCACAGTTTGTGAGTTCAAGCCCTGCATGCATCAGGCTCTGTGCTGACAGCTCAGAGCCTGGAGCCTGCTTCAGATTCTGTGCCCCCCTCTCTGTCCCACCCCCATCGCACTCTGTCTCTCTTTCAAAAATAAACATTAAAAATTTTTTTAATTCAATGGGAAAGCTTCAAGGTTGGCACACTTGTTTCCTGACAGAATTTGTCTGCAATGCTGGGTGTGGTGTGAAAGCTGGTGAGAATGTGGTTGGACATTTGAGTTTTCATCCCTCCTGGTCAGCAGGGTAGCAGCAGGGAAAAGTGGATGGGACTTACAAGGCTGGTTCCTCAGAGCCTGTCACTCACTGTAGCCTGCTGGCCTTGCAATCAGAAGAACAGTTTGTGTAAAGCACCAGCAGTCACCCAGCCCTCAGGACCCTAGTTTCCTCATCTGTAAATGAGGCAGCTGGACTAGATGATGATGGTGGTAGTGGTGGTGATAATAATAATAGTAACAATAATGGCTGATATGCATGGACTCTGTGCTGTGTGTTGGGCACTGTGCATTTCCTCATTTCATGGCCTGAGGGGGTCCACTGATGTACACAGCTGATCGCAACCCTGACTGCAGCCTCTGTACCACAGGCTTTAGCAAACCTCTGGTGCCCTGCTGTAGATAGCATGTGACGGACGCCTAAGATGAGGAACCAGACATTGGGGGATGGGGGGGGGCCAACCAAACACTGGACTAAGTACTCTATATACTCATTGCAGTTCAGAAAGGTGACTGTCCTCAACCACAATCCAGCAAATAGACAAAAATGAGGTTGAATATTCAGGTTCAGAAAGGTTGAATCTTTTTCCCAAGTTGGAATAACACACGGCTCAGTAATGATCAGCGGTGAGAAGGGAGACAGTGCCCCAACAACCCGCAACCTAACCAACCTGGGTTTCCACAGCCCATGAAGCTTCACACCCCAGGGGCTGACCTGGTCTAGACCTAAAGCCCCTGATGTCCTGAGCTCCCTAGACTTGACAGTATGTCTGGGTGCTGGCAGGGGCTAGTGAACATCCAGATCATAATTATTACCACACCAACCATTCCTTGGGCATTCATTCATTCATGCACTCACAAATATTCACTGAGAGCCTAGATGTCAGGCAGTGCTCCCAGCACTGAGGCTATGGAGTGGACAGGGTTGTGTGTCATTTCCACTCTTCTTGGGGGGGAGGCAGCAGCACAGGGTGATGTGACCTAGAGCTACCAGATGTCTATTTTAGACTGTTTGGTGAAGACTAACATCACTGAGGAGGTATCACTTAAGCTGAGGTCTAAATGACAAGAATAAGCCAACCTTATAAAGATCTGGAGAAAGAACATTCCAGGCAGAAGGACAAGGCAGAGACATAGCAGGCAGGGGTCTGGCCTGAAAGTGGGCAGGAGTGTAGGGAGCAAGGGAGCGAACTGTAGGGCTGAGGTCGGGAGTCACCCAAGGAAGGCTAGGTGCAAAGAGAAGTTACATCACAAAAGCATGATTTAATTTACATCTTTTTTAAATGCCCCTGTCTGTTGTATGAACAGACACATTCCTGGTTACAGAAAAACAAAGCCATAAGGAGAGAGGCCAATTAGGAGACCACTGCACTGGTCTAAGTGACAGTGGCTTGGAAGAGATTGGTAGCACTGGGGACTTGGCAGCAGAAGTGTTCAGACTTGGAATATGTTCGGGAGATGTGTTGACAAGGCTTGCCAACTGATTGGAAGTGGAAGAAAAGGGAAAGAGAGTAATAAAAGACAATGGGAATCTTTGGCTTGAGCAACCGGGTAGATGTGGTGCTGCCTACTGAGATGGGAGGAGTCTGGGTTGGGTCAGGAGAGGATCTAGAGTTTTCCTTTAGCCCTGCTAAGCTTTAGATTATGGTAGACCACTGTATGGAGATGCCAGCCTCGCATTTGGCTACAAGAGTCTGGGGTTCTTGGGAAATCCACATTCGGGAGTCATCTGCAGATGTGTGAGCCTGACTGAGGTCAGAGACTGTGTAGGCAGAGTAGAGTCCCTGAATAACAGTGGGGCTCATCAACGTCTTGAGGACCCACACCGGCATATGTGACCTAGTAAACATGGTCCAAATTCACAACAGGCCTACAAGGTGAGTATTATTATTCACCTTTGCTCTAAAAGTGCAGACAGGTTACACCTTGCCCCAGGTCCCATAGTTTACAAGCAGCATGGCAAGAATTAACCCTAAATAGTATGACTGGGTTCCTGTCACTTGCTTACCACTATATAATCACTGCAGGTGGATACTAATATGGGCATAAGGCCTCAGTGGAACAAGATACACAATGAAGTCAGAAAGCCTGGAGTGAACCCTCAGTAGCTATGTGATACTGGACAACAAACATAACCTCATTGAGCCTGAGTTTTCAGGTGTATAAAATCATGAGTTGTTTTTTTTTTTTCATTCTGCAAATACCTGTTAAGTGTCTCTTGCATGCCGGACACTATACCAAGGGATGGAGACCCGTGGGGAGCAGACAGACTGCTCTGCTATACAGTGTAGTGGGGGATACAGACATGTAAATAGGCAATTAGAATGTAGTGTGATAAGTACTATGATTATGGAAATACTGCTTCCCTCTTTTTAGAGTATGTTGTACCAACCTACGCAGACTTGAAAGTTACACATAATTTTCTTTCTTCCAAATCCATATGCAATAATAGTCCCATATGAAATGTTTCTACTCTTTATAATAGTACCTATGATTTTCATTAGAATAAATAATACATGCAAAGCACCCAGCCCATACCCAGTGCTCAATAAATGGTGACAGTCTTTATTAAGACACGGTTTTTTGGACTAGCACCACCTCTGACTTTTGGGCTCATTTTTCTCCTTTGTAAATTACAAATAATAATAGCTAGTCCACAGGGTCCTTGTGAGAGAAAGATGAGATACATGAAAATATTTGGTAAGCTGGGGGGAAATTCTATTAAAGTATGAGTAAAACATGTTTTCATGGCCAGTCACTAAAGCTATAAAACTCAGTCCATGAGGAATAGTGTTACCCAAGAGGTCCTCGTAGCCCATACAGTGGGCCTGAGGAAACCTTTTAACAGGTTCTTTGGGAAATAGCATTCTGCACAAGAAATTCTGCTTCATCTGAATCACCTATACTCTGTCCACAGAAAAACAAAGACCCTTTACTTGAGGGCTCCTCCTATCCTCTTAATTCATTCCCCTACCACATTGGGCTCACCCAGCCAAAGGCAAAAAAAAAAGCTGGAAACCTCCCAGGCTGGTTTCTAGTCTGCTTCGTGCATCACTAGAGTCCTGAGTCAGTGCCAAGGAGGCAGGATTTGTAAGGCTGGCATGTGTGCCATGGGCTGTCAGCTGTGTGGGCGGTGGACAGGGCCATGGGAGGGGCTGGAGCTGAGGGAGGTACAGGAAGCTGGCAGGGCCACCGACAGAGAATCCTTCCTGACTTCCTACTGCAGCAAATCCATTTCTTTAGAAAGGACCAGGCTGCCCCTGTCCTAGTGCCAGGAAGATCCTGACTACAGAATATAAGTCAGGAGAAGCCAGGAGGCAGGAGGCAGGAGGGAGCAGAAGACTCCATCTCTCCAAGGTGCACTAAGTAGACACAGGGTCCTGAGCAGCCTTGAAGGAGGGCAGAGAACAGACTCCCCACTTCCTCTGCTGATTACTTAACTGGAGGGCCTTGGGCGGTCAGCAGCCTGCACAACCACACTCCTCTTTCCCTGGAAGCTAGCTGACTGGAATGGGTATCAATTCCCCTCAGTGCATTTACTTCATCATTCCTTCAACTGATACTTATTGTGAGCCAACTATATACAAGGTACTGTCCTATACTCTGAAGATAAGACCAAGTCCCTCCTTTTAAGAAGCTTACACTTCAGGGGCAGCTGGGTGGCTCAGTGGGTTGAGCGTCCAACTTCACCTCAGGTCATGGTCTCACTGTTCGTGAGTTTGAGCCCCACATCGGGCTCTGTGCTGACAGCTCGGAGCCTGCAGCCTGCTTCGGATTCTGTGTCTCCCTCTCTCTGTGCCCCTCCCCTGCTTGTACTCTGTCTCTCTATCTCTCTGTCTCTCTGTTTCTCTCTCAAAAATAAATAAATGTTAAAAAAAAATTTTTTAAAAAAGCTTACACTCCAGTGGAGGGAGACAGACATATATATATATAGAGAGAGAGAGAGAGAGTCTTTACGTGCCTGTGTGTGTGCGTGTGTGAGTAGCAACAAGGGCTGCAATGGGGAAAAAGCAAAATAAAGAGAAAGAGAGTGACAACAGAGGAATGCTATGCTACATAGGGTGATCAGGAAGGTCTCTCTGAGCAAAGACCTAAATGAAGTGAATGAGAGTCATGAAAGTCTATGGGGAAAGAGCTTTCCAGGTGGAGGGAACAGCAAAAGCAAAATTCCCTGAGGTGGGAATGGTCTGAACATATTCAAGGAATGGCATGGGGCCAGTGTAGGTGAGCAGAATGAATGGGAAGAGATTAAGGGATGCAGCCAACGATGCCTGTGTGTGTTTAGGGATGTGGGAGAGAGGTCCAAGTGGTAGAGGAGGGAGATCATGTAGAGCCTTAAAGACCGTGCTAAGGACTTTGTTCGGCGGGACATGGGGAGCCAGCCACTAGAGGGTTTCAGCAGAGGACTAGTGTGATAAATTCTGAAGATTCTCTGATGGAAACTCCACGTACTGTCTTTCCAATTCCTCTGCAAATCTTAAGGAAAAAAAGGCAAAGAAGAATCCTTAGCTCCAGTGGGGGAAAGAGACTCTACCAGGGATGCATGGAGACAGGGAGGCTGGTTAGTTAAGAATGGCTGTAGTAACCCTCTTACACAAGTTACTCAAACTCTGTGCCTCAATTGCATATATGGGGATAATAATAGTACCAGTCTCATCCAACTGTTACAAGGATTAAAGGAATTAAAGTATTAAGAATAATCGCTTCTCGGCCTTTTGGCTAAGATCAAGTGTAAAGTATTAAGAATAGTGCTGAGTATCTAGGAAGTACTATATAAGTGTCTACAGAATAAGAATAAAAATAAAAATAAAAATAAAAGGTGATTTGGACCAGGGAGATAGTAGCAGAAATGGTAAAATGTGATCTGATACATTTCGAAGGGAAAACTGATGGGGACTGGCAAGAATAGGGAGTCAGTGTGAGAGAAATCAAGATGACTCCAATGCTTCTGGCTCCAGCAACAGAAAGAATGAATGTAGGGGTGCCTGGGTGGCTCAGTTGATCAAGCGTCCAACTTCAGCTCAGGTCATGATCCCGCAGTTCTTGGGTTCAAGCCCTGCGTTGGGCTCTCTGCTGACAGCTCGGAGCTTGGAGCCTGCTTTGGGTTCTGTGTCTCCCTCTCTCTCTGCCTTTCCCCTACTCGTGCTCTCTTTCTCTCTCAAAAAATAAATAAATAAATATTAAAAACTTAAAAAAGAAAGAAAGAATGAATCAGATTCCATTTTCTGAGAAAGAAAAGACTAGAAGAGAAGAAGATTTGGAGAAAAATTTATATTTTGCTGTTGGACAGGTTTTGCTTGAGATGCCTATGGATGTACAAGTAAAGGTGCTGATTAAGTGAGCAGCATGTAAAATTCAGGGAAGAGGTCTTGACCAAAGATACAAATTTGAGAGTCAGCAGTCTGTGATGGTCACTAGAGGTCCAGGCCTGGGTGAGGTCACCAGGAAGTAAGGGTTGGTGAGAAGAAAACAGGTAGAGGACTGAGCCCCGGGTTCCCTGGTGTTTAGGGATTGGAAAAAGGAAGAGGAAACCAGCAAAAGAGGTAGAGGGAAGGCTGTCAAGGTAGGAAGAAAACCTAGAGTGGGGTCCTAAAGGCCACGTGAGAAAAGAGTTCCAAGAAAGACAGTGTGATAGTGGACAGATGGTACTGCTGCTGCCACCAGATCAAAGAAGATGGACACAGAGACCTGCCAACTGTACTCAGCAACGTGGAGGATGGTGTGAGTATGCCAGAGCTGTGGGCTTGACTGGGACAAAGGCCTGACTGCAAGGGGCTCTAGAGGGAACTGCAAAAGGGCTCATCATGCTCTACATCTAGACCTCCGCATGGAGTATCCAGAGTAGACAGTCACAGAAACAGGAGGAAAGGCCTGTAACAGGGATCCAGGTGCAGGTGGTCAATGTGGTCAAAGAGCTCCTCCAAGCCTCTTTGCTGCTCTTTTCTCAATGAAGTAGGAAGGCAGTTGCAGTTATGAGCTAGAAATGGGCTGGCAGGAGACGTTGGAGTCTGAGCACAAAGGGGTAAGTATGTGAAATAATCTCTAAAAAGAGTGTGAGGGTAAAATGGAAAGGGGAAAAGTAGCAGGATTTCTGGGCAAGATCAAGGGCCGACTTGTGGTAGGGGGGTCAAGAATTTACATAAATTTACAGCAAGCCCTGTAGAGATTTCTACAGCTTTCTACAGCAAGCTCTACTGCCCAAGGGCAGGGGAGGCATAGGTGGCAAGTGGGATTTAAGCAGAGGTGGAGTCTTGCCAGACCAGTATAGTGGAGCAACAGAGGGGCAAAGAAGTTGAGGGTGAAAACAAGGATGATGAAGCATGAAGTAGACTAGAGCCATTTGGGAGGCATCCAGCATCCTTGCCCTTGGCTGATGACTGGCTCTGTATGAGAAGCTGGCAGGAGAAAGGGTTGAGAGGGTAGGAGGAGACTTCAAGGGCAACATCCCATTTTGCTCAGAAAGTATTTTTTGGTTCTTACAATGGGATTTAATGTGATTATTTTATTTTATTTTATTTTATTTTATTTTATTTTATTTTATGAGAAGTAAGGATATGATTGAGAAGGGGAGCAGCAAAAACGTAATACAATCGATCTCTTGTGGATGCCAGCGAGGTTAAAGAACCCTAGGAATCAAGCATTGGAGGGAGTGAACTAGACATAAAAGAGGTGGTGGCCAGACAACAGGATGGTTGAAACTGAGATTAGGGAGCCATGCCCGTTACAAGGTCCAGGCAGGCCATGGAAGTGAGGTCTTGGCAGCAAACATGGAGGGAAAATCATCAGGCAAAAGAGATTAAGGATCCAAGAGGCCAGGGTCCCACAGAGATCACTTAAGTGGCTACAAAAATCACCAAGACTGATGACAAGAGAGGAGATGGGAGACAGGTGGTAAACCGAGAGCTAAAATCTTTCTGGAATGAAGGGGAGTGACCTGGGAGTCTGTAGATGGCTTCAAGAAAGAGTAGCAGGTGCTATTGTATGATGACATGAGCTCCAGAGCTGGCATTTTAGGACAGGCGTGAGGAATAAGTCTGGAAGCAATAATAGGGAGGAAGGAGCCACCTACCCCACCTCCAGGCTCAAGAGTATGAGGAAGTGTGGGAGGAAAGGCAACCACCACATGAGGCAGCTGCTGATCAAGCCATGTTCTTGTGGGGGGAGAGGCAGGTACCAGTTAGAACAAGGAGGTAACGGGAATGTCCAGAGAAGGTGGGAGAATGTAGAAGAGTTTTCTGATGATGGAATATGAGTTCCAGACAATGTAATATTAGGGTCTGGGGAGCTGGTGAGGAGCAGGAAGTGGGTCAGATTAAGGCATGGGGAGCCATATGAGGATGGAGTTTGGATGGTAAGGAAAAAAGGCATGATGATATTAACCATGGAGGCCTCCATATGGGCTGCAGCAATGAGGCTGTGAGTGTTGCAGGGCAGAGAGTCGGGTAACATCACCATCTCCATCATCTCTCACTTTCTCCTCAACCCATTCCACCTGGACCCTGGGCCCATCACCCTACTGAAACTGCTCCCACTAAGGTCACCTCCATATTGCTGAAAGCAGTAATCCCTTCTCCATCCTCACTTTATTTGCCCTTTCAGCAACCTCCTACACAGATGATGACTCCTTCCTTCTGAACACATGCCTCTCTTCACTTCCTTGTCCCTTTACTCTCTGTCTTTCCTCCTATTTCCCTGACCCCTCCTTCTCAATTCCTCCACAGCCACACTCAGGAAGGTTGACATGCCCCCAGGCCATTGATGTGTCTGCCCTGTTTCACTTCCTTATGCACCTGTCCAGGTGAAAGCAGTCTCCCAACCATCCCCACCACCACTCCAAGTAGTTGGCTGCTACTAGACCTTGATATCCCCCAACTAGCAAAAGTTTAACTTTAAGAAAGACATAAGAGTTACTCATGCATTGCTAGTCATGGTAAAGCTAGTTTTTCAGTGAGTATTATAGACATTCTTGAGTTAGGCCATATGACAGGCACTGAGTGACATGAAAACTGTGTAAGAGAGTCTCTGCCCTCGAATTGTTCAGACCCTCTTAGGAAAACAAGACAGAGGTGCAGAAAAATATAATACTTCTGAATATGAAGCAATACCAACTATCAGAGCTGCACAGTATTTCCACGGTCTACTTTCTCCTCCTCATTTTTCAAAGCCATGAGGTAACTGACTTGACATCATACCACTAGTTTGGTCACCCTGGGAATTAGACCCAAGTCTCTTAACCCCCAAGTCGGTGCTCTTGTGGCATCTCAATTGGTGGTTGAGATAGAAGTTAAATACTGTGGGAACTGGAAGGAAAGGTCCTGTGCCATTGTGGAAAGCATGAATTCGAGAACCAGGCTGTCAGGGTCCAAATCATGAATCAATAGCAAATCACAGTAACAACATAGTTATTATTGGAGTGACTTTGGGAAAGTCACCTAACTTTTCTGTGCCTCACTGGTTAAACATGGATAATAACTGTACCTATCTCACAGTAATGGTGAGGATTAAGATAAATTAATATAGGTGCTTAGGATGTTGCCTGGCTCTTAGAGCTATGTAGGGTTTTATTTTTTTTTTTTAACGTTTTTTATTTATTATTTTTGGGACAGAGAGAGACAGAGCATGAACGGGGGAGGGGCAGAGAGAGAGGGAGACACAGAATCAGAAACAGGCTCCAGGCTCTGAGCCATCAGCCCAGAGCCCGACGCGGGGCTCGAACTCATGGACCGCAAGATCGTGAAGGGGTTTTAAAGACTAGCAGTACTTGGAGGTGAACAACAGGAGAGAAGTTGAATGCTGGATGCCCGACTCCTCTCTAAATCCCAGGAGCCTGGCACATATCAGGGCTCACTGAATGAATGAATGAATGAATGAGCCAATAAATATTTTAACATCCATACGAAAAGACATCCAGAGATCAGATAATCTACACCCCTTTGCACTACCTATAATGTCCACTGAAACCAGTTAGATAAAGCCTACCATGACCATCACCATCAAAACACATTGATTATTTGCCTTTTTGCACCTGATGACATGTAACAACAGTCTAAGGAAGAGGAGCTAAAGACACACAAACCACAAGACATGCAAACGTGTAAAATATACACTGGCATCCAAAGGACAAAACAAAGTCCCTAGGTGGGGTGCAAACCTGGAGCACCAATTGAGAATCAAATGAAATCCTATCTCCCTTTAATGTAGGATTCCTTGGAATGAAGCCTAAGTTCCCAACAGGTATGAACTGGGTTAAAGGCAGTCTAAGAACATAACTCCTTTTGCTCTCCCCAAAAAGATCAGTGATAAAGTCACGGAGGCCACAATCTCTTCCACCACTGAAGACGTGCCCCAAAATGTAATCATTCACCCAAAGCTGACCTTAGAAAGAGCAGGGTTGGCTACATTCCAGAAGGAAAGGTGAAGGATTCATTCATGCTTTGGTGGCTTCTCCCCGGCTTTATGGAGTTCCTCTTTTCAGGGAAGCTCAGAGTGTGACACAGACCCCAGCTCTTTCTCCAGATCTCAGTAAACAGGTATGCTTTAGAGGGCAGGCGTGACTGCCCCCATCTGACGGCTGTAGACCTCAGTGAGGGTGAATGCAGCCTACAGCTGGTTAGTGGGATTGTGGCTGACCCCAGGGACCTCTCTCCCTGGGTCAAATCCCTCTTGAGCGGCAGCAGAGACAAAGGCACCTGCCTCCCTGGGCCCACCCTTTCCCACTGGACGCCCCGGCAGGGCCACGCGCACCCCATCCTCCCCGCCGCAGCACTGGGCCAGCCCCCGTGCCCCCGCCACCCGCTCCCACCTTCCCGTACTCACTCCCACTCCTTGCGCCGGGCCTGCGGGGTGCTCTGCATCTTGTGCGCCTCGTGGGCCTTGATGATGTCGCGCTGCTCGATGAGCCCCCCACGCCGCCGCTTCATCACCTCGGGGCTCACCGGGAGGAACGGGCTGGAGCCAGCTTCCAGGGCCGCGCCGCCCTCCCAGCCGGGGCCCTCGCCCTCCTGCACCGGGAAGAAGTTGTCGAAGCCTGCGGCGACGGCACGCGGGGAGGCGGGCAGCATGCCCACCTCGTCCGAGGCGTCGGCCTCGAGCAGGGCGCACTGCTGGGGCCGCCATGCCTCCTCCTCAGGCAGGGCTAGGACGTGTCGGTGGCGGCGGCCCAAGGCCCAGGACTCAGGGTTCCCGCCTGCGGCGGGGCAGGGGGCGGGCTCGGGCAGCCTGCGGCCTGGGCTCGGTCCACGCATCTCCGGCACCATCCCAGAACATTGCTCTGCGCAGGGGAGGCGGGGGAGACAGAAGGGAGATGGGATGGGTGGGGAAGTGGGGGGGGAGGGAGAGGCGGGCAAGAGGGAAATAGAGAAGAGAAAGAGGTTAATGAAGTCGTCCTTCACAGCAAGGCTTTGGGCTGACTCGGTGCTATGGCCCAGGCCTGGTCCAGAACTGGCACACAGTAGGAACTCTGTAAATGATCACTGAACTCAGGAGAATCCACTGTGGACCAGGCTGGGTGCCAGGTGCTGAGTTACCCAGAGTTAAACAAAGTACACTTGATTTTTGCCCCAAGAACTTCACAGGCTAGCGTAGAAGACGGAAGTTACAGCAATAGTCATGTGCAATAGTGATGAATGTCTCAGGGTACTACTACAAGGAGAGAACACCAAAGGCTGTCCTCGCCCCAACTTCAGACAAGCTAGCTGGCTGTTCTCTCCCATTTGTAGTGAAAGAATCTCTCTAACCCTTTCCCTAGTGCCCCATGTCCTCTGGGGTAAACCCCACCCACCACCTGCTGCCCTGATTCTAACACTCTCTCCCCAGGACAAGACACAGGCAACCTAGCGTTGAGAACTGGATCCCATGTATAGGTTCCTTCCTCCTTTCCTAATGCACATCCACCGCAGGATCTGGGGAGCAGGTGTAGAATCAGATGCCTCTGCTAGCATCTTTGAGCCTCCTTTCCCTTTTCCATGCCAAGGAGGATGTGGCCAGATTTGCCTCTGAAAGATGTACTCATCCAGTCCACACTGACAGGGCTTACCATGTGCCAGGCACTGTGCCAGGGACTGGGCACACTGACATGAGCTGGATTTAGTCCACATCCTCCTCGTGGGAGAAACGGGAAGAACATCGATTTTGACCACACAACATGATGTGCTATGATTGAGGCAGGCCTGATTGCTGTAGGAGCTCACAGTAGGGACATGGAAACCCACTTGGAGGTGGCCGGAAGGGCTATGTGGAAGAAATGGCCCTCATTCTGCATTTGAACAGAGCTTGCCAGGTGAGAAATGGGACCAGATTACAGACAAAAGGAAGAGCATGTGCAAAGAGGATTCAGGGAACTCAAGGATCGAGAGCTCCCATGATAAGTCTGAGGTCTAGGGGACAGACCTTCTGATCCAAGAGGACCTTTTTGAGATATCTTCTTACTATCTCCTTCCCAGCCAAGAGCCCAACACCTGAATTCTTGGCCTCCTCCCCACCCACATTCCAAGCCACACCACTAGTGACCACAAGTGACACACACACACACACACACACACACACACACACACGCACCCACACACGCCCCTTGGCACTAAGCAGTGCCACATGCTCTACATGCTCAGAAAAGGCCTGGTATCCAGATCACTCAACCGTGCTTAGTGTGCACTGGGGACTGTGCTAGGCCCCCTAGGGAGGCATCTTTCCAGAATGCTGCCCTCCAGAACCCCCACCACCTCCCCTGGTCTGAACTGAAAGTCTTAAAAATAGCGAATACTAAAGTGGAATCTTTATGGTGTAGCCATACCATTTTGTCAGTGAGGACGCTGATGTGCAGAGAGGTAGAGACTTGCCCCAGGTCACATCACCACTCAAAGTCAGAGCTGGGAGAGAGCTCAGGTTTCAAGTCCTGGCTCACAGTTTTTCTCACTATATTGACCACACTGCTCTACCACATGAAGCAGAATAAATAGATGCCTCTCCCAGCCACCCCCACATCACACTAAAGTAGCAGGTAGACAAGAAGAAGCCGGGATGATCTTCCTGCCTGTGTGATAAAGCCTGATGTGAACACTGAATAGACCTGACTTCCCTGGAGAGAGGACCCTATGATATCCTCCTCTTCTGTCCCTGCCAGTATCTCTAGCACCTGGCCTGCTCTTCCCAGCCCTGCCAGCACCATACCCCAAGGCTTCGGTGATGCTGGGCTGGAGGTTCTGGGAACGTGCTGGTCAGTGCTAGATACTCGGCCACCAAGTCTGGGTCAAAGGAGCAAAAGGAAAGGAAGGTAAGGGTCCAGGATAAGCTCAGTAGGAAAGAGAAATGACGGGAAAAATACATTTCAGAATCTGCAAACAGTTGGGTGGGTCCCTAGAAAGAGTGATTCATGTTCTTCACATTGTCATTCTGTCTCAACTCTGCTTGATGGATTTTAAATTTATCCTTCATTCCTACGATGTTTAAATGTCTCTCCCTCACCACACACATGCACGCACCCCTCCCTGGGGTGCTCCCACTCCCTCTGCCAGGCTTCAGCACTACCAGAAACTCAAGCAACCTCCGGTTCTGCCACCAGGAGCCTCCTCTCCCTCATGGTCCTACATGGCTGAGATTCCTGGGCCACCCTCCCAGCTCTCCCCAGGCCACCGGGACCTGGTTCCTGGCATCTGCTTCCTGGCCCATCCCACCCTCTCTGTCTCCTTACTGGATTTCCCTTTCCCAGACACTTTGCCAATCTGAATCACATCTTTGCCAAAATTACAGCAGCAATAATATGCACTGCAGAGCTCCGCTTCAACGGAATCAATTTTACGAATATCAAAACATGAAATTATCTCATCTTTCCTTTAAGAATTCCTGTTAAACAACCCTTCTATTATTGATATAAATGTTCATCAAGGGAATCTGTCACCCCCACTGCCTGACAAGCCGGCCAGTCTCCTGCTCTGGCTATCATCAAACTGAGAAAACATTTACTATCTCAGGCAATTTAGGTGAGTTGGAGTCTACATATTCCAGGGAAGGACATTCCAGTCTACTCTATACTTAGTCTTCCCCCCACCCAGCCCCCAAGTTCTGGCATCCCTGGAGTTCCTCGAGTCTTATCTTTCTATATCCAGAACCTAGTATTGAGTTCAACACATAGTAGGCTGTTGTGGTGGCCATTAGAACTGTTTGCCAAATATTCTGGTCATCCTCCATCCTGGGCACATAGTAGCATGCACTTCCTGGCCCCTGTGGTTGAGTGGGGTCACGTGACCATTTTTGCCAATGAGTTGTGAGTAGAGTGATGTATGTCACTTCAAGGCTAAGCATTTAAATACAGTGTGAGATCTCTAGATCTAGAGAGGCTGGCAGACTGTTTCTATAAAGACCAGATAATAAATAGTTCACATATTGCAGGCCATGTAATTTTTGTTCAACTACTCAAACTCTGTTCTTATAGCATGAACACAGATAATATGTAAACAAATGTGTGTGACTGTATTCTCATAGAACTTTATTTATAAACTTTTGTAAACTTTGCTCTTTCAACTGCATCTCTTGGACTCCATCATTGTTACTCAGTCTCTGTCCATGGGGGCAGGTTCTACAGCAGCGGGCAAAAAGAGGGAATGAAGACCCATAAAACAGAATCACGGGTGGACATACTAAATGAGAAGCTTCCCGAGGGCAAAGTTGGTGTCCTATGGCCCCCAGCCCCAGCCCCTAATGGAAAGAAAACAGGACTTGCTGTTCTGAGATACTAGCCCAAGAATAAGCTAATGAAATCTCCAAGGGCACCCATCTTATTCCTCTAACCCTTGCTTTCTATCCACCTCTCTTCTTTTTCTTTTTTTTTTTTCTTTATTTATTTTGAGAGAATGTACCTGTGCATTCAAGTGAGCAAGAGAGGGGCAGAAAAAGAGGAAGAGACAGAATCCCAATCAGCTTGGGACTGATGTGGGGCTTGGTCCCACGAACCATGATCACGTGACCCAATGGAAATCAAGAGCTGGACTCTCAACTGACCAAGCCACCCAGGTGCCCCTCTTCTTATTCTTTATTGCTTTGTTTGGCTAATGGGCAGAGGATAGAATTTTTTTTTAATTTGTTTATTTTGAGAGAGAGAGAGGGAAAGAGAGAGAAGCATAGAGAGAGGGAGACAGAGAATCCCAAGCAGGCTCTGCACTAACCATGGGGCTCAAACCCACAAACCATGACTTCACGACCTGAGCCAAAATCAAGAGTCAGATGCCTAAGAGCCACCCAGGCACTCTAGGGATGGGATTTTTAATTACAGCGGTCCTAAGGAGGAAAAATGACATATCTGAAACCCAGTAGCCCCATTAAAAACTTCCCTTGCTTGTCAGTCCACACAGAGTAGCAGGGTAAGGGATCTCCTTCCCACTCCCACCCCAAGCATATAGCACTGCCAAAGCCACTTGAGCCACTCCTGCCTGCCTCCGAAATCTTCACTCCTCTCTGCCTTCCAGTGTTGGAATCGAGATCTTCCTCCACGGAGAAATATTACGTCATTTGCACCATCCTTCCCTTTATACAGTATCAGTTTTAATTTTTATTTGTCTACTTTTGATTACTTCAGAAATAATGGCCTATGCATCCCACAGGCTTGTCCATGCCTCCCAGGCCCAGCAGGGGAGTCTACCACATTGAGGACATGCATCCTTCTCTCATTGGGTTCATGTCCATCCCACTCCCACCCTCCACTGCTCACTTTCTCATTCCTCCAGAACATGTGCATCCTCAAGCCACCTTCTGAAAAATAGATACACCAGTAAGTCAACAAAGCCTATGTTCTTGTGAATGTACTGTCTTCATACCCTGAAAGTCTTGAGTCCTACAATGAGGAGGAAGTCTCCACTGCATACACCACCTAGCACAGGCTGGGAGACAGTGGGCAGAAATAAGACTGGTGGTACTAAAAGGTGAGTGGTGGCCCTGAAGCTCTCCTGGCTTTGCTCCTTCTGTCTGCCCTGCACAAGAAGAGGGCAGAAGGATCCCATTCCCTAACTATTAGAAGTGAAAAATCACAAGGAGGAAACATTTTATTTAAATGTGACACTACACTACTGAGATGCCACGTTGAGTTCCTCTCTAAAAATGATTCTCTAGAGATGAGAACCGATAGGGTTCATGGGTTTTCTGTAAAGCAAAAGGGAAGGCAGAGAATGACCCTATTCATCATCCTCACCCACCTGTTCAGAGAGGAGACATTCCTGGTGCAGAAATATTCATCCAGGGATTTTTCTTTTCTGAGTCAGCTTGCTACCCAACCACAAGGGAGGAACAAAAGCTATATGTTATTTTCATTTGCTGTGACCTCCCAAGACTGTGGTGCTCAAGCTTTAGTGTACCCCAGAATCATCTTCACTGCTGGTTTTTAAATGCAGATTCCTGGGACCTCCCTCCAGAGATTCTCATGCAATAGTTCTTTGGTGCACTCAGGAATCTGTAGTTTTAATAAACATCTCCTCTACTAATCATGTCTTAAGAAACACTGTCCTAAAAGCACTAAGTAGTTATGAGAGGTTGTGCTAAGTTGGTAAGAGGTGTTGTCCTGGATGAATTAGGATATTAAATGCCCCTGGGACAGTGTCCCTCTCACCCATCTTCAGTCTATATCTACATATCCAGGAGTTCCTTGACCCACCCCCACTCCCTGCAAAACTCTATCCTTGCCTAGACTGGCATCGGTTTTGCCCATCCCACATTCTTCTCCATATGTCTATGTTGTTATGGTGACTGTTCAAGGACGGGCTAATGTCCAACTGCAATTTGACAGGCTGGTTCATCTTGAATGTAAACCAAGACCAAGGAAAACACTCTGCTTCAAATGTGGAATGATCACTAAGTCTGCCAGAGTCCCTATGGAGGAGTCAAAAGAGCCCATGATCTGGTGTCAGAATCTCAGGGTTCAGGGTACAGTTCTTCCACTTGCTCGTCAAGTAACCTTTGGCAACTCTCTTCTCTAGGTCAGTTTCTTCCATGAGGATAATAATATAATCTGTCCTACAGAAGTCTGTGGTGGGAATCAAATAAGATAGCATCTGGGAAAGAACCTGGAGACTGTGAGTGTACTTACATGCCAAGTAAGAAGAGGAGAAAACTAGTACTAATAAGCACTAGCAATCTCCATTACACTATAATATCTGTATTGTGATATAACCCCAAAAGTAACACAAAGCCATATATTCCACGTATTCCAGATAGTCTCTGGAAACAAATATATCAAATACACTGAATATTGGCCAATTTAGTGGGGTATTAATTAACTGCTGAAATTAGCAACATCATAATATATACAGACACAGGTAAACAGATATATTTTATGTAAAAGGAGAAACCCTAAACATTGTGACAAATGATCGATTCACCAAAGGATCTTGATGATTTGGAAAACAAGACCTCAAAAATGTAAACTGTGGGTGAGTCCTAATAAATTACAGAGCAAGCTCACATCATAGACATATCTATCTCTACAGTCATTTGATTAATGGCACGCCTTCCCACACTAGCCTTTTAGCTACATGAAGGCAGAAACCACACTTGCTTTATTCAGCACTGTACCCCTGGCACCTAGCCCTTATAGGCATTCAGTAAATAGTTATAAAAGGAAGGAATGCATGGGAAAGAGAGGGCAGGGGCAGGAAGTAGAGAGAAAAGACGCTATGCAGTCTCCCATACTACAATTTTGCTATGTGGCACATTAGTCCTCTTTAAGAGTTACCTTCTGCAAAAAACCTTACAACTACACTGAGTGGATAGAAGTGGTTTTAAGGGGCTTTTACCTGCAACTTTCCAATTTGCTTAAATATTCATCTTTACTATTCTGCTTTAGAAGCTGCTTCAAACCTCCACAGGATCTGCCCGACTTAAAGAGGGAAGGAAAACTCTTTAATAAGGAAAGGGGACTTAATACGTGATGTGCAGAAATCATCAGAAAAAGACAACAGATTCATTCAACAAATATTTATTGAGCACCTACTATGTACTGGGAACTGAGAAAGGCACTGGAAACTCTTTATGATATCACAACAGGAGTCCAGGAGGAAACCCAAGAGGTTAGACCCAGCACAATTAAAAAAAAATGTTTTAGCACAGTTACTTTTTAATATAAAGTAAGAATTACTTCTGCAAGCCTATCTTGAGATTCCTTTAGCATTTGTGACTTTTCTGGAATTTATTACTTCTCTTACTCTTTCTACTTCCCTAAAGCACACAGAAAACAGACAGATAGACAAAGACAAAACAAGTCCTTTTTCTGAGGACCTGAAAGGGAGTAGAAAACAAAGAAAAGGATACCACTCCTCAGATAGTGTCTGGAAAAAACACCCACCAGGAGTCAGTAATGGTTACAGCGGGAGAAACA
Source organism: Prionailurus bengalensis (assembly GCF_016509475.1). Lineage (NCBI taxonomy): Eukaryota > Metazoa > Chordata > Mammalia > Carnivora > Felidae > Prionailurus > Prionailurus bengalensis. Next base: position 26,539,515 of record NC_057360.1, read on the forward strand.
CAAGTATTTCCACCCCCCTGGACTTGCAGAAACAGAGTCAGGGTCCACAACTGCCTGACCTGGGACAAAGAAGGCCTGGTGGGCAAACATCTAAGAGACCACAGGTCTCTGAAATGTATCTATCCAAACCACTGCAGCATCAGGCTCAGATAACTCAATCCACAATGCTGCAGAAACTTCTCCACTAGCCTCATTTCCATCAAAACACTTCTCAAGTATCAGTCTCAGGAGCACCAGGAGTCTTCAACTGGAGTCTGATAATATCCTTCCCACCCACGCAGACCCAGATTACTTGAATTGATTTCCTAAGAAGCCCTCTTTTAAAGAAGAGTAAGTTACTGCCGCGGTAAAGTTATGGGTGGGAGATAGCAGCGTTAATGCAGTCAGATAGAATCTCTTCTCTCATCAGAGTCCCAATACCAGTGCGTGCTTGCAAAGACACCAGCTCAGCAGCAGTCCCTCACTCTTCAGCTGGAAGCAGGGAACTCTGTTTGTACTGGGAGAGCCAGTCTGAAATGCCACATAGAGAAACAAGTGCAAAGCTCTGAGCCCGGCATTCAAGGTCTCCATAGTGTGGCCTCAGGAAGAAGGAAAAGCCTATACCCCTAAGGGCTTTGCATGTTAGCCAGGCATGAGCCCCTATGGTGGTGGCTGTCCATTCCAGATCCTGAGCTCTGCCGCATCTGTCTGCTGGGGCTGGCTCCTCCTAGGGGTCAAGTCCAGATGTCAGAGCCCAGCCTCTGTCCAGCCACTTCCTCAGCTGTGATCAAAGACATGGAAGATACAAAGAAGCCCGCCAACACGTAGAAAGATGACAGGTTACGAGCTGGACATTCAGACACCAGTGGAAATGAAGAAGGACACACCGATGACTCCAGAGCCCATCTGGTTTCTGAAAGCTTTTATACTCTCTCCTTCATTGTACCAAAATCTCTGTACTCTGTGTTCAATTTTATGCATTTTCTTTCTGGTCATTTATTGTGTATTTCACCACATAACTACTAATAATGATATTATAATTAACCTGTTTTTTTAAACCAAAGAATTCATTGAGAACAAAATTTGCATTTCCAGGGATAACATGACCTGAAGCATTTTTTGCTCAATAAATACACAACAGAGTACAGTGTGGGCAATCCCAGGTGTGCAACTCAGACTGGTGCCCCTTGGAGTTGTGCAATATGACACAGAGCACTTGTAAGATTAGACCAACAATTACAACCAAACCGAAAGCGCCTGCATACCTCCAATAAACTAAAAAGAAAACTCATAGTGGGGTGCCTGGGTGGCTCAGTCACCTGAGCGTCTGACTCTTGATTTCAGCTCAGGTTATGATGCCAGAGTCGTGGGATTGAGTTCTGCTCAGCATGGAGACTGCTTAAGATTCTCTCTCTCTCTCTCTCTCTCTCTCTCTCTCTCTCTCTCTCTCTCCCTCTGTCCCCCACTTATGCTCTCTCTCTCTCTCTCTAAAATAAAAAATAAAAATAAAAACCCTTAAAAAGAAAACTTGTAGCAAGCATTATGGTTACCTCTTCAAGACCCTGCCATTCCCCACCCTTGTGAAGTATCTGTACAGTGTGGGCAACGGGCTCCAGGGTGGATTCTGGTTAGATTAAGCCAGTCTGGAGAATCCCATCCTTTCGCCAGTGATGAAGTAAGAGGAGGGCACATGACCCATTTAAGGCCAGTGAAATATGAAGTAAAGCTTACTGGGGCTTTTAGGAAAATTCTCCCAACTTGTAAGGAAAGATTTTGGGGGAAGTGCCCTGTCGTCCCGCACAGATGTAAACAGTGGAGCTGTTTACCTCTCCACCAACCTAAGAATGAAGCTGCCACCTGCAGAAAAGCAGGGCCAAGACGATCACAAGCAATGGAAATAAAGCCACCAGATTCAGTCAACCTGGAAGCCACCCCTCCTCTACACCACTAGCAATATGAGGCAATACAGATACTGATGGTTAAAGCCCATTTGTTGGAGTTACATTTTCTGTTACTTCTACCCCAAATATACTAACTGAAGGGGCCCCCACATGCTCTACACAATGATAAGATTTAGTACTCCACAAGCCCACAAAACCACTTAATTGTTTTGATCACAGCAGAGGGAAAGTCCCCTCACACTCCTCCATATATGGTTTGGTTGTAATTCATCTTTTATACATAGACATTGGGACTTAAGTCTTGCATAAAATTCTCAAGACTAGGATTTTAATTCTAAGAATCCTTGGTATAATGGGAAAATGACTTAGCCCAAATAGAATAAAGTTAAATCCAATCGAGCAAGCAGTATGTTTTAGGTAGGGAAGGAAACACTGCATTGGATTGTATGGAAAAGGACTTATTGCAATTAAATACAGTATAAAAGGATTTAGTGGTCATAGTAGGCACTGCCACCATCATCATTATCATCAATAAATATAATGGCTAATATTTATTGAATTTTGATTTTATGCTAGATATTCCAGCAAGGGACTTTCATGGAATAAATCATTTAAAGAATTCATTTAATTCTTAAAAAAGTCTTATGAAACAATTATTATTAACCCAGTTTTATGAATGAGAAAACTAAGACTTAAAAGGGCTAATTAATATCCCCAATGTTAGGTTCATACTGTGGTTCAATGGTAGAGCATCTGATCCATGTTTGACCCCAAATGCCATTCTGTCATCCACTGTACCAACTGGGCTTTAATAATGGTAGTACTAAGACAAGAACAATGGTAATGATAACTTTCACTTAATTGGACTCATATTCAGGACTAGAAATTCATGTTTATTAACCACCCTATGAGGTAAATATTATTACTATTCTCATTTAATAACAGAAACTTACCTAAGGTCACCTAGCCAGTAAACACTGAATCTGGACTTCAATATCTGATTCCTCATCCAATGTCTCTTCACTTGAAAGTGAATGGGATTGGGGCGCCTGGATGGCTCAGTCGGTTAAGTGTCCGACTTCGGCACAGGTCATGATCTCACAGTCCGTGAGTTCGAGCCCCATGTCGGACTCTGTGCTGACAGCTCAGAGCCTGGAGCCTGCTTCGGATTCTGTGTCTCCCTCTCTCTCTCTGACCCTCCCCCGTTCATGCTCTGTCTCTCTCTGTCTCAAAAATAAATAAACATTAAAAAAAATAAGTGAATGGGATTTCGAATGGTCCTATCTCTTAAGTACAAGACCATCTGTGTCTTGTCTTTTCTTTCTTCCTTTCTTTCTTCCTTCCTTCCTTCCTTCCTTCTTTCCTTCCTTCCTTCCTCCCTTCCTTCCTTTTCTTCTTTCTTTGAGCCTCTGCATGTTTCAGTGGTTGTATGTACGTGTACATGTATGTATAGGGGGTAACAAGTCCTACACGTTTATGACAGATTCTACCCAGTCCTCCCACAGGCTTGGCTCTGTGCTTTATACAGGTCTGTGTAGAAGATGTAGAGCCATGGTCAATGGGACACTCTAAATAAGCACAGCACTTCGTGGGAGCAGAGCATGCTCTTGGCATGGCACAGAGTCCCAGGCATCCCCAGGCAGCACCATGCAGGATGATCACAGGACTGCCCAGATGTGTCGAAAAGGGGAAGTGACACTTGAGATCATGGCATCACGTGACAAGAATCAAGGAACTGCTCTGCTCTGGGATGAAACAAGAAAGAAATGGACAAAACAAGCTTGGGGTCTTTCCAACTCCTTCTTTAGTCCCTGAGCTCTTTCTCGCCACTACACCTCCACCCTTTAGCTGCCAGGACCCTGGTATTGCCGCCTGGCTGTTGCCAAATTTCCTGCATGTCTTCACCATAATGTTTTACAAAAAAAAAAAAATTCCCCATTACTACAGAAAATTTTATCCAAAAATTAAAACTGGTCTGAAAACAAGATGTTTTTCTGATTTTCAAAGTTTTAACAAATATGGAACATCTCATATAATTACCTGTGTTGGAAAAAAAATAGAATTATATGAAATTGGGAAGCACCAGAAAGACTGGACCATGTAATCACCACACACATGCTCCAAAGTAGTTTACCCTGTCTTTCTTCTACCTTTTTTTCCCACCTCGAACTTGAGTTCCCCAACACCAGGCTCTCAGAGGTGAAATCAAAATCATTGAAATACCTTAGCACAATCGAAGGTGCCAGTGCCCCAGGGAGAGTGGGCTCTTTGACAGCCAGGCACTGATAAAAGGACGTGAGGCAAGAAGAGGGGCCTCTGCTAGTCTTGATACCATAAAAATATAGGACTGCCCATTCTATCCAACACATGTTTTCCATGCATTTTAGTCTGATTTCTATATAAAATTGGTGTCATTTTCACTGGAACTAGTTGAACTGTAGACGATATAGAATCTCTGTGGCAAGAAGACCTTCCTTAGCATATAAATTATAAATATGAATTAACTCCTTTTGAGCCAAGCACCATACTGTAGGCTTTATAAGCCTTCTAGCTAATCTTCTCAACAGTCCTTAATTTTTTTTAAATGAACTGAAATCACATACTCATTCATCTGATCCCTTATTTATACAACACACTTATGACGAGCACCTATTATATGCCAAGCATTGTGCTAGCATTAGGGCCAAAAACAGACCAGTAAACCAATCCTGACAGGCCACTGTGGTAAGGGCTCAAATGGGAACAAAGAATAAGTGATTTCAGAGTCCACAAAGGGCACTGGGGAGTTGCAGAGTTTGCTTGAAAGATAGGATATTTAAGCTTAGAATGTACATTATGTAAGAATGGGCCTGGCAGAGAGGCTGGGAGTTGGGGTGGGTTGCAGTCAGGGTAGGCCTCAGTGAGAAAGTGACTTGAGTAAACTTGAAGAAAGAGAAGGCATGAGCAATTCAGATATTCAGGAAGACAGAAAAGGAGGTGCCAAGACAGTATTGAAGGAACATGCCTAGCATGTTCCAGGAGCAGCCAGGAGACCATGTGGCTCCAACAGGAGAAGCAAGAGACAGAGTCAGAGACATACTGGGAAGGGCTGATACACAGAGGCCCTTTGCCTTTTGCTCTGAGTGAAATGGGAAGCCACTGGAAGGGTTGAAGCAGAGTTATGACATGACCCTAGCTATTACTGAGAATAGTCAGGGATCAAGGTAAGAGGCCAGGAGATCAGTTGGCAGCTATTACAATAATAATCCAGTAAGTGTGCCTGCTTCCTCTCTGGAATCCTGGGCAGAGACAGCCATTCAACGTGTTATGATAGGTAGGAGTTCAACACACCGCAAGGAAAAACGGAGGGAGGGCAGGCCTGGGCAGAAGCAGGGAGAGAGGTCTTGAGATAGCCTGGGCCCACCCCCTAAAGCTCCCATGTCCCCTGAGTGGTGAAGAAGAATCTCTTAAGATTTCCTATCTGTTACACACACTCCTGCCCACCGAGAGGAGGAGGGGGATCTTGCAACTGTCCTGAAGGGGCTCAAGGTTCAGATAAGGACCAGCAGCATGGCGGGGTGTGCAGCTGCTGTAGCAGCAAAGACGCCAATGCCCATTCACAGGGAGGACACCTACATGTCAGCCATGGCCAGTCTGCAGCCAGCTCCTGCAGGTCCATAGGCCTGATGCCCCACCCCAATACAAGGGCATGTAAGCTCCAAGAAGGAAAAGGTGGGGGGCAAAATATTAGTTAATTGCACCTGGCTGGCTCAGTCGGTAGAGCATGTGACTCTTGATCTCAGAGTTGTGTTTTAGCCCCACACTGGGTGTAGAGATTGCTTACAAAAATTCTTTTAAAAAGAATGATAAATTGCGAATTAACCTGAAAACCTCTGGCCAGAACTAACAAAAACAGGAATTTATAAAAATGAAGTTGTTTTCCATTAATGTAGCTAGGGACTCAGAAATCAAACAGGTTTCTAGAACTAATGAAAGCTACATTTTTATAACCTGAGTTCTGTGGCTGTGCAAATTCAAATCTGCTTCCAATGTATCACTGAAAAGAGCACTGAGATAGAGCACAGAGATACAGTAGATCTAACTCCATATGATTTATCTGGATCATCTGTACTATCCATTCTTCAGAACGATCAGGGCAGAAATTCAGCAATGAAGGTTTTAAATATTCAAGGTCAAGTTTTAGGACTCCACCTGTAATTTGTACAGTCTTAATATGGGTTACCATGGCATTGATTGTCTTAGCTCCATTCTTGGCAATGATATATATAAAATCATGATCTGATATGCTAATTATATTTTTACTCTTTTTTTCAGTTTTTTTAAGACTTTATATTTTATACCAATTTTAGGTTCAAAGAAAAATTGAGAGGAAGGCACAGAGAGTTCCCATATACCTCCTGCCTCACACATACACAGTCTTCCCCCATTGTCAACACCCCCCACCAGAGTGGTACATTTGTTATAATTGATGAACCTGCATTGACACGTTACAATCACCCATAGTAAAGGATTTACATTAGGGTTGGGGCACCTGGGTGGTTCAGTTGGTTAAGCATCCCACTTCGGCTCAGGTCATGATCTTGCAGTCCATGAGTTTGAGCCCCACGTCGGGCTCTGTGCTGACAGCTCAGAGGCTGGAGCCTGCTTCAGATTGTGTCTCCCTCTATCTCTGCCCCTCCCCCATTCACACTCCATGTCTGTCTCTCTCTGTCTCTGTTTCTCTCTCTCTCTCTCTCTCTCTCTCTCTCCCCCTCTCTCTCTCAAAATAAATAAACATTAAAAAATTTTTTTAAGAATTGACATTATGGTTCACTCTAGGTGGCCTGCATTCTGTAGGTTTGGACAAATGTATAATAACATGTATCAACCACTATAGCATCATACAGAGTATTTTTTACTGCCTTAAAAAAAGTATTGTTCTGCCTATTCATCCACTCCTAACCCCCACAACCCCTGGCAACCACTTGTCTTTTTACTGTTCCTATAGTTTTGCCTTTTCGAGAATGTCATATAGTTGGAATAATGCAGGATTTAGCCTTTTGGGATTGACTTCTATCACTTAGTAATATGCATTTAAGGTCGCTTCCTGTCTTTTCATGACTTGATAGTTCATTTCTTCTTAGCCCTGAATAATACTCCATTGTCTGATTACCATAGTTTATCCATCCACTTACTGAAAAACGTCTTGCTTCCAAGTTTTGGCAATTACGAATAAAGCTAAAAACTTCGGTGTACAGGTTTTTGTAGGGACATAAGTTCCAGCTCCTTTGGTTAAATACCAACAACCTTGATTGTTGGATCACATGGTAATACTATATTTATTTTTGTAAGGAATTGCAAAACTATCTTCCAAAGTAGCCGTACCATTTTGCATTCCCACCCGCAATGAATGAGTGTTCCTGTTGGACCAATTCTTGCTAGCATTTGGTGTTGTCAGTGTTTTGGATTTTTACCATTATAATAGGTATATAATGATATCTCATTGTTTTACATTTTTCCTGTTTTTAATAATAAATCCTCACCAATGAGAATCATCTAGCATACCACCATGTGGGAAACATTGTCCTTGTTGACAGGCAGGCTCTACCTAAAGTGAGTAAGTCATCCAAGGTTTTAATGCTGAACATGAAATAGAGGACATTAAAGATAACCTAAGCTATCCTCCCAGTCACTGCTCAAATCAGCTCTAAATGTTCCCTGCACAGGCATTCAGCCTATGTGTGAACACCTCCATTGACGGGGATCTCGCAACCCCCAAGGCAACTATTCCAACTTTAGATAGCTCTATTAGGATGTGCTTTCTTATTCTGAGTTGAAATCAATGTGTGTCAACACAGAAATCAATGGACTGTGAGGAAAAGTAATTCATTCACCTCTGCCCACTGCTGACACTCTAGAAAAAGAGGATGTAATCAACAATAAAAACAATGAAGAGAAGCCAAAAATCAATGCGTCTCCTGTCGAAATAGCTCTCCACTGAAATAATTCAGTGTTTTCTCAATTGACTCAGAAGACCACAGATTTTTCAGTGGCTTCTTTTCCTTCCTCCACCTCTTCCTTTAAAAAAAAAACCTTTGAGCTTTTTTTTCCCAATGAAAAGCTAATTGTAACTTTCCTGCAAGCCATTACTTTTTGATTCAGGTTATTTTGGGAAGAATCAACTCCCACAACTTCAGAAGAAGGGCACAAAGGGCACAATATGAGGATGAATGTTTAAGGGATTCAGAAGGTGGCCTGAGGGGACTCACTGAAAGATCAAGGTTCACCTAAAATCCATAGAGGAGATGCTCCCTCACAGTCATGCTCCCTCACAGTCATGCCCTCATAGTGTAGACAGAATTTCTGAAGTGATATTCTGCACAGCAAGACCACCTGGAAGGAAGAGAGTTCTGTTTCTAGTTCTCTCTCTGTTGCTGTTTGCCCTTTGATCTAGCTGAAAAGCTGATCTGTAGGGATGGGGTACAGATGTAAAAGAGGTGCCTCGTTTTGCTTGACAAAGTGAAAGTCCTTGGAAACTAATACAAGAGTAGGTCCAGCCGTGCTGTTCAGACATCTTTCTTGAAAATGAGACCGAATGGAAAGTTGCCACAGTGAAAGGTGACCCAGGTTGGGTGTGGGGGGGCAGAGAGGTGTTAGTGCTCCATAGAACCCCAGTCTCCTTCAATGAGGCCCAAGGAGGGAGAGCACTCCCCACACACAGCCCAGCTCCAGCTGCCAGGAGGATTTCCCTCCAGAAGTCACAAAAAGAGATCGTCCTCCTGGCCCTTCTGCCCTTTCCTGCATCCCTAGCTTTGCCATTTACCAGCTTAATGTCAGTAAGTAAGTTAGCCCCCTCTCTGGGCCTCAGTTCCCTCATCTGCAAAATGGGGATATTGCCCTTGCCTCCAACAGATTATAAGGATCAAATAAGATAAACGAGAGAAAGCATGTTTTAAGGAGGAAAGTGTTATCACCTAATTTAAAGTTTTATTGTATCTTTTTCCTGTGTTTTTTTTTAATTTTTTTTTCAACGTTTATTTATTTTTGGGACAGAGAGAGACAGAGCATGAACGGGGGAGGGGCAGAGAGAGAGGGAGACACAGAATCGGAAACAGGCTCCAGGCTCTGAGCCATCAGCCCAGAGCCTGACGCGGGGCTCGAACTCACGGACCGCGAGATCGTGACCTGGCTGAAGTCGGACGCTTAACCGACTGCGCCACCCAGGCGCCCCTCCTCATGCTCTGTCTCTCTCTGTCCCAAAAATAAATAAACGTTGAAAAAAAAAATTAAAAAAAAAAAAAAAGAAAGAAAGAGGAAAAGAATAGTTGTTCCTCATACTCCTGAGACCTTATGAGAAATGGGAATTAAGCTGACCCTCCCCTCAGCTGAAGCATCTGGGCAGAGCCTGTGGTCTTCATAGGTGTGGAGATGGCAGCCGTTTGATTTTACAACTGACTTCAGAATAAAGAGAAGTCAAGAGTTAGCCCTCTGCAGGACCCCTGTGGCCTGTGTAGCCCCATAGAAGTCTGGGGTTGAAGCAACAATGGAAAACTGAGCACCAAAACAGGGATAGGAGGCCTAGGAGGAAGAGGTCACTCTCCTGAGCCAAGTGCCATTTATAGGGCAACATTAGCACACTAGCAACAGGCTGGCTAATTGATTTTGTTCCTGTTACAGGAGCACCTGTTTCTGCAAAAATGAGGTGGCCACCAGCTCTGTCATGGTTGCTAGGAGAGCACCCAGGATCTCCAGGGTTACTTTGTCCCAGCCAATGGGGCAAGGGCTTTTTGAGAACCAGGAGAGTGCCCATGGGAACTGCCTGCAGGACAAGAGGGGCAAGGGTTGACTCCATGGTCAGGCCTGCACCTGGAGATTCTAGAGCTGAGGAGCTGGGCAGGAGATAGGGAGGACAAGAAGGCAGAAGGTGAGGGATGCCAGTTCTGAAAATGGATTCTAAGCATCATTAATGTGACCCATTCAAAAGCTTCTCTCACTCTCCTCCTTCTCTGGAGGCTTCCCAGTGGGCTCAAGAGGAGATTAAGTCACCTGGTCCAGGCAGGATGCTGGGCAGCTGAGGGGTCCAGGGAAGAGTCCTAACTGCTATTTATTTTAGTGAGATCCAGTGAGCAGAAAGGGAGCACAGGAGGTGCTGAGGTGGGGCTGATGCTCCTGCCTCTTCCAGAAACATTCTGAGAGCTCCCACAGGTCCCTGCCCTTTTTGACTGTGTATTCTGGTCAGCTCTTCAATTCCCTCATCCGAAGACAGAAAGCCTATCTTCAGAGCTCTGAACTACCCTAAAAGTCCCAGCCATTCTGCTCGCAAGGTTTTTCCATTTACAGAGGTTTTCAAACCAGGATGAACAGGTATGTTATACTCCTGAAATAAAGAGTCCAGTCTTCTCCCAATTCCCAGAGGAAAAATTAGTTAATGGAACGAATCTTCTCAATATTAAGATTTCTCTTCTGCAATTTTTTTCTTAAATTCTTAAGATGTTACTCCTTGTCTACATAAAAATGTGGTGAGTGATTTTGTCTGTTTTATCATAAACTATTTTTAAAAATTGTTTCTTCTTCTTGGGGCACCTGGGTTACTCAGTTTGTTAAGCATCTGACTCTTGATTTTGTCTCAGATCACAATCTCACAGTTCATGAGATCAAGCCCCACATCAGGCTCTGCATTGTCAGCACAAAACCTGCTTGGGACTCTCTCTTTTCCTCTCTCTCTGACCCTCCCTCCCTCTCCCTCTCTCAAAATAAATAAATAAAACTTTTAAAAAGTAAATAATTAAAAAATAAAAATTGTTTCTTGATGAAGAATAATTGACATAATATTATATTAGTTTCAGGTATACAACATAGAGATTTAATACTTATATACATTTTGAAATGGTCAACACAGTAAGTCTAGTTATCATATGATACCATACAAAGTTGTTACAATATTATTAACTATATTCCCTATGGCTGAACATTGCATTGCATGTCCTATTTATTTTATAACTGGAACACTGTATCTCTTGATCCCCTTCACCTATTTCATCCATTCCCCACTCCCCTTCCTTCTGGCAACCATCAGTTTGTTCTCTGTATCTATGAGTCTATCTCATTTGTTTTTCATATGAGTTTATTCATTTGTTTGATTTTTTAGATTCTATATATAAGCGAAATCATATGGTATTTGCCTTTTCTCTGACTTATTTTGCTTAGTATACCACCTTCTATGTCCACCTATGTTGCCACACATGGCAAGAATTCTTGGTTTTATGATTGAGTAGTATTCGTGTGTGTGTGTGTGTGTGTGTGTGTGTGTGTGTGTGTGTCTGGCATCATCTTTAGTCATTCATCTATCAATGGACACCCAACTTGCTTCCATATCTTGACTGTTGTAAATATGATGCTGCAATGAACATAGGGGTACATAAGTCTTTTCAAATTAGTGTTTTTGTTTTCTTCACATAAATACCTAGATGTGGACTTGCTGGATTGTATGGTATTTCTATTTTTAATTTTTTAAGGAACCTCCATATTGTTTTCCACCATCGCTGTGCCAATTTACATTCCCACCAAACAGTACACAAGTGTTTCCTTTTCTCTGCATCCTTTCCAGTGCTTGCTATTTCTTGTCTTGTTGGTAATAGCCATTCTAACAGGAGTAAGGTAATAGTTCATTGTGGTTTTGATTTGCACTTTCTTGATGGATAATTATGTTGAACATCTTTTCACATGCCTATTGGCTATTTCTATGTCTTCTTTGGAAAAATGTCTATGCAGATCCTCTACCCATTTTTATTGGATTTTTTATATTGAGTTTTATGAGTTCTTTATATATTTTGGGTTTTTTTGTTCTTTATATATTTTGAATGTTAACCCTTTCTTAGCTACATCATTTTCAAATATCTTCTCTCATTCACTACACTGCCTTCTCATTTTGTTGATGGTTTCTGTCATTGTGCGATTTTTTTTTTTTTAGCTTTATGTAGTTCCACTTGTTTACTTTTGCTTTTGTCTTCATTTCAGGTGACAGATCCCCACCCCTGAAAAAATCACTAAGACCAATGTTAAAGAGTTTACTATCTATGTTTTCTTTTAGGCATGTTATGGTTTTAGGTCTTACAATAAGTCTTTAATCCATTTTGAGTTTATTTTTGTATATGGTACAAGAAAGTAGTCCAGTTTCATTCTTTTTCATGTAGCTGTCCTGTTTTCCTAACACCACTTATTGAAGACACTGTCTTTCTCCCATTGTATATTCTTGCTTCCTTTGCTGTAGACTAATTGATCATAAAAGTGTGGGTTTATTTCTGAGCTCTCAATTATGTCCCATTTATCTACATGTCTATTTTAGTGCCAGTACCATACTGCTTTGGTTACTACAGTTTTGTAGTATAGTTTGAAATCTGAGAGCATATCTCCAGCTCTGTTCTTCTTGCTCAAGATTGCTTTGACTATTTGGGGTCTTTTGTAGTTCCATAAAAATTTTAGGATTATTTGTTCTAGTTCTATGAAAAATGTCATTGATATTTTCATAGGGGTACATTGAATCTGTAGATTTTGGAGAGTAGTATAGACATTTTAACAAGACTGACTTTTCCAATCCATCAGCAGAATATCTTTCCATTTGTTTGTTTCATCTTCAGTTTCTTTCATCAACATCTTAGAGCTTTCAGAGTGCAGGTTTTCACCTCCTTAAATTTATTCCTAGGTATCTTCTTTTTGATGCAATTGTAATTGGTCTTGTTTTCTTAATTTACCTTTTTGATAGTTCATTATTATGGTGATAGAAATGAAACAGATTTCTATATATTCATTTTGTATCCTGCAACTTTACTGAGTTCATTTATTTGTTCTAATACCTTTTGGTTGTCAGCTTTAGGATTTTCTACGTATGATATCATGTCATCTGCAAATAGTGAGTTTTGCTTCTACCTTTCCAATTTAAATGACTTTTATTTCTTTTTCTTGCCTAATTGCTGTGGCTAGGATTTCCAAAATTATGCTGAATAAAGGTGACAAAAGTGGACATCCTTGTCTTGTTTCTAATCTTAGAAGAAAACTTTTCAGCTTTTCACCATTAAGTGTAACATTAACTGTGGGTTTGTCATGTATGACCTTTATCATGTTGAGGTACACTCCTTCTATATATACTCTGTTGAGAGTTTTATCATACATGGTTGTTGAATTCTGTCAAATGCTTTTCGTGCATCTATTGATATGATTGTATGATTTTTATCCTTCATTGTGTTAATGTAGCATATCACATTAATTGATTTATGGATATTGAACTATCCTCACATCCCTGGAATTAATCCCACTTGATCATGGTGTATGATCTTTTTAATGTATTGTTGAATCCAGCTTATTAATATTTTGTTGAAATTTTTTGCATCTATGTTCATCAAGAATATTGACCTGTAATTTTGTCTATTATAGTTTCTTAGCATAAGTTATTTATTTTAGGGTAAATAGATCTTTGTTTCCATGTTACTCTATGAAGAGTAGATGTCCCACTATCTGGACAAGTTATGAGAACAAAAATTCTACTTTTAACTTAAAGCAAAAGGAATCACCCAGAAGGTGCTTTTACTGTGGCCACAGTTACTCATCATCATCAAAGTTACCAAAGCTATCAAAGCCATGATTTTTTAAAACATATACCATCTGGGGGACCTGGATGGCTCAGTCGGTTAAGCGTCTGACTCTCGATTTTGGCTCAGGTCATGATCTCACAGTCAATGCACATGGGGCTCTGTGCTGGGCATGAAGCCTGTCTAAGACTCTCTTTCTCCCTTTCCGTCTATCCCTCCTCCTCCTTCTTCTTCTTCTTCTTCTTCTTCTTCTTCTTCTTCTTCTTCTTCTTCTTCTCTCTCTCTCTCTCTCTTTCGCCTCTCTCTCTCTCAAAAATAATATACACACACACACACACACACACACACACACACACACACACTATCTAACAAGCCCAACTGATGATACTTCACTGAGAAACATGGAGCAATCAGAAGATAATTCCACAAACTCTCATAACCATATCTGCCCACATACCACATAGTTATCTTCCCAAATAATGCTATAGATAAAATCCAGCCTGCCTCCATCTAAAGTCAACCCCTCCTAGGGGCACCTGGGTGGCTCACTAGGTTGAGCAACTGACTTCAGTTCAGGTCATGACCTTACAATTCGTGAGTTTGAGCCCCACATCAGGCTCGCTGCTGTCAGCCTGTCAGTGCACAGCCCACTTCTGACCCTCTGTCCCCCTCTCTCTGCCCCTCTCTTGCTTGCACTCTCTCAAAAACAAATAAACATTTAAAAATACATTAAAGTCAACCCCTCCTTCTTGACACAAGTTCTTATCTCTCCCACTCAAGGACAGTACTTTCTCTTCTATATAATCAATTTTCCACTCTCTATTGGACTATTCCCATCAACATACAAGCATAGTGTTATTCTCTGATCCTAGGAAAAAGCACTTCCTTCTCCAGCTATTACCCCATTTCTTTGCTCCTCTCTGCAGAAAACTCTTCAAAAGAGTTGTCTATACTCATTGCCCCAGTACTCCTCTTCCCAATATTTCTCACATCAACTTCAATCAAACATTTCTCTTCACAGATTTTGTTAAGGTCACCAATAATCTCCACGTTGCTAAACCCAATGATCAATTCTTCTTGTCATACTTGGTGTGGTAATCAACTTCCAAAATGACTCCCACCCTCTGGTACTCATGCCCTTGTGTCATCTCTTCCCAAGAACATCCAGAGGTGATGGTATAACACTTCTAAAAGTAGGTTACAGAAGACCATTACTACCCTCTCAGGTGCTCTTTTACACTCTCTCTATTTCTCTTGGATCACATGAGAAGAAGCTGCTACTATGTCATAAGGCCACTCAGACAGCCTATGGAAGAGCCCACATGGTGAGGAACTGAGATATCTGGACAACAGCCAATGAGGAACTGAGGACTTCCAAAAACTACAAGAATTTGGAGTAGGATTCTCCAGCCCCAGTCTAGACTTGAGATGACAGAAGCCTCAGATGAGAGCTTGACCACAACCTTGTAGGAGATCTTGAGTCAGAGGCACCCAATTTAGCCACTCCCAGATTCCTGACCCTCAGAAACTCTGTGATACAGTAAATGTTTATTATTTTAAGCTACTAAGTTTTGTAGTGATTTGTTACACAATAGGTTACTAATATAACTTGACTTGTCACATCATTTGACACAGTTGATCACTCCTCCCTCCTTGAAACACTTTCTTAAGTTCAGCTTCCATTAAACCACCCTTGGTTTTCCTTCTACCTCACAGATCACTTCCCCTCAACTTCCTTTGCTGATTCTTGTACTTCTGCCCAACTTTTTTAAGTTAAGGAGGCCCAGAGCTAGCCCTGGGTACCTTTTCTTCTATGTCTACACTCACTTTCTTGGTGACCTCATCCAGCTTCATGACTTTAGTTATCACCAATTATATGCTGTCAATTCCAAAATTTGTATTTCGGGCCATTTCTCGCTCCCAAATTTCTGACACATATAACCAATTATCTGCATGACTTTTCCACTTAGATATTTAATATTAGCACAAATTCAACCTGATCAAAAGTAAACTCCTAATTTTCCCCACCCAAACTGATTCCATATTCTTCTTTATTGATGGCATTCTCCTAGTTATTCAGACTATCCTTGATTCCTATCTTTCTCTCATACCCCATATCCAATCATCAATGAATCCTATTGATTCCACCTTCAAGAATATGAGATCCAGTTGCTTCTCACCTACCATTGCTACCATTTTGGTTCAAGCCACCATCATCTCTCACCTGGACACAGCAATAGCCTTCTAACTGGTCTCCCTGTTTCCACCCTTGCCTTTCTCCAGTCAGTTTTGGATACAGTAGCCAGTGTGCGGTGTGATTCCCTTAAATAGGCAGATATAATCATTCCTCTCTACTCAAAATCCTGCGACATATCCTCATTTTATTTAGAGTAAAAGCCAAAGCCCTCCCAACAGCCAGCAAAGCCCTACATGGTCTGGCTCTCTCTTACTCCCCTGAATTGGTCTCCTTCTATTCTCCCCTTACTCTGCTCCAGCCACACTGACCTCCATGCTGTTCTTGGAATATGCCACACACATTCCCACAGCATCTGCACTGCTCTTTCTTCTGCATGGAGTGCTCTTCCCCTAAATGTCATTATGATTCAGTTCCTCATCTTAAGTCTTTGCACAAATACCACCTTGTCAATGAAGCCTGTCTTGGCCATCCTATTTAATACTGCATACTGCTCCCACCCCTAGCGGCCCCAAGCCTCCTTATCCTACCTTTATTTTTTCCACAGCACTTAGCATCTTTT
The DNA here is from genome assembly GCF_016509475.1 of Prionailurus bengalensis. Taxonomy (NCBI): domain Eukaryota; kingdom Metazoa; phylum Chordata; class Mammalia; order Carnivora; family Felidae; genus Prionailurus; species Prionailurus bengalensis. The sequence goes on from NC_057360.1 coordinate 26,555,715, forward strand.
AACACACTAGAAACTTTATTCATTTATATTATTGTCTATCTTCCCTTTCTAAAATTTAAACTACAAAGGGCACATATCTTTAATTCACTGTTATGTGAATTAAACATAACATCTTAGGACATCTAAGCCCTTAAGATGGTGCCTGACATATAGATGACACACACACAAAAAAAAAACCCTTGTTGAATGAATGAATTTATACCTACTATCTATAATTATTATTAAAGCCTCAGAATTTTTTATTATCCACATTTTAGAGATGAGAACACTGAGGAAAAGGGAATTAACATTTCTCAGTCTTACTATGTGCCAGACACTCTACATACGTTATCTTATTTATTCCACCTATTTTTCAAGGCCCAGAGAAGTTAGGTAGCTGTCTAAAGTCACACAAGTGGTGAGGAGTCAATTCCTGATGTGAATTCAAGCCCCTGAGGATACCATTCTTTCAGTAAACACTCCCCATACCCTAGACTGGTCAGGGATCAAAAGTCACATGAAACAACTGTCTTTGGCCCAGAGAATCCACCATATCACAATCCATGGCATCCCTTAAGGGTCCTGTCTGAAGGCCAACAGTCAATCTCTACCTTACTTTCTGTCCCCAGATGCAGGCACCAGTCCCCTCTGTAACACATGGTGACTGACAGAGACACAAACAGCTCCAGCCCCTCAAACCCACAAACCTGGGAAGAGGTTCTTGGTATTCACTTTTCAAAAGTTGTAAACATTTTTTTTCAAACATTTGAAATATCAGGGCTTTCAAAGCCTTTAAGGCCAGGTGAGTACACACTGGCCTACAACTTCTTAATGCCTCCACCAAAAAAGAGCACTAGCCCTTTATCAGTCCAATCCTCAAAGACGTGAAGACAGCATAAAATCAGTGAAGTCACTCACAACCAATGGTAATAAGAATTAAGGCTGTACTGGCTCTTTCAACATGCCAGACCTTCCTGAATGCTTACATACATTACACTTCTTATAATCTTCACAAAAACACTCTAAGGGGGTTACTATTATTAACTCCATTTTATAGACGAGAAAAACTGAGGCATGGGGAGGTTTGGTTAACATTCCTAAGGA